>NC_088177.1:18296598-19496598 GCF_028769735.1 Zonotrichia leucophrys gambelii | reverse complement strand
TCCAAACTGGATCTCCAAATTTCAGTAGGACCCTTCAATTCTCTTACTAGTAACAAAACGTTTTGACACCTGAAAGATAATTGACACCTCAAAATCCCAGTGTCTCTAGCTTATGCCCAAAAAAAGGCACAATACATCCCAGCACTCTCTGGTGGATCAGGGAGGATTAATGCATACAGGCAACAGTTCTGCTGAACAGCAGAGGGAGATGTTTGTGTCCTCAGAACATATTCAAATAGACACTATTTGTATTTGCTTTTCTTTAAAAAGAAGAACCTTTCTATAAATGTCACTGTGAATTTTAAACACGGTAGGTGAAATTTCTTGTAATAGAGAGACAAAGCAGATCCTAAGTCCTCTGATACTATGATAGCAATTATAAATGATTCAGATAAGCCACATGGATGTTAAGACAGGAAAGAATCTACCACACAGTGCTAAAAACACAGTGAATTTTATGAACTAACTGTCCAACTGATTTAAGCAACTGTTTCTATAAAAATGGTATCTCCACCATGGAAGAATTCAAGCTAAGAATTTTCTGATTTCTTAACATTTATGTGGACATAAGAGTGGACGGTACCACCTGTATTAAATAAATGGCATAATACAAAAGGAATAGATTAATATATTTAATTTTAAAATTGTTTCTAAGCAGACACAGAAAGAAATTCAATTTCTAGGTCCCTCAAACTGCAACTTCTAGTTGTCAGTGGCCAAGCCAATAGAAAAAAAAAAAAAAAGGAGAAATATCTAAAGAGATTACGCAGCTACAGAGTGTTTAAAAGCTTTTCTTTTAAAAAGTATTAAGAGAAAGTAAAATAAACATCTGTCAGGAAGAGTCTGGCAGCAGGAGGAAGGGGTAGCTGGTCTCTCAAGAAACTTCCCACCTCAGACTTGACACTGGCCAATCACATGGATTTTGATTTCCATGTGATAACACAAACCACATGGACAGTTGCAGAAGTCAGCAAAGTTTGCTCTGTCATTCAACAGCAAACCCTGCTGAACAACATGTGGCACATAATGGCTCTTCCCAGCACTACAAGGTATCAGGTTTTCAGCACCACTTCTTTTAATTCAGGAGCAGTTGATGGTAAGTTATTCTAAAATTCTCAAAACAGAGAGGGATTTCATAGCATTTTATGTGTTTAACTGTGCTAGCAGTACCAGTGCTATATACCAAGAAGCTTGAACACTTCTACAGCAATAAATTATTCCTTTCAAGGAACAGGAACAGTGTCTCAGAGGTAGATGATAAAACATTCTGTCAGAATTCTTTGTGACCCACCTCACAGTTCCTGAGACGGCGTGCCCATGCAGGCGTATTTAGTGGCAATGGCTGAAGAGGGATGGGAAAAGAATCTTCCACTGCCCTGAAAAAAAAATAATAGAAGTCTATACAGACATTCAGAAAAGCAACAACTTAATCTAAACTGCAGGCAAGATCAAATCAGTGTATTATGTATAACCCTAGAGCATATGATCAAACTATGGATATTGTATTAACATGCCTTAAAAAACCTGTGGTTTTCATTTTCATATTCTATTTCATTGTTATTAAAAAACCCCTCTGGTTTCTACATTCAAGTCCTCCAAACATTCAGTATACTGTGTGTTCATAACCTCTTTTCCATGGTAATTTTGTGATAACCATTGCAAAAACAAACGGCAAGAAAAAAAGGCAGTGCTAACATTGCATCAAAGTGATTGTTCATCCTTTAACCCCTGACCTACCTGGTGGTTGTTTTTTTTGATACAGTGAGAGATGCCTGTGGATGTAGAATGTAACTGCTTGCACTGTCTGCTATGGAAGCCACCACCACAGTCTGCAGATTCCCATCACCACACTTCTCTTCTGAAATATCTTTACCAAAAAAAAAAAAGCAGCTTCCTGATTAATAACTGAATATAGAATGGGGAAAAACAAGCTATGATCCAACTTTGTATTTGAAGCAAGCCTTTTGATGTAGGAAAGAAATTTTATAGATGATAAAGTAGTCTAATAGTTGTGAATCAGTGCCCAAACTCCATGTGCTCCAGTGCTCACACTGGCACACATATGAAGACACACTTGCTAAGGCTGCTTATATTTAAGGACTATGGTAATTGTGAAGGTAAATAATCAGAGCAATTTGCAAATTACGATGCTTTCAGGAATTCATACAGGATTGCACAAGTGTTTAGTTCAGCTGCAAGTCACATACCGGTTGCTTTTAAAACAAGAAAAAATGAGGTAATGATATTGCTTTGTACTTAGAAAAGAACACTTAAACAAGAAAAACAGGCCTCTTGTAATTGAATCTGACATGCTGTTAGAACAAATGTTTTAGCCTTTCTTGGTAATGGGGAGCAATCCACAAGCCAAAAATTGCTCTTAGATTGAAGCCTGTGTGTACAGTTAAACAAAAACATAATGGAAAACTGTGAAAGCAGACATTCAATATTTTGGTCTCAACAAAAACACATGAGGTCTCTCTTTAGATGAGGGATTTTTGCCCTTCAGTTATGAAAGCTTCTTTCCCTCATCCAGAGAGAGTGGTAAGCTATTGACACAGTACAGAAATGATCCACACAAAGCTCCATAAGAAGATTCCTAAGTGTGCACTTGGATTAACACCACTCTGGCTCAAAGCACTGGTTCCTCCTGCAGGGACGTGCCCTTAAGACACTACAGGCCACTCTGAAGTCTGCACCATTCTGGCATTACCACCATGTGCACACAAGTGAAACTCAGGAGCTGACAGGCCACTCTCCTTTCTCTTCTACCTCCACAGTAAACTGCTGGCAAGTCTTCCCAACTGTCTAAAATGGAGATGCAAAACTACTATTTAGTATTTCAACTTAGTGCTTACAAAGAGTAGCAGCAATTATTTTGTAACTAACGGCTCCCAGTCAGCTTTAAAGTAGAGTAAGACTCTGCTGTAATCAAACCTGGTTCTACCCCTGAAAGAGCTGGAGAGAGAGGGAAGGTTGAGCATTAGGGTAGGAACAAGTCTTTCAATGCAAGGTCAGGAAAAATATTGCAACCCTTAGTGAAAAGAGCTAGATCACTGCTTGAATGCCAAATCTTTCTTCTATTCACCCAGCACCAGACTCTACTCTTTTTCTGAGCTATCATTCCACACGAACACTTAGTCAGTGCTCCAATCTTGACAACTTTATAGAGAGAAGGAAAAAACAGTTTAAAAAACATCTGAGAGTTTAAAATGCGACCACCTCATTCTCAGTCTCACTCTGTGAATGCAACCTAGTACACAGCATTTTGCCATCCAGCAAGGACTGCAGATAAATAATCAATGCTTTCAGATTTCAGTATGTCCATTTTCTAGAGAAAACCTGAAAATTTGGCTTCCAGTGTATCTCAGCACATGCTTAAAATGTGACAACTAACACATCCCAATGAATGGAAAGTTACATCTTATTTTCCTTGACTGGGAACTGAATTTCTACCTAAATGATTCATTCTTGGCTTCATAGAAGATGCATCATCACCAGTGATGTCTGGAACAGAAGATTTAATGTTCTTCTGGCCTGTCTGCATTACAGGAATTAACTACTTCACTCACAATGAAGTAAACAAATACTGAACATTTGAAGCCAATAGTACAGCTGGTGGCACAAATATCCTTATTAAAGGTAAATAAGGCAAGAAACAACTCTGTGCTTGATATGTCAATCTACCCATAACATACCCTTGAGAAAGGGGGCATAACAGCTCTCATAAGCTTTCATTATGCTTTTGCCCAGCAGAAAATGTGGTGTGGGAGGCACCAAATTCACAATCAGAAAGCAGGTGCACTCTGTCTTACAACATAGGAAAGGAAACGAGGTGCTTAAAAAGAGCACGGAGGATGAGCTTAGTCACAGGAGCACAAACCCTCAAGTCCCACAGGTTAAACTCACCCTGTGTGCTGGTCACATCCAGAAGCTGACCTGGAGGAATAATCACCTGGGTCACTCCTGGCTGGGCAGAAGGAATGACGTGCAGCACCTGCCCATTTTCTGACTGGCTGGTAACAATCATCTGTAAGGCAGTCACACAGAAGGATGAATGGCTCCAGTTTGTATGGTGATCATGCAGCATGACTGGGTTTGATTATTACCAGAACAGGAAATATTTTGCTTGGAGTTAGGGACTGTATATTTACTTGACTTTATGTAATAAGCAAACTGTATCTTTATTGTCAATTTCTTAAAATTACTTTCCCCTTTTAAAATAGGTCTTTAATTAAAGAAAGAAAGAAAAAACCCCCCAGTACTTTACCTGATTCTACAATGAATTACACATTTACTTGAAACTGACAATTCTACTATTACACACAAACACCTGGAAGCCATTCATAGTTGGATTCACTGTAACTCCATTCATGGACTAGCAGAACTAATAGTAACATAAAAATTGTGAGCTTTACTTCTAAGAAACTGACCTCTATGGGCAGCATTTCATGAAAACCCAGAGAGAAGAAAAGTCCCATGGCTTAAAAAAACAATACAAATTCAATCATCTGGGATTCTGAAAAACTTGAACAACTCCTCTTGGTACATTTACACAGGACATAATTACACAGGACTCTGGGTGAGAGAGTTGCCTTTTTTACAAAATAGGTGTTACAAATTACAAAGTAACATTTTAAGAAAATTAATTGAGGGAGAAAGGTGAAACATAATGACTTAGCTTACTGCTAATGTTCTGATTCCCCAAAAAAACCAGAGATTTATCCAGGGAATATAGAGAAAGTAGCAGCAGTAGAAATACAAGATCTTGTCACACTGCAGCATCCAGGCTCGATACTGACAAAAGACATCAGTTTAAAATTAGTAATTGCTGCAGACAGGATTTGCCTACCTGAAGAAGGGCAACTGGAGCATGAACCGTACCACAGAGAAGTTCCACCTTGTTGCTAGATATAAAGTGTGAATCAGCTGCTGCTCCACCAAACCACCAGTAAGAGAGCTCTTCAGCGAGCTCCCTGGTGTGCGAACACAGCCCACACTCACCATGGGCGCACCGGGCCCTCGCAGGGGCTGCAGCTCACACAGCGGCTGCCTGGGCTGCTCTGCCCCGTGCAGCTCCTCGGCAGAGCAGGACCGCGCCTGGGGAGGGCTGCCCGACAGGGGGACTGCGATGGGCAGGGCTGGGGGAGAGTCGCTCCGGCCGAACAACAGATCCCTGGGATCCATGCACCTCAGTTGCTTTCACAGAGGAAAAACAGTCAAATGTACTTTGAGCAGCAACTTCTACGAAGGAAAAAAAAAAAAAAAACAACAAGAAAGAGAAAAGAACATTTAAAACCAGTGCGCAATAGCATACACTCAGAGGAGCTCTTGACCAAGAGGCTAACACTAGCAGTTCTACTTTTGTTTGCTACTTCCATGCTGAAAAGTATTCTTATTCCTGCTTCCTAGAATGAAGTCTCTCTACTAAGACAAAAGAAAATCCCTTTTGCTCAAAATCTACTCCCCAAAAACCATGTATAACTTTAAAACACCTCAAGTCTGCCCAGAAACTGAGACTTATACCAAAAACAAAACTGTAAAATATTCACCAACTTGATTTGAAATCCTAGATACTCTTCCACTTGGCCTTTCCATACATGCATTTAGCTATGAAGAAAAAAAATCTCTACACATTTTAAAAATTCTTTACCACAGAAGAAATACAAGCAACACAACCTCCGATTCAAGGCCAGGAATTGTACAGCATAAGGTCAAGAATCAGAGTTTCAAAATCTTTAAAAAATAGAGTGTATCTTCATCAAGTTTGTAGAAGCAAAGTCTTAGAGTACATGCCATTTTCATTAAATTAAAGAGCATAGGTACAAATACTTGTCTTGTGGAAACTCTGGCAACACAAATATTAAGCATGTAAAATAATGGGAAAATAGGCAGTCCTTGTGACAGTAACATGTCAAGGTGTCATTTGGCCAGTGCAAGAAGGGCTGCAATTTGTTCTATCTCTTGCAGCAACTGCACACATAACTCTGACGTTTTTGCAACAAAAATTAATACACTACAAATCAAAGAATCAGGAAAAGTGTTTCTAAATTTTATCTAAAGTCAGATTCGATCTAAATAGCCCCATTAAAAATTCTGCAGGTATAAATTCTCTGTGCTGAAACTGAACTACACCAGAAAAGCAGCACCAAACAAGTGGCACCTGTTGTGTTAAAGCCATTGTGCACAGATAAGCACACAAGTAAATCACTACCTGAATGACATTTCACGTCAGAAAAACATTCTGCAGAAGAGGATTCATGCACAGAAATCTCCCCAAATAAGAAGATCTGACAATATCTAATAAAAAATACATGAAAGACTCCTCTCCCTCAATACATGCACAGGTGTCCTGTGTCCCTGGACTCTTTATTTGTCACATTTGGTCACTAAGCAATGCCACCTCATTTTCACCTGTTCTGAACCTCTCCTACTCCAACACATGTCACAAAGCATTCTTTTTTAAAGAGTTAACAAAATAAAACATGCATTTCCTCAGCACCATAGCAGGAAATAATCACTGGAGGTTGTCATTACATGTAACATCTGGATATTAATCAGTTCAAAACTGAATGGCACAGGAATCCAAGGGAAGGATGCACATTCTTATAAGACATGATGCATTACTCTAAGGGCAAGAAAAAGCCCTGCATTGATGAAATAGCATATTTGAAACTCATCAGAGTGGATGTAAAGGAAGCATCTACAAGGACAAAGCATTCATAGCTCACCTGAAAAATCTGATCATTTGTTTCTGACTCTCCTGTAGCACTACAGCTGCCTATGAACAAATCATTAGATCCTTCCATAGCAATATCATGGTCAGCTCCACTCTCTTCCATCACAAGGTGACCTGAAAAGGTTACAGAAGTTCATTTTAGCCTTCTGCCAGGAGATTGCTGCAGGTCAGGTGTCTTCAGGTTTTACAAACTCAGTGTTACAAGTTCTAATGCTGTTGTAGGTAACAGCAAAGTTCTCCAGAAATCCTTGCCTCCTTATCACATTATTACTCACTGCAGAAAAATTCCAGTGTGCTGCTCCAGGAGTAGAGCTTAGCTTTTTATATGAGACAATTTGCTTGATTTGTCATTGCATACACAGATACAAAACACCCTCCCACGATTTTCATCTGAATATGTCCAAAAGCACTGAACTAACAACCACACACATCCAGAGAACACTTGATATTTAAGCACATGCCAGCAGTGCTTTATAAATACATTAGTCACCTTCTTCCATAATCACCAGACAGAATTTGCATTATGCAACTCTGTCATGCAGACATCTTGAAGTAAATCAATTTGTTTTAAAGGCTTATAAGACAGCATGTAAAAGAAATAAAATTACTATTGTTAGCCTACAGTGATATGCTTTGGGCAGAAAAAAACACCAGATATGGAAAACAAAATTTGGCATTAATCACGTGGTGGAAGACAAAACGACAGAGTTCCCAGCAGTTCAGAGATCTACCTCCTATCCCAAAGGAAGCTTCAAGATACTCAGCTGCCCACTGCAAACCTTGAAACAGACAGATAATATTGGACAGTGAATTGCCACATGCACAGGACAATGCTCTCATGCACACAGCACACCCTTTAAAGCAGCAACCAATCCCAAACATTCACGAGCAGCAGGACAAAATGACAATTAACTTGGCCCCTGCCTAACAAGAGTTTACATCTATAAAACTACACACACAACATACCCAAATGAACAGCAGAAAACTCCTGGAGTTTGGGGTGAAGGAGGGGGAAGGGTGGTCACGATTTTTCTCTTCAGTATTTTATTTTAAAGACAGGCTGCATTATATTAGCACATGACTCCTACCAGCTGTATCTTCTTCACCACACCACGCAAGCAAATTCCTCAAGATGGACCTTCTTGGCTCTGGTATTTCAACTGTTTACAGCTTTTGCAAGGAGACTGTAACAGGCTAGAGAGTAACTTCAAAAGAACCGTACAACTCTTAAAGCACAGATTTATTCTGCTTTGCAAAGGTATAAAGGACACAAAGGCAAAGTAAATCCACATCTCCTTGGCTTTTGAAGCTGAATAAAGCATCCTGCTGATACAAACAACATTGAGAAGTTAAGCAGCTCATATGCTCAATATATTAATACTCTAATCTAAAGCAGATTTATTTTTCCATTCAATTTTCAAGTGATGACACTCTAGACCAAGCTCCAAATGAAGTTACCTCATGTTTACCAAATATTTTTGAGCTTTGGATCTGAGAACAATTATAAGATGTTTCAGTTAAAATGTCTGAAGCATCTTAGCAGCAAATGGAAAAAAAAACCCCAGAAAACCAGATTTCATCATCACTCAACCATTTCCTCTCAGCTCAAAGATGTAAAGAAGAGACAGCAGTTTTGCAAAAGCAGCACATTTAGTTCTTTGAGATAAACTGAGTTTGTTCCAGATACCGATAACACGGACTCTGAGCATGCTGGAACCCAACAACAGAACACAAGCACAGCTCTATGGGGACACACCAATGACCCCAGCAGCCCAACATCCTGTAGCTAACAATAGTTAATAACAAAGCTCAGGCGGAAAAATCCAGCAGTGAGGTAAATACACAGTGATATTTATCCAGCTTCCTTCCATAAGCAGCCCATATATTTTATATTTGTGTTTAATATAATCCCCGTGGTACAATTTTGCCCCATGATTTTGTCTGATCAGTGTTGTAACCCAGGCAAACCACTGGCACACACACCACTTGGAAAATCAACATCCTGGTTTAACCATCCAGGTTTCATTAACCCAAGTGCTTGCGTGCAACCACAAACAAAAATTATTATTTTTTGTCTAAAAGAAATATGCTTCTACAGAGGTGTACAAGTACATGCACATTTAATGGATCTTACAGTTGTATAAATATTGCTGAAGAATTCTCCAAACAGGAGAGTTAAATCCTGTATATTTATGTATACATAAGTACAGGGATATTTGTTAGGAACGTGTAAATAACATGTAAGTATCACTTCATAAACATTAGGTGAGCACCACAAAAATTCCCACTGTAACACCAGGGCATCACACGTTTAACAGCTGGCTGAAGGAGAAATGTAGAAGTTTAATGCTAGTGTATAGTGGGAACAAGAGCTGCATCCTCAAGCACACAGGCAGATCACTGTGCCTCAGCTTTAGCCTTAACACAACTCCACTCCCACCACTTTATAGGCTGCTTCCCGATTCCAGTATTCCAGGGCCATTTCCAGCACATGGGTTAGGGTATTTTAATGCCACAGGTCTATTTCCTTCACCCTGCTTCCATTTGGGACGCCCTTTTCTCAAGTAAAGGGAAATCTATGGCCTTTGTTGTCCCAGGTTCACCTCTACAAAGACAGCAAGCAGCCACAGAAACTGCTGCCACAGGCAAACATGCTAACCACATGAGCACAGTATGCAGAGTGTCGGTTATACTTAACAGAAAATACATACAATTGAATGCTTCACCATCAATTTCTTTTGAGTTTTCTACAAGATTATAAGAAGACTTTGGATAACTGCATAGCTTACAGCAATCAAAATTCACTGTCTGAAAAAGCTCCCTTTGAGGACATTTCTCTACAACAAATTCACAAGGGCGTGAATTACAGCAAAACATATTAGGGAGGAAATCAGGACATAGTGATACTTCCCAGTAAAGGAGTTACAATTAGCTTTGTCAGCTTGTACTAAGTTTGAGATTTAGCATTATCTCTATGATGGAAGAAGAAGAAGATGCTGTTAACAATACAGAGAAGATCTGGGGACTCACACATAAAAGGATTCTCAAGTCAGTTTTTGGTAGACAACGCCAATAGCTGGAAAATGACCCTGTGTCAATTTCGCTGACAAACAACGCTAGGTCTGTGAAGTATGCTTCAGAAATAGACGAGATTTCAGAGCCTCACGAAACAGCAAACACCCAGCACCCGCCCGCTCCAACACCGAGTGACCACTCAGGGAAACCCCGGCTGTTCCCAGAGGCCACGAACAACTGTCAAAAAGGTGGGGGGGAAAAATTTATAAACAGCGCAAGCACACAGCATGTCCTCACACAAGCAGCCTTCTCCCAGAACACCAAACTCAATTGCAGCTTCTTTTTAAGTCCACCGCGCGTTGGGTTTATTACTTCTAGTAGGCAGTTTATTGTGGGTGTGCCGCTTGACGTGCAGAGAAACACAACTCGAGTGACTCCGAGCAGAGACCACCGCTCCAGCGACCCCGGGCGGCACACGGGACACAGCCCGGACACAGCCCGTCACAGCCCGGCACAGTCCAGGCACAGCCCGGACACAGCACGGGCACAGCCCGTCACAGCCCGGCACAGTCCAGGCACAGCCCGGACACAGCAGGGGCACAGCCCGGCACAGCGCGGGCAAAGCCCGGATACAGCCCTGACACAGCCCGTCACAACCCGGACACAGCCCTGACACAGCCCGGGGCGGCCGCCCTCAGGAGCGGCCCCAGGAACCGCTCCCGCACCTGCGAGGGACCCCGGAACGCGCCCCAGCCCCGAGGAGCGCGGAGGGCGCCTCAGCCCGCACCCGTCGCACCCCTCGGCACCACAGCCCCGCGGCGGGGGCGGCGGGAAGCACCGGCCGGGGCCCCGTCGCGGCGGCCCGGGGGGAGATGCCGGAGCCGCGTTACTCCACCTGGGCTCGGCTCCCGCAGCCCCGCCGCCATGCGCGCCTCCGCTCCGCGCACGCGCGCCCGCCCTCAGCCCGGAGCGGGGCGGGGGCGCGCGGGGGGCGCCGGGAAGGCGGCGGCGCGCGGCCTCTCGGGAGCGCGGCGGGCGCGCGGCACGCGGGCGGCGCGCGGTCCCGCGGGGGGCTCGGCCGGGGCGCGCCGCGACACGTGCTCGGTGCCGGCGACAGCCATGGCGCAGCTCACGGCGCGGTTCCGCACCGAGAACCGCAGGTGAGCGGCCTCCCCTGCCGGGCCGGGGGTGGGTTCGGGAGCGGGTGACGCGGAGGCGGTAACGGAGCGCTGTGCCCGCAGGTTCGCCGTGGAGGATGTGCCCTTCTCGGTGCCCGCGACCTCCGAGACCACCGACCTCAGCCATCTCATCAACAAGCTGCTGGCCGCAGCGCACGGTAGGTGCCGCGGCCGGGGCGGCCCCTCGGAGCCCGGCGTGCCCCGTGTCCCCAGGCCGGGCCCGGCCCCGGCCCCGCGCGGGCTGTCACAGCCGGCGGCACCCGCGGGCCCCGAGCCGGTCCTGCCCCGCCGCTGTGGCCCGGCTGCCTGCCGTGAGGCAATCCGGGAATTGATGTGAATGAAACGCTGCGGTACCGGCGCTGCCGGGCATTCCCAGAGAGATGGAGCACAGGCTGGAATGCTCTGTGTGCCCGGCACCACAGGCCAGGCTGCCGCAGCAGATGGGAATGGAAGTGTTGCCCCAAACCTGGCACAAGATCTCATGAAACCAGAGGTTTCGTTTTTATAACAGCCTTTAAGAAAACTCACCTATTCTGTCGGTGCTGAAATGGGCCGACTGACTTGAAAGCTGATCTGGGAAAGCCACTTGTGCTATGTTGCTGGAAAATCCCATTTTCTATAAGAAAATGGGTCAGTGGTATTATACCCTGCTTCTTGAACCTTTTGCAAGTTGCTTTCAACCCGTGACATTGCAAACAATTCTGAACAGAAAACTGGTCCGCAGTGCAGTGCTTCTAACAAAATGCAGAGCCTTTGTCATTTATGCCATTAAAAAGGGAGAAAGACGAACCAAAAGTTCTTAGAATTTTCCTACTGTTGCCACAAATACAGGGCTCTAGCTGGTAGTAATGAGAATGGCAAGATCCCTACAGAACAGTCAGGAAGCACCACTGGGGTTTGATTACACAGAGCTACAGAGAAAATACAATAAGAGGCAAACAACTCTTTGAACCCCAACAGCAAATTTTCCTTCCTCTTACATAATCCTGTAGAAGTAAAGGGCTGCTCACTTAAAACTGGGAGAAGAAACTAATTGGTTGGGGTTTTTGTTCTTGTTGTCATTTGTTTTGGGGTTGTTTATGTTTGGGTCTTTTTTAAACTCTTCCTGGCTCCATTTCCTGAATTCACAAAATTATACCATTCTTGACAGTGACAAATAAATAGTGACACCTGAACATTGATTTTCCCCATTTGTTTCAGAGGATCACAAGTATGTGGAATTTGACTTCCTCATCAATGGCCAGTTCTTGCGGTTGCCGCTGGTCACACACATGGAAATGGAAAACATTTCCACAGTAAGTCATACTCAGTGTCTCTCCTTCTTGGGCAGTAGAACATATTTAGCCAGTTTGCTTCAATCTGATTTAGATATTACACTGTTGGCTGGGTAGATTTCCTTGCTCAGTTTCATTTCTTTTCTTTCCCAGGAGAATTCCCTATATTTTTAAATCTATTACAAACTGCAGTGATTAGAGACTACAGACAGAGCAGTGCAAGGATGTTATCCAATCTGTTGTCTGTGTACAGTTCAGAGGGAAATTCTTCTCTTATTCAGTTCATCATTAATACATTTTTGTCTCTTATGGTGGGGGATAATGGGGATGTTTAATATTACCTCTAGAAAATGTTGCAGTGTTTTAGACACCAGTTTTGTATTAGTAAATGTAGAAGAAGAGAAATGTAAGAAGACTGAAATCACTTGCTTTTGCTTCTAGCTTGCTATTAATAGTAATTTGATAAAATGATGGAAATCAATGTAATTCACACTTTTTTTCTAAATATTTTTGTTGTACTGATGTGGCAAAGGACTTGGATACCAAGACCTTTGCTCAATAAACTTGTATATTTGTGCCACACTACAGTTAAATTTTACTGTTAAGTGATTAAAAAAACCAAAACCATTCTACATCACTAAATAAGTATTTTGTCTGTGAGCTCAGGAAGAAGTGGTGGAAATAGAGTATGTGGAGAAATACATGGCCCCTCAGCCAGAAGAATGCATCTTCCACGATGACTGGATCAGTTCTGTTCAAGCCACTGAAGAATGGTACCACACTAAGCCAGTTCTAAGTTTTGTCTTGCTTATTCATGTTCCTCCCTGGTATCAAATAGAGTGGTATTTTCTCTTTAATAATCCTTTGGGTGGTTTTTTTTTCCTCTTTGCTTTTTTTTTTTTAACCTGTCAAGTGAGCTACTTGCTTTTGTAAGCGGTTCGCTTGTTATACTGTCACAACAGTGACTTTAACACAGGTAGAAAGCAGCTAGAGACACTGAACTTGAGATATTGCTTAAACAAATGAACAAAATAAATGCTGTTTAGTATCCTTTTTCTTAAAGGAAAACAAGTTTTCCTCATTACTCTTTTTTGCTTAAACCCTTGACTTCCAACATGACACCCATCAGCAACAAATAGAATAGCTTGCCTTTCTCCAGAGATTTTCCTGAAAAGAAGCCAAAGAGGCATAATTGCCTTTTTCTACTGAATTTTCACATTTATTTCCCAATGAGCTTGGTAATGTTCATATCTTAAATAGAGATTTGAAAATGCTTTGAGAACCTCTGGCAACATAGTAAAACTAACAAATTGAGTTTTGAATTACGTAAATTGTATAAGGGATATTAAGTCACATCAACCAGAACATGCAGTACTCTCACTGCTTGTCTTTCTAGCCTGTACTCTTGGCCTCCCAGTTGCAAGGCTTTAACAAAGCTTTGCTATGTAGCAAAAAAATATTTGTTCCTCTTTCATGCTATTTCTTTTAAACCAGTTACTCTGCTAATAGTTTTGCCACGTTTCTGGTTGAGGCTTTATTTCATAAAAACATTTGTTGGGCTTAAAGATGTTTCCAATGCTGTACCTGTAGGATATTAACTGGCTGCTACGACCAGACTGCTCGGATCTGGTCTGTGGAGGGAAAATCCATCACCACAATAGCTGGGCACACAGAAGTAGTGAAGGATGTGGCGTGGGTGAAGCAAGGTCAGTATATATAGCAGGGGGATAGTAGTGGTTTGATTTACTGGGGGGGAATGTTAGCATTCCTTAACTATGAATATTTAATTGTCTAAATGTAATTATTTAAATCTCTGTCAACAGTGTAAGAAATTAAGTCATGGTGTGCAGAAAATAGTCCTTTGACAATAATGAATACAGTCACTTTAAGATGGTTGTTTTCTATCCACCCTGCAGTCTCCATTAGCAAATGCTGGTGTATATGTAGTTATAGTAACTGTACTTGCAGGGCAACATGATGTGAACTGAAGCACATATAAGTTTCTGTCTATCTGCTATTTCCTCTAGGATTAGAATAATTATTTATAAAAACCTTGGAAAGCTGAGTTGGGCATGAGTGTAACTTTTTTCTTCCTCAGATAGTTTATCATGCCTGTTACTCAGTGCTTCCATGGACCAAACTATCCTGCTCTGGGAGTGGAACATGGAGAAAAACAAAGTGAAAGCCCTTCACTGCTGCAGGGGACACGCTGGCAGTGTCGAGTCCGTGGCTGTTGATTGCACAAGAACCAAAGTGAGTGACTTCTGGAAAGAAACCTTAGTGGATTGGGATTTAGCAGCTTGTACCTCAAAAATTCTGGTTTTGTCCTTGCATGGGTATTCATCATCATGATTTTATGATAAAGTGATAATTTCCCAGTTTTGTTATGAGTGGTGGTTATTGAGGATTAAGAGTGTCACATCAGTGCTAAGCCATAGAATCACAAAATCATTTCATTTAGAAAACAAGTTAAAATTTAAATGCATGAGAATTGTATGCTATAATGAAGTATTTTCAAATTTGACCTAAATTTTCATGGCAGTTTTGGTGGGAAAAAAGTTTCCAGAGTTCTTGGAAAAAGCAGGTGATAAAGAGGTTCTTTCCCTTCACCCAGGAATTCAACAGTTATGAGCACTCCTACCAAAGGTGGAGTGACTGCTCCCAGCTTGACTCAATATCAGACAGTTTAAAGTCAAACTTTTTGGTGCTGAAGGAAATAGGTATTCTGTAGATATTTTTCCTACAAAGGAAGTAGAAAGAATAATTTGATGTATGCCAAACATTTTGGGGGGGATTTTAGGAGCCCAGCACTGTTATTTGTGTGTCAGAACCCATTTTTCAAGCCGGTCTCTCTTCCAAGGTCCATCTGAATCAACATTTAACAAAATGTTTCTGTTCATACAGTTCTGCAGTGGATCCTGGGATAAGATGTTAAAGATCTGGTCTGCAGGTAAGATGTAAGTTTGTAAAGTTATACATCACTGCTGAGTTACTGGTTTAGTTAATTACACAGTTTCAGATCTT
The DNA here is from genome assembly GCF_028769735.1 of Zonotrichia leucophrys gambelii. Classification (NCBI taxonomy): domain Eukaryota; kingdom Metazoa; phylum Chordata; class Aves; order Passeriformes; family Passerellidae; genus Zonotrichia; species Zonotrichia leucophrys. The sequence goes on along the minus strand of NC_088177.1, from coordinate 19,481,371 downwards.
GTTATCAGCTGCATGATGGCTGTAGGCACCATAAATATGGGGATTTGCTTAATTACTTACATGGAGATGGAATTCAAAAATCTGTAGCTCAAGTCTCCTGTCTTCTGTCCCAGTACCTACAGATGAAGAGGATGAAATGGAAGAAGCAGCTAACAGACCACGGAAAAAGCAGAAAACTGAACAGCTTGGACTAACAAGGGTAAGATGAGCTCTGCGTTTGTCCAGGATTTTTCTTTAGAAGTGTAGCCACAGCAAATAATTTTTCTTTGCTGAAGGTGACTTTAAAACTGCTGGTATGTCTCAGGGCAATCAGACTCTTTTATTTGTTTGATAACTGACTCAAATCTGTCCCCATTGTATTTTAGACTCCCCTGGCAACCCTGTCTGGCCACATAGAAGCCATCTCCTCTGTGCTGTGGACAGATGCTGAAGAAATTTGCAGCGCATCATGGGACCACACCATTAAACTCTGGGATGCTGAGACTGGAGATCTCAAATCCACTTTGGTGAGATCATTATACTCGGACTGTAGGTTAGCTGAGTCCAGCTCAGAGAAAAAGAAAAAGCTGTGTAAAATAGTAGCTCCTGTCTTAGTTACTATTTTCTTTGCTGACAGACAGGAAACAAAGTGTTTAACTCTGTCTCCTACTCCCCCCTGTGTCGCCGCCTTGCATCAGGGAGCACCGACAGACATATCAGGCTGTGGGATCCTCGCAGCAAAGGTGAGCTAAACGTGGTGCTCTCAAAGGTGTTCTTCAGAATCAGAACTTTGTCCTGTCAAGAGACATCTCACAAACTTTTCTGGTCCCTCTGCTTGGAACCAGCCATTTGGGGGCTTTTATTAAATACAAAACTTACATCTATTTCCTGTATTCTGGTGCAAGACTTGTTTTAATGTCTTACCTAGGAATTTAGAAATTATCCTTTTTTTTTTAACTTACTAATGAATGTCAACTGTGCAGTTGCAGAATGGATTTTTTTTGTAAGGTTCAGGCTGAGGCTGGTCTGATGACCATTAAAGTGAAACAGTAATCACTTGGACATGGTACCATATTTCATAAACAGATGGAATTACAGATATTATGGCTAAGCCTATCAGATTTATTGTCACAGACACATTTCATAGAATGGTCTGGGTTGGAAAGGACCTTAAAGATCATCTACTTCCAACCCTCCTGCCCTGGGCAGGGACTTCTTCCACCAGAGCAGATTGCTCAGAGCCCCACACAGCCTGGCCTTGAACACTTCCCTTTTTGTAGGTACCGGAAGGCCACAAATAGTAAATAACATTTACTTGTTTAGCTTCTGTAAATCTAATCCAAAATTCATCAGCATATTACATGTTATTAATAAAAGTAATTTTTTGGTTGATTAAAATAAAATCTTTGAAAGGAAAATTTAGTGACAAGAAAATACATTTTGAGTGGTTTCAGGTTGGTTTCTTTTTTGTTTGGTTGGTTTTCATTCCCAGAACTTGTATGGCTTAACATTTTTGATCACTTTATTTAGAGTTCACTTAATTTGAACTGCAATTGCACTGGATTTTGTATACACCTTCAAATGCTGGTTTCAGCATCTGCTGATGTCTGTGTTTTTTTCCTCCTTCCATTCAGATGGCTCCTTGGTTCTCCTGTCCCTGACTTCTCACACAGGCTGGGTGACATCTGTGAAGTGGTCACCTACCCACGAGCACCAGCTGATCTCTGGTTCTTTGGACAACATTGTGAAGCTTTGGGACACAAGGAGGTAAAATACACCTGTGTTTGTTGTTGTGCAAAGGCACATAAGCTTACAGGGTGAGCTACCCCTCATGAAATAGCAAAAGCAGTCAGTCAGTGGAAACACCTGTGGCATTTGTGAAAACCCTCTAGGTTTTGGAAGTCAACCATAAAAGGGAGAAAAATACTTGTAGGCTACCACAGGGCTGGAAAGTTTATGCTGTTGAGCAGCATCTACACATGGAAGAAGGAAGCTGTAATAAATTCTTCCCAACAAGTAATTGAATTTCAGTCTCAAAGTTGTTTGCAAGCAGATGAAAAATGTTGTTGCTTTCCTCTTCGGGGATGTAGGAGAGGAAAATACTGATGTGATTGGCTCTGGGGAAAGCAGAGGAAGCATCACAGATGGTCAATGTCTGTACTCTCTCCAAGTGTTTATAACTGCTTGATCACATCTGTTTGATAGCATTGGGATAGCATTTCTCCCTGGGAGCAGTTGTTGTCTGCGATTGCTCACGTAACTTCAAACCTGTTTTTCACCAGTTGCAAAGCTCCTCTGTATGACTTGGCTGCTCATGAAGACAAGGTTTTGTGCGTGGACTGGGCAGAAGCGGGGGTAAGAATCTGAAGAGCAAGTTACTTGATTTATATGCATGATGTTTAAGAAGAGAGCTAAGAGCAGTCATGGGCTGTTTCCTCCTTATGGTTAAAGCTAGAAGAGAACAGGCAGCTGTAGTTGTGCTGTGTTTGATGTCTGGTGGTGATGTCCCAGGCATTGCAGTGTCCCCACACTCTGCAAAGGGGAAAGGTGGGAGCAGGAGCTCTGTGGCTTTAACTGAGCATTTTTGTCTCTCTAAACAAGAAGAGACAAGAACAGCACTCTCAGAGAACACATGTTGCAAGGTAGCCTCCCACCATGGGGACTAAAGCATGAAGCAAAGCTGGGGCCTGGCCATCAGTACATGTAGAAGGGGAAACTGTAGAATCCTCTAGAGCAAGCTGTTCTGCTACTGCAGTGGTACACACATATTTAAAATTACCAAAACCCCCATTCTGTGAATGTTCAAAATTCTCAGTGTGGCTCCTGTTCACTGTAAAAGTCAGGAAAAGCTTTAGCAGCTTTCCTACACAAGTTTCACTTCTAATTATAAGAGGAGAGCAAGAGAAAGTTGCTTCTGCACTCTGATTCTGGGATTTAGTCATGCATTAATAGTTCATTATTCACTGCTGCTTTTTATAAAGGAAAGAAAAACTGAGTCCTTAACTTCTGTGTACTTATTTTGCTTAGTTCTGATATTAATCACAGTTTCCTTCTCTCATCAGTTGTTACTGAGTGGAGGAGCAGACAACAAACTGTATTGCTACAGATACCCAGCTACAGCCTCTGATGTTGGGGCATGAAGGTCAACAGCCAGAAGACTTTTTTTAAAAAGAATGATTTTTGCAGCAGTTGCTCTCTATTAGCATCTCTACACAATCAACTTCTGAAGAAGGGAGGAGTTTGTTGCTCAGAGAGCTGTTCCTGGTTTTGTATTGGTAACCTATATCCATACTTGTCACAGAAAAATAGCAAAGCCCAAATGGGATTCATGTGAAACAAAGCAAAGGTAATTTCCTCCCTTTTGGATGGCTTTGAATTAACATCTTTTAAATTACTATTTGTATAGCCCTTTTAATAAGAAGTAAACTGTTTGCTGTTACTTACAGAAAAGCTACTCAATGACTAAATTATTTTTTGAGTTTACCTGCTTTATGTTGGCAAAAAAAATAAAAGTTTTATCAACAGTTCATTGGTTTAATGTGCCATTTCAGATAAAAATGAGATTTCAGCTCTCCTCTCAGTCTGGCTGTTGACAGTTCTTATGATTTAGTCCTTAATTAAGAACGCAGGCTTCTTTCTAGGATGAAGACTTGGTATGTATGCAGTATAAATAGCATACATTTATATGATGATATACAGGAACTTGACGGATTTATTGGCAGATGAAATATTCTGTATTTTAGTGGCTCATAAATTAGGGTTGTAGATTATAAGAATGCCAGCCTTGCACCACAGTACTTGTTGTGCTGCAGACACTGATGTGCTGTGTTGGACCTAAGGATGTGTAGAAACAATGGTGAATCACACAGAGAAGGCAGAAGTAGAAGGAATTTGTTCTTACAAAGAAGAGATGCAAAAAGTTGCAATAGCTTTTAGGTTGATAGAGAATAAGCACTATTCAAACATGCTCAATTTCTCTGCTGGTGGTTTTGCTTTGAGTTCAGCATTCAAATGCAAAAGCTTTGCTGCAGTTTGTTAGATTACATACATGTGCTGTTCAAGCAGCACCCTGTTAAACTGTGTGCAGACCTCACTTGAATATCCTCGCCAGAGCCTTGGCTTCCCATCAGTGTAACACCTGCACAGCACTAACAAGTCAAATGCTAAATTAATAACTGTTCTTTGAAGAGTGGGAACTCTGATCTCCAGGTTTATAATATAGACATTTATATATATATATATATCATTATATATAGACTATATATATACTTCATATATAGTTCTGAGTAAGGAGTTTTAAGAAATATCAAAGAGCAAAACTGGTGAAAATGGCAACGGACAGGGTAAGGATGTCTGATCTCTTTGCTCTGCAAGTGGAAGTACTGCAACTAACAACTTATATGTCTAAAGACTCATTAAAGCAAGGTAAATAAGCTTAATATGGTTTTCTTGCCTGTTGCCTTCTGATACAAGGCAGGCGGCCTGGTTTCAGGAAACAGCACGGCGACCCCCTTCCCCGGGGTCGCTCGGGCCTAAGAAACACGCGGACACCAATATGGTGGAGGATCAAAGGCCTTTATTCTCTCTTCCCGTGGGGTTTTATAGTCAGGTGAGGGTCTGTCCTTACCATCTATGGTTAGTAGGGGATGGAAAGTTACCTGGGCAAGTGGAAAGTTACCGGAATCGGTTTAGGGGCTACATTCCTATGTTAATTTTCTTATCTAAGGGGACAGGGGCCCTGTCTTCCCGTAACATCACGAGATCTTCCGAACGCCAGGCCCTATCTGCTACACTTGCCTTCCCAGAAAGATTTACAAAACACTTCTTAAAAAAGATTGTTACCTGAAGTGTCAGCTTCTCTTAGACTAATATCATTTAGACTCAAGCAAACCCAGTGGCATTAGTTGTTTTAATTTCAGTGAATCCATCAGATCTATTGTTACCTGTAAAAAATACACAGAAGGTATCTAAGAAGGTAGGTTTTCATAGACCAGAGTGAAAAGCAGGAGCATTTTTATACCCTTCTCTTGTCTGGAAAAGTACTGTGGCAAAGGAACAGCCACAGAAGGAACTAAGTAAACCATATTAACATGAGTGATACCAGTGTGAGTACAATGTATTTTTGGAATATATCTGTATTACCACTGTCCATAAATTATCCTGAAACCAAGACATTTTACATTTGGCAGACAGTTCTTTCGGTAACCTGTAATCTTATATAAAATGTTTTAATAAGACTTTTGAACATGCAGTCCTTCCATTTAAAATAAACATGTGAAATTACAGTGATCAACATTAGTTGATTTTAAAACTGCAGAAGAACTGAGTCAAAAACATGGTAATCCAGAGTCAAGGTGTTGATGGTGACTCTACTCACAAAAAATAATTCTTTCCTCCTCTGAAAACCATTTATGCATATCCCTAGTGCCCTAGTAGCATAATACAAAACCATAAAGGATTTTTATGTACTAACTGCCAATTGTGCTTAAATATAAAAGTGATTCTACAAGGGAGGGGAACAAAGGCAATCAGCTACTGCAAGATTGATCTACATTTGTTTTTTTATTGATGGGAGGTGGGGATAGGTTTGTTTTTGAGAGGCTGTGCAATGCACATTGTTCTATTTCTATATTTTCATTCTGCACTGACGCCTGGCATGAACTGTCCACCAGCACACGTGTGCTGCCTCTAAACACAGTTCAAACACCACCATGCACTGACACACATTGAAAGCATTAGCTCAAGACAAGGTTTCACCTGCTTGGTCCCTGGCTTAGTGTCACATTTGCATTTTCTCTTCATGTGTTTCCTTTTACCTAGCTGGTTCTTTCAGCTTTCTTCTTGCTTTGAGAATTTCATCTTTGCTTCTGGATGGCTGCCATCCCTTCCCTACAGCCAGCCCTGGCAGAGCACTGGTTTTTCTCTCTTGTTGGCATTTGGATTTTTTAATCTGTCTTCTCTCAACTGCACCACTGAATTAAAAACAAGGGAAGGGGGAAGGAAACATTAAGTAAAGTAAATATTCCAGTGACACACAACCTGAATGTGTGTGTGTGGATAATGTGGACACAGGAGTTTGGGCCAGCAGTGCAGATCTCCAGCCAGCCCTGCTCTGCCCATCCCTTTCCACTACAGTCCAGAGCCCAAGGTGAGGTTTGTCCTTGGTGAAGATAAACTTACTGAAGTTTTGATGGGTTTTGTACAGGCTGATAAATTTCCAGGATAAACACAACATACTCCTCTAGATTTTAGCATGCATACCTTAGGAAACAGATCTAACCACATATGCTTAAAGTGACTTCTGCAATTTAAACAAAAGTGTTTCACTGAGATCAGAAGGAAGCACAAAGATAAAGGAATGCACTTTAAATGAAAACTCCTAAAATGTGAGGGTTTCTCCTGAATATTCTGACACTTCTGCATCAGAAAGCACTAGATAGGCACATGCACACATTCCCCAAAGGAAAACCACACTTTTGTTACACTCTTATGTTAGTTTAAGTCTTATTAAATGTGGATAGAACTTGAAGAATTGCAGAATTTTTAAAGGTATTCTCATTACTGAATTAATGGAGGGCACAAATTATCTCCAAAATTGTGTGATGATAAACATGATTCTCAAAAAAGCAAACAACCCCTCCAAACAACAAGCAAAAGTCCCAAACAAGCACAAGATGTGATTTAGGCTGATCTGTTCCATGACCTCTCTGAAATTTCAGCATATGGTCTTTTCCCTTACTGTGGAGAAGGCAAAAGGTTTTATCAGAATAAAACTTAATGAGAACTAGGTAAACACACTTCAGATTTCTACACTCTGTCAGAATGGGGCTGCCAAGCTGGCCCTGACACACCCCAGTCAGGGGTAAGTACAGTTTATGGATTAACACCCTGCTTCAATTTGAGAAGAAGGGTGTTAATCCATAAACTGTATTTATCAAGTGACCTGCACAGATACTTCATTGGCTAACAACAAATTGTAGTAGCTTACATTGCAATTTATATACCAAAAAAAGTACCATCAAGTTTGAATCACCAATTTTGTTTGATGTAAGCTCACTGGCAGATATCTCAAATTACAGGCAGAATTTGGGATGAAATTAGTTGCCATGAAAACCAATTTAAATTGCCCTGTAAATTGCATGAAAAAAGTGGCTTTTCAGCTGCCAGTGAGAAGTTGGCTAAGTCTGCTCTAGGAAAGACAGCTGCTCAGTCTGGATGAGTCTATCAAGCCATCCAAATCAAGACATGTACTGTAGGGAATGCTGAAAACATAACTCAAACCACAAAAATGTAAATTTCTGTAGCAATTTCAGCAATCATACTTGAAACCTTCAAAATGTTGATTTTGCATGTCTTTGCAATCTATTCCATTGGACAACTAGCAGCCTGTGACCAACAGGGGATCTTGGTAGAAAAACACAGTGGAACTAAATAAACATTGAAAGAAATGCTCTGTGATTACTACTTACACTTTCCGTCTATAATGTATAATTTAAGCAAAGAAATTTCTTTAAATGCTTGAAATTACCTCTGAATGCAAACCAGAACTCACAAGAAGCTGTATAGAGAAACATGATAAGCCAGTTATAGCAAAACATCTCAATAATCTATATTGCTTATCCAAAAGTCCCTCCCATCATACTTCCTACTGTCTATGGTCTATAAATTTAGAATAGGGAAGTATTGATCTTCAGTCAGTCCGCAGCTGTTCTAAACTGCTTGTGAAAGACAGCTGAAATCCCTTGGAAGAGCCTTCAGGAAATGCTCAGTGAATTCATTCCTCTCCTTTAACTCTCTCTCTATCCCAGTTCTTGAAAACTATTCAAGTCTGTTATGCACACATGCACAAACCAGAAATCTCTCATGGATTTCTGCTCCCAAGATAGGAAAAAAAAAAAAAAAAGCTGACAAATCACAGAAGAAATACTGGAAATTGATTCATTCACCAAAGAATTAAGATGATTATGTGGTAACATCTGATGCAGAGCTGGATGCCAAATTAGTGATAAACCTATGGACCATGAGGAGAGTCAGTATGAATTAATAGTTGGAATATGAATACATGAAAATGGCTCATTCTCCCAGCCAATAACAAGTACTAGTTACTTTCAACAGGGCACCTTCAGTTGCCTGTATCATTTAAAAAACCCAAAAAATGCTATCAAGTGACAGAATAACATTGTTGTTTTCTGAAGCTGTTCAGCACCAGAGAGAAAGGCAATCTTAATCTATTTTCCCCTCTCAGTGGTGTCACCACCATACCTGTGCACACATCCCTGCACACACATTTGGTGGAACAGCTTAGCAGGTTTGAGTTTGCTTCAGGAACCAAAGAGGTACTGCAGAGTCTGGCAGCCAGGCTGAGAAATCTTTGTCATGTGGCTTTGTTTGGGGATCAGCAGGGTGACAATACCAAATAAGCTACACTCTCCTTTGTTAAAATACTTACAGCATGGAAGGCTAGAGGGTGACATAAATTCCTTGTTTGTGTCATTGCAAGCCTTGGGCACACTGCTGATTGAGCAGTGGACGTGGACACCCAGAGCCATCTGCTCAAAACACAGACTGAACCAAAGTCTGCAAGGTGTGGCATGGCTGTGCATTAGTGGGAAGCGTTGTTCATGCTATGATGCTTGGGATTCACAACAAACTTGTTTTCTAATGTCCCCTGTTGAAAGCCAGTAATTAATTTTCTAATTTAAAGATCAGAAATTTCCATCTCTCTCCCATTCTTTTCCTCACAGGTGTTGCATAAACTTTAGCCCAAGTGTGAAAAGATTTGTGCAAATCTGCAAAAACTTTTTGATCTTAAAAAAACAAAAAGGTCAAAATTTGATAGAATTTCCCCAAGTTCCACTGGAGAGATCTTTTAGGTCTCAGATTGCTAGTTTGTTATTTTGGTGGATTCTGAGCATAGGATGAGCTGTTAGAATTTGCTGACAGTAGGTTTTTAATACTTAGAGTAGAAATCAAGAATACTTTTGATGTTACACAAAAGATCTTGTCTCCATCTTAGATCAACATGCAAATGGTCCTCTTGATATAAGCGTACGATATGCAAGAATAATGGATTTAACAATCATAATGTTTTGCCTTTAGATTTAAGAGTATACAGAGACCTTCAATGGACATTCTCTGCTGTTTTTCAGAACACAGTACATATCTCCTGCAGCTATAATGCTAAACAAAGTGTTTCCTAGATCTAAACAGCACAAATTTGAACAGATCCTGGTTTCAGCTAACCTGCTCTAATTCAGAGCATGTCAGTTAATACAGAGAAGCCTATCCAAATCAATGGCATTAATACAGATTTTCAGAGAAGCTTACATGCAGCCTACCTGTGTGCAATTTACAATAATTAGATCTTGTATCTTAATGTAGCTGAAAACTGAGTCAAACCAATCTCCAAAAAATCAACTACTCCATGTCAGTGAAGGCTTTTCTGACAGGAAACAAATAAGATTTGTCTTCATAGTAACTAAGCTTTGGAAGAATGGTGAGGGGGAGGAGATGATGGTTTTTCTCCTCTTCTAATCCAATCTATTTGAACAGAGGAATCAAAACAACAGCTGTTTAGTACAGTGCTGGCGCCACAGACTCCAGCATGAACTCACCAAAGATGAGGAGATGAGGAGACTACAGCTTCCCTATTTCAGCTTTGCAGTCTCTAGGTTGCTGTGACTTAAAGGTGCAAGTCCAAATGGTCCTGTTAAAAAGCAGCCATGACTTTTGCCAGGAGAGCAGTTTCCAAGCTGTGCACCATCCCACCACACACCACTCTGAACCTCTGCAGTATCCATAGGGATTGCTTGCTACATGTAAACACAGGATTATGAGACAAATCTGACCAGATCATTGTTGAGAATAATATTATACTACATACCAAAGAAGTCTGTCTTAATGAAAGGATTCTCTATTTCTAATACTTTCTCAGCCTGCTGCAGTATAGTTCAGCAACTGAAAAATATTTTCACTTTTGGGATGTCTGAATTGTAATCTCTTATATCTTGGCCAACACATTTGAAGGCAATAATTTTGCTTACCCAGCTCAAGTATAGGTTTTGCCATTTCCTACCATCCTTCTGTATTAATTTTTTATAATTTGTGATATAACAGTTTGTAGGGCTCCTATTAAAAAAAAGTTGGAGAAAAACATAAGCTTTTTTGGTTTCCCTCTGCAGCAGTATCTTCTTGCCATTTAGTCTCCTTATTTTGCTATCCACTCCCTGGTTTATAAGTAAAGTATCTAGCTTCTTATTTCTCACAGGAGCATCAGGATCAAGAAGGTCAAGTCTTCCTCTTTTTAAACAGACCTTTAGGCTAGCACTCCAATACAGCAGACACTCCGGGCTCCCAATGCCATGTCACCATATTTCTCTTCCTACCCGCATTTGAGTCCCTTGTGACAGCAGGGCCAGGGCAGCAGGCTGTATTTACTTTGTCCCACCTTTTGTCAGTGACATTTACTCTGAGTGCCTGTGCTGTTAGTCCCCCCACCCTGAGAGGGCTCCCGAGCACAGAAGAGCAGGGCTGAGTTCCAAGGAAGCCCAGCCCTGGCTCAGAGGCAGCCCTGGCTGCTGACGCCAGCCCTGCAGCACCAGCAGGCCCTGGCAGGGAGCTGCCCGCAGCCAGAGCTCCGCACACCTGTGCCTGAAGCCACCACCCCTCTCCAGGGGCCAATCCTCCCTCCTGGGTGAGCTCAGAATTACTCTTGGAGAAAGGCACAAGGAGCTTGGATCATCACCCTTCTCTGACTTTTGTCTGGGTTCCATTTCATAAACTGTCTACAAGTAGCAGTCAGTAACTAATTTCCACTCTTGTTTCTGTTCTTCATGTTGCTAAGAAGCTTAATTGCTATGAGATAAAAGAATGCTTCTGTATTTTAAATTTTCTACCTGAACTGAGTATGTCCACAAAATAATAAACAACAATTTCCTTCTAAAAAGTGATATTTTTTAAATGTTCTTCCATTTAAATGGCCTGTACAGACATTACGACTGAGCAGTAGAATACTGATGGGGACTTTATGGTACAATACACATCAAAAAGCTTCTCCTGGTATCAGATTATTCTTTTTTTTCTCCTTCTTTTTAGCATTCTTGTTATTTAAATAAGTACTGAATGTGTAACATTAGGGATATAAAAATCTCTGTCTCTCCCTAGATGTGTATTTATACAATATATAACATCAGGGCACATTAAAACATTTATGGTCTCCTGAGGAAGTCACTGCTTGGGATTGACCACAGAGATTAGATTTGGGATTTCATTAAAAAATACATTAATGCTGCATTTTCACAACTAAAAGAATAACAAGTCCTCTGTTAAATTTTCAATCTAATTATACTTTGCAGGGACTATTACCAAAGCTGTAATTGTAATGAAGAAATAATTTTATAATGCTTGAAAATTTCAAATGCACATTATACTGAAAAACAGTAATTATGGATTAAAAAAGACTTTATGTCTTTCCAATTAAAAAAGTAAATTCCAGCATAATAATATGCAATTGCTCACATGCTTTTAAAAATCATACAGTGTAAAATGACAACTAACATGGAAAGATAGTGAAAAAGAAATTCCCCCTCCATTGCACCTTTACCTCTTAAGCCTTAAAAAAAATCACCACCAAAACAACCTTGGGATAGTAAAATCAATATTTTACAGATATTTTAATATTTATGGGAAATGGATGGGAAACAAATATTTAAAATTACATTACAGCTGCAGAGTGTTTTAAACTGCTGTTTTCAATGAGCATTTCAAAAATGTTAACCAAAATTGTCTAAAATGCTTAATAATAGACAGATAAAATCATATACACAAGTGGCTTCTCATTTATTTTTAACTGTCTTCATTTTTGTTATTTTGGGAATGATTTAGATTTACACTATAACTTACATACAAATCTATTTAGAATTTTTTTAATAAGTTTCCGTAAGTTGCAAGAAAAAGAACAGAAAATTTACCTTATAAAGTTCCTGGAAACTTTACTGGAAACATCTTATTTCCTGCATTCAGTTAGAGACATTTTAGTAGAAGCCCAGCAAACCCCACCATGTTTAATAACATGGTAAAATATTTACATTTATCTTCCTTTGTAGCATGCCTATATATCCCTTAAACATTTTTTTCTTCCCAATGCCTATCATGTCACCATTGTTCCATATGAAGTCTGACATGTACAATAATGACTTTTTTTTTTATTTCACTATTCCCCCACCCCCAGGTACCCTACATCTAACAGCAAATGTTGTTAAAATCTGAAGGCTGTTTTATGCACCTTAGCAGTTTGGAACAATGTGCTGGTTCTGCCACCCTCAGAGCTCTCATTATAAAAATTGTTAATAAGTTGGAATTGCCACATTTTATTTTTATATTACTTATTTTATAGCCATATCTGAGGAGGAAAATAAGGCAGAGCTCTTATCAATGTCTCAGGTAGATTACAATGTAAGCCAATCTGGATGCAAAGACGTCATCATTAGCTGAAATACATACTGAGGTATTTATTGTATCTCTAAAGTGAGCTCAGCAAACAAAATGAAACAAAACAAATCCCCTCCACAGCTGGAGAACAACCCCCTGTTGTTCTCTATATTTGTTATTAAAACTGAAGAACATGCTTACCACCATGAACAAGTCACCATAAAAGAAAACTTGCAATGACTTGGTACTCATTTAGACAATTCCTTCCCAAAGCCTCTCCTCCACCTTCTGTCCCTCCAGTTACTCTTTAAGTGCTTTTTCTGAGCAAACAAAAGGGAGAAGGGGAACTTCTTTCTTTTCTGCCTGAAACACTCTCCTCCAGGATGACAGAGTAATTATATGCAAAGTGCACAGTAAAGTGTGGAAGATGTAACAGGGACTTGGTAACCAAAAAGATTGTGTTGCTAGGGGAACAGGGGCAAAGGGGTCTGAGTGGAAAATTTGTACAGACCTTTGAGAACTATAAATGCTGTGATTAGTGCAACAAACTGGCCTTGCTTGCACTGCATGGCCTGGGTGTCCCAATCCCCAGTCAAGATTCTGCAAAATAAAATGAATCTAAGCCAAAACTGCACATCTACTGCAAATAGGTTACTGTAAAAGAATACCTTCACTCCTCAGTTTTCACTTTTAGGAATTGAAGAGGTTATAATTACTATCCAGTGTTTAATACATTTTTCTCCAATAGTTGGTCAATGTCTGCACACAATAGACATGATTACATCACATAAGCACCTAAAACCTCATAACAATAGAAATCTGGGACTTATTTTCAGTTGTTTTAAATTCACAGATTCTCTAATCAGAAACAGCTGCAGGTAGTATATTGTAGAGTAAGAGTCAAAGACTGAACTTCTTTTGCCTTTGCATGTTCCACCTTCCATAGGTTTAGATGCAGATGGAAATAAGGGTTACCAAATCTGACTTGGAGAAGCTGCAGGGGCACAGGCTGGAAAGTGAACCTGCTTTAAGGTGGTCACTGTACCTGTTGTCACATTTCCTGTCAGTCTATCAGGTATCTGCTCTATCCAGACCCCTCCTGCTCACCTGCCCTTGCCAGTTGCCCATGATTTGAGTGTGCATCTTCCCATGCTAAGTATGGACCTGATGCCTTTGTCTGCCTGCCTGCAGGAACGAGCTCTCCTGAGCTGCAGTCTTGTACAGTTCACTCATCTTTTTCAATGAAAAACTTCAGAATTTAAATTTTTTTTTTCAACCAAAGAAATAAAATAGGAAGAATTCTGCAGAGCCTTCTGGGAAGCAACACAGAGAAAGGCTAAGCCCTAATTCCTTGTCTTCTTCCAAGCAAATAGTTTCTGTGCTCATTCACCCCTGAATATTCCAATTATCCTTCTAATCCAAAAACTACCTGCACAAGCACCTGGACATGAGAGCTGCATTCTCAGTAGGGAGTTTTTCAATTTGAGAATAGTTGAAGCTTTATGAAGAAAGTGGCTATAAGATTGGATTGTACTTTTCAAGCTTGGGATGAGGCTTTTTAAAAAAAGTTAATCAAATAGGAAGCCAACTGTTTGAGATGTACATATTGTAGAACCAGACATTTAAACAAAATGCAAAGAGCAGCCAGCTTGAAATTAGTTCAATGAATTCTTCACCTGTAATTCTGTAAACTGATTGAGCTCATGTCCAAAGGCCTTGAACAGCCTGTGGCTTCTCATTTGTATCATTCTGTTGCAAGCAGGCAAATTTCTTTTATACTAAGAGAGGCCTTCTTACAGATAGGAAGTTTCAGAAAAGGAGATTGATGAATTCAGCACACTCAAGGTCATTCCCCATGGTCATTTGCCAATGTATACAGAAAAGTAGAACATTTATTCTCCTTCACCCTCACTTTTTCCTCTTTTAAATCTTGCTGGCCTTATTGTTTATTAAAATTCCAGCTATAAAAATATTTTTATGGAATTAAGAAATCAGATGAAATTAGTACATGGCTGTAGAGCATTGTAACTTAGAAAATGGAATCTTCTTAAGTGTGACCAAAATTTTGGCACACCATCAGCTTCCTGAGGAAATACCAACAGTCCCAGTGTTATGAAGTACAACCAGAATTTCTGTAACAGTTTCTAAACACATTATTGAAACTATTTTTACAAGCAGAAACTTGAGAGAACATCATCATTACACATTGTGCACTGGAAGAATCAATAAATTGGAGAGATGGAACAAGAGGTCGTGTTCTCTCTTTCCCAAGAAAGATTTTTTTCCTAGCTATTAGAGTAGTCTCCCTTAAGCAACCCCAGTGAAGAATGTGGAGAGGAGAAAGATGACATTTCCAGAAATATCAGTAAGCAACAAGCACAAAAAATAAACTACACTCCAGAAGAATCATAAACATTCTGTACATGTTTCATTAGAAAGGAAATAGCTGCTTCCCAGAACTCTCAAAAAAAGCCCTCAACTAAAAAAAGACTAATTTCTAATCTTCTACTTGCAGCCTTTCATGTTATTTCTTTTTCATGTTCTGAACACACATTTTACAGTGTGTCTAATATTTTACCCAGCTAGCTGAACTACCAGGAAGAGGAAAGTTAACACTTAGATTATTAAACCCTTGAAACACCTAAGGTAGTTTCCCTGCAGATTGCATGGTGGAGTTTAAAGGTCCAGGACCATGGTAATGAGGTCACAAAGGATTGCTCTTTATCCTGGGCCACTCACCCACAGAGCCAAGCAGTCCCTCTGTACACAGGGCTCACATCTGCAGCCCTTACAACTCCTTGTTTGTCCTCTCTAAGTGCAACCCCAGCTCTCAGTCTGTGCTTGAAGCATATCAGAGCTGACCACCCCACACTGGTGATGCAGCACTGGGGTAGAGTTGGCACACACAAAAAATTGGCTCCATTTTCACCTGATCCCCCTTTGGGAGGAAGGCAAAGCAAACAGTTTTGTTTTGATTCAGATTTCAATAGCAGCTGTCGGAAAGCTGCTCAGCACTTTGGAATGTCAGAAGCAGTCCCTTTGGAGCTGGATTAGAGGGAGATGGAGACGGCCAAGAGCACTGAGAAGATAGCTGAGTAACCATGGAGTAAAACTTACTGCATATTCACAGACAGAAAGAACCCATTCTCTGTCACATGCAGCTCACCCTCAAATCTTGCAAGCAAGGCCCAAACTAAATCTATTCCTTAGGCTTGTCTAATCCATTTTCATTAAAGAACTGTGTAAGATGTACTGGGACAAGAACTCTAAAAATAAATCTGCCAGTCTTATTGGAGGGGAAGCTGCAATGCCTGCAAGCCAACAAAAATAACAATTTTTCATTCTACTCACAGTTCAGGAAAAATATTCATGTTTGCCAAATTAAAAAAAAAGACAAAACTGATGGGAACGGAAAATATTTTCATGCTGAAAGAGGATATTACAAACAATGGAGACTCAAAGTCAAATGTCTCTTTATCCTTTTTAAAGGAACTTTCTGAAATACAACACCCAATTTTTGCAAGAATGATGTAACCTTTAAACAATACTACTCCAAACACTTTGTCATCTAACTTTCATATAATTATTTAACAAATTACGATGGAGCAGACCCACCCATGCCTACATGGTATGGGCCTCCTGGCTTTAATTTTCAGTCCTTCTGGCAGTATTGGAAAAACTGAAAAAGAGCTGAAAATTTCAGGCCTACTTTTATTTTAGAAGTTATTCCAGAAGTTCACAATACAGAAGTTTAATGAAGAAACAACATGCAGATAAGCAAGACTGATGATTCTCAGATTTGAGCCTAGAAAATGGTTTTAGAAAAAAAAAAAAACCAAGAAAAGTGCCTATAACACCTTTACTCAAAACTATTTTTTGACATTTCCTCAGAAGAGAGGGTAGGTGGAACAGCTTTTCCATGGGATCAGTCTATATATATGTATACCCCAGGGCTGATCTAGACAGCACCTGGAAGTACCAGCAGAAGCATCAGTGGTTTGGGGTCACTTGGCCTGTTCAGCTGCACAAGAGGAGGCTGAGGAGAGACCTCACTGCAGTCACAGCTTGCTGTGAGGGGAAGAGGAGGGGCAGGCACTGATCTCTGCTCCATGGTGACCAGTGACAGGACCAGAGGGAATGGCCTGAAGCTGAGTCAGGGGAGGTTTTAGATTGGATATTAGAAAAAGGTTCTTCACCCAGAAGGTGGTTGGGCACTGGAATGGGCTCCCCAGGCAAGTGGTCCCAGCACCAAGCCTGCCAGAGCTCAGGCAGCATTTGGACAATGCTCTCAGGCACAGGGTGTGACTCCTGGGGATGGCGCTGTGCAGGGCCAGGAGTTGAAGTCAGTGATCCTTGTGGTCCCTTCCAACTCAGCTTATTCTGTGATTCTATCTCAACCATCATTCCCCTCCTCCAGCTGAGATGGTTTGAAAAACCCAGCCACTCTGTACTGAAACATGATAACAGCAACATGAATATTTTCCACACAAAGCTCTGCAAGAGGAAAAGGAGGAGGGAGTGTTTCAGCCTGAAAGACCAGGAGTCACCCAGCCTAAGACAGCAGTACACATTTTCAAATGCTTCCCAGTCAGAGGCACGTGCATGATAATCTGAAAGAGAGGAACAGCTGGCTCATTATACATTGGCCACATTCAGGGTTAGGATGAATCAATTCAGCTACAGCTTCAGAAGTCCCAACACCTCTACAGAGAGGAAAAGCTTTGCTCTGCCCTCTTATAGAGGCCAACAAAGTTCTATGCCACCTGCAGGATCAGTTACTCCAAAGCATGAAAAATTTCTGCAGACCCTGGACTTTCAAATGAGAACATGCACTCATTTAAGAAATGCCAGTTGAAATCTACAGCAACCAAATGAAAACTTCACTACTTACAGAAATTAATTTTTCATCTTGAAAGTAGGTTATGATAGTTATCTGGATAAGTTTACACATAAAGACATTACATCCCACTTTGTCCTACTTTACACATGGCTAAGTTTTGCAAGAGAGAAGACAACTAGAAAACTGAAGGAAGTAAAATTCTGTTGTGTTTTGGCAACTAGCAAATTGAAAGAAAGCAATTAGTCAATTCTCAATATATCACATTAATATTCTGGGAATCTGGATCCCTTACTAAGTCCTGATTCTTTCAGCATTGAAGAGATCAGCCAGAAAAGAGAAAATACATTAAGCATTGGATTTAGAATTTTGTAGTTTGAATGTAGACTCTGCAAATATACATTTTAAAATACTCAGCCAAGTTGCTTTTGCCAGACAAAGAAAATAAGAATCAGAAATAGACTTGGACTGAGCAGATTAAAATGAATTCTTGTAGACTTTCCAGTAAATCCACAAAAAAATCTTTCATTTTAGAATTTAGGTGCAATTGTCTTGTATGCAATACATACAGTTCTAGTGTTCCTCAAATCTGTATCAGTAATTCAGCCCCCCCAAAAAAGGTAAAAACCACCATCTCTAATTCTTACAATAATCATAGGTCTTGTAAAGCATGTTTTATAATGTAAAGTATGTAGTGTTCAGCACTACAATAAATTCAGAAAGGATTAACAGCTGATGCAGTTAATAATATCTACTGGAGCATTATTTCTTTAAGCTGCTCAAAATTCAAGCAACTAGAATAAGTACTAATTTATAATAACTGAGCCACCACAGGGTAGCCTGTGCCTTGTACTAAATCCAATACCTCATATTTCACAGCATCTTAATCCTGTAGTTGACATCCAATCCACCGCTTCCCAAAAAGTTTTTAGCAAAAGTGATAACATCTGAATTTGCAATAGGAAAATGAAACAACATATGACCTCTTGTCCTATGGATCTTTTAGGCTCCCACAAACTCATTTTTCTCTCTTTGCGAGGTCAGCCACATTTGGCACTTCCCAGTGCAAGCACTACACTACAATGTTGGCCAGCAGTACCACACTCCTGGTGCAGGGAGAGAATTTGTTCTTTACTTTGCATGCTCTAAGCCCACTACTGCCAGAAAATGTTCCAGTAAGAGAAGGGGGAAAAAAGTAACAAACACTCTTATCAAACAGCATCTGACACTGGCTGCACCCAGTCTCAGTAATGGAGCTCAGGCTGAAGGAAGGAGAAAATGTTCAAGCAGATTGCGTTCTATTGGATTATGAAATACTTTTTGGAAGAAACACCAAGTTTGTACTTGATTAGGATCTCAATTCTAGGTGGTCTGAAACATGGTTTGAGTTGCATTCAGTGTGTGAAGTACTCAGTCTACCACTTCATTGCATGGACCAATCAATTCAAGTTAGCCCAGCGCTTTTAGCTTGTTGAGACAACATACTTCAGTTACATTTTTTTTTTGTCTACAGATCTATCCTGAGGTCAATTAAAATATTTAATTATTTAAAATGTCTTACTGTATTTAACACCAAACATTATCTTATCTTTTCTTCTAGCTGTCTAGAAGAGTATCATAACTGTATTAACATAGTTCAGTAATTTTGCAGATCTGGATCTCCTTTCAAATCCAGATGCCACTGGATATTCAGTTATTTAAATAGTTATCCTGTGGGCAGATATTGACAGTATTTTATTACAGTGGTCTTTAAAACAGACTCATTTCATTTCACTACTACAGAAGGGTTTAATATCCTGCTACAGACACATACCCTCATCTGGTGTGATGGTGAACATTTAAGTTCCAAGAACAACAGCATTAAAAGGATCCTACTATGAGTTTTAAGAGAAAAATCTGTCTCTAACACCTTGGGTTTGGGACATTTTGGAGCTGTTTGAAAGCCTATTAAGCTGGTATGGTTCAATGCACGTAAGATTTGATTTGTGATGCATCAAAGAGGATAAAAAAGGGGGGAACTAGATCTAGCTAATTATTTTTTATCCCATGGCCATCTAAAAATAAAATCCCTGGGGTTACAAGGCAAATAGTAGTTCTAGGAAAATACTCCAGGGCATACCAAGGATTCTTTTTAATTGTTCTATCTTCAAGGAAATCACATGCTTACGACTCACACCTGAGACAGCAAAACTGTATTTGGGACATAAAAGTGGGTGTGATAATGGTAAAATTTCCCAACCCTGAGAAAGCCATGAACCTTGGTTTTTCATAGAATCATGTAACAGCTTGGGTTGGAAGGGACCTTAAAGATCATCTTGTTCCAACCCCCTGCAGTGGGCAGGGACACTTTTCATGAGACAAGGCTGCTCAAAGCCCCATCCAATCTGACTTCCAGGCATCCACAGCTCCTCTGGGCACTCTAAAAGCTTTGGAATTGTTCTGCTGTCTGCAGTTTCACAGGACCTTCCTTGGCAACAAAGGTGAGACTGAGCACAGATTCTGCATTGTTTCTCCTGCAGTTAGAAAAGAGATGCAGTATGCCAAAAACGAGGCACGGTTGAAATCTTGATATTGCCAAAGAAACACATGAAACACCCATGCAGACTAACTTTATGGGCTAAAGACATTGCTTAGAACTTGAATCAAAAAGTCATTACAAAAAGGTCATTGTTTGTGTGAGGAAAGGAAATTTTTCCATTGAAACTGCAGAGACATGCTATAGAACAACCTCTTCATGAGGAATTAAGTATCTACAATTCACAAACGGTTGAGAATGTCTAAAAAAAACCCCCAGAACAACCCTAGACCAAATTGCTCTACTTAAACAGGAAATAGAAAACAAAAACTTCAACTCAAGAGAGAAGTAACTCAATTATCTGACTGCTCAGCCTAGTTTGTGGTGTCCCAGCTGATGTTAACTGTATGCATTACAGCAAATAAAGGTAATTTTGCAAAACTGCAAACCATAAACCAAATTCTGCTGTAGCCCTTCATCTATTCTACACAGTACCTGACTACATCTTGCAGCTGAGCAGCACTTTTATGAATCCTGTATATAGAAAAATATTTTTCAGAAATTACTAAAATCTTGCAAAAGCCACACAAAAGATTTGGGCTAGGCCAGGATGTACCTTCTTAGTTAATTTGTCCAGTACAAGATGTTGTAGGTCAAGTTCTAACTTGTAATTAACTTCAGAGATTTGGAAAGATGAAGGGCAAAGAGAACACTCTCTTACCTGCTGCCTGCCTGACACACAGAGCCAGATTAATTCTGGCAGTTTCACTGTTCAGTTACTTGAAGGGAACCCCACTGGGAGAAAACAGAGACACCTCCCTAACAGCCATTTCCACCAACAGTGAAATTAATGTTTACAGTGGTCAGCTACACATCTGTAGTTGGGAAAGGCATCCACAACAAACTGTGCAAACAGTTTCCTAATCAACAGCTTAATCATAGCAGTTACATCCCCATGCTCATAAGTGTAGGAATTAATGAACAGTGTTCTACTTTGCTTGCAGTAATGAGGTTTTAATTTACTACTGAATCTTTTCTTTACTACAAGCAATGTCACCAGAGTGTGAAATTGCTACTGACCACAGACATGCTCCTACGTCAACACAAGCATCAGTGACAGGGCCACGGCCCAGGTTACGTGAAACAAGAGTTCTGTAAACAGACAGTGCAGGAGGAGATGAATCAGGCTTGTTTGGCAGGAGTAAGACTTGGAAAAAAGCACATGCAGTGGTGATGAATCCAGCCAATTTCAAGTGTGGGAGAGCTTCACCTAAATTATCTCCTCCATCCTATTCTAACTTATGTCTGCACTACAGAGCACTTAACCAGGACATGTCTGGCAATGAACAGTGCTTCTGTAAATGCTGTGTACAGATGAAATAGTAGACAGCAGCATTGCTAAAGTTTGGAAGTCTGGGTGGGATGACTATCACACACATTTTCCAAATGCTGAGTGAAGAGCCGGGAAAAGGACAGCAAGCAAATATGATAAAACACAAGAAGCTTTTCTATAGTAATTTGCTATGCAGTCAGATATAACCTCAAGAAGAAACTGAGATACCTGAGAAATCTTCCTAGCAGTCTCCTGCCTGATTATCTTACAATCTGAAGAAAAAAAACAAAAAAGAGCAGCTATTTAACTGAGGAACGTAAGTGCTTATAATGCAAACAGTGAATCAAGAACTGGAAGATGGTCACTGCTCACCAGAGAGATGCTCTTTGCATTCTCTCTGTCTTCACAGATGATCTTCATCAGCACCCTAATGTCTCTGACAGTTTTCCTATATGTAATGCAAGGTGTGAAGGTATTTTGAACACCAGATATATTTACAGTAAAATCATTCTTACATGCACAAAACCAGAAATACTAGATTTGTAATCAGTGGTGAAGAAATAGTTTGATGGAGAATGAGGTCATAGACTATTTAATAAAGAATCAGATCCTGTTCATCTGGAGACAGGCAAACATCCACAGACAACTGAACAGACGAAAAAGACTAAAATCTGAGAAAGCACCAAATGCTCCAGACTTCATTGACTGTGAATTACTCCTGTAATTTCAGCCAAGCAGTTTTCCTACTTGGATGCAAATTGACCCATGGTCTCTGGTTGTGAAATGCACAATATTTGGAACTTGATGTTGATGTCATATTTATTGTCCCAACCTTTTTCACCACTGGAAAAGCACAAGCTAGCTCTGCCTGGAGGGACACACACCAGTAATCCTTAAATTCTTCAA
Organism: Zonotrichia leucophrys gambelii; assembly: GCF_028769735.1. Classification (NCBI taxonomy): domain Eukaryota; kingdom Metazoa; phylum Chordata; class Aves; order Passeriformes; family Passerellidae; genus Zonotrichia; species Zonotrichia leucophrys. The sequence continues at coordinate 19,459,372 of NC_088177.1, read as the reverse complement.
GATTCCAAGAAATCTGCCACTCCATTCTGAAATGAAATATAGCTGACAATGATTTTCCAGAAGGGGAATTGCTCCAAGCCTTTTACGCAAATTAGACCAAAATTTAATATAAGACCTAGCAAAAAACCTCAAACCAAATAATTTATCTAGTTTACCACCTCTAGTTTAAAGAAGCTTTGGCTCCAAATTCTGCTCATGAAGAAAGATGCTTGTTTTGAGTAGACAGACAGGTGTAGGACATGGGACTATTTCAACAATCAGCCTAAGCGGCTCCTCAGGTAGGTTTCAGCAATTGCATTCTACTGAACAGCAGAAATCCAGGGCTTTTCCTCAGTCCTGGTCTCATACCTTCACTCCAAGGACAACACATGCTGAATCCTTCTGTTCCCAAAATCCAGGACTTTAGGCATCTTCCCCTAATGGTGGAATTGTAGTGTCCTCAGGAACGGACCAAACTTACTGAAGATGAAGACGGGGAAAGGCAGAATTTTCAGAACTGTTCTCCAGGATGCACTGGAGGAACGAGGGTATGAATTAAACAAATATTTCCCTTCTGATTATTTTTTTCCAAAACGGTTTAAAAAGTGCTTATTTTATTTGTAGTAAATGCCCACTACCCTCAGGGCAAACTCTCAGGCAAACCTCCAGACTGTGCAAACACAAAAACCCCTTGCTACTAAAAATAAATCCAAGATTAGCCCAGAACTTCAAGTGACAACTTTTTATTTTAGGCAAAAACAAAAAAAAAAAGGCCAAAAACATTCCGCTATTGCAGTTTGTAAAATTTTCACTGTTTTCAGTAGAAACAGTTCACAAGTCAGAATGCAATATTCAAATAACATTGTGCAAAATTGTACTGGCATAACTACACATAGCAAAAAGACTAGTGTAAATCAAGAATTCCATTGAAATTAGTTGAGCTGCTCCAGTTTTACAACAGTGTACATCACCTCAGAATCGGCCCTTTTTTACAGAACATCCCTGGAATTCCTCTTGCTTACAAAAATTGCTTTACATGCAACAAGTAACCTATCAGTACAACATAAGCAAGAACATCTCCACAAGTTATCACAGTGTAACAGAGGAAAACATGTCAGCCAGTTTCATACAAAGGCAAATCTAATGGCAGTTTTGAACACCCCTTGACTGCTACCCTCAAAAATTGCACATCTCAATAGAAGAAATAATTTAGAATGAAGCCAAGCTATGTTCTCAACTATCGGTACATTGACAATTAGGATGGATTATGGGGTTTGTTTTCATTTTTTAGCTTAGTAGATTCTTCCAAAGAGAGTTGCTCCAAAAGTTTGTGTAATAAATGTTAATTTGCACTGTTATCAGGCCAAGTCCTCTTCTGCTATTCAGATAGATCTGTCAACACTACAGAAGTCTCTGTAGTCAAATACAAATCCCAAAGAAGAACTATTAAACAAAGACCATACCTTAAGCATTTACTGACAACATGCAATGAAACCAAGCAAGCAGTAACGGGACTCCATTTCCATTTGGAGCATTCAGAAAGAGACTGCTGCAGTTCACCTGGGGTACAGGACTGGAGTTTCACAGAACACTTGTGAGTAGTTAACATTCTCCCCCCCACTTGATGTGCAAAGTAACAGTTTCCAAACAATGCATCTAAGCCATTCTCTGCATAAACAGAACACTAAGAGTGGAACTGATTTTCAGAGATACTGAATGCTCACAAGCTCACATCAAGAAATACACAGGTACATCTGGCAGTGATTGGTAACTTTGTTTTCCTGTATACCCATATTCAGAAAAACCATTCTAAAAAGAACTCTTTGATCACAGTAAAACCAATTGTTCCCCAGTGCTTTTCACCTCCCTAGGTTATGAAGGACTTACCTTCTATTGCCTTTCCTAACAACAAACATTTTTGGTTTAACATATATCAACCTGGCTTGGGTCTAAGTCATCTGATGAAGGGCACACACCAGAACTATGGAATTATATGGAGAAAGCACAGTCCTGATGTTCTCAAGTGTTTGGGTGCTTTTATTTCCTTTTTGTAGGTTATACTAATCTCATGAGGACAAGTAAGAACAACACAAGCTTTGCTCTGGAGATGCATATAAGTGTGCATCAGTTCTGGAAGAGATCAGCTCTGCAAGTCTGTACATGGGAAAAAAATAATAAAAGGTTCTCAAAAATACCAGCTCTGTCTCCAAGCACACAAATCAAAGCAGCAGACCTGTTTGCATGCACACAGTAAGTCAAACAGAAATCAAGACACCCATGAAGTCATCCTGCAGGAATGATCTCTGTAACTGCAAGTCTCTGGTCACTTCCTACGCTTCCTCCTTTGCCCTCTCAGCTTGATGGAGAAGCTGTCAAGTACTCGGCAAGGAAACATTTAGCAAAGAAATATGGACATCACTGGCACGGAGTTTCTGTGAAGACATCAGTCAGCATTTTAGAGACGGCAGGGAGAGAGAACAGATAATACTTCAGCAGGGAATTACTGTGCTACCACTGAATTCTCTTAATAAGCAACAAGCAGTTTGGCCTAAGGCAGAGGAAAGGTTAATGGATATGACTTTGTTTCCTTCTTCCCAAAAAACTCAGTCTCAGTGTTTTTCAACAGTCTCAGACTCTGAATTCCAGGAAATTGTATTTTAGAACAAATCAAAAAATAGCCCTGAGACTAAACATACTTTATAAGAGCTGCTATTGCTTTATGTAAATCAAACACAGCAATTATTTACCGCCACAGTAAGTAATATTTAATTTTCACTCCCTTTTTTGCTCACTTGGGATACATACCTGAAACCAAGAATTTGTTCCCAAGATATATGTACTTAAGCACTGTCTGTTACTTTACCAAGTACTTAAATGCTACAGGATTATGGCACCAAGCAAGGAAAGAATAGGTGGTGCAGGTCAAACTTTACCAAAGGAGCCCTCTTCTCCTGTGCCTTGAGTTTTTGAAAAAACAATTCTAATAATCACAACTGTCACCACAGACTTTGTTACAATGCACTCCTCCCTTGTGATTTACAACTGGAGTAACAGCATTTAGTATATCTCAAAACCAACTGCCAGTGTTATTGAACACAACCACCAGCTTTTAAGTGTGGCTAGAAGCGTAGCACACCAAGAAAACAACAATATCAAATGCATCAAGTTGTGCATAAAAACAGATCTTCACTGTTTCTTAAGCTACAAAGTAGGCAATCGAGGAACTGACTAGGTCTATGCATAGTGAGGATTTTAAGTAAGCCAAAAGAATTTGAACTCTTTCAGTAAAACTGTGCTTGTGTGATGCACAGGTCAGCTCCCTCCAAAAATGAACATCCCACTTTATACATATAAGAATTTTTAAAAAGCTCCATGCACTCTCAAAGCTATTTGCAAATCGATTTAAATACTTCAGCTAACAGCTATGCTATGGCACAAGACAGCACATAAAAAATTTAAGGCTAATTTTCGTCTGCACACATCAAAGCTGGTCTCAGAACAAGAGCTGTCATATTTTCTTAACTCTGAGTCTTGAGTGTGGATTCGTAATAAACTTGAGCTGCCACAGCAATAGTAGAGTTGTCCTGCATATAAAAAAGACTGAATGTTGTCCTGGATGCTGTTCTTTTATCAAAAGCAAAAACTTCACACATTTACATTTGGTTTTTTATCAGAGCAGCTCACTAATTTGTACAGTACATTGTCCATAACATACAAGGTAAACTACCAGAGAGATACTCAAGTCCTACAACAACAGGTGCAAAAGAAAGTCCTACGGTAAGAAAGCCCACTGCTGTTTGGGAGAGTCACAATGTGATGAAAACAAACATCAGAATGCATTTTGGTGATGTCAGTTAAGTGTCAAGGCTGTAATAAAGGCTATTTGTTAACTTTAGCCCTTCTTAATGGTTCTTAACCATTCAGTTAAGATCTCCTAATTAAGCACTAGGCAGTTTGGCAACAATGAAGTTCTTTACATGCTACTGTTACAGAAATAGAAAAGAGACTTAAAAGCACTTCCTTCACCTGAATATGATCCGGATCAGTCACACCAGGTTTAAACAAACCTATCTAAAGCAGTACATTTTAGACTTCAAATTGCACTGTACTGTTTCAGAAGAAACAAATTAATACCCACAAAGCCTAGAAAAGAACTATCAGCTGGCAAAATTACACAAGTTTGGTGCACAAATCTGCTTATTTTTAAAGCTCTGTTCCTCAACAACTCCAAGTGACAGCCAATGTCAGTGTAAATCAAAACTGTTACTTCAAAAACAATCCTGTCCATTTTCATGGGAAAATAGATAGTAGGCCAAATTATTCTTGTCTGCTAATTTACCAGGTGAAATATTTTCATACCTTCTGGTACAATTTTAATTTACTGATTTTTTTTTTTTGCATAACATTTTAAAAATACTACAAATAGAGAACTTGCACATTCTAGCATGATTTACACTTACTTGCTGAATGAAGTACACTGCAGCCATAGTTACTAATACAGGAAATAAAGGAACAGCAAATATGCATCAAAATTGTGATGATTATCTGCACACACATGCAAGGGTTTTTTCCCTAAATCAAATTGTTTGCAAGCAAATTCATCATCTTAAGCACTGAACAAGACTGTTATATCCGCAATATCATCTTTAAATAGTTGCCATTATGAGGAGACCTGAGAATACAACTGATCCATGGAAACTATGTCGATGGAAGTTGTGTATATGCAAGCCAGTGAGACCTGCTTGTGTGTAACAGACCAATATTCAGACCCAGAGACTGTCCACAATGACATTTACTTTGAAATTACTGAATCTAACTCTGTTAAAGAGGTACAAGACCAATTTGTTTTATAAGTGACTATGACACTGGTATTCAGGTCATTGGAGCTTTCTGTGTATCTATAATTGTATTAACTCAAACCCAAGTAATGCACTCCAGGAACACATGAGAAGCCTCAGTGAAGTTCCTGAACAGTTTCTGTTTGCAGTTGCCTTCCCCCCTGCCCCCCCATTTTTGCCTTTCACTGTAATTTCAAAGCAATCATTAACTGCCACATGATCAGGACAAACCAAGTATCAAAAAATCCCATTTTACATGCCAGCCTAAGCTGCTAGTCAAAAAGAGAGAACACATCTGCTGCTGTAAACTTCTGCATAACAGATATCATGCCTGACAAACCATCACCTTCAACGGACACACAAACACCACTATGACAAAAGGGAGGAAACCATGCACAGGTATTTCAGTATTATGTGGCCAGGGTCTATAATACAGTGATGAATCACATCAGAGCAAATTTGTACCAAGAGTGGTTAATGATTCAGGCTGACTCATAAGGATCTAAGCAAGCCTGTAAGAGCCAAGTATTTTCTGGAAGAAAGCATACTGAGTAAGAGGATAATATGTTTTTCCCCTACATCTGCACAAAAATTCTATGGACAAATAGAACAATAGCAGGGCAAGTGCTTTAAAATGCAATTTTCCAGCCAATAAACCAACACTAGTAGGAATTCCGTGAAGGAAGGAATTTTAAGAATGTGACTTACCAGAAGCACAAATTTTTGATATCAAAAAATTTACACAATACACTAACACTGTTTTTGCATACTCTTCTTTTTAAAAGTTTCAAACGTATTAACTTGTTTTGCTTTGTTTAGGTCTGAGGCTGTTCAGCAAGGTCACATAATTTGAGACTGCTGCAATAGTTCAGCAATCCTTTGGTCCCATGAGCTGTAAGCCAGCAAAGTATAAAAAATCCTTCCCTACCAAAGGAAAAAAAAAAAGGGTAGGGGGATCATCACCAGGAAACACCATCTGCTACAAACCAGAAAGGCAAAATTTTGTTACAAAATACACATTTTCATACAAAAGACATCTTGCAAAACCATCTGATTGCCCCTCCCTCTGCAGATTACAATGGTAAATGGGATCAGCTGGCTGATCTTGAGACTTGTTTTAGTGGGGAAAAAAAAGTCAAGAGGACACACACCATCACAACAACTGGTCCTTTAAATGGGAAAGGATTATGATAGTCTTTGTTTTCACCAGTGTTTAAAAAAAGAAGAAGAGAAACAGAACCAGAGTCTTCCAAAGCAGGAAGTACAACAGCATATCAGCTGCTGCATCCTCCTGAACTTCTCAATGTGCTACAAACTGTCAATTATGCAAACAGTTTTGATTATGGCAGTGCCACAAATTGTTAAAACGATGCGTGTGTGTGATCAGAAAGGTCCGGTCAACTGGTTCCATTTTTTTCCCAGTAGTTGCCCAGAAAAAAGTCAAGACAATCTAAATTATTCTTCAGCTTCCTCAATACATCCTGGCTGCTGGAGCAGAGAGCTCTGTGGTATTACTGTACTTGTTCCACGAGAGATCCTGTCTTGATCTGTGCTTGTAGTCAAGGAGGCCATAGAAATGGGCTGTAACAAACCAGGCGTCATGCTGGAGGAGACAGTCAGGCTGTGTGTAGTGCCCTTAAGTGTGAGATCCTGTGTGGGAAGAAGTGGCTTGAGGATGCTGACAAGACAGAAAGCAGAGCCACTTTTCGGAATGAAATTCACTTTGTTCTTGTCAGGGCAATAGAAGGCTGGAATTTCGTGCAATGGCTTTGGCCTAGAAATAAAATACACACAATAGTTTTATGGAACAATCAAATTCTGCCAATGGCAGGGATGTACTGCTGAACACATCACCAGAAACAAGTTGAGGTTTCAATGTGAAGTATTTCAGCTACTCAATAATGACTTAATGACACTCACAGCACACAGCAAATGACAAGATGGTTTAAACTGCTTGTTTAAACGTGCTGCAACTAACAGCATGCTCTTAGGGCAGGCTGTTTCCAAATCAACTTTATGCTTGATCACAAACCCTATCCATGAATTAGCATATTCATTATATGAGAAAGAATTTTCAATCATGTTCTCCAGAAACTTTCACAACCCAACCAGTTCTGCCCCACATACAGACACTATTTATACAGTAAGCCCTGTGAAAGAAAGCTGGCATAGCAATGATCCTAATACTGCATATCTCAAAGGAGTTCAGAATCATCTGGAGTTCCCCTTTTCTATACTTTGGCCTTCTTTGCATGTTCACATGGGTGTGCCCTGACTCTCCCCAGAAGATGACCCCAGTCTTACTAAAAAACTCAATGCAGAGAGTAAAATGTAGGTTTCCTGATCAAGCACCTATCTATACTCAGGGAAGGAAGTGTGGAACACAAACGTAGATCCTGACTTGCAGTTTTGCCATCTCAGCATGAAACTCAGCCCAAGACATGCTTTAAGAAAAACAGAGCTGGAATGGAAATCATGGATAGCTTAGGAATGCCTTCTGTGCTCTAACACTGCAATGTAAATCTACTTACAGTAGCCAAAGTCTACTTCAAGACAGAACTATAGAAATCTGCTTTAAATTCTCTCTTTATTGCTTGAAAATAGCCACCAGAAATTTTTATTCACTTTTTGTTGTTGCCAGCATTGTCCTTCAGCTATAACCTCTCCTTCCCTTCCTTGTGTTTGTAAAAGAGCCATGTTCTCTTCTGTCTTTGTTTTACTAAGCCAAGCAAGCCAATCTTCCAGTGTATTTTTCTAGAGATACTTTATTGTGAAAAGAAATCCTGCTTATAAGATAGGGTACATTTCCATACTAGCTGATTGTCCCCAGTGTCCAGAAAATTCAAGCCCACTTGTAAAATTTCCTTCCCACATGAAAATCCTGTATAGGATTTTCAAATAGAAATTACATTAAACAAAAGGTTGAGCTTTAAATAGTTACACTCATGTATTCCACATACACATGGAATTCAAGTAACAGATGTGCAAAGATGTTTCTTCATCAGACTGCAGTGTCTGAGGACTGCTATGGCTATGTAGAAACTTCTGCAGAAGACTGTTTCACTCTAATATAAGAGAATTGTAACCTATCTATACTCCTTGTATACTCCATGTGACAAGATGGAATTTTTAACTGTAGGTTAAGATTCTAGTATACAAGTGACATAAGGGTATAAAAACTACTTTGAAATAATAATAAAACATAACCTCCTAGAATATTCCCAAATCACAAAAGCTGGCTTTTCCAGAATAATCAAAGCATCAAATACTCAGGATCAAGTTCACTCTTCTGTCACTAGAAGTTTCCCAACTACATTGATTTAGCTGAAAAGGATATGGTCTTCAGAATCTAGATTACTGGATGTGCCTGTCAAGCTGCAACATACATTAGCTGATGTTACAGCCTGTTATTACCTCTCCCCCTATCTGATTATTTGAGGAATTCTCCCACTATCTGCCAGGTAAGAGACTCCTCTCAAATTATGCTGTTTTTTAAAAAACATCACTCAAGATTTTAACACTAAATTTCAGAACTAAAATATATACAGATATGCCAATATATAGTCACACCAAAAAACAGAGATCAGGTTGTTGGCATGGCTTTAGCAACTGGACTAATAACTTCTATCTGACACAAAATCAATAAAGCAATAATAAATCTGATTCTTAGATTCTTATTTCTTATGTAGCAAAAATCAACTTACAAGTTTTCCTCAAAGACTTTCACCTTTTCACAGCCCTCAGGAGGTTCACGCTTGAACATGTAGCTGTTGTTGGGTTTTGGCGAGGTAGCGTATTTTGGCAAGGGAGAATTATTCCCATTTTCTGCAGGAAGAGAGTTGCTCATTATATAAATGTGACACACTATAAAAAACCACAAGAGCTACCTTTTAATGCCCCCTGAATTTAAAGCCACTTCATTACCAGTGTTATGAAATTCAAAAATATTTCATTTGCCTTCAAAGCCTTCATTTGCAAATAAGCTTTCTTATTTCAATTTCTTTCCTTCAGTTTCTTCTTATAACATTTTCAGGCTCCTCTGCAACATCTGGTCATTCCTGGACATTTTCAGTTTTTAACTGCAAACCTAAATCTGTGGTTCTGTACTGTCACCACCTACCCAAAAGAAATGGGCAGAAGCCATATTCTTTAAAAAACAGAACAGGTTTATGTTGAATTATAAAATTCTCCTAGGATCTCTCAAAAGATTTCAGATGAAAAAAGAATAACTAAATAAACCCTAAACACAAACTTTTATGGGTATGTCTATGAAATGCTGTAAGGCTGCAGATTTTGGCCAAGATCATAAAAAACACCCAACACAAGCAAAAGAACTACTGTGCTGTTTCACCTGATACTGTACATTCTTGCTTCTTCAACCTGCTTAAAATACTCAATCTATTCTTTAAAAGAAAAGCTTTTTGGGAAGCACATTCCTCATCACATCTATGCAGTTTTAATTAATATGCATGCACACATACAGAGCATTTGGAAAAAACCTGGTCATGTACAAAAAACCATACAAAAAAGCCCACATTCTACCATTTCTCCATGGATGCAGGGAACAAACGCTCTCTTTTACCGATGCAGTTACGCACATCACACAAGTTCAGCATTGTTGAACTTTTCAAGTGACACAGTACCTTTATCTCTGGAATCACCAAGCAGATCATCTGCAGAACACGGGCTTTCCTCACTGCCTTCATTGCAGATGGTGAGAAAGGAGCTTGGAGACACGGACTGGGAGCGGCTGCTGTTGTTGCTGCCCTTGTCTGCCCCGCCGGGGGTCTGGGTGTCAATGCTGCGGGTGCTGCTGCTGCGCTGCGCCAGCGGAGGCGGGGCACGGTGCCCGTCTGGGATATCTTGAGGCTGTGAGAATTAAAGGGATCAGACAGCTGCTCTTGTCTGCATAGCAATTGCTTTAAATTCAGTAATGGTGAGGGGCTTTTTGAGTTTCATAAAACCATTTGAGGAAGAAAATTTAATCATTACATGCAACTTCAAAAGAAGCTAAAATGTTGTCCTTAGTTTCTGAACCTGACAATTTATAAGATTTCTCATCATCACAGAATTCCTCAAGGAACCTCTTGAGATTATCAAGTTTAACATCTCTGCTCAAGCAGACTCAGGTAGAACAGTGTATCCAGGACTCTGTCCAGTCAAGTTTTTAATATCTCCACAGACAACGATTCTACAACTTCGCTGGGCAACTTGCTCTGGGCTTTACACACCTTCACACATTAAAAAACAAAACCAAAAACAAAACCCTAACATTTTTAAATTTATGCCCACTGTTCCTTTCCCAGTCACTGGGCATTACTAAAAAGAGACCAGCTCCCTCCATTTCTGCACATGAGATGTTTATGTACATTGATAAGATCCCCGGAGCTGCCTCTCCTCAAGGCTGAACACTCCCATCTCTCTCAGCTTCTCTTCATATCAAAGACATTCTGGTTCCTTAATCATCTTCACAGTCTGTATTTCTGATACCTTAATACTAAAGCCACCTCTAAAAACCACTAAAATAAAATGAACATTAAAAATGGGCAAATTATGGTTCACCCAGCATGGGGATACTTCAGCATGGGCAAAAAAAAATTAATACAAAAACTCACAAAACAGACATTTTGCTTTTCTCTATTTTACTGAGATTTCTTATTTAGAGGAAAAGGTTCAGATTCAAGCTTTAACTCTTTCATTCCTTTAGCTTTCCAAGAGACTCATCAACTTAACCTTATAAAAGAAAATAATAAAAATATAAATAGAGTTTATTCCAGAAAAATTCAATTCAAAAACAGTGCAAAAAAAGTTTATGATCTCAAAGCGAAACAAAAATAATTATATAGACCAAACATGGTAGCAGATACATACAACAAGTTGTTCCTCTTTGTCTCCTGTCTCCTTAATTATTATCTCAATCTCTTGATTCAATCCTTCTACGCTGTTTCGGAACCGTGACCCCGTTGATTTGGTAATCGGTATCACAGGAACGAGAGCATTCTTTGGGATGTGAGCCTAAAGAACAGAGTCAATAAAAAAACAATGTAGATTTCTATACAAAACAAAGTTATTATTTCTACCCAAAAGTGACCCTTGAAGCAGAACACATCTACACTTGAGTATCAAGGACTTACATGAAACCTTACTGATTGTGTTCGAATGGATGCTTGAACTGAAGGCAGACATCCTGAATTTTGTTTCCAATCCAATTTCTTGCAGTAAAAGCTACATAACCTAGTCTCAAAATCTCCCTTGATATGGTCTGCCTCTAGCTTGACATAGCTTTACAAGTGAAAATGAAACAGTAAACATTTAAATGTAAGTAATTTTGAAGCCTTTGAAATACATTCGCATTTCTCCTAAAGTGAGCTATACCACAATGACAAATCACTCATTGTTGGATGGCAACCATGTTAAAATGATATTTTAATGGAAATTTGTGGCCATCTGCAATAACATGACACATGCAGAAGGAAAATCGTTCCACAAATGCAAGATTGCATTATGTTAAAAATTAAGACCAATGTATTAACTGTATAAAGACAGAATAAAACGTTGACAAAAGAACTTAGGGAGACTTCCACATAAAGAATAAAATCCCAAAGCCAAATGTTAATATTTAGCTGCTTCAGAAGGAAGATTAACAGTTTAAAAATCCAGTGTTTCAAAATATGCACAAAAACTTCATTCTCAGAAAACACATTACTGAAATTTCCCAGAGCTCCCTTTGGCACACTACAACTTCTTGAGATTTCCCAGTTTCTCCATTAGCATCTGCCCTCCTGTTAAAAAAGTCTCCCTGCCAGAACATTAGAAGATTCTATACTCATTAAGCAGTGGTATACTCCAGGTAACGTAATACTTTCTGCAAAAAATCAGTTCAACTCAAAGAACAGCACAACACACTGAAGTCACAGTAGAATTCCCACATGAAATTCCTGAACTCTGTGGCCTAGTGTGCCATGATTGAAAGCAACTCCTCTAATGAATGAAGGATCAGCATTATCTGGTCTTCAAAGTCTGCTTTTGTTGGGGGGGGTTATTTTAATTTTTCCTTTAAGTAACAAGACTACACAGACAGACACCAAAGCATATTAATTTCCTGTGTACATTCTCAAAAACCACACAAAGCTTGTCTGGCAGAAAATCTACCTCAGAAAAATTAATGTACACAAGACATTTTAAGCACAGATCATAATGGAGACTTCTTGTCACAATCACAAACCTCTACAGCAGCAGAACTCATGAATTATATTGGTTCTACTTTCCTGAAACATTAGGTTAGCCATAAAAAAACCCCAAAACCAAACATTTAAAAAAGACTTGCACAAGAACTACAAAAGCTTCTGTTCAGGAAATGCTCGTCACACTGTTTCTGTCAACAAAAATGAAACAGCCTCATAGTGGCCAAACTTGTAAAGAGTTTCCCAAGTCTGGCCTGAAGATGAAAAAAACCACTGAAGAAGAGCACAAAAAAAGTCTGAGAAAGTAATCCTGCTAATTCTGTTCCAAGCAAGGCCTTGGATCAACAATCCAGTAAATTAATAAGGTTGATGTGCAGTAACAATATAGATATACCAGCAAAAGTTCAGGCACTAAAGGCTGTTTATGCACCCAGTTATTCAACATACACATTCTTAGGACAAACTGAGCTTGTTAAAAAGTAGAACACAAGTATGCTTTAAGATTTCAGCAGCCATTAGCAAAATGTGGGAATTCTTCACCTTTAAATATGATTGCCTACCACAAAAATTCATAGGTTCATGCTACTATTTGAAGAGCTCAAAGTAGATTCTGTAGAGTTCAATACAGTTCAGTACAGCATGTTTCACTTCCAGGAAAAATAATATTCTGTACCTGACTGAGGATGATTTCTTACCCCGGGGTGCTAGAGGGTGGAAAAGGAAGCAGGTATCGTGACATGGGTGGAACAATCAGCCTCAAAACAAGAAACTTCATTTATTACAAATACTGCCTTCACAGAGGTCTGCATGGACATGCAGGAATAGGCTACCAGCTCTGCACTACTCATCAGAGTACCCAGGAATGCTCAAGCACAGGATAATAATGACTGTGCTCACACAGTAACACATGGGCACAGACTTTTCAGTTCTGAGACTTACAGGTATGGCATACACCCATGAGGTACGAAAAAAGGGTGATGACAAATCTAAATTGTTCACAGGCATTTCAGGAAAAACGCTCTAAGCTCTTCCAATTTTTCACAAGTAACAAAACTAAACAGAATCCCAGGGCTTGTGATGCTTTTGCATCAAGCCACCTCTAGGCTGAATGTATCATGGTAATTCTACTCAAAAAATAGAATGTTCCACCTAGTGAGCTGGGAAGAGTGACACCAAAAAAACCAAGCCCCCAACACTGTGAACTGCATGCAGTCGATCTCAGCATCAATCAATTGGTCAGACACTGGGGACACAGGGTTGCTAGGAAAATGAAAGGAGCAGGGGCCTTGATGGTTCAAAGTGCCACGTAAAAATGCAATATCAGCAAAGTGCACTGAGGAAAAAACCATTATGTTGCAAAAAAATAATCCATTTATTCTTCCATCTGGTTTCAGTTCTGGCCTCAATTCTAGCTTCTTCCTTATACCAACACTGAGAATATAAAAAGATCCAATTGTTTTGACTCCTGTTCACAGATTTAGTACCATGCAATTAACTCAAAATGTTCTCAGAAGCATCCTGAGATCACCTGAGTAGGCTATGACCTTTCCGCAAACTTCTCTTCCAGTTCAAGACAGACAGAAAGGAACATTTCCTGAATAACAAAAAAACCCACACAAACAACAAAACGACCATTTGTTCTGAAAAAAAGCTGTAGTCAACAGCAAGGGCTTGATCCTCCCCAACTATTTCCTGATTGTGAGCAGAGGGTCAGGAACAGCCAACAAGCTTATTCTATAGAGATTGTGTAGATTTCTTTCTTCACACAAAAATCATATTAGAAAGAAGCACAAATAAACAACGAATCAGAAGCTCAGCTAGCAAGAACCACTAAAAATTTTGCTGTAATTCAAGAATTGCAATAAAGTTTAAGTATGGAAGAAAAGAGGAAATAAAATTTATTCTTTTAACTAGAAGAGAATGCCACTTTCCAAATGTTAAACAGAGTTTACCTGGTCTCTGCAAAGGAACTACTGACACAATTTCCTAATACTTTTTTTCACCTTGTCAGGAATCCAACTCCTTGAGCTCAGAAATCTGTTGACCCTTTAGAGTCAACAAGCACAAGTTTCCTTCAAGCTAGGAATGTAAAAAATAATTTCTAAATATTCTAATTACTAAATTCTGGTTTCCACACAGTCCTTCCCACAAATCCTGAAGGTACAGAGCTGCTGCCAAAAATTCTAGTTTAGCAGTTCTCAAAAAAAGAATGAGAAAACAGGAACTTTGCCCTTGATGACTACAGCTATAGATTTTCACTGAGTTAAAAAACAGCTGCTAAATGCCATTAATCTAAACGCTTGACTTAGTCTTTGAATCCTTCTTTAACTTCTTCCCTTTGCAAGTAGCTTGACACAACTGGCACAGAATTCACCAAGAAAAACAATGTTTTGTTTTGTAACAGTCCTGGAAAAGCTGCTTTGCTTCAACTTACATTTTATAGTTTGTTTCACGAGCCCAAAAACTAATTATCCTTTGCACAATATTTTATTCAGGCACTACAAGATTTGGTAGAATGTAAAGACATCCATAGCAGAAACAAAATAATAAAACTATCATGCTGTTTAAAAAGTTATATACATAATTTGGGGAGGTAATTTTCAGAATAGTAGCATTGTTGTTCATTTTTGAAATTAAAACTCACTAAGATGATCTGTGCTAAAGTGGCAATACCTTAGCATTCAGAAACCCACAGGTTTGTAGAATGCCAAGCAAACCTATTTAAATGCATGTAATTCTCCAGTGTACTAAAGGGCCCACGTCAAAAGTCCTTCAGTATACTTTTTGGTTGAAAATGTCCTCAAGTTCTACAAATTCAGAAAAAAACACCTTAATCAAGTATGCTGCTCTGTATTTTCTTTTGGTTTGGTTTTTTTAACCAAAAGTTTGACACATGTTGTATGTTGATTTTCATGAACTTTCTCAAAACCCCTAGAAAGGGATTGGGTCAGTTGTCTTTCTTTATTCATAATTTTGGACTGCTCTGACTTGAGCAGTCAATAAAATCAGCACCACAGTACACTGCACCCACACTTCAGTAATTCCTAAATTGCTACGTCAAAAAACAATTCTAAAAAAAAATTCCTAAATATTTCCAGTAGCAGAGAACTCAAACTACCGACAAACTGAATTCAAGAGGCACACAAATACTGAAAAGCCATGACTGCTAACTAAATGTCCTACAGCAGGGATTAGAAGTTAGGGTCTGAGACAAAAGGGGCTCATGACTTTTATACAAAGCAGGAGTTAAGAACAGCAGAGTAGAAGAAATTCAAAACACTATTTTCTTATTTTCATTCTTGAAGTAGAACACATTCAGATACCTGACTTTGAAAGAAAGAATGAAAAAACCTGACCTAAATTATTTCCAGAAGGATGGAATGACAAATGAAAATTTTTATTAACTGTCATCAGATTATGATATTTGTTGGAACAATTAATGTCATTTCAGGAGTAATTGGGAATGTAATTAGATTTTCAGAGAAGTTTCACAGCTGAACTACTTTCTCAATTCACAACACTGACAGTTTCCTAGTTTATTTCAACTACATTGCCTTGCCAAGGCTATTGCGAGGGATTTGTTCGTTTTGTAACTGTCAAAAAAATTGTGTGTATCAAATGTACATTCATGAGATATCAGCAGGGAGAGAAAAAAAACTTTCCTTCTGAAAAAACTTACCAAACTTTTCTATTGGTATTCCTAAAGTTACTCAACAAAAACACACTTGAAAAATTATCTGTGTTTTTGAAAGCCTTTAATTTTTTTACGCCTGCTATCAATTGAGCTAAAAATATTACACCTCTGTCAACCTGACCTCATTAGAAGCCTTGAAATAAAACTGAAACTGCACACAGAATGTGTGGTGGCCTAACCATCACAATTTTTGTAGAAGGGATTAGTACTTGAAGTCTCAAGGCAGAATAAATGGGAAAAAAATACAAAATCTTAAAAAGGTTGAATGATTTTATGAAGTGTGTAAACACAATCTCATGGAGTAGCCCTTTGTCAGGTAAACTCTCTAAATCTCATCACAGTATTAGATGAGTGTTTGGCAATACAAAATGTGCCCAGAAAAGCTACCCTTCATTAGAGTACACAGTTTTACCAGCAGTTTGCTCCATGCCATACTCTATGTGCAAAGTTGTAACTGTCACAGCAACATGTAATGAAGATGGTCTGTAGTTTTAGATTTAACTTAGCTGTCATCCTTTTGTGCAACCTGCAGAATGCATTTTAAAAACCTTGCTTCAAGGACATATTTAACTACCTGAAATTATCTGAAAGTGGGAGTTCAAAGCCAGCTCACCCAAGTAACCAAAAGATCTGGGCTACCATTCACTTAAGCAGCCAAAAGAAAGCTCTATTTCATAAAATTCACCTACAGCTACAACATATAGGAGTCTGTGGCATTTCTAAGTTCCCTCTAATACAAATCACAACCTTGAAAGGATCTAAAAGTAGTATTAGGTACCCAATAGGGGCCAAAAGCACTCAGCCTTACCTGACTGTGGTTAATGGCTGCATGGTTGCCATGAAAAGGGGACTGCCTTTCCTTGTCCCGATGATGCCTGCTGCTGTGTTTGCTTCTCTGCAGCTGTTGACGCAACTTTGCAATCTAACAAAGGAAAAATTCATGTCAGATTTCAACACGTGTATTCAGGTACACAGGTAATTTCACCATTTATTCCATCACTTCAGTTAAAATTATTTACTACCATAACATTCATAATTACTGCCAGCACTAGATTACATTCAAGTTCTTTCAAATCTAGTATGCTGGCTAGCAGTTCAGCTGATGCTCAGAAGACACCTCTAGAGGTTTAGTCAAAGAACTTGAAATACATAAAATTTGAAAGTAGTGAGGTCACTGCTGTTATTTCCCTCTTTGATGAAAAAATGTCACCCACATTTAACATTTTCTTTCCCACACATTCAGATAGCAAATGAAACGCAATTTCATATTTTGTACCAAGCCCACCATCTGTATAATTACACAAAGTAGTAAAATACTCATGCCTTCCTGAAGCATCATGGTAACATTGCATACCAAAAAAACATTTAATCCAAAGTTCTCAAGTAATTTCTGACCTCCTTGAGCTGTTCATTGCTGCCCCATGATGATGAACGTTTGTGTGAGCTTCTCTTCTTTTCTAAATATTCTTCAGCCCAGGCACTTTCTGTCTGTAGCAAGAAGATTACAGGACTAATTAAAAAAGGTAATTGCTACTTTCTGGCAGAATAATTTGAGACAAATTAGAAAAGAGAACATTTAAGATATGCTAGATTCAGAACTGAAAGTGAACAGTAACTAACTAGAAGCCTCTCTCACAGGTAAGGTACAAAAAACCAGAGTGAAACTATATAAATAAAAACCCCAAACCCACAACTTTCAGACCTAGTGTAATATAGAGATGTGTTAGTTTCCCTTCCAAATGACTGAGCAGAAGGCAGTACTCACAGCCAGATGTACCACAGGCAGCTACAGAGCTCTGAAGAACCACTGTGAACTAGGGGAGATTTCCTGCACAGATGCTGACCTTGTTATTTCTGAAGCATTAGCAAGGGTGGCTTGGTGTAAGCACTGTGAAAAGCCTGCACCAGCACAGCTTCAAAATCACGTTCTTGCTCTCGAGAATGAGAAGGAAAGCAAAGCATATAAGCACCACTAGAGCTATTGCAAAGCACAGAATAAATTTATTAATGCCTCAGAGGGTTCCAGGTTCACAGTTGGCCCAGGCCAAGCAGAAAGCAACATAGATAATACTAAGCTGGTTTCACTGAACCAACAGAGCCATTAGTGTTTAATAAAAAACCTCACCAACATATTGTGGTGAAGGAGTTTTGAGACATGCAAGGTATCATTAAGACACACAGTATCTCACGTAAGGAAATGCACAGGCAAGCCTGAGATAATACTGCATGATACTGCTTTATGGGCAGTTTGTGTTCCCACCTAGCCACCTCCAGCAATGTCCTCAAACACAGTGAACTGTAAAGGCACTAAGAGGACAGACAGTAGCATCTATCAGTCTCTGAGCAGTCACAGGAAGTAAGGGGAAGAATTTCTGGAAGTACTTTACACACTGAAAGAGACAGCAAATTCCTTGAAATTCACTCTTGCCACCCAGCAGTTCTTAGCACACAGCAGTGATCTAGCTAACCTCATTTCCTGGATATCTCGCTTTCTCCTATCCAGAAGAACTTGGATTGCCTCCAAGTCTTCACATCTCCAGTGTGCCATGGTTGGTTGTTCTTACACATGAGACTAACAGCTTGCAGAAGCCACATGCTGACCTTTCCTAGCCCAGCTGCACTTGTATCACAGAAACTCAAGTCTTTTGTGGTATTAACCCCTATTTTGCAGGGAATAGGGAACCTTAGCCCCAAATATACAGGTTGCAACCCCACCAGTTTCAGTTACAGACAAAAGTTGCATATAAATGAAACCTCCATTATCAGTACTTTTTAATCTTCATCATTCCAAATCAAAAACTAACTAAGACAAGTCTGAATAATCAAGTTAACAGGGTTGCTTTGAAATTCCTATTTCCTAGCAAAACTAGAATCCATTACAATCTGTTTTTCTAGAAAAGCACTCACTGATCTTTATAATAAAATAGAATAATTAATAACCCCCATTTCCAAGTACCAGTCTTTGTCTAATCAATTCTCAAATGTCAGTCAGGAGTATCATCCTATCCTCTAACTCCTGGAACAGTAAGCTTTAGCTACTAATTCTAGCTTCCCAACTCAGCGCAGTCATTACACTTGCCTACAGGAGAATAATTAACACTTTAATTAGTCTTTGCCTTTAATTTATATTCAAGACTGACTCAAGATTCAAGAATTATTTAATAAATTAATATCTGATTCATTTTAAAGCATTAAAGTTGCTTTGATGCTCATCCTCAAAACAAATAGTTAGAAATCTTTTCAGATTGAACTATAGGAAACCCGTACATCAAAACAGAAATGCAATACTATTTTAACAAGTCTTCTCCTATTTATTCCCCAAATTTTGATTATTACATTTATTATCAAGAAATAGACCAAATAACCAATAGGCAAAGTGGGATTTATATTTCTCTGGTTTCTTGAAGTACTACTACTTGCTTATTAGTTGTTACCATGCACGACATCCTTCCCACTTTCTAGAATTACAAAGAAATGGGTTTAAGGCTGAATTTATTACAGACAGTAGAACATTTCAGAAAAAAAAGTCTTAAGAGGCAAAAACTTTCCAATCAAAATGAATTATTTAAGAATTAAAAAAACACCAAGTAGTTGTCTCATTTAACTTCTAAGAGAAACATGTTTCATTCAAAGCAAAAAAGATGAGATGATTAACACCTGTTTTATGAGCACTTAGTAAGTGCAGGTATGAATTCTAGCCAGACCCTTGGATGCTCAGTAATACACCTATTCATCATCCAACAACTACTCTCCACGTACACAATTCAGTTCAGTTTTACAGACAGGTTTCATCAAAATCCTCAGTTGCAGGAGGAGTCTGACAGAGACAGTCTCTGCATGCCCTGGGGTCCCTTACACAGCTCTCAGCCATGACCCACGGGCATTTCTAGAAAGGCCTGCAAGCTGCAGTGTGCCACTAAATGCTGTCTCTTCCCAGTCTGCCTCTGAATGGCTCTGCTCCCTGTGCCATAACTCCATACAATCAAGATACCCTGCTTACTCAACATGAAAGCCTTTTATAACATTGCCAATTCAATTCCTGTTCTCAGAATCAGAACACATTCATTTCTTGTCAGATTTTGTGAAATCTGAAGTTACACTGGAACCAGAGTATCTCACCAGTGAAACTTCATCCAAATACCACATTTTCAGAGAAGTTGAACAGTACAAATGGGCAGCCTGTATTATCTTGGGAAACTAACCATTCTAAGTCACATTTAAAACTTGTCCCTAGCTCCAGTGGCTGCTCTCAGGAAGATTAAAGGCAGTAATACCTCATCAGTGTCATATCAATATCAGCTTTGGACATACAGATGTATGTCTGTAGCCCTAAACTTCCTACTGGTTTGATAAATTCTACATCAGGAAGTGCAAACAGATCATTCTAGTTCTCTCAGAAATACACTACCATAAATCACCACTAAATGTTCTCATTCTGCAGAAATATCTAATGCCCTTTACAGTCTTCCCATTAACCTTGCAAATATATTTCCTTTACAAAAGCCCCCCTACCCCAGCAGTTACACGTGTCAGAATTGGAAGAAAAAAGCCAAAAGCAAAATGCAAGCCAAAAAGGATGATATCTGGCAAATACAGATTATAAAACCCCAACCATGATTCAGAACATATCAAAAATAACCTGAATAAGATCAACTGAACATAGCAAACACTTTGGCAGCAGTACAAAAATACAATTATTTTGTAAAAAGTATTATTCTAAGGAATCAAATAAGAAAATAAATTGTTAGGACACCCACATGGGTTTAGTTCTGCCCTTTAATGATGCCTTTTAATAGCTAGGCACAAACAGCCTCCTATCTTATATCATACACTTTCCTTCATTCTCCTCCTCTTACTTCAATTTGCTTTTTTTTCACCCTGTCTTCTAACCATTTTTCTAATTCATTCTCCTGCAGAGAAAGGACTTGAGGAACAAGTTTTCTTCTTCACCAGCTCCTAATTCCACCTTATCCACATGGGCATATTTCCCTACAAAATACCTTCCTTCTCCACTGATCTGCTCTTTGAGGTCCTTCCCACAAAAGGCTGTGGATCTCAAAAAGGCCTCACATGAACACTGCAGATCTCATCTGCTCAACACCCTACATGTTCTTAAACACTGCAAACTATATGGACACATTTTTTCTACTGTTACCATACCTAACAGAGGTTCAAACACAAGGATGTCCCATATGCTATGAGATCCTCTTCCAACTGCATTCTGCTTATGTTCTTTGGAATTACAGGAGACTTGTTGCTGAAACCATGTTCCAGGAATAGGGATTTCATTCAATTGTTTGTTGGTTCTGTTTTTACGGGTGGCATGGGACTGAACCTTTAGATCTTGTGACATTTGGTTAAGCAGGTGATGTTTACTGACAAATCATGTATTTTTTAATACTTTGCAGTTGAGCTAGATTTCAACACCATTCATGGTTCAAGGAGGCAGTCCTTCAATGCATATAATTCTATACTTGGTGCACAAAATCCAGGTGAACATTATGGGGCTTTTACTAGCACAGGATGAAGAGCTGGAGCCAGACATACATATAAGGATACCTCACTAAGTTCTCTATATAAATCTAAAGTACACAGTACTTAATTCCAGCACTATCTACTGTGCTGCACCCTGTAAGAACAATAAGAATACAGATGCACAATGCACTAGTGTTTTCCTGAGGCAAGAAGGAAGTGGAACACCTAAAAGATACTACAGTCCTCAGCCTTTACTTAAAGAATGCAAATAATTCCCACATGCAATAGCAAAGGTAGGATTCCTGCAATTTGAAAGTGAATAGGAACTTGTGAGCAAGAAAGCTAAAGTGAATGTTTTCAAGCAAAAAGCTTCTCACATTTAAATCCTGTCTTCACACTTAGGTGCTCCCAAGACAAAAACCTGTGCTACCTGTGTGGCCTTGTCCCTCATACAGGGAGCAGCTTGCCCGTGGTTATCCCGAGGCCACTGTCCAGCCAGGTACGGAGCAGCCAGCGTGTCCAGGGAAGAGGTGCGGCGAACAATGCTGGAAGGGCTTGATGAAGGGGGCCTTGATTTGTCTGCTGGAGCAAGAACATTTGATTACACAGAAATCAAGAGAGAGCTTATCCATCTAAACAGTCTACAAGAAATCATATCAAATTGGAACTATGTTATTACGTACACAACAAGATACTTTTAATATGGAAATTAAATTCACTTTTCCAAGCTCTATTCTGTTTGAATAAGCTTGAAATCTGTTTTTATGGTTTCCTTAAAAACATTCTTATGTCACAAATGTTGCATTAGTGCTTACACACCACTATTTACTCCTTTAAAACTCTAACAGTCATTTATCTCTTAAATGATGAAGGTGTAGAAGAAATAAAAATGGCTGTTTATCTATATATAAAGGTTAATGAAGAAAAACTGGGTTGAACTTTTTCAGTTTAATGCTGAGCTTACAGTTCTTCCCACTAGTCCTTCACCTACAGTGCTTCAAGGGACACTATAAACCTGTATGCTTCAATCACCCAGCACATGACATATGGCATAGCCCTTACATTCAGAAGTCAGCTTTGATATGGTAATGATTTACATTTTACAAGCCAATTGAGACATCTCCTCCCTTTACATGGTAACCACATTCATATTTGCTTGGTGCTGTATCTTCTGCAACACCTCAGCTGTAGTGTATATACTGGCATCCTATTTCAGAACAATTTTGATACTGAGAGGAATCCTTACAAAAAAGGTTAAATACAGCAACAATTAGAATTAATATGAGAAGGAAGACTACTGTTAAAAATAAAAAATTGTATCTATCTCATCAGTCAATGATGTCTTAAGTCAAGTGTCAGTAAAAGACTACACCACAAACCATGAAGAATAAACACTGAAGAAAGTTTCCTCAAAACAGTAACTGAGGTTCGTAAATTTAGGAGATTGATAAGCAGCAAAGACCCAGGATTTAGATGAATATGTGTTCACACATTTTGAGATGAAAAATGCAAATCCTGAGATCAAAATGAGCTAAGCTTACTATCATCTCATCTACTCCCCACAAAAAGAATTTCAATCATACATGAAATAATTATGCATAAATCTTACCTATAAGTAATAGAAAGTCCTAAAATACATGGCTACAACACAGCAGGCATGATTCAGAAATCAGATGGAAGCTTTATAAAAGGGCACTGGAAAAACTCAGTCATCTGTCCTCTCTTGCTGTGCTTTAGCATTAATTCTGCACTAAAAGTATTTGTATTATACATAAACTCATTTACAGGCAAAGAAAATTGTGCCTGATTAGTGTCTGAGTGCTAGTCAGAAAATAAAGCCACTGACACCAAAAGACCAAAATTCAATTTCTAAGCTGTTGCAATCTACTAAAAATACATCTGAGAAATACTAATAAAACCTGTTGGGAATAGATTTCAGTGGAGTGGACAGAACCTAAGCCTAGTGACATTCTACACTAAATATCCTGATGCAAATTTATTAGAAATGTACACACTAAATATGTGGGAAATATTTCAATTCAACTATAAGGAAACAATTACTGGCACTATAATCAGCCACACTCGCACAAAGCAGCCAGGAAACCTCATCTGCTTTATTATTTCTACAAGTACCAACAATGATACAACCTTACTACTGAGCTCACAGCAGATTTGCTCTCAGGGTGTAGCAGCAAACATGTTTGTGAGTTTGCACTTAAGACTCCTGTATCAAAGAAATTCTCTGACTAGTACCACCACCACACAGCACACTGAAGGGTCTGTTTGTATCAGATGACTTCAAAACTATTCCCTTTGTGTGCACTATAGGACAATGTGGTAACACAACTGCCATTCCTTAAAAATTACACTGGCTTCCAAAGTAAAATAAAACATGTTATTTGCCTTAGAATTAGCTGCCATATCCTCCCTGTTTGTTTTTCTTCTCAGTTATTACTCTTCCTCTTCAAGAAGCTTCTCTCTTCTTACCAAGGGGAAACAGAAAGGATGTGAAAAAAAAAATATAAATCAGGAAGTGTACGTAGTCAGCCACATCATCTGCAAAAGCCACTGCAGCAGACAGCTTCAAAACTGGAGAAGCAGAATCTACTTCTCTCTCCTCCCAGCCACAAACAAAACAAAAAGCAACTGGAAGACTATTTTGCTGAACAAACAGAGAGAATGAGAACTGAAGAGCCTGTTTACTATTCAAGTTCAAGGGAAGCTGCTCATTTCAAGGCAGAAAGCCTGTAAATATTCTCTTTTCCTATGATTTAAAAACTCATTTAAGAAATTCTGTTTTCAAATAATTTATATTCAGATGGGGGAATGATGTTTGGATATGTTTTTACTTTTCCACCTTTATAACCTGTCTTTATACAAATTCAAAGTCTACTACACAATTCTTACTGTTTCAAAACATTTCAATGGGAACATATACAATGTTTTCATTGCACTTTCCCCTACAATACTTGAAGCAAGTGTTCAGCTGCTATTTTTCCTTGATGTGACCTACATAACAAGAGATCTGCCTCCATAGAGATAACAGTTACAACAGCTGTGGCTGATGAAAAACAATGGAGCTGTTTCATCAAATAGACGCTACTTAAATATTAGATCTCTTCTAATTGGCCTGATTATCTCTCTAGTATTTGTGATAAATATCAACCCTCCTATCCCACCACTAGTATGGATTTATTTAGAAATTAAAATCTTTCTGCACTCCAGTCTCAAGCAAAGCAAATGAACAGAACAAACCCAAGGCAAACACAGAGAGCACAGATCAATGAAGTCCATAACATGGGGAAATAACAAGGAAGCTGCCACGTCTTGACCAGTCTCTGTGTACAGGTGACCACCACAAGCTGCTACAGGTGACCTGGGGTCACACACACCACCTCTTGCAGAGTAACCTCCAAAGGCAGCAGAAGTTCAGGTGCTGCAACAGTGGGACTGAAGAGCAAAATGGAACAAATATAGATGCTTACCAATAACTAACTGAAAGGTATGAAAGGAACCAAGAAACATTATCTAACTAACACTTACTGTGAGAAAACAAGCAGCAGAAAAGCCCAGGATGCCACTGAACTCACAAAATTCCCTGACAGTTCCACTTGAGGCTTTTTTCATACAAGTGGGCTGCCCAAAGCAGTGAGAAGGGATGAGACCCAACCAGCTCCTCTGGCATCAAGACATACAACCTGCATTTTTGTTCTGTTTTGGTCAGGCTTTTCCCCAGGAAGGACATTCATGGGATCTCTCCCATACACAGCTGGCACTGTCATCTTCTCCAGAACTGCAACTGATCTCTGGGGCTTCACCTGCATTTCATGTTTCATTATAAGGGCTGAACAGACTCAGCGCACTAAGAACAGACACACCGCCCAACTGTGTACACTCCCTCCAGAAGATAATCTTGCCTATCATTCTCAAATAAATTTGAAGAGAACTATTCACTGGTAATTCAAAATTGTTCCACTGTAGCAGAATGACAGAATTAGTGGTGTTTTACAAAACCAAACCTCAGAAAGCCCAAGACGTTCAAGCTACTGAAGTCTAATAAATGAAAATATTTTTAATCCCAATGAGTGCACTTCCCTAAAGTGCTTGCCACAAGAAATGTACAGTATGATGCTGCAAAAATGAATTCACTTTCTTTACTCCTATCATTTGTCAAACAGCTTAGGCAAGCAGAGCAGGAATATAATACACAAAGTCTTCTCTCTTACCCAAGAGTAATATCTTATCCTACAGTAATATCTTTCAAAACTACTGCAAAACCTTGGTCATTAAGGTTGACAGGTCTGCAGCTACACAAGTAGGCTTTACTATTACCCTTCCTTAGACAAAACAATTGAGTTTTCCTCCAACTAAAACCAACCAATTTTTCTCCTTAATTTTCAGACTGAGTTTAGATGTCCACTACAGTCAACTGGAATACACCAGAAAGTCCAGCACCCAGCAAAGAACTCTCTCACTACCTCAAGGCACCTGAAAGTAAACAACTGCTATGGCTCTGGTCTCGACCTTCTTGTTTACTCAGCCGGGTACACTGTAACATTCTTGCAGCTGAGCAGAACAACTCCTCTAAGATGTGTTTCATATAAGGACACAAATAACAAGATTCCATTAAATCTTTACTCGGTGAATAAACCAAGGTAAAACCAACGAAGACAGAGAAATGTGTAAGCTCTAGCTCATGTTACAACAGTGTACTAGTAGGTCAAAACAATGGCCTCTACTGGGAGGCTTGCAGAGAGCTGAAGAGGAATACGGGAAAACTGAACCAAAACTGGAGATTGCAGGACAGACTCTGCAGTGTAGAAATGAGGCCTCAACAGAGATGGGAAGGGCAGAACACATTAACAAGCTGAATTCTGGGAAAGAAGTGCTAGAGACTACAGCAAGCCAAAGCAAAAGATGAAAACCAGGCAGTAGCAAGATCTAGGTGTCTGGTCATATTTAGGAGGGAGAGAAGTGGCAAGAAAAGCATGGAAAATTAGAAATTGTATGACAGAATCTTCCATTTGTAAGTATGCCATAGTCAACAGAAAATTCAGTTGAGTATTTCCAACATTTAATTGCAATTCAGATGAGAAAACAAGGGCTAAAAAAACCTCCAAAAACCACACCCAAAACCCACAAAAGTCATATTTGTAAATTCACAAGTTAGGGTTCTCAACTGTAAAGCAGATTCACAAAAACTAAGTTCAAAACTATTCAACTGTATCCCGGGAAAGAAAATCTGAGTAATATGAAACTGAGTCTGAAGTATACAACTTATATTTAGATACAACCAGTATCGAAGCTTAGAAAAAGCTATCATTTGTCTAACCTCAAGGTTCATTTTTATCTAAAGAAAGATGCCTGCAGCTGTAGGAATGAACTAAAGCCATCATTAACTGAGAGCAAGAAACAGAAAAACCCATGTTATTCTGCAGCAGATTCTCACCAATACCCTGAAATGTCCTGTGTGTCTGCACAACCATTGCCTCATCAGTAAAAAAAGTTCCACCTCCATGTTCTCAGCTAACACTGTTTACTCATTTAGATGAGGAAAAAACCTGAAGTTAACTCAGCCTCTGTCAAGCACTGCACTACACAATACAGATGTTAAGCAATAGGAAAGAGGTTTAGCTTGCATTTGGGACCAGTACAAGTCCTGCTCAGGAACTGCAACATGTGGAAGCAATTAAATGGACACCCCTCTTCTGTATTCACACATCTTGCAAAAAGCTAGTGGAGTTATCTTAACACGGGAGAGTGATCAAATGACTTCTTTCCTTACACATATTAATTCTTCAAAGCAGTAGAGAGGCCAGCATGGTTTCAGCAGGCTTCTCCACAGTGACTCAAAGACAGTGCAATTCTTCCACCCTAAGTGGTCTGACACATGCCTTTACAAACAGTTTGTGAACCCGGACCTCAAGGCTAACCACACTCTTCCTCATTCTCCAGGACAGCAGATTGCATCTTAGGCAAGAGTTTCATGCAGTTCACAGGAAGAAGACAGGATTTTGTGATATGTATAAAGTCTTTCAGGTTACTGATTAACAAGAACCTCAAATGAAGAATACACACATTCCTCGATCCAAAGACTTTAATATAATACAGCCTTAATAAAACCCTCATTACTCTTATCTGGAAAGTGGAAAATCTAACTCAGAACCTTATCAGTCCTTTCTTACACTAGCAGACTAGGAGGCACGCAGTCATCTTGTACCAACTGGTTATGGTTGTCTCATTTGGCAGTACCACTCCTCAACAGCCAGGACAGAAAAAAATTAAAAAACCCAACGTGGTAGTCTGGTTACAATCATTATTTTAGAAAGGGGGAGGAGTATTAGGAGAAGCAGAAGTTAAAGAGAGGGCTAGTCCTAGATTTCCACATGTACACTTCTGCATATTAGTCAGCTTTACTCTTTACATTACCACAGGCAATTTCATAGAAATGAGTAGCTGCAAGCTTTGGTATCCTAAAAGTAACAGATTTGAGGACATTAACACAAAACCTCACTGATGCATTTTTGAGTAAACTTTTAACCCAAAAATAACAACGACTTACATATGTCAGCCTCTATTATCCTATTATCCTGATGCCATCTATTACTTATATTTAAGCATTCCCAGTAAGATTTAATTATTCAAGAAGTTAAAATCGAGTTTATTACAACGCGTATGCTATCACCACGCTATTTTCTATCTTCACTGTAGCACAAGCTTGTCATCACTCTCAAGCACACACGTCCTTCTGCAGGGTTCATGCTGAAAGCAACTACTAAGAGAGATACTGAATACTTTTGTTCTACACCTATGTGCCATGCCTACAGCACTAGTTAGCTCTTTAATTACAAGCTTAGGGACACTGTTTGGATAACACCACATACACCATCTGGCACGAGGTGTGCAGAAAGGGTAAATGTGAAGGCTTCACAAGAGCCCCCAAACACCAAATTCACCTTAAGTTTGCGCCCAAGCACCCTAAGTACATCTACCCCCTGAATCCGAGGCAGTACTGGCGGTACTACAGCAGCGGTCACAACCCCCACATGGCACGCTTGGCTCTCTATTCCTCCTCTGAAAGCCAGGGCGCAACAGAGCAGCAACAAAAGCAACGAGCCCTTCCACGCACACACACCCGGCAAGCCCTGCCGCCGGCCAGAGAAGGGGCAGGGCGAGCACCAGCCCGGGCACAGCCCCGTCTCTGCCTCTGCCCCGGGGCACGGCACGCTCCAAGGCACCGCCGGCCCCAGCCCTGCACCCGCGCCCGGCCCGGGACGTGCCCTTTGCCGCCGGCCCGGACCCCCCGCGGCTCACCTTTGCAGACGGGGGAGCTAGGACTCTTCCTCTCTGGGGAGCTCCTGCCCTGCTCCGGCGACTGCCGCCGGTGGTGGTGCCGGACCCTGCCCTCCGGCAGCGGAGGCACCGGCGAGGAGCAGGGCGAGGGCCCGCTGCCCGGCGGCGGGGGCGGCAGGTGGTGGTGCCGCGGGGGGCTGCCCCGCGCCCC
The DNA here is from genome assembly GCF_028769735.1 of Zonotrichia leucophrys gambelii. NCBI lineage: Eukaryota > Metazoa > Chordata > Aves > Passeriformes > Passerellidae > Zonotrichia > Zonotrichia leucophrys. Next base: position 19,430,698 of record NC_088177.1, on the reverse strand, counting down.
GCCATGACCACGCGTGGGGCTGCCCCGCGAAGAGGCGCCGCCGCCGCCGCTCCCCGCTCCCCCCGGCGGGGCCGTGGCGGGGCCGCCGCGCCCGCCGCTGCCGGGGGGCGCCGCGCGTGGGAGCCCCGCTGCCGGGCCGCCACCGCTCCTCGTGGGGCTGCCATGTTGTTGCTGCGGCTGCTGCTTGAGCTGGAAGGGCACCGTGGCCCGCATGGGCTGGAGGCGGCTGCTCGCTCCCGCTGCTCCGCCGCCCGCCGCCGCCGCGCCGCCTCCCCCCGCCAGGGAGGTGGCGGGGGTCGGGGAGCCGCCGCGCCTCACGCGCTGGTGGGACATTGTCCGTCGGGAGCCGGGGCTCGCGGAAGGCGGCCTGAGGCGGGGAAGAGAGGGAGGGGTGCGAGGCGCGGGCCGCACCGCGCGGTGTCCGACGCCTCAGGTGGCGGTGGCAGTGGCGGCTGCGGCCGCCCCAGCCCCGTCCTAGTTCCCGTCCCGCTCCTGTCCCCTCCGCGCCGCTGCACCCGCAGCCTCCGTGCGCCTCATCAACAATAGTGCCCCGGCCGCGCGCCCCGCCCACTGCGCCCTCCCATTGGGCGCGGCGCCGCTCGGCTCGCGCAGCTACGGCGCGCCCATTGGCTGCGGGGCGCGCGCCTGAGTGGCCGAGCCCGCGCGGGGGCACGGGGGGGCGCGGGGCGGGGGCAGCGCTTAAAGAGCCGCCCGCGGGCGGCGGCGGGGCCGTGCTCTGACCTCCGCACGTGCGGCCGCGCAGCCCCGGCGGGAACGGGGCGCGCTCCCGACTCCCCCTCACGCCTCCCCTCACACCGGGTCGCGCCGCCACGGGCAGAGCTGCGGGCTGGCGGCGACTCCCCCGCCTCTCGGTCCCGTTCTGAGGGACCATTATCCCTACTCCATCGTTCCTAGCCCGAGGTGCGCTCCAGGAGGGGACGGGGCTCCACTGCGGTTTATCCAATCGCTTTGCCACCAGCTCGGTGTTAGCGATGATGGCACCAGAGACGTGGGCAATATCCAGGCAGACTTGACCCTCTTTTCTCTCAACTGCTGTGTTTACTCTCCTCTGTTAGGTCAGATTAGTTGCATCTTCATTGTAATCTTTTAATAATATTTGTTAACTGCTGGTATCCCCTTAACCAAATTTATAGATTAGAGCAGTGAATGAGTGCATGGAACAGGCCTTAGTTTACGTGTTTGGTTATTTAGATGCAAGGCAAACACATGTTAGTACCCTCAATACGAGAAAGAATCAATAAACCTTTTTTCTGTCTGTATTGCAAATGGCTTCTGAGCTACCAGTACTTACACAAATTCTTTTCAATACTGCTCTACAAGTTGCATGTTTAAACTGAAAAGCATTGCTAAGACGCACATGGTGTGACAACAGTTTACATATTGGTCTCTGTTCATCTTGGTTGTGCTTGGGTTTCTTTTTTTCCTCTCTCCTTTGCTGTTTCTGATTGAAGCCCACTTCACTCAAAAATCCCTAATTCCCCTTTGAAGAGCTCCATCCTTGTGGCTGACAAGTTAAACAAACCTGAAAATCAAGACACTGGCCCTTCTTAAGGATGCCTGGATACTGGCCTACCTAAAGCCTTGAAGGGTAAAGCTCTTGTTAGAGTCGAGAGCTGTTTGTGGGGCATCAGACTGGCCAAAGAGAACAGGACAGATGTAGTGATGAGGCTGTTGTGAAGTAAGCGCTTGCATTCTGGATTAATTACATTTATTTTGAAAGGCATTATGCTCTCTCACAGGTACTGTAAATGCTAGTAATATGGCCTCAAGGAGAGCTGCAAGAGTCAACCAAAACCTTCTGCAAGAGGCCGTGCCCCGTCTCCAGAATTACCCTGTGCTACCCGTGAAAGTGGCTGCCAACTGAAGGCACCAGAAGCCCAGCAGGTCACCATCAGCTCTATTGTATCCCTTGCTTCAACTGTGCAATTTACTTGTTACCTTGTAAATCACACACAGGAACACTTCCCAGTCATTTTCCTGTAGCCATCATCAGCACTGCTGGTACAATGTGGCAAGGCATCAAAATCCCAGTTTACTCATAATTAATGAAATATCTGGGAGACAGTGTTCTCCTCACTGGGAATGGCTGAGACAGTATAAGCTGCATACTGTATCATTGGGGATGAAGGGATCTTGTAATTCCCTCAGTGACTCCATGTACATACTGAAAAAGAGAACCTCAGCTTTAAAGCTCTCCACAGGTAAACACCCAGGAGGTAGAAAACCAGCACCCAGCATGTCTGGAGAAATAAATTGAACCTGTCTGCTGCTTTGTCCTTCAGTAGTTTCTGTGACTCATCTGTGGGGCAACACAGCAGAATAAATTTTTGAGAAGGGGAAGAAAATAGTTCCAATCCTTCTGAAAGCCCATTTTGCCATAACACAAAGCAAGGTCAAGAGACAAGGAGAACAAGTTTTTAGGAACTAAATGGCAAGATGACATCATCAGAACCCAAGGGATGCAATCAACAAATAACAGCTATGCTTTCACCAACTGGTAAAACACCACAGCTAGAGAACAACCCTACCTGGGGCTGCTGGCAGAAAGCACCAGGGGAAATGTTGACTTTTCAGCTTCTCACTCAGTCCCCCCAGCAAGGAGGCTGGGGGCACAAGAAGCTGTGGGGACACAGGCAGGACAGCTGACCCCAACGGGACAATGGGATGTTCTGCACCACAGCAGCAAGCTCAGCATGTGAATGAGGGGGAAAGCTGGCTGGGGGCTGCTGCTCAGGGGCTGGCTGGGCAACTGCAGTCTGCATCGCTTGCTTTCCGTGTTCTTCTATTATTGGTATTTATTTTATATATATATATATGTGTGTGTGTGTGTGTGTGTAATATCTACTATATTGTATTAATATCTATTATCATCATCATATGCCCTATCGAACTGTATCTCAACCCCACAAATTTTCATTTTTTTCCCCCTCAGTTCACTTCCCCACCCACTGGGAAAGAGCAAGTGAGACAGCAGCTGTGTGGGGTTAACCTGTCAGCTGCCTGACAGGTTAAACCACAACAGCAGCCCAGAACAGTGCAGTTATCCTAAAGAAGGTTAATTTATGCAGCGTTTGTTTCACTTCTTTGCTGAACTTTTCAGTCAAGAGCAGAAGACGCAGTTCTTCCCTCTGAGTGGGTGACAGCACCCACTCCCAGCACCTGTACAGTTGTGCAGCAGACTTTCATCCCAGTTTACACTCATCAGAAATACTGGGAAGCAGTATTTCCCAATACTTGCAAGGAGTGTGCCATAAAGATACTTCTAAAGCACAAAATATTCTGCATGCATTCTCACTCCTGTTACTGTTTTGAAGAGGCCAAAGTGACAGGTACTGATTCATATTTATTTTCATGCCTCATGCTATGGAGCCAAGTCACGACTTGGATTGCAGAAGATACCTGTTACAATTATAGATAGTACTTCCCACGTTATTGTCACACTGCAGAGATGACACTGCTCCACAGAGTAGCTGTGAGAATATAAAGCACAGCATTTATGTGCACTGCTCATCATCAGTTGTGTTGCTGTGCACGCAGCAGACGTGAGAACTCGACATGTAAAGTCATGTACTCAGCCCTGCTCCAACACCGTGTACTTCTTACCTTCATTTGTTTAAACTGTAACAAATGTGTTACAACAGGATCTTACTCCTACACTTTATGGAAATAATGGAAAGAGCTAAAGCAGGATTATGAACTTGAAAATAGTTTTGAAACTCGTTTTCAATTACAAAATAACCCAAACCCTCAAAACAAAACCCCAGCCCCAGATAACTTGGATCCAGATCCCCCAGACTCTCCTGGCAATTCACACCTCTCAGGCTCTGGGTTTCTTTCAGCTGTCACCTTCCTTTCTGCCTGCACACTTTGCCAAATGCTGTCCAGGCCACCTCTGAGCAACACATTTCTTATGGTTTCATGTGGAACCTCTAGGCTGGGGTTTCTTCAAATCCATGACACTCTAACTCTGGCCACAACACCTGATGTAATGGTGCCAACAGTGATCCCAAAAACAGGAATGAAACTCCTCATCACCACAGAGGCTGTGAGCCTTCTACCTTCAGCATGTGCATCTGCCTTTTAGTGCCCACAGTCACTTCAGCGACTCCAAATGCCCTGGAGTCACACGTGACCCCACGTACACAGGGCCCATCTCTGTGTCTCCAGCTCCTCCCTGCCTGGAATTTTTATCAACCCACTGGCCCCGGTGCTCACACAGCAGGCTGCAGTGCCACCCCAGGAGGCGGTAAGCACTCCCACATCCCACTGGCTTGGAAGCCCTCAGCACCCATCCAGAGTCCTGCCAAAACCTGCTGGAAGATGGAGCCTGGCTATGGCAGAGGGCACCTTGTGTGCAAGCTGTTGGCTCTTCCTTAAAATACAGCCTGTGGTGGATGCTGCAGATCCACACAAATCAATCCAAAGGCTGAAGCATATTGAATGCCCTCAAGGGCAGACTGATCAAACACTCAGAGCTGCATGAACAAATCTGGAACCTGCTGAAAGCAGGGATGTAAACAAGTCAGGGAACTGTTCAACTGCTAACACCAAATGAAAAGCAGAGAAACAAGGGTCAAAGAGGTTTAACTAAGCTGAGAGGCCCAAATCCCACTGCACGCCTAATAAAACAGATAATACTTAGCAAGCTCTCTGGTACTACAGACTGAAAATGTGTGAGTAGTACTGCTTGCTGCTCACAATAATATCTATGAAAAATGTTCTGTTAAAATAATCGTAATAATAGTAAACCTTACAGAAAATAACTGTACTTCAAGCAGCTTCAAATATGCTATTGTCTTATTCCAAAATTAAATAAATGCAAATCAGCACATGTAGAGGAGCAATCTACTGCCAGAAATTCGTTTTTTTAACCTACAGTTAATGTAAGTAATATTGAAGGTTGAAAGACTAAAGATTCTGGGAGTCTGATCTAAACATTGGATTATGCCTCAGGATATTTCATCGCATTTCTCATCTCTCTCCTGCAGAGTGAGTTTGTTTTGCTTGTTTATGTGGGTGTTGAACATCAACTGGAGAAAAAGACATTTAAAAAATAGGACAAATATAATAGAATTTGCTTCACACAAAACCTGTAAGAGCCTAGTTAATATTCCAGAATATCTGTGGGGATTTGAGAAGGCAAACAGATTGAAATAAGGTATTAAGATTAAAACAATAAAAAACAACAGATGGGACCTTGGACATAAATCAAACTCCCCGCAATAAGAAAAATGCAAAATGCACTTCTGTCACATTTTGTAAGGTACAATCTTTAAGAAAAGTTGTCACAGAAATAACATTCAGAGGCTTCAGTGCCTCTCTGACATTAAGATAACATATTTTTGACAAAGAAACTCAGTTCTCAATGCAACATTTACATGCAGGCTTGGGAGATGCTCCCACTGCACATTCCTGGTACACATAATTACCTGGGAGAAGCACGAGGTTAATTTCTTTAGAAGCCAGTGCCAAGCTCACCTACATGTGACATGTTTCTCCATGCATACAGATCTGTTTTCTGAGCATCTGTTGAAAGTCAGCAGCAACACTAAGCAATAACCCTGTGGTGAGTGTCCAGCTGCTGAAGGAGTAAATGGAGTCTCACTTTCTTCAGTGATAGGACCTGAAACTGTTCTTGGATGGGGATCAGGGAAGAGAATGAGCAGCAGGAAAAGAATGTTGTCCACCACATTCCAGAATCTTTTTCCTCAGTAACACTGAGAGAAGTAGCCTAGTCCACTTAAAAAAGAGATAGTCTAATCTAATCTCCCCCAGGTACCCTACAAAATGCTGAAGGATAATTTGCACATGATTCCTCCAATTCAATAATAAAACTTTCCTACCTTTTAGGAAGTAAGGAATTTTTTTTTTATCTTTCAAAAACTTAGCATTTTTAGCTCATATTTACAGAGCTTGAAAATATACTAGATTTGTCTGTATTTGTGTTGTGTTTAGACATGTAATGCATTTCTGCATTTCTAATCTCATGTTAGAAGAACATGTGGAAATGACAGAAGAAATTCTTCATTTACAAACATTAAACACTGATTGCCCCGGCAAGGCACCAGCACAATTTCTGTACTGTGAGGACAATGGAATTACACACTATAAAGTATTTGTTTCAAATGTTGATACTATAAATTAATTTGGTAAGTGGCAATATTTCTATACTGTAGGTTTTATGACCATGTTGTAGGATGATAAACATCCTGTGTAAGTGATGAATAGGCATGTAACTACAGACACTTAAGAGAGCAGAAAAGAGAGTTCACTCTTTCTGATTCAGGCCTAAAATCTTTTGCTTGTACTTGTTCATGTAACATTTAGAAAAGGTAAAGAGCTGGTGGAAAGCATGTTGGCATGGTTTATTCAAGCACTGAGAGGCAGTGACAAAATGATTTTTCTTCTCTCTCCACAGACATATACTAGCTCTGTAGTTAAACTAATTAACTCGAGCAGAGCGTGTGATGAAGCATGAGCATGTGATTCTCCAATTTGGGAAAACACTTACTGGGAAAGAATGGATCAAGCAGAGTTCTGAATCCTCCCTTGCACTCAGCCATGGGCGGCAGGGGAGCTTTTAGCTTGTTTGGTCACATCTGAAGCAGACATCAATTTATCTCTGTGGTACCATCCTGTCCTCACGCACTGCCTCTCCCATTCAGCCTGAGTGCCTCCGGGAGAGCCAGAGAGCCACCGCTGAGAGAGAGGATGTCATCTTGGAGAGGAAGAAAGCACAGGTGGGCAAAGCCCCAGCTCTGCTGCTGTTCACAGCCAAGTGCTCAGACAAGGTGTCAGGCTGATTCTGCTCAGCAGGAGCAGGCGGACATCTCCAGCAGCTGTGGCTGGCATGGCTGAGCTGGAGCTCCATCATGGCCAGCCTGCAGGGTGTCCCTTCTCCTTGAGGCCCAGCCGAGCTGGGCTGGGCTGTCCCAGCTCCCCCAAGGAGGGGCACCTGCCTCAGGCTGCACACTGAGCGAGAGCTCAGCCTGCAAGAGCTGCTCTCAGCTGTGCCACTCACCAGCAGGGAGCCACGGCTCTTCCAGCTGGCATCCCACCAGGGCTCATCCTGAAACAACTCTGCCCTTCCTCCTGCTTCCCTCCCCCCTTCCCCAGCAGAGTGCAGTTCCTCTGCCTGCCTCCTGCACCTCACCCCAGACCAGGGGAAGGACTCCTGAGGCTGTTGGTTTGCCACAGGAGAACCTTGTGAGCCCTTCCTGTGGCTGGCTGCTGAGCTGGGGTTAACACAGTGCCCAGATCAGGTCTTCTTGACACTGCTGCTTGCATCTGCCTGGCTGCAAATACTTCTCATGTCAGTCTCAGTTCACAGCTTAAATAAATGGATGAGAATTTCTGCTTGTCTGTGCCTTAAAAGCACATTTCTATCCCTCATGATCACAGGGCGAAGCTCAAACACATTATTTAGTTGCATTCTGGTTTTCCAGAAACAAACAATAAATAAAGTTAGCCTGCTTAATAGTGATTTTAAGTCAGCCACTTCTGAAGCCTGATTCAGAATTGTTATTGGTCCTGCAAGAAAATCCTTGGAATGGCAAAAAAAAAAAACAAACAGGTTCTCAATAAAGTGTTTCCACCTCAGCAGAGATCAGTCCTGCAGGAAATTCCCTGGTCATCCATACACATGTTGGTTGCACCAGCACAGGTGATGTGTGCATCAGCAATGCCTACCTCCTGGGCTAGTCACACCTATACCCTGCTACAGTGAGTTGTGCCAGATCTCATTTTTTTAACCAATCCAGAGACCTGAAGGTGCTAGAAGTTACTCTTTACAATATATCTGCAAGGACCAATTATTACCTTTCCAATAAGAGGAAAGAGGAAATGGGACAAAGGCAATGAAAGGGAAGGAGATGGAGAAAACAGGTGTAATTTCAGTATTACAGCAGACTGGCAAAATACCAGTCACTGCAAAGCACGCAGACTGTCAGGAACAAAACCAGGAACAGAGCACAAGCCAATCTCACTCCCCTGTGCACAAAAGTAGCTTAAGAAAGCTGTATTTCTAGTCATTCTGATTAGGAAATCTGATAGCTTGTGGCACGAATTTCTCCCAAACAAAGGCTGCAATAGGTGACAGGGGAAAGCAAACAGGCCTGTACCTTTCCTAGGAGCTGCTTGCAGCCTGTCACACTCAGTGGCACGGGTAAAACGAGCTGTACAACCTCTGTACCCTTTTTATCACAACGCCCTACACTATCCTTTCCTGCTAGCACTTGGCAGCAACAACAAAGAAATTGGGCCAAAGACAAATGCTGAGTTCTACAGTGTTGCTGATGCCTGAAACAAGTCTCCCCAGCTTCCCTTCATGCTTTCTCCTTCCTCAAATCCACCTCGTGTACTTGAGGTGCTGCCCACTGGCTTTGGGCTTTATCTGCCCAAGGCACCTGCCTGCTCTCTACTCACTCTATGTCCTTGTTCTCAAAAGGATTTGATGGACTGTGATAGAGGGTGCTGGAAAGCTCCTGTCCTGTGAATTGAAATGCACCTGGATCAGTTGTTTCCAACATTTCTCAATATGTGCATCCTTAACATTTTTCCAGTGCTCATGTGAGCCCTGTCTGGAAATGCCATTTGCTCAGACACTGTATAGTAAATACAGACTTGCTTTCCTTAATCACCTCCCACAGACCAGCTGTCCTCAGGCAGCCTCATTTGTTGTCTTTTTAAAAGAGGCATCAATGATCCCCAAAGCATGACTTCAGCTCAGATCACCATTTGTGGATTTCTCACAGACCTGTGGTACCTGTGGTACTGAGAGCTGAAAGAAGATCCCCTGACATAAAGGAGAATATCCAAGTGTGCTGTTTAAATTCCAGGAATCAAAACATTTCAACTCTTCCCTGGATGGAGAATGACAATGTTTCAGGTTAACATGAAAGGCTGGATTTATAGAAATATTTTGGTATAGTTGAGTTTTCCTGCCTATGGAAAATGAACCTTCTTATCCAATAGAATGTGGTTTGGGTCATGGCAGTGAGCAGATGTGTATAATCTCCTGCACGTGGAGAATTTCCATAACATCAGAATTAGCAAGAAGTAAATAGGGAAAAAGCCCTGAATGGAAACAAATGGAAGACTGACATGGCTGTGTTCCACAAAGTACGTTCCGCAGCTGCATCACTGCTCTGGAACAAAGGGGAATATAATTATTGTTGTTCTATTTTCAATTCCCGTTAGCAAACCAAAAGCAAGTAAAAGTGGTTATTTCTGCAGGGGAGAGCTGGCAGAGGTGTGTATGAGGTCACACAGGGAAAGCATGAGGAGACTTTCTTAAGTCCAAGTAGCTCATGCACCCAAAGAAAAATCGATCAGTAAAATTCACCATTCACACTCTGTTCCTGCAGGGCTGAGTCAGGCTTCTCAGATGCCCTGAGGATAAGGCTCAGCCACACCTGCTGGGGTAGGGCAGGACTTGGCTGCTTTTACTGTCAGCCAAGCCAAAAGTGAGAATTGCTTTTGGGGACACAGCTACTTTTGTCATGCTGGCCTCCACTCCCAGTGTGCTTCCTGCTCCCAGGGAAAGCAATTCCTGCCATGGTCCTTTCCTGTAGCCAAAGGTTTCTAGCTTCACTGTGGGCTGAGATGATTTGCCATACAGGCAGATACTCAGCCATACACTACTTGCCTCAGTTTGTTGTTTCCTCCTTATTTATGACAGCAAGAAATGAAGCTCCTCTTTCTTTGATTTTTAAATCCCTTCTTTCTTTGATTTTTTGAGTTAGTTCTTTGGCCAGAGACTTGCATCACTTATTTGCTTGCAAAAAGAATCACTGTGGATAGAGAAAAATAAATTAACAGTAATTGAGGAGGAGAGATAAATCAACATCCAAGCTGCAGAATGGAGGCCACCAATCTGTGTATAGAGGAAAAGCATCAGTCAGTGGAAATTTGTAGCATCCTTCTACTATAACCCAATCCATCTTTTTCAGTTCAACCAACCCACACATATGCAAGGGGGGTTTCCTCTTCATCTCACTCCTGGAGCATGTTAATACTCATGGCCAATAACGATATGAACAACCAACAAAAGACCATGCTTTTTGTCATTAATATGATCTTTAATAAATGGAATAATGCACCATTTTTACAGCAAGCCTTTTCTCTCAGGCCTAAAGAATAGCCTTTTAAATGTTCTTACCCAATGTCTCTGTATCAATACAATCTCTTTATTTAGGTTTATATATAACAAAGCAATTCTTACAAGTATTCATAGAAAACTCTGTAGTGGCTTTAACAATGTCAGCTTTCATAGTGGCATCCACAGATGATTAAAAACCAAAAATTAGCTTTTTATTTCATACTCACACTGTTCCATGAAACACAACTTATACAGCATAGCAAGGGTATTGCGCAGCTTATACAAAAGAAATAACTGAAAGCAATTATTTATAAATTCATACATGATATTTCCTCAGTCGTTTGAGAGGAAAACCAAAAATACCCGTTAACAAAAGGGTTCTGATGAGACTCCATATTCTAGGATTTCTCCCCCTCTTCCCCCAGAAAAGCTCGCTCAGAAAGTACAGCTCTCTTTACAGTCTTTCATAAGGAAAATGGCAGTTTCACATCTTCTTACTTCAGCCTTTACAGAAGACCAAACCCTAAAAATTCATTCTTGCCATGTTTATTTTCCTCTTATACTGCATTTGGGGGGAAAATAATCAACAGCGATTGTAAAACATTATTCCAGCTTATATAAATGTGAATAGAGCACGCTTTCCTCTAGAGACAAAAAGCAGACAAGAAACATATAAACACAAACCGTTTTAAATACGTTTCAACAGTGTGAAAGAGAGAGAAGAGTCACCAATCAGGAAATTCAAAAGTGACAAATGAGTCAGCTATAACTTGGACTTGCCTGTTTGTTCTTGTGACTTCTTACAAACTACAAAGACCCAAAGACCAGAAACATTAACTATTTTCTGAATAAACAAGACTGAAGTGTGAAACTTCATGATACAGTTCTGAAGCACAAAAAAGAAAGTGAATCAAGTGCTCTAGAAATAAACCTCACACATGTTTTCTGTCTTAAAAACAAGTGAATGGGCTACAAAAGTGGAGGTTTGGGAGACCTTGGAACTAGAAAGTTATAAAGGCTAATTATTTCTGCTTTAAAATCGTTACCAGGTGAGATGCTGTGCCATGATGGACACAGTCCAGTGAAACATCTGCAGAAGCCTGTAAGGACTGGGAAGAAATCCTTCCTTCCTGTGCTGTGGTGTATGCATTGAAGTTAACCAACTGAATGACTTGCAAATTCAAACAATTGCTGATGAAATCAGCAATAGGCTTTGAAAAATGGCTGATGATTACACTAAGAATTAGCATAACTCCAACTAGTTCCTGCTTATTATGCACACGTGTATATTAAACCACAGTGAAATAAACAGAAATGGCTGTAAGAAGTAACTTGTATTAATAATGCACTGCTAACACAGACCTGCATGGAGCCCAGCTGAACATTAAAGGGCCTTGGTGTAAATGAGGATTTATCTTGAACCCTTCCACTCCCACTCCCCCAGTGCAGTCCCACTTCCTGACAAAGCCACAGCTGCCCTGTGCTGACCCAGCTCCACAGCCTGAATCCCCAACTGCAACACCCAGCAAGGCTCAGGAGCCAGGGCTGCCCCGCACTCCCACATTCCACATCAGCTTTCCCAGGGCTAATCCTCCCCAGAAACCTGTAACAGCACAGCCAGCAGAACCCAGCCCCCTCTGTCCACTGCCAGAGGCAGACTCCTGCTGGATTCCAAGAGCACTGGGCTCAGCCAGGAGCCCTGGAGGTGCCCATTCCCTCAGGAATACAGGTGCTGAACATTACATCCATCTGCATTTGCAGGGGCACAAATCTGTTCTTGCAGAAATGGAAGTTCTGCCTCCAATTTTACTCGGTACCGAAGAATCCCCAAATGAGAAAACTGATTTGTTACTCTTTCATGTCAAAACTGAACCTACTTGGGGGATGGGTGAGATCAAAAAGGGATGTATTTCTATAGCTACAGTTTCATATGACAATATAGAAGCCTAAAATGCAATTTGATTTAATGGACTAAAATACTATGTTTAAACGGCAACCACACATATAACTATAGCTCCTACATTAAAAAGCCTTGTAAAAATTATCATGTTTTAAGTGTTTTGGGTTATTTTTTGATCTTTGAGAGAGGTATCTTAAATTACTCAGCTTCAGATAAAGCTTGTCATGTGCATTCCCAGGCTTCTCTCTCTCTCTCTCATATAAATCCATTCCACCCAAACAATCAGTGACAAGTCTGTCACAGGAGATCCTGAACTACTGGACTGTGTGTCACAGTCTGATCCCAGCTTTACTGTGATGCACTATAGACAATTTTAAAATGGCATATGAAAAATCCCCCCCCACATTATACTTTCTACCAGTGCTACCATCTGATGCTGTAACTCACAGAATTTAATCCTGGAACTTACACACAACATACATATGCATCTAAATACACACAGAGTTTACATAAAAATATATATATCTGGCTGCACTGCAATACGTGTAGTTTTTTCACTGAAGAAAGGCTTGAGGTTGAACAAAAATTAGTAAGTATGTTTTAAAAAGAAGGTTAATATAGTTATTATCAGTTAAAATGGGTACTGGGAGAGCAGACAGAAAAGTTCAAATAATCCCAATTTATGCACAATATTGTTGTCCAGTCTATGATCTTTCAAAGACTGATCAATCCAATTTCATTTTACTTTGATGAGATGCTAAAAATCTTCCAATTAGATATCAGATCATTTATATGCTACTGTGCTTGGCAATTATTATTTTTATGGCTTAAACCCAGCCTATTCCAGCAACGGGACCAGCCAACATTTTTATACAAGTAAAAGCTACAGCATAATTAATTTCTAATTTATAGATTAAATATGTCAATTTTAAAATCACCCTAATTAGGCAAGAAATGTCCACAGTAACATTTCAATGGAAGAATGGTTGGAAACTTTTGTATTTTTCATGTAAAGAAAATAACAATCTGAACATCGACACAGTAATGTTGTATTAGTGGATATTTTTTAACATTTAAAAATGGAATATCATTAGAGCAAAATGCACTGAACACTGGAACTAGGGCATATACAATGTATATATATATCTTTTTAAGTAAGTATTCATTACTATTAAGTTTGGGGGCAATAATTTATTCCATACAATTAAAGAACTTCCTTATTCTCCTCTCTGAGGCAGGTAGGATACCAGATTTCTTTTAGAGAAAGCTGACAGGTAGGAGGATGTGAACTTTCTGAACATATTTATGAGGTGGGAGGTTTTTGTTGCTTGTTTCCTGAAAATTGCCAGCATCTATCTTGCATTGTTTTGTGCCCAGTGCACTGAAAAAAAAATCAAAATGTGTTGCCTTTGAAAATCAGGTGATTTTCTCTATGAAAAACTAGAGACAAACGAGTGGCACCAAGAAAGCAAAACAAGAATGGAAATGTTGTTTCTGAAAATATTCTAATTATGATACCATTAGATGGTTTTCTTTTAAATTGGGAATACCTTTACTTGAGCTGTGCAGTGTAAGTGCATCTTGGAGTTTCAAGAAAGGCCTTGGTAACACTAACTGGCTAGTATATCAAGCTGTAAAGCACTATCAGCAAATTCAGGGAAGTGGTGCAGATAATCTGACCTGTAAATACCAATTACAATCTGACCAATACCAATACCAACAGGCATGTCTGTTCAAAGGGCTAGAATTCACAGTCTAAAAACCATGTTACGTTGGTATCTCTGTTACAGGAAACAGAACAAGAGACAATGCATTAACCTAAACAACTCTCCTGCCTTCTGCTAGTAAACCATTTTCTATACCCAGCAAGATGCTGGATTTTGTCTTATACAGACAAACACCAAAACTGTTTGCTCTCCCATTTTACTTGAATTCTCCATTATAAATTACATAACAAATATTCTACTACTGCCTATTTGACAGTGGCACAATTAATAGGTATTTACACTACCATTCTATTTTAATTTTGCTGTATTTATCTTGTCTGCAATATACATGAGAAACTGATGGAAAATGATCAACTTTGATAATTTTCCTTTTTCTGAAAATCAAATAAGCAAAATCATAACTCACAAGGAAATGAATCACATTTGGTTTCCTTGTTTATTGTACAATAACAACCATCCCCGTGTTTGATTTGTAGAATTCTTTCTCTTACATGTATTTTGTTTGGTTAAGGACGATTCCCTGCAGCACGAAAATTCAATTTCATTTAACTTACAGAGATAGTATTCTATGGACACTGGATTATGTGGTGTAAGGAAAAAAAATGGCATTACTAAATTAAACATTAAAACCAAACTTCTAACCTGATTTAATCTGGCTGTGCAGAATTACAGTATTTTGGGACCTACTTTAGAGTTTGCTTGGACTAACCTTTCAAAAAAGAATAGATTTTATCTGTTTAATCTACATTTCCTGATAAATCTGTATTTCCTGATAAAGTACATTTTTCTATCATTTTACAAATTATATTTATCCATGGTAGATTGCACAGCCAATCTTGCTACTAATTATAATTTATTCCAAACACCCTCCAGCAAGTAACAGAAATAGACAAAGGAAAGAAAAAAAGTATTGTTTAAGAATGTTGAAGGAAATCTGCAGAACAACATCTTCATCTGGTATTAAAGTTATTTTGATTGCACTGATCACAAAACAGTTGGATTTCTTACAAAGGCATGGCCTGCAAAGAAAGGCTCAAAGACTGGTGCAATTGTGTCTCAGCAGAAGGAAGCAGCAGTCAGAGAAGCAATTTTTCTCTCCCCAGAATAGTCTGATTTAGTAAGAGTCCTAAATATTGTTTCCAGCCCACATTCTGAAATGCTGATGGATGATACATGCAAGGCAAAGAAAAGTCATTGGGATAGGAGTGAAGAGTCCTCAAGATCACGATCAGTGCTCCCCAAAAAACACCACTATGCACCCCAAACGGAGACTCACAGGAGGCCAAGGAGAAGAGAACCCAGTGAGCAATATGAATAGAATGCCAGAAATTCTGATTCAGGTCTTGAAACCCAGCTGGGCAACTGGCAGGTTTTCAACATCTGGGATGTGAGACTGCAGCAGATGGGAAGCCAGAGAGTGAATTAAAAGTCAAACCAGAAGAAGGCTGTGTTTTTAAAAAGGGGTGATCTAAGTGCATTATACAGGGGGAAAGCATAATTATGCCTCAGAGACGAGAGGTACTATTTGAACTGGTGCTTAAGGAACATAGGGAGCTCAAAATGTGCCTTGTGGCTTGTATTTCTACAACTACACTTACTCAAAGTCTGCATTTATAGTGCTATCTCTTGGAGATATCTAGGAGAATCTAAGAAATGTTAAGAAGTGTTACAAGAGAAAATCATAGCAATCAAGAACAAGCAAGGAATTTTGGGCAACAGCAAGAATCAATCAGATGTAAGCAAGGCATGTATTAGATTGGCTGTATCAGCAGATAGAGAAGAACAGGGTTGGCAAAGTTTACCTCAGGGGGAAAAAATGGTAAAATGGCAAGGAAACAAATGAGCTTAAAAGCAGAGAGCATCTGCTTCAGTCAGCTGAAAGGAGACAGGCTGGGGGAGGCAATTGTTTGCTGCCAGTATCCTGCCACAGGAGTCTGGCAGGCTGACTGAATTGATTTTCTTTCTTTGAACATCACCAGTTTTCAGATGAAGTGATAAATCTTTGCTTGTTACCAAAGACTGATGTGATACATCTTTTTATTTCCAGATAGTTTTTACTGAAGGGTTTTCAATTGGAAAGAATTCTCAGGTGGAAGGCTGTTTCTTAGGTGGAAGGAGGTTCTAACTAATAAGAAAATTATTTTCTTTCAGTAGACAGTAAAACCAATCATTCCAAAAAAAGGAAGGGTTTACTTGAGATAGTGAATAAACAATTTATCTCAATACATATTACATTCACATTCACTGACAGCTAAAATCAATGTGCATACCAACTGAAAGAAGGGACTAAGCAGAGGGGAAAAAAAATCCCCAACCCTCCCCCACAAACACCCATGATTTTAAAAAGCATGCAGTAAACCTTAACAAGATGAATGAGGGCCTCTAAGAACTCTGAAGGGTGGACGAGTTTCAACTCAACTTGGCAACAACATCAATTAGGATGCACCTACCTGCATAAGGAATCAGGCTCATTTTTACCCCATCCTGTCTGTAAGGAGGTACATCAGGAAAGACTTGTGACTCATCACCAAACTGTTTTGTGCCAAGTAAGATCGATGCTTTTTTTCTCTGTGTAAACAAAATATGTTCACAACCTATCTTCACTCAAGCTTTTAAAGTATGACAATTACTAATATTTCTGAATAAAATGTATTTTTCAATGTACATCATTAGTGATCTAAATAAGGTTTTACATAAATACAGGGGGTGAAACTGCACACAAAATAAAATGGAAAAATGGCTGACACTGTCTCCTTACATTTGTTCAACATTTTGTTACTTAGCTTCACAGGCTGGCATCTACTACTATAAAGGAAACACATTTTGATTAGGGAGGATCAAAAGAAAGGTACAGAGCTCAGATTGTTTTTTTTTTTTTGTTCCTTTTTTAAAGCCCTTTCAAGTTGGGGAAAATTCATGCATTGTCACCTCTGAGCACAATGTGATAATGGCAGCTGCTTCAAGCTGGCTACGATGTGCAAAGTTCACTGTCATGACCGGCTGACTGCTCAACTGTCAAGGAAAAATTAACAAATACAAAAATGGGAACATGTGGCAGTTTTAGAAACACACTTTTCAGTAAAGCCTACTATGAACTATAGACTATTGCACATTTCAACATGACACAAGGAAAATAAGGGGTTCAAAAGAGAATACACTTTGTAACATAGAAATATACAGACTAGCTTGTGCACAGAAATCAAAACATGGTTACAAGACACCACTGCAGTCAAACCTGTCTTATAGTCTGCTTATGTTCTTAGTGACCTTAAGAAACTGGTCCAAACTGATTATCAGCAATACTTTTTTTTTGTTACTTTTTTTTAAAAAAATATTTTGAGACCACATCTTTGATACACATATATATATTCCGTGGTCAAAACAGACAGACTTAACTTTAGCGATACTAAATAAAAGTGCAAAAACGTTCAAAAAATAAAACAAAACAAAAAATATGGAAGCATAAGCTAAAAATTTTCTGCATAGCTGAAATCTATTTAAAGCGAGTCCTTGGTAGGGGTTGCTGACAGGAGGAGAAAGCAGTTTTTTAAAATGTCTTCTGCACGTTTGTTTCAAATAACGCAAAACAAAGGTGGGCTTTTGAAGCGCTTCACAGGCAGTTCACCCCTGCGTCCTTGGAGACCATGGTGGTGGCAGTGCCCCCCTCTGCAAGGTACACAGCAGTGCTGGATTTGGGGGGCACTGCCTGCTCGCCGCCGTTGTTGTTGACCTCGCAGTGCAGCGGCTCCGTGGAGATGACCCACGTGGACGGACGCCACCGCTTGAGCGAGTACGGCGTTTTCACACGTTTCTTGATCTTCTCTCCTGAGCCTGATTTGCCATCCTGTGAGGAGTCACCTACTGAAGGGAAAAAACCAAACCAAAACAAGAAAACAGAACAGAAAATAGCATTATGAGGAAGGCGAGATTAGACTGGAGTCCAGGGTTGTTACTTATGTGAAACAGAAACAAAAGAACAAAATCTACAAACACAGAAGCAACTGTGGGGCAGAGGCATGACAGGTGTATCAACTACAACAGCTGCCACTAAAACAAGGGCTTAGATTCTGTTCTCTGTCAGAAATTACTTCACTGAAGTAATTTGTGTTACCTGGAGTGCACATGGGCATCAAACAGGAGAATCAGCATTTGACATTTGAGGGGCTTTTGCAATCATAGTATCTTATGTCACCTGTAATGGGAGGTACAAAAGAACATGGCTACTACAGGACAGCAAAGGCTAACACTTAAATAGTGCAATGTTAGGTCCCCTAATCCTACTCCACCTGGCAAAGCATTTCACCTGAAAACAAAATAGTTCATTCTCTGTTAAGACATTAAGTCAGGAATTGGAATGCTGGGTTGTAAAACTGGCAGAACCAACTTTAACAGTGATAAAACTTCAGCAGTCAAAATCTGATTGTTAAAAAAACTTTACACAATCCCTTCTTCAATTAAAGAAAGTCACTGCAATACTATTTTTTCTTTATCTTGGTAAGATTTCAACTCACATCAACATGTTAAGAAAAAAATGAAGGTCTCCTACTTAAAAGGAAGGCTTAAACATTCCATTGCTGAATATTCAATTACATCTCTTGAAAGATATGTTCTTGTTTGGTTTTCAACCTTTTATTTCCAAATATGCCTGGCATCCAGTTTACTCCACTAGTATCACAGCATCTTCCTGAACACACTCACGAGATTTGCAAGCACCTTTCAAGACTACAGTGACTTCTGGAAATATATTTTCTTTAAAATGCACACCAGGAGGTCTTTCCAATAGCTCAAACAGGCTCAAATCCAGAGGATGTACCTAATTTAACTATAACTACATCATTACATTCTTACTGTAAAAAGGAGAACCCCATTGTAACCTCTTAGACCTCTGGCCATAAAACTCTCAAGGAAGTTTTTCTGAAATAAACTATTACAATCAATTCCTTCTCTAATTACATGGATTAATATTTATGTACATGGCAAACTGATGAAGAATTGCTCTAATTGTTGGAGCTAGGACAGCAAAATAGAAAATGCCTGACTGTCCATTTAGGCTGGGCTAATGCAGTAAAATCAGTTGCTTTAAAATCATGAAGCATAAGTAGTTACTATAATAAATTATTTTAATCAATGCATCTTAGAGACAGCTACACTTGAAAGAATGAGGAAAAGTAAGGAAAAAAAGGTTTAAAGTGCCCCTGCAGAAAAAAAGGACACTTTTCCAATATGCTTTGCAGCTACCAAAGGTAGAAGCCTTGCAAGGAATACTGAAAGTTAACCTAGAGACAGAGTGGATGGGTTAGAAAGAGACAGATTTATTCTGTGTATGTAGAAGGATGATAGTGATCTAATATACTGGAAATGATGGAGACAGGACTGTATCAAAAAGACAGAAGTTGCGCTGAGGGAAATTACATTTATATGAGATTTAATGAGTATGCTTTGAGGAGAAATGGGAGACAGAAAAAATTTCTATCTGAGCAGATATATGTAGTTATTAGGTAGAGAGGTGTCAGGGAAACCGTTCAGCCCTGCAGGCACTTACACTGCATACTACTGCTATCCAAACTACTTGTGGCTGACAGATCCAGCGAATTAGGCCTCTGTGCTCGTCTGCTCTGGGTCTGCCCAGGATTTCTCACTACACTCTGGATGCTGGCTGCAGCAGTGTCTGGACAGGGATTACTGTTGTTGTTGTTGGCGTTCGTTCGCCCGTTGTCCAGCGGCCGCTCCCTCCTGTCCACCAGGCGGTCCAGGACACCTTCGTCGTGGCCGACCTGCTGCTCCCGCCTCAGCAAGGGCTCGTGCTCGTCGGGACTGGAGTTGATATTCAGCCGACTGTCCTCACCACTGAACTGGTTCTGAAGCATTTCCTGGGCCCTCTGCGCCACCGAGCTGCTGCTCTGGCCAGAGGGCACCGTGCCGTTGGCGTACTGGGCTGTGCCAGCGTGAGAGTTCATGCCGTGGCTCCTGCCGGCCACTCCGTTCATGGTCACCGTCACCACGTGAGGCTCTGCAGCATTGATAGTGTTCATCTTGGCTACGCCTGTTTCCACTTGCTTCAAGTTTGATTTGTGCTTGCCACCGAATTTTAACCGTGGCTCCTTGGTTGAATTTTTGGTGTTTAGAGGGAGGCTAGTGGGCCTCTTCGGCAGGTTCTGCTGCTTGGGTAGAGGATAGACCTGAGCAGCTGGCACATCCGGGATCAAACACGCCTGACCGTTGGTAGCTTGTGTGAAGTCCTGCTGCCCTGTCACCTCTACTGCAAGTTTTATCAGTGGGTAAAGCAAGCTGGAACTAGTGCTGCTCAGTGGATCTGGCCCACTAAACTGCTTAAGTGAATGCTCCATCAGATTCTCATCAGAGCTTTCTTTCAGGTTCTTATCCACTTCTTTTGGATCCAATTTATTTGTCTCCAAGTCCTCCTCTGTTAGCTGCAGACAAACAGGGGTGGGCCCACCCGGCTGCATGACATTTGCAGTGTGTAAATTTGTTTCATCCGAGTAAGGCATTTCGGAGATGGTGGTCATGCCGGTGCTGGGAGTGAGGCCAGCTGTATTGGTGGTGGACAAAGTGGTGACACTTGTCTCGGGACTGGGGATGCGAGCTTGTGCTTGCTGCCGCTCGTAGTTAATGGAATTTCTATTCTTTTCCCCTGAAGTCAATGGTGTAGTGGACATTGAATGTTCAGAAGAAATGTTCTTTACTATGCTGTCAGTGTGGTGGATTGAATCTTCAATGTAGGAAGAGGAAGAATAATCTGGATATGGCCTTATCTTTGATACACGTCTGTGATGCGACAGATTCCTTTAAGAAAAAAAAAGAGGTATTAAGAGTATATATGTAAAAATCACCTCATACTATAATGCCTCTCATTTAACAGTCTTTCTGTTTATTTTCACGCATAAACTAAGGATAGACACTGTACAAACTGAGGTATTTCAGCAACTTCCTTGAAAAGAAAATTGGTTTTACTAGGGCAAAATTTCATTATAGATGTTATTTCCTAGGAGAACAGTAATGTTCTATTTGTCCAATATGCTGTTTGTCCAGTTGGCAAACAACTGCTAAGGTTCTGCTCTAGATGAAGAGAAGCGATGCTGAAGAAGGTCAACAAAAACCCAACAGATTAAATCAAGAAAGTGATTCTGGGGAAATGTCACAAGGTCCTAACCCATGAAAATGCTACTATTTTGACAATTTAAGTATTTTATGATTTGAACATAACATTTTTTTCATGACAATGAACAGTGTCATATACAACAACATTATTCTTCTCTCAAATCTGGATTTCTAGAGTACACTATTAAGCCCTGAAGTCAGCTCTGCAAATTGTCATTCCCTCTGGATCATATATAAGCAGACAACATGCAGTACTTCTCTTGCTGAGGTCAGAAGAACAACTTAAACAATGGCCCTGCACTTTGTTAACTGAAAAACTACAGGTTTGAGACTTGGTAATTTCCTGAACTCACACTGACTGCAAATTCACAGTTTTTAAAGCAGAACACTTTAAACAGAAGTTTGATGCATCATTTAGCACGTGTACTTAAAGACAATTCACTTTGTCACTTCCCATCATGGCAAGCCTGCTGGGACAGTTTGCCTAAGCTCAATTTAAAAGGCCCCTCTGTGAGAAATACAGTTGTATACATAAAAGGTGCCTGAATTCTGGGGACACACACATATGCAGACCAGGTCATGTAACACACATCACTGAATGGGGGCAGCAAGCTGTAGCTTCTGCCCTGGAGTGAGCCAAGTGCTGCATTGGGCATTCCCTGCTGTCTAAACCCAAATGTGCTCTCCTCTTACCTCTCATTTTGCATGGCAGTTGACATAGGATTGACTGTTGGACTAACTGATTTATTTCTCTCCCAAATCATCATGAGCTCTGCCATTCTCTCCTCAGCACACTGTGCTGTTAGTCGAGCTTCTGCATCTTGATCCCAACAGTCTTCAATAGTTTCTTTAAGTGACCTCACAGCCTGCCAGGAGACAAAACCCCTTTAAGTTATTTTACCTTTATACTGTGCTTCTATTTTACTGTTTTATGGCAGCATTCTGCATGCCTGAAAACAGTCACAAGCTGGTGAAAGACAGAAACAGAAGATACACAATTTTATTCAAAGCTAATTTAACCTAATACTAGCAATGTGCAATTTAATATTAACACACCTCACATACACACTTCAACTGGGAAGACACTTAGCAAAAGCTACATTCACCAATGTCCACACAACCTTCAGCCAGCCCTCTGATGGATGCATGCTCTGTGCACTCTCCTTGCCTTATGAGAGCTGTGTACTAAGGATTGCTGATATTCTGGAAATGATGCCATGGTTATTCTCACAGTTCTGCTAATGGTCACTGCTTTGCTCCCCTGCACTGTATGTAAATAACAGCTGCGCTCACTTCATCATCCTTGACCTGTTTACCACAGTGACATCCAAATGTCTCGTAAGTATCAATGAATTTGTCTGCACCATGGGAGGGGATTTTTGTTGCACTTGTTTTACAGGTGGAGAAACAGAAACACACACGTGTTCCTGGCATCACACTGTGGGATGAGCTGTACAGTCAGGATTAGAGCTCAAGACCTCCAAAACGTGCTGCCATATGCTCAGGGAACTGGAGAGGAAACAACTGAGATGACGAGCACTGAACACTCCTGTTTGCCCTCTATCTGGAGGACAAAAGCCAGGCACACATTTCTGGGCCCCTGCTGCCAGCCCATGGCCATGGAGAGGATCTGGTCTGCCAGCACAGCTCCCATCCACAGCCCAGCTTTAACTTCCCCAGCACTGAGGACACTGAGTGCAGAGTCCCAGCTGGGCACTAAGGCATTCAGTGAGTCCTGCTGGCTGGCTGTGTGCCAGAACTGCCTTGTGCCCTGCTGGCAGTGGAAGCCAGGACCAGCTCTCAGTAGGAGCCAAGAGCTCCTCGCCCACGGAGCGAGCTCCTGGCATGGCTTGCATCTGGCAAGCCCTGCTGCTTGGTGATGCAGCTCTGGCTGCACAGGTGGGGACGAGCTCCCCCCCAAGCAAACCTTCCATCTCCCTTCCCACAGCAGATCACACAGGGGATAAGCCAATACTCTCCTCTTGGCTCAGGCACATGAGTCAGGGTACTGGATCCATTTTCTCTCCCACAATAAAATGCCTTCATTCAGCTTTTAGGACTTGATTTTGTCACCATTCAGACTAAACCAGTGGATATCCTAATCTCCTGCCTTTTCTCTTTGCAAGACTTTCCAACCAGTGTTTAACTGAATACTGTCTGTCCTGCAGCAGATCCTTTTGATGTGTTAAGGATCACTAAAGGACACAGCAGTGACTGTACAGACAGTTATCAACACTGGAGTTCTTCAGCATCACACTTACCACAATTATGTGTTTGCTATTAATTTCAGGTTGAAAGACAACTATGCTAAAATGAACTATTTACAAGTACCAGCACTCATCAAAAAGACAGAAGGGACCACCAGAAATTTGCATTATTCTATTATTCTGCTCATATCCTTCAGTGCTGACCTCTGAAGCCAAGCGTGGCCCCACTCTGGCACGTGAGACAAGAATATAGTAACACCTCAACACAGCTTAAAGCCTTTGAATTATTTTATATACATCCTCTGCTCAGGTTCTTACTTTATACTATGAAAAACAATACTGCTAATCGAGGTCTGTAACAACACAGATGCTTCCAGAAGCACACTAAGACTGCATAGGTAATCACAAATGAGGATTCCAAATCTTTTGAGTATCTTAATTATGGGATTAAAAAAGAAAGCATTATTTTTTATTTGTATTTCTCAAATGAAAAGGACAAATGCATTTGTTTCAAAGATGAATTTGCATGAAGGTATTACAACCCAACATAACAGCACAGCTTTAAATAATGGAATAAAGTCTTTTATGCCATGTATTAGATACAGGAGGTTAGGATGCGGGTCCAGAGTGAGGTTATCTGGAGCTTAATTTTCTACACTATCTGCTCTAGAGTGCTCATTCAGATATTATCCTAAACTGGCATAGGGTGGAAGAAGTTGTTTGACCCCTGTGATTATTATTCTTTTCTCTTAAAGCAATGGTGTAGATCAATTCTTGGAGCTGGAGTTATCACCATTTTGATTATACAAAAAAAAAAATTAGTAACACCCCAAAGAATGTGCTAGGCATTTTAAATATGGGGATCATCTAATAACGCTGGAGCCTATCAGCTTGCTAGAACATAATTAACATTTAAAATGGCAGTCTGCAAAACAAAACAAATCTTGAACTGTTTCAGTATTAACTGTCTTCAGAAACAGCTGTCAAGCTTGGTTCTTCCAACGCCACATTTGCCAACCTGGCTATAGTTAAAACAGCTGTTGTTTGATTTCCTATATAGTTTGGGCACTGATTTCTCTTTTTTCCTCTTCCCCCTTTGCCCCTGAGGCTGGGTGGCCAAAGTGCGCAATAAAAGCACCTCTCTTGGAAGCTCTCAGCTGGGTTACAACATGTTTTACTGCAGTGCACCTCTGCAGTCTATGCTCCTCTGAAAGCAGGCTCCTACCTATTCACACCAGGTGAGGCCTTGGGCTCCTCCTGGTCTGCACAGCAGCTACAAACTTATCAACCACCAAAGCCTCTGAAGATTGAAGGGCATCACGTCAATATGGGAATAACAAGAAGCATTTTTCTAAATAACAGCCAAACGCGGCATTTTCACACTTGCAATTCAGCTGTGTTGCCTTGTATCAGGTGGAACCCAGTCACTGTTTGCACTGCACTTTGCTTGTAATACAAGACAAACAGCCCCCTCTAAGCCAAGGGGATTCACATTGCCTGAACTTTGCTGCACATGAAAGCAAGCACAGACTCTCACCAGAGTTCAGCTGACTTGCTCTAACTTGTTGGCCCACAGCAGCAAGGTTCTAAGCCATAGCTACACTCACTCAAAACAACAAGCAATGTTATAATGTTTATAGTCTTGAAAAAAAATTGCAGATCAAATGAAGCCATATAAAATCTTTTATGTAGTTAAAATGAAATTATTTCTAGAAGCTTTAGTCTCTGCAAATCTTGAGGTCTATACAAGTTCAAAAAAGTTTAATACAATGTTTACCAATTTTAGTTTTGGAAGAGTATACTGATGTTTTTGTCAGCTATTTTAGTTGGTATCCTAGTTCAGTTTTATTAGTTTATAAGACGTCAAAAGACAAAAAATGGCTTTTTGTTTCTCATTCAGCACACAGAGAACACATGGGCACTTCATGCACAATGCTACAGACAATGTCTGAAATTAATGTAACAGGTTATCTTTGGTAATCACACTGCAGCATGCAACAACAACAATAATAGTATTTTTCCTTGAAAGAAATCTGTCTTTCATGTCAATAACTTTTAAAAACTGAATTCAGTATTTGAGAAGTCCATGCAGAAACAGCTCTCAATCCTTAAATACTAATAAAGAGGAAAAAAACCCAAAACCTAAAGAATTGCTTTTAAGAAATGAGTACACCCTAAAGCTGGTTAAATCACTATTTCTTTGAAAATATTCTCCCTCACCAGGCTGTTCTCCTTCCATGCTTCAGGGAATTTTGGTCTTTGCTTCTCTCTAGACACCAAGACTTGCATATCTTCAAAAGTGGGATGGTTTCCGACTTCAGTCTGGAAAGCCATCTGGTACTCTGGCACAGATTCCCCTGTTAGCAAAAGAAAGAAAGGAAAAAAAATCAATCACAGATTAAAAGGCAGAGCAAAGGCTTTCAGTTGATGAAAGGCATTATCAAAGTTGCTGTCTAACGAGATGTTCCCCACTTTCCCCAAAGTCTAACGTCCAAAAAAGCTGAATTAACTGCAAATGAATTAAGTGCTGTTCAGCAACCTCTCAAAGGATAGCATCTTGAGACTGTGCTGGTTCAGTGGCACGTTTGGAATGTCTTTGGGGCCTGAAGATGACACCAACTTTCTGTGAAATGCCACTGACTGATGATGTTCATGCACTTCGTTTGGGAGGAAGCCCAGCAGGATTACAAGCCTCTGCACACCAAGAACAGCTGTTTGACTGCAGAGAGTATGCTGCATTTCAGATCCATTCTACATGCTGGAGCTTGGGCAGAAGATGGTGCATGTGGCACCAATCTCATGCGTAAATTTTAAGTCCACTTCCTTTTTGTTTATGTTACAGATAGGGAGGATTTCCCTAAATTTTCAATGTCCTATCATAAACAAAAGTACAACTGACTAAAGGCTACATGAAGTCATAGCATGTTTTCATGGTGACAAGTCTGAAAGACACTTCAAGCACGTCTATCAGTTCTCAGAACTGGAAACACTGCCTTTGCCATCAGCCTAACTCTCAGTGTTTTTAAACTCTGGACAGTAATACTAACAACAATAATAATGCTCAAAAGGCACCTAGCACGAGGCCTGCGAACCGCCTGAACAGGTCCTGCCGAGCCTTCGGGCAGCAGCCACACCTCGCCCCCAGATGTCCTGACAAGCACCACCTCCAACACTAGATGGCACCGACTCAATGGCAGAAGCAGCTGAGGGAACGGCTTCCCTTCTCCATTTTCACATGCTCGGGCTCAGGAGCAGCTTTGGGTGCTGGTGCCACTTCCTACTGTTACGGCTTTCTGCAGTTCTTTTCCTTACCTGGGAAGAGGTCTGTACATCTCATGAATATCTCCCAGTAGATCAGGCCCAGAGCATACATATCTACTTGTTTCAAGGCAGATTCACAGTCCCTCAAGTTCACTGCTCCTTCAAGCACTTCTGGGGCCATGTAGCGGATTGTACCGACCTGGGGAAACATCACATCAGAGCTTCACATCAGGAAGAAATTTCCAAATTTAATTAAGTTTTTTACTGCCCTATTCTGCTTGGTATTCTCTACAGTTAAGGAAAACACAGCTCCTTCCTAATCAATGTCCTCAGTTTCTAGATTCTTATCAGTCTAGTCATAACAAAACCTTTCCCCTACACTGTCACTGTTTTGTATGTACCAAAACAAAATTATTTTGTCCCTTACTTAATGTTCTCAATTGAAATATGATATAGCTGAAGTGTTTCTTGTTCCAAGTTGTTTTGTTAAACACCAAGGTATGTATCATAAGGAAGAGGATCCTACTGAATAAGAAACTTTTTCTCTATTCCTGGACTGTCAGGAAGGTTCCACCCTACAACTCCCACAGTCAAAGGTTATTAACAGTCTTGCAAGATACCTAGGCATTTTCACTTGGATATGTGGTAGAGTAGAGCACTTACTTATCAGTACTTGTATGGACAGTATCAGGACAGTATTTTGTCAAAGGACTATTCTACAACCCTGAATTTTAACCAGCAGTTTCTCCGTTTCTTTTATCAGTATGGAAAGATCTAGATGGAGCTCTTCTGCACTAGGTATTTTCAATTTAGCACTGATTTCTAAGGGAGAATGATTAGCACTGTGTAGCATGTTCTTTGAATGATATACGAAGTTTTTCTGTAAAAGCACAGATAACAACTGCACTGAACTATTAGGCACCCTTTATTTAAAACAGCCTCACTGTATTTCAGTAGCCTGTATCAGATGTCAAGCAGCAGATGCAAAATGTGGTATGTCACCATTTCAGAAAAATTAACACCAAAACCAAAAATTAAAAACAAAACCCAAGAATGTTTGGTCTTCAGTTAGCATTTGCAGTACAAAACCAAAGGGACTTATACCACATAATCACAGAGAATGTGGCAACCAAAATTACCTTGTGTCTTCTCGTATCTCACACAGAAAATTCAGTCTGCCAATCTATCACCTTTCAAAATGGCAGGTTTGTGATGAGTATTTTGAGAATAAAACCAGTTTCTTCCTGGGGAGTCTTCAGCCCCTTCTCACCCATACTGCATTCCCCATTACAGAAATTGTACCAGCTGAACATTCATCCAACCATTGTACTCACCTCACTAATAGCTGCATTGTCTTCCTCACCAGGTCGTACCAGCCTGTTCCCAGTCAGCTTCATGGAGAGCCCAAAGTCACTGATGACACAGGTGCCATCGTTCTTCACCAGCACGTTGCGGCTGTTCAAGTCACGATGCGATATTGCAGGTTTGTAATGCTCTGTTTGGACACACACAAGTGCTTTTACCATTTCAGCAATTCCACTGCTTGGCAAAATGAATGAACCTTGTTATGTCTGCTCAGCTATTATGAATAAAGAATCACTTTATTTTTTAGAAGGCTAGTGTTTTTGTTTCTTTACAATGAGCTCCAGAGGAAGCTTCCTAGAGAAAACTGACTGGCACCCAGAGTTTCACTGTATCTATACGATATATTAGGCTACTGCCATACACAGTTCTGATGTTCACCAACACTCTTCTTCCCAAGGGGTATTTCAGCACGACTTTGGCAGTGGAGACATTGTACACTTAAACACAGACCTGCTGCCGCAGCCCCCCACAGCCATTCCAAATACTCTCTGTCACTTCCACACTCCTGTGTCAAATGCAGTACCAACTATTTACATTACAATTGGAATTATCACTGGCACTTATTCAGAAGGTATGCAGACAATATTATTCCAGAGAGTCTGAACATGTTCATCTTGCAATGGATCTGACCTTTTTCAAAGAATAATCTCAGTTGTTCCTATTTTTTATTTATTTTGTTAGTAAAGCAGTCAGCAGTACAGAACTCGTTTTAGTGTGGAATTTATTCTACTCCATGTGTTCCCTCCTAGCATTCACAGACATTGGCTGTCTCTCCTTTATGATAGAAAGCTTACACGTTTTCTGGTTGCTAATGGACACACCTGTCTGCACATCTCAAAATGATGAAGTTAAGATGATAGCTGTAGCTTCAATGGCACATAGGAATACTGATTTGGGTATTTTCAGCACTTTTAATAGCATCTTTAGTTGTCATTCTTTGCTAGTGCTCATGCTTAACATTTGAGATATATAGGTTGAAATTTTAATCCAAACATTAGCACCTCAATGGAGATATAATGAAATCAGCCTTTTATTTACTGCCAAAACCCTAACATTTCAGTGCCAGGCCATATTCTGCAGCTCAATAGATCTCAGAATATCTACTTTATAATTATGATACTTCAGCTGCTGAAATACTGGGTGAAGCATGCATGCAGACATAGATAGATCCCAAGCAATACATTGTCACAGCTAGTACTCTAATAAAGTACCAGAAAATCCAGCAGTATTGTTTGTACACAGCAAAGATTGGGCTCAAACTCTCAAACAAAAATCCAGAGACATGATAAATAAAACTACAGTGGGGTTAGAATACTTAATTTGACAGCATACGGTTCACACACAAACTAAAAACTGCTTTGGTGATTTCTGAACTGCAAAAACAGACAGCACCTCATCTGTTTACCCTCTGCCAGAGAGGCGGGCAGTGCTTCAGCTCTTCAGTAACCTGTTGCCATGATACAGCAGCACTGCACAGCTCTGCCTCCTCCTGCCTCTCCCACCTCGGACCCAGGGCTGCCACACAAGGGCCACAGAGCCGCAGCACGGCTCCCAAGGAGGGAACAGAGCAACCTCTATCTGCACTCATCAATTCCTACTCACAGTAGCATAAAAGAAAGGCTGGAATCTATGACTTGACAGAAATAGGAATATACTGAGATCTTTGCATCCCTTCCTGGCCTTACCTCCTCGAGGCAGCTCCGTGTGCAGGTACGCCAAGCCCCGCGTTATCGAGTGAGCCAAACGACACGAGCTCACCCAGTCACTTGTGTGGAGACTCAAATATTTGCACAAAGAACCCTGAGAAGAACCCCAGAAAAAGACAAAACAAAAAAAAACACAGATTGAAATCATTATCCAGTAGAATAACTCAAAATCTTTTGGAGACTCAATTTTACCCACTGCTTCTAAAAGGTATAAATCTGTAACTGCTTTTGAGTTTACCCACACGTTTTAAAACACAGCATTTGACCGAAGTCTCATTCGAGTGCTGCCATTTCGTTTCTCTAAAGTGAAATATGAATTTGATCATAGAATAGCAGGGACTGCCTCTAGAAAAAATGATATTAATTATAAAAGTCTTGTTGCAGAACAGAATAAAGGTAATTGCTGACGTAACAGCCTGGGTTTCTAAAATGTGGGCTTTAGACCATTATTCCTTAAGCTTTGTTTTTTTTCTTGGCTTAGTGGGTTGACATTTCAACCCTTTCTAATGGAGGCCACAGGACTGTTGTCATAAGGTGACTGGCAAATATTCACTGTATTAAACCAGCTTCAAGATGTTTCTGCTGCAGAGCCTGCCCACCACTCGATGTTTTTTAAGCCAGCTGAAGTCTGTGATTTTATGCTTTTAGTGAAGTTAAAATGATAACCAGGAAGACTTTTAGTCAAGATTTAGAGGGAGATATATTTGTATTTAAGACTATCTTGTCAGTCATGAGTTACACATTAAATTGGGGATATTCGTTCTGACTTTAACTTTTGATAAAAGTGATATTTTTAACAACCAGAGATTCTATTTGTGTTTTAGAACACTTTTACTCTTGTTCTGAAAAGACAAGAGTGTCTGACTACTGGGGTGATAATTCTGTGGGTATTACATATTTCCCACCACGTCATGCTTTACAACTGACTCCCTTACTGACCTGCTACACCTCCGAGTCCCATCAGAACAGCATGCTGATTGATAAATGCACATAGCATTCCTTTTACTTGCCTATTTCCTTTGGTCTGTGGGCATGTTTGGAAAAAAACAAAACCTGGCTCAAACCTATCTGTCTTGCTTTCACCAAGGTAACACCAAGAACAATTTTCCGTGTAAAAATGCCCTGGCTTGTGTGTTCTTATTTTCAGGAAGGAAAGTATTATGAGGGAGAATGATGTTTTGGATGGGGAATATTTCATCTGCACATCTTGTATTGGTTAGTCCTTATTGAAATCAGATTTATGGCTCCAGTTTGAACACTGGAATTCCCTTCTAGCAGGGCTGCCACAGCAGGCCTCCTTTTCTGCTGTTAACTCCACATACAACAGAACATCTGCTCACTAAAATACAGATCACACTGTGCATTAATTACACCTGCTGTGCACTTTTTCCAATGACTTCCAAACAACAGTGGATTGATTTTAGACTAATCTTGCTGTTCTTAATACCACATTGGGAAGGAATCTGATAATATGAAGTCATAAGCTTCATCTGTACATTTAATCAGGTCATTAACAGAGCCTATTTACATAAGCAACAAGACACAATTTTCAATCAAATGACATTTTAACTGAAAATCCTTTCATTCAAGAAAATAGCAAAACCAGATTACCTCTGAAGACAGTTATGCCATGCCTCCTAGGAGCAGAATACTCCCTTGATTTTACTTAACTTTCATTTTATTACATGAAAACATGCCAGCTTTGTCAGAATCGCATGCTTTGCCACTGTCCATCTGGTATGGGCACAACTGACCTTTTTCATGGCCACTTCCAGTTTCTGCAACCTCTTCTTAGATGCCTGTCTTGCAAGCTGACCTGATAGAGTGTGTTCTCACTGAGAAGTTTCAGTTAAGTCACTTTTTATATTTGTGCTTTGCTGCCTTAAGTTTGTATATAGTGCACAAGTGTGTAAATACATACCTATGTTTAAGGCATGTATTTACATGAGTGCACTTAACTTGCAATACAAGCATATGCACAGAGCCTAAAAAACCCTAAGACTGGCCATCATTACTGCTATGTAGCACTGTCCTGCTCCTTTCTGCTATTCAAATAAGCAGCTGTTGTCCTACTGCCTCCATAAAAGATCAGGCTTCAGCCATTCCCTTCACATTCTGCAGGAAACACAAGTTTGCTTACTTGAGACTAAAAAGCTTGTTAAAGAAAATTATTTAATGGAATAACTAAGGTTCTTTCCCATATACAGGCAAAAAACTCCCCCAAAATAAATTGAGACACCATTTTTTGCACTTTCATACATATATCCCCCACATACATTTTATGATTTTTCAGGAAAGCTAGTCACATTTATACTGAGTATTTTTTAAATGTTTCTGTTTCTGTATATGTGTGTACACACACAGAGCATGAAGTTCCCTAATCCATGAATTTGAGAAATACAAGCCTTCAGTTAGCTGATGAGATTTGAAGGTTCTGGAAAGTAAGGCTGTCTTCTTAAGACATGTCCTACATCATCAGTATATGCTACAGAAAGCTTTAAAGAAGATACCAGGATAAAAAGTCACCATGATTTATAGTACCATAAAGTCATTTGACAACAATCTTGTATCTATTACATTTCACTGTAAAAAACCCCACTATTTACAGCTATTGAGCGATGTCATAAGACAGAGATAATGTCTTAATATTAAGAAGTTTTACATTTATTAGATTACTTTTACATAAAAACAATTCTTCAAATTCTGTCATTGAATAAAGACAAAATTGACTAAAAAAACCTTGCACCAAAACCAAGACCAAGTACTCCAGAGCTAGGAATTTGTAAGACTACATTTGGTAGCACTAACCAGGAAGTCTAAAAAGGTATTACAGTAACCCACAATAAGATCCATTAAAACTGTCATTGATATGGATTATTTTTACATTACTGTGCAAGAGGCACCACCAAAACCTAAAGTACATCCTTTTCATGTGGCTATTCTTAGGATTCTTAACCAAGCTGACTGATTTTCTTGAAGCACTTACATTGGGGTAATATTCCATCACCAATAAATATTCCATCCGGCCGTCTGCAGTGAATCTCTCATCCCCCACAATGAAGCGGGCGATGTTCTCGTGCTCCATCAGCGGAATCCTGTAAATGTTCCTCTCATTGACAAAGTTCTGACGATTGGCAAAAGAAAAGACTTTCACAGCAACTGGGCGCTCATCTAGGGAACCTTTGTACACTGCTCCGTACCGCCCCCGGCCAATCAGCTGCAGAAAACAGAAACAATTGGTTCACAAAACAACAGGTGAAGACAAAACCCGAGTTTTCACTCTACAAGAATTGTATGCCAACTTTTATCCTGACTTACACTGTAAGAACAATGAAGATAGCGAGTATTTTGTAATGAAAACCGGAATTAGAATAGAATGCTTTCATAGAGGCTATTTGAAGTTAGAAACCTCAGCACAAGCCAACATAGGCTTTACTAAATTGATTTATAATCTGAATATCCAATACATATATCATAAATAATCTATTCAGTACTTTTATATACAGAATCAATAAAACACATGTGTTTTGTGCTGCTAATTCTCTTACAACTTTTGCCTACTACAGATTTATAGCTTTTATGTGATCAATTTCATTTCACTCCAGAAATCACAGACTTTAAGGGAAATATTTTAGGTTTAGGACAGTTTGTAAGTTGTACCTTTCATGTTAGTAGTGACAAAACATGCATTTGCAGTGCAAAATAGATGCCAAAAGAGGAAAAAAGATTTTAAAAGAAGGAAGTAATTAATTCCTGACTACCTGTGAATATTTATTCTAGCCCCCACTATATTAGACAGTCTTCAAGAATGGCCTTTCACATCTCCATAGTAACTGCAGAACAAAGAAGTGATCTCCACTCTAAGCCAAAATGCAGGACCACCTTCAGGAAGAGCCCTCATTTCTAAAGCTCAAAAAATTCCAACTACATAAGAATTTAAGCACCTATTTAAAATAATTTTCAGGAAGACCCATACATGAAACTGTAAGGATTTCATGAGCCATTTTTTAAACTTTTTAAATACTTACAAATAGAGGAGGAAGAGAAAACAGAAGGGATAACAAAAGCAATGTTTCTAAAGATTATAAAATTGTCTTACAGGAACGTTTTCAAAAATAAAGTATCATTTAATTGAGAAACTTTCTGTTTCTCAGTGCTTTGATAGCACTGGGTTGCAAAGCAGCAGCAAGTCAGCTCAAGGTATGAATGTGCAATGTAATCTACCCACAGAAACGTCCAAAGGCAAGCACAGATTAAAACATTTGTCCCTGTGACTGGAGGCAAGGGGTCAGCTCCTGAGGATACAAGAAGCAGGACAGAAGACACCGTAGCATTTCTCTCTACCAAGTTTCGGACTTGGAGAAAGTCACAGCTTTCTCCAAGTCTGCATTATCAGTACAAGTGCTTTCATCTGGGGCTTTGCACACTTCTACAAAACCCACTGTTAGACTCTCCTAAACTCTGCCTCAAGTCCTTTTTTGGTGTCAGAAGACACCCAAAGTTCTTTGCTCATCAGTGCTGTCACCATTAGAGCAACTCACACTGCATGTCTGCAGTCTGCATCTCCAGGTGGGGTTTCCACTGGGAAAAAGAAGAAAAGCACCACTCTGCATCTCAGTCGTTCTACTCATGTTTTCGTGGCTAAAAGGTTTTAAAAATTCCATATGCTATATCAAGCATACCAACTGGAAGCATAACATTTTGCAGTTTTGTGATGATATCTCTAACACCAAGCTGAGCAGAAAGTTCTGGTTGGCCTCTAGTTGCCATGGAGTTGGATAGAGCCCCACAGGGAAGAATGACTTCACAGAAATGCACCATATACTAAAATATACTGCCCTATGTGCAGTAAATTCTATTTTCCAAGAGTCTTACTAAAGAATTTTAAATTCCTACAGTAGGACACTGTATTAAAAGCAAGCAGTGTCAAGCAAAACAGATGGATCTTCTGATGCAATGTTGAAATATAGCACCTTCTAATTTTCCCCACTACCTCCCAGGGTTTCTTATTTTGTTCTCAAGGTAAAAAATGTTCTAGCAAATGCCAACAACATTACTAAAAGAATTAGACAAAATGTACCTGCAATAACCCTTTTTTTATTTTAATTTCTTCTTGAAGCTGTGATTTAGAAGCAAATATTACAGGAGCACTGATACATTCATTTCTGTAACTATGCCTGGGATATGACCACAAGCATTATATTAAATAAAAATAAAGATTAATAACTGAGTTGAATATTTACCTCCAACAACTTTAGATTATCCAGATCCAATGAGGGCTCTGATGCCGCTGCCTCCATCATGTTCATACTGTGCAAACCTTGTTTACGGTCTCCTGGGGGAGAGGGTGAGGAGGAAATCAGCCAGTTTCCTTTCTGGACATGCTCCAAGTGAAAAAAATGCAACTTACCTGGGACCAGGCAGAATTACATATTGTAGGCAAGGATGAAATAAGTAAAAAGAAGTCCTGTAAAATCTTCTCAAAGTCAGCAAAATGAGCAGTGAAGGTGCTGATAAGCCACAAACTACAGATATCTGCTACACAACTATTTTGATAATTCAAAGTCACTGGCAATAACTATAAAGCATGTTCACCACCTCACTTAAGCTGCGCTGAGCAGAGGATTTGTAGAAGAAAAATGGGTCCCAAAATGCCAGCTTAGAGAAGCCATAACTCTCTCCAAACTGTTATAAAAGGAATATCACTATAAAATGTCAGAGAGGAGAAAGGGGAGCAGCATTATGTACAAGCATATAACAGGACTGGGGAGAACAGAAGACCTAAGTATAGCTCTGAGCAATAGCCAAACAAACAATGGAAAAAAACAAAGCCAAAAATATTGTCAAGCCCTACCTGCAAGCATCCTGTATCCAAAGAACAGAGCAGCTATGAGAACAGCCAGTACAGACACAGATGCCAGGGCAATAACGATGGTCTCATCTCGATGAAAAGAATGAGAAGAATCTGAAAGCAAACAAGATGAGGACTCTTTAATTGTAAATTTGAAAGAATCAACACTATAAAACATGTAATTGTTATTACAACAATGAGAAGAAAAATGTACTCTGGATTGTCAAACATGCCACATCCTTTTCCCCTCAACATCTAGGGATGGCAGAAGAGCTGATCAGCCCAAAGCCAGCTGGGCACACATCCATCAGCAGCCTGGCCCAGGCTTCCCTTGCCCTGCAGCGAGAGGCACTGACAGCAGAAAGGGATTCTTCTTTCTATCTGGCAAAGTTCAGCACAGCCATACAAGGCCAAGCTGATGCAGCTCTCATCTGTTATCTGTGCCTTAATCCACTTTCCTGGTATGAATCAGGTTTGTCACCTTTACAAGGTTTTTTTGTTGTTTTTCCCAGGACAAAAATCTCAGTTTGCAAACTGGGCTGCAAATATGATGAAAATTGAATGTTTCACATTCACTCAAATACCTAAAACATACATAAGTCCACTTAAGCAAATATTTCAAAATACTTGGGGGTTTTGATTTGTCTAAATACTCAGATAATTTTTGGCATAATTCTTAATACACAAACAGGCAGAAGTATCTCTACAGACTGAAGCAGGAAACCTGAAACAAAAATAAAACACTAAACAAAATTAAATGAAACTAGTCTTATTGAGTCTGTTGTAAAATATAATTTGACTTTTTGTCAAAATGAGTTTCTTGCTTTTTCAGGTTTTCTTGGTTGGGTTTTTTATTTTCCCAGAGAGCAAAAAAGATTCTCTGAAAACATTTGTTAGTGCCTTGAAATGTTTCTCCATGTCAGAGTCCAGTCTTGCTTCTTGC
Source organism: Zonotrichia leucophrys gambelii (assembly GCF_028769735.1). NCBI lineage: Eukaryota > Metazoa > Chordata > Aves > Passeriformes > Passerellidae > Zonotrichia > Zonotrichia leucophrys. The sequence continues at coordinate 19,394,499 of NC_088177.1, read as the reverse complement.
AGGCATATAAAAATCCAGCCACTTTAATACAAAACATTATTAGTGCAGATACTCTTCTGGTGTCAGAATCACTGGAATGTGGCGCTACAAGACCTCATTTACTTTGGCTTCAAAACCAAGTTTGGGAACTATGTTTAAACATGTCTTACATACTGCAAAAAGTACTCCTTAAAAGACTGTAATGAGACCTAACTAGGCTAAAACCACAAAATATAAAATGCACACAAGACTTAAACATTGAATAAACTCTTAGGTGAGACTGAAATACAATTTATCCCAATCTATACTAGCTGAATAAACTGACAAATTCACTTTTCTTGGATTGCATTTAAAAGAAATTCAACATTATTCACTACTTCATATTCCCAGTATGGACATACACAAGAGAACCACGTAAGAGGGAAAAGCAAATTTAAAAGACAACAACTGTCCTTTTTACATAACCACAACAGTAAGGGGAAATAATGAAAAGCTGGTAAAATAGAATGCCAGAGAGAATTTCAGCTGCGACAGAAGTATGTGAAAAATCACCTATCAAAACCAACACACAGCTCATATCTGATACTCCCCTTAAATAAAACAGAGCTTGTGATAAATCACAATACCATCAAATTTAAATTTGTTCTGTCAAAAGAAATACCATCACTACTGGTTTTGGTAAAATAACTTTCACCATGAAAATAAGATACTGGCATAGAACACTAATGTGTAATATGAGCTGTGACTTCTGTAGTGAGGAGATGAAAAGATACACATTACAATTGTCATCTAAATTGTGTATTCAAAGCACAGGCATGCATATATATTGAAAGCCACAACATCATAAAGGAAACTGTTACATTATACAAAGCTATATGAGACGTGACACAAGTGCAGGCAGATGAGTAACTGCTGGCAGGGAAATGGTAGTTTTGACTTTCATATTTTTATGAATGAAATTTACATTTTATTGGGTTATCTTTTAAAACATATATTAAATGTGGAGGGTTTTGCATCAGTTCAAGACAGTGCCTAGCACATACTAAGGAGCAGCAGGTTTGCAGAGACTGACCCTTTGGTTATAATCCCAGCTGTATTTTCCTTGCCTGCACAACTAGAGCACAGCCATTTGCTACCTTCCCACTGCCAAATAACCAGCAATCATTTCCCTCATGGTTTGCCAAATGATATCTGGTGCTCGAGTTTGATTGCTCTTCTTTAGTTTTCTGTATAATCAAAGGCTTAACAACATGCCTCTATCAGGAGGGCCCTCCTCTACCCTAGAAAGGATTTTGCTGTTCAAGGGCATGCTGAGCAACGCGTTCTTCCACAGCTCTGGCTGCCTTGGCACACTCCCCTTAGAAGCCTGTGAATGTTGACATTCTGCAGGCTGAAGAGATACCAGAAAATCTCAAGACAGCATTTTGCTCCCATCAGCAGCTGAAAAACACACAGAGAAAAAGGAAAATTTCTCTCTCCTTCCTTGATGGACCATCCCTTCTGCAGCCTTTTTCTGTTTAGTGGGTGGCTGTGCAGCCACCAGGTAACCTCACAGACCTCACTGGCCTTCCAGAGGAAAGAATGCTTTAATTTTTTTTTAAGGAGAGTTGTTTCATAAGAATTTTAGATTGGCATATCTTGAACTAATTTTCAATTCTTACAAATATTTAAAAATAAATCTGTCAACATTCCAATAGCCAAATCAGTCCTATAGTGCAAGTTACTACTGTCAGGATGATGAGCAATAATAATAAATTTAAGAATAAATACAAGTTTCTTAGTAAGGGTAAGTGAGCATCTCAATGGAGTGACAACATGCAGCTCAAAACAGCATGAGTGAGTAAAGTGTTGTGTGTGACAGCCAGTCCTTTCCCAGCAAGGACAACTTCACTATCTTTTGCTTGTAAATCTACACCAAAAGGAAAGCACAAAAACCCCGCCATGACAAAAGGCCCAGACAGCTCCAATGCCTCCCTCACCCACAAAAGTGTTATTTCTATCAACCCTCTACCTGCTTTGTAAAACAATTACTTTGGATGCTGTCAGATTATCAATCTTTCTTAAACAGAACAAAAAGGATATGTCACTTATCAACCCAGTTTCAAAACCTTCCAAAACTTAACAGAACTTTAATTAACTCACTGTTTTTATTAATCCTTGTCTGGATATATTTAATCTTTAGTCTTTAAATGTCTAGCTAAGAACCATACAGGACCTCTGAAGGCACATGGAGAGGTTCACATCTGCTCTTTTATATACTTCTAAGTAATAATTCATACAAGTTTTTTATATGCGTACGCACAAGAGTCATGTTTCTCTTGGTATTATTTGGAGATATGTTTTAACTAACTCACCAAAAGACACATCAGTGTAGGTCAATAAAAGTAATCACTAACCTTTAAGCAAGGCACTTCTAAAATAAGGATGTGAAATGCACAAGTATAGAAGTTCCTTTTCATGCTTTTGCCCATGAACTCATGGTCTGGGTGAAAACAACCATGACTCATTGTGATTGGGACATTCATTATGAAAGGTATGATTTGATATTACATTTTCCTGAATTAACATTTGGTTGGTCTTCAACTGTTGACAACCCCTCCCTCAAATCAGTGGATTCTGCTTTTCAAGTTTATTTACAGGACCAGACACTTGCCCGACAGCTTCAGTATTTCTTCATCATGTCATTGCACAAACTGACTTTAAACATGTCTAACAACCACTCAATAATCTCATTTGAGTTTTTTGAATCATTACTAATATTTGGGTACACAGTGACAAATATCAACTGATTCAAAAACACTGTTTTCAAATCTCAGACTGGGAGTGCTGGTATCTCAGTATTATTTCCAAAACAATGTACTGCATAAAAAAAGCAATGCCATAAAGGGCAGAATTAGCTGCAGACTCTAGACAATCCAATAATTAAGGAGTTGGCTGCTGAACTAAATTCTACCTGCAGTTGTACACAGAAGATCTTGTCAGAGCTTTCTCCTATTTATGTTACTGTAACTGAAAGGAAGGCCAATGAAGGCGCTTGTTTCACTGCTACTTGTTACTGAGGCTTTTATTTCCAACTTCAGCTTAGGCTCCCTCATCTACACCAAATGTGCCACAACAAAAAATTGAAACCAACAGAAACTGCTGTAAGGCCCAAACAACCTTAAAAGCCAATTTCTTACCCCACTTGAACGGGAAGGGGAGCACTGCTCACAGATCTACTGACTCTACAAGCAGCAGTGCAGAGATTCCATGGGGAAGGCACCCAGCATGTACACACTTCTGTCTTGGAACATTTTACCAGTAATTCTTACAGTCTACCAAGTCTAGCAATCCCATCACAAAGAAATATCACAGCAGACAGTGTAATTTTTTTTTTTTAAGTAAGAAAAAGAAACAAAGCACAACTCATCAAAACAGAAGGACAACCTCCTTCTGGCTGGGGAGCAGCTGGTAACCAACAAGCCACCATTCCCAGAAGTGTCCTGACCTCATCATCAATAAAGGGCTTGTTTTCAGGTTCCAAAACCCGAGTACAACAGCTCCTGTGTATGGAGAAGGTACACACAAATAATTGGGAATGAATTTCAGAGCAAACCATGAAGAGGAATGCTTCCAGTATTCAGTTAGAAGTGAGTCATCTGGCTGAACCCAGCCCTGCTCTTGGGACACTCCCTGCAGGCACTTCTACCACATGAAGCATTTCTCTCCCTTTTCTCAGACATGACTGCCATAACATTTTCCAAGCACTTATACAGTATCTTTGATGAATTGAGGTTTTTGGATTAAGCTTCCACACTACCACACATGGAAGCTGTCAAACTGCAGCCTTCCTAACCTTCCCCAGGAATGGCATACAATGAAGAATGCTGCCAGTGCTAATGGCATCAGGAAGAACAATGTTTTTTCTTCAAAGTAACTTTTCCATTATAAACATAAGCTTGTAATATTAATTAATGCAAAAGTATTCCAACTGTGCCTATGCTTGAAAAAACTTTTTTTCTCTCTAATTTAACTTTCAAAAATTAAAGCCTCTTTTGCAGGCTTTCTGTTTCCATAATTTAAAATCAGCATTTATCCTATGACCAAAGAAAGTTGTGAGAAATGAGAGAAAACTGAGGCAGGTAACAAGAGCCAATGGCAAATGAGTCTGTAAACATACAGAACACTCCTTCCTGGGAGCCAGAAAGGGGATGCACCATTCTTCTATCTTCCCTCCCCTTCAGCAAATACTGTGAGACCTGCAGACAGGAGGCTGCTTTGGAAAAAGCACCAACCAAACCACCACTGCCAACACCACAGCATCAGGTCAAGCACCCACATCTGTGCTCTTGGAGAAACATTCCAGCCTGGATGATGAACTGTGAGGAAGCCGGGCAAGTTCTCATATTTCCTATTTCACCATTCAACACACTGTTTCCCCAGTACTATTACTGAAATGAGAGGGTATGAAGCAAATGGAATGGGAAATGAGGAGAAGGGAGGACAGTGTCTTCCCTATGGCAGCTGAAAGCTGTCCAGAAATCTTCTCTCTAACCCTACACCAAAGGTGCTACACTGCAATGGCCAGAGATCTGCCTGGGACACCAGAGAGGTCACAATTACAATGAGACATCTAAAGACAGCCATGGGAAGAGGCACTAAGTAGAAACCAAATTGAAAAACTAGGAATCCCAAGGGGGAAATTCTGATTGTGTAATAAAAGGCTGTATCCCAACACAAACACACAAAAGGATATGGCCTTGAAGCTGTGCAAGCAATGACATTGTTTCCTTCTAATATCTGAATATGAAACCTTGGGCTTTGGAATGCTGTTTCAATGCTATATATTTACATGATGGTGATCGTATAATAAAGGGCATTTGCACATAAATTTCCACCAGATCTCTATATTGCTATTAAAGCTTTTCATTCCATTTTCAGAAATCTGCCTGCTCTTCATGTAAATGACTCACAGCTGTGTATCTGCCACACACTAGTAAATAATTCTAGAAAATATATGTGTGTATTTAAGTTTAGAGAGGCATTGTATAAAAACATTTTAGACAAACATACAATTATTCTATATAATCGAAACCAGTTTTAAAAGTAATTACCTATGTTCCACAGAATTTCTGGTAGCTATGTATCAAAAGCGAAGTGATCTTAAAGCCAATCGGTACCAAAATATTAACACTTAATTACTTTGCCATATCACACATAAGTAGCAACATTAGTCTTAACAAATAAGGAAAACACCATCCTTGAACCCTCACAGCACAACAGTGACATCTGATTGTTCAAAACAACTACAGCTGTATGGACTCTGATCAAAGCCAGTAAAATTACACAGGGATTCAAAAGATCTGCCCATACAGATCACTTTAAAAAGAAGCAGTGTCTTCACGCCATCCTCCAACTATTTCTTTGATGTGATAGATTCAATATGTTCATAGCCAATCTGGTGCACAAGTTGCTCTTCCATGAAGGAATCTCAGTGATAGTGAGGATGAGATCAGAAGGAAGAGGGACAGCTTTTGGTTCTGTCACCAGCACAGTGTGAGATGGAGGCTGCAGGGTGGGGGCAATGTGGACCTCAGCTGCAGATAACTGCAAATATGCTCTGCACATCAGAAAGAGGCCTTTCAAGTATATTTAATTCAACTTGCTTCTAAAGTCACATTTCTTTTCACAGTAGTCCTGCACAATTTTCATGACATTGATAAGATCTTGATCCTTTGAAAAAACATAAAATTAGCAATCTTTTCCAAGGGCTTACAGACCTCAATTACAATCTGTTTATCTGTTTTGTCTACGCAAAGCTTGGATCAAACGTGTCCTCAGAATTCTCCACAACTAGTAAAACATGCATCCCTTACTGTATTCTAGCAGCACATTCCAACCAAACAAAAACACATCACAAGGTCTTTTTTCCTCTCCTCCTTTCTGCACAGTAATCAACATTTCTTTCTGACCAAGTGACCATTGCTTCATTCCTGATCCACTGTCCTGCAGCAAGAGAGTACAGTCTTCATAACATTAGAGCAAATGACAAGAAAGCCTCTGATAAAAGCACTGTGTCAGAACAACCCAAGCTGTTTTATGTAAATCCTAAGTTCATTCAGTGCAGGGGACAAAACATGTAAGGGGGGGAAAAAGTACAAATTTTTTACAAAAAATGTTAGTAGCCTTTTCTATTGAATCTATGTATAGCTGAGAATGATGAAAGGAAAAAATAGCATTTCCTAACAACTTCTGCTATTGACTTAAGCTTTTACAGATGCATGTTTTAAAACAACTATTACCCTAATTCTGTTTTATGAACCCATGTATAAGAGGTAAGGTTGCATCTTTCTGTAAGCATTTGACAAATTATTAATAAAATTAAGATCCATGTCCAAATTTTGTAGTAGGACTACAAAATGTTATCAACATGACCATCTTCAATACTTGAACCAAAGTTAAAGTAAGGAACTACTCTTTCACATAAAATTTTGGAGGCACTTGAAGGCACAATGAAGTCAGCAATATAACTTCTATGGAAGCACAGTGCACACGCAGATGGAAAACACAATGGGAACTGTATTTTTTGTGGGAGATGGTGCAACACTCTTTAACAAAATAATCCTGCCAATCCATAACCCTGAGGCAGTTTTCTTTCATAACTGAAAATGGATGTTTTCCCTGGATTTAACAGCAAGTCTCTGGTTTCTAGTCTATTGGCTTAGATGAAACAGATAATTTGCACTTGCTTCCAATCATTACAGTGTTTGAAGAAAAGATTTAAACAGTCACAAATATGTTTCCACTTTGCACGCAGCATCATCATATTTGACTGATTTTAACTTTTATATAAAATTTTATAAACTTATTGTCATAAGGTGCCCTTTCTGACAATCTTTTCATATTTTTCTCCAATCGGGAGAGCTAAAATTTTAATGCACTTTTCACATAATCACATCACTGTGTGGAACCTGGATGTCAGAAAGCACCAGTCTCTCATGAGATTTGCAGTAACATCAAAACCTGGCACTCATGCATCGCAGATCCATCTGCCTCCTCAGTGAATGCCTCAAAACATCATACAGCTTGGGCTGTAAAATTTATTTCCCATAATGTGCTCCAGAGGAATCCTGCTATAGCTGGAAGTCAGTCATCCGTGGTGGCAGAGTTTCAGCAGGCAGATCTCTCTTCAAAAATCTGCTGCTGGAAAATGTAATTTGAATGTAAGCTTGGTCTCTAAAAGCCCTCCTCTGTCCTTCTCTGGTGTACTGGCTGCCACCAAGCACCCAATCTGGAGGTTTTTTTGATGCTGAAGATTGCCATGATACATCAAAATCAAAAATGAAGCAAGAGTGGTAATGTCTTTGGCAGGAGAGTGGGTTATGAAATCCCTAAGTGCTCTTTCTTTGATGACTAGATACAGAGAGGTGAATTAGCAGCTTGTCACATGTGTGCAGAAAAAATTAATGAGTTCATCAAAACCCAACAAAACTTCTCTTCCTGCCTTTTCTTCTGGGAGTTCAGAGATCTTCAGTATAATTTATAACACTACTGAATAGAACCTTATAATCATCATGTATGTAAAATAAATAGCACTCCTAACACATAACTAAATCTAGGTTATTCTTTCTGAAGTTCCCTATATAGCAATAAATATTTGATTACTAGAGAGATAAAAGAAGTATCTTGCTTCTATAGTCAAACTGTTTTTGAGTGCACCTCAACCTTACCTTCAAGCTAAATGGAAAACTAATGAGAGCACTTAACAACATGCTGGGGATATCTTCCATATTGAAACAAAAGTAAAAAAAATGTTTTTTAATAAAAAGGCTGAAAATAACATTTACATTATCCACTTATATTCATCTTGGACCAACAGGACTTCCTGCTTATCAAACCAAATGGTAACACCAGCTTTAACATATGGCACACTTCCAGCCTCTGCAATGCACTGGATCAAAAACTACATGTGCTGCAATGGAAAAAAATGAGCGCTTCAGAAAGCCTCTTTAAAGATATTTGAAGTTATTTTAATTCCAACAGGCTGAATAGCCACATATTCCATGTCTGTAATGCTCCCAGGCACCAAAAATAGAGCCCAAAAAATTACATCAAAACACTGAAACGCCTGTTTTTGTACGGATGAGCTACCAGCCAACCCGTCAGACCCTTCAGGAAAGGCAGCTCAGAGCCCTGGTGCTGCATTTTTCACGTCTGCAGGAGCGCTGAAGGCCAGCAGCGCTGTCTGCCCGGCACTCGGGCTCCCCCGCCCCGAGAGCCAGCCGGGCCCCGCCGGCACCCCCCGCTCGGCGGGCAGGGAGGCGGGGCCGGCAGGGCGGGACGCTGGGCCTGCCCCAGCAGGTTCCAGCCGGGCACACCCGAGGGACGGGCAGCGCCTCCGTTCCCAGGCACGGCCGGAGCGGGGCTGCTGCTCCCGCGTGGGCAGGGACGGGAGCACTGCGGCCTGGCAGCACCGCTGCACACCTCCCCTCACCGCCTTCCAGCAACAGCTCTCCTCTCTTGTCAACCTTAGCAACGGCAATGAAGAATGAACTGGTTTTATTAAAAGACATGATTGTACAGGGTGTTTATTCCAAAACATTTCCCTAAGCATGCAATGAAATCTGAATTATAGCACAATTTTAGGCGGCCAACCTGTTTCAAGTAGAAGCCCAAGATCAATACAAACAGGGTAAGAACGAGTTCTGACAAAATCTTTCCTTATACGATTGGTTTATGTCCTGGTATTCCAGATGTAATACCCTAAATCAGCTTAATATTGTAATCCTCAAGTGTAATCCTCAAGTGTAGCAAGTATTATAGTACTAAAACTTAACTTCTCCTACTCTCTTGAATTCAGGAACATATTTCTGTACTTCTAGTACAACTCTGTAGAGCGTACATTCTTATACATAACAGGTTTTGTAAATTTAAATTTGAAGGCCTACACTACAAAGTTGTGAGTTAAACCTGTCTGATATTTTAGAAACATTCACACTTAGTAAAAGATTGTTTTGTCTGGCTAATACAAATTCAGACAATGCCTGTATTTTGCCAAAAGGTACACATCTGCTCTAGCTCTTGCTATCATGGTTTAGAAGGAGAATGTAACATGAATGCACACGTCCTGTTTTCCCATTAATCCTACCTACTGACTCTCTTATTTTCCCCAATCATCATCTCTACCTGGCCATATTCTAACTTTAGCAAATGCTTTTTCTAGGACTGGAAAAATATTTTTGAAGTCTTCCATAATTTTAAGATTAAAATAACCATTACATTTCTCTGTACTCTAGCATCGTACTGGTTGGTAGTACCAGGTATGTCCCAGATGAAATGGTTATTAGAAGGAACTGAGTGATGAAGCGGAAAGTTGGGATCAGACAGAATTCCCCCTCCTGCCTCTCTCCAGGGCACCTGCAGAACATGTGAACAGCATCTCCCCTTCTCTTCCCCAGGACCACTGGCAGTCTCACTCAGTCTGCATCAGTGCCTCAGAGTCTCAGCCCTGTTCCTCACTCGGTCCCACCCAGCACGGGCCATCCCTGAGGACACTGCTCGCCCTGTGTCCCTGCTGGCGAGCAGAGAAGGGTGGCAGAGCAGCTGAACCTCTCCTGGTTCCTGCTGAAAGCCACCTCTCCTTCCCAGCTGAGAGGCCTTAGCAAGGGCTGTTTCCTTCTACTTCCTTGCTTAGATGGGGATTCAGATGGTTTCCGGGCAGGAAGAGCCTCCCTCTCAGAGATACTGCACAGATAGGAGATGCAGCTATTTGGGGACATCCTCAAGCAGAAGGAAACAAAGGACAGAAAAGGCTGTAGGAACCTGACAAACCCGTGAGGAGGAGGCAGTGGCAGAGCCAGCATGTGGCACGGCAGGAGCTGACACAGTGAGAGGCCCAGAGAGAAGAAAGGCTTTAACCTCCCGAGGACCCCAGCAAAATCAATAACCTCCTGTGCCACACAGCTTCTGCTTCCAAGGCACCAGCTGCAGTGACCTTCTTCAAACAGAAAACTGCATCTTGTATGAGGGCACACAAGTGCACCTTAGATATGTGTAAATGCATTTTCTTTTCCTAAAGGAAAGAAAAAATGTCCAGAACTTGAAATATAAAACAAAGAGAAACTTAGATTGTGTTTCTGGCTCTGACACAGAACAGCCTGATCTTAGATAGGTTACTTTGCTTCTTAGTGCTTTATGTTAGCTAGTTATATAATGGGGAAAACAGTACCTCCCGTAACTTCAAAGGTTATTCTGATTACTTTAAAATAGCATGAAGATGAAAAAGGCAATAATGATAAATAGCAATCCTTAGTTTGCACTTATGCAAAATCCCTCTACAGATCTAAGTGCTTGATTTCAGATGAAATACAGACACCGTTTGATGTTCAGCTCTTGCAGCACAAGTGCCAGCTCAGGCATCCCTTGCCTCCTACTCCCAGGTGCTGTTCCAGCCCAGCAGTGCCCAACAGCTGTGCTGCACAGCCACGGCTCTGCTGAGCTCCAGCAGCCAGCAGGGAGGCCATGGGAGGGAGGAAGGACCATATCTGAGGCAACATCCCTGCCAAAATAAATATACATCCATCAAGTACAAAGGCTGGCATCAAAGCTATCAATTTGTGTTACAGCTGACTTCACTTGTATAACATGTTCTGTCTGCCCTACAGTAACAAACTTGTTTCAAACCAGGAATAAATATTTCAACACAAATCTGAATAGGTCATGAGGAGACATTTCATAATCCTATGGAAATGACTTGCAAACGATGTTGGAATCTGCATGATTGCTAGATGAACTTCACAGACTGAATAAAACATATTGAATGATATGGCTTCTGTAACTCTTCTACTTTAAACATATTTTCCATAATAAAAACTTTCTTAAATGAATCCCTGAACTGGTCACAGCATTGAGTATTGGTTTCAGCAGTTTCAATGATGCTGTACAATTAAACTGTAAGTCTAAAACCTTCACAAGACACTTATTTACACAGATACTGTAGAAATTACAATGGAAAAGGGAGCCTTTTAAAAAATGAATATAAAGAAGTCTTCTGTCAATCTAATTTACTCAAATCCTGACCATACCCTGAAATCCTATTAAATGAAAGGCAAAAACCTCAAGTCCCATTAAGCAAGTAGAAATCTTTTTTTGCAAAACAAAAAAACCCAAAATGAAACTTGTGACAGACTCCTTTCTGACAGGTGCTCCTGCTTTAACACATCACAAAATATATGCAGTCATAGGCAAGGTTTCCAAATGGCTCTTCTGGTTCCCAACTGGTCACCATCAAAGCATTTCTACACTTCACTGAAGACACTTTTAACACATCCTAGTTTGGTCACTTGAAATTTAAGACACCCTCAAATGACTAGTCTACATTTAGGAATATGCAACTCTGTAAGCCTCCTCAAAGTGAATATACATAAGCAGGACAAAAATGAGGATTTATGATTGCAAATCAACTCCATGCTTTCACCCTTAACTATAGTTTCATAGCTGGGTTTTTTTTTTTCCTTTTTTTCCTTGCTTATTCCTTCTAACAACTCACAGGTAATCGCACCAGTTATGCCTCTGAGAGGATATTGTCTTATTATTGCTTTAGACAAGAGTTCTGGTTCCCAATCTATCCTTTAAAAAAGGAAATCCAAGTGCTCTGTGAGTTCCATGACACTTACACAACACACTTTCTACTTTTCTTTCTAAGCTGCCATTTCCTGAAAGGTTTCAACACCTGGGAAGGCCTGTCAGGAGCCCAGTCCACTGCAAAAATGTATGAAGTTGTCAAGTACTTGACCACATTTCCACCAAACAATCAAAAGATAGCTCCATTAGAGGTGGAAGCTGATGGCATTTGCAAGAACATACCTGCTTCTCACAAAAACCTGCACCTACCTGTAACTGTTTCATTCCATAAGCATCTAGAAAGCATGGAAAAACCTGCCTTCCAATCTCATTTCAATTTCTCTATCATAACACAGGCTGGCATTGTGCCAACAGCACTTTTGGGAATAAGACATAACCCATTACAGTGATTACAAAGGCAGGGCAAGGAATTCATGTCACACTTCTGGCATCAGATGTGCTAGGCTACTCATCAGCTTTGGCCTAAGCACTATCAATGCCTAAAAAGTGGTAATTTCAATTCTTATACAGGTAGAAAAAACTAGAAAAAGCTCTAAATTTACCTGCTTGTGTCCACCTACCAACTCACGTGTAAGTGTGCAGGCATAAAATGAACATGTGATGAACATTTAGGGGACACACGATCTCAGCTAATCAAATACTTAGTGCTGTGTCCCCTTACACAACAGGAAACTTCTGTTCCACAGCAATCATGGCACAGTAACCACACAGCCAGAGTCTTCTTAAATGCAGGACTGTGCTCACCTCCACTCCCTGCTCTGAGTAGTCTTCTACAGACTATAGTGTTACACACCAGCTCAGTGTAGGTTCAAGCCCAGCAGAGATGGGAGAACCTGCTCAGACTGATATCTTTAGTACTTTATTTCACTTGGTCTATTCTGGAATATCTAGTGAAATCAAGGATTCACAACTTATGAGTTTCCCCTCCCTTAGCAATATTTAATTATTATTAGATATCACAGATATCTAACATTTCAAGACTATTATGAAAATTTTCCCCTCCAAACACTGAAATCTCGAATTAGTTTCAAACCTTTTCCTTGATGCACTCCCTCCCACTGCTCTTACTCACTGTTCTCTTGGTGCCAGGCAGAAGTGTCCCATTTAACCCTCCAAAGCTGGCCAGGGACAGCCTGCACCTCCCTGGGCTCTGTGTGCCCGTGCCAGCCTGAGCAGGGACAGCAGCCCCAGAGTGCCTGGTACAACACTCAGAGGTGTGTAATGCTCCTGCCTGCAGTCTGTACTCATTTCACCCCCACACAGCTCCAGTTTGCTGCAGAGATGCCATGAATGGCTCTGCAGCTGGGAGTGGCTCCCCCAAACCCACTGCGGGGGGCACAGCCCAGCCTCACCTGCAGGTAACCAGGGCAGGATGGGGCTGCTGACCCTGCTGATACAGGCAGAGAAACTCAAGTAACTCTTCAGACTCACTGAAAAAACTTCTCAAAAAAACCAGTTAAAATATTTTCTAAATGTTCATCTGTCACTGATTTCTCTGGCTTTCCATGCCTTAATTTGCAGTAAGTTTTCACCACGTTCTCTCTGCTTTCCCACAGCACTGTGAAACAGCAGAGTCTGGAACTGCATCCAAAGGAAGAACACTGCTCAGTGCAATCCACTGAGGCTCAGCATCATCCATTTTGCCTTAGTCACTGCAATTATATCCTCAGAGAACAGAAATGGAGAAAAACAGAACCACAGTTTGAATACAACCAATTTGTATTTCCTGCAGTTTGAATGTCTACCCTGTCAGGAGTTCATGTTGGTGTGAATGTGGGTATTTTCTCCATGCTTGGGGGTTATTTTGTCTGGTTTTTCTATTGGGGAGCAGGGGGTGGATTTGGGTTTTGCTTCTTTTTGAAGTTTTTATGTGTGTATTATATTGCTTTTCATTTTTTTAAAGAGAAAAACCCCCCAGGTCAAAGGAATACATACATAAAAACTGTGCTTCTGTTTTATTACACTAGTACTTATTTATTGGGGTTTAAAGCTCTATTTCTAGATGCATCACTACTTTTAGAGCAGTTTAATGCTTCAGTAGGAGAAACAGCTACAACCTAGCAAAAATGATCACAAGTGGCTCCATACAGTTGGTTCAGCTGTTTAGAGCACATATCAGCAGTGTATTCCTTCAGACAGACACATCAGCTTGTGAACACATCGACAGAAAGGGCACTGAACCACAACTCAAAGAGAAAAAGAAAGAAGAGAAAAAGAAATATTTTTATTTGGCATAGGGGGGAAAAATACTTTCACTGCTACAGCTCCAACACTTGTATTTCCTGTTCTAGCATTATGAAAGTGAGAAGTGTTTTCACACAGGATGCAAGGATACCTTACACTCTGCTCCAACTATATATAGCTTTAAGTCAATACCAATGTCTGGAACAAGGAATTTTTTTGCTGGACTCAGAAAACACTTAGAGGCCTGCAAGCAGATCCTAAATGAGCCTCATGCCACCATGCCGAGGGAAGGCAAAACTCCAGGCCAAAGTCAAAAGCTGTATAATATCACTCACTGGTACTCCAGAAGCTTTCAAGAAATAATAATGCCAAGAAACATATATGCAGTATTTTGAAAGGCTCAGCCTTTCAAATAAATGCATTAAACTGTAGTGATTAAACATCTGAGTCCACCTCACTGGAATCTCAAAGGAATTTAAAAGAACTGGACCATAAACTCCTATCTCACTGCAATTTGATATTAATGTTTTAGAAAAAGAAGCTCTCACTCACATCTCTCAGAAAATTACAACTCTTTCTACTTCAAAATAAGAGAAAAAAGCTAAAGCACAGATAAAAAAAAAAAAACAAAACCAAAAATAATGGAACATCTTCACACTTCCCTCTTTCAGCACATTCCTTGCCCTTAAAGATTGAATTCCTAACTCCCCCTCTCACACATATCTATACAGCAAATGTTTTTCCATTAATTGATTCTGCATGGAAGTATAGAACACAAACTGAAAGAGAATGAAACTCAGTAAGTTATATTTTAAGGCTAATTAATATATTGATTTCTTTCAAATTAAAACATGTGTTGCAAAACAAAACATCTCATACCCAAAAATAAAACACTGATAAACAAACCAGGTCTTCTGAGAAAGAAATGTATGGACTATCTAAATATGATGTTCGGCTTTTTGAAAGATCAATACCTATTCTGATATTGAAAACATGGAAGCTCAAGTACAAAAAAAAAAATCTGCAGACCTCAAACAGCTGACATGAAAAATGAGATCTACCACAAAATGCAGTCCAAATGAGAATTACAACAAGGCAAAAAAGGTCTCTGTCGCACACAAAAATAGACACAACACTCGGTGTCCTAACTCTAATGCTTATGTATTAGTGTCCATAGCAACACCTCACCATTCATTTTATTTATTAAATACAAGCCAGCAAAAATAATAATAGTGAATGGTATACATCAAAAACTGCTAATTCAATACATAAGGAAGAAAGGAACATTCCCAAACCTATCAGAGAAAGAAAACAAAACTGCAACATGACTAAGAAAAGTAACACCACAAAATACCAAGATAAAATAAAAAGACAAAGAAATACTCAGTATGGGTATACAAAAGTAGTAATGGATTGAGGAACTGTATTCTTTGTAACTTCATTTAGGTCTCTTTGTAACTTTTTCAGGAACTCACCACACCCTAGTCGGACCTATTAGCCACAGAAAGCTTTCTTCATTATACAACCAACACAAATATAAACAGACTTTGGTATCAACTTGAATCCCTGTTTAAGTACAATTATATCCACAGGACTCTTCACCAAGATTTTAGTGAATACACTGCCATCATCTTCCATTTGGACAGCAACAACAGGAGTTATTCCATCTTAGAAAATGCAGCTTTGCAAAAGCCTGCAAGTGGTGTATAATCAGGGGTAACACAACCAGGAGCACAATGATTGTTCTGGCTCCCCTGGATGCTCTAGGAACTCTGCTTTTCAAGCATGAGTGTTCTGTTAGCCAGAAAGCCAAGAGATCACCTCAGGCAACTTCAAAACAACCCTGACATTTCAGTTCTTTAGAAATAATGGAGATATCTATAGCAAGGATGACATATGTCAGGAGCTAGATGCCCAGTTACGAAACTTCACATTGAGAATTCCAGAGTTAGTCACATGTTCACAATCCAAACACTTGAGGCACTTAGCTGATTTGCCATTCACTCTTTTAATGAGGATGTGAGCCTTTCTTTGTAAGGAAAACTAATTTAAAACACTGATCCCCAATATGCATCCACATGCAAAGATTTGGTCTGATATGATGAAAGGATGAAGGAAAAGAGACGATCCATGGCTTCCATCAAGTATAGCTCCTAACCCTTTTTCTACCCCCAACAGAAGGTGGTCCACCAGCACAGCTGAGAAAGAAATCAATCCACAAAGAAGAGTCTCTTAGTGCATGTATACAAAGATAAGCACAGTGTCAAGTTCAGGCTCTGGCTGCAGCACCTGCAAGCCAGATCCAACCCAGCAAGGGCTGCCTGCAGCTTTGCTCCCTGCTTTGGGGGCAATGCTGCCATCTCCACCCACACCCTGCTCTGGAACAGCCTCTGTTCTACAGGAGCCACCTGGCAGCTAACCTACAAAACTCCAGCTCTTTTGTCTAAAAGTAATTCAAGTGTCCTTAGAAACAACATCACACTGTTAAAAACCAAATGCTTTATTTACCTAGAGCTCCTAGGATCGTGCCAGATTGTCATGAGCATCTAACCTCCAGATAGCACACTCTCTCTGAAGATACACTGAATGCTATATCATAAGGGAAGGAGCCAGAAATCAATGTTAAGTAATGCATTGGATTTTCTGGACCACATTATTTTTCAGATAAAGGAAAAAAAATTATCAAAAACAGCTCAATAATGAAACGTGATTAATGACCAAGTTTGAAGGGCCAACATATTTTAAGAGTCTGTCTGGACTTTCAGTCTCCTCTGAGGCATTGTGCAGAGCTACAGCTGCAACTCAGGTAAGACTGAAAAGCAGCTTGGCTAACAGGTTATTCTAAATCAAATGCCAAGAACCTAAAGCTTTCTTTAAAAATTGTATCCATTTCAAAACTATGACAGAGAATCAGATTTTTGTCAGCAAACTAGCACATAGTACAGAAACAAGTGAGGCTTACCGAAAATGTCTAATTAAGGAGCAAGAAAAAGACATGAAAGGTTTTCCATGATCTAAACACTGTTCTACACAGATGAGCCCAATAGCACTGAACACCAAATGACCCAATATTTATAACTGATCTTCTGTTTTGCACTTAACAGCTCCAGTCCCAAGTCTGCCTCTTACTATGCCAGTAGTCTGAGGACAAAGACTATTACTGTGCTGGGCATAGGGCAGGAATTTATTAGTAGCAGCTGGCAACACCTAGCAGTGCTTTATAATCAAACTTCACAGAGCTCTTGTGCCTTTTAATCTTAACTCCATTCATTGCAAAACTGTTCAAGAAAACCAGAGCAGAGCCACGCTAAGATTCCTGAGGAATGCTCTGTGGGTAACACGGCAGGACAAAGGGGGTTGTGAGAAACAGTGTTCACAGCAAGCCCAGCAGCTCCAGGCTGCCCAGGGAGACACAACTGCAGTACTTTGAAGCTAATGCCCTCTGTCAGGAGCTGGAGCCACAGAGCAGCCTGTGCACAGCCATTTCTGCCATTCTGGCTCAGTGCAAAGAGCCTTTAGCATGACAAGACAGGGAAAGCAGGAGATCAACACAGCCAACGTGAAAATAAACATTTGAAAAAGCACAGGGACACAGACAAGCAGAACATCCACAAAACATAAACAGTGTTTCCATTTTGCTTGGCAATGACTTCAATGTACACTATCTTGGCTAATTCAGTCAGTATGCTTTGTTGAGCAGAGTTACCTAAACAAATTTCACAAGTCTTTAAAGGAGAAATGCTTTCACAGAGGTGTAGTCTTAACTCCCACTGAAATATTAAAATTTACAGCACCCATCTTAAAATATTTGAGCAATAGTTACTGAAGCCTATCACCATTGGAAAGCCTGTTAATCTGTGTCACCCAAAAGTGCACTGATATGTCAGTCTGCCTTCCAGAGAGCTCTACTACCTATTTCTCAAATTATCTGTATTAAGTAGCAGCATAGGGTTTGTTTAGAATAATGATGATATGGCATATATGTATTACACTGCATACTGCAGCATGTGAATAAAGACATAAAAAATAGAATACCCTTGTCTACTCTCCACTTTGCCTTGAGATGAGGTGAAACAATTCCTTATCTGGTACCTTTATTATTTACAGTCCAGCTTTCCATTAGAGCAGTCTGAAAGAGTATAATTCCTAGAAGCCTTATCTACTTTTACCTTGTGTCTGTAAGGCATTCACAATAAAGCCCCAACACACACTGTCACAAAAGGTATCAGTTAAAGATGACATTGAATGTATTATACAACACATAAAAGTCTGACAGTACACAGCATTCCCAGTAAATGGAAAGACCATCATTACTATATTTGTATTACCCAAAGATATTTGCAGATCTTTAAAGTCTTAGAAGTGCATAAAACATAAGCAAGTAACTTCCAGCTGAGATGCAAATTAGTGCCTCAGGAGCTGCACATGATAACAGACTGTGAATCACTTATTTACAGATATTGGTTAACTTAAAATGCACGTTTTCACTATTACTGAAGATGGTAAAACCAGCGATTACATTACAAAAAACTTTTGTGTTTCCCTTTTTAATTTTAGATCTTAAATATGAATAAAATATTCACTGTGGAGTACTAGAAACAAGCAGGCTACTTCAAGGGTGACAAAGATGCAGATCAGATAATTGTATCAAATGAATAAGCTAGAAGTTATGCTGACAGGTACTTGAGAAATTGTAATCTCTAAGGACTCAAGAAAAATACATTTAGCCCCCTAAAACAAAGCACAAATACAGATCTAGTACTTAACAAACACACTACACTGCAATGTCAAGAAATAGAAAAAATCCCACCTCGCATCCAAAAAAATTTAGATTCCAGCATATTTTTAAGAGAACTTTGCTGAAGATCCTTGCTCATGGCCTTCCAGGTCCCAATGCACTACTAATTCCTGCAGTTACCTTTCCCAACAAGTGTGCTCCAACAGGAGGCTGACAAGGCAGTAAGGAACATACTCGTAAAAGGAAAAAGTTTTAAGAGAGTGTTTGGGTTTGGGGATATTGGTGTCTTTGTAAAAATAATATTTGAAATGTTTCTGCTTTTTCAAACAAACATGTTTGTTCTTTTAACATGGTTTTCAGCATTTTGTGGGTTTGGTGCATAGCAGAAATTTAAAAACATTTCCAAAACATTTCAATGTCAGTGCAAGTAAAACACTTCAATTTCATCTTCCTGATTAAATGTTTCTGCAAGAGAAAAAATTAACACATACAGTTTTCTGCCTAAGTATGTTTTGCCTTCACAGCTAACATTTCATATGCAAGACTCCAATTTCACATCAAAGCTTTACTTTTAAATTCAGTAAAGATTCAAATTTAATCTCAGGAGACTATGATGTCTTAGAAGTTAGAACAGCTAAGAGCTGCTACCAACAATCTTTAAGAGATTCTGCTTTTGATAGATTCAGTTTTAATGGGAAACTGAAGTTACTCGACAAGCATTACCAGTTATCTTGAGAGACTTGCAAAACACTGCACTGGTTCTACAGAAGCTAAGGCTTTCACTTGAATTTCTAAATAACCTTCTATAGCAATTGTTTTAATACTGTGCTTCCTGCAAAAACTTTCACTTCTACTCTTTCTTCCCAACCCTAATCCACCATCACTTTTCCCTCAGTTGCAATGATACAAGACAAAGCCTTAATTAGCCCACGTTTCTGAAATCTTATCACTAAGCATTTGTAGCAATGTGTACCCAATGTCACAGCCCCCTCCAAAGTTAATTAGTTTCCTGTAACCAAATAAACAGCAAAAACACCCCACTAAGCACTAAATTTTAGACAGAAAGGCAACTGAAGGTTCAGGAGAATACACATTTGTTAACAGCTGGCTAAAAATCCAAATATTTCATAATGAATCCAGTATATTTAAAAATTGCTTTAAAAAAGCCCTACATTTCATTTTCTCCCTCCATCAGCTGCTCCACATGCAATCTCTTAACAGAGAGACATATACAAAGAAATCTCCATGCACCTCCACTGGTATCTCCTTCAGCAGTTCAGCAACTTCATTTTCTACAGCACCCTAAAGCAACTTCCTCAGAGGTACAGTACCATCCTCCTGCATCAAATGCTTAATTGTCTCAAAGCAAATTTCTTTTTTTTTTTAATATTTAGGCCCTTAATTACTGTCTTACTATAGAATGCCTCCTCACTGAAGGAATAGCTGCCTCACTGACCCCCAATCATTTCAAGAGTACAAGTTTTATTCCTTGTGTAGATCACTCCCACCTCCATCTTTTAAAACCTGAGATCTGCCACTTTGCAAAGATTTGTCATTTCCTCTTTACATCTAAATCACCTGAAAACAAAAAGAATAATGCACATGAAGGAAAAAATTTATTTACAGAGTGTTTTTTTAGATTAGGCAGATCAGAAATTAAAGTCTACAAACGTAGCTGCTCAGGTGCTGCAACCCAGCTAAGTAAATGCATTTCAATTATAAATTAATATTGGATGCTGTTCTCCAGAAAAAGCAGTTCAAGACAACTGAGAGTGAGCAGGGTTACAACTTTCCAAAATTAGCCTGACATGATCTAATTCAGCTTCAGTGGGAGTTAGATTGGGCCACATGCCCATGGCTACATGAGTCTAACTGCTGCCTCTCAAAAACAATAGTTAAATGAAAACTGTCTCATTACTACCATAATTAACCTGTCCCAGCCACATACATTTGTAATTACTTTTTTTTTTTTAATTGCAGTGTATGTCAAAGTTTCCATACAATTCCATGAGCACTTCAAGACAGACTTTTACACAGCTATTTCACGTACTGAGCAAGAAGGCTGGCAAAGAGAGGCAAGAAGCTTACACTGGAAAGATAAGCCCGTTATCAGTGTTACAGAGTGAAGAATAACTTCCTTGACAGTGTGAGGTGGTCTCTTGCTATCCAAAACTCAGCGCTCTTATTTAAAAGAGGTTTCCTAAATCCTCCAAAAGTAGCAGCCACCCTTTGCTGTTATGAGATGAAAACCCTGTATAACATTCAACCACATGTACCAGTAACTGCTCAACTGTTGCTGCCAGGGATTTTTTCCACATATCACACAAATACATCACCTGTCATAGAAAAATACATTCTTAACACTCAGTTGCTGCTACATTAATTTATTTGCAGGAAGCAGCCTTGAGGGAAAAAAATAATTAAAAATTGCTCTTTCATCTTGATGTTATTTTAATGTGAATGTTTCATTACAGCATTATATCTATGACCAACAAGAGAGATCATTTAAGTCTTTAGCTACTTAATTTCTATTTAACTGGCTATTATGAATGATTGAAGAACTAATAAATTTGTCTTCAAAACAGTCTCAGAATTTAGGAGGCATTTTGTAGTCATAACAGGCAGATATTTAGCATGTCAAACTAAATATTTGACAAGGCCAACAAAGTAAATATATCTCAACACACTGACCCAGGAAGCCACAGTTGGCCCCTTTTGGAGAGTGTTAAGGGGTATATGAGTATACTGGCTGAAAATATAAGATGGAAGAAGAGTGAATCTATCCATGAGAGATTGATCACAGAAGAAGAAAGCACATCTTTCCCTTGTCTTGCAAAAGTGCAAGTTGAAGATAGAGGATGAGTGGTTGTTTCTGAACATCTGCATTTGAGCAGCTCCAAACTCCACAGGCAAATCTTGAAATGAGAAACAGACACCATTCTCCAACCACTTCTCCTGGCATCAGGAAACAGCTATCTTAATCTCTGCATTTTTAATAACTCCAGACTGTGGCTTCTAGACTATCACCCATCCTACAGTATTTGCAAAATTCTAGCTGGAGGGATTAGCAACCAACAGCTACTCAAATCTGCCTGGATTATCTTTAAGATAGAAGAGATGAACATTATGACTACTCAGATGTATGATTGTTTTAAATTACCAGCTGTGCATTAGGAAGCAGTAAGGATTAAATTTCAGGCTTCTAGAACCTGTTTGTCCTCAATCTTATTTTTCATTTGTATAAAAATTTTGTTACAGGACAGGTTGGATTACATGTATTTATACTCTAATCCAACATAAATTTAAAAAAAACAACAACAAACTGTTCTGTTCTACACAGATACAGTTGTGAGATAAATGTTTTGACATCCTAAAATCAACATTGACATTATCTTAAATGTTACACTTAATTTTTCTAATTGCTATATGTCACGACAATGATAATTTGCTATATCTAACATGTATTAAGATCTTAATTTTGTCTTCTTGAATCATTTATGGTCTAGCTGTATCTTTCAACACACCACTGTTAAGTATCATAGAAAAATGGCAACCAAAAGATTGTATAAAGTAATTGTTTTATTCCATTCTTTTTCTGGGTGGATTTAGCTCAAGGGCCTAACAGTATTCTGCTGTTTCCACAGATCCTTCATATAGCTGCAAGGAAACATCTTTAAAAGAACAACTGCAATTTTCCTTAAAAATTCAGCTTTAAATTGATTAGCATCATCAGCAAGGTCTTCAAGTTCCATTAGCTTTTAAACTACAGCTGAATTCCTGCTTGTCATTCCAGGAACTTTTTATTCTGTATGATTCCACTGGAAATGAGGAAAAAAAAACATTTACAAATACTTAGTTAACTGTTGGCTGAATTAATCAGGCTTCACATAATTGTACACCAATCATCTCCACTTCAACATTTCCAGGATCATAAGTACAGTTACAGGAGGTCTCCTACCTTACTTTGGGCCATTCAAGAACTTTGTTTATCAAAAATACAGATGAAAAATAATGCTCTTACAGTTCACAGGCTATAGTGAAATAACCTTCTGCAGAAGATTTCCCATGTGACTGTGACCTGTTCAATTTAATAATCTAAAGGGTCTGGAAACACAGATTGGCACAGCCTGTGCAGCTAACCTTGCTAATGTCCTCACAGCACTCTGTCAACTATAACAGAAAGGCTGGAAGAGTGCCCAAGAAAGGTATCCAGTAACTAATACAAAGCTTCCCAACAATTCTATAAAAACTCAACCTTGCCAAAGTAAGAAGTCTGTACTTAATATACGTGCCAAAATATAATCTTACAGCACCAAAATGGGTTCTGGAAGGAGCTGAGAAACCATGAACACAACACCACTTGGAATGTGGGTCAGTAACACTGCAGGGGTCTGTGTGCTGCAGCCTCCCTGCTTTTTCACCCCTGCAGCTTTCTCAAGTATCCTGTACCTCCAGAATGGTGCTGGCAGAGTGCTGGATGTCAGCAGCCAGGAGCAGCCCCATCTCTGTCAGATGCAGCATTGGTAGAGCTTCACAAACAAAACTCCAGAGTGGTAAACAAGGCCATCCTTGCTGCTGGAATGGCCCATCTCCATCTCCTAACCCAGTCAAAGCAGACTGACAACCTTGCTCTGAAGCAACCTCCTTTGCTTGTGCTTATGCCTAAAGCCAAATTTGCCTATTATGAAAATGGAAGGTGACACAATAACACAAAACAGTTGGAGTCAGTAGAAATGTACACTGCAGCATTCAATTACAGCTGGGTGAATTAAGGACTGTGTTACAGATTTAATCCACCCCATCCCCCCCCACCCCTTTGCAAATCAAAATAGATCTTTTGGTATCAAAAAATCCATTTAAAATTATTTGATGATCTTATTGCTCAACAACTGAATTAATTCAGTTTGTAATTTTTATCCTTTGAGAAGAACAAGCACAAGTAATTTAGTAATAACCTGGTCTTCCTCTTTTGGGGAGACAGAAAGGGACAAGGAATTACCTTTACAGGTGTTCTTCCTCCTGTCTAATTTCCCTGCACAACACTAACTCCAGTTACGTTTGGGCATGACTCTTACCGAAGTCAAGCAGAGTCTGTTCTGCACTGCACAGTGACACTGATCCCAAATGGTGATTGTTCACTGGTTCTACAAACAGTACTGTCAACCAAATGTTTTACCAGCTTCTTTACCCATTCATACTGTACACACTTTCCAAGTTACAGACCACTGGTTTTTAGCATGCCAAACCAAACTCTCATTCTGATCCAACTTCCTTACAAACACCAGACCCTACAGCCATTTTAGAAAGCAACAGTGATAAGTATCAGCATCTTCACACTGAAGCTAATTCAAACACTATCATTCCTAAACACAAGCTATTCATTTGGCATTCTACAGCTGTAAATGCTATCCAATTACACACCTTCATTTCCCAAAATACTTTCCACTGATAAAGAACTCTTGACATACACAACAGTTGTACCTCCATTTACATACCTAAATTTATTCAACTTCCTTTTCACAATTCTTATTTAGAGAAGGTTATCCAAATGTTTAGATTAGGCCACTAACTCAGCTTCTTTACGTGTTCTTAACTTTTGGAACACAGTGTAACAGTGTACCTGCTAATTATGATCTTGCTTCTGTCTTACCAGGTTAAGGGGTCTGGTCCCTTGATTTGGATCTGTATGTTAGGCTGATTTGATAATAAATAACTGAAAAGAAAATTACATTGCTCAAACTAATATTCTTTGAACATCATGTCGAAGTCAGCCCTTACCAGAGATATGCCAAAGAAAGAAGTCAGATTTCAGAGACTGTTAGAGAGAACTTGCGATACAAGACCAGTTCTACCACTCAAAACTACCTGTGATTTATGACTGAACAGACAGGCCAAACTTTCCAAAGGTACCATAGTGTTAATGAAACCACTGGCCTCTTCTCAACAAAGTCATGAATCTTCTGAATACCTGCACAGGCTTATGGGGTTGAGCATCCAAATATCAAAACACACAAGATTAGAGACCATTTTGAAAAATATAAACTGTATTCAGCAGTTGCCAATACAAACAATCCTCTTGTAAGCATTTAGCTCATGATTTGTGGAGCAATGTGGAATATGAGTGTGACAAACTTCCTAAGGGAAGGCTCTGCTCTGTTTGCCATCTCTGTGACTCAGAAAGATCACAGGTTTCACATTTAACAGTAGCACAAAAAGAAGGCTCTTTCCCTAAAATCTTTATAGCATGAAAAGACAGAAACACAAAGATCTGACTTACTGTAAGGTGTTGTATCAGTGGGGTCAGGAGGCGGGAAGTTTTCTGTGAAGTTGACATTACACAAGTCTGTACTACAGCAGCAGAAGCGGTATGTTCCATTCTGAATCAGGGAAGGGGTGGTTGTAACTATACACTCCTCAAAGTGACACTCCTGTGGGTCTCCTATGTGAGACCAGCAACCTGCAAAGAGAAGCAAATGACTTTTTTTTCCCCCCAAGTAATAATAACATTAATTCTACTGACTGGATAAACACACCTACAGAAATCCATACATTACCTGATTAAACATTACAGAGTGGGGTGAGAACAGTTATCATAATCTGCTTGTCTGACTTTACTACCATCTTTTAAACCAAAACCTGAAGAATTTCTTTTAGAACTCCCCATGGTCAAGGAGAAGAAAACATGGGCAGGGATGAAGGCTAACGTCCAGCTGTTGCCTTACTATGATAAAATCTGAATTTCTGAGCCTTCTAAGCAGAAATATGCTATTCCTCATCTCTCTGATACCACAGACCATATCACCATTTTCTAGTCCACAGACTAAATGAGTTGTGACCCAATCCCTTCCTCAGG
Source organism: Zonotrichia leucophrys gambelii (assembly GCF_028769735.1). Taxonomy (NCBI): domain Eukaryota; kingdom Metazoa; phylum Chordata; class Aves; order Passeriformes; family Passerellidae; genus Zonotrichia; species Zonotrichia leucophrys. Next base: position 19,369,123 of record NC_088177.1, on the reverse strand, counting down.
CCACAAGACTGCATCTACAGCTTGGTGCTTCTTGCATAATTTTCAAAATTCTGCCCTTCCTCATTGTCAGCATCACTGGACTTTTCTACAGGACCACAGCTTATTGCCTGGTTCATACCAGGTCCTTTGTCCCTGCAGCAACTGTTCATTCCCAAGCATGGTCAACAGCAGTTAAATGTCATTTATCCACAAATACCTGGAAGGGAAAGGGGCAGCAGTGGGGCAGAGGTGAGGAGTCAAGCTGCTCCCTTCAGCAGATTGCCAGATCAAACAGGAATCATGGACTACAGCTCCACAGGCTATTTGTAAACACCAGCTGCATTTTCATTCAGCATTATACTACATTAACTTGCATCCAAGTAAAAAAGAGAAGAATCCCTGAGAATCATAATCAAATGTGTCTCCAGAAATTGCAAGGCCCTCCACACTTCCTACCTTCATTCTCCTCACAGAGCAGCACTGATATCTGATATATACTGCAATTTCCTTTGTATGCAAACATCCAATCAATATGAATTTTTTTTTTTACTTAGTAAGACACTTACTGCTAAATTTATCATTACATCAATACATATACTGAAATTCAAGGAAGTCATCTTCCTCTGGACGAGGAAGAAATTTGAATGCTTCTTCTTTCAACAGTACATTGATGTCTTTGGTCTCTTTTAGAAGTTATTAAATTGAAACACACTTTCTGTTCACATTTAAAATAGTTAAATGGGAGTTTAAAACTATGCATTTCAACAATGTGCCAGAAGTCTAGTTCTGCAGCTGTGCAGCTTTGGATGAGCTGGCTAGATCACAAAGAAGGGAAATAAGTAACAAAACTACTGCACTAAAACAGAACTGTTACATACCTTGTTTTACAAGATGTATGTCTCCTTCTCTTGTTTTTTCCCAGAGTCCATAGCAGGTACTACCTTTCATGCACAAAATTGTGCCATTCTCCTGGGAGATTCGGCTCTCACTGATTCCATGGTCCTGCTGATAGGGGTCTTTAAATGCACACAGCCGCTCCTCACTCTGGGTAGCTTTAGCCAAAGAAAGAAAAATCATTTTTGTCAGTGATTCCATGCATAAAATATTAACTTTAATAAAGAGATGATTAAGGTCATCTGAAAAGATACATTCAAAAAAAGCTAGATGAGTAACTACAAGGCACTTAGATGCTATTCAGAAGTACAGCTCAGCAAACATCCAATCACAGTAAGAATTTGTAGTACATTTTTCAGCAACTAGACTTCATCCAGTTCTTTAACTCCCATCAAAGCATTGGCAGCAAAAAGATGCAAGATGAAGTAGATTGGTCTTTTGGGTAAAAGAGATTTTGAACTTAAAGTAAAATTATAGCATATGTAATTGTAAATTATTAAAGGTCCTGTATAAAATATCTTCTCACAGATGGTTTATTTCTTTGATCATTCTTCAGCACTACTCCCAGAGAAGCCATGTTTCAGCAAGGCAGACCTACTGCAAGAACACTGCTTCACTGTGTCACCAGCTGGGGTGATTGGATAAGAAAAACCAAGAGACCTGGATACATGTGTCTCACTTTTAAGGCTGTTACTATTCATTAGGAGTCAAAATTTGTAATTCCTTTATGCTGAGACAACTATAGATTGCTGCACTATTCAGGCCAACATTCTGTCAGTGTTTACCAGTTTATGGTGTGGCAGCAGTAATTAAAATAGCACAACTTAGCTGATTTTTCTACTGGTTTGGCAGAGCATGTGTGATCAGTTGAGCTGCATGTCAGCTCAGTGGGGGCAAAACTTTCAGCTGAGGAGAGAGAAACTTCTTAAGCCAGTGTAATTCAATCCCTTGCAGCTCTCCACACTCCAAGAACCTGGCTGGCAGTCCATGTTACTCACCCACCTCTCTGAACTCTGGTCAGAAAGTCAGTTGCCTAAATTTCACATCTGATTTTTTTTAAAAAATCTCTCTGAGCAGAGTTAGTCAAGTTACTGAGTACAAAAAGGTCACACATGGACAGCCAGCACATGCTGCCTGCAGCAGAACCTGCCAGTTGCACGCTGCAGTTTTATTCTCAGAACAGCTGAGTATGCCAGGCGTGAAGCATCTGTGCTGCATTCTCTGCTCCGTGACATGGCACTGGCCAGGAGACAGCGCAGCACAGGACAGCACCCACGGCCGGAAGGGAGCTGCATCTGACTCACTTCTTGGAAAGTCAAAGGAGAAAAAACTAACACAGAATTATAATTTTCAAGACACAATGGGACAAAAGTATACAGCCTTGTGAAATAGGACACATCTGCTCTGAGGGACAGTAGGAAGGTTTTAAACCCGCTTGCATATGATAGCTGAGTGGGGCTAAGGCCATCCAAGATCTGGTTGTTTACAAAATGCTCAAATTGCACCAAGATAAGCCCTTTCATAACTTGCCTTTGTGAAAAATTGATTTAAAGGAACGGAATTTATGAAACAGCCACACAAATCTGGTTTCCTTATTTAAAAAGAAAAGTAATTTCCAGGAAAGTCCACTTTAATAATACCTCAATATGTTAAAAAAAAATCTTTGAAATCATGAACTAATAGAAGAAGAAAAAAGACCAAAACAAACCAAAACATTTTGAGTTTGCCTTGGACTCAGACAAAAAATAATTACATGTATCGTGTCTGTGCACCACCAACTGAGACAGCTTTAATTTCTCACTTTTCAGGTCACTTAATCCTTCTATAAAACTCCTAGGATCAAGATTGAGAGGTAAGAATATGAGAACACACCCAAAAAAAGAGAAGCTGTTAAGAGTCATGCTAGATGCTATCCAAACATACACGTACTACAGAAAATAAAAGTAACTACCAAAGACTTTTCTGATTTAAAAAGACTGCATTTCCCTGTAAGAATACCAGCAGAGGGGAGGATGGGGCAAGCATGAGAAAACACAACACAGCGCTAGCTACCTGATTGTCTAACAATTTTCTTGCAAAGCAATAAAAATACGAGTGAACTTGACACAATTTAACGTCAGATGATCTCAGTGGGAAACTTTTCCAATAAAAAAATAAAGGTTACTCATCCAAGAAGTAGAGTTTTCATGCTGATCACTGCACATTCCTGCTTCGATTATAACTCGGAGAAGCACGGCCCCTGTGGGAGCAGTACCCACTGCAATACTCTGCTAACCCCTGCCCCTTCCCTGATGGCATGGAACATCTGGAGAACAGGGGACATGGAACAAAAGCTACTTTATTTTTCTCTGTGTCCTCTGTACGTTCATTGTTGAAGTTGTAATGCCGAAGAAAATTGGGTAGGGCATTCAGATGTACAGAAACCATCCTGCAGAACAACAGAATAGATGAGCTGCTTCAGTTACTGCTCGTGATTTCAGAACATTGCTGCTCTGGGATTTCTTTTTTCCAGGCAGTGGAAACTAGTCAGATTTAAAAACTTTTAGTACTGGAATACTTCTAGGTCAGGACTTGAAAGCAGCCTCTAGCCTAGGTGAGTATGCTTGTATGTCTTAAGCCTTGCCCAAGAGAAGTACTACAAAGTACTACTACAAAACCCACACAAAAGTGCTGGAGTGCCTCTTTATGAAAGCTGACCTATTTCAACAGAAATCTTACTCTTCAAGGTTAAATACCATTGCTCATTTGGATTTCCACATGTTCATGTAGATGACGTTGTTTGTCAGTTTTCAGTCATCAAGGAAGGCAGCAGGTATGCAGGGTGCATTCCGAGCTGAAACCCATCTCCCTGTCCCTTGGGAGCTGTGCACCTGCAATGCTTGAGGGCAGCCACTAACACACTCTGCAGCAGCTTAGCTGGAAACACTTCCAAAGCTGTTTCTCCATGCTTGGAAATATTTGAAAATTGTCTAGATATGGTCCCAGGCAGCTGACTCTAGGTGAGCCTGCCTCAGCAAGGAGTTGGACCAGATGACCTTTAGAGGCTCCTCTCAACCTCAACCATTCTGCAATTCTTGCATGTCTCCAATGTGCAGCAAACAAGACACAAAAATTGTTTCTCAGCTGGGCTCTTTTTAGTCTCCAAGGCAGGCAAGATGGTAGGGTAAGACCAGAACTACTGGATTCTCTTGCTTCAGTTCAAATAGATCCAAACAGACCCGAGGAAATACCTTAATGTTAAGATCCTCATTAAACAACAAGCGCAATTAAAATAAATAACTTAGCTTATGAAGACTGAGGCTGCTGAACCACTTTATTTGATACATCCAGTTCATTTGCTACCTGTCAGAAACATGAAGGGCAAAGTCCCTGCAGACATGTGTGCTCACCAGATATCAGGGAGCCATGAGCAGTTCACTGTGCAGTGCCCTTTCCCTTACAGATGTCACAGACCCAGGATGCACCAGCAGTGTATCCTCAAATCAGCAAAATGCAGAAGCCATTTACAGATCAAGCTAGGCAGTGTATCTGCCCAGACATGAAATGTCCCAGCACACAAACACAACCAAGACCTAGCACCAAAGTGGCAGCATAGGTTTCAGCTGCATGGCTGAAGCCATCCTTTAAAACCCCAAATTTACCTTTATATGGTAATTTCATAGTAAACTCTGTTCATCACATTGAACTCATCACACATTCAGATCTTTTCTAATTGATCCTTTAATGAAATTTCATGAGAGATTTTGAAATAAATAAATGGCAACTGAACGCCTACATGACATACACCACTGAAAAATGAGCTACTAGAGCAACTGTAGAAGCAACAGATAGGATGACACTGAAGAGGACAAAAAGTAAAACTTAAACAAGAAATTATGAAGGATTTATAATGAAATGTCAATTTTCCATTTCCCTTGTATTTGCCTACCAGACAAACTACGTCAAAATACTTCAATAGAAATAATAAAATGAACTCAAGCTTCTGTTCTCTCATCCTGCAGAGATTTCTAACAAAATCAAGAAGGGAAGCACCATTCCCACAAGTTCTACCAAGGAAAAAGCCAACAAGAGCACGGCAAGCTCTTCAACTCCCTATCACAAACCAGAAAAAAACCAAAGTGAGTTTTGCTGCTCTCCAGCCCATTTTACACCTCTATGTACACAAAAATACATTTTTATATACAGTTTCAGAAACAAAGAGAAGTGGCTTTCAGATTTAATATGGGTGCTCCAAGCAGTCATCCTAAGAATCAGTAAAAGTTCTCAGCTTTCCTGCTTGGCTGCCACTACTGGTGAGTCTGACCACCAGACACAATTGTAAGACTTTACTTGAATCTGTAAACTGTGAAAACTTATTGTCATTTTCCAAGAATGGGTAAACAGACTACAATAAATTACTTCCCTGGAATCACAAAGGAACTGGGAATTGCCCATTGTTTCCCAAGTCCATCCTGTGGCTCATGGTTACTGTTGCAGTGGTCTGGGGGCGTAGCTTTTACCCCCATACCACTATACAGCCCTGAAAATGAGGACCAGGGCTTCAGGAATTTCCTTCTGGCATACAGCTCAGGGTTTTATGTGATTTACCATCTTAATCAGTTCTACTGTCAACAAAAAGAAATCTGAACATAATCACAGAAAAAACACTATATAGATTTTTTTTCAGTATTTTCTCCCTGTAATCATGATGTTATTTCCAGCTGCTCAGAAACAGAGAACTGATTCACACTGATAAGTGAATTAATTCTGTCTGTGCACTACAAAAACACCCTGAGATGTTTACTATCGGAGTATTTTCCTTTTTTTCCCACTAAAGATATTTCTGAACAGCAAAGATCAGAAGAAAATTCCAAGTGCATCTATTGTGTTGAAATGAACACCATTCATCCATACCAGTTTAATCAAATTAATACATCGCTATTGTTTTTAATATAGTAATTCTTTCATGATCACTGCATGTTCTAGGAAAACAACTACTGAAAACAATGAAAGAGAAATACCAAAAGTTACAGCAATCCAACTGCAAATCCTTAGAACATGAGTCATATTTTCATTAATAGCATCGGAAGTCGCTTCCATTAGTACTTCAGCGATGCTTCCTGACCCTGCATCTATCCCGTGCAGTACACAGAATTCACACCAACGCGAAGCAAGGGGGAAAGGAACAAAAAAAAAGGACTCAAATGTTACTTGAATGCTACTCCATGGTCTAATCATTGGGATTAAAGATAAATAACACACTTGCCACTTTATGATTAATGCCAGGCAAAACATTTTGTGACTCAACAGTGACAAATAAAAGAATGTGAGAACAGTCTGAAGACAAACCTGCATGCAATCTACAAGAACAGACCTGCTGGCATCACAGACCACACACAGAGGTACCTGGCTGGTAATTACACCAACTGCCTTTAAGTCCATAAAGGTGACAACTTAAAAAAAAAGGCAAAAAACGATTTCTGAGCATGTTTGCCTGTAATGGAATTTCTTTAAATATAGACCACCACACATTGAACTGGAAATCTCAGTAGGCTGCATCAGATTTGCTTTCAAAGATCGACATTTTTTCAGTAACTTGTCCTTTCAATTAGTAAGATTTTCATCAGAACAGCCTTAGACACAAAACCTGTTTTATTTTGGCTCTGTCAGCTTTCTGTGCAACTCTTTTATTTACACAATAGGGGGAAATATCATTGCCCTCGAGACAGGGTTATGAGATAGTTTGCATCATGAAGACATGCTATTCCAAGGAAGGTACACACCAGGAAGCTCCTCTGAGGATCTTTTCAAATACTGATAGCTGAATTCTCATGTGATGTACAGAGAAATAGAATCTTGAAGAAATCATCACTTAGCAAATACTCTGTTGCTTTTTTTTATCTTTTTCTCCTCAGAGGCTTTAATTACAAATATTTCTAAATGTGTATCCACTTATATTAAAATATATCATAAGCAGATGTCTTTTGAAGGAAGCAGTGCTTCTCCAGACAGACCACTCTCAATATCAACTTAGAGTGGGAGGAAAAAAAGCTAAAACACTGGTAATCCTCCACATATTTATACTTCTGTATTCTGTTTTGTAGCATGTTTGACCAACTGAACAGCAGAGCTCTGTACTGACTGGTTAGAAAAACAAATAAAGTGTCTGCCTAAGGATTAGGCATGAGGACATGAAGGTCTAAACCGACCTGAAATGGCCTGGAGACTTTTTGAGCAGGAGGTCAGGAGCAGCACAGTGCAACACAAAGCCTGGGAATGTTTGGTCAGGCAGGCTGCACAGCCTATTGCTTTACACAACCACTGGACTAATATTTTAAAGACATGAAGATGAAACAATAGAAATTTGCACAAGAGAATACAGCAGAACTTCTAGGAAGGAGGAAGGAAAGTAAAGAAAAATGCTTCAGAAATTTACATCTGTGGTAAATTTACATATTTTCCTCCCCTCCTAAGAAAAGGAGGGGAAATAAAAACCATCACAATCCTTAACTATGTTACAGGACATAATATGTACCTCAAGATATACTGTAAAATATATTTTGACAAGAAACCCTTTACAGTTTACACTTGGTGTTAAAATCTGAAATAATCTGTTCACAGTACACTGCACACCCTTAGCCTTCGTTGATGAAAATTATTTTGGTTTTGTCTGCTTTTGCTGACTAACATCACAGTTTCAAATGCTGGCAATTAAACAGAGCCAGGCTTTGATTGAGAACTAGTGCCAAAACTGAAATGAATGCTTGTACTGATACCCATTTCAAAGTGATTGACTGCACATGCAGATGACAAAATAACTTATGTTAACTACAAGGTCCTTTGCCCTTGAAACAGACTAGAAAATTCAATGTCTTTTTTCTGTACATGGATATACATGGTTCTTCCTTCTCAATCTAGCCTTCAAGCAAGCAAGTAAATTTGAAACCTGTTTTCTTCCCTTGCTCACTTTCTCACAGAGTGTTGTGGGCTGATCAGGGCTACAAGCAGCAATGGAGACATCAGTGGAGCCTTTTCCTGCTGCGTTTTCTTTAACAGTCCTTGGGTATCTCGGTGTTTCAGCTTCCTTCTGCAGAACCAGTGGTCTGCTAGCACTAAATAAGTGCAACAGAGCCAGACCATGTGGCAACTGCATTGAGTCACGCTGTGCAAAAGGTTCACATTTTGCTTTCCTCTCAGGCACTGCTGTCTCAGACCACTCTGGTACACAGTCCATGGCTTCCTCTGGGACCAGCTGCCCCTCCTGGCACAACCTCACTGGCTCCTGGCTACCAACATGTGCCCCCCTTGCAGCCTTACATTGGTGTTGTACATCTGTGAGCAGACGCATCCACCACACCAGCAATCTCACCAATTGGAATCAATCTAAATCGCCATTATGGAGAGGCCAAAAAGTAAATTGTCAACTCAAATTCTGTACTGAAGGCCTTGTTCTCCTTTTACCCAATTCACTCTCAAAAGAACTGTTGCCTTAGAGGAACCCAGCTTATGCAAGAGAAGCCAGGCAGCAAAGAACCACGATGGCAGAGATTTATTGCTAGCAGCTGACAAATTATGTCGTTCCCAAATGCTGCCAGATTTTATGAAAAAATACCTGAGTTTACTGCCAATAAACCATGTCACTGCCTTATTTCTACAACTTTCTAAATGTTTCTGAGGACCACCAGACCACCTTGCTGTGCAGACTTCATGAGAACCAGACATTACCACAGATGCCAAGTTTTATCTACCTAGTAAGAAAACAAGACACAGTAGCAAGAAAGCCAGCAACACCTGTGTTGGGGGTCAAAATTCAAGAATGTCAAGTGAATTTGAACAGTTAATACTGCTTTACATCAAGAGGATAAGAATTTTTCAGCTGATATGGGAAGAGGTTCGAGCTGAATCTGTAATGAGGATATTGACTCAGCCAGGGTCAGAGAAGGACAGACTGCAGAATTAAACCCAAGTGTCCTAAAGTCTCCACTACAACCATAACAAGTTGGCCTTTGACTACATGAACCACTAATCAGAGCTTCCTCCACCTTACAATATCTCCTCCACAATGTATACAACTAAACAAGAAAAAGAATCTACCTCACACAGTGACTCAGCATTTTCCTTAACATCGTTGCATAGCTGCATTCAGCCAGTATACAATAAAAACAAATGTCTTAAGTGTGTAAGTCTGTCTAGTCCAGCAGGTTTCCTCCTTCCATCTTTTTCCACCCCTCTGCTGAAGTCCCCCTCATTTTTAACAAGACAGAATTAAAAGAAAAGGCACGCAACAAAAAGGTAGTTGAAAAAGCTTATCAATCTGACCAATATGAAATTCCCAAATATATCACTTGCTAACTCTGAAAAAAACCCTCTGGTATGTTAAAAAAAACTGTACCAGTATCTTAGTTCAGTAATTACACAGGACTGATGACATTTTATCCCACAACTTGGCACTTCAGAAATAGTTGAAGGCTTTCGAGAAAGAGACTGCAGCAGGTTTCTTGGTCTTGTAAATACAGTAAAATGTCATGGCATTTTAGCATTCACTTCATTAAGCTTTAAAATGCTCATCTTTGTCATCAGACTTCAATGTAGAGTCATTTCCAGAAACTTCATTTCATATCAAAGCAAAATCCAGTCTGTGTGTTCTATATGGAAACACAAGGGTCCAAGCACATTCAAAAAGTCTTCTGAAAAAGCTGTTAAGCTCAAATACTCCTAAGCAGAAGCAAATTAGCATAAAACATTATTAAACCATTAAATACCATAAAAATGTCAAATCATAGAATATGTTTAACACTCACTTAAGGGAGAATCTAGTCTACTAATCTAAACACATTAGTGGAGGACAAAGTATAAAAAATTACCCTCAACTCCAAACGCTTGTTTAAAAAAATCTTAGAGTTTCCATGAAATTAATAAAGTTGAAGATGATGATTTTCTGTGAGGATTCACATGGCAAAAAGCATCCTTGTGGCTGCAAATCCACTGACTTGTTTGCACTGTCTTGTCCCTAGATGAAATTATTTTTGCTTATTTTACTCCATGAGCAAACAGGAATTCAAGTCTTTACACACAGCTGAATCACCTCAGAGAGAATCTACTTAGACTCACAATGTAGAGCAAAAAAAATTCAACAAGAAGTACTTTGCAAGCCAGCTTTAAGTATACCTTCCACTTTATTCAAGAATTAGTCGAACATACACTTAAGTTCATTTAAACCCTGATTTCTGGAAAAGCACAGGAAAGGGAGTAGCTGGCTTTCACTAACTCGACAGGATTTTAGACATCCAACTTCTCAAGGTCTCCCTGAAAAATCCCAGTCTACATTTAATCTGAAAGAGTGACTAAGTTACAGGATTTAAACAAGTCCTGCATTTTTCCAAGTATGTTTTTATATATTCTTCACTTCCTAAATGACTCTGTCTCCATTCAAAGAAAAAATAAGTAAGTTCATGTTACTGTTCAGCAATTATGTCAGAATAGAAATCACCACAGCCTTAGTCACACATAATCTTTTCCAGTGGCCAGTGTCTATTCATGGAACTGAAAAAGCCTGAATTCTTTATCTTTGCCCTAGACTGGAGTTCAGGATTTTTTTCTGGGTATGAGCGTCTGGCTTTTGTTTATCTGGGCTGTCAAAGTAAAGTATTTGCATGGAACAACACAGGAAACTCTGCAGCAAAAGCAACACTAAAGCAAACTAATGATGTGATATTTATCCCCCAAACTCAGACTTCCCACAGCAAAATTGCTTATTTCAGAGTCTGCTTTACATTCCCTCTAAAAAAGATCCACTACTTGGTAATCCCCCAACACACGTAATGCACTCACTTTTCTACCTAGCAGGGATGCCATTTCTACTGCAGATATTACTGAAACACTTTCTGGAGCGCTTTACAGTACCTTAAATCTGGGAAAAGATAGAACCCATACAGCCTGGGTCTTACAGCATATTACAAACATTTTTCCTATTATTTTCAGGACGCTGTGAATACGCTGCTGTGAATACACTACTGTGAATATGCTGAAACATTCAAAAACTGGCAAACATTCTTGGACCTGAAGCTACAAGGAAATTAAGCTCCAGAATCACAACCATATTTTGCCTTCAGAGAGAAGCATAATCTATTTGGCTTTGAAATCTTACACCCTGAAGAAAATGACAAGAGCGGCAAAAGGCAGAAACTAGCTTCTACCCAGACAGACTTCACCAGGGCTTGAAACTTCTCACCTTTCCAGAATTCCTCACAGAACACATGCTTAAATTCAAAAACATCTCAAGTCTTTCTCTTCAAGGCATTTATTAGTATGCCACAGAGAATACCCCACAAACCACTGTTATCTTGAGTCAAGAGCATGGTCAGCATGAAAGCTGCTGAGGCACCGTGAGGCAGCTCATGCACAGGACAGGCTATCGAGGACCTGCGAGAGACTGTGGGCTGCTACAGGAACCTGGGACTCACTTCAAACACTCCTACTTTGTTCCTTAGCTGAGAGCAGGAATGGAAAGAATTGTCAGCTAAAGGTATTTATGGCGTTTGTTGAACTGGTCAAAACCAGAAAATATTGACTTTGTTTCTGTTAGACTTCAAGGTTATCAGCCCATTGAACAGAGGTCACTGTTCGTGTATTTCTTGATGTTATGGTGCTTAAATTGTTAGAAATGTATAGGCACAGCACTGCACTATTTAAAACCAACTCATACATTTTCTTTATGCATTTATTATTTTTCCATTTAAATCCTCGTTGTACCAAAACCAACTTCATTGGCTAAGAAGGTGATATAGGCAAACTTTTGCAGACTTTGTACAATCAGAAAAAAATCAGTGTCTAGTCAAGACAAGCTCTTCATTAACTTCTGATTTCTAAATGTAAGCAGTTAAAAAGGGCATGGTTGGTACATGCAGACAAGCCCAGGTTACTGAACACACTTGTTTCAAGGACTGTCTTTCACATACTGAAGTACAGCACGTCACACCAAGGAAACAACTTCTGGGGACAAGGAAGCAAAAAAAAAATTAAACAGAAGAAGATTGTTTTTAATTATCTCTGTTGATGCTAATGACAGGAAACATGGAAAAGGGCACTCCCAAAATAGACACTCAAGGAAAGGACTGTGATCAACTTGCTTAACATTTTGCATTACACACCTGAGGATGATGGCTAGAGCTATGCTCAGAAGACCATCTGAACTCCTGACCCTGCACATACACCTCAGGTAGCACAGGTTAAAACATCTCTCAAGACACAGCAGAAGTGTGAGCAGAAAACATCAGGCTCTGCAGTGCCAAGGCACTAATCCACCAGCCAACTGCTGCGGGGTGAGCGCAGAGCCAGACTGCGGGGGTTCCCCACTCACTGCAGCTCCCTACCACAGACACAGACAAGATCAGCACCTCACCAGCACAGTCTGAACTTCTCCTGATTCAGACCTACTTAAAAGGCAGGAAATAAGCACAAACAGCATCTTGGCATTTGGGACTTGTAAGGAAGGAACAACACCAAATCTCATTATGACAACCAAAAAACCACAACAGCACAGAGGCTTTACAATGGCAGAATTTACCAGTAAAGAGGTGGTTTCCTCTCTTTTCACTTTTTTAGAAGACTTTAGGCTTTCAACACCAAAAGTGTTATATACACTTATTACAGGGACATTGGAAAAATATTACTTACTTGATTTGGTGTCTTTTGAAACAAAACTGTGATCAAACACTTTGTTAGCCTCTACTGGGAACATTTTCACATATGACTGGGGACATAGTTTAGTGGTGAACACAGAGGTGCTGGGTTAATGGTTAGACTTGCTAATCTTAGAGGCCTTTTCCAACATTAACAATCCTATGACTGTATGAACTGATAATTTTTTCTCTTTAATTTGAACTAGAAACATTAGAAAGCAACATAACTTGCAACAAACATTTAAATAGCAGCTTGAAATAAATTCAGCTCAGGTTTATTAGCTCATGTACTTATTTCCTAGAAAACTGGCTCTAATTTATGAAAATTAAAGTGCAACATAAAGAAATACTCATGTTTGCACACACATTATTCATGCTTTTTTATAAAAAAATACATGGTTGTACAGATTAATGCATTTAAAATAATCAATATGCACCTACAAAGTAGGTTTTCTATTCTTTTTAACAGATTTGTATAAAGGAAAACTTACAAGCAATCTCTCTGTAAATAAGAGATCCTGATCCGAGCCTGAATTACTTGACAGGGTGATAAGCCAGATAAGGACAATTTCTGGTGATTAAAATACAAATCCTTCCAGTGTTAAATGAATTTAAGTTCAGTATTTTGCTAAGCAGTTTTATGACAGACATGTCTTTTTTTTTTCCCTTTAAACATAAACATGAGTATCACAAAAGGGAAAAGCCCAGAAAATACACAACTCATAACCTGAATATGTGTTTTAGAGTCTTAAGGCAAGATATAATTTATTCGAAAATATTCACTAAACACATTTACAGGATCAGACAGGTTTTCAGAATCTCTGAGACAAACTAATACTGCAATCAAAGGATTAACAAACCAGCTGCCTATGTGCCATTACAGCTGATTATCATAGACTGTAGACAGCTAGCTTGCTTGGAAAGTGCTTTCAGGAATACTCCATTGTTGCCAGAGAGAAGGGTACAGAAGGATAATGTGATAATAACTCATTATTTTATTTATGATACATAAAAAGGGAACATATGTAATAGGAATTGCATGAGATTTTTGAAAATCTTGTTATAAACTACATTTACAGTAAAACCTGGCAAAAAATGAAGAACTGGAGGCTTACTAAACACTGCCATTCAGAGCTAAGGGTGCCATGCAGTGAAGGTTTGACTTTTCAGCCTTCTCCCCCAGTCTCACTAAAAACTAAACCAATGCCAAAATTCATCTTATCATGAGACCTTATCACCTTATACATGCTAGAATAAAATCATAGAAAGAGAAAAAACTGAACAATTTGGAAGCTACAGGCTTATCTTCAAAACATTTTCAAGTATCCTTTCAGTTCACATGTAGAAAAAATTGTAAAATAGAAACTTCCAAGAGCCCTCAATAAAAAAAGTCCTCACTATTAAATAGTCCTCTAATAGTTTGTTATGTCCAAATATTTTTCCCTCCCTAAGGCTGTGAGAAAGAATTGTTGTTCTTAGTGGAGACTGAGCTACTACCAAACAGGAAAGCAGCAGAACTCAGCATTTTTAAAAAGATACTGATGTGTTTACAGCATTGCTTACAAAAGAAAAGGAAGTGTCTTTAGTTTTCTTCTGACACTAGTAACCAACTTACTTCATCCCTCAGGTAGTTGGTAAAAAAAATGTTTTCAGAGTAGAGCTGTGTATCTCTATCACAAGTACGGACATGGCATTCTTTTTGCTGCATATGGTTTACTTTGACTAAGAGTGGTTTTAGTCTATGTAACTTGAAATTAAATATTAAATCCTAAGATTCCTGTACAGGCAGAAAAACAGGATCATCTTGATCACAGTATCTAGCTATTGATACGGCTTCTATATCTCAGAAGAGGAAGCCAAAGTCAGAATTTCACAGCCAGTCAAAAGAGGATAGACTGCCTAGGGGGAACTACAGAAGTATAAATATGCACCAGTTATTCAAAGCACAGCTTTCCAGAAAGCTTTTAGATTAAATAGATTATTCTTTCCTACTTGCTTCTTCTCTAGTTTGTCTTTTCTCCCTCACCTTCTGGGGATTTAAAGGTCTTTGAACATCCTGTGTCGGAGATGAGATGAAACAACAGCCACTCAGTTTTTAAATGCTCTGCCTGAACAAGGCAGAGTAGTTAAAGAAAAGCAGCTTATCATAGTTTTATCCTCAGCTTCTTTGTTTACAACATGGTTATTCTCCAGATCTTGCTTGCTGTCTCTATCCCATAATACTGAAAGGTAAACCTCTCAGGTTTGCAAGCTTTTTTCACTCTTACAAAAAATCTCTTGAAATCCCATCCAAGTAAAGATGTCTAAGAAGGTCTAAACACAAGTTCATCCACACTGCCTTTGTCTTCTTTATTTCTAAAAGCTGTATTTTCCATTACACCTTTTTTTCTAAATCACAGTTGCACATCATTGATGACAATGAGGATGAGAAAACGGGAAATATTTGATTGACGTGAGGTTTAATGCTACCCAGCCACTGTATTATTCGGGGACCAAAAAACACTAACAGAAATTAAAATGAAGAAGATCCCAACAACAGAATCAGTTGGATCTCAGAGGAAATATAAAAGGAACTCATGCTCAGCCTCATTAATCCTTTCCCCCTGCCTCTAATTAGTATGTTGTAAGTGCTCTCTGAGAACACTGGACCATAAGGATGTATGACACAGGTATCAACACTAAACTGAAATGCAAATAATGAAAATGTTGGCAGATAAATAAGTCTCTTCTCTGTGAAGAGGAGAACAGAACACAAAACACAAAAATCCAGGCTGGGTCATCTCTGTAGAGTAACAGCAAATCAAAGTGAAGAAAATCCAACAAAGGAAATGTGCAACTGTTACCATCTGACAATAAACCAGTGACCACCAGTTACAGAAGAAAAGGAGCATTCCATGGATAAAAAAAAAAAAAGAGGGATTAATACATTTATGCTTGAGCTTTCTCTACCTAATAAGCAGAAAGACACCATTCCTTTCAGCTGAAGCTCTCTTGGTTCAATACAAAGTCAAACAAGGAACCAAAAGACAAATGTAAATAAAGTTCTAAACAAAAATAATTGGTTTTTTCTGTACATGAAAGTCAAGTTTCAGGGTATATTCAACACTACAAAAAACATTAACAGGACTCAACAGTTCTCAAGCTTTGAAAAATACCAACTTGTAACTGAAAACACAGGCAACATATGTACAATGAATTTCAGCAATCTCTGAACACACTGAGTAGCTTACTCATAAAATACTGTCATTGTAATAGTAGTATTTGGACTTTAAAAGCTAATGAAACAGTGAGCGCAGAATCTGCCCCATGACATTTAAAGTTCCAGGCAGGTTTTACACCACCACAGGAGTCATTATTATGCACCTTTCCACCTCCCTGCTGCACCCTGAAGCAGTAAGGTTCTCTCTTGCTATTCCTCCCTCCCCTTGATGCTTAACCTCGTTACACCTTACCTTTCAAAGTCCCACCACATTCAGTCCCTACTGATTTTTTTTTCAATCTGCTTATCATTTCCAGGCCTGCTCCTCCCCTGATGCATTTGATAGCAGCTGCCAGTTTTTCTCTTAGGCACCACTACACCTTTTCTAGGTCACTCTACACACACAGCACAGCTCCTGTGAACCGCTGCCAAGTCACCGTCACTCTCACCTAATTTTATCCAAGCTTGTGCAGATACTAATTCCTACTACAATGTAATTTCACAATGAAGAAATTAGTTCCCCTTTTTTAAACCATTAAAAAGTATCAGCAGCAAAACCCCCACACCAACAGATGCATTAAGTTGACACGACACATGGCTCCATTGTGACTGTCTTTGGCATCCCTCAGCCTGTGACCTGGCCTCCACACTTCAGTGTTTTCTGCCCTGAGTCATTTCACTGTGTCTTTATTCTGATTATTAATAAACTGAGACAGGATCCAACGCAGGCTTTCATCCAAATAAATATCAAAAACGTTAAAATAGGAAAGATAAAATCCATCCAGGTTACTATCATGTTGCCTGTTACCACAAAGTTCTTATCAAAGTCCCTACTCAGGAGAAGCAATTTGTTCTCTCATTTTACGGGATAACATATGTAACTCCAGAATCCAAGGGAGGGAAGGTGAGGACATTCCAGAGACCCCTGTGGGCCCTGGTAAATTGACTGGCACAAGTACCTACGGTGGAAGATTCTCTTGGTGAGCCTGCCAGCCAAACCCACAAAGTGACCCACAGGAGCTCACCCTGATAGGAATCCACCAGTGGATGGGCACAGCACTGCAGTAACAAGGACTGCAGAGGAGATTTCCCCCACTGGTTTGTTCCTGCCCTCACAAAAAGGAGTCCCTTTCTTAACCCTGTGTCTGCTCCATAACCTAGAGACACCAGACGCCAAGACAAGAGAAGCTCTTTTTTACAGACTCTGTCCTCCTCTCCCGCCCATCATAAAACATTGCTCACTTGCAATTTCCAATCAAATTTGACAGAAAAGTAAACATCTCGTGGATACGCATTTCTGCAGAGTACAAAGAAACCATGCTGGCTAGAGGTGAGTGGCACCAGAACCACTCCAATGGAAAGAAAAGGAGGCACAAGAGATTTTACAGCCAAAGGAAAGATTACTTAGAAGTGCCTCCTACTTAATCCCTGCACGGCAGCTCTCAGAGGGCCTCTGGCAAACACAGCGCTCCCAATTTGGCCAGAAGTTTTCCCATCATCAGCTCTAATCCCCATTTCTCACTTCCATACCTTTTTTAGCATACACATGTCACCATTTACACTTTACTGAACCGGTACTGAAGTTCCGGCCAAGTGCCAAATGGCAGCGTTAGAGGCAAACACCAGGTCAGGGTGCAAGCTGAGAGACACTGCAGAGATCTCCCTGCTCCTTCCCAGCAGAGCAGACAGCTTCCCAAGCAAGGCACTTGGAACAGGGAGGAAGTGGAAGGAGAGGCACATGCAGTGCCTGCTGTGCTTTAACCTGAGCTCAGCCATACGCTCCTCACAGCAGGGTCTGCTTTTAAAGCAGCACAAACAACTGAATCCTATGGGATCTACACACACCCCCCCCCATCACCTTCTGCTGAAGCACACACTAACATTAATCCTATACTGGCACAAGCAGCATCTTAAAAAAATCAAGAGTTTTGTCTATTAAAACACAAAACTTACACTGGGCAGTAGGATGAACAGAGCAGACATTCTTTTAATTTCATACAGTTTTCCTGACACGCATAAATTGATTTAAAAGATTCCACTCCAGACACCATTTAAAGCTAAATGAATCTGAGGCTGACAATTTTTTATTTTCTTAAGCTTTACTTTTTATACGTGTTCAAAGAAAAGTATTGAAAAACATCACTGCAAGTATCACTATAGCAACTGCAGCTCTTGAAACTTCCTTGATGCAAGATACTCAGATTCCAGATGGAGCAAAATGCCATGTCTATCTTGCTTTTCTAAGGAGCCTCTCTTTCCTACAAAGCCTCCAAGACTAGCAGGGACATCTGCTGCAGAAGTTGCTCTTGCAAAGACCACACAGACTTGGATAAATTCACCTATTTTCACAGTTCCGAAAAGAAATAAAGCAATCAATATCTGCACCCAAATGCCTGCAGGAAATGCCACCAGAACAAGAAAAGAGTTATGCAAGGTATTTATTTGAGTCCCTTTACAACCCAAGGGTTGACCTCATTAAAGTCAGAGACAGTTTTGCCACATATTTCAGCAGTGCCAGAATTCCACATTTACAGATTTCTCTGGTAGCCCAGCTCTTTGACTCACCATGCTGCATCCAGGGTATTTTGTAACATTTCATTATATCTGCTGCAAACCAATTCTGCCTAGCTACCTGGGTGCAATTTGCAGAAAAGGTTGTATATCCTTGAATCAAAATCTTAGAAAAAACTAACAGCAATAGTAACTTTTTAAAAAGTACTATGGAGACTTTTTAAGATCCAGGGTTGTTTTACCTCTAGGAAAAGGCAGAAGACTGGAATAAAGGCACCATTGGCTAATCTTTTTTATGCAGCCATCCAGGGGTGAATAACAGACAATCGTGTATTTCGTTCATTGGTTCCAACATTTCGCATAAAATTCAATATTATGGAAGCAAGAAAAACCAAAAGATCCTTTCAGGTGCCAGTGCAAACTATAACTGCCATTATAATATTCAAGTAAAAATTAGAATACCATCAGAATACATTAGTTCTCCACTGTATTACCGTTGCCAAAACCATGAGGATTTAATGAAAATTCTGATAGATTCTCTGGTTTGGCTCCTAGTCTGAAAAATAATTACCCAGACATTTGCCAGGCTCTGGTCCAATCAATTTTTTGGAAGTGGCCCCTCAGTTGCAAGGTGAACTTGTAATATTTTTGTACCTTCTGTGCCAAATGAAGGCCCTGGGCAGGGCTGTGGAGGCAGGAAAGACGAGTAACTCACCACTGCTAACAGCAGGCACAGTGCCAGCATCTACAGAGGGCTTGCAGGCCACCATTTCCAAATGGCAGCATGGTCCTGTACTGGGAACATCCCAATGCCCTGGAGATTCAGCCCTGTGTCCTCCAGTACACATAAATAAAAACAAGTGTTAACACACCAAAGAATACTGCCTATAGTTCTTATTGCAAGTTTCTGCTATAGCTGACAGATGGCTCAGTTCTTATGAGTGGAAGAA
This sequence comes from Zonotrichia leucophrys gambelii, assembly GCF_028769735.1. Taxonomy (NCBI): domain Eukaryota; kingdom Metazoa; phylum Chordata; class Aves; order Passeriformes; family Passerellidae; genus Zonotrichia; species Zonotrichia leucophrys. The sequence continues at coordinate 19,349,930 of NC_088177.1, read as the reverse complement.
AAAACATTTCTTAGCAGACATCAAATATTTGTGCTTCCTTGGCACACCTCTCAAAGAATTCAAGAGCAGGAAAATAGGGACAGTATGAATTCCCAATCTGAAAGGAGAATAAATAATGGAAAGAAATATATAAGTCATTAAATTAATTAATATTGTGCAGGCCATATTTGAAAATAGTAAACTGAGCACATATCTATACTTCCCTTCTAGAGCCCTGAGCATAACACTCAAAACAACCTCAGCTGCCAATTAACTGGAGTCCCTACAAAATCCATCTATTGCAGTGAGGAATCCGACAGTCACTAGTGGGGAAGTACAATAAAAAGGTTTAAGTTACCACTGTCATTTGAAAAATGTGTAAGTAATAACTTAAATTCTTTTTCTTCAATAATTTTTCATTTTTAAAATCATAAACGAGGGAGTGTCTGCAATTTCTGATTGGTATCCTATGTATAGAGTTGAGGTCTGAGAAAAAGTTCAGGTAGTACCAGTATCTAACCTGCAAGCAATGATGAGAAGCTACCATCAATAACTGAACAGCAATAACAACTGAAAACATTTCTTAAATGGTTCTCTAAATTCTTAAACCAACTATCTAACCAAAAAATATTTTCTAAATTACATACATGGAGCTTTAGGTACTAAATGCAAACCCAGACATGCAAATTTGATTACAGATTTCTGGCACACTATCAAGGCACAGAAAAACACCACATATACTTGTCTGCTTAACTTTAACAAGAAATGGTTTTGCTCATAATTATTCAGAATCTTTAAAACTTTTTTTTTGTGAGCTAAACAAGTTCAAGAAGATCACCTCTCACTTGTGCATATTTTGTGGGGAAAAAAGGTAAAACTTCAATGAAATTACTTCCTTCTAACTATCTCAGCTACTTCTAAGCACAAAGATGGCATGCAGGATCTATGGCTGTAGAGCTCCCATGTCTCAAAATATCACTCTAAAAACGGCCAGCATTACTTAGACTGTGTCAAGGGAACCTACAACTTCTAAATTTGCAAATAGATACGTCTTTCATATCTATCTCAAAATATGTCATTGTCAAGCTTAGGGGGGAAAAAAGTTAACAACAAATGCTTCTGTGAGGATTTTTACAAATAAGGTGCAGTGGTCAGTTACACTTTTCCTACACACTATTATCAATAGCTGTGTACTATTAACAAAGTAAATGTTTGACTTGTCTTTTCCAACTGAGGGGGAAATCTGAGTTTTCTGCTTGGTCAGCAATATTTGCAATATATTTTAGTTTTTGACAGTGTTGTTTTAAATACTTGCAGAACTGCCATTTCTTGAAAAAGAAGTCTACAGAAAGTAATGGCCATTGGTAGATCCTCCTCTCTCTGATGCTACATCCCTTAAAAATTAAATCAGTGTTTTACAAGAAACTGTAAATCAACTGCCTTGAGGCTCAAGTACCAACTATATGTCAATACTTGTGTATCAACTCAGTGATCACTCCTCTCTACACACATTACATTTGCTAGCAAAAGACAACCACTACACTGACTTAACACCGGTTTGTTCAATCCTTACAGTAATTCTAAATCCCTGTGAAAAAGCAAACAAAAAAAAAGTACATTTTCTTTCAGAGAACTTATCTGCATTGTAAAACAAATGTTGGTTTAAAGCTAACTGTAACCACTCAGCAGCACTGCCCCTTGCACTGCCCCGCTCCCAGAAAATGATTAACACCACGTATGGGCCAGTCTGCTTCCCTCCCTCATCATCAACCCTGCTCAGTTTCCAGACAATACAGGACTATTCAGATGCCCATCCTGGTCTGCTTCTTTATGTCCCCATTAACTGACCTGCAGCTGTACAAACAGCAGTGTTTCACCAGCATACAGTCTCCTCTACTACAATTTATCTCATTCAATAGCAGCTCCTAAAGCTTAAGTCCAATGTCTGAAAAACAGTAACAAATACCTTCAAGACATACTCTCTAGTCTACCAAATTATACACAGAGGTCCCAAACAGTAAATTGCATGACAGTCTGTCTACTGCATCTCCACAAAGGGGTTTTGCTGAAATCACAAGTCCTGGGGAGTCTGAGGGGCCATGTGTTAGTTTTATGAATATTCTGACTCATTATCAGGTTCCGTTCTCAAAACAGAAAACAGCACTGTACAAGCTTTGCCAGCACAGCCATCAACAAAAGCCACCATTTATTTCTTCAGGTAGAGGAGGTTTCCCCAGCTGTGCTAAGAATGCCATCATCTTCCTAAATAAACTATTAAACTGATGAGGGGACTGTAATTTCTCTAAAAAAAGTCTGGAAAGAGTTGTTTTTTCAAATTTGCAAAACAAGTCAGCTAACATGAGCAAACAGTCCCTCTCACAGCTGACATCCCTGGCTGGCAGCGGGTTGTAACTCATTTCCATGCTTCCCCCTGCTCCCCCTGCAATCTTTCTGGGTAAAAGAGAAAGACAGAAGAGAGATCCAGACACATCCACCCAACACACATCCAATCCACTGTTAAAAGCAATCCACATTACAATGGCTCAGCTACACTAAATTATTCTGGATTGTCTTTGCACAGACATCTCAGGGCACAGTTTTTCATCTTAGTTGTTCAAAACATTCAGCAGGGGAGCACTTAAATGAAAAGCTTTTTATATTGGTGCTGCTTAGAGCTACTGCGTTTTTTAGAAAGTCTTAAATCTTATCCACATCAAAATCATAGGTTCAACACAGAAGGAAAAATGTGGCATCAGAGTTGAAAATCCTTCTCTCAGGCAGAACTTCTCAGAATGTGTTCTTGATCTCTTACAACAGTTCCCTCAGTTACTGAGTATTTCAGAAAAGTTACAAATTACCTGAAATTTTTGCTATAACTAATATAGAGGATATACTTTTAGTATTAGACAAAATTAGGTTTTTGTCTTAAAGAAAGTATTATTTTTATAATTCACAGTTTAAGAAAATGGATTTGAGTAAGTTTTTTTTAATAATTTACAGATTTCAAAGAATGGGACATGTGAAAACAAGACTCTATTTTTCTAAGGTGGCGATGTTGACGTCTTTAACGCATTATTTCCCATTTGATTTCAAGTACCGAACAAGAGCAGGGGAAAACCTTTGAATGTCCTGTTACAGCTATTGTGTCTCAATAACGCCAAGGAAAAAGGCCAGGGACAGGAGGGGCCACATTCAACTTTTACAAGAGCCAGCAAAAGTTACGGCCCGGAGTTTATTTCCAAGAACTCGGCTAACCCCTTCAGCACAACAAAACGCAGCAGTTGATGGGTGAAGCGCTCTTTTCTTTCTCCCCCTCCCCTGGCCGGGGGAGGAAGGCCGGGGCTGCCGTGCCCCGAGTGCCTGGCTCTGCTCCAGGCTGCGCCCAACGAGCTCCCGGCAGCCGCCCCCGAGCGCCGCCAACAGCGCCCACCGAACCCACGGGCACGGCCGCGCCTCACAGGCTGGCCTTTTCATCCAAAATAGAGAGACACACAGACGTGCTAGAATGTCGCATGGCCCGGGCTTCATCGCAGCTAATCCCGTGTCACTTCAGCTCTCCTCCAAGTAAAGCGGGCGCTAATACCTTCCAACAATTAACAAAGTTTACATGTAGTGCTGCTCAAGTCACCTAACATTTGATGCAAAAAACCTCTTAACTCTTCTAATTTCAACTGCTAGAAACTCAGTTATATATTCAATATTTGAGGGGAAAAAATTAATTAGTAGAGAAGTTCTGATTTCTTTTCTAAGCATCACTGATAGGGCAAATAACTACAATAGGAACCAAATTCTACAAAGCAGAAGGAGATTCATTCTTTAAACAAGTATCAACTAAAGAAACATCTCAGTAACACATTGGTGTCACCACTAACTCAATTTGCTCAAGAATGTAATGCTCACTGATGCTTCCACATTTTTAAATGACAGTAATTTTTATGCTTCATATTAATATTTTATGTTATCTCCTTTTCTGACTGACTACAAGCTTGATTTAAAACAAAAAACATTACAATATAACCTAATTATACAATAGAAAGCAGTTTTTCTGCTTCCCAGTGGATCTGCATTAAGTTTCAAGTTAAAAAACAAAATTAGCCACAATACAATGAATTGTGCACAGAAAGTGCTGTCTGTTACCCATTTATGGAGTAGGATTTTCTTGTTTGGCTAAGGAGTTTATTTACTTGAAAAGAAATGTCACTTTTCTCTGCAATAATTTGCAAACTTGATTAAAACTGTAATTTGAGTTTGACTGACTATCATATTACAGGGTATAAGCCAAATCCTTGCTAACAAGGCCCAAAACACATCCTTCCAAAAAGATCACTTGCACACAGGAGGGACACCCTGCAAGAAAACACACATTCAAATCCTACTGGCAGCCAAGTTCCATCTGAACAGGGTGTAACTTCTGTAAATTACCAGCAGTGAACCAAGAATCCCATCTCCTCAGGCTCAATGCCAGCACTGCCCAAGCTCAAAAAACCACCCAGGAAATTTACTCCCATTACCATCTTGTGCTGAAAGCAGTTCTCAGCCCTAGCCTTTTGTTTCAAACATAAAAATTATATACACACTATTTAACAAAGGCATTTACTCTGCAAATCTTACATCACAGACATTCTGTTTGTAGTATCTAATGAACACAGCCAGCACATCCTGGGTTAGGACCAGCTCTCTCCACCCAGAATGGAAGAAGCTTTTCCCAAAGGTAAGGGAGAAGACTACTGCTTGATCGTGTATCATTGAACAAGGAACAGCAAGAGACTGCACCCAATAACATACATGGATTAGCTTTAATGAGCACAAAGTGAAGTTGTAATAAATGCTACAGATAAAACCGAATGCCTCCCCACTGCTGAGAGGAAGAAGGGGGTGCAGGTCTCTCCAGATGACACTTGGCAACGGCACTTTGCTCCCTGAGACAGGCATTTCCTAGCGCTGCTCAGCAAAGCACTGCACCTGGGTAATTCTGCTCAGGAGAACCATTTAATTAAATACAGTACTAACAGCACACACAGGGTGTGGGAAATACACACAGCAAACAAAAAGTACAGATAAGGAAGATTAAGGGTACAAGAGAAAAGATTCTGGAAGACAGCAGGTAAGTCCATCTGCCCAAGAGGGGCAAAGCACTGGCTGGATTACCATTGACATGCAATCCACTCCCACATTCATCACAAATTATATATCCACTGGTCATAACCCAGATGAAATGTAAAACCATTTTTATGCCTAAATAATGATTTAGTGTATTAGTTATCACTTAATTTGAAAATTAATTAGCAATCCACTACATGGTATTGAAGAAAAGGGTTGCAGCTAGCATCATGCTCTCACTTTGTTAATTTAGTTTATGAAATACATACAAATGAATGCCTGTGAAATGCAAAAATAAGAATTTATAAGTAAGAATATTTGAGAAGAGACACTGATTCTGCATAATTAACAGGATGGAAGAGATGGAAATGTTTGCTCTTCAGCAACCTGTAATTTAGCAAGCTGCTATCACGAAAAACCTGTTATTCCATTTATCATTTTCTCACCAAACTGGACTAAAATTTCAGTCTGGGTTCCATTTAAATCTCTGTAACAGTGCAGCTGAACACGGCTCCATAATCACTCCACGGAGTATTTGCTAAGTAGGCTATATTTTGAGAGAGGAGGAGGTGAAAGACCTTTTCCTTTAGATACACTAAAGTAGCCTTTGAATCAGACTGAGGGGCAGAGTGAAAAGGCATCAACAATGCCCACATCAGGGTAATGAAGCAGAAAAGCAGCAGGATCAGCAGCAGCGGAGGGAAGGAGCTGAGAGGACACCGGAGCTCCCCCACCGCAGGCAGGATGGCACCAGTGCCTACGTGACAGCGCGGTGACAAAGCACACAGCGCAGTCAGGATGAAGCTTCAGATTAAGGCCATTCACCCTCCACACACTCCACTTATGTGCTTTGGAAAACCACACTTGTGATTTATTTGTACCACCAGCGGTGTGCAGCACAAATCCCCTGCGTGGTGCTTAACAAGGAGATGGGAAAATGCACAAGATCGGCCTTTCACCATTCTTAATGTATGGGCAAAGTATCAGAAGACCTTTATTTCCAGTATGAGAGAAAAGGTTTTTCCCAATGACCAAATACACACCATTTACAAGGATTATCGTGCTGGTTAAAAGGCATTTCAGCAAGCTCACTGCTCAGGGTGTGAAAAGGTCTTAGGGTGTTACATTAGTTTCCCTCCAGCTATTCACTTGGTGCCAGTAACAGAGTACAGTACTTTTGAAATCCAACACTTACATTGCATATGTTTTTTGGATGATTTCCAATTCTGACCAGTTTCAGATGTTAGACACACAAACATACAACATTTTCCAGTACACTTTTCTGGTTTCTAAGCAGCAGCAGTTTTGGGCTCTCTAAATCAGAGATTATAGCATTTTGTGTAAAAAAAAAAAAAAACAAAAAACTCCAGAAACTTTTCTTCTACAGATATGAAATGGGTATTTCTCCTTTTCATCACCCTGTTCTATCCTGCAAATCTACCAACTGTCCTTAGAAAGAAACCAACTGTACCAAATCACAACTTCCATAGAAAAGCAACAATGGGCTTTACCCAATTAAAATGCAAATATGGATGTTAAGCAATTCAAAATTTTAAATGCAATTCAATATCCTTTAATGTCATTAATCAATATTCTTTTCAGGAAGGTAATGGCATGAAACAGCTTGCATTAAAAACAGCAGCAAAACATTTTGCTAGCAATGACCTCCTTCAATCTTGGTAAGATTTACATCTTTCTCTAGAGTTGGAATAGACAATTATAGCCTTAGAACATGTAAGCCGACATTTTAAATGTCCATAACTGACTACCATTTGTTTACCAGGTCACATAAAAAAATGAATTATCCAATAGTGTAAAACTCTATAATAAAGTATTACTTTATAAAAAAGCAATTAAGCACCAAGAAAAGTCTGACTTTACGCAAACCCAAGCTGTTTACTATGACCACAAGATAATTGTCTTTGTTTGGCTTATCATTCGAGACCAGTATTCAGCAGAACATAAATGTATCCTTAACTTTGTGCTTATCATTAAAGATTTGTTCATTTTCTGTTCTACATGCCCCAAGAAAATACGATTTTGAACCTGGGTTTTAGCAAATTTGCAAAAGATCATAAACAGAGTAGTAAAATCAATAGTCTTCATATCCTTCTTTTCTTGCTCATGCTAGTATCTCTAAAAATCATAGAGCTGTCTAACATCAAATATCCATCCTGTATTTTCTTCAAAAATGAACATTACTTTTTAAAAATCTCAAGCAGCATACACATTGCACATTCTTCTGTGTGTTGTGCTTACAGCCTATCCAAACATGATGCAGAACCCCACAGTAACAGCTCGTGTCCATAATGCAGCTATCACTTTACCAAATAATCCAAAACAGAGCAAGATGAAATGGGAGAAGAAAAAAAAAGACCCCAGTCATAATCAACTCTTCAGTATGAAATATTTAAATTATAAATAGGTTCAGTATAAACCTATGCAAAATTGTACCGATGATTTATTTCAACAAATAGCTTTTCAGAACAGCAATAATATCATTATTAATATAATAATTTATTTTATATTATTTAATATTATTTTAAAATACATCAAATGTTATACAGTAGCAGAGCTAGAAACAGCTCCTCAGAGCTGTGCAGTTTTTCTGTTTCAATGTCTCTCATCTCTTACTGTCTCTGCCACTGCAAAAGTCTCTCAAAAGCCAGTTATATCTACAGTATACTTTTTAGACAAAAATATCCACATCATTTACATATCTTTATTATTTACACTTTCTCATTATCTTAAGTAACCAAAGGCTCACAAACCCAAAAAGTTTATAAAGCCTTTACCCTCCTTCTGCTAGGGATTAGCATATTTAAGCATTCTAGGGAGGCCCTCATGAAACAAAAGATAAGGGCTGGGAAGTACCACAAAGAAATGCTTCTCAAGTAGAAATGGGTGCTCTAAAATAAAACAAAAAAAGGGAAAAACCCCAACACTTAAGCATTCACACCACTTGCTATTTACCCAGTGACAGAAACAGAGGTTAAAAAAAATCACTGCAGAAATTCAAAAGATGGTAACAAAAGCTGGTGTATCACACACAACCAGCTCAAAGTTATTCAGCTCCTTTTTCCTGGCAGCAAAGGTCTGCTCCAAAGATCACCAAAAAGCAAAGCCCCAAAACAGGCCTCCATCTTCTATAAATCAAGTAAACTATCAAAGGAAATAGCAGAAGAAAAAAGAAATCTCTCTCTCCTCAGGCAAGAAGTTCCCAAAACATCAACACTTAAGCCAAGATTTTCATTGAGACAATGCAGTTTTAAATTGGTTTATGTGTTTTTTTACACACCAGTAGTGAACGACTGGGTCTCTTGTGCTCCACGGACCAATTGTGGTGAGACAGATTTTTCTCTTAATCGGCTGCTCAATAACTCTAGACAACCCTGTTATTCAGTAATCCAGGAATAATTCTCTTTCTCTCTCCTGGGGCCATTACACTGCCTCTCAACCCAAACTGAAGCAGGATTAGCACCATTTTGCCTCTTCCCCTCCACTACTTGCTGTTTCTCTTGAGACAGAGCTGACACCGGTGGAACTGCCCAGAGCAGCAGTGGGGGATGCTCTGGGCAGAGACCAAGCTGGGAGCAGGGGGATGTCAGCAGTGAGCAGCTGCTCTCAGAAGGGTCTCACTGAACCCTGCGGCTGGCCGGCAAGAGAAGGCAAGGCCAGCTGGCTGCCCGTGCAGACTGGAGGTGGGCAGAAGCCCACAAAGGTAGTCCCTGCCAGGTCAAGGCTCAGACCAGCTTCAATCACCACAGAACTGCACCCCAGGCTTCACTGTCTCCTCCAACAGCAAACCAAACATCTAACAACTCTACAAATGCAAAGAAAGCAGTGTTTTTGAGCCAGTGGTTATATCGCTGAAATAGAAATTTGTACTCATCAATGCTGGCTGGAGACATGCTAGAAAACTGCTGTTGTTGTCTGACTGTTTCAGTATTTCACTGTGTCATTCCTTCCACACATCCACAAATTAAAAACAAGACCTTTGTCATGGGGAAATTATTTTTTAAATCATTGACTTGTCACAGAGCCTTTATGGGACTTTTACATAAGTCTAAGTTGCAACCTCGTATAGAATTGTACAAAGAACAGTAAAACACTAAACTTTTGAGCACTAAATACTACTGCACTGCATTCTTTGATCTCTGTGGAGCTAAAATGTAACACTATGTATTTCCCAGCAACCTATTACCAAGTACATCTATCAGTTGATGAAGAAATTTCAGATTTCTTGGTAGAGAAATGAGAAATGCAAACAATCTGCTATGTTACTGATAACACTTCAGGATCGCTTGGTTCAATTTTTTTGAAGTGCTTTCATACATTTTTGATAGCTCAGTGAATGGACTTCTGGGTAGTCAATTTGCATATATTTTGATAGAATATGCAAAGAGGCTCTCTGAACATCCCTTTAAATAAACTACAGAGAAAATGTTCATTATTTCAGCAGCTACGAAGGATCGATTTCTCTGTCCCAGAGAAATCAGACACCCATACATTCTCTGCATTAAAAATTTAATTGGATTATTTACTAACAACATCATTTCCTTCTTGAAAACCATTTTATACTCATCTCTAACAAGCCTCTAGAAACCTCTAGAAGCCAAGTGAAAAGTTGAAAAATTTACCACAATTATATATTTAAAACCAGATTTTTTTGAAATTAAAGTAAACAAATCCACATTGAAATACCCAAATCAAAAACAGATTGTTGGGCAAGCTGCCCACTCAAGCTGAAGAGCAAAATCAGCAATGAGCCTGCTAGTCACAGGTGCCTAGATTCTCCCCAAATTTTATAACTCATCAGTTTCGGCTTTTCAGACTTCCTATTCCCATAGAGCTTCCTGTGAATAATTACTCCACACGGACATTTCTGACCCATCTCTGAGCAGTAAATTTATACTTTCTTCTTTGTGCTGACCCTGAGTAACTTCACTCCTGGACAAATACCAGTGGAATTTCAAGTGTTGCAAATAATCAGACATGCCTTTCCTTACACACAAGTATTCATGAAATTCAAGACTACTCGTCCAATGCAAACATCTCAGGTTTTCCTCTAGGATAAGGCGAAGGCGCTGGAACAGGGAGTGTTTCACAGAGAGATGATGTGTAAAGACAGGTTAACCACACAAGACAACTGCACTGTATCACAACAAAAATGACCTTAAATTAGTTTGATGAGAATGAACTTTGATAATAATGGAAGATAAAAAGGTGTTTGATTATTTAGAACATCTTTTTAATTTCCTTAACGTAAATGGTTACTAAAATAAGGAAAGATAAACAGGCAAATAGCTTCCAAGACTTCCAGCTTGGAAGGCAGGTGAATCTATCTGCAGGTAAAAAAGTTCAAAGATTTGCTGTTAGAAGAAAAAATACACAGCAACAGAGTCTTAAAAATTTATATCTTATGAACTTTGCTAGGTAATCACCCAGATCTTTCATAATGAAGCATTTTTAACTGCTTAGAGCTTGTAAACCATTTTGTACAGCACATAAATACTGTATTTTTCTACAGAATTCTACAGCAATTTTCACATTTGAAGTATTGTTGTGACATTATATCTCATGTTGTTACAATCATTCATCTTCTCTGCAGAAGAGTCCTGCTTCACCAACAGACATGAATTATGTTATCAGTGTGATACAGAAAGGGTAAGTTTAGATAGCTAAATATCAAACCTTGCTCCAATTACATAAAATAAGAAATATAGACCATTCTGTACCAGAGGGAATTGCCACAGGCTCTTTAAATTTAGATTTACAATAGGCTATAGATGTGGGTTATTAAGAAACCCAGACACTCACAGAATCTAAGTACATACACAGATTGTGTTTCACCATCCAAACAGCCCAAAATTCCTGAATAAATAGTGAGCAGGCAGAGCTAAATTTCTGTCTCAAAATAATTGCCAGAAACATAGAAAATTTCAAAGCAGCATACAAAAGCACTGCACATTCCCACTATTTAACAAGTGTTGGAGCTGACCCACAGCAGGAGCCCCACGAGCTGCAGTAACTCACCAGTCTGGCAGAAAACTAGGTCAGTAGCCCCACAAAAACATTGCTTAAATTTCTGCCAGTTAGAGACTTTAAGCTGCTTAATGAGGGGTTCCAGATGAGTACAAGGGAGAAGAAGGACTACATTGCTAGGAGCAGGACAGAAGCTGGGAGAGATTTCCTCATGGATTGCTGCTGTAGAAGGATGACTAAATCATCATCTCCAGAAGGCTCAGTCTCCTGCCTAGCTCCTGAAGGCTCTGGCCAGAATGAGACAAATGGGACACAAGTAAGCAAAGAACTCCAAGCACCCCTCTGCCTTCCCTACCTCAAAGGGCACTCACTCATCAAACCTCAACAACTGTTAACTGCAGACACTTCTTCAAAAGCACTACCATGCAAACCCCAGATTTGGTATTCATGGTTACAAATTTGTACATCATCTTTAAAAACACATTAAACACCATTCCCACAGAGAAATTACTTCTGTTTGCCCCAAAATGAAAAAGAAGAAGGGCGGCAAGGGAAGGGATAAGGCAGAGGGAAATGCATTTCTTGGTAAAACTATCTACATAAAAGAAGTGCAGCTAGAATTTTGTAGAATTTAGAACAGAATAACTTATTATCTCATGGGTTACCTATTTTCAAGGTAACAAACTGCCCACTAAACCCAAAATTGTAGGAATGGTGACATTGTAGCACCATTGCAAATCCCAATGCGCTGACCCTGGCAAGCACCATTCTGCATCAAATTAATGACAAGTGAATATTACCTTTGCTTCCAGCTGCCTAGCTTCCATACCAATCCCGAAGTTTCCACTTTGTCCTACCTGCTCCAAGACCATCAGTAACACAGATTACATTTCCAAAGCACTGAAATGCAGAGTACATCCCACCATATGACTATCTGCAGCTGAAAGGATTTGAAGTACCTTCTAGCTAAGGTGCACTACCTCTGTTTATATTCAATGAATGCTGCTCAGTTGCAGCTGTTAACAACAAATAATTAATTCATAAAAGGGTAACTTACTCAGAACTCTTCAAAGACTTACTATCTAGCCTTACCTTAAGCAGGAACCATGAAAAAAAAAAATTCTTACAGTGGTATATATCAGCTCTAAAACCATCTCCTGTGGGATAATGGCTTGCTTCTAATGATATAATAAATCACAGGGAATAGTTAAGAATCAGAAAAACAAATGAGACATCTATTACTATTTATGAACAATATTTAGAACGGTTCAGAGAATTTGCCTGCTAGCTTCAGTGACCATTGGGGGTGTGTATGGGGGGAATCTACCTTCAAAACTCATTTTTCTCAGTTCCACAAAACTTTTGAAAACTTTTGAAAATCCATAATCACTGTAAACACTGTAAAATTAGGCAATTAAGTCATAGTAGTAAATATTGTAATGTTGGTTAATATTTGATATTGGAGTTAACACCAAATACACACCTAAAAACTCCCACAGACTTTTAAAGATGTGCTGGCATAACCTAAAGCCTGTAACTATAGTACTAGAAAAGAAATTCAAGTTTGTAGTAACAATATTTGAAAGCAGCAAGAATCCATGAGATACTGAAATGTAAGGTGTTCTGACTTTTAACTTGCCTTAAAATCCAACTGCTTATTTCTGCTGAATTCCTCCCTGATGTCCACCCAAGACAGCGAGCTGCCTCTGTGCCATGCTCTGTTCAGACAAGGCTGTGGATCTGGGAGGCCTGTGCAGTCCATGGCCACAACAGGAGTTTACCATCTGCTGACAAGTCTGTTCTCAGTCAGGTTTTCACCTGGGATGTGGAGGGTGGGAGTAAGTTTGGAGGTAGAGAGAGGGAAGTGTGGTTTTGTTGCTGTTGTTTTAAATATACTATTTCTGCCATACCAAGAGTGGTCAGCATGCTCTTCTCAACAAGCTTGAACTGAAGTGACCTTGTCCACCCAGCCTTGCTAACAATACCTAAGAAGAGGATCTGTGAATCCCTTACAGGTTCTTGATAAGCAAAGCCACAGTGGCTTATCACAAGACGCTATACCAAACACACATTTTAGTCACCTTATAAACAAAACCAAAAAGCTCTACAAACTTCCAGGGCTGCAGTATCAGATTACAGAGACAAACCCAGCCAGTACTTCCGAAAGCCCCATCTGACCTTCTTACTGGCTGCCACACAATCTTTACTTCCTTTAAATTCTGCTCCAATTCTACTCACATTGTTTCATTGCTTTAGGGAGCTTCCGCTTCACAATGAGGGCACCTCTGCCAATGCAGCCTTGCCTCTGTAAATAATTTACTGGTTACATGATTTCATCATAAGCAGTGACTGGAACTGCAGCATGGGGGAATTTAAAACATGAGTGTCTAAACATGCACTTAACAGAATCCCAGAATCCCCCCATCATCTGCAATGCCTGGCACACCTGGAGCAGGTTTCCCCTTGCTACAGGAGCCACCAAATATGTTTCATAAAGACGGGGATGAAAAATTCCCTCCAAGAAGGATAACTACTTCAACAGCCACTGTAAGCTTCACCTGGTGTACACAAAAGTAGAGGGTACTGTACACTGATTCCCCCCATACCTTTCAGCCAGTCTCTCATACTCCTTTTAAGACTGAACACATCTCATGGCCACAGAAAACTGTCTTGAGTCAATTAAGAAACATCAAGCATCTTGCTGGCTCCATCAGGATATTACACTGCCTCATGCAGGCTCTCCAAACTATGGAGGGTGTGAGAAGGTGCCTCATCCACACCAGCCAGCTGCACTCCTACCCTGTGCAGCCATTGCAATGCTGTCTCCACAAAAGGGACCACGACAAACAGCTACTTCTTCTGTAAAGGCCTTTAAAATAATCTTTCATACATAAAACTACAGACACAGTTTATGCCACTGGGACTGTCCAAGAGACAGAACACAAAAATTTCGTTCCAGTGGGATACAAGGTTTTGTTACTTGAGAGCCTGATTGTAAAAATTGGAGCATGTGCACTTCTGAGGAGTTTTATGCTCTTGTGAACAGGTCCATTAAAAACACTCACCTGAATACACATTCTTCTGCTTACAGAGCAGAAAACATGCTTAAGCAGTCACTAGAATGCTGTCCTCCACAGATGGTAGCTTGTTCGAGAAGCACCAGGAGTGGGGACAAACTGCAGAATAGCAGTGATGTCAATTCTCCATCATTAGATAATGGAGTGCTTGCCTGTCTTCTTCAAAACATTTTGCTAGCAGTTACAGATTTCTCCATACAAATTTCATTTCTCCATGAAATTACTGAGTACTGAATTGATATTTTTTAGAATTTGTTAATAATGTTACAAGACAAAATCAAGCAGAAGGAAAGTTTCCATCAAAATTGCAAAACAGTGGTAATTCAGGTCAAATAGGTTACAAATATTTACATTAACACACTAGGTCTGTTTTGTCATTGGCTTTTTATCATGATTTGGTTTTGTTAAACTGACCACCACAACAAGCACTCCTGTTCTCATTTATTTTCACATTATTTCATCCCGGTATGTTTATACACATAACCTGAAATTCAAGTTTTAGGACCTCTTCTAAAAACTAATTGCACTCTTAGCCACCTTTCCAATGTTAGCCAACTGAGGACAGCATTGAGGGACAGTTGGATGGACATTATTTATATTTACTTACTTTTAATTTAAATTGAGAGGGAAGGGAGTAATTACATTTATTATAAGCCAGCCTGGAATTCTGCCTGTAATTAGGATCTGACACATCTTAGAAGAACTCCATTTTCAGCAGCTTATGACATTCACCAAACTGTCAGTGAGGTCACAGATTTCATACAGCAAGCACTCTTCTACTGAGACGTTAAAAACAGACTCTGTTAAAATGATGTTGTCATGACTGCAACAAGACTAGAAAAAATAGGTTGTGAAGTCCATATTAAAATACCTTTTTAGAGTACTCTGTTGACGAGTTCTAAAAGTGGAAGAAGCTGAATTTAAGCTGTGGCAGACGGGCTGCCTCATACCAAGGGTGTGGCTCCTGGTTGGTTTGCGGCGAGCTTTTTTTTTTTTCTTGTGGGGAAGTGGAAGGGGAACAGAGAGAGGATTGCTCATTTTCTTGACAAAGTACCAAAATTATAGGCCTCTGAAAAACTTCAGAAGGGGTTGTTAGTTCGGAAACTCAATTTTTCACAGACCAGCAGCACTGGACGTGCTCTACAGCCTCCCTAGGACATGGGATTGTTGCACACGCTGCTTCCATAGGCAGGGAAAAATCTGGTGCTTTACGAATAAACTGAAGTGAACTTCAGCTCCTCATCCAGCAGCCAAGCACCTACTCTGGTAAAGATGGAACTAAAAGCATGACCCTGTCTTTTAATCTTGCTTTTCCCAGGGAAACACACAAAATAGAAAAAAAAAACCCCAAAAATATGAAGAAAGCTGGTATGTGGAAAAGAGTGAAAAGGCAGAACACAGGTCAGTGGAAAACGCAGCAGTGGTGCCACTGCTCAGAAAAGCAGACAAAAGCAAAGGAGGTCAAACCCAAATGAAAAGGCCAAAAGCCAGGGAGAAGATGCAGCTGCAACAGAGAAAAGAAAGACTGGAAATGCTTGTGGTCTCCCATAAAGAACAACTCTGCTTTGTAGAAGCAACTTTTTATTCTTCCCTTTCCCCTGCTCACCCTCTAGGTCCCTGGCATTTTTTCTATGATCCTGATCACAATGTTGTGCTTAGGAGAAAAATATTATTGGAGCAAACAGTAGGAAATAAACTGCTCACTTCAAAGCATACAACAAGATATCTTTTTAATAACATCGTGTTTTCACTATATGAAGTTTTGAGTTTGTGGCTGTCTTTTTTTTTTTTTTCTTTTTTTTAAATTAATTTCTTCCATAACCTTACAGCAGAAAGCTCTCACTGGGGTTTCTGCATGCAAGACTTCATATTTGTACTCCATAGTATTTAGAGAACTACATCAACAAATAAAAATTGTAGAATACCATGTATTTTTAATTGGTTCACTGCAGATTCCTGTTTAGTGCCAACAAGACTACATGCTACAAGTGAATATTATCCATCCTGAATGAAGGAACACGTTCATACTATGGCAGAGACAGACAATTATGCACAAACTGTGTGCATGTGCCATTATCAGAAATCTACTCCTTAGTTTATTTACTAAGAAATCTACAAAGACTTTAAGCCAAGGACAATTCCTCTCTGTCCAGTCTTTTCTGGTGACTAACTCAAATATGGATTTTTTTTCCCCACATGCTTAAACAGACCTTTATTCCATGGCCCCTGTGAAGAGGATTCTTTCTTCACACTAGCCTAGTACCTACCTGGTGCTTCAGCCATTCAGCCACAGGGGAAAATCAAGACAGAAAAAAGTTAATCTCCAATTATGTTATCAGCATTCTCGCACCTCACTAAATTTTCATGTGCTTCCAAGTAGTAAATCAATGAAATAACCTTTTCTGTTAGAGATGTCTTATCTTTCCATCTATTAACCAATACTCTACCACACATTCATCTGTATGCCACAAAAGATTGTGATACTTTTAATTCTACTGTACTTTTTTATTAATATAGCTTGATATCTGTGCCTAGTTAGAATGTTTCTCCCACAGTAAAGAAACTGTAGCTCAGTGGCCATGTCCACTTTCATAATGGCTTTCATGTGGCCACAATGTAAGGTTTGGCAACTAAACTAAATTTTAATTCAACAATCTAATAACACTACATTGTCCATTTTGGAATTTGGATGCTCAGAGTTCCAACCGTCCAAAGATGACTTAAAATCTTGTCTCCTAATTCCAAAGCCAATAATTTTAATTAAGACCACAATCCTGAGCTTGCTCTCTCTCTCACATACAGAAAGCCTTGAGAAAATTACAAAGCTCACCATTAGCAAAAATAAGGGCTGTTACAAATAGGAAGGGATTGGAAGTCAAATGATTACAAGAAAAAAAATAGCCACAACTACTAATTAAACTAATTAAAAACTAATTAAAGTTTCCCCACAGTATGTGTATCTTTAAATTCACTGAACTGCACTGAGAAGCTGGCAATATCTGGGTAAATCCATGTGATCTGCTTTCATTGACTCTCAAACACTAGCCCACTGGACTCCCTCATGCTAAACTTACTACTTGAGATGTGAAAAATTAATAGCTTCAGAAATGGTTAAATGAAAACACTCTTAGGGTTTCATCTGTTAATTTAAATCTCCTTTGGGTCTAGGAATTTCTTGGTATCTACAGAGAAAGCAGGACTCAGAATAATTCCACATGTACTAGTATCAGACACCAAAGCATTCCAGCACCATAACAGGATAATGCTAAGGCTCAAATTACCTCTTCTCTCTTCTACACAGGCAGAACAGCACTTGAAGAACACTGGGCAGAAGAGAGAAACAAAAGTGAAAAAAACCAAAGGAAATACAAAAATATGAAAAAAAAAGAAATGAAAGTAATGAAATTTTAGCAATGTGTTCACATCTCTACAATTTGTTTTTTTTCTCACAATATAAAACCCCAACTAGATTCACTTTCAAAAGACAAGGAAGAAAATAAGGAACAGGGAACATTCTAGTTTCCTGCTGCTTCTAAGAAAAGCAGTGAAAGCATGTCAGAGTAAAGAGACTTGGAACTGCTAATTTAGATGCAGCTTAAGATTAGAAATTCACTTTCATCTAAAATAAGGAACATCCACCATGTGCCTACCAAAAAACTTTTTGCTGAGTCATTAAAATATATTTAAGTAGTTGGGCAATTGTACACACTACCTCTTCAGTCATCTGTTTCTTAGCTGCTTCATTAAATATTTCAGAAGCAGCTCAATCAGAAAAGACAAAGAGCATGAGTGGATGATACAAAACTACAGATATTTGGAATCTGTGGCCTGCTTGGCATAACAAGTTGAAGAAATGTAGTGGTCAGGAATGATTATAAAAAAATCAGTTTAACTAATCAGAATTCAAACAGTAATAGGGTAAGGCACAAAGTAAAACACTCCAAAATGTATTTGAAATGACAACGCTTTGTCTTTTGAACTTTTTGTATAGAACTAAAACAGAGCAGTTAACACTCGTGAGAAAGTAATTAATTAATTTCTAAACCTTTCAAAACAAAAATTTCCTTTTATAATTGCCATCTCTAATAATTGTATGATTTGCAATAAAACTGCCACTTCTCTTACCTCTTTTCTCTGAGAGCAGCTTTACTTAGTACAAAACCATCACAACCAGCTTTCTACCATGATAAATCTCAAAAATCCATAGTTTGACATTGTAATGAACGGATGCTGAAGCGGATGACAATGCACCCCAAGGCAGCAAACCAGGTATGTGTTCTCTTTGCTGGTGGCACACTAAGCAACAACAAGATACTTCATCTCACTGTGGTCCTCCTCCCATCCACTGTGGATGTATTTTTTAAGTACTGTCATGCTTTTGCTCATTACAGTCACAGTTGGGCCTCAGTGTTTGCTTTTTCTCTTTAAACATCTGTCCTGCAATAATCAATGTGCACAGAGCGAGTTCTCAAAACACAACTGGTGTTTCAGAACAGAGCACCCAGGGAATGAGACCTGTCTCCACGTCTCAAGAAAAAACAAGATTTATGGCAACTTAGACAATTGTTTAGAGGGGAAAAGAAGCTATTTTTAACTATCCTTCCTAGTGGCTGCACTTAAGGGAGGCTCCCATTTCCTTTCTTCATCTTACACAGCAGCCATAACTACTACTTCCTTTTCCCTCAGCTGTTTTTACAAAATATCAGGGCTTGCAGCTTGCAACTATGCACTGTCTTCAATACAGTCACAGGTTCAAAGCAAAAGCCTCCAAACCAACTGCTTCCAAACCAACTTCTGCCCTGAAGGGCAGCCGGCAACTTTACCTTTGAGTGTATCTATTTCTGTTCCAGACAGAAATAGCAAGCCTGAATTAGGCAGGGCCCTGAGGCCAGCCAGGGGATCCAGATTCAAGCTGCTGTGTAAATAAGTGTACAAGGGGATGCAGACCTCACACAGACTACTACAGATTGTGGTTGTGCTGCTCAAGGACTGCTACTTGGTGTGATCATTTGCACTTGGGACAACTAAACTCCAGTACAGGAATCTGTAGAGACAGACAGCACTGCTAAAACAAGTTTTCTGCAGTCCTTAATAGAACTAGATAAATGCTACCATATGCCAAGTATGGGACATGAGAAAGGAACTCTGTCTTTGTCTTCAGATGGAGACATTTGAGACGAAGACAGTATTTGTGTTCACATTTGTATACATTTGGTGAATAAAAACCGGAAGGATAGGAAGGGCAGAGCAAGCAAAGGCTACTGCAATTCTAAGCTCACTTCCAAAGACTGATCTCATCAGTCTTGCACAAGACAATTCCAACACAAAGATGAAAATTCAAAATAAATCCAGCAGAACTGCAAGTTATCCGCTATCACGCTAATGACCAGATGGAGATCTCCCAGAGAGCATGATCATTTTCTTTTTGAACTCTCACACCCACCTTCCCCTGCCACACAGGAGTTTACAATGCTGAGAATAATTCTGGGTTTTGTCTATGCAATGACAAATTATATTACCAGCTTGCCTCTCAAAAGTCCTGGAACCTTTTAATAAAATGCACCATAAGAGAAATAATTTGGAAATCTGCAGCATGGAACCTGTATACTCCTCAAGGACTAAAATAGCCCTTCCCACAATTTTACCTTAACTGCCCCTCTCCCCAGATCTTAACTGAAGCTTCTTATGATTCTTCTGAAAGCCTTATTTAAATATATATCTGAAATCACTTCCTTAATTACTCACTCAAGCTCATGCATGTTTAAAAGAAGTTTGGTAGGTGAGCCACCTCTTGTGGGCTGTACTGAGCCAAGTTTAGGTAGGCAATGACCGTCCTACACTGCCTCTAATCTCACCCCAACAGCATCTCCCCCAGAACAAATTATACATCCACAGTGCATCTGTCAATTAACAGCCTCAGAGTGTGTGTTCTGCAAGACAATAAAAGTAGAAAAATAAAGGAGCCTTACTTTTTGAAAGCATACCAGAAGAGTCAGAGAAGCTAAGCATTCCTCTAGGGAAGAATAAACTTCAGTCTCTTGCACTTCCTTTATGCACCCCAGTTGATCTGAGCACTTATCAAAGATCTCTTTTTAGTAACATGATACAACTCGTTTCTTTTCATTAAAGAGAAGAAATGCATAAAACAGCAATGTTCAAGTGGAAATAAAAATGTCTTTCTACAATAACTGAAATAAGGGCAGTAAGTGAAATTTAAGAAGAGATAGTATCAAGAAAGAAGCACACAAAGAACCACCTCTGAGCTGGAGGATAAAACATCCATGGGGAAGGGAGAAGCAGGAGAGTGTGCAACTGTGAAAGTCTATTCCCTGCAAGGCCTTGAAATTACCCTTTTTTCACCAGATGAGGCAAGTACCCTGCAGAGAGATACCTCATAAAAACCATCATAGTTATGCACAAAGCATCTGAACTAAGGTCAGATACTTGCTATAATGAGTTTAGGGGTTTATATGACTAATTTCATGCTTATTTATAATGCTCTGGTTGTACATAATTTTGATTTTGTGAGTGAAAACAAAACTACAGGACTGTGCTCATTCTCTGCTAAGAACATTTGCATCTTCCCTTCTTTAAATGCTCCACTTGGATCTTAATCTGCAGAATTACAATCTCCTGCTCAAGCAGAACAATTGACAGGGGAGAAGGAAGGATGTCCACAAAGCCAGATAACAAAAAATATGAAACTACAGTGTTAAATTTACTTAATTTATCCTACAGCAACTCAGCATCTGCATAGTCACAGCTTCTTTCCAAGAGCTGTCTTGACACTTACCACAGGTTAGGAACATGCACAGAGTCAATCAAAGCACAGAAGTTGGCAAACTACTTTCCATCTGAACTCACTCTCTTCCTTTGCATCTCTTTGTTAACAGTTCTTAACAATTATCCTCAAGCTGTTATGGTGCATCTCACTCTTTGTGCCTCCTGTACTATTAGGGGCATCTGCTATTAACTGTTTGTCCTCACATAACCAAGAAAACTTGAAAATACCTTTCCACACTTTCTTCAATATCTCCCACATTTTTTCACTCCTAAATTCTCTCCAACTAATTCTGGTAGTGTCCATGTAGAGATAAGGCTACCAAATCCAGCAGAAATATTTAACAGGGCTCACTTTGTGCCACATCACACTTACCTCTTAATTTTGCTATGCCTTAGAAATAGACACCATCCAACTTCATAAATAAAATACAATTTAAAAAGGCCCTTTCCTGTAAATGCTGTTTGAAAAAGCCAAAGCTCGCTCTGTTCCTCTTCAATCAAAGGGAGCTGAGTTTCTACTGGTGCTTTCTAATACTTACTGCTATAAAAGTGCACTTCAAACTTCCTCCCACCTCAACTAGATAATAAGCTTTTCCTTAAATCAAACATAATTAACTGTACAGCAATTCCTTAAACCATTTCTCTCAAAAACCACCACTCCTATAAAATGAGGAGGAGCCAGCATT
Organism: Zonotrichia leucophrys gambelii; assembly: GCF_028769735.1. Lineage (NCBI taxonomy): Eukaryota > Metazoa > Chordata > Aves > Passeriformes > Passerellidae > Zonotrichia > Zonotrichia leucophrys. The sequence goes on along the minus strand of NC_088177.1, from coordinate 19,328,320 downwards.
CTGCAATTCTGACCACGTCTCTCCAGGTGAGACCCTCAGCCCCAGGACCTGTGCTGCTGGTGATGGCACTGAGCTCTCCAGCTGCCTTTGTGCCCAGCACAGCACACTGTTCAGCTGCAAGGTCCCTTTCCAGAAGGTGATCAGCCTGCCTTGTTTGCTGCAGGATGAACGATGCTCTGGTGCCTGTCTAGACTGAGACTCGCTGGAATGCAGCTACCTCTGCACCTCGCATTCCCACAACTCAGGGAACTGAGGCAAGCTGCAGTGTTATCAATGGAGCACTGAAACAAACTGCTTTATGTCATTGCCACAAAGGAATTTACTATCAGATCCCATCGCATACGTCACCCTCCTGTGCCATTAAATATTTCAGCTCAATGCAATAACTGTTTGTTTATGGTACCCCTGCATTTTACACCAATTGGCTGCAGTTACATGTCGAAAGCACGTCGGTAACATAAAGGTAAGTTCGTGACATGCTTATTCTAGCCATCCTAGAAAGAATAACAAAGCCAAGGGTGGAGAAGGATGGACAAATCTAGGAAAGAATCAAGACACAAATACCTTCTTCTGTAATAACACTGGTAAACATCCAGCCAGGATGTCTAGTTTTATCTGGGGAAGCCAGGATATTGCAGTAGGCTTACTTCTCTGTATTTCCTGGCAGTCTCAATAAAATGCGTGATCTCCAGAACCTCTGTCAAGTTGGAAGAACTACCCATAAATGTGTACAAATGAATAAAGTATTCAGAACACAGGAATACTAAAAAGGCTTCTGGGATTATACCGGCATCTTGTATAACAAGTATCTGGAAACAGAATCTAACTGTACTGGACTTCATTGTCCCAAAGTGATTCTGGATTTAAGCTTATAGCATGAACACAAACACATGAAAAAAGCAACACCAAGAGGCTCAGAACTGGCATCACATCAGCACAGAAAGGGAAAAGTGACTTACTTCTTAAATTTCCATTTAAAAAGAGAACATTAACATAAATGTTCATTTCCCCCTCAGCAAAGATATAAAAGACAAGTTAGCTGATACAGTAAAAAAGTTCAGTATGTAGAATTATCTTGATTTACCTTCAATTAGAAGCCTGTCTAAAGGCTGTTGACATCTTTGGGTTTTTCTTTTGCATTATGTGCATGAACATATTGCAGGAAGACTGGAAGTGCTATACAACAGTGTCATTAAATATGTGCTGAATTCTGATGTCTGAAAACTATGGCTTTAACTACATTTAAAGATTTGAACTTGGCCAAAAAGATACCATATGCACAACAAATACATTAAACCAGCACCAAAGAGAAGGCATATCTCACCTTGCTGTAATAAAGCAACCCTAAAACACAAGTACTGTATGGAAAACTCCACAGCCTTTCAGTCACTTCAATTAAGCACTGGTTTTCAAGAAAATGTAACAACAAATTTATGGAAGAGTAATCATAATCAAAAAGACAAAGGCATTAAGAAGGTTGAGATTTTAAGCAAATTCTTATTTCAGTTAGTACAACTGTGGATTATTCAGGCTCTCTGTAAAAAGGTTCTGTAAATTTTTGCATTGTATGCCACATAAAAACTTCTTTAAAATGTTCTTTAAAAGTTAAAATTTTGCTTTTCAACTGTTTCTTTACAGGTCAAACAAAAACCCGTTGCTGCTATTATCATGAGCATTGGCTACACACAGTGCAGTTCAGACAGAGCTCTAGGGCACATTCTGGATTTACTGGCAATTTCAGATGCTTTCTCACTTAGCCAGTGGAAGCTCCCTTCTGAAACAGGGCATCCAGGAGTGAGAGGACAAGGCACACCGCCCTGGTGCTACACACAATTCACTCTTCTTCACAATGGGTCTCCTGGTGTTTCATGAGAACCTTAATTAACTGCAGAGATTTTTTTTCCCCCCACCTATCTTCTCCCCTCATTACTGGATCACCAAGTCTGTTCCTAGTTTTGTTTATACCACATTAAAAGCCCATTCTTTATTTTTCTGCATGCCTTATTATCGTCTCAGCTCAGCTCTTTTGTTGCTAACCCTTCTCCCACTCTTCCAAAACCAGTCAAGAAAATCAACTTGCTGGCTATGATATCACTTTGGCAATATTTGCTTCCTTCACAATATTTGCAGACCTTCACTTCTTCAAGATGAAAGACTTTGTTTTGATAACTACTTCAAAGTACATAACATCTGAATACTTGTTTCCACGTTTAACTCTTCCATTCCTCAACAGAACTCAATGCAACATCCCTTTTAGTACATTCCCTCTTAAATTCCCCTAGATTTCCTCAGTGAAGTGGCTCCTGCTCATAATATTCTTACCAGTCTCAATATATTATGGCACCACTTATTATTCAATTGTCCTTATTGTCTTAGGACCTCACTGATTTTTTTCCCCATAACATTGCAAAATGATAATAAAATATTCTTACATTCTCCAAGTGAAACCACAAAGTTATTATATTATTACTGTATCACTAGTGTTCCTTACTTTAAACAACCCACCTTCTCCCCATTTTTAAAATTAATTTACTCTGTGATGTCATATTTAGACTGTGTATTCCTGTACCCAAAGACCACATCTTCAGTTTTAAGTAGCTATACAGTCTACATACAGATTAGTAAAATAATAATAGGGGGTTATTTGTTTTGCACACAAACATTCTATTTCAGTATTTCTTAAAATAAGGGAAGCTAAATTTGCTGACAGCTTCCTTAATGGTACTATTTCTCTGACAGGAAACAATAAAAGACAACATAGTCTCTCTATTTGCCACTTTAGATATTTCTAAGTCTGTATGGAAAAAATCAGGAAAAATACTTACTAGATTTGAAATTCTTGGCTAAAACAATGAGAAAAAAAACTGTGACCAAATAATTGTGTTCTGCTGCAGCAGCATTAACTATTACTGGTTAATTTTAACTAAAATTTAATTAGGTCAGATTCATCTTAGCATAACTAAAAGAGAAATTATTTAACAGGTCCTGATAGAATCTGGATGTAATTAATAAGTGTAAAGTTTACCCATCCCACAAAATAAGTAATTTATGATGATTTTTTGGAAATTAAGAATGCCATGCAAACAGTAAATGTTCTAATATTAAAAGTGTTAGCAGCAGAACATATTGGTAGAATTTTGGTAACATAGTGAGTATGTAGGGATACACACAGACACACATTCATATATACATATATGTTTTACAATTTATCTTCAGTGTATCTATGCCATACACATAAGAACTGAGAATTTGCATATTTTCTATATTAAAAAATTTACAGAGGTCCAAATAATACCGCAGTGGGCACGAGGAATGATTTCTCCTACTGTTTCCACGTCTTTTTTTTTTCACTCATTTAAATTCACTGAGTCATTCATCGCTGCCTGCAGAGCCGAGCAAGAATAGCACAGGAGGCTGGAGCGCGTTCCTGCCCTCCCGAGCAGCCGAGCGAGCGGTGCAGCGGCAGCGGCAGCCCCGGCGCGGGGCCGAGCCCGGCTCCGGCTCCAGCTCCGGCTCCAGCTCCAGCTCCGGCTCCGGCCCCCGCCCGGCCGCACCGCCCCGGCCCGCCCCGGGATTTCGGTGCCGGCAGCTGCAGCTCCCCGGCCTGGCCCGTCCCGTCCCGGCCAGAAATAAGGGAAAAGAACTTCAAACATGCAAACACAAGAAACCAACACCGCGCTGGCATCCAGACGAACTTCATTACAGGGCTCCTTTTATCCTTCTCTGATTGCAACTGAAATTATTTTAATACAGAAAGCTGCTTCTTGGGCTAAGTGACTGCTTTGCATATATATGGCAGTGCCACTGTCGAACTAAAAGACAGCTGCTACAATTTTCCTACAACAACCTTAGTCTTCTTCACCTAACTATACTGGTTTTACATACAATTCATATCTCAGACAGATAAATATGATAAAAATTTATATTTAAGAACTGATAGCTTAAAAACATCTAAATTTTCAGCTAAGTCCCTTCTCCACATTTAAATATAAAAAATCAATTTCTAGTGTTTAGATTTTAAACAAATAAAAAGACTGACAAAAATTCACAGCACATTATCTTCTGCAAAAAATATGTCCACACCAAGATTTTTGCAGCTTGGAAGGAACACAAAGCCTCCCAAAGAAATCACCTTTAGAGACTTCTCTCTGAAGGACAGCATCAGAAGGAAGGACTAATTTTCAAGCAGATTCAGCAACAATCTGACTACAACAGAACCACTACTCTAACAAAAGCAAGCATTTTTTTACAGTGAATAACTAAGCATACTGCTGTGAAGTCATTTATTTAATATAACCACTACTAGAGAAAATAGCTTTAATGGTATCACAACCACTATTTTTCCTGATACATTTTTGTGAAGTCTAACAAAGGATTGTGAATTCATTTTAATTCTTGGGAAAATCTAATTAAGGTTCTTTAACATGGATGGTCTAGGAGTCTTCTATCAAGTATCTGCTGCTTTAATTGTAGAAATAAAATGTTTTATTTTTAACAGAAACCAAACCATGCTGAGGAAGTCTCCTAAGGGAAAAGCAAGAGCAGTAGATCATGTTTAGTCAGTTGTTCTTGTCCCTGAACTACATTACAGCTTCTCCCACCAGGTAAAGCTGACCTTTGTGACTTATGCAGAGGGAAGTGCACTTGATGCCAGCAATGACGAGCTTGAGATGACACTGCCAACGCCCAACACTCTGATATTAATTAGGTGCTGCAATCTCCAATGTATAAACTAAGGAGCCAATTAACATACATGACCTACGATCATACTTACAGCCATCTCACCACCACCAAAAAACCCAAAAATCCTCTTACCCATCTCTTCTTACACCCATCCTGCTTACAACTCAAAACAGTCAAAGGATATATAGTAAAAGCAGAAGCATAAATGTCAGCTTTTGGCTGGACATAATAGTAAGAGCTTCTGTACTGACCTGTTAGTGGCAGTGGGCAAGGTAATGCAAGGTTCCCTGAACCACTGCCAGTGCCATTGTCTGCCACTTACTCCAGAAGGTGACAGTTCACACCTTGCCATTACTCCTGCTTAAACGAACAATAAAACTACTTTTCATGAACTTCACAGATCGAAGCAAGTATAAATATATGCGTTACAAAAACATTCAAAGGGATCACTGGAAAAGCCTGAGTTACAGCACTGTTGAAAAGAAGATCATAAGGAAGCTTGATGTGCGGGGTATCTGAACTACAGAATACACACAGGACAATCAGCTAAAAGCGGTTTTGAAGTGTGAAAAACAATGCATACCATTTAAGTTACTCATACACACTGTGAAGTTCATAAATTGATGATAAGCATTCAGTAAAATGATTTGGGCATTGTTTTGCAAGTTCAGTCAAAAAATTGGCTGCTACATTGTCTCAGAAGCACCAGTTGTTCAACAAGCAGCAAACTAATTGCCTAGAAATGTGACTCTTCTCCCACACTTCTTAGCCAACTCCCACATCTCCCACAGAGGGATCCCTCATTGTCCCCCAGATCTCCTACAGCATGCCAAGTGAACAGGAAAAAAAAATCTTCTGTGCATAGTCCATAGCAGTGTATGCACCAACACTTACATCCTGGGCTGAGTTAGGCTCCTCTTTTCCCTTGAAAAACCTCTACCTTGGAACTTTTCCCTCTATTCCTCTATTCAGTTCCTAATTTTTCATGAAAATGGTAGCAAATTAATCTCTTGAGACTTTTCTCATCTTTCACATATGGTTGAAATTGGCTAGCAGATTACGGAGTTAGAGGTGGAGACAGAAGGGTTCACAGATGTCAGTCTTCTGGGTCCATAATGCATATTTTTCCTTCCTTTTCTCACAGAATACACCAAAGAGAGAATACAGAGTACTGAGAGATACAAAAGGTAGACACATTTACAGCTCAAAACAGAACACACGATTCGAAGCAAACTCAGTAAGGCAACTGACAAAACTGACACATCCCAGTGACTTGAAACAAAATGCCACCACCACCCAAAAGCCTGTGATTTTGAAACTTACAAAACTGAGGGAAAAAGAGAAGGGTAAAGGCATCATCTGAATGACTGTGTGTCTCATTCATTCTCACAAGAAAGAACAGAGATCTTCCAAACTGCTACCTATACCCATGCTTTGTCTGCCTTCCCAGTGCAGAAGGTTCATTCCACTCATTCTCCAAGCAAGTCTGACAAATGTTCAGACACTATCTCTGTCTGGCTGTCTCATACGCCTTGGTTCTCATCCCACAGCAAGCCAGACCCAATCCTTCATCCTTTTCCATCTCTCCTGTCCCAGCCTTTCTTCCTGCTCACCACACCCCCTGACTGACCTCTCCTATCAGATTCTCAGCTGCTCAGCCCAGCTCCCAGCTCTGCTATTAACACATTAACAGACATCTCCAGTCACGCAAGCATCATCAGGAACCGAAATTCTGGGAAGGCCGCCTCAACATTTTTAAAAACTGAAAAATTGCATTTTAAAACACCGATGATCAAAAGCTTAAACACAGGAACTTATCTAAACTGGTATTCCCTGGCAAATGCCTGTGTATGTATACTACATTACATTTTCAGGTGGATTGCCACATATTAATTATGGCATATCTTAAACAATCTTGCATTATAAAAGAGGCAAAAAAAATCTACTACTGTTGCATTATGAAAAACATGATAATTAAGCACTGTAACAGGCCAGACTACCTAGACAGGCTGTGAAATCCCTCTTCACAGGAGATTTTAGAGATGTTAGACAGACATCATTATCTGTACTTACACAACCAGGCCATGGAGGAAAAAGAGAAACAACTTCCAGCCTTATACTTCTGTAAACTTATGCTTCAGAAAAAAAAAAAAAAAAAAAATGGAAAAAAACCCCAAAAAACACTACACCAAAAATCACAAACAGGTAAAAAACAACCAACCAAAAAAAAGCCCACCAAAACCCCCAAAACAAAACACCATAAAATCCACACTGTAGAAAATCAGTTTGCCTACTGAAATGGTAGTGTTTTGAGGAACAATTCCTGTATTTCACTTATTCTTAAATTCAAAATCAAGCAGTGAGTAGCTCCACTATGTCTACAATCTCAATGAAATTAATAGTTACTGCCTGCAAGCTATGCACAGATTCCAGTCCTACCCAACCTAAATCATCACCCAGCCTGTTTTATTCAGGGCATAAACATTTTGTTCCAAATGAAACTCTACACTCAGCTCACAGTCCTGGCTATAAAGTTATATTCTGCCCAGAAAATGACAGCACATATTCATAGCATAGCCAGACTGAGTCCAAACACAATGCAGCTCCAGCACCAGGCACTCTGTTGTTAGGAATAAAACATTGCTGAAGAACCCAATACAAATTTCTTGTCTCTTCGGTGAGAAAGGCAGAGGAAAATGGTATTTACCAAGGAAACAATGCCACTGACTATACAAACGACTGATAAATACCTAATAAAATATAAAAATGGGAGCAACAATGCAGAACTCAACAAATATTTTTTTACAGAAATTTGTAGTAAGTGCTAGGGAGATGCCATCAAAATAACCAGTTCAACAAACTTCACTGTAAGAAAATTTTAAGAAATCCAGTTATGCTTCTCTCTGTCCAGGGTGAAGTGAGGTTGGCCTGCCTTCATCAGAGAAGGACAGGGGGACAATTGAGCCAACTTTTTATACATGGTGCCTTTGAGGGTAAAACCATTCACACTGGAGCAAAATATCTGTGTAATGTCTCAGGGCTTCAAATTTGAGTTCCTTGGCCACCAGATGAGCACAGCTTCCATCTCCTCACAGGCTGTGCCAGCAGTGCACAGCGCAGTGTCCCAGTACTGAAGTCTGCTTGGGAACTGGAAGCGCCTGAGTCAAAATATCACGGAGGCTCACACAGGCTGATTCACCTAAAGGAGAAAAGGCTCTTCCCAGCAGGGTGAGCAGCTTGCAGAGCTACACAATTTCTTTACACAAGCCCACAGCCCATGAAGGCCCAGCCTGGTGCCCAGGCTGCACTTGTGCTGAGGTTATCCTTCAGGCACCTCAAGCCAACAGCCTGGCTTCCATTTCCCAGGCTCAGGTTTCTGAGATGACTCCCAACACAAACAGAAAAATAAACAGAATTTTTAGGTTACATTTGAAAAAAACATAAACAATGGGTGTAGCTCTTGTAAATAAGGAGAAATCAGGGTGCAGATAAGTTTAAAAAAGCCCCACTGTTTAATATGCAAGATACACAGGGTCAGTTACTAATTTGAAACACTGAATTAGAAGAACTAAGTTGAATATCCAAAGGAGATTATTCCTCATTTCATCCAATTCACATTTCAGACAAATTATGTTGAGATACTAAAGTAACTTAAACGAGCAAGGCAGAATTAGATAAAGATACTTCAGTGCACTAATTTTAATTAATAATTAAATTTTCATTTAAAAAAAAAATCAATCTCTATCCAATTCCTTCCTTGCTTTAATTTTTGAAGCTCTGTTGAACTGCACAGATACAGAATTATGAAAATACTCCCAAAGATAAAAGGATATTCTGTTTGCTTTAATTTTCACCTTATACTTTCTGCAAATAATTTACACATTAGACAATGGAATGCTGTCTACCCTGGACATGCATGCAGAAGGAAAAGTGGTTCAGTATTGCATATAACAGAACGTAAGCAAGTGAAATGAGGAAAGATTATATCTTTAATATCTGGTCCATATGAACACCCAAACAAAATTCTTTTGCAATACTGGGGAACAGCTCAAAGGTTCACCAACCACCTCTTCCAGCACAAACCCTCATGATGAACACACCAGAATCCTCTACAATATAAAGACATATTTTTATATGTCTCCCAGTTCTAAACAAAAGATTCAGAAATAACTATTTAAAAGAATTTGAAAAATAAAGAACAAAATGTTGCAAACCATTTTTGTCCAATACTGCTTTTTAAACCTCTACCCAAGACTGTTGTCAGTAAAATGTCCTCACTAAAGCATTTCTCTTTGCAAAGACTAATACATTATTTAAACGCAGACTTATCAGATAGCTGTTAAGATCTGTATTTTAAAGAGGAAACAGTAATATTTTCCTCCTAATAATCAGCAAATATTTGTGCATCTAGAGCTAGTTCTTTATTATATTTTCAATTAGAAAGGGGAAGAATCACCTTCTTGCTTCATTCATATTTCAGATTATGAGTGGAACTATCATCTACAACCTCACGGTAAGATTTTTTGTGACATCTTCTTTATTCATTGTTTTATCTTCCCTTTCCTGTCCATACTAAGCCCAGGTCTTTGTGGAGCTCTCCCCAGAGAGGTCCAGATATTCTCCTCCAGACAGAAACTTAAAAACCTGTTATCAAAATACTTTCCCTCTGATGTCATGATTTTGCATTTATAGGCACTCAATTCTATACACTGCTGAGATATAGTATCTGTTCACTAATCAGAAGAAAGAATTAATAGGGGTTTCAAAGCTACAAAGGCAGCATTTTCACTCTGATGGGAGCATACAGTTCATACTTTGGGGGAGGGGAAGAGAAGAAAGAGTGTTGGCTCTTTCATGAACATAAAAGGGCAGAATTACACATTAGTGTAGCTTCCCCATGTATAGACATTTTTTTCTGAAATGCAGTGTAAACTTAAAATCAGCCATTAGCTTCCTTAACTAAAGCTCAAATCATCCATGTAATTACTTTTACAGAGGATTATGACCAAGTTTTTTTTAAATGTGAATTGTTAAAATTTCACAATTAAGAAATAAATCACAATGGCAAAATAGGTTCCTATTCACAAACCAACCGACCAAGCTGGCATCGTTAACACCCTTTTAACAAGGCAGAACTGAAATACTGGGAATGCTGCTGCCAGGTCAGAACTGAAGTGAATTGGGTAAAGCGTGCAAATGGGCTCTTACAGCACCTGCCCAGCCCTTGGCCTGCTGCAAATCTGTGCTTGCTCCTTCAGTAGCCCTTCTTCATCAGGGCACAGAAATGACCAACTCGCCGAAGTTTTCACAAAGGCAAAAATAAAGCCTACACTTTATAAAAAAATTCATTGGAAAAAAAAGTTGAGATGCTGATGCTGAGCATTCTTGATTCATATGTGCTTTAATACCAAGATTTTTGACCTTCAGAAGTCCCTTCTCCCAGGAAAAAAAAAGGGGAATAAACCAAAAACACTCCTCAGAAACGACCACAGAGAGACGCTGCAGACATCCATCTAAAATAATGGCAGTCAAAGGTCAGGATGATATAGGGAACATCGAGCTTTTCATTTATGAATCTTCCTGAAAGAGACCTCTTAGTAAGCAGAAGCAAGAAAATCAGGGACTATCCAGTCAGAGAAAACTGCCTAAACATGTGTCATTTACAGGATTTTCCTAATAATGGCACCAAGTATCTTCAACTTTGACAAATTAATTTTAAGACCTCACTGAAATATAACATGGAAACCACCATGCTTGTTGGGTCATCTAAGCAACATTCAGCAATTTTCCTCTGAAGATTCGCTTATAAACTATATCCAGAAGATTACAAAATATCAGGAAGAAAAGCAAGCACTGCAGATTGGATCCCGATCAGTAAAACGACAGAAAGTCGTAGGAGTCTTCCAAAAGTGCTGGAAAAAGCATACTGCAAGAACAATTGGTATTCCTGCCTAACAAAGCTGGGTTACACTCGAGGCTCCAACATGTTAATCTGTCACCGTGACAGAAAAGCAAAGGATGCCAGACCAACATACATCTCTTTTCCAACACCCTGCATATCTAACACTGAGCTTCCGAACACAATTAAAAATAGGACTACAGTATCCAAATATACGAGTAAGGATGCTCTTAGCATTTCTGCTTCCAACTTCGTCATAAAAAAGAGTACCCTTCAAGACCTTTCAGCATTCCTTAATAGCGTTTTTTTGTGTTCTATAATCACAAGTGACAAAAGAAATAGCTCCATATTTGCTTCAGATCTCTCCAAGGGAAAAAAAATACACATTACAGTAATTCTGTTACAAAACTACAGCACATGTGTAAGGCCCCGAGAAGCACCGATGCTGATAAAATTAAAAATGGCTGTGCCCGAAGATCCCACAGCGAAACAGGCACAGCTCTGCTGACGATTAAAATATATATTAAAAATTCCTGCATTACCTTACAAAGGGCGAGGTATGCAAAACAAAAAGATTATATATATTTCCAAAACTGAAGTAAGTTATTAGACAAGAGATGCAGATCTAAGCAAAGCATTCTTACTGAGTGCAGGTCGAGCTCATTTACACAATAAAGCAGATTTTATTCCCCGAGACACTTAACGTATCACGATTTCAAAACTTTTATCAGGCTTCGCCGCTGAAATAGATGCCCAGCACTTTGTAAGGAGGCACCGATGTGCCCAAATACCAGCGGACCCCACCCCCTTCCCGCTGCCAAAATGGCCAGTTCGTTCCACCCAGTGGCTACTCACCAGCCGCAGTGCCGAGCAGCAGGGTGGCACTGGAGAGCAGGAGCACCAGCTCAAGGTGCTGCAGTGAGGCAGGCATACCTGGGCAAGCCACGGTTCGAGCCGCCAGCAGAAAAAAAAAAGGGGGTTTAAAAAAAAAAAAAAGCCAAACCCCGAAGAGAGGAAATTCCTCTTGCTTTCGCACAGCCTTCCTTAACTCTCTCGGTTTACAATCCCGTCTGGAAGGGCAAATGGCAGATGAGAGGAGCCGTCTTCGCTCTTACTCCATTACAGCCGCCTGCCTTCATGCCTCGGGAGCCGGCAGCGCTCAGCGGACACGGGGGAAGCGCCTGGCTCTGCCTCCCAGCCCCGCGGCATCTCCCCCGCCGGGGAGGACGGCGGCACGCTCCCGACCCCGCTGGGAACCGGGCTATTTCCCACGCAGCTTCACGACATCGAAGAAAGCGCCCGGTTGGGAAGGGAACATATCCAGACGCGCCCACAGCGGTGTCAGTCAGCGCGGGCCCTGCGGGCTGGCCGGGGCACGGCGAGCGAGCTAGGCGCTCACGGCGGCGGCGCGTCCCATCCCGGCAAAGGTCTCTGTCCTCCGGCCGCCCCTCCTCGCTGCCTCACGCTCCGGGGAAGGCGGCGGCGAGGCCCCCTGTTCTCACGGCGAGGGCTGCGGCTGCATCCCGGCCCATCTGCCTCCCGCGCCGGGCGGGCTCCTCCGCGCTGCCCCGGCCCCCGCCGCAGCACCGACGCCACCCCCGGCCACCCCGACAAAGGTGGGGCCCGGGGCGGCGAGGCCCCTCCTCGGCGGCTCCAGCTGCGAGCGCACCGCGCTGCTCTCCGCGGGCGAAGGCCCTTCCCGTCCTCCGCCTCACGCCCCGAGTTTCCACAGCGCCGGGCAGCCTAGCCCGGCCTCCTCACGCCGGTCTCCGCTCAGCCCCTCCGCGGTGCCAGCGCCTTCCTCCCCCCGCGCCGGGCTCGCCGGCGAGGGGCCGCTCCGCCTCCTTCCCCTGCCCGCCGCCGGCTGCGGGCGGGAGCCGAGCGAGGGCCTAAGCTCCGCCGCCCGCGCCCCCTCTCGCCCGCCCGCCCCAACAGCACGGGCGGCTCCAGACACAAAGGGGAGTCGCTGCAGCCGCCGGCCCGGGCGCCCGTCCCGCCGCACCGCCCCCGCCGCCCGGCTCCGCCCCGCACCATAGAGGTGGCTCCAGGTAGGCAGAGCGGGGCCGCCGGGCGGAGCTCCGCCGGCTGAGGGAGGGGGCGCGGGGCCGAGGGCACCGCCGCGGGCGGGAGCTGCGGGCGAGGGGCGGCTCCGAGAGAACGGGAAGGCCCCGCTAGACCTTCCTGGGAAGGCCGCGAACGGCCCCCCCACCCCATGCAGGCTGCCTGTGAGAGAGGCTGTCAGCAGGGAGGCGCGAGCTCAGGATTCACAAAAAACGCTGTAACAACAAGAAAAAAATGTTTGGCAGTCTCCGAGATTGCGTCATGTTTGAGCTCGGGGGCCTGCCTGTCAGACACCCGGAGCTTCTGCCTCGTCCTCGGGTTCAAGCCCCCGTTATCTCTGTCCCTGTGAGCTCCCCAGGAGCGCTGGCCACAGCACCTACTGCTCTCCTGCGGTGAGCCCAGGCAAGTCACGGAAACGCAGATCCCTTAGGTTGCAACAGACCTCTGAGATCATCGAATCCAACCTGTGACCGATCGCCACCCTGTCAGCTAAGTGCCATCCAGCCTTTCCTTAAACACCTCCAGGGATGGTGACTCCACCACCTCCCTGGGCAGCCCATTCTAACAGCTAATCACCCTTTCTCTGAAGAATTTCTTCCTAATGTCCAATCTGAAATCCACTCAGCTTCAGCCACCTGACTCTCTCAAGCAAAACCATTACCTATCTCTTAAATTAAAGATATTTTATGATTTCAAAACAAAGATAAAGTGAGCTCACTCAGCTGTTTGTATGCTTTAACCTTTGCTGTATTGCACAGAACCAAAGAGCTGATGGGAGAGCTGCAACTGGGATGTAGTGTTTGATGTTCTGGCCTAGCAAGGCTCTTTCAAACAAGTTTTACTGGCTGTTGCATAGAAAAAAGGTTCTTAAGAACACCCTGCACGCTGAAGGCACCTTCAAATTTGGGCATCACCAAAGGTTTGATTATGGGAAATGCTGCCCTGTGCCAAAATTTCTATACCAGTTTCAAGGGTGAACTACAAGTTCAGAAATCCAATTCCACACCTCAAAATATTGAATGATACTACATAAAATGGTGTTGTTGCAAGTCAGAGTTACAATTTTAGTGATAATAAAAGTTTTCTGCACAATTCCATTCCTCTTCACAAGCCATAATGGATTAAATAGATGTAATCTGATACTTTGATCATCAAGAGAATTATTAAATAAATTGTACTAGGATATTCTTCATTGTGATGCTTTGGCCAGGGTCATAGTTTGACATTCCTTGGGTCAAGGTGAATTTACACTGATAGTTATAAAGTTGCCTACAATATTTTTACTTCTAATCTATGCAGATCCAACATGGATATGGGTAAGATAAAATAACAATAACAATATAATATAACAGTATAACAATATACAATATAATATAACAGTAACAATAAAATATAGAATCACAGATTGTAATTTGTATTGCCACTTTCCAGAACTGCAACCACACGTTAACCACAGTATCCTTCCTGTTATTTGTGAAATATGAATGTCAAGAAATAGCCTTTAGAAGTAACACCAACACCAACTCTCCCCCCTCAACAGCTAGAACAGTTTTACCTCCAAGAGAGGAAAAAACCCCAACACTGAATATTTTTTCTGCAGCACCAAAATCCAATGTTCTTTTCTGGTTCCACAGACACCAAACTATGCCACACACCTTCTGCCCAGCTGCAGCTACCAATAAAAGAAGCAAGATCTACTTTGTTCAGAGAAAACAAGAGGCTTGCCATGTGGGTTGCACAGCACTGCCACTGTTTAGATGGTAAAAGAAAATTACTGTAATTGTTTATGACGTCTATAAAAACCTGCTCAGCCTGAAGTAAATGACAGAGGTCTCACTTGTTTCAATAATTCTAGTTTTGGCTCATTAATTAATACTAGGAGTTCTTCTCCACAAGAAATTGTACAAAAACATATTCTGCCTTAAAGTACTTTTCTTTTTTTCTCTCCAAAAAACGGATTCGTATTTTGTTCTGTGTTTTCCTAAAATGAAGGCGAAAGACATGTCATTGTAAATACAATTACTGAATTATTTCCTTTTAGTTTCACAAAAAGGAAATAATTGTATTAAAAATGACATGTCATTTCCTTCATCCAAACCCGATCAAGAAAACACCCTACCGAAGGGCAGGGGGCTGTGCATGTGCTTTGCTGGAGTTTCTATCGGGCCCTTGGATTAATCTCATACACTTGCAATCACAGCAGTTTGCAAGAATTTCCCCTGCTTCCCCAAGCTCTGCTGAGTGCTGCAGGTGTTCAGGACCATGCTGGGTCCCCCCAGCCCTGGTCACAGCCCGGTGCCAGGCGGCCGAGCAGGAGCGGCAGAGCAGGAACTGCAGAGCAGGAGCTGTGGCACCCTGGTGTCCTTAGAGCAGGAGCTGTGGCACCCCGGTGTCCCGGGAGCAGGAGCTGTGGCACCCCGGTGTCCCGGGAGCGGGAGCTGTGGCACCCCGGTGTCCCCGGAGCGGGAGCTGTGGCACCCCGGTGTCCCCAGGGCTGACAGGGCCCAGGAGGGGCTGGCCCCCTCACAGATGTAGAAAGCAGTCGCTGCTGTCTACGCACAGAGGCAGCTTCCTTTTCCCACGGTGCTGGGAGGAAACAGAGATCCAAACTGTCACAGTCAGGCTCGCTCATTGTTATGTGCTTGGACAAGAACATATTTATAATTCTTCCTGTGATATTGTTTTATCTGTAAGCTAGGATTTCGCTCTCCTAATATTCAGCAACACCAAGTAAGACCTACAGAAAAGTAGTCAGGATAATGAAAAATTGCAGAGCTGCAGGACTGTAAATCTGGGGTGCAGGTTCAGGTAAAGATGGGGAGACAAGAGAAAACACATCAAATTTACCAAGATTTAAAATATTCTGACTGAAGGACTGTATTTCCACCAGGAAGAACTCTGACCAATGAAACAACACTACTGAGCTTACTGGTGATAAGACTGTTAAAAACTCTGAGGAGGAAAGGCCTTAGGAAGCAGATGGTCTTTTGCAGCTGTGTTCACTGTTCTCCCAGCCAGGCAGAGGCAAGGCTGCCCCAGCACGGTCATGGGGCAAGGACGAGGAGGACGGTGGCACAGGAGCCAGGGTCTGTGGCTGGGAGCTGCCCAGGATGAGGGTCAGATACAGCAGGGGACGTGTATCTCGCCCTTGGGTAGGGAGCTCTGAACAGCACAGGCACAAACAGCACGTGGGGGCTGCCCTTTGCTTCAGTGAGACACAGAGAGGAGAAATGCAGCTGATAGGAGGCTCAGGAGTGTCCTGCTCTGGCTCAGACTGATGCAGACACAAACATGTTGATATCGCTGCACGTAAGAGAAATTAAACGTGTCCTTGTTAGCAGCATTTCCTTTAAACAACACACTCCTTTATTTTTAATTAACTGGAATAGGGAAACTATTTTCATGCTACCAAGAGAGTATTCCAATCAGTGGAAAATAAGATGAGCAAAGAATGAAGAACACTCAAATGAACTATGAAACAATAGCTTGAGTTTCATTTCTTTTCAGAAAATCCAATGTTCAGGCACTTTAAAAAGATTTCTCAGGGTAGGTTCACTGTTATCCAAGAGTTTTTCAGCGCTGATGCAATATAACTGTTATCATTGTTAGGACTCAGGGGACTGTTCTTTTTGACAGGGCCTTTCATGAAGTCAACAAATCAGTTTAAAACAAGCCATAAATTATATTTGGCTGCCTGTCAGCTTGGCTGGGGTGTTCTCCCAGTGCTGCTGTAAGCGTTGGGGAAAGAATATAACAACACGTCCAGATATTTTGCTTTTAGGAGATATTTTGTTCCTAATTTAAAAAGAAAGCATCTCCCTAGCATTGACTCTGATGCATAAACATATGTTAGAACAGCCATCAAGATTTTTACAGACTTCCCTACAAATAAATGCACCCGTTCTGGATCCTAAGTGATAGCTTAATAAATAATGGACTCAGTACAGATCTCCCCAACAAGTGCCTGCCACTCATTACTAAACTAGGGAACTGTCAGCAAGATCATCACCCCACTCTTGCTCCTATATGTGGAGAGAGAGTTGGGTCCTGATAGATGGGATCCAATCCTCCTATAGCTCTCCAGATATTATTAACATCCTGAATTGCAGCCAGAACTCACAGAAAAGACAATAGTGTCTACTTACAGTCTGCTGAGTTAGCAGCTACAGCTTTAGCCAGTGCAGCCAAACAAGAAATCACACACAGACATCATTACCTTTGGAAGTGTCCAGTTCCTTGTTTTATATAGATTTTCCCATCAGTGTCCAATCCTGGCTGCTGCAGAGTGGCATTAACACACCCCATAAGTCCCCTTGGAGTCAGGGCAGGGAAGGTGGCTGTGGGAAGGCCACACTTACAGGGAAGCAGGCACATATTCATAAGGAAAAACAATGGAACCTCTGGAGACTTCAGAAGCAATCTGAACACAGAAGTACCTTCCTCAGTCATGGACATGTTTCCTTGGGATTAGGGAAAGGCACCCTCTCCTTCAGAGCCTTTTTACAAACTACCAGCAGCACTTTCATCTTGTCTGAATTATTGTTGGGTTTTGCTCCTTTTCCGGGGCTTGGTATTACAGGATATTGGGAAAACAGATTCTACAAAGGAGGGACAGAGGGACACCAAGCCTTGACTGAAATCCCAGAGAAGTCCTTTTTGGGGTAAAGACTGTTTCTTTCTGTTCTTTCTGACAGGATGGAAAAGCCCTATCCGCAATGGTCAGCCTGTCCTGACAAGATATGACAGTAGCAAAAGCTCCTGTGGCATCACATACCAGACAAGGCTCTTGTGCTCCCAATTCTACCAAAAGCCTTAAGGAAATGGTAAATCAAATTCCCTGCCTCAGAGGGAATTAATTTCCCCTTTAGTCCAGTTAAATAATCTGTGCCAGACATTGCTTTTGGCTTTTAGACTCATAAAAATCTGTCTGAGGGCTGTTATGACTTCATTTTTCTTTGTCTCTGAGGCAAAGAAAAGAGCACCTACTGTTGAGCTTTTGAAAAAAAACCCAAAACATTTATGAGTATGGACTAGTAAATGTTTTCAGACTTGAGTTTTTCTAACTCTACCAGGCTGTTGTGTAATCTACTGCAAGGTGAACCACACTGTGCAGTGAAGTCATGACAGTCTTTGACATCAACATCCTAAATCAGAAGAGAAGTTTTGTGGCAGCTTTGTTTACCTTTTGATAACAGACTCTTAATAAATCGAATACAAAAATTAATTGCACCACTCTTGTGGCAGTCCCCAGAAAGATCTATTTTGATGTTTTGCTTCTTTTTTTGTGCTGGTCTCACATGCCCTGATTTTGGTGTAGCAAGTGGTTTCCTATGGGGAGCCCATAATTGCATGATCAAAGGATCATGTGTGAGGATTAAGACTCGAAACATAAGCAGGTGGGTGTGGGACAGGTAGGTCTTGAGCATGCAAGGAGAAGGAGGAGGAAGATGCACACTGTGGGATAAACAAAGGAAGTATTTTGTTTCTAAAAGGGTTAGCAGTGAAATAGTTAATCAGCATTTTTACATTTCATAATACATTATATTTCCCTGTGATAATGAACTACCAACAGTGTCGGTAGCAGCTGCTGCCTTGTTTTAGAGATAACACTGCTTAGTCTGTGGAAATCTTATCTCCACTTTGGGGGTGGAGGTGAGAGAAACTTTCATGTTAGCTCTGAGAAGCACCTCCCACTTTGAATTAAGTCTGAAATCATCTGTTAAAGGCCTTTTACAGCTTGTCTGAATCTCTTGGCTTGTTCATCACAACATAAAATGGGAAATTTGCTGCAGAGTTTTTATCCGTTCAAAACATCACTTATTCATTAAATCCAACAATGGACATAGTCAGAAATAGAAACGTAATGAGCTGTGTCAGAATCATCTTCTGGTCTGCAGCAATGGGTATGTCATCACCACAGACCTGCAGGGTTTCATTCCTGAGAGCTACCTGAGCCTTCTCACACTCAAGACAGGCGGCTGGGAATGGAGCTCAGGGAACCTCCAACACTCTCTCCTGCTACTGTTACCTTCCTTTGCCTTCTGGTTCTGGGCTGTTGGGACTTTTTTCTTTTCAGTTGTTGGTTTTTTAGTCACTCACTACACAGGATAGTTAGCAGTGCAAGTCAGGTTGGTTTCCAAAAGCCACCTTTTCCTTTTTGGTCTTTAATTTCTTGCAGACGGTTTGCAAATTTTAGGTTGCAAACAACCTAAAGATATTTCTCCAATCAGCTCAATACTATCAGGAAGCTAATAAAATGCCCTCAGAGAACAAAATGAAAGCTGTGATAGACTTGCACTCAGTTTTCCATGGTAGGGGTCCAGAGGAAGCAGCCTCTGTTTGTGCTCATTGCTGGTCACCCTTGAACTTCACATCAACTTTACAAGTGCCAGGCATTCATCTAAAGGACAGAAGTGGTGTCTACAGCATGCATTTGTTCCTTGTTATTTTAAATGACAGTGTGGAGGGAACCCTTTTTGCTCAGACTTTTTAGAACTGTTGTCCTTTGCAATGAGAAAAGAGGCATCAACCATGAGGCCAACAGCAGAGCTTCTTCAGGTTTTGTCTTCTCTTGCAAATGTGAAAAAGAGTAAAAACAGAGTTGAATTGAAGCCCCTTTTAACTCAGATTTTGTTGCCGCTGCAAGCACAATGTCAGAGGGCTGACCACTCTCAGATCCACAGCTTGCAGAGAAAGGTGCTGCTGAGTGTGCCTGCCCAGCATTCCTCTCCTGCATGCAGCCAGCTCTGGGAACGTCACCTGGAGCAAGATAAAAATACAATTATTACCTTTTACTAACCAAACAGGAGATTTCTATCCCTTCTGCTTCTGCCTGTAACATGACATCTGTTGCCTGACAATTTTGAGACATTTTTATCTGAGAAGATTGTTCCTTCAGATCAAGAAATGAGTCAGTACCTCTGCACACCCTGCTTGCTTCTCATGGATTGATTTGGAAACATGAACCCAACTAATTGCTTCCCCGAAATATCCATCAGGAGCCCTCTCCTTGAAGTGATACAGGCCAGGACACCAACTCCAGCCACCAGCATCAGTCCTGCTTGCTGGGGCCTGCAGCTAACATTGCGGGCACAGTTGCTTCCTACCCCTCTGAGTTGAGTAAAATCAATGTCTGACCAGGGTTTCCCCTCTCTAGCATTTTTGTCAATTTCACTTTTGTATTTATTTACTTTCAACCATCCCCTCAACTTTGGAGAAGTTGCATTTAGCAAAAGGAAAAACTACCAGCCCCATAGCTCAGCTCTCATAAGGGCTGAAGCTCTCACATTCCCAGCAACAGAAGGGTGGAAGGGGTGTGAAATGAGGGCAAAGAGAAGCATGGACCCTGAACTAAATGTTGAACAGAAAGAGGGAGGAAGCTGTAGGCAGGAGAGAGAGGATCTGAAGAGTGAAAGGAGGAGAGAAAATGTTACAGGAGAGGGTTTGTGTTTGAATATGGATTTAAATGAAAATGCATTTTGATTTAACAGAAAGGAGGGTGCTAAACTCAGATCTCTGTTATGAGCCACACTGACAGGGACACTGGCTTGGAACTTTCACAGTGCCCATCTGCAGGAGTAGGTCCCTGGGACAGGCTGGCAGATAATCCTCGACTCAGAAGGAAACAGCAAGTCTCAAGTTTCTCTTGGCTTAACCAAAAGCTGTAAAGCATATTCTTCCTGCTCTCCACTAATATTCAGAGCTCCCCTGTGTATTTTGTTGATGAAATCTCTCACCCCAATTCAGGAGATAGCACCATTTGCTAAACATACTCTGCCTTGCTACCAGAAGAGCTTCTGACCTTGTCCTGTCTTCTCCTTAGCATTTGGCAAATAGTTATCTGTACTCACTGTGACCTCCAGCCAGCTGGGTAAAAAGCTCTGGAGCCAAACATGTGCACAAATAATTCCAGGGGCAGCTGTTACTACTGGATTATCTCTTCCTGTGGTTTCTACAGATAGAAATAGTTAATATATGTTGCAGTTTACAGCTCCTTTCCCTTTAGCAGACCAAGGACCATCTTCCTTCAACTCAGGGCCATCAAATCCATCTCAACAAAGAGGGCCTTCAATCTGGTACTCCCCTGTTTTGCCAGATGTATCCTATTGGATGAAATGGAGCCCACAACAGCCAAAATCACAAATCACAGCCCTGCCATCTTTAGCCAAGGAGGTCTCCATTTAATCACTCTTCTCAAGTTATGTGTAACAGAAGCCATTCTGTGCGTATCCAAGCACAGCAGCCCTCTCTCCAGCCCCTCCAGCCTCCCACAGCCCAGACATGAGGTGTTTTTTCACCCTGACGCATTGAGGTCCACGCCTGATCAGAGTTCATTCAACCCGAAGAGCAGCAATGACTCGCTTCCAAAAAATGAGACTATTATGGCTAGAGACCATTATGAAAGCCTGCGTGAAGCTGAGACCAGATGTGTGCTCAGCTCACTCCAAATATTGCTTAGGGCAAAGCCCTGGATTGTTTTGGTTTTGTTTTTTAAACAAAACAGGATTGACAGAATCTCCTCTGTAACAAAAAAGGTTTTCTGATGTTTTTCTGCACTGCTGTTGCAGATGTGTGGCCGGGCTGGGAGCTCACACCCACCAACAGTGACCACAGCAGCTCTCAGAAGTGCATGAAGACGTGGAAGGAGCCCTAATGTGATAGGATGGAAGTGATGGCAATGCCAGCCCATTTAAGTTCAGCTCCAAGAATCAGCTTGTGGTCATTTGGGACCATGTTATTCTTTCAGTAGGATGTTCTGTATGAGCCCTTGGAAGTGAGAGCGATAAAATGGCTCAGATCACTTTTTGCCTTTACAGCAAACCTTTCATCAGAGGAACCTCAAAGCAACTTGCCAGCAAGAACGGGCACAACCTCACACTGTGCCTGTGAGATAAGCGAAGGATGGAATAGATTAACTGCTTAAAAGCACACAGCAGCTCTGTGGGATGAAGGAAAAATAAGAAAAAAACCTTATATATATACATACACGTTTGAAACCATACAGGGTTTTATGGAGAGGCAGCCTGGAAGGCTGCCAGGATACTGAAATTGCCACCCCTACACAACCACGAATACCATGGAAACCAGTGGGGCACTGGCAGGCAGGAAAGGAAATCAGCTGAAAAATGGCTTTCCATGAAATGCAGCCAGGCTGGGACACTGCTCCCCTCCTGGCTGAGGGAGGCCTACGTGCCGAACCACCAGTGCTGCTGCCGGTGGGAGCTGGCCTCCAGGAGGGAGCCATTCCCAGTCATTTCCCAGCCTGGGGTGGCGCTTTCCTGGCGGCGGCCAGTGGATGACAGCAAAAAGAGGGATGGATGAAAACTGCTACATCATGTCAGCTGTGGTGTGGAGGTAATGGAAACCCTGAGTGCCTAGTAAAGCTTCAACACATGCTGGGAGGTATAGGAAGATCAAAGTCAGTTGACATCTGAATGAGGACAGGGAAGGAACAAGTTTGTGCAAGCTCCTGCCTGCCCTGTCTGGTGAGGCACGATTGAAAAGCACAAAACACTCATCAGTTTTCCCTCAAAATACTAAGAAAGCACAAAGAAGGATTCCTTTAACCTGAGCGAAAGTAAGTAAAGGAGAGAGGCCTGGAAAACGAAGCCAAAATTAACAAATGAAACTGAATATAGCAGGAATAACAGCAATAAACAAACCCAGACAAGCAGTGGAGGAGGAATGAACACACTGTTAATCTGTCAAGTACACCGTGCCCACATCAAACTACAGAGTAAGCCCAGAGAAATACCCAGCCTCCTAGCTGAGCAAGGGCACCTGCTTGTTACCAAACAGCACACATCCCTTAAAAAGTCATACTCCTGGTAAGCCAGGGGAGGAGGAATTCAAGCACAGAACAGCTGTACTCATTCAAAATACTGCTAAGAGGAACAGCGGCATCTTATGAGTAAGCTGGATACAGCGCAACCAGCACCAGGCTTGAGCAAAAATAGCCCAGTGGAGATGAGAGGCAAGTAGAGACATCAGCACACAGCTCTCCTTCTGGCTCTCTGCAACTGAAGGGTGCAGAGGTGATCTCCTACAGAGCCTAGATTGAATAGAGGCAGGGGGACATTTCTACAGAAAAGCAAAGAGGGCTGGAAAACCAGAGAAGGAGCAGAGCAGCATTTCTGCTGCGCGAAAATGCACAGAGCTAACAGACCTTCCAGTGGCCACAGGGGAGGGCTGGAAGGGGATGGGAGCATTGCCATGGCTGGCCCTGATAAGGCTCTATCTAGGAACAGGAGAGGGCTGTGCAGCCGAGAAACGGGTCTGGAGGAGTGCGAGAACAACAGGATAACATCAGGCACTTCTGACACAGCTGAAGGACCGCCACTGGTCATCAGGAGACAAGTGAAGATGGGAGACTTTAAAGTGCTGCCAGGAAAAACAAGCTACAGCCAGGGTCGAGGAACATGGGATCCAACTCCTAGTTGTCAGCAATTGTGGTGTATACATTGCTGAAAACAGATGCAGTGCCAGGAAAATCCAACTCCCAGCATGAAAAGAATAACTTAGGAATGATAATGAGAGAAGCCAAAGCAACTGCGACTGTGAATTAGTGATTACATGAAAGTTTTTATCTTAAAGTTATGTTAGGCCAAATCCTGAAGTAATTTTTTCATCCAAGAGTACTCCCTCGAGAACCCTGTGATTTGGCCACAAATTGCTACATTAGAAAAAAAACCCAAACCAAACAAACAGCCCCCCCGCCCCCTCTGAAAAAAAAAGAAAAAAAAAGGCATAACAAAACAAAGATTTCTTTTTTATGCTGGCTGGAAATACATAGCAGGCAATAGCTCTGACTGGCATTAAACACTTCTCCAGCAGGTAGCTGAAGTCCTCTGCTTCATGGCACCATCCAGCATCACCGTGAGGGACAGGCCAGTCGTCAGGATTTGCTCCCTTATGTGGCTGCTACCCAGGGAAGTGGGAACTGTGGCTGTTTGTTATGAAGACAAGTACATGTTATTCAAGCTCCCTGAAACAAGTCAGGTACAATCCTCATCACAGTTCCTCCCACTTGGACCTATCAAAGCTACTCCTGAAAAACTGAACGTACAGAAGCCTGGGTACTGCCATAAGGAAATGTAGCAATCATCACTGCCCACCATGTGCTGAACAGCAATAAAAATGTCTTTTAAAAATAGCTTATCTGGGAAAAAAATACCAATGCCTCAGTGGCAGGCTCAAAAGAACAGCAAAAGGATTCTCCCTATCCCATTCCCTGGGCATTACTGAGCTCAGCAGCAGCTCTGAGCTTCACACCTGGAGGACTCTGTGTAGTTTCAAATAGGGCATCTGCAAATCCCAGAGCCCAATAAGCCCCAAGGAGATGCAGCCACAATGAAATATCTCTCACCTCCCAGAACCTCTCCCCGTTCCAGTTGGAGATCATCACACACATGAAACTTCCCTACTCATTTTTTGGACTTGGCTTACCAGGAGTAATATGCTGCCAACCTGCAATTGCTAAGGAGGTATCAAAAATAACATGAGAAAGTGAATATTTGGAGCAGGAGACACACCCTTCCCATGACAGATGACCTGCTGTAAAAGCCCTCACAAAAGCAAGGAAATGTGCTCAAATACCTGTTGTAAAATCTGAAGCTTGAATGCTGTGCAGCCAAAAATCCTGGAAATAGTTCTTTCAAATAATGCAAACACTTTGGAGATTCTGAGAGAAGAAATAGCTGGAAATAGTTTTAGATAAAGAACCTTTCATGCCAGCTGGCAAAAGGATGGATCAGATAGATGGATAGATGGGGCTTAAAGCCACTTTTGTCTCAGCAGTGGGCTGGGCTTGTGTATGCAATGTCTAAGGCAGGATATCTCATTATCTGACCCTTAAATGTTAGCTTTATGAAATCATATCAGATGAAGCTGCAGCCTTCAAAAGCATCTCCCAGCTTGGCAGGACTCTCGCCTTCCTCCCAGCAGGCCTTGGGCTGCCCTGGTGCTCATGCACAGCCCTCAGGTTCTCCCCTGCTCCGAGCATCAGTCCAGGCTCTGACAAAGCTCAGGGAGGTTTGTTAGGGTGCAGGCAGTTTCACAAATACTCGGTGAAAACTCTTTGCTCCCATAGTGCAACAGCAGCAGGATGACCCCAGAGGGCGAGAAATGAAGGATGCTGTGAAGGCTGAAGGGAAATCCCCCAAACCGTGTTTGATATGTTTAACAGAAACTCACTGAGAGCAGGATGTGATCCACACAAAACAAACCACAGTAAGCATTCTGTATTTTTCGTAGCCTGTGCAGCTTTGAGTAAAGGTGATGTTTAGTTTGAGCTGTGCTTTTGATGCATGAATCTAAAGAGGCCAAACTGAGGCACCTCAGAAGGGGAATTACACCTTGCTTGGAGGGATGGGCTGAGGCACAGGTGTGCAGGAGCCCTTGCAGTTTGCTTAGAGCCAGACACCCTCTCCTCACGTGCTTTCCTCATTGGGTGACTGAGATGGGGGAGTAGGGCTGTCCCCAGCAGTGGCAGCTCATTGCCTGTGATGTTTGTCACAAATTGCAAGGACCACAGTCCCCACAGGCTCCCTCCAGCATCTCATCCCCTGGGACTTCAGTGCTTCACTGCCAGTGAGACATCCCAGTTCTGTGGATCACCAGCCAAAGCAAACCAGGGTCTCTGCAGCATCTCAACTGGTGTGAAGAGATTGCAAAAGTCCGGAAAGACTAAAATAAGTACATGGACCAGGAAGAGTTTAACTTTCTTTTAGAAATGCATTTTTTGCTGTATTTGAACTATGCATCCCTGAAGATTTCATGTCAAAATGGAATTGTGCAATGAATATTAAATGTTTGTCAAGAAATTCACAGTTGAAAGTGGTCTGCAATGACAGATCAAAAAAGAAAAATCCCCTCTGCACCATTTCTATCCCCATTTTTTATGACATATTAATTCATCCAGAAGGACTTTAATACTCACCTTTATAGATATTTTTGCTTTTCACATCAGACATTAAACTTTGCCATCTTGTTCAAGAAGACACTGAGTTACCACAGACATGGCAGGATTACACCATCAACATTGCAACATCGAAGGCCTGGCATGACTAATCCCCATGTAAATGGAAAAAGACCAAAGATGGGCAGTCTGTGCAGTGGGTAGGTGCAGAGCCAGACAGTCTCCTCCAGCCCACAGGTGCATGGGAAGCATGTCCCATCCACACAGGAACAGCCTTGAGTCTCTGCACCCTTTCCCTTGGGTGCCTTCATGGGGACAGTGGCACACGTGGCCCTGTGGCACAGCAGGGCTTGCCTCATGGTTGCCCCCCTCACATCAGGAGAGTGGTTTAGGATAACGGGGTTTCTCCCAGGATGAATGGTGGATTCTTTGCTTTCATAAGCATGTTCATGGGAAAAATCCACCTTTGCATAAAGCATAAAACCACTTTTAACTGTGGTGTTTGAAAGACAAGCAAAACTGTCTTCCCTGTAGAAATGGCACGTGAGAGAGCACAGAGACTTTGTGGTCCATCTGAGAGAAGTAGCTGCCAGAAGAAGACATCACCAAGCTGGCTTCTCTTTCCTGTAGGCATCATCTTGTGATGATTCACAGAGCCCAGCTGAAGGGCATTGATAATGTGTCTGTATGATGCAACAGCAGAGCTGTGTCAGATCCAGCACCAGAGCACTACCTTCCAGAGTAAGGACACTCATTTTTGTGCTTGGCAGGACAGTCTAACCAAAAACTTGTATGAAATTGGCCCAAACTTTTCCCTAGCAGAGAGCAGGAGTGGCTGATACAGGCTCCCACAAGGGTCACTGTGGGCTCCTGTCTCTCTCCATCTGAATTCATTAATTAGGGGGAGATGAAGGCAGGACTTGCTGTTTTGAGGGACTTGCCCTCACAGGGCAGCATTTCCTGTGGTTTCTGCCATTGAGCTGACAGCACAGGGACCAGAAACAAGAGATGTGAATTAAAAATAGAGAAAAAAGACCTGAATCTTTTGCAGGCATGAAACTTGACTATGGGTTGGCAAAACAGTTCATTGCAGCAATTTCTGAAGGTCAGAGCATCATGAGGGGATAGCAATCAACAGCTGACAGCCAAAGGAAGCCCAGATGTTTAAGTTGTGTGTTGAGCAAATTTGATTGAGAAATCAGAGAAAGCACAGATTCTGTTATTCTACATTCAGATTATTTTTTAGGTGAAAAATGCACTTGAAGCTCTTTTTTGCAGCTTTGACCTGAGCAAACAGCAGTTGTTCAACTGTCAGAGTTGTGAGCTCCAGTGATTTATTCAACTCTCATGCTAGCTGGTATTTCTGACAGCTTGGAGACTCATGTGAATAAATCAGCATTTCAGCTATTATCAACCCAAGTTTCTACACATTCTGCTAAAAGAAAGGAAAATAAAGTGGTCCTACAAATGTGTATACCAGGAGTCAGCCAAACCCCACAGGCTGCTACCTAAGAAAACACAGTCTTTTTTTTTTTAGTTGATGGTATGGTGTGGGACATAACAAGTCCTGTTTCTTGCTGCCTGGAGTTACTTTTAGATGATAGCCTAGATTGTACCTCCAGATTGCACAGGCACACTTGGACTGTGCTGTTACATTGTCACAGGCTCCGGTGCCCACAGTACCTGCATTGTGACTCAGGGCAGCACCACGGGGCGTTGGAGGATCATCCACCACCTCTGGCATCCAGTCAAGCCTTGTGCAAACCTCCACCAGGATCAGCAGATGTGCCTGCTCTCTCTGCCTGTTGCTGGAAGCTGCAGGAGTCTCCAGGAAATGCCAGTCAGAAAGGGCTGCAGGCAGCAACAAAGAAAAAACAAATCTCAGCCTCGCATATCGGAAGATATTTAGTACAAAGGAATATTTAGAAGTTCTGCTTTGTGCTTTAGGTAGAGCATTTGATAAAAATGGTCTTCTCAGCCTCCTTTATTGGCAAAATGATGCACATCAGTTGGACTCTGGAAACAAAAGGTGAACAGTCTGATAGAACAGATGCCTGGTTCCTGAACAAGGGCCCTGACCCTCACTCCAGACCAAGTGTCTTGAGTGTTCGCCTGTAAGACTGAGGCCATTTACCAGTGCCTGTCAAAGCAAACAGAAAGGTCACTGCTGGCCACAGTAAGAGTTGGATCCAGGTGAAAAGCTGCACTCAGTTTTCTACTGATTTTTCAAAAAAAAAAAAAAAGCTTTTACAAACCTTTGGAGAATGAAGGCTTTCACTTGTAGCTCGACTGACTTCACCATCCTGCCCCAACAACATAAACAAAGCAAATTACCTGAGACTTGCAGACACCCTGGCCAGGACAGCACAGTATTCCTGTTTCCACATGAGAGGAAGTATTTCCTGGTTTGCAAGGTGTGGTCAGGCAAAAGGAAGAGCTCCTTTTCTTTAATTAATTTTGTTGCTATTTGTATCTGCACTTCTTTCATAGTTTCAGGTGCACAAGTTATCAGGAATATCTGCTGCAAGGCATAAGCACTGACAGTTCTCAATTCTGCCTTCCCCTGCCTTCTCTCCCAAAGTAAATCTGAGGCACTTTCCCACAGATGCTATTTTGATCATCAAAATATTAAACCTGCAAACTCGGGGTGGGGGTAAACCCTTTCAAATCAAGTGAATAAGCCAAGGGGAAAAAATAGACTCAGTCATTTTTCCTACCCATTTCATTAATGGCATTCCACTTCAGAGGGGGCACATGCAGAGCCAGCCTCACTGGGTGCCTGTGTACAGCCCAGCCCCTGCAGTGCCCCTCTCCTGCCCTGCCGTGCCCCTGCCAGGGACCAGGGCTGGCAGTGCCCAGGCAGGGCTGCGTGTGGGGCTGTGCTCCAGCCAAGTGTTTGAGCAGGCACGTACCCCAGTGAAAGGAGCAGGACTGGTTGTGCTTCGAGATAAGATTGTCTGCCAGGGCTTTGTTGGAGGCAGCCTTGCAGATGCAGGAAGGAAAACAAGCTGTAAAGATGGCAAAAGGACAGGGGAAAATATGCCTCAAGGGAAGCAGCACCGGCAGGAGACAAAGCGAAGGGCACAGTAAAGGCTGAGACAAACTTGCACAGCACAAGTCATGTCCTGCATTAAGAACCCCCCTCACTTGTGTGTTCTGCACCTCCCAGGGCAGCCAGTGCTGGGGCAGGGTGCCAGGGACCTTGGCAGGAGGTGGTGCAGTCCACCCACACCCCATGTTGCCTGCAAACTGTCCTTAACAAGCAGCTGGGACACTGGCTGTGAGGCCACCTGCAGCCGGGGCTGCTGTGCTCACAGGGACAAGACCTACCTAGGAAACGAGTCGTGGGGCTGCTCACCTGGTAAGTGTTTCAGTGGCAGCAGGAGAAGCATTTGCTGGCACAGTTTGGAGGGTGATCAAAGGCTGCTCCCACAGGAGAGGTGACAGGTGAGGTACAGCAGGAAGAGCAGAGCCAGCCCAGCAGCCCCTGCTGCTCACAAACCAAGCACAGCTCTCAGGCTCTCTCTCACGTTTGCTTGTTTGGGATGCCTGGTTGTTCTTCCAGATTTAGCCTCCTACTGCATCCATGGGTGAGGCCCTGCATTCAGTCTGTCCTGTGGATGTACAAAGAGAACAAGGACCTTCACAGAGGGTCCACGGAGGGCACCACTTCCTTACAGATGAAGGTTTTACTGCTTGAGCGTCTTGCTTCAAGCAAGGCAAGGATTCAAGGGGAAATCCTAGTTCCAGTTTAGCCCATTTGCATTCACCTGTCCCACAGGTATTTTATACAGCATAGTCTCCTGGTTTATGGCCCTTTCTCCATTGCTCCAATCCACAACAACACGAGGATGGAGTCTCCAGCTGGACAGTGAGGATGGTGTGAGGGCAGGGAGGCCAGGGGCAGCTGAGTTTTACATGTTGAGGTGGGAAACAGCACTGCACAACATGTGGTTTTGATTCACTGCAGTCTGGAGGCTAAATCCAGCACCTGCAGCCCCACAGGAGCCCTGCTGAGAGCACAGGAAGGAGCTGTGGGCTTGGGACCGGCTCAGTCCTGTTGGAATTCAACTGACTGCTGATAAACTCTGGGAGTCAGACAAGACCTGAGACAAGACCCAAGATAAGACCCAAGATAATCCACACAGCTTCCTGCTGCACTTTTTGGCTTGATGCATCTCCAAGTTAAACCAGCACCTTGTCCTCACAAGTGGCTGAGCTGTGGTTCCTGGCACACACTGGACCTGGAGCACAGGAGCAACAGGACTGGGCCAGAGGGTCCACAGCTGTGCCAGAGCACCGTGGGCAGTTGCATACTCCAGGGACCCCAGGGAATGGCAGGGTACTTACAGAGAAAGCCACAGCTGCTGCTTTGTGCCCTGAGGCTCAAGGTCATTTCTTTTTCCAGAACAAGGAAAAGAGACTTGTGCTAAGTACCTCAGTTTGTTTAATCCACCGTACAGAAACAAAAGCCTGAGAGGTTCAAAGCTCCTGTGTTTATTCTATCAGGCTTATTTCTGGGCTAAATAAACCATCAAAATTCTAAGTCTCAGCTGAAAACATCTAAACATGCTAGCTGCAACTAATGAATAGTTAGTGTTTGGCAAAGAAAAAGCATGAATCCATAATTATTATGAGTCACCTGGAGAAACCAGAGCAGTAGCCAACAAAAAACCCCTCTGAATAACTCAATGGGAACGAAAATGCCTAAAAACGTGCACATCATCAACACCACATCCTGAGCCCAGGTGAGGCCAGAGGGGGCAGTTCTGTAGAGGATGTTTCAGCTCCCCACTGGTCACTGACCAAGGACCCCATGCCAGTCTCAGCAGAAGCCCATCCCTGCATGCAAGGGCAGTCTGACATCCACATTCCCTCCGTGACTCATAGGATTGGACAAGTCAGGCTTTTGCAGACAACAAAAAAAGATAAAAATCATATTGCTTGGGGGAGTGCCAAGCTATTATTTCACCCAATTAGAGTCTTGAACTGCTGAAAGTTAAAAGGATTTCCTCTGCAAAGAGAACATTCCCCAGCCAGAAAGTCTCCAGAAAGGTACAGGCGCAATAACTCCTGGCATTTGGTGTTAGGAAACAAACGTCTAGACAAAGCTGCCTTCTTTTGATTTGTTTTTGATGACATTTTTAAAGGATGCTACAGTACAGATCCTAAGATTTAAATTTCTATTTTTACACTGTGGATACCTGTGACAGGTTCACACATCCAGAACATGCTGGAAATTATTTCTGCATCTTTGGTTGTTTTATTTAACCACTGCACTCTAGAAGTACTCAGCCCCCTGGGGTTCTAATGGATGGGTATCGCTATTTGCATGGATGGGCTGTCAGGCAGGAACAAGAGCTGCCTGCGCTGAAACTGCCTCCTGAGGAGACCAGGAGTGGGTCTGGGCCCATGTCAGTCCTGCTTGAGAAGCCTCAGCTGATCTGAGGAGCACAAGGGGCAGCACAGGGGTCTCGCAGGAAAGCACCTGACGCTGGTGCAAAGGTTCAAATACCCCCTCCTTTCATGTACTGCAGGTGGCACACCTGGGCCTGGGCACAGGAGCTCTCTCTTGGCATTCCTCACCCACCTTGGCACCTCCTTGCCCACACCTCCCTGCTGTGAGCCAAGCAAAGCCATGGAGAATTGCACTAAGGGGAAGGTTTTAACTTGTCCTGCTGTTCCAGGTGGGCACAGGCAGGCTGGCCATTGGGAGCAAGCAACTTCCCCTGCCACAGCACTGCCCATGGTTGCTTCAGCATTCTGCAATACACTGATTGAGCAACTGGCAATTATATTGCATTTATCTCTATCTGCAGTGTTATGGTGTTACATTCACAGCTGTCTAAACCAGAGCCTGCCTCCCATCCATGGTAACTTCCATTTTGTGTGACCTTGCTGATCCTGCAGCAGAGAGCAGCACCAATGACTGAGCTCATGTTTTGGTGCTGCTCCCCACCCAACCAGTGCCACACCAGTTCTAAAAAAGTCATTTTAAAATGTGCTTCTACATTGCTACAAAAGCAACCTTATTGCCACCCTGCAAAAGGAAATGTTTGGGTTTTGGCACAGCCAGCTTTAGATCCTTTTCAAGAAGGGGGAGCTCAGTGTGGCTGCCCTGGGACTGGCTGGAGCTTTATCAAGAGAGATTTCATCATGGACTTAGACAACCTCGCTCGCAGCCATTGTGCTGTCAGACAGGTTTCCTTCCTCTTCTTCCCAACACTTCTACATCACATCCTATTGAGAGCTCTTCTAGTGCCTCATAAATAATGCGATAATGAGAGCCCTGTAACACTTCTGGGATTTGGGAGGCATTATCTCTGTTTTTAAGAGTGGAATATGAAGATCAGAGATTAAAGGTGGCAAGTCCAATGGGCTGCGATCCAAACAAGAGTTCTTCTAATTCATTCCCCTTACATTTGGAACCCTTTCCTGGCTTGCACAGTCAGCCCAGCTTTTCTACTTCATCCCAGCATTTCTGTCCTGCCCCATCCCTTCTGTCCAGGGTACCTCACAAATTTTACACAGGAACATCACCGTCTGCCACTCACTGTATTTTGCTTGAGGTTTGTAGAGACAAAATTGCTGTTTCCATTGGACAGTAACTAAGATGAGAAATTAAACATCAGAAAATCTATTGTAGATTAACACTGCTGAAATCTTGGGAATTACTGAACATAGGGATGTTCACTCCTGTAAGAGGAACAACCTTTTTCTTAAGAAACGCAACAAAGTGCAAATGACATGGAAATAAAATGAAAGCTCAGAGCTAGGGCTCACCCTTGGAGGACAAGCACTCCCTGCAGAAGCTCCTGGATTTCCAGCAGGGGCTAATTAAGCATAAGGAAATGCAGACATGGATGGAGCATTTGACAGCACTCCGTGTTATCCAGAAGAGGCAGCCTCCATGTCAGGGCATCAGCAGCTCTGTGGGAGCAAGGCTGATTGATGCTGAAGGCTGCACATCACACCCTGTGGCTGGAAAGGCACAGAGGCTGAACCTGACAACTCAGACAAGATTTCTAGTCCAAATTTTAAGCTGCTCCAAAAGACAACATGCTGCTGTGCTTCTCCCTGAGAAACAGGAAGCTACTGCTGAGCTGTCTATAGTTTATAATAAAATTATTATTTTTTCCAGTGAAAGTGAAGCCTTGCTGAAGGGCCACACAGGCACCAGGATGCAGCACAGACAGCAGGAAGCAGACTTGTGGGATTTTCCATGTGAAGAAATAGCTTGAGAGAGATGGGTGAGCTGAAGGTTTTACCTGAAAAAACACCACTGGTTCTGTCCCTCCCACAGCAGGCAGGCTTTGTAACCCCTGAGCAGTTACTGCTGTGTCTCCACACCAGATACCTCTCACTGCAGGGACACACAAAATCCCAGGATAGCTCTGGAGAACTTCTCCACTGCATAGCAGAAGGGCTCTGGAGTGTCTGTGGGTGCTAGGAACAATTTCAGGATGGCTAGAGCAAGCAGGATTGCCTGCAGGAGACTGAAAGGAAGGACACATCCATGGCTTCTAGGCACTGGGGTGAGGGGCTGCTGCAGGGCCCCCCAGTGTTCCCATGAAAAAAACTCCTCATGCACAGGGAATGCTACCAGGCAAACTCCCAGGCAACAAACAAACAAAGACTACAGTCTTAGCCTGAAGAAAACACTCATTTCCTGACAAAGGCTTTCATGGTGCTAAGTAGCAACTCAAAAAGCTGGATGATGTCTCTGGTGAGAGGGTGCCCAGCAGAAGCAGACAGGGAGCAGCCCCTGCACTCACTGATGCCCATCCTCCAGAGCAGGGATGAGAGCACAACACAGCTGTTCAGTTCCAAAGAAAAAAACAAGCAGAAAACTCCCCTCAAAAAGCCCCAACCCAAACAAAAAAACCCAACCAAACCAAAAAAAGCCCCCACCAAAACCCAAACCACTAATTTTGCCAGGTGCTTTGCAACTGACAGCCAGCATGGCTTTCCTTTTGGGTCAGTGTGAATGACAAGGAAAACCAGGTAGGAAATGTCCTGGACCTCAGCCAAAAGCTGCCAGGCCCATGTACCTCACAGAACTGGTCCCCTTAAAGGGAACACGAGATGTTGTCACCAGCACACTCAGAAAGGCTGCACTGTCACTAGATGAGCACCTGGCAGCTCCCAGAAGGCTGGGCCTGTGGTTGTGTCCCTGGCAGAGAAGAGGAGGCTGTGTGGAACCCCTTCTCCAGTAACTGCTCAGTCCAGGGGACTGTCAGCTAGGAATTGAAACTTACTGTGGGCTGTGAAGGAAGGATGCCTGTCTCTCCAGCTCTCAGTCAACATGAGAATAATTTTCAAAAGTCGTGTTATATCCCTTTCAAACTGCCAACCATCCCTTTGAAACACCCTCACTCACCCTCTTCTAGGCTTAGCTCTAGTTCATCAACCATCTTCCACTGCTAGTTTTGGCTTAGAGTAACCCCTATTGGTAAAATGGTCTAAGGATTACATTATCATTTTACATCCTTCTGTTCTACAGGCCTTGCTGTTTTGCTTTAAGTGCCATCATCAGCCTGGCTAACTCTTCTTTCTGCATTCAAAATACTCAAAGCCTCTATCCTTACTCTAACTTTAGTTCTGGGATTTTGGTTTGGCCTAATCAGTAGACAAAATATCCATTTTTGGATGAATCACCTCCCTTGCAAACACTAGTGACCCATAGTTCAGGCTCTACACAGATGTCTTTGCACAATTGCTCCTTACAGGAGAGGCTACACAAATCTACTGTAAAGAGATAAAAGGTTTGGGTCCCAACTAAAGGCCTGTCACACTTCTCAGGTAAGAATCACCGCTTGTCTTATTGTGCAAAGAGGCTGCAATATTTCCCAGCTATAACTACAGGCTTCGTTATTATTTTAAGGTGCAAGACTGTACATAAATGCCCAAACCCCCGTTTGTGGAAAACCACGTGTCAGAAAACCAATGTAATCAGCCTGAACTGATAAGCAACCTGAAATGCAGTGACCTGGCCTACAGTGACTGCAGTCTCTCACCACTGTTTATTTTCACTGATCATATTTAGCACTTGAGCTGAATACACTTACCAGTGTTTCAGCAGTAGCCCTTGCGGATAGGCAGCTCATTGTTCTGAAGATGAGGAGTTTGTAACAGCTCAAACCAGAACCCAGAGTACTTATTTTCCTTTACCTGCTTAAAAGAGGTGATGGCAGATGAGTATGGTCTATCCAGCACTGAAAAACTTCAAATTTGCTTCCTCTTCTCCACCCAGTATTTCAGGGTCACAGACATTTTGAAAGAGAATAAAGTAGAAGCTCTAGTTAACTGGCTATTAAAACCAACACTGTCAGCATGGGAGCAGGAGAGGGAAGACATGCTGCTTCATGACTGAGCTCCAATGGGTGCCCTGGGAGATGGAAGCTGGCCTGCACTGGACACTGGCTTGCAATGATAAACCACTAAAATGTGCTAGGTAAGCAAAGAGGTGAATCTCATTCCCTTGTTATCAGAGGAATAAGCATAAGGAAGGAAAAAGTGGCCATGCAAAAATAACCTCTCCATTTCAATCCCACTGATTAGATCTACTAGCAACTGATGTTCATATAAATTTTCTGATTAGGGTAAATTATACATGACAGTTTCTTGAACAGCACATACATAATTTATCTGACACATCTGAAGAAGAAACTACATTAATAGTTCAGAGGAAACTGAACTTTATGTCTGGTAGGACTCCTGTTTGAAAACACATTTACAATAAAAAAACCTAAAGGCAGTAGGAGTCAACTCTTCTATTTCATTATGAATACTTTTTAGTACCTTTGCTGCCCATTTAAACATTTCAGCTTAGATTCATTTTACTTGTCTAGCAAAAAGCAGATAAACTGGAATGGTCTCAGTATACCCAGGCAATCTCAATTACCGCAGTTAAACTCACTGCAACCTTCCTAAGGGGGGAAAAAGGCAGTTCATATTCTTGATACTGGTAGAACAGTGCATTAGTAACTTGTTACCCATCTCCTCAGGGATCCACTTGCTCTTCCAGGCCTTGGGCAGGTCAGTACCAAGGAGCTGCTCAGGAAGAAGCTCCGGTATTCCAGAAAAGCCACCAGCTACACTCACTAGCTGCAGTTACCAAAGGTTACTCAGCTGAAGAAACTCATTTTTGTTCAGGTAGTACTCTACCACTGCACAGGAGAAAAAAAAAGTCCTTCATAGCAATTAATAAACTGAGTGCTAAGCACAGTTTAAAAAAAAGTTTCCTTTTCCACCATAAGAGCTTTAGAGTCCTGATCACATGATGCTACTTCATTGCATCTGTATTCCCACAAGAAAGCAGAATTAGCAAATGGCTGACTTCTGCTACTAATAAAACACTTGTCTTTTCTGCTTCATTATCAGATAGCTGAAGTAATTTTGCCTTGGGTTTGGCTTGGCTGGGATTTAGGGGCTATTTTCTTGGATTTTTGTTTGTTAGTTTCAAGGGTTTGTTTGGTTCTTGCTTTGTTTTGTTTTTAAATCAAGTGAGGGAAATTGCTACAATCACCATGAAGCAATTTGAAAGCTACCTCACATTTGTTCAAAACACGCATCTGAATTTTGTTACCCAGTGCAGCAAAACTAAAACATTTGGAAGATGCTTAAAAAAGGTTTTATCAAGAGAATACAGTGCAGACCTGGTAACATACCTCAACTGTTCAAAGCATCTTTGGTATCATGCACAGATATTTGTATCCATTTTACAGAAAATGTAGGGATATTACAACCTTTGAAATCTTTAGAGAATAAACTGCAACAGAACATTTACAAATTCACAACTTCAGAACTGACGAGTCATTTAAAACTTATCTTAGAATATCTTAGAAACAGTCCCAATAATGGCTAGAGAAAACAGCAAACAAGTTAAAAGACAGAGGCATAAAATCTCCATAAAAATGTTTTTATTCCTTATCAGTGGAGACTGGTTATGAAAAGAGGACCTATTGTGAGCTTTTAAACAAAAGAAACCAGTAATCCTCCTAATTATCAGAGACACCAGGGTATCCTGTTCCAGGGAGAAGACAGCTATCAAACCCATCTCCTTGCCCTCTCGCAACACAGGGAAGTTAGTTTTCAGCAAGAGGCTAAACAAATGATGTAGATAAATGCTACTCCAAAGCAGCTGTCCAAGGGCCAGTGTTTTCCCCTGTTCCACATCAGTCTTCACCCTCATCTTTCATTTTCTTTTTTTTCTTCTTCTTTTTCTCTGTATTCTGCAAACAAACAAATGTTGCCATGAACAAAGCATAGTGGAAGAGTAAAGCAACACGAGTAGCTAGGCAACAGGGCTCAGAGGCCAAGCATCGCCCCAGCAGAGCACAGCCCAGGCCATGTCCTCCCTCAGCTGCTCACAGGGCCAGGGAGGATGTGCCACACTGTCACAGCTCAGCCCTGCAATGACACACCAAGGGCACAAAAATCAACCCTGGCTCAAGAACAGGACTTCAGAACTGGGCCAAAAGCTGCGTTTGGCCCCATCTGCTCTGCTGTTCTAGAAGGTACCAAATCAACAGGTACAGCCTCTGCTCCCTACAGGTCCCAAAGTGGAGACAGATGCCTGTGGATTGGCCCCAAGGGACACTCTTCCCACTAGAAAAGATGAAAAGAGGGGGAAGACAAGAGCTGGGGGTGAGCAGAGGACAGGAGGGGAATGGAGGCATTGCAGTCACAAACTTTCCAGATATAATTTTGCAATGCAAATCTTCTTGGACATTACAGTGGTGGAGATCACAAAATAAAGTTACTAGAGCAAAACTATTTCATGCCATGGATTACACATAGAAGAATTTCTCCCCACCCCTCACTCTACACTATGTTTTGGAGAGAATATTCTCAAAAATGATCAGGTAGCTATGCAATTCTGCCTCACCTCAGTTATGGGGCTGGTGGGGAGTTCCTCACTCATTA
This sequence comes from Zonotrichia leucophrys gambelii, assembly GCF_028769735.1. NCBI lineage: Eukaryota > Metazoa > Chordata > Aves > Passeriformes > Passerellidae > Zonotrichia > Zonotrichia leucophrys. Next base: position 19,290,833 of record NC_088177.1, on the reverse strand, counting down.
CCACCTCTTCTTCAGCTTGCTTTTCCTTATCCTTTTTCTTTTTCTTCTTTTTGACAGGTTCACCATCTTCCACAGCTGCCCCTTCTGTAGCACAAAAAGGACAAAAATGAAAGGCAGGTTGTCAGTTATTGAGAGTGCAAAAGGAAACACTATGAGACAGCAGAGGATGCAATGACTCCTATTTACTGTCTGTGTTAACTTACCTGCAGAACTACTCCCTGCTACAACCAAAACATAAAGCTACTTCAGACAGTGACAGTGTTCAGACAGCAATATTCCCAGCTCCTGGTGAATTCACATCATCCTATTCCTACATGCTGCTCCCAGAGTTTAAAACAAACTTGCATGTTTTGTTTGCCAAATTACCTCCAAGTACTCCATGGGAAAAGTGACTGTCCACAGTTTGGCAAGTATTTTTACCAGCAACACAGGAGCAGCAAAAGGACTCTAAATCCCCCCTTAGAAACACATTTAGCCAGCAGTAGCTTGGTCACAACTGATTTCTCCATCTTGATGTTGGAAATTTGTGAAGAAGCAGACTGGTTTTCCTTACTGTTTAGATTGGCAAACAAACACAATGATCTCAATGCAACTTCAAGCATTTAATGCAGAAACACTTTCCTATCCTGGACGACAGGAATTATTTATAATATTATTTATATAAGCTGAGAGGAATGTCAACCCAGGGAAAGATTTACTAATGGCCTTAGAGTTACTTTTCAGAACAATTCATCAACAGCTGCCCTATCTAATCACAGGGTAATGGAACTGTGATTTACCACTCACTTCCTAGAATACATCCAACAGTCTTAGGAATCTCGAGGTAAAGATACCAAGCAAAAATCATTACCAAGCTGACAGCCTATGCAGCAGCCAGGCTGTTACTGGAGCATACCCAAGTTAAATTTATTTGCACAGCTGAGTCAGTGCTGGATACCAAGTTTCACACAGTACTCATGACTAAGTTCTGAAAGCAGCAACCACTATCCTTCAGTAGCTACAAAACTGATGGTGAAACCAGAGGTGTTTGTGGTATGTATCTCTGCTACTGGAGGTTTGACTCAAGACGTCATTTTCTCACCATATGTCCCCCAGGAAAGAACCAATTTCATTTTCAAGAACACTCACTCACCACTTACAAAAAGAACAAGTTCAATTACAAAAAAGACCCAAACCACATAACCTCCTAACGTCTTGATTGTACTTTGTCACGAGTTTAGTTCCTCAAGCCAGAAAAAGGATTATACGAGTCAAAAATAACACTTCAAACTCTGGCTCTAACATTAGCTTCAGACAAAACAAGTTGGCTTCAGGGTAAGTAATTTCTAGACATGTCTACAGAAGAATGCAGCCAACACATGCAGTTTTCTGACATCAAAAAACATACCAGAAACAAAATAGCAAAAGATTGTAGATAAAAAACCTGGTAAATATAACTTTGAGTGGATTGTGCCACAAAATTCACAGAGAAGAGTGTGCAAGTATAAGGCATTCAAAGCAGGTACAAAAATAAGTGTCCTCACCTCCCTATGAATGACATGGGGAAAGTAAAAGCAGCTGAAAAATAAGCATAAACTATATTAAAGCCACACTGTATAACAGGAGCATACACATTGTATTTTGCTATGCTACATGTTTTTACTCAGCTAGATTGGTAAGATATACATTTCCAAGAAAAATGTTGGGTGATAACCTTGAAAAAATTATTTCTTGTTATTACCCTCGATGTCATCAATTCTGACACAGCAGGCAGTGGAACCTGGCACAATTTGCTGTGCAATGATGCACTGGGTGCTCACAGGCACTGTCACTTCTCACAGCAAGCAGCAGAGCCCTCTCTGAAGATTTCAGCTGCTGCCTTCTAGCAAAGCTCATCACAAGACCACACATATTTGTACCTAGAATGAGGATAAAGGCTCCAGGGGTGCTGGTCTTTCCCCTCTAGGTGCAATACTGCCAAGTCAGGCAAGGCCAGTGGGGGTTTCTTTGTGATACAAAGCAGCTGACAAGGAAACCAATAGCTCTGACTCAGGCACAGAAAGCAGCAGCCTGAGGATCAGTCTGACTGATGGCCCTGGGAGTGCTGGACATCACCAGCAGTAGTTCCACTCACCATTTTCCACCATTTTTGTCTAAGCTTTTACACACAAGCCTGATGTCCTGGTGTACCCTCCCTCCTCCAGACAATGCTCCACAGAGCGTACAGAATGAAGTCACACTGTCTATCAGAAAAGAACATCCTGCCAAGCTGTTGCTTTTGTGACTTGCAGGGTTCACTCCATTAACTGAAGATATTTCTCTTTTCAAGAGATCCCTTCCCAAGTCACTAACTGCTACTATATCCTGATGCTAGATCCAAGCTGAAGGCTTCCCTGAGGACACTGGCTAGCCCTGCTGGTGGTATGAACTCTGTTTGGCCACATCCAACTGCAGAGACCACAGTCACAAAAACACCTGCCCTACTACCCTTCACCAACACAAAACCAGGTTTTAACAGCTCCTGAAGTGGATTGTAACTTGTTTCAGGCACTAATCCTTCCACCTGGTTTCCCGATAGGTATAAAAGGTGAATACATACCCCAACCCCCTGCCAGCTCCCACCCAAAGCACTGCCATTCATGCACCCCAAACAGGGAGAGAGAAAACACCACACATCTCATCTTGCAGTAACATTTACACTTCAGGCTGGCATAATGCAAAATACTGTCCCTCTTTACAACAGATATTAAAAGCAATGGTTTGACCAAAACTCTTCAGTGGCAGCTTCCCACTCCTTCCTGTCCTTTACCTTCCTCTTGTAACACAAGCCCAACAAAAAAATCTGGCTGAAGAATGCCTGTTTTCTGGGACTACTTTTCCCACCACCCCCATTTTTTATGCAGCTGCACAAACAGCATGGGAGAGGAGGAGGCAGAGACTTCTTTCACAACACACTGTCTGGATGTGTTACCTCTGACCAGGCAAAAGCTGAATAGAGCACTGCAGCAAAAAACAACAGAGCCAAGAACAGCAGACATTAAGGGCTCACATGCACATTCAAGTGGATGTGCAATATAAATCTTAATGCTGGGACATCCTCTGCACCCTTCTGTGTATTATGTGACTTGCTGAACTCCTCAACCTCCTAGGACCACCAAGCCCCCACTAGCACACTGCAATCAGAGAAATCATGCTGCAAAACAGCAAGGCTATGCTGTGTCTAGCAGGTGTCAGGGAAATCCGTGTACCCATGCTGAGTGCTCAAATGTAATTTGCAAACATGAGGCAATGCTATTTTCAAGGGTACAAGAGGACAGGCTAAAGAGATTAATTCTGCATAGAGGTGACATAAGATAAATAAACACTCTGGAAACATTTATTCTATAGTCTGAAGCAACTGGCATAGTTAGCACTAATGCCCAGGTAGTCAAATAAAACTCAGTTTTTAGAAAGATCTGGGAGAAAGTAGGAGCTATTAACCATACATTTATAGAATTACCCATCTTTTAAGGAAGAAAAGCAATACATCTGAAGCCTGTACTTCAGGTTTGGGGAAATTTGCAAAACAAGCAGCCAAACAGCACAGATTTCAATAGTCCACAAGTGTTCTGGACACTACTTCCAGCTCAAGGATATCTGCTAAGCTCCACCCAATCCCCAAATCTGGAAATAAAGTAAATGAAGCAAACACAAGCAGGTTTGAGTATAAAAGGACCAACCATTGAATAATAGAACTATGAACTGAAATATCCTCCTCAAACTACAGAAGAGCAGGCTGGAAGGCAACTTAATATTTCACCTGCCTGTGAGATGTCAACACTTGCTTTGATAGTGCAAGGGAAGCCCAAGGGAACAATTCTGGCTATAGTAAGGGAAGTTGGCTCAAAAGCAGTAGCTGTGAGAACACCCACATTCTCCAAAAGCAAATGGGCAAAGTTCAAGCCTCCAAAGTACTCATGTCCTTTTCTCATTATGATAAATACAAGTGAACAAGGCAGAGCACAGATCTCAGCTTTACAGCACAAAGGATTCTCCTTTCCCCCAGTGTAACTTTACTTCTCAGCTGTGTTTAGATTCCTGCAAGTTGCTCCCTCCATGTACAGACACCATGGACTAAGTGGTGTCTGGAATGATCACACTTCCCACCACCTGAGCATGGAGAGGCATTGAACCAGCATATCTGCACTCTGAACCCCTAGAGCAGAGCAGCGGAGAAGGCAGAAATGGAAGGCTCTGACAGCCTCACCTGCTGCAGGCACAGGTAGCTGGCAAAAGATGAGTAGTGCATGGCCAGATCTGGCTCTGGATCTCACAGAAGCGACTTTAAGTCATCTTTTTCCTCATTTTTTCCCCTCACAAGTTACAAACTGGTGAGAACAGAATGTTTCTTAAAATGAACCATAATGTTAAACTAGATAGATTCTGAGCTGTGACTGCAAAACATTCTTCACACAGTAACTTATCAGAGAAAGAAAGAACTGTGGACATAGTTCAGTTTTAGCTCCCCAGAGAATAACAATTGTTCATGTACTATGTAAATTCAGATGGAAATTTCCAAGTGTCATTTCAAGTCAAATTCTGACCTTTTTATATGTTGAGAAATGCCAGAAAACACTTCTACACAGAATAAAATAGTATTCTTGAAAGAAAATAGGGCAAGTTATGGTTTTACAGAGAGCAGCTTTTCTGTCTTCAAGATACTAAATACAAACCTGCTGAGCAAGAAATTCTGCAAGAATATGAGTAGAGTTTTGTTTTTAAATGTTCTTACACATTTACAACTGCTTGTAAATTGACTGCAGTCTGGTGTCAGTCACTTTTTTAAATACACTGCCATTCGCAAGGAGAATACCCAGGTACTGTGGCTGGCTGTAACTGCTAGAGCCCAGCTGCAGGATGCAAACAGTGACCTGGCAGCAGCACAGGTACAGCAACCAACCTTTCATCTCTGCTTTGAACTTCTTGGCTTTCACTGCAACCTCTGTGTCTTGTTCATCCACCTCCTGAATTTTGCGCTTCTTGGAAACAACAGGAAGTGTTGAGTCACCAGAGGGGTCAAACACCTTCACTTCACTGCAATAAGAAAAACGTTTATGCATTAAGAAGAGTAAACCTTCAGGGGAGACCCTGCAGTTGAACATAAACTTTCCAACACGACCTACCAAGAATACTTGAAAATCAATTTTGCTCAGCTGACAAAGCATCTACAGGTAATGAGGCCCTCCCACCAATACATAGTGCCTTTATCAGTAATCATGACTAGGAAAGAGATACCCCACAAAGTACAATTGTCTGATCTGAAAACACCAGTTAACTAAGAGTTTCATCCTGGTTTACACCTGGCCAAGGCTCTACAGAGCACTTGAATTACCCATTTCATTGATTTCTCTGATGCTGAAAGCCTATCCAGCATAGCCACATGGTCACAAGCACACAGCTCCCCATCACTTAGTGTATTATTGCATTGTATTTGGTATATTTTCCCATAACTGTACCCTAGGGGTAATAATACACACACACAAAGCATTAGAAGTAGCTTTACTTCTGCTTTTTCTACACTGCCTCTCCACCATTAAACTGAGAGGGCAAACTCACAAGGCAGGGTAACATTACAGCTCATTGCTGTAGCACTTGTATCACTGAGTTTATGGATATTTAAATATCTGTGTCTGAAACTGCCTCTTCTCAGTCACTGCATGCTCATTTGTTCAGTTCCAAACTCCTCTACAGGCTGTCCAGTGCTCTTTAATTGGAACTTGTAAGGGACAACTGAATCAAATAACAATGAAGCAGTTCTTTTCTTAATCAGAACAGAATTCCTACTGAAGAAAGAAGTTGTTTTAAAACACTAAGTCTAAAATATTTCATCCCCAGACACATAATGGACATCTGAACTTTTCTAAAATAGGATTCTGAAGAAGATACCTTGCACAGGTTATAAAAGCAACTGAAGCTGAGTGGGCTAGCAAGCATGTGGCAATGCCAGCCGACAGTACCATCAGCTCATCCTCTAAACATGGGAAATTATTTTTATGGGTATTAACACCACATATTGGTTTAAAGAAATTGATTATGCAGCCTTTTGCAAAAGGTGGAGTCTACTTCAGATAAACACAAGTGAGTGCTCAATGGTTTCCTTGTCATTGTCATAATACTGCTAATTAAAAATAAAACCAAACCAAAACCCAAAACCAAAACCACAAAACCATAAATAAGACAAATATAGCATCACTTGCATCTTTTTTGGAAAGCATACAGAAATGTTTCATTTGAATCTCATCTCTAAAAACGAACTCTCATTTACCTTCTGATACATTACTTAAATTTAGCTAATTCAAACAAAATCCATAGTTCCATACAAGACTAAGATTCTCGCCCATCTCCTTAAAACACTATTTTAGCCTTTCTAACACGCTCATGCAGCAGTACTGCCATTTTTGTACTACAAGGACAATTTGACAATTACTGAGTTTAGAGATAATTCCAAGTACTGAATTTAGTTTCCCTTTTAGGTAGCCAGACTATGCCAAACAGCCAGGAATTATCTTCAGATTCTCCCCAAGCCTAGACATGTTTGCAAAGCATGTCTACCAGCAGGAACATGTCCTGGCAGGAGTTCATGATTCCTCATTTCCAGAGGTCAAACCCCAGCATCTATGTTGTCTCTTTAACAACCTCCTCCCTCCTGCCACGCCCTGATGCTTCATTTACTGACTGACACTGTCTGCAAAAGCTGCTCCAGAAATCACAGCCGTCACTACACTCGGAAATGCCTGGCATATGGAAATAGAAGTCACAGCTAGACTCCAGAAAGTTGTTTGGGGGCTGCAGATGGGTGCAACAGTGCTAATTTTTTCTCACAGAATGAGCACTGAAACCTGGTTTTGCTGAGCTCTTGCCCTCTCAACACCAAAAGCTCAGCAAAATAAGCAGGGCAAGCTAAGCAAGAAGCCTGCAGCCAAATTAAGCAGTAAACCCAGATGTCACACCACAGACTAATAATACCTTGTTCAAATCCTCAGATGTTTAGCTGCCCCAGTTGCAATTTACAGTGTCACTTTGGGCACCAGAAACTGTTCTAACAGTGTGCAGAGTACAGAAACACCTTATTTATTGCTCAAGACGTGTTATTTATTACATACATGACTTAAAAAGGGAGATGAAGCTTCGCTCAGAACAAGTGGTGTCTAGTTTTTTTCCTTTTTTCAAGAATAAGTGGGCTAAGTAGGTCTCTAGGACAGCTTCCGTGTCAAATAAATTCATTAATACTCTGATTTTCTCCCATTTATTTCATTTGGAATTGTAATAAATAAAGCTGCTACATATTAAGACCCTGCTTTTTGGGGTGCTGCTGGTAGCACCTAAAAGTACTTGCTATCTGATGATGTCAGTGATTCACTATTAGAAAATCTGGGGAAAAGGAAATTCTTGTTAGCAACAGAACTTATTAGAAATGTTTAAATAGCACAGAAAATGTTTCCTGGATCTTAGGTCAACCCAGCCCACAACCAAAAAGCTTTTCAGAAATAAAACCATGGAGAGTTATTTTTACTCAGCCAAGCTGAAAGTAAAAATTATTCACCTCTTGTTTTGATATTTGTCTGCCTTGGCCAAGGCTTTTCCAGTGCCACTAATTCTTCTTATCTACAAGAAAAATTTAGATAGGAAAAACAAATTACTCATAAGGAAAAGAATTCACAACACAAGTTCTTCAGCTCTTGAAATGGAAAGACAGATGCATTATGGGTCAAGCTCTTGTGTACTTGCATTAGCTTTACACCTGAGTGTAGAGTAGTGACAGGGAGTGTAACTGAGGTGAGAATGGCCTTCCCAATGCTGCTCTTCAAGGGCCCAATCCAAGTAAGGTATATCTAATACTGGATCAAATATGCAACAGTAACGTGACATAACATTGTACTTCCAAATTCCCAAAAGCAGCTCAGATTTGTGCACTTTCTTCCTTTGGCAATATTAACTGCATTTAAGCGCAGGTACCACTCTACAGCTGGCATAAAGCCACCCTTAAAGCCACAACACAGCCCCCAAACTAAATTAAATATGTACTTGTCAGGTGATTGGTTTGTCTTTTGGTGTTAACATCTCTCCTTGCCTTTGTTCTGATGGGAAGTTTCACTGTCCATGGAGAGAGAGCAGGTTTTTCTGGACATTTCTTTTCTGTTCTAGTAATGCCAGTACTAGAGCACTGGCATCAGGTCTAGCTTGGAAGGCTGAACCTGGCTGTCATTCACAAGATGACATGCAGCAGCCACATAAAAGAGGAAAAGGTCCCTATGCTCCCAGCACCCTGTGCTGATGGCAACATGGAACAGTAGGTGTGGAGAGCCAGGATATGCATCAGGTGGTAGCAGGGCAGTGCAGCAACTTGCAGAATAACATGTTGCTTTAGCTACAGAGAAAGCTCCCGAAGACTAAGCACCACCAGATTCTGTCCAGATTCCAGGAACCAGGGTGGAAAAAATATTGACACAAATTCTCCTTCTAAGTAAAGAAAAAGAAACTATGAAGTAATAAGCCTATCCTTGCAATTCATAGAGATGGAGGGAATGTAAAGGTATGATCTTATTCATCTTGGTCGCTCTCAAGATTTTTCAGTATAAAGCAAATAAAGACAGCCCTGTAAACAAGAACAGCTGCTACACAAATGCCTGCAGCCAACTTACACACCTGGCCATTCCAGCCAAAGCTGGGAGAAACTACAGGGTAAGAGTGACATGCTATTGAGAGAGAAGAGTCAAAAAGCAGTGTCAGGAAATCATACCCTGAACAAAAACAACAGCTTCATGCAGCTCTCTCTAAGACTTACCCCTCTCTCTTCCAAAAGCCTCAGCCTTGTCTCTACTTTTAGTCTGTTCTCAGCTCCCATTTCAGCACTGGTGTTCTCTCCAAGGGCATCGTAACGAATAGTCAAGGCAGTCTTGGCTGCCAGCATTCGAGAAATCTGGGAAAGCCAAAAATAATATTAAATGCTAAGACTTAACATAAGGCAGTGATTCACTCTGATCTGGAAACCATACCCGCATACAAAAGCACAAAGTAACCATTTACTGGCAGTGTTCAGTCCAAAAAGTAATTAGTGTCTCATTCTTTTAATATTGAAATAGTGTTAATGTAACACCTTGCTTCCTTGATAAATAAAGGGAAATGTCTGAGACAGCAAGTCAGTTACACATATCATACTCTACCCCAACCTTCAGACCAGGTTAGTCTGCAGTGTAATTTCCAGATTCCTCCACAATTCAAACACATATTCATCCATCTGCATTATGAAAGACTTTAGGACCAAGCTGTTAAAAACTTTAGTACAAAAAGAGTCCAATTTTCAAGAAAGACCAAAGCCTTTAACATCTTAGTTTACTATCACATGGAACAAAGTAGTAACATACCCCTTGAGAAAACCAGTGTTACATCCAAACTCACCTGGAATACACCTGTTATTGCTCAGCTATGTCAAACAGACAATTTTATCCCCATTTTTGAACAGGAGTGAACAATATTCAAGGATCTGTAGGACAGTGGTATTTTCCATGTCATCACAAAGCAATACAGTAAAGCAAGCCATGGAAAAGCCTCACTGTGAAGCTCAAGCCATCACGAAGCTCAAGATATTAATGCCCTGGAAAAAGCCAACCCAGTGAAGAACTATGTAACTTACCTTTCCTTTATTTTTGGTATTGCTTTGTCCCACCAGGGAGGCATGATAGATAAGGCCAAATTTAGGTGTGTCCCTTTTAGTCTTCAGTGCTCTGAAGAGTGCCTTCTCAGCACCCAGCAACTGAACTGTAGAAGCTGGATGTTTTGCCAGATTCAGGAGGGAGCCTAGAAAGAGGTGACACAGCAAGAGGAGTTTATCAGAGAAGCAGCTAGGCTAGATTCCCGCTTTTGAATAGTGTAAGAAGCTCAGATCCATCTGTTTTCATGAGAGCTGTTTGCCATTTGTTTCCTGAAGGACAGGTCAACCATTTCAGTCTTTCATGCCTCAACTGTCTTGGTTTGATTTGAGCATCAGGAAAGAAGGCTGACTCAATAAAACATATTCCATTGGAATAATGCCTACTCCTGACAGCAAGAACATTTCATCACAGAACCGCAGCACAGATAACTGAAATAGCTGCTATCTTGAGCCAGTCTGACTATAAATGCCTAGTGCTGGTTTTATACCTCACAAGTGACAGAACTATCAGCAGGAGGCTCAGTAAGTGTCTCAGAAGAGGTAGTGACTTAAGTTGCCCTCATATTCCAAAAAGAATTCAGGCCAACTGAGAACTTCGTCATCACAGACTACTACCAAGCTCATGCCGATATTCTCAAGCTTCCTGAAGTGCTGCCTTCACCCCATTTACCACAACATGTGCACCAGGCCTTACATAATGCTGTTAGCTGACCAGCTCCTCAGAGAAAACCACTGATGAGGTCACCTAGGATTCATTCATGTTGATCACTGTAACCCACCTGCATGAGCAATGAGCCTTGCTCCCACTAGTTCTCCCACCATGACAGTGAGATTGGGAGCAATGGCCATCATTCTGTTCTTCAGGTAGTCATAGAGCTGGGTCCGGTACTCAGAGATTTCAATCACCTGCCACAGACAGAGTTTGGTTACAGCAGTCAGTATCAGCCAACCAAAAAATGGAAAGAAATAAATATACTGACATGAGGAAGTGCTGAGAATTCCACTGTAGGAGACTAACAAATTGCAAAATGCAAACAGCCAAGAGCCAGAGTTATGGGAAGCTTTACATAGAGCATATTGCCAGAGCAGAGCTACATCCACGAAGTATATTGGATCCATTCTGCTAATTCCCTTATGCAACTTCTTTTCTCAGCAAAACTCCTGATAAAGGAGCTGATAACATGCCAAAGACAGAGAAGCAGAACAAAAATACTTAGTAAGGACATTTTCTTCAGGACAAAACTCTGGAATATTCAGTTTTCACATAAATCTTTCTCTTGAAATGGGATACGTGCTCTTTACTTGTTTCATACAGACACCATCAGAATGCACATTAAAAAGCAGCCTGGTCTAGACCAAGAACAGGAACTCCTAACCCTGCCACTGCTGGTAAAGTCACAAAGGGATCCAACTGACACAACTGAAGTCAGAAGGTGTTTGTTCACACACGGCCCAGACAAGAGCAGGGTAGAACTCCTAATTCTTTTAGGGCCTTAGTGGTCCATTTTTAACCCAGGGTTCATCACCTAGCTTCCACAGTGACAGATTAGAGGCTACACAATGCTACTATCTCAAATTCTTTAAAGTACAATGATAGCAAAATTCCCCCCAAAAGTAAGACTGCCACTTTCAGAAGGCCTTGTGCAGGCATCAACAGTCTGAGATGGCTCAGATGAGGTAGTGACTGTGCACCCTCATGTCTGAACATCAGGAAAGCAACAATACAGGAATCATCACTGCCATCACAAGAGTTAGCACTGCCCTGGGAAAAGCTCTCCTTGGCAGAAGTGGCTCTTCTGAGCTGAAATAGAGTCCTACTGCTACCCATTCATGTGTACATACCTGATCACAGAGATGGATTATGTTGTTTATGTCTTCTTCTGATACTTCTGTCCCCATGGAAATCTCAGCAGCAGCCTTCACATCCTCCTCAATCTCCTCCGGTAGGATGTCAGAAACATCAGAGGAAGCAAAATTGCTTCTGTCTCCTGTGGGGGACAGATGAAAGCATGTTTGTGCTGGGGGCAAGATGAACTAGCAAAAAAGGCACAGAAACAGATGAAGATAAAAGGCCAAAATAAAAACACAGTGAGTCAAGTCTGCCATCACACTATTCTGAATTCCTAAAATATATGTCAGTGTTCTGACTTTGTGTTTATACCAACTAGGAACGGTTGGTAATATTAAATTTGAAACTAGAAAAAAACCCAGAAAGCCCATACTACATATTTTGCCTTTTCAGTAGCTGGTTGCTGCAAAATTTTCAATGACAATATTAGAAGAAGAGAACTCCAGGAAGCAGACACTTACCACTAACCAAATCTATTTAATTGTTTCTACAACTGGGGGGGAAAAAGCCCCCTTAAAACCACAACTCCCTCTGGACTGCAAACTTCATTATTACAAAAAACCAACCAAGCAAAAAATAAATCAATACAAAGCATATGAGCCCAAGAGGTGAGGCAAGTGTCCAAAATATGGCATTCTTTCTGCTCTTGTAAGTAATTCTACTAACTGCTCTCTTTAAGAACATGCAGAGACAGGCAACACTTCTCTTTATATCAGTTTTTAAGAGCTAATTTCCAAACTGGTCTGCTGACTAACTGAGATTCCAAGATATGCTGGTGGTCCATGAAGGAGTGGTTGGTGATGTGGCATTAGTTTTCACTTAAGTTTCCAAATGGCAAACTGCACCACGATCCAGATGCAAACATACCCTCCTTTTCTGCTGGCCCCGTCTACCCTGCTACTGAAGGCAGCCCTGCTCAGGGCGATGGCAGCTGGACGAGCAGAGTGGGTGTCACACCAGTGCCACTCATTCCCTCACACGGTGCCCACTGCCACGGCCTCACCACTCACCGACTTTGCGCACACATTTGCAGTAGGTCAGGTTATCCGTGATGATTTTGCCCAGCTCAGGGAAGTGCCAGCCGTACCACTCCCGGCAGCGCATGATGTAGTTATTCAGCTCCTTGTCCAAGTCATCAAGAAGTGCTATAGGAAAGAAGGACGGAGTTCTTTTCCTAAAAGGGCAACCTAAAAATGTGGTATCTCAAACCAACCAATTTAAATAGTATGAAAGGAGACTACCTGAAGTATTCTACTCTATAAATATTGGAATGAACCAAACTACAGTACACTTAGAAGTCTTTACTTTTCAGAGAACTGTGTAATACCATAGAAATGTTGGAATACGTTGGCACAATACTATAGAAATGCTGGAATTCCAATAAGTGGGGCCTCAAAGTTTCATCGCTGGGACCATCTTGGACAAACTCCCAAACAGCTGCAAAGCACATTCCCCTAGGAGCGCAGCAGCCACTTCTCCTTCCTCTTAGTCAGCCAAAGTGCTGACAAGGCTGATGTAAAATCTAGGCATCCAATTAAATTTGAGGAAAAAGTGTTTTACTATATTTTATATTTACAATATAAATACACCAAATACAAAGCTAATGGGCTCACCATTTACTAGATATGACAAATAACCAGATTTATAGTTTATTACAGTACAGCACCTACAGTATATATTGCTAGAGAGCCCTGAGGCTAAAATATTTCCTGCTAGTGCAATACCAACATTCCCATCTGTTGTCTCAGTGGTAGTGACGAAGGAACTGAATTACATCATTAATTTCAGTTTAACTATGTTTCATCATTGGCAACAGTCTGGGAATTAATATTCCAAGCAGAATTCCTCACCACTGTTTCACAGCAAGCATGCAGATTATGATGTGCGTCTCTTCAAGGAAAAATGAGGAATGGGCTTTCCAAGCTGCTTTAACAATTTCAGTCTGTTTTCCATTTAGAAAGCAGGGAGACAAAATGCAGCATTACACACTGCAGTGTGATTTACACACCTAACGTAGGAGTCTATTTCTACATTGCCCTCTATGCAAGACACCACCTAAATGATGGGTCAGAAAATGCTATCCTGTGGGGCCCATTCTCACAGCACCACTCAGAAGGGAGGCATGTGGGGAAGGAAAGCCCTTAGAGGACTGAATTAACACAGCCTGTAGTTCAGCTGATTTCTACGCTAAGAAAAAGTGCATGCCAGTTTATTGTATTGCCCTAAAAATGTTCCTGCTTGTGGAAAACACACTTTATGCCTAGATGAACATCAGTGCCCAATTTACTCAGACATCCTAGGAGGAAATTGACAGCAATACTTTTCTTTAGCCAATGTAAAGAAAAGAAGCCAAATCCATTAATAATTTAAGCTCTAAATATACTTACAAATTGCCTGGATAATCATGGTATCTACTTTGTCTGGGCTGAACTTCAGCTTGTATCGGGAAAGGCTGAGGAGACACAAACACAGTTTCATCAGCATCCTGACATCCTGTTGCAGAATATGCCCCACTGTTCCTTTTTAACACAAATACAGTTGTCCACAGGCTCATTGAAACCAAGCTCAGTTCTGTGCCACTGACTGCTCTCAGCTGAGGCCAGAAGCCACACTGACACAAGCTCCACAACAGCCCTGACAGGAGTCCCTCCCATACCCTGTGACCAGGGTGAAAGTGAAGGTTATTTGCACCACCTGCTGCAGACTGAACATGAGTGCTGTGGCAGGAAATTAATTTGCTCTTGGTTTTTCTGCATGGTTCTCCACAAAATGTCTTTGTCAACACCATTTCCAGTTGGGCAGCAGCTGGAAGCAATCCACAAAACTGCACCTCCCCAGCAGCAAATACCAGCAACACCAATGTGAAGCAACAAAAACTTCCTGGAACAGATTCTCACTGTCTGAGAAAGCCCATTACCATCTGGCTTTAATGTTATGTTAACAATTCCTCTGTAAGCTACAGTGAAAGACACTCAGTATCAATGAGGAATTGCATCTTAAAAGTCCTTTTTCAATATTAATGCCTATTTTGTAAGCAAACAGACTTTTAAGGAATTGGCTACAGCAAAGCATTTCTCTAACTTGTCAATGGCTTGTAACAGGACAAGCTCATGTCAGAATATGGATTAAAAAGTGACTCGCTAATGGATGCTTGATCCCACGGTGATCCAACAACTTGGTACTTAACTACTGCTCCACTAAATCTAAAAAGCAGCAACGACAAGGTGAGAAGAACAATCCTGCCTTTAATATTTTCATTATCTATTATATGGGTACTTATTCTGCAGAAATCATCAAATTGTGGTCTCCACATTGTCTCTTAGTGGCAATGGAGCTTTAAATGACTCCCTTGACTGCTCCAGACACAGTCCAGAAGTGTACCTTCAAGTATATAACATGAAAAGGAAAGCTACCAGCTTCCACTTTGGGTGAAGATGAAGCCTTTCCCTAAAGGGTGGGTGCAAACTGAAAGCCCTTCCTTTTAAAACAAGATTTCAGATACAGAAGTATCTTGACTCAGAGTACAAGACCATGCCACATACTCAGAAACACTTCAAGTAGCACAGCATAGGGTAGGGGCAGACAGGATGCAACAGAGCTGCTGCAGGAACTCACCTGTGTGCCAGACCCAGGCACATAGCTGCCATCTCTCGAGAAGGGAGGCCTGTTATGAGCCCTTCAATCTGTGAGCGAATTCCTCTCATCAGCTCTGTAACCATTGGGCTGTGTATACAACTCAAATTCAGCTTCTCCTGCAGTGTGGAAATCAATGGTCCAAAGTAAGGCACAACACAACATTCCTCTGAAGTCATTCTTCCAGAAGCCTTACATCATTTTAACTGGTTATCCCATTGCAATCCTGTGATCACACAAGTTTCATTCATTTTTGATGTTCAAGGTAGTGACACCCTCAGTTCCCCACACAGTTAATATTCCCCTTTGATGAGCAGATTTATAATTAATGCTCTATCTGCTATGTAGAACATTCAAGATTTTGAAGTCTACTAGAAACAGTTGGTCCCAGAAAGAAAATACAGAGGTAGAGGGTTAGGGGCTTTGCATCTTTTTCAGAGAACAAGAGTGAATAACTAGTTCAAAGTCCTTGCTATTATTCACTAACATTAAGCCCTCATTTTGCAGCCTACACAGTCTCCGAAGACAGCATGAGGAGGTTGTCAGAACAAAGTTCAGCGGAACAGGGAGCAATTGGACATGAGATGGGAAACTGGTATTTGACACCTAGGAGACTCCAGAAAAAGCAAACCACTGTCACTGAACCACCTATGGGTATACAAGGAGCATAGGGTGTGCACAGCTACCTGCACACTGAGGAAGGCACAACAATGCCCACTCCCACAAACACAGTAAATCATCACCCTACTATTACTGCATCTGTTGGTGAGGAATATGTGTCTGCCTGGTTTGGGTTTTGTTGGTTGGTTCCTCCCTCCACTCTTTTTCTAGAATGGATAATGAGAAAATTAGTTTTTCTACTTGCTAGATTTCTAATATTTAAGAGAGAAATCAAGCAAACCTGAAGACCTGAGTGCATTCTTACCATGTCAGTCACCTGTGTTCTCAAGACAACATCTTCCCTGTACACATACTAAGATTAACTATCCTCTATGCTGCAAACACAGCAGTGGCACCATAATCCATTGCTAGCAACAGCAAAGTCTCTGGAATCTGACTATAGCATTTCAGTAGCATAAGACAAAAGATAAAAAAGCAAAATCAGTTATCACCTTTATGACACCTCCAAGTTTGGCATCTGCCACAGCCAACTGCTCGTGGGCATCTTTTGCCACTATCTTCTTGAGAATCTTCTTCAAGTTCTTGCTGAGCTTGCCTTCTACAAGAGCTGTGGATGCTGTATAAAACAAAAAGACCAAAGAGGTTGTTTCTTTCCCCTCCTAAAATCTGTGAAAAAATTACTCCTAACTTCATGTATTTATTGTAACTGTCCACAGTAGCTCTAGTCTGAGCTGCAATTACTACTTCACCATGCAATAGTTCAAAATCAATACAGAAGAAAATTATACACATCCTTCTCTGAAGGCCTAAATGAAAAACCTTTCTCCCAGTTGCCTCTCCTTTCTCCATATGTTTTCAGCTCTATTTTCGCCAACTTCGTTTAAGGATCACTACAAACAGTATGCCATATGCTTTATACATGTTTAACATTTCCAACGGCAAAGTTAGATGGGAATATTTTGTGTATAATTTAATTAACAAACCATTTGCCAGGTCCCTTAGGCAGCAACCACGATATCCGAAATTGAGTAATGGCTTATTTGTATTCTCTGGTGATGATAATGTACTATCTAAAGCCCCAGGAATGATGCCAAACTGGACAGTCAGACAGACTCTTTTAATACAGCATGCAGACAGGAGAATCTTTAAAGGATGTTCTTAATTCCTAAATATTAATAGATCTGTAAAAGCTTTACAATCCCACAGAATATATTTTAAGCAGGCACTTATACAGCTCTGAGGGTCAGCTCTGTGCTCCACTGAACTTCTGGGACTGATAGATCTCCACCACAGTAACAGAGCAGCAGCTAGTGATTTTTGGTTTCCAGAACCTAATAACATGTAAGAATAAAATCAAAGTGCTGAGCTGAGTTTCCTCTCAACCCTGCTGCAATGCAGATAATTTTTTATCCTACAAGCTGGCCAATAGCATCTAAACCCTTGAAACAGTTGTTGCCATCTTATTGCAGGGGCTCCGTACTGTTGTCTCTTTATCATAAAAGTTTCATACCTTCTTGGTGTTCCTCCAAGCACTGACTCTTCTTCACAAAGCAGCCAACTGACTCCAGCTCCCTTCTCACCCAGCCACTCCACTCTTTTATAGCACTCTGCTTCTCATTGGGTACAGCTGTGGCCTGGTAAAGTCAGGCCTGTTCCTACTCTTTGCTAATTGGCCCAGCTGCAACTCCTTAGGGGTAAGATTACTTTCTACACTATATTTTCTTACATTCTATCCCCCTGCAAGCAGTCACATACATAGTCCTGCCTTCAAAATAAATGAGCCATAAGTACTCTAAACATCTCTATTTCACAGATAAGTCAACTTGAAGCAAAGTAGTAGAAGGGGCTGGATGTTTTTGAGGTTTTTTTAATCAGCCTAACTACACATGAACTGAATCCAAACCTATGCAAAAGCAAAATAATCCAAAAAATACACCACGGAGAGGAACATACAACAGCTTCAATCTCAGCTCTTTTAT
This sequence comes from Zonotrichia leucophrys gambelii, assembly GCF_028769735.1. NCBI lineage: Eukaryota > Metazoa > Chordata > Aves > Passeriformes > Passerellidae > Zonotrichia > Zonotrichia leucophrys. Next base: position 19,273,081 of record NC_088177.1, on the reverse strand, counting down.
TTGCATCTCATGTTCCATGGTTGTGTCTCTATTCTTGTTTCTTTGTTTCCTTTATAAGCTACCCCTACTGCATCAGAATATAAAGAACTGATCTTTAATTATAAATGTGACCTGGAACACTCACCTACTTAAATCATACAGCACATTCAGCAATAACTGTCACACCATTTCTGAATTATTGCCTAGAATTCCTATCATTTCTGTTCAAATCAGGCCACACATCAAGCATTTAAGTGCAAAACTCACTAAAACTATTGAATATAAGGTTTTCCATTTTGCTTGAACTCCTGAATTTGAGGAGAACACAGACTTTTCTTAGGCTGAAAACAACAGGCATAACATGTATCCATAAAACCCAGGTGATTGTAATAATGAATGTTCTCTAATACCTGTCTGTTGTCTCAGTGGTAGTGACGAATTGTTGACTCAAATCAGCGATATTCAGCTTCAACAAGAATGCATCATTGACAACAGACAGGCTATATGTATCAGTCACAACTTTAAACTGCTTAAAAATATGCACTGAAGGAAAAATCTAGACTTTATTACATCTCTACTGCACTATACACTGGATAGGTGACCTCATAACCATCAAAACCAGCTCACTTTTAAAACCTGTAATTTAAAAGCTAAGAAAAGAAAGAGAGCATGAGCACAGGCAAGTAATGAGTGAACTAATGCATGACAGAGATTTGATTTTTTTGTAATAAGTGATAACTCACCAGCAAGTGCTTCTGTTGTGTCCTGAAACTTTTCAAAGTGTTTCAGCTTTACTCTACAGAAATAAAACAGAAGTGTGTAAACAAGCATACATAAACCACATGCTAGAACCATTTTATCATTTTCTGCCTCTGCTCCTCTCTTTTCCCTATGGCTTTAAGAGAGTAAAGATCAATATGCAGACCCTCAAAGAGGACTGAGAGCACTAAACTGGCCAACTGAGTCTGGTGTGACATTTCAGCTGGGTCCCACAATAAATATATAAAGGAAAAAAAAAAGGCATTTTGATTTGGTATTTCTTGGACCGACATCACCAGAAAACCTAACCCCCCTCTTTTTGCTTTGTAGTTCATATTTAAAGACAGACATCATCCATTTAAATTTCAACACTGCACCCTGACTGACTGATAATAGCATCTTTCCACTCATCTTCAAAAGGAAATATTCTGCCTCTGTGGAATGCAGAGCCTGCACAGCTCAGATTCAACATGCTTTTCAACCAAATACATCTTCAAAGACTTTAAATTTGAACTGATTCATTGCCCATGAATCCTCAAGTCCTCCCCTGTAATGAGATGTTAGAATACAAGTTCTGAGCTGAGTTTAAGACAAACAACAAAAATTTCTTTAAAGCCCTAAGTGCTGACCAGAGCCAAGAATCATCTGAAGAGTGTTTAACAACACTGTGTCAGATCCTCAGGCACAGCTTCCCTCTACCCCTCACACAGCCTGTGGTGCTGATATATAGTTACAGTTAAGGAGCTATCTCAATCCAGTAAATTCCTTGTCAGGGACAGGCATTTAACTAATCCAGCCCTGATTAACCACTGCTGGTTGGGAGTCAGGTATCAGCAAAGGAAGCAAGGTCACAGATACAGCTGAATACTTGAGTTAAGCATTTGCAGATCCCAACAAAAGCTTCAGGCTTACACTAATGCCTTTTCAGAAAGGCAAAAGAGGAATTATTTTTATCGGAGTAGAGATCCCATTAAGAGCCACATCCTGTATAACAAGTGCCCAAGATGATGTCTCCAGGACAAGATTAACCACACTACAAACAGGCAGATGTGGGATATTCTGGCCTCTGCTTTAAGTACTGCTACAGAGCACGATAAATATGAAATGCAAAGCTTGCTCACATGCATCCATTATAATCAAAGCTGGTTAGAAATCTTCCAATAAACTCACTAGAGAGACTTGGAAGGAATCCACCATTGTCCCCAACTTTAGGACAATTTGCTAGAAAGGCCAGTGATTAGTGGGCCCTGCATTCCCTGTGCAACTCTGCAGTGGGGCTAACTCTCACTGATGGCATGGGCAACAACACAGCTCTCAAATCAGTGATTTACACAGTTCCACCTGGATTAAGCTTTATTTTTCCCAAAAAGAATTTTCTGTGAGCACAAAACCCTATCATTCCACTGACACTTCCAGCATCACAAGCTTGGATGTATTTGTCAAATCACCCACATCACCCTAAAATATTGTTCCACTTTTTTGCTCAGCCAACTGACTCCAGCTCCCTTCTCACCCAGCCACCCCACTTCTTTAGAGCACTCTTCTCATTGGTTACAGCTGTGGCTTGTTAAAGTCAGGCCTGTTCCTAATCTTTGATAATTGGCCCAGCTGCAACTCCTTAGGGGTAAGATTACTTTCTACACTGTCTTTATTTCCTTATATTCTACTTTCTACGCTATCTTTATTTCCTTATATTCTATCCCCGTACAAACCTGCTTACATTTTGTTTGCTTTTTCAGGAGTTTCAAATTCTTTCCATAGACTGTCAACTTCTTGAAGCTTTTTCTCATTCAGAACCTGCAGGAATAAAAACACAACACAAAATTATATTGAGTTCTTCAACACAGGAGACCTGAAACATAGGGCATCCAACCACTCTGCAATAGTTAACACTGATTGAGTCAACAAACTCATCTTCAGTGATCTCTGTTTCACCATTCTCACTCAGCAGCTTTACCCTACTAATAGACAATAGTGCAACATTTCTACTTTCACCTGAATTACAGAAGTTCTTCAATAACGGCTGTGTCCTCCTGGATCTGGAACATTAAAGCAAAATCCTCTTCTTTATCAAAACTGGGCTTGCTCTTTAACCCAGTGCAGAAATCACTCCTAATATCATGAGTTTTGCTCCCTGGAAGATTTTTTAACTCTGGTTGAAGGAGGTTGTCTTTTTTTAAACTCAATTAGTAGCTGAGCAAATAAACCTAGTAATTAATGTCCCACATGACTGTGAGGCACAGCAAAATCTTGGGGCAACTCTTCCTTTCCTCAGCCAGAGGATTCTTTCCTGCAGTTCATTTTTCCTACACCAAGACCTACAGAATTTTCAGCCTCTATAAACAGACACGGGCACATAGAGAAAATTAAAGACATAGAAACTGCTAAAGTCAAGAGTGTTAGTGTATAAAAATGACACACCTATGGATAACTGCTGACAGCTGCAGCACACACTGCAGCACCTCTGCAGATACCTTCCTGCAGTTCTCTCTGTATGTTCCTCCTCCTACCTTTGCTTCATGCCTAGCCTACCTTCAGAAATTAAAATATCAAAATTTATATTAAAATATTGCCTGAACTACACGGCTTCATCCCAATGAGCAGAAAAGGTTTCAGGGCATAGGAAGGAAATATCATGCTCCACAGAGCCGCAAGGGTGCAATTCTGCTGCAGGCAAAGGAAACCAGAGCCTTCCTCTCTTCACACCTGCACTCATGTTCACACAAGTTAAACCCTAAGACTAAGTTGGAGGGGAAAAAAATAAGGATGTTATGGTCAAACTATGACCAAGCTGGTAAAACTGTACATGAATCAACACTCGAGCAAGACAAAAGCCAGAAAGGAGCAGAACGCTGTAGCAACTCTAGTTTAGGCTTGCTCAAAGCCCCAGGGAGCCTGAGCCACCCGCTCAGGAAGCCAGCAAAGCCCTGGGAAAGTGGCTGCTTGTCCCTCTGGGAGAGCGGGGTCGGGACACGAAAATTCTGCGGGGACCCGCCCCGTTCCCGCGATCCCACTTCCAGGCACGGCCCCGCACGGCCGGGGTGCGCTGCCCGCCTCGCACCGCCCCTCCCTCACGCACCCGCGGGGCTCTGCGGGAACAGCGAGGGCACGGCCGGGAACAAAGGGATCAGCACTCCAACCCCGGCTGCCCCAGCACAGGCGGAAAGGGGCAGGGGCACGAGAGCACAACTTCCCACCAAATCCAGGCCGGCAGAGAGGAGGAAGCGAGGGCCAGGGGTGACGCTCGGCAGGCCCCAGGAGCTCTGCTTCTGGCGGCCGAGCACCTTCAGCCTCCTCCGGCAGCCCCTTCCGCGGGGCCTCGCTCACAACGCGGCCCCTCTGCTCCCACCCCCGGCCCTGCTCCTCCCCGCGAGGCGCCGCACGGGATGCGGGGACCCTCACTCCCTCCCTCTCATGCCCGTAATTCCCACCGCAGGCCCGACGCGCTCCCCTTCGCCCTCCCGTCTGCCCCGCCGGGCGAGAGGCAGCGCGCCGCGAGCCGCAGCCCGGGGCTCACCTTGAAGATGGCGTAGCCGGCGGCGGTCTCGAACAGCACCAGCATCGCTGCGGCGGGCGGGACGGCGGGCGGGGGACGCCACGTGCGCCGCCGCACCGGAGCCGCTCAAGCACGCGCGCGCCGCGCAGCGGAACCGGAACAGGAAGCGGCGGCGGCAGGGGAAGCGAGCGCGCGCGGGGAGCGGAAGCGGCGGGGCCACCTTCCGCCCGCGAGCCACGTGGAGGGGCCGCGCCCGCGACCCCGCCCGGTCACCGCCCCCGCCGCGGGTTCGAGCCTCCTGACGCACAAACACGCGCGAGCCGCCGGGGTGCCCCTGTGGCGCCTCACCCGAGCTGCCCCCGCTTCCCCGGTGCCGCAGTTGGCGGCAGGGTCGGCCACATTAGATAAGACGCGGGTGTGTTCCCCGGGACGCGGCTGGCCGTGCCGGAGACTTTGTTTCCCGAACGGATCCCTGGGCGGGTGTGAGCGGGTGTTCCCCTCGGCGACGCCGAGCCGGATCGGCCGCCGTGCCGGGATGCAGGCGGCGCTCCCGGCCCTCCGCACACGGCGGGTTGCGCTATCCGCCCGCTCCGCTCCCTGACCTGCAGCTCATCGCACCGAAAACAGTTTATTTACATAAAAAATTGTTGACAGAGTGCGATTGTGCGCCTTTAAAAGCTTGGCTTCGCCGCCAGACAAGCACCACATTGTGCTCACATAGACCACGCGTTTGAACGCTGCGTGTTTCCCCAGGCTGCTGCCGTCTCCCCGGGGCAGGGGCAGTCCTGTCCGGGGGAAGGCAGGGCCGGGGCGCTGGGCGGCCCTTTGTGCCCCCTCCTACTCTGGTGCCACCTCGTGCTTTGGTGCCACCTGGTGCTTTGTCCTTGGCACAGCCCGGCGCGCACAGCGCGGTGCCTGGCTGACCTACTTCTGTGCCGCGGTCCTGCCGGGGAACCGAGCAGCTGCCTGCCGGTGGGAGGCAGGCGGAGAGCGCCGCTCCTTGCCCTTAGAAATCCCCGCTTATTTCACAGGCAGGGTTATCTGTACTGAAAACAGGCAGAGATTTTCTGCCCGCAGGAAGAGAGGCTCCGAGAAACGCTTGGGTTTTGATTTATATCAGGCGTTCATTGCTGCATTTTATGCAACCATCTGTATGAGTCAGCACGCCTTTGTTTCCTCCATGTAAGGAGTATGCTGGAAAGCCAACAGTGAGAGTAATCTGTGGACTTGAATATTTCTGAAGATTTTTTTTTTTTTTTTCAAAGGAAAATCTTTGGTACTTTACATTACACAACCAATTTTCTTAAAATCCCACAACCAGTAATATTGCCAAAGAAATTAGGTTCAGGGTGGTAGAGAATTTCCAGGTTCCACCTAGTTTTAAAGTACTGTTTCCGGCCCAGCTGGCAGAGGACCATTATTATGTAAGAGCCACTGTTACTTAGCTGGCTGCCCTAGAACACTGCATCCATCCTGCTAGCACTAACCCCTCTCAGGAAAATTGGTATGATGAGATTACAGATTGTTCTTAGGTTAAAGTCTGCTTTTTTAAGAAATCTGTTTCTGATGGACTGAAGCAGCTTTGCACAGACTGTATGTTGTGGGGCTTTGAGAAAACCTTTTACAGCTACTGGCTCCAAAACTGTACAGCAGCTTGGGAGAAATCCATCGTTGGAGGTGAACTTTATTGGCTTCAGGTGACTGAGATTAAGTGCAGATAGGGAAATAAGAGACATTATAAAGCACCTGAGATTTCAGTGAGGTTATTAGGGCAAGTACTGTTAGCAGTGTGTGTAAATACAAGGCTGACTTAGGGTTTTGTGGGAAGAAACTTGTGTAAGTATATGTGGTATTTTTAAAACAGCTTTTGTTGTTTTCTGATTAAGTGTATTCTATGTTGAATTGAGCAGTCGAAAAAGAAAAAAGTGGGGGCTTTACTGCTGTACATCCACAGTTTTCACAGGCTCAGTGGAGATTACCTTTGAAGATCCTGTACAAATCTGGCTTGTGTCCTGAAGAGCTAATGAAGCCACAACTGATGGAATAAGAAGGGAGTCAAGACAGGTGGTGCTACATTTAGTGTGTATGCTGATGAGCACATTCTAACTCTGTATCTTTATGGCTAGGTATGTGGATAGGTAACTGCATTCTGAATCATGTGAGTGTTAGCTTTTATTGTGGGATTACTTGAACAAGTTGGGTTTGTGCCAGGGTCTGAGACTTTGGCCTTAGCACAGTAAGACTCTGTTTTAAAAAATCCCTTCAGAATTTATAAAAAGCAGAAATGTTCAGGATAGAATATTTGTCATTTTCCATTTTTTTAGTATTGTGTGTTGTTGTGGAGCCCTTGCATAGCTTATTTTGGTGCTTTGTGTTTGTTATTAAGCTCATAATGAGCTCTTACTGTGAGCTTGGCATGGCATGAACGTATTTGGCTTTTCTAACTGCTTGGCCTTGCCTAAAAAAGATCTTCTTCATTCTGTAGCTCTGTATAGCATTTGTTTTGGTTCTCTTTATTTATTTTTCCCTCCCTTGTTAATTCTGAATTGTTTTAACAGTTGTTTAACAAAATAATTCCTATGAGTCTAGATACTGATTATTCCACTGGCTGGTAAAAGTGCACCTCTTGGTGTAGCTGTGTCTGTAACTCGGCATTCAGTGACAAGCAGAAACGCAGGCACAGAGTGCAGCTGCTTTGGTGTTTGGTGTTATTACAGGGGAACATGACACAGAGCATGGAGCTGTTTGTGTTAATGAATGCCCCCCGCCCAGAGCTAATGCCCTTTCCCAAAGGTAGCTGATGAAGTTAAAACTCTGTTTAGTAGCATGAGGATAATAATCTCCTATTTCAATTGAGTAAATTTCTGTTGATTCATTGATTTTACATTCACATTATTTTATGGTTCTGATGTGTGGAGTTTTTTTTCTAGTTGCTGGCTTCTTAGAGCTAATGCCTGTGCCAGCAGTGATGCCATGTAGGAGTTGCCTGAGGTGGAGAGGGGATGTTAGGAGTCCATGCTATAGTACAAACAGCTTGCAGCCTAAATGTAATCTTTAAGGTGGATGTTACTTTTTGTGCACACCTCTGAATAGCCATGCTGTGCCAATGTAAAGCAGGGCACCTGTTCTGTTTTAATGATGTATCTTTGCAAATTTGTTCAAATGTAACTGCCTGGGTGCAGATAATACATGCAGATCCCATTGCTTGCATGGTTGCAATGACTTAAAAAAAATGCACTGTGTTTCAACAGAAAAGTGTGTTTTGTTATGACATCTTAGTAACAACCTCAGCAAGATATCAGAGGTAGGCAGAATGAAAGTGACTTTTGCTCCAAGATCTGCTGTTGTGGAAAGGGTTATGTGACTTCACAGAATTGTCAGGGTTGGAAGGGATCTCTGGAGAGCATCGAGTCCAACCCCTGCCATGGCAGGGTCACCTGCAGCAGGTGACACAGGAACATGTCCAGGTGGGGTTTGAATGTCTCCAGATACAGAGACTCCATAGCTTTCCTGGGCAGCCTATTCTAGTGTTCTGCCACCCTCAATGTAAGTAAGTTCTTTCTCAGGCTGAGGTGGAGCTTATTATGCTTTAGTTTATGGCCGTTACTCTTCGTCCTGTCACTGAGCACCTCTGAGAAGTGTCTAGCACCATCTCTTGGCACCCGCCTTTGAGGTATTTCTGTGCATCCATGAGATCCGCTCATAATCTCCTCAGACTGAACGGGCCCAGCTCCCGCAATCTCTCCTCATGAGCAGAGATGCTCCAGGCCCTTCCTCATCGTTATGCCATCCGCTGGCCTCTCCCCAGCTGCTCCGGTCGCCACGGTGCCTTTAACGTTCGTCGCTTCTTCCAACGGCGATCGCGCCTCTCGGCCGCGGCCTGGGTGGGAGCCGGTGCCGGTGCCGCTCCGAGCGAGGTCCGGGCGCGGCGGCGGGCGGAGCCCGGCAGGGAAGTGAGCTCAGGCGCACCGGAAATCCCGCCCGTGCCGCGGCCCTGTGTTTGCGCTGCGGGCAGAGAAAGGAGCGGAGCGCCTGCAGCGGCCCAGCCGAGCCTGCCGCACGACACGGGGCCGAGCCATGTCTGACCAGGTACGGGCGGCTGTCCCGGCCGCGGGGGGACGGCACGGTGGGCGCGGCGGCCCCGGGGGCGCGGGAGGAGCTGCCTGCCCCCCCCGCCCGCACTCTCCGCCGCCGCGGGGCAGCCCCGGCCCGAGGGGAGCGGAGTCGCGGTCGCCCGGAGGGCGCCGGGTGAACGTTCCCCCAGGGGAGTGTGTGTGTATGTATGGATGCCGATCTCCGACCTCGGCCAGATTCGGGCCTCTCTGCCCGTGTATTTTAATCCTTTTTCCCTCTTCCCTCGGGGTGTTTCTCGAGGAGCGCGGTCGGGCTCCAGGAGGGGGTATTCGGGGGCCGGGGCGGCGTCCGGAGGGAGCGGGATCGCCGCCGGGGCAGCCCCGGCCCTGGAAACCCGGGAATGCAGCGAGGGGTGAGCTGTGTTGCACAACTGTTGTTTTCTTTCCGTTTCCATTTCCCGGGTGTGTGGTAGGATGGTTTTCCCCCGGAGCGGGCTTTGTGCGGGTTAGGCTAGGTTTGCCAGGTCCTCTGTTTGCCCTAGGAATGCGAAAGCCTGGTTTTCTCCCCCTCCTTTCTCAGCTGAGCGTTGTTAGCCTGGATTAAACACCCCGTCCTTTATCAAGGCTCTATCCTGCTTTCGCTCCAAGTAATATTCTCGTTATGCCCCCGTCATTTCTGTCTTCTGAGCCGGGGACGTCAATAGTTGCTTGTACCGCAAGTTCCTGGGTTGCTCGGCCTGGCATGTATACAGTGCTTTGCTTACAACTATTGCTGTAGGCTATGTGACCTGCTGCTGGAACGTTAAAACAGCGTTCCGGCTTTAATTTGTATTCTGTTTTGCTTTATTTTTTCATATTGTCGTCATAGGGCACTGTTTCCTACCTTTGACTTTTCCCGGAGTGTAGCCATCGCGATAATGTCAGTACCTACAAACGTTTCTCGTAGTGCTGTGAAGTCAGGAGTAGTACTGGTGCCAGCCGGGAAATGAAAAGTCCCCAGAGACAAGGCTCAGCTTAGGGCATGCCGTGTGTGCTTTGGGGAGCAGCCTCGGTGCGGTGTGAGCGGTGAAGAGGAGCCATCGCCGTGTGCGCTGGTGGTCTGCCTGCCTCCCCGCTCCCGGCACAATGCAGCTGACAATGCTGCTGCTGCCCCTCCGGCCTGTGCCTGCCCGAGGGGCAGCTCTGAGCGCAGCGATTGCCGCCTCCTAGGCGGACGCGTTGTCTCTGTAGCAAAATACGTGAAAGTGACTGCATTTTAAAAAAAGCCAAACAAACCCACCGACAGTTTCTGAACTAGATTTTATAGGCAGATGTTCATGTGACCTGTTCTGTAGTTGTCTGCATATGTGAACCAAGGCGTGTTTTAACAAATAGCAGCTTTCATTAGTTAGGTAAATCCTTCCCCAGGCAAGTTCTGCTAAAACACATGTGTATTTTGTCTTTGGGACTACTTGAAGTATGTAAAATTCCATGTATGTGATAACCTGTTGTGGCTATGTATTTTAAAGGTCTGTGAATAAGGAGCCTGCTGTTTATTTTTAATAGATAAGCAAAACACTGTTAGACGTGTCACTCATTTCTGGGGGACTGTGCAACAAGAGCTAAACAGATACTTAAGTGGAAGGATAACATAAGGTTATGCAGCACTGTAAATCTCATTCCTCTCTTTATCAATCCTACAAGAATAACTGGATTATCTGAAATTGTGAGTTGCTTAGAGTATCGTTCTTTTTGGCCCTGGAATTAAGTCAAGAGGGGGATCATTTATCATCAGTAAAAGAAGGGATTACTTTATTTTCAGTGTGAAATTGACTTTTATGAGAAGTAGGAAAGAAGAGCAGACTTCAAAAAAAAAACCCACACGGTTGCTTAGTGGGATCTAAGCAAAAATGAAACAAAACACAAATTGTTTTCCGCTCCCTTCAAGTGTCTTAGGCCGTTTTTGAGTTATTTGAATCTAAAGGATATCTGTTCATGTACTGCTTATAAAGAATGCTATAGTTTGTATGTAAAAAAATGTAAGTGTATTTGCTTTAAGAAGTATGTTGTACATCTGTTCCTCTAGTAATTTTGGTTTTGATGATTTTTCTTTAAAATGCTGAGAATAGAGTTTTTTTTAAGGTTAGACATTGAAGTTTGAGCTCTTCTTCAGATTGAAGGAGGAAACTTGCGATATGTTGCCTCATGATGTTTGTTTTGTGTGTGTTTTGGTTTTGTTAGTTGCAATAGCAATACCAGTGTGTTTCATCCAAGAAACTTTTGGTGCTTTTTAGGGTCCTTATATAAGTGTGGGACAGTGCTAATTGCCTTATTTTGTGCTCTTTAGGAAAACTGCAACAAAGCCTTTAAAATGTCAGGCATCTAATGAGAAGTTAGAACTTGGAGTGTTGTGGTATTTCTGATCCCTTTGTGTGGTGGTCTTTTTTTATGTCCTATTTCAGGAGGTACCCTAAAGCACCCATTCTTTTCATAGGGCAAGAAGTCTGGAGGCTTGCTTGCTAATTGCTGATCAGGATTTTGTTAATGAATGCTAGAAGTTTAACAACTTTGCAGTCCTCTTCCTTTCTTTATTCCTAAGTGGTTTTGTGTTGCCTTAACCATTTGGCATTGAATGGCAGTATAGTTCACTGACAAACTGCAGAGAGCATTTTCAGACTTGCTGGGTCTTGTATCCTAGTGTAAGGTATTTTTCTCCTATTTTAAGTTTTGATTATTGGCACTTCTATTATTTGATTTTATATTATTTCTCTTCTCCTGAAGCCACAGCTTTCTTTCCTCTTATTTTGTGGGTGAGAGAGCTTGTGGGGCTTGAAACAAGCCCCTCATCTTTATGGTTTGAAGACTTCAATTCCCTCTGCTTATTCTACTGTTTGGTGCTTTCCCTATTTGTTTTTAATACCAGAGCCCTCTTTCCCTGAGGGTAGAAATCAAATATGAATCATAGTTTTATCACTCATATTGGCCCGAGGCACTGTCATAGTAGCAGTGATCATTAGTAATACCTTGTACAGGATGGTTGGGCTTGGAAGCCTGAGTAGGTAGATCTGTTACAATGTACAGAACTATATAACTACTACAAATACCTCTACTGCTGGGATAATGTGCTGTCATGCCATTTGTAAAGTAAATTTAGACAGTGACTGACCTGAGATGTCATGCAGAGGTTCTTTCAGTAATAGTGAAACAGGAGCTAGTTTTGAAGCTACAAACCAGATCAGTAGAGATCTGAATCTAGATTCCTAGAAGTTAGCAATGCTGCATTGAAACAGCTGTGCAAGTTTTCAGAACAAGTTGCAGCTTCTTGTTTTTCTTTCTGGTCAGGAGTGAATACCAGTGTGTTTCTATTCGTGCAACTAGTCCCAGAAGCTTAGAGTCCAAATGTGTTGGAGAAAGCTTTATGGAACACAGGTGATCTGACTGTGTTACCTGTGAAGAACTCCTTTCATGCTTCTCAGGTGACTTGCTTGAAGGCCTGTGTATGTCAGGCTTTTTGAAAGCCTGGGTTGAGTTTTTGGATTTGAGCTTGAAGGGTGATGAATCAGTCCTTGCTGTTTAGGTTGTGCCTGGATGGGTGTTAAAAAAATAAAAGGTTTTCAAACCAGGTGGAGTCTCTGGCTCATACTTCTTTCCATTGTAGAAACTGAATTGATCTGGGTTGAGGCAGTGAGTCAAACTGATAGAAAGAACACTTCCTCTCTTTCTTTACTCCAGATTGAGACTGGTACAGATGGGAAGGGTGTTTGCTGACTTGCCATGTGCCCTTCCCTGATCTTTTAATGTTCAAAGAAGTAGTGTGTGTTTAACTTCTTTAGGGAGCAGGGGGAAAAAACTTAAAAAACTTAAAAAGGTTTTAATCTGGAGGTAGAGACCTATCTGGATGGACTTAATGGAGAAGGTTATTTTGTGTGGTTTTGGCACTCAATCCTAAATTTCAAGCCCAGCCATATAAAGGATATTTCTGTACATTTTGCAAAAAAACTCTTTTGGGATGGGAGCCTGTGGTAGACACCTGTACATGTTTTGTTTATTAGAAAAGGATTATTTCAAACATGATCAGCAGGGTACCTGTGGTTATGATTACTTGGGAACAATTCTTCATGGAGCATCCTCTAGATCTGATGTCTGTGTAAATCCCTTTGTCCTACAGTGGAACATAGCTAAAGGCCTGGTGCAGGATATGTAGTGACAGGCAAGGAATGGGGTTAATAACACCTGATTTCTCCCTTGTTTCATTTATCAACTGGTAACACGAAAAGTCTGATGTCCTTAATTAATGTCTTAGAGTGTATAACACTTAAATCCTTTTGATGAGCTTTAGTGCTCAAGCTGTTGAATCAAACTTGTCTGTACAGTTAGTTCTTAGCCTGGAAAGATATCAAAACACTGTAGTGCTTGGACCTGCACCTTTTTAAACTTTGAGGTATTGTGGTCTTAAGACAAACTTGTTCTTTTGTTTGTCATAGAAAAGAAGCTAGCTGGGCAGCCTTTTGAAAATAAGGACTACCTTTGATGCAGTGGGTTGAAAAATGTTTGCATGGTTCACTCTCTTTAGGTTGATAGGGTGTTACAAGTACTTTCTGTTTACTCTCCTCATGATGTTCCTTTTTTCTGTCAAATAGCTGAGCCTCATAGTACTCTTAGTGTGCTTCTTGTGGGTTTTTTGCTGTTTGTGCAGGAGTTAGAGGTATAAAATCATACTTCTTTTTGTATGTCATCTATTTCCAAATGGATTGTCTCTCATTTCTTATGTTCTTCATGGTGTTTCTTTTCTCTCATTAATTGAACTTCTCACAGGTAGACAGACAACCTTTCATAATACTCTGTTGCTGTTATTTTTGTGCACACACATACAGGGAAGGAAAGAAGACACCTTGAGTAGTCTGATTTCACGCAGTGGAGGATGAGAGCTGCCATACTGTCCAGTGAAAACAATGAAGTGTTAACTGATCAGGTTTTTTTATGTTTTTCTTGCAGGAAGCAAAACCTTCAGCTGAGGACTTAGGAGATAAGAAAGAAGGGGAGTACATTAAACTCAAAGTCATTGGGCAGGTGAGTTTTTTACATAAGTGCTTGTTGACATTTGATGTAGGTGTGACTTCTTGCATGGTAGAAATGACCAAATGCAAGTTGATACTTTCAGTTCTTCAGTGTGGATCCTCCTCTGCCATAAACTACTTCCAGTTGCCAGAAATGTGTATTAGTGTACTTACTCTGGTATGTTTTTTTATGCATTGAGGGATTAATTTATCCAAGGGTATGAATGAAATAAGTGGCAAACTTGATAAATTCAGGTCCTCAAAGTTTGTGTAGTATCCTAGGCATGAGATCAGCTTTACTTTTCAGGGATGGGAAAAGGATTGTTGGCTGCCCTGTTGGTAGATGTAGCAACCAGATGAATGGTGGATTAGAAGTCTGAATTGCGGCTGCATTGGAATGTGAATGTTGAGAATGTTGGAATCTTCTGTGCAAAGAGCCCCTAGCTCAGATGGCAGCTAGGATTGTTTGTTGGAGTTGGAGTGTTTGCTGCAGTTGGGTGGAGATAGAGGACTAACAGAGAAACTACCTTACCTCTTGCTGGCCTAATCAGCAGTTACAAGAACACATTGAAAAGCTGGAAGTGGCCCACATGCTTTTTGCACAGAACCTCTTGCAGTCTGTTTTATCTGTAGCCATTTTGACAGTTGCAGCTACTTGCATCTTCGGGCTAGTGGGAAGGACTACAGAATAATAAGATCTGTGAGTTCTCCTTAGGTTAGTCTCATGTTGCCAAGTCTGCCTGTATCCTAAGTTCTAGATAATTACTCTTAATTGAACGAGGTTTCGTATATATTTTGAAGTGCAAGCTTTAACTTGTCTCTTTAGAATCTTAGAACAGAAATCCCCTGCATATGTATGTTTGTATTTCATAAGTATATCATCTGGGTAAAGATGGCAGCACAGACTGAACCATGGATGGGTTTTAGTAACTTGAAATCCAAAAGTTCCATGTTGAGCCTAAGGCTATACGATGCCATCTGTTTTTTTAAAAAGCGCTTCCTGTGGAAGTACACAGCAAATTTAGTGACTGATAAATCATCCTGGAGGTTCACATCATGATACACCAAGGTATGCATGGTGATAGTTAAATCACATTCCATGTTTCACGTAAGTTTTTTTTTTTTTCTTAATGAAATGTTTAAAAATAAAATAGATGAAGTTAGCAGTTACTACAAGGAGAGTAATTTTTTTTCTTTTCTATCCTTAGGACAGCAGTGAAATTCACTTCAAGGTGAAAATGACAACACACCTCAAGAAACTCAAAGAATCATACTGTCAAAGACAGGTTTGTGAAACAATGACATTGTTTAAAAAGAAAATTAAAACCCACTATGCTTTCAAATAAAGACTTTGGCGGTATCTGATAGTACAAACATAATGGATCTCCTTGTTTCTTTTAACAAGTAAAAGTACTCCTATGTAAGACAATTGTGAAGTTGTACTCTAAGTTAAATAAGTCTGAAATATTGTGTATGTTGGTAAATGGTAACAATTGTTACAGACCAAGAGCATCTCTTCACTTCCAGATTCTGTGGCAAATACTGTGGATTCACAGCTGCTATTTCCAGAAGCCCTGGCCTAGTTTGCCCTCAGCTTTGGGGATAGATGCCTTGTGTGGCCTTTTCTTGGATAAGTGTGTTGGAGTTCACTTCAGGAGATATAATCATAAGTAATAATACTTTGGGGGCTTTTTCCTAATACTTTGAGACAAGTTGAACTTGTCATTGAAGTGTTCTTTCATGAAGTGTTATTTTTTGCTTCCTTTCTGGTGTAGGAGGAAAGAAAAGATCAAACACCAGATACATTTGTAGCCATATCCAAATGGTTAAAATTATGATTCATTTTAAAAACCTAATTTTTTTTTTTTAAAATCATCTTGGAAATAATTCATGCAGCATTCTTACTGACTAATGAACATGCGTGTGTGGAATTCTTTCTTAAAGAAAGAAATAATTGTCTGAGTAAACACAGCTGTTATCTCCTGCACTGAATTCTGGAGGGTCTGTGATTTCCTTTGCAGCAGTCAGTGCAGTTTTTGGTGTCAAGTAGCCTTTCTCTGGGAAAGGGACTGTGAACATTTCTTCCACATTGGCCAAAAGGGATTGTTGAAACAGTGTGAAGATCTATCCTTACCTGAGACAATTTTCTGCCTAGTTGCAAGTGGTATTTGAGAGCTAAGTGATAAAATTGTCGTATTCCACACGAGTTTGTTTTGCTCATAACCTGCAAGAGAAGGAAAAGATGATGAGGTGTTTGCCTTATCTATTGATGTGAAGTATGACGTTCTGCCAGAACATGGGCACCTTGTGCAATAGACATACTTTAACTTTGTTTACCTTTGGGATGTTTGTTTCACTTTGTTTGAATGCTCTTCGTTTTTCTTCCCCTCAGCTCTGCTTTTTCTTGTTCCCACTGCTGAGCATTTGCAGAATTGATAATGGTAAAGGTTGTGATTCCTTCCTGTAGCCATAGAAGATTGGGAAAGCAAGGGTAGGAGTTCATGAAATAAACATCATGTTTCTCCTGTTGTCTTAGGATCCTTAAATAAGGCTGATACACTGTTCAGAAAAATACTTCTGTAAACATATATTGGGAGAGAGGGCATAGTCAGTACTTAATTCATAAATAAAGACAAGTTAAAAAAGCTAAAGAAATGTCCAGGCTGTTTAGCTACAATTCCAGTGAGACTCTGGAACAAACCCATTTTGGCACTATCATACTTTTTGAGTCACTTCTTGGTAGTCTATTTGAATGCAACAGAATATCTGAGCTCCCTGTGTAACAGGAACTAACACTCTTTTATGACTTTGATGTGTTGTTTTTATTTAAAATGTTTTTTTCTTGCAAACCCATACAAGATTCAGTAAGTTGGGCTTTTTTCTTATACGTGTGTTTCTTTTTTTAGGGTGTTCCAATGAATTCACTCAGGTTTCTCTTCGAGGGTCAGAGGATTACTGATAATCATACCCCCAAGGAGGTGAGTTTCTTCCTAGAAATATGGTTTGACTGTATTTCTTTAACTAGGATCTTTTAGTACAGCAGATAGGCAGTTTAGAAAGAGCCTGCTTGGACCTCCATGTGCAATGCCCGAGAAAGGAGGGTGTAGTCACTGCTTGCTAGGAGGGGAAAAATACAAAGGGAATCTTCCCCATGTTGAGCTTGAACTTCAGTATGACTTTGGAATAAATATGTATTTAGTTCACATTTAGTAGATTAAAGTGTAAATAAACAGAAAACAGTTACTTTTGTCCAGTGACTTCCACCAATTGTTACAAAAAAGCAGGAAGAAACCCATAATAATGACCTTCTGGAAATATCAAACAAACTTGTTTACTATGAAATTGAACAAGTTGCTCTCTCTGAGAGAATAGTTGTAAACAGGCTTTGAGTTGCAAGATGTAGGTGTTAAGTTGCACTGTGAGCTAGTAGTGCACTATAGATGTAATTCATGTGGCTCCACAGCTGATGCTTTCATTGTGATGTTGTTCATGTCCTTGTTCCCCCTAAACAAGGGGCTTGGAGAAAGGTAAAGCCAGCAGCTTCCAGGCTGATGTGGACTGCTCCACAAGTGGGTCTTTGCTGTAATGCTTTTGCTTTGACTCAAATACCTAAGTGTGGAGAAAAATGTCCAAAAATTTGAATATTGTCTAGTGAGATGGAGACTGAAACTTCCTCCACCCCTTTGATGAATTATGATGGGACAAAGGGACAAAGCATTGTATAATTTGTCTAGGACCTGCTCTGATTTCATCACACAGATTTATACAATTATTAATAACAATTATTTGCTGTTTTTTTTCTCTGTTCTCACAGCTGGGGATGGAGGAGGAAGATGTGATTGAAGTTTATCAGGAACAGACGGGGGGTCACTCAACAGTTTAGATCCTTCTGATTTTCTTCCCCCTTAATCCTTTTTTATTTTTAAATAATAGTTCTTTTGTAATGTGGTGTTCAACACTGAAACTGGCACCCCATCTCTGGGAGTTTACTTTCAAGCGTCTGGTATTTTGAATTCTCGTGCTCATTATACACTATTGTTTCTGTTTTCATTGTGCTGAACTTCTGTGATCCAGCTGCAACCTTGCTCCCCTCTTCCCTTCTGCCCTCCCCTTTAGGAATACATGTACTCACATGCATTTGTATGTTCACTGGGTTCGTGCATTTCAGGCACGAAGGCTGTAAGATCTGCCAGGTGGGCGAGTGTTCTTAATGACTTCCATATCTGCCCTGAAGTTTTGATGTGTGACTGTCTCACTCCTGGACTATAACTTTCAGTGCGAGATGAAGTTTTTCAGAGAACTAAACTGTGGAGAAGTTGTGTATCCATAACTCAGAGCTATTTTGCTTAAATTATGCTGATGGCCCAATGAGGAAGATCGACGAGTTGGAAATGGAAAAGCTAGAACTGTTGTCATCTGTTCCTTGCTCCAGAGATGGCTTTGCTGAAGACGTGAAATTGAAAACCCTAATGATTTTTAAATATTACCAGAAGAGCCCAGAAGCATTTTAACCTCATATAGCAATTAGTGCGCGCAGGTATCCATGCAGGAATGTTCACAGCAGCCAACTGGTGTTACTTTGACACGCTTGTTTGTACCTTTTGGCCTGGGACGTGGGTTTTGAATGGACATTGTCTGTACCAGCTTCATTTAAAATAAACAAGAAAACCAATTTTATAAACAACTTGTATTTTCTTTTCAAATGATTGAAAATGAGCAAAACCATTAGAAGTTCTAATTAGGGTATGCTTTTCCTGTGACTATAAGTTGAAGCCAGAAAAAAACTGTGCTCTGTAAATATACCTCATAAATATCTTTTTTTCCTACTTGCCCTCGTAAAATACTTGATCTGCTTGTTTTTCAGGTGACTCTTAGAGACTACTAGCTGTTTCTTTTCTTGGAAGAGACTATTCACGTACAGTTACGTAAATCTTCACTTCATGCACAGAATTTAAACTGAAAATGCAACTTGGCAGTAAATAAAGATGGCTTTTAATGTCTACATTTCATATGATATGGTACCATTAAATAATCTTATGATTGACATAGAAGTGTCATGACAGTTCATTGGGCATCATTTATCAGGGTCTACATGTTCCAGCTACCTGCAGGTTATAAATGGTCAGTTGGAGAGCTTGTTACTCGATATGAAAGCTGAGGTGGGAGATAATGAGCAGAGTAGTGTGAAGAGAAGATTTCACTACTCTCTCTGCTTCTCCTCTTTTGCAGGTGAAAAGGACTTCTTTGGTAAATCAAGTTCCATATAAATGCCAGCTTCAATTACAAGCACATGCTGGCATACTTGGATAAAATAGCAGGTTTTAAGTACTTTTTTTTTTAAATGGCATTTGCTGTAAAGCTAGAGTGCATTTTCTTTCATGCCTGTGGTTGTCCTGTTCCTGATTTAGTAATTTTGTATGCATAGTTGCACTAAGCAATTTTTTAAAGATTAAAATTTTTGTTTACAAAATGTCAGAATATGGGGTTTTCTTAAAGTATTTTATGTAATTCAGTTCTTAAGGAGAGATTGCTGTGATGATGTAGAATGACACAGCTTTTCTGCATCTACCTCCTATTGCTTTTTTAAAATTCTAAATACATTTGCTTCAGAATACCAGAAATAAAACAGCCTTGTTTTATTACCAGATCATCTTTTAAATTAAAATTGGTATAATGCTCTTTTTTGTAGGCAAGTTCCACTTCTGCAAACTAGGAACTGAAGTGCAGCTGCTGGGGTCACTGTGGAAACTGAAAGCAGAGCTGAGAAGTGAATCCACATCCCTGGGGTTTGATGCTACTACTCTAGTGGCTGCCCTGACTATCTTTGCTTCTAGCTGTTCACTTGCCTCTTCCAAATCAGTTTTTATATGCTCATTTATATCAGCTTTCTAGCTGAAGCACTGCATTTGGTTCTCTTGAGACTGTGGAGGAGGGTTTTCTGCAAAATGCAGCTTCAGTAGGATGAAGCTCAAGGCGAAGATTGCTTTTTGTTCTGTAACCTTGTCCTAAAATACATCTCTTCAGTGAGTGCATGTGGAACCAGTGACAGACTGATTTGACCTCTTTCTCAGGCTGGTTGTGAAGCCTCAAAGAGCCTCAATAGAGCTGCTGGTCTAAAGTCATGTCTTTGCTGATAGAACTTGATAGAAAAATTATAAGGGGAAAACTGTCCCCTGCCTCAAAGATTAATATTGAGAACTCTGTGCAAATTGAGAAGATACATGTGCTGCAGATCCACTAGTGCCCTTTTTAAAGAGGTTAATTCTTTGGAATTACAGGTTGAAATCTGAATTTTAAAGTAAAACCAACCTGAGTTTTGAAGTCAAGAAGCTAGACTTTTTTTTTTCTTTCTTTTCTTTTTGAAAGACCTAGTCCTTTTCAAAGAATTTCTTTTTAAAAACATGGTCTAGAGTGGAAGTTTTAAAGCACTTACAGTTTCCAATGCTGTAACTGGGAATAAGGCTGGATTTCATATGTTGGAGAAAACCAGAAAATCTTTCCTCTTGCAATTTTTTTCTTTGCTTACTTGTATATTAGAAATAGGTTGGTTTTAACTCCTTTAAAAAAGTGTTGGGAGAACAAAACCCTCTTCACTGAGTCAGTTAATGGAACAGAAGGTGGAAGCTAATACTTTCTTTTGAGTTGTGACAATATATTAAGTTTTCACTATGGTGATGTATAAAAGCTTTATTGAAAGGAACTTTACAAAACCATCATTCTTAACAGCTTTTCTCAAAGCTGCTGTGCCTGGAGGATTTGTGTATTCTCAGTATAAACATGTATGCATGATCACCAGTTTGATGAAATTAGGATGTTTTTAAGTTAAATGCATAAATGTTGGCAGGATTTAGACTTCAGTTAATGTTAGATAATACTAACACATAAATTCTGCCATGAATTTTGACTAGCCATATATTGTTTTAGAAATGCTACAGTTGTTTACTGTAGTTTTTAGCTTTTCAGAATTTAAATGGATATTATTTAAGAATACAGTATTAAAATATTTATGTGTATCTGTGCTGTGCATCTTCTGTGAGCATGCTTGAATTATTGCTGTTCAGGTAAGTTTTCTTAAATGAGAAAATCAACCTCTGAAGCACTCTACAGAGACCAGTAGGAATTGTGCTGGATGTTTAGACGGGTTTTGGTTTGCTTTAGAACCAGTACTTAATGCATATCTAATGAAGTTCAGCTGCAGTTTAGAGACTGCAAAAACTCAAAATGCTTCTCCACAGGAAACTCTACAGGAACTGCAATATGAATTGAATCTACAAGTGTTACAAAATATCAGGGAAGCAAAAACAAAAAAAACCTTGCTACAGTTTCTCTGTAATCTTTGTAGTCTTTTTGTTGCTGAATCTGAAATCTAGCTGCTTCTTACAGTAGCATGTTTATTGCAACTTGCTGTTTTGGAGAATTCCTCCTGAAGTCAGCACTGAGGTCTTCATACCTTTTTGTAACCTGGTGATATCATTGTTTTGTCTCTTAACACAAATTGGACCAAAGAATCTATTTGGCACCTCAGGTCTGTCTGGATTAATTTCTCTTGGCTGACCAAACATGAATGCTTTTACTTCCTGTTGTTGGGATGTCAACACAGACCAGTGCTGCAGTCTAGGAAAATATGTGAGTGAGTAGCAGCTGTGCCAAAAGGTTTCTCTTGAGCCAGAGACTGGATCCTTGAATTTGAGTGCAGCTGAAAGAACTCTGCAGTGACACATTCCTAGCACCAGGCATTTACTCTTTCATTCTTGTTTCAGGCCTAGCTTTTCAAACAGGTGAATGTGAGAAAACACTCATGGATGGAAGGACGTGTTGAGTGTGTTCCTCTCTGGTAGCTTCCATTGATCATGTTCCTTGGACTGCTGAGGTGGCTCAGGTTTGTTCTTTGCCTGCAAAGGGAGTTAGTACGAGACAGAATTCCTTCTGGGGTTAGAAAGCCAGTGCATTGACTTGACATGTACACGCTTGGTGAGCTCATTGCTGGTGCAGCGGCACTTCCTGTGACTCTGCCACAGTGTACGTGTGCCTTCTGTAGCACTGAGGCTGGGCAGGAGCCTGGGCT
The DNA here is from genome assembly GCF_028769735.1 of Zonotrichia leucophrys gambelii. Classification (NCBI taxonomy): domain Eukaryota; kingdom Metazoa; phylum Chordata; class Aves; order Passeriformes; family Passerellidae; genus Zonotrichia; species Zonotrichia leucophrys. Next base: position 19,251,673 of record NC_088177.1, on the reverse strand, counting down.
TCCCCTGGGAGTTGTCTTTGAGCAAGGTTTGGAATACCTCCTTGTGGGCCAGCTTGTCCTCCTGTCACAGCACTAAGAGTAGAGCAAGCGGTAGGTGCCAGTTCTGCTCAGCTGTAGTTCTTGCTCGGCCTCTTGTCCCTGGCAGTGCTCTGTGGCTCATAAATTGGCCTGTTTCACAATTTGCAGTGTTTTAATGTGTACTATCCATCCTCCCAGCTCCTGTGTTCAGAGGTGCTGCAGGAAGTTGTACCTCTGGAGACTGCTCTGATTGATTGTGTAAAGGTAACAGTAACTTCAGGTGTTCAGGGAAATGCAGTTGGGTTTCATTCTGTAATATGTTATAAACACTAAAATGATTTTAGAAGACAGGTGGATGTAAATTGCTGGTGCAATTTGGAGAAATACTGAAAAACTGGTTCAATAGTAAAATAAGAGTATTGTACCTTGGGGCTGGAATTGAATGGCAGTTTAACTCCTGAGGTACCAGTGGTGCTCTCCAGCGTTAACTACACTGATGGAACTCCTACTACAGAGCTATTTTTCTATAGGCTGGTGCTAGGTGTAGAGATGCATTGATATAACTGAGGAAAAAAAATAACTTTTTGCTTAATAGCTACATACCTGATTAAATTTAAAAGCTGTGCTTGTGTTTTGGCTTCCTCTAGAGGTAGTCTAGCATCTTCCTCTTTCTTCATTTGCTCCTCAGCCTTATATGTTGCAATTTCTCAGTTTATTCCTTTGAATTCCAGGTTTTCTATTGCCATGTCAACCAGCTGCTGGCACACTTCCTCTAACCACATTGCCCCTTCTTTTTGTCTACATTTTTATCCCTCTTAGAAACATCACCAACAACTATTGGTTGTTTACATGCTTTCTATTTAGAAAATAACTATGAGTTACAGATTAAAAAAAATACTGTTACAATACTGACATTACAAGCATTTAATAGTGTCTCACATGAGTTTTTCTTAAATTGTAACTAGAGTTTTGTCCAAGTCTTTCTCTGCAGCTATTTGTTAGAATATCATTTTTTTAACTGTAGATGCTGGGAGTTGTGCTTCCAGAGACAAAACAATCAGATGTAGCATGAATGTTGTAATTGCCAGGAATCTTGCACACTGCAGCATAGATAGGCTGTGGAATTTCTCTTTTTTCAGGCTGCAGGGACTGTGGCATGGAGGACTATTGTTACCATATCTGTTTAACAGAGAAGCAGCTTAGGTACTGCAAGTTTGGGATGTAGTCACAGGAATTTCAGGCAGATAGACACACAGGCCAAGTCTTTACCAGAAATCCTCCATTCTAATGAACCATCTACTGCTAAAGTAAGCATCAGTCTTTCTAGAGACCATCTGCTGCTCCCTGCTCCTCTAGCTGTTGCTTCTTCTGGAACTGCAGAAGCTTCCTGTGGTAATCCTGCTGCTGCCAAATATGTTCTTGTGCTGTTTTCCCTAATTGTGACTTCTTTGCTGCCACCTCCTCCTCATGGCACCTCCACTCCTCTAGTTTCTGTTTCTGTAAACTAAAATATAAATGATTATTAATTGCCATAGCAACCTTGGGTTTGCTGAGCATTCTTGCCAGAAGGGCAGATCCTAGCCAGAGGAGCTCAGCAGATTGCCAAAGTGAAGGGGAAAGAACTGAGAATAATGGGAGAATAGGTGCTGATTAGTGTCATGTAGCATATATCTGGTTGGTTCAGAAATATTTTTTAAAATTACTATCTACTTTCCTTGATGCTGTTTGTAAAGGGGCAAAAACCTGTGTTACATTTTTCACATGTGCTGTTGAGAAGGATATGAGGATTGCAGGATATGGGTATGTGGCTTACATGGGACAAAGATTTGGAGAAAAGGGATGGAGGAGTACATAGGAACAATTAGGAAAATTCCGAAAGTAAGAGCTGGAAGAAAAAAACTGGAATGCATCTTAGTGTAACAAGGACACAAAACCAGAACAAGAACCCGAGCTATGCAACAAATGAGGCAATGGAAAGCCTTGGCTGACATTTAAATGTAAACAGAATGACAGTAAAATGGGCTATTTTTGCAGGAGGATTCACACTGAGAGTAGGGACCATCAAAGAAAATCAAGGAGGTTCATGAAGCAAAGGAATATTCTCCTTATTTTGGGAATGGGAAGTTAAGAAAAATAAAACTAAAGGTCTTCCACCTCACTGAATGTGGTTCAAGGTATTTTCCAGCCATGTTGGTGTTCTCAGTCCAGCAGTTTCACTTGAATGCCTATTTGCTTTTCCTGAATTAAAGTTAGGCGGGGCATGACCTAATTAAATTTAAAAGTATATAAGTTTTTAAGCCTTTCTTTTCAGACATGCTGCTTCTCCTGCTGGCGTTCTCGGGGATGCCTGTTTTCCCGGGAATGCGCTGCAGTGCCTTCGGGCAATTCCAAGTAGGCTGCAGCTCCTCGAGGCCACCCGAGGAGGTCGCTGTTGTTCCCGGGAAATGCCGTTCCAAGGACAAATTACCAGAGGGACGCGAAGGACGAGATGGTGTCAAATGCGCTGTTTGTGGGAGCAGAACATTTCAAAAGGTGATTAGAAATGTGATAATTATACTGCACCAGAGCTTGTTTCTGATACTGATCGGTTTCCCAGAGCTTTGCCTCAAGTGTTTGTTGGGTTTGGTTTTGGACTTTTTCCTAAAGCTATGTCAGCAGAGGTAAAGAACAAAAGTGCTCTTAATGCCTTTATAAATATATATATATTAATTTTTTTTAAAATTGAATATACTTATATCATTAAGGAGTAATCTATATTGCTACAAGATCTTTATAACCACGTCCTGAGGTTTTTGTCAGGCAAAACACTCAGAAGTGGGTTTAGTGTTGTATGGAAAGTGTGGAATATCATCTTCATGAACTCACTGTAAGCTAGGTACAATAGGTTGAAAACCTAAATTTGTTTAATGCCTTTGATTCACTGTTGATACTGATTTTTTTTCATTATCAACAAAGACTTTGAAAAGTCAGAATTCAGCGTAATGACAAATGGATTAAAATATTTTTACAAAGGTAATTTAGAAGACATACATGCAATACTAAACTTAAGAAAAATCTAATATGCTGCTAAAAGATGGAACTTTATGCATGTGTTTGAGAGATCGGAATTTGCCCGGTAGTGCTGAAGCAGTTTGCTGGCTTCTTCACACTCTGTTGTTAGTCTTCTGTAATGTTAGAAGATGCTTTGTTGTTATCTATGTTTTTTCATGCTGAAACATCCTTAGGTGTAGATACACGTTCCTGGCTTGCCAACGAAAAGCAAAGACAACAATAGTTCTGTCCTCATTCCATTCAAATGTTCCCTTCTCAATGAGAACATTATCCTAACTAACCACAAGTCCTCTGTGCTCCTCTCTTGTTACTTTTCCAGATCTACCTTCACTTCTTCCATTTGTTCCTACTGCTCTTTTTCCATTTCTGTTATTTTTCCTTCTTCCTCTTCACTTCTGACATTGCCTTTCTGCCTTTTTTGTTCTCTTTCCTGTGAATATTTCTCTTCTTGGCATTTTTCAGGAAGAATCTGAACAAGAATATAAACTTTAAGTGCATTATTAATTATATTCTGTAAATGATTATTTATCTGTTATTACCAGAGATTTAAAATTTCTGAAAGATATATGCTTTAAGTACTTATTAAAGTTTATTTGTCTCCTGTGGAAGTTTTCCAGTCACTGCAACCAATGGTACCTGTTTTCACTATATAGTAAATGTTTTATATATATTTTTATATATTATTTTTTCTTCCAGTAGATACTTGCCTTTGTGATATCTGATAATTCTTATGCTAATTTGCTAGTATTTATTGTCCCAAAATATTGTTACTTAAGCTGTATTCTTCAACCTCTGCATACTTTATATTCCTTCCTGTATTTTTTTTCCTGTTTTTGAAGTTGTAGCAAGGGAGGGGGCAGGTACAGGGGTTTCCTCCAGCCCCAGAAAAGAGGACACAGAGGAAACAGGTAAGGTCTAAAAAAGCATAAAACTCTGTTAGCTGAGTGGTCAGTTGGAGGATCACTATGGTGAAATGGGAGTGCTATTGACAGCCAGTATTTCTGCAGTTCTAAACTAGGGCTGAGGAAAACTTTTTCAGGAGATTTAGAGATTTAAGATGCATACTTAAGAAAAAGCTTAGGAAGGTGAAGAAAAATCCTGAGGTTTTGTTTTACTCCTGCCTTAACCTCTCAGTGTGTTTTGCACATCTGTAAGCCCTTGCAGGTAAACAGCAACCGCTGCCTCTTCCTGACGAAGCCCCAGGTTTCTTGCTGGGTTTATCTGAAAGTACAAGAGTAAAGTAAACTGTAGAAATAAGCAATTATTTAGCAGTAAAAGATTGTTCTCTCAATATATATTTTAAGGGCACTACATGGGAAACCTGTGTTAAAAGAATGAACTTCAGTCCTGGAGAGGAAGGAGCAGGATTTTTCCTGAGAAAAGGAAGCCATTCTGCTTGGGGATATTCAGTGCTCTTCCCTGCAGAGCTGGCCTGTGGTACAGGATGTCAAGGCACCAGCAGAGAGAGCCATTGTTCCAAGGATGTGTGGAAAGCTGCATACATGGTACAACTTGCTGGCAGGGCACAACGCTGAACTGTGTGAGTCTAAAAGCTCACATGGATTTCAAAGGAGATAATTCTTGTAGAGAAAGATCTTCACTTTCTAAAAACTTGCTCCCCCTCCCCACAATATCTGGACAGATTTGCACAGGGATCACCCAACATTAAAGGCCCAGATCCATGCCTCAGCTGTTTTTATACTTCCTGCTGTGTATAGGCTTTAATAACTTGCCCAAGGTATGTGCAGAGCTTGTCTCAAAAAAATTTATACTGTGGGGGCAATCTTATGTGCTATGGGATGTTGGTCAGGAAAGGGCACAGAAAGAAAGACATGAATTCCAAGTATGTAGTTATGAGTCTTGGAATTGGTGTCAAATGTGGTGGGGTTCAAATTCAACATAACAACATGAACTGTTCTTCTTTAAATTGTCAGTTAGCAATGTTGAAAGTGCTGCATCCTTAGGTGGGGCTGTTGCTATCACCCTGCTCTGAGTGTGCACCAGTCCTTTTTGGCATAAGACTGGTGCAAGGAACACAGCATTCCCAGCTGTTCTGTTGCCCAGGAGTGTTTGCAAAGCTGAAATGGGTCTGTTTACTTTGGTTGGGGTATGTGTAGTTTCTTGACAGCTTCATGGTCCAGAAGCAAAACCCTGTAAGAATTCAAAGCCCGAACAAATCTCAACAGAAAGCTTGACCAAAGCTGAAACTTCTCATCTTGCTGCATGCTGGAAGCTTCCTGAATTCTTGATGTTGTGTGTTCTTAATTGGCAGAATTTCTTACTTTGCCAAACCCTTCTACTGTGGGGGTAATGAAATCTGAAACCAGGCAAGTTTAGTGTGGTTCTGAATTTCATCACAAATCACATCTCACACTTCTTATTTCTTGCCTGAGGGAGAAAAACTCCAGTATCTTTGTCTCCAGAAAGGAGGCAACGCCTGCATAGTTCCTCCATGCTGGCTGATTTTATTGACTCAGTGATAATTGAGGAAGGAGTCAGGTATCAGCTTGTGTGTGATACTGGCACATGGAGAGAGCCCTGTACAACCTGAGGCTGGCCCTGATGAGACAGCCAGAAAGAAGCAGTGATGGCAGCACGAAAAACAGCGTTTTGCTGACATATCGTATGATTGTCACTAAAGGTTAAAGTGCAAAGGGAAGAGCAAGGAAATTACATATTGCTTAACAGAGTTTCTTCTTTATGTATGGAGTTCTGACTTCAGGACAACAATTTCAGGTACCCAGGGTCAACAATATATGCTAAGAAAAGCCTAACCTATTTCATGCAGGCTATGTAATAAAAATACCAAAATGGAGAGAAGACTTTAAAGATGAGTATTTTTTTTCCAATGACAACCCACAACACAAAAAAGAAACTTCCTGAGACAATGTTGGTTTTGTTCACATTTGTTTGATCCTTCAGAAGCTCTTAAGCCTTGTGTGAATTCTAGCTAATATTTTTATATTTCTCACTAATATTTTACATTTTATTTATTATCATTTCATACTGTAGGAAGTATGTAAATTACTTTTTCAGAGAGCTGAGCAGCTTCAGAAAGTATCAGAAACAATAACAGCATGTATGCTTGCTGCTCTGGGTGTTTAGGTCTTATTGTTCTTAGGGGCTATATACTTTTGCTGCCTTGCTGTCCCAATCTTCCTCACTAGGAAAAATGCAGATCAAGTCTTTTTTTGGTAGTTACTGTCAGTTCTACCAGCCATGCTGCTGCTGCTGTGGTCTCATGCTGTCACCACTGTGCCTTGACAGGGTGCAGAATGGATTGTGACAATGCTAGGTATGATTCTAACACTAGCCTAAATCTGCTTGGAGGTAGTGGGGAGTATGTACTGTAGATTTGACTAACATCATCCTTTTTCCTCTCCCTGGGAGCTGCACTACCTTCAAGAGTACTAGCACTGAGGAAATCATCAGTGCTCCTCTGACAAATGTGCAGTTGGGAGGGAAAAAGTCTGTAATTGTCTTGCTCTGTATCTGCAACAGTGAATAACGGGAAACACTCATGGAATTACAGTAATGGGAGAGTTCTCTGAAGTTATCTCAGATCAGTGGGTTTCTAAAGCATCCCACAAAACCAGTATGGCCTATAGTAAAAACTGTTTATTTACATTACTGGGATCCTGCAATATTTTTAGTGTGTTGGGATGCACCTTATCTTTCTCACCTCTTTTTAAGTCTTTTAAATGCTTTTCACCTTCCTATGACCTTCATGATTTGAGGTTTCAAATCTTCAGCAACTTCAGGTCCTTACCATAGTATCTGCACTGCAGGAAGTGGTGCTTTGCCTTGAAAGATCCAGGGACTTCTTGGAAGGTTGTTGTAAGGAGAAGAAAAGGAAAAGAAACTAACATAAAAATGAGTTCTGTGGAAACAGCCCTGGAGGGAGTTTTCAGAGCTGGGATGTACAGTCCTTACAGGCTTACTAACAAGAAATTCTGTATGTGTGGAGTTCAGAAAGGAGAAATCAACTATGAGATGAAACCCATGCTGTGTGAAAAGGTGTGCTTTAGGAACTTCCCTGGTGTGAGCAATGGGTAGCCAGGAGAGTTAAGAGCTTCAGCTAACAAATGCTGGAGAATAACAGATAAGAGAGTGAAACTCCCTCACTAATGCACTGGACTGTTTTCTTTAGTGTTCAAAACAGCAGGAGAGAGCTCACCCTGCTCAGTGTTAGCAGTTCTGGCCTGATACACACATGAAAGTTTTGTACATGTAAAGTACAAAAGGGAACATGTGATTCTTTTCCATCAATTTCCTTTGATGAGCTTCTCTCTAATCTGTTCCTTCCCTCTTCTCTTGGACATCCATGTGCCTAAAGCTAGGCCAAAGTTCCCAAATGCTGCATTGGTGCCAGCATGGTTTCTGTGCCTGATCTGAGGTGATGGTAGGAACAGACTGAGCCCGCAGTGACCGAGCATCAGCAGCTGGACAGCAAGGGCGTTATGTGTTACCCCACATCGTCACTTCACTGAGCTCCATGGCCAGGCTGAGGGACACCTCTGTTGCACATGAACCATTTGTGCATAATTTTAAGCATTTGAGCAGCATTTTCTTGGCATCTGGGTGATGCTGAGCTTCTATTAAGTCAGTTCCTTGGCATAGTTATCACAGCAGTGAAAGCTGCTTAAGAGAAAATGGATCTGGCAACAAAAGCCCTGAACAGCAGGTAGCTGATTCTCTGCAGAAGGTAACAACAAAGGCAGGTGAATGCAGTTAAGATTCTAGTCTTAGCACCAAAATTAAGTGGGACATAGGAGAGTAGTTAAGGAGTTAATAAAGCTTTTATTGTTCTTAGCAAGAAGTGGCTTTCTGATTTTATTGTTGTCATTGCATGATGAGCTCGTCTTACTCAATTATAGGTGGTATCTGTTCCTTGATCCTATTTAAGCAATGGAGAATTTAATTTGTGTGACACTTAAATCCAATAACTAAGCTATTTTAAGACTCTATCATCCCATGCATATTTTTACGCAGTAATATGGTGTCTATCTTTATACACTTTTATGAGAACAAGAGGACAAAATTTGTTTTGTGGTGACTGTTCTTCTGTTCAGAAAAGTCAAGTTACATCCGGCTCTTTTTAAAAATATGAATTTCAGCTTCTGAGGTGCATTTGTAAAAAAAAATAATGTGTTTTTTTTCTCAGAAATTGCTGAACAGATAAAGTCAAGGGAAAAAAGGGAGTGGTAAACTTTCTTTGATTCAAGTCTTGAGGAATTAAATTGAGCATTAAAATAGATTTGTACCATCAGTCTCCTTAGACGTGAACACTGCTAGGCTTAATGAGAAGGTACTGAAGCAGAATGACAGTTTCTTATTAACTCAACAAGACTGGTCTAGCTATTTCCACACTGCTTTTGCTTGCTCATTAATGACCTTCTGCACTATAAAAAGAACAGCCCAAACACTCTAAGCCCCTGGGAAGACCTTTTTATATGGTCTATCAGATGTTAAATGGCCTGCTAGCAGTGAAGAAACAACTCCGTGAAATGCTGATCAGCGTTTTTGTCTTGTACTGGTGCCTAGACAAAAAACTATAATTGATTAAATTGTCTACTGCAAGATAACAAATGCAGGTGACATGCTAAGCCTGAGTCACTGATGTCTGCACTTCATTCCAACCAAATCCAAGTTGACTTCAAAGTAATGGAGTCGCAGCTGTAAGTAGCTGAGAAAAGATAAAGCTGTCAAACTTACCATGAACACCACTGTAAAAATGAGTGAACCGCCTGGAAGGAAAATGTTTGTCATTGACCCATCATTCTAAAAAAGCACAAAGTATAGCAGGGAGTTAAAATACCATGGAGGTGATTGTTTCCGTTGTGTGCTACCTGGAGTTCTTGTGTCAAAATCTGAGCATCTTCTTGCAGCTAGAGCTGACACTCAAATGCTGGACAGGTCTCCTTTTTTAGCCCAAGCCTCACCTCTACAGTCACTTCCCTGCAGCTGTGCAGAATTGCAGATCATTGCAGAACTGCAGATAATTCTGGGCAGTGGCAGGATATGGGTAGCCAGGTTTGCTGAAACAGGACTTCTCACTGGGACTGGGAAATTGATAAATCAGGTTGTGACCTTTTGGCAGTTCTTGTCCGGTGGTTTCACTGAGTTCAGTGGGCTCTACTCAAGCTTGTCTCAGTATGGGAGATTGCTGTGGTTGGGGGAGGCAGCTCACACTACTGAGCCTCCAGGTACTTTGAACTCTGCAGTGGAGCCTTCAAACACACCATTGTCTGCTCTGAGTGTTCACTGTGTTCTTGTAGCTTGGGAGAGTGGAAACGAAAGCTGTGTTAATGATTTTCAAACATAGTCCTTGACTTTGTCCAAAACAAATCTGAGTCTGAAACAGTTTTTAAAAGGAGATCAACTTTGAAAATTTTTTGTTTGTTTTGCTTTGTTTTTGTTCTCTGTTCATCTGAGTTGGAAGTTGGTGGATATGCAGGGAGTTACTTTAGTAGGCACCAGCTCAAGTCTGTTGAATCAAGCAGTATCAAGGTACCTATATAAAATCAAAATAAATGTCTGCACAATTCCCTTGGACAGAGATTAATGATTTGACTTGATATGAAATCCCTATCCTCTAACCTGGAAAGCTTGCAGCTGAAAAAGGAATAGTATTTAATAATAGACCAAGACTTGATTTCAATGGAAACATTGTCTGAGTAGGGACATCAGAGCTTTGTTCCAGAGCACTAGTAAAAAAAATAAAATAAAATAGGCTTTTTATTTATTGGGCACTCAGACTTGAAGACTCCCAGGTGCCTATTAGTCTATGGGCTTGTCTGTACAGGAAAGTTAGTGTGCAATATGTTGGAATATGAATTTACAGTGCACCAACTCCTCTGTGCTCCCCCTGTGCTTGGATATTTTTAGCACACAGTAATGGTGCCTTTCTTCATGGCAGCTCATTCAGCTTTGAAAATAAAATAAATCACATTCTGCTTAATGCCTGTGTGGTGAGTGAATGCCAAGTAGTCAATGTCCTCTGAACTTGTACCTGAACTTGCTCCTCTCTCCTAGTACTGGATATGAAGCACAAGTTGAGAGCAGGTACTAGTACTGGGTGTTCAGGGGGGTTCTGACTTTGGCCAGGAGGATAAGTGTGATCCTGCTTCTCCTGATGGGAGAGAAATAGCATGTTCTCAAAAGTCTCTGTATATCACTTCTCAAAAAAAGCTTTGAGAATGTAGCAGTTTAGATCAGAGGGTTCCAGTATAACTCTTTTTGAGAGTTATTTTCATTAATATTTTGCAGTTGACACTAAATAACTGCATCCTTTGCACAACCAAAAGGCATGCATGGCTTTTGAATGAGGTTACATTGAGGTTTACTTGAGGTTTGCTTTACTTTCTTACTTGGTTAGTTTTAAGCTCAAATCCATTCAAGTAAATGCTTTTGCTGGCATATGTTGATGAGGCAGTATCAGAGTGAGAACATGGAAGGGGAATAAATGAGGGAGGATGCACATATAGGCACTAATCTGTGGGTTTTGTTTCGTTTTTTGTGGTAGTGCTGCAGTTTGCTGTGTTTTGAAACCATCAGTGGAAGGTGTAAGGCACCTGGAGAACCCTCCTTTGCTCGCAGTTCTTGTAGGAAACCTGACTGTTGGTGAAGTTTTGAAAAATGGGATAATGTTTGTTTTTTCTCTTAACCTGGAAAGAAAAGTGCAGCAATGACCCTCAAGATAATATCTGCTTTTGGGGGAAAGGGGAATAGGAGATAAAAATCTTGCTAAATCAGTCTAATCTGTACTTGATCTATTCACCTTAGAAAATAAATTCCTTCACCCTTATTAATTTGAAAATGTACAAGCTTGCATTTAAACATTAGGAACTGATGGAAAATCTTGTACCTTTCACAGAATTGATGCTACCTTGTTGTTCTGCCTCAGGTATCCATGGTATGTCAGAGGAATGCAGCAGAGAACCAAAGTCTGACTTAATCTCTTTATCCTGCATTAATCTGAAACTCCAGAGAGAGACAATCCTGAGTTTGAGGCTCTCTGAATTCAGCATCAGTACTCTTGTTTACTAGAAGAAAAATGAGGGAGAAACTAGTTATAGGTCCGTGCACCTAACAGGTGGTGCCACATGAATTAGGCTAAATTTCACACAACTTATTTTTAACTGACTCGTTTCCTGAGAAGGATCCATTTTGTCAGGTCCTGCTCTTCTGTATGGTAAAAAGAAATACAAACCCATTAATGCTGAAGTGTTGTCCTTTTCCCAACTCTGTTGTTAAACAAGTGAAAATTATTCCATCCAGCTGGAGAACTAAAGCAGGCTGAAAGTAGCATTGCTGCTTTGTTTGTCATATGTGTGTGCAGAGAAGATACAGCACTCTGCTGGGAAGGCTGGGATCCTCACTGGGGAACTGTACCTGGAGCCCACACTGCTGTTGGCTGCAGAGCCCCTTTCTGTGGAGTTCCTTCTTACTCCCAACACCCTGAGACCAAAGGAGAGGAAATGTGATTTGGATGTCAACCACAGTAAGTTGCCTTCATGGGTTGGCTGTGGTGAACCAGCCAACACTGATTATTGGTGGGGACCGGTGTGTGATGTTTGCAAACACAAGTTTGCAGCTAGAGCGGATCAGAAAAAAAAAAAAAACCATGTCCTTTATTTCAGTCATGCTGGGAGAAGGCTCTCATCCCAGTCAAACTGTGCCTTGACCAGCTGATGTAGTGCACAGAGCTTTTCCCTGCCTGTGGTGTTTTTAAAGCCATGCTATGCATTGATGTGATCACAAAACATTTGAGCTCAGGATCTCCTGTGCTGTAACTGTGATGAGGATAAACCTAAAGGAAGCATCTGCCCTTGGTGCAAGGACAGCATAGCTACAGATAGGAGCATCAGTGTTAGCTTAATTAACCCTTTCTTTTATGCAAAGGAATTGAACCCCTACTGAAGTTGTGTCTGTGTGGAAGGCAAAATCCTTGGCCTTAAATGACTTGCACAAGGACCAAGAGGGAAACTGTCAGGCTGGGTCTTGGGAGCAGCCTGGCTCCTGATCCTCTGCTGAAGCTGCTAGACCAAATGTCTCTGTCCATTCATGCTGAATGAATTCTCAGTCTGTGCTACATTTCCTCCTTTGAATAATAATTGTTAATGAAAAGGAAAATGAAAGAATAAGATAATGACAGATAACACAGAGAAAACATTGAAAAGTGAAGAAAGAAATGTCTGGGAATAATAGCAATGCTGTTATTCCCATGTTAATGATTCAAGAGCTTTCTGACTGCCATAGAAGCAAAAATGGTGCTTGCTGCAGTCTATAGAGATTTGGGGGAATGCAGGGAAAATTTCAAAATTGGTCACTAATGGCCTCCATGTTTGTTCTCAAAAGATACCTCCCCTCCTGCAGGGGTGTGAGGTAGTCTCTGAGATACAGAATGCCCTGTGCAGGTTTCAATCTGTAGTTAATTAATCTGAAATCCTTCCTATCTGGACTTACTGGTTAAGAGAGCTTAATAAATTACTGAGACACCAATCTCAAAGAAAATAGGCAGAACTCCCAATTATATCATCAGGTTTATCTCTGCCAGGATTGCATGAATGTGCCCTTAGTATCTACTTTAGCTCCACATCTGCTGTTCTTTCCACCCAAACACAAATACTGGTGATTCTAGTAGCTCTTAAATCACTTTTTCCTTCAGACTGTGTGTTTTGTTGTAACTACATTCACCTCCCTTGCTCCCTCCCCTGTTTTGAGGTCAGTTGCCTGTGACAGATCCCATGTTTATTTGGTATGTGCAGCTAACCACTTCTGATTTTAGAGAACATGGTTTTAATTAGTTCTCTTCCTCTCTGGTTGCTGAACAGAATTGGCCTCAGGTGGAATTTTTTAATTGTGCTATTGCTGTCTGTTACACAAACTGGAGTTCTGTTTCATAGAGTAAATTTGAAACAAAAATGAGATTTTTTTGTAGCAGAATTCACAGGACTCGTCAAACTTTAAAAAGTAATGTGAGCAGCTTTTTCACATGTGTACAGTAATGTGCACAGAAGTTCAGGGAGATACTGGCTTTCCTTTCTGTTTATCTGCTTTCACTACTTTTAAAAAATATTTACTAAATTATCTGCTGCCACGTTTACATGATGTTGTGCAGTTGTGGTGCTGGAGTTGCCTATTTCTGCTCCCTCTTTAGGAACTGGTGTCTGGAGATATTTATGGGGAGCTCCAGGCTTTCCCTTCTCCCTTTTCTCAGTCACATCAGTTCTTGTTTGATCTCTGAGTGATCAGTTTGCTGCTTTGTTGGAGGATTTTTGTTATTACTACTACTCTTATTATTATTTTGTACCTTTTCTTTTGTTTGTTTTGCTGGGCTAGCTTGCAGCTGCTGTGAAACACCAGTTACTGCAGGACCTGACTATTGATTTCCTCTGCTGTGTAATACTTGGGAAAACAGCAGATTCTCAGCCAGTACAGGTGAGAGCAGTTCTCTGCAACTTCATGGGCATTTGCCAGAGTATATCACATTGTTGGAAGGTTTTGGGTTTTTTTGTTTGTTTGTTTTTACCTAAGACCTTGGTCTAAGCTATTTAAATACACTCTGGAAAAAGCTATCTGTAGTTTGAATACACCAGCCCCTTATCTATACAGCCTCCAGAATCTCCTATCTCCAAGGCCGTGGTTTCCAAGATTTGGTAGGGTTCCTGTGAAGATAAATCCCATCAGAGGCATGACCTTTATCCTTGGTGCTGTTTAAATAGCTTACATATCTATTGACTTCATGCCTTGTGATTTCAGTTGCTGAAAAGTGAACACTAAAGAAAGGAAGAGTTGACCTACAGTGTATCAACTGAGTGATCTCTTCATTTATAGATCTCTACAAATACAGATGTTGTTTTTAAAAAAATTCTCCCCCCAGCACTGCTATGTTGTGGCTGGTTGCTCTTGAGAGGGAATCTGTGCTTCCACATTCCACCTAGCAAAAGAAGATACTAATTTCTGTTGTAGATGCTAAAGTTGTTGAGGGAAATATGAAGATAAAAACAAAACAACTGGGAACCTTCTTTGTCTGTGAATAAATATTCCCTAGTGATTCTTAAAGAAAATCTTTAAATCGTTTGCCTAGGTAGTTCTGCATCTTTGTGGGAATTTTCTGTTGGAAGGGAGGGTGAAGATAAAGAAAGGTATCTGCAGTTCCCCATAAAGGGCAGTAGACCCAATATATTACAGAAACCTACACTAAAGGGTCTCCTTGTGTTTCCTTCACTGCAGATGAAGGACTCCCTGTCTTCTATATTTACAGTATGGTCCCATTTTCATTAAACTCTGCTCAGGAATAATCTATTAATAAAAAATCCCCTCTTTTTATATTGAAAGACCCCTGGGAAAACTATTTAATGTAAGCCAATGTGATGCAATGCCTACTTGAGTTGGAGACAGTGCAAAACTATAAGCAAAGACTGATTAACTCAGCAGCACTGATGAGTGAACTCTGGCTGATTTACTGGACTGTTCAAAGATCAGAAACAACAAGGGCAGTGCTCAGCTGAGGCCTGGGGGTCAGTGTGAGGAATTTAAAAGATGCATCCTTTTCTTTGGACTTTGTTCCCCATAGGAATATTAACCATCTATTTAGACTGCATAAACTGGATTCTCTATTGTTCTTTACATTTTGAAAGTGCTGAATATCATTGTTCTGGTGACAGATAGAACTCTGCAGTGGGATGATAGTGTTACAGATTTGTGGGAAGACAGGCTCAAGTCCTCTTCCTCCACAGTGTTTCTCATTCCTCTCACTCACATAGATGGTGCATACTCTGTTCTTCTGGTCAGCTCTCTCCAAAGACTCTCGAATTTTCTGTGAAGATGACCAAGAGAGCCACAACGTACTATGAATTAGATTTAATATATGAGTTATTAGAAATAGTTCTCATAACTGCAAGTAATAAAAGTTGGCTCCTGTATGTGGCCTCAGAGCTGTCCTTTTCTGGGCTTTGGATGGTGGTGTAATGTCACCATCAACCATTAGCTGCAATTTTGCATGGCAAATACAGCTGCATTTCACTAGTGAGGTGCTTTTATAGCCCAGGGTTTGTTTTTTTTAAAGTTCTTTAAATTAAATGGCATAGAAATTTCTATTATTCTAACATCTGTGCCTCCATGAGAGCTTGTGTAACCTGAAGGAGCTGTGCCACTTGAAAACAACTCCACAACCTGCGTCCCTGTGAAAGAATGAAGAAATACATTTGTTATGTTTCTGTTGGTTCCACACTGCTGTTTGTGTCATGCCTTCACTTTTCCATCAGCAGGGAAGGTCTCAACAAATTCTGTCAGTCTCTGGATACAGTAGGTTTTGGACAGTGTTGAAAAGTCTGAGGGATGGCCATGGTGGTACAGTCGCAGATGAAAGAAAATATTCAGCTGGCACCCTGAGTCTCTCTTACGCTGACAAGGACATGAAAAGGTTCCAGGCTTTCTGCCATTTCTTACCTAAGTATAGCTTATCCTTTTGATATTTATCCATTTTACCACTTCTTGATCTGTTTGACCTTATGAAACTTTTCCAAGATATCTTTTCTTACCCCAGTTTCTTCTATAAATCCCCTTTCCAAAGCTGTTACTCTGAGATATGGCAAACTCTCCCAGCTTGAAAAGAAAATGTCTCTATTTTGTAATTTTGAAAGTTTTGTGTATATTTGTGGTGCTATAGAATAATTGGTGTGAATAACATGGGACTTTTTCTGGGACATAGACTTGAAGCCTTATATTCAGACTGTGTTGGGGTGGGAAGCAGATTGCAGAGAAGTAACAATCTGCTGGCTATTGCTTACATAGAGCAATCCTCACTATTTCTTGTGATGGTCTGAAAGAAGCTGAATTGGAAATCATTTCATGGAGGTGTAGCTTGTTTGGATGTATAGCTTGTTCAGATTGACTGGCAGCCATGTGTAAAACGGGCCCAGGCTGAAACAGCAAAATTGTTGCAGAGCAGGATTGAGCTGGGTTGGCACTGAGGTGTGGGAAGCTCATTTAATGCAAGTTGTAGCTGGTGGTATCAGTGCTTCCCTTTCATGAACGCAGAGTTTAACTTTGCTGCCAGCCTGGCAACATCCCACTGGGATAATGTAATGCAGCTGCAAGATTATTTTGGCTCTGTGCTAACTCCTTCCCATGCCTTTTTTTAATAGTCTGTCTCCTGCCTTTCCCCATTCAGTCATAAAACCTTTCCTAACATTTGTTCTGCTTTTAAGAGCTAGTAAGGGCATGGCAGTTGATAACAGAGCCAACACCCTTCCATAAAAATGCACTTTTCAGCAGTGAAATCTGCTGCCTGTTGGGGAATTTCAAGAGTTGATGCTGTGTTTTGGTTTGTCCTCTTTGCTAGCTGTCCCTCGTATCACAAGGTTGGCTAACATGCAGTCTTTGTATTTCTGTAACTATTTAAAAACTGGGCTGAGACTTTGAAATGGAGTAACAATCTAGCTTGCCTGAGTCTTGATCCACTGAAAGTGATATGAAAAGGCCTGAGATCCACTCTTAGGAAACAAGGCTTTTTCAGATTATTGGTCCTTCTATAAGAATCAGGGCCAAGTTTGGCTCTCTAGATACTTGACACGTTGTCTCGTGTGTTGGTTTAACCTTGTTGTCACAATTATTTTGTAACAAGAGCAAATATTGATGTTTTAAGTCATGTATCAGTTGTGGTAGAATGAGATTTGTTGTTTTAATCATAACTAAAAGAGGCTCAATTTCTGTTGCCAGCTTTCTAGTTCTTACCTATCAATGCAAAGAATTTGAGATTATAGTTAAGCTTCTTACTTCTTTCATAGTGTTAAACCCAGCTTTTAAAATCAGGATAAGGCCCTCTTTCAAGAGAATGAGGAAATGATCAGAATCAGGGTAAGGCAAAGGTAGCTAATTCCACTCTGCCTTTGATTGCATTCTTGTTCAGAACCTGCAACAAAAACTCTCCCAACCCATCCTTTCTCATGTGATTATTTTCTTCTGGAATTTGACCTTTAAATAAAAATTTAAATAATTTTGATTTCTTGTGTGGAAACCACAAATCTGGAGGAATGTCAGCTGTAGCAGTGACAAATGTTAGTGTCTTCAGGGGATGAAACAATGGACCAGGGTGGTGAAAACTCTCCTCCTGCTTAGTTAATTCCTTACTTTTTAATCGCACGCGAGGGGACCAGGTAAAACTTTCAAAGAACGCAAACTGACCTCAGAGGGAAAGGAGATTGCTTTTGTGTATCTGCCCTTTTTTCTTAGCAAGAAGGTGATGACTTCAGTTGCATTAGTAGGAACCATTTCACTCTACAGCCAATGTGGTGCATTGATCCAGTTTCTCTTCTAAAGTTCTTTCTCTGTCCTTGTCCCGACAGACCATTCTCGTAAAGGGAGATCTCTTTCTGCCGCTTTTGTTGGTGCTATTGTTCGGAGTCCCTTGTCAACCTGCGATTAAGACCTGCAAAAGATCTGGGAGAATTTCTTTGTCTTGGTTTTTCGGAAGTCATCCGAGGGACTCACAGGCCGGTGCTGTTCTTTTCCCTGTGCCTTCCTGCTCTAGCGGCTGTGGGGCTCAGGAGGAGACGGGTCAGACAGGGACACCCTGGCTGAGTTAAAATATACCCTTCGCAGAAAGAAATTTAGATATACAATAATTTTTCAGGTTTTCAAAAAATACTGACCGGCCTGCTTCTAGATGCAAGCTCAGTTGTCTCAGTGTCCTTAGGATTGAATATTGGAAATCCAACTTTTGATTTGTGCTTTTAAAAAAGGTTTCCCCCTGCTGTCTTGACAGCGTGGAGTAGGAGAGCAGCAAGAGGTTTTCAAAAGATGTGTATTGAAAAGAAGCGGTCAGCCTCTGGAGGGTGCCGGGTGCAGTCACCAGCATGTAAAGGCAGACATCTGTAGGATGTTTTGGGTTCCAGAGATATTTTTATGAATGAAAGGTGCTGATGACTGGAATGCATGCTGAAATAGGCAGTGCTAATGGAGTCTCTAGATCTCCTTATCTTCACTTGTAAATCTGCCCCCGAAGATAAATGTTTAATAACATTCCAATTTGGTTGTACTTGCTAAAAGTGATTGAACTAATGACCCATAATCCAATAGATCCATTTGTAGTGAATAACACCAAGGGTTCAATCCTTTGCTGCTGATTTAGCAGGATGTCTGCTTAATTTACCACATTTCACTGTCGCAGCACTGGCTCACTGATCAAACCAAATTATTTACCTGGCACTGAATGTAGTCCACCTTTCAGTTTCAAAAGGGCAACAATCTCTTTGTATGTATAAAATATAACCTCACATGCTTTTGGGAATCAGTAAATGTGTGTGTGAGAGGCAGAAATTTGAGTAGCTGTTTTGTTATGCTTTGGTCAGGTGACAAATGTATGTGGTAGTACTGCATGCACAAACTTCTGATCCAAATGCTTGTGAATATGGGTCTGAAATTCTCTTTGGTCAGTAATACCTCTGCACTCAACTTTTTCCTGCAAACATTAGAGAAAGGTGGAACTATGGCTAAAGTAAATTCGTATCACACTTCAAACAAATACCTGTAGAATTCTATTTGGCAAATGAAGTGCTCCTAATCACTTCAGTGGGAATCTGTCTGGTTTAAGGAATGCAGTATCTTGACCTAAGACTCCTGCTAACACTTACGTAATGAGACCCACTGAACCATGTGGGACTACTCATGCACATGATTATTTTATGGACAACTCCAGGATAGCCCTTTGCAGTCATCGATTTTTGATTGCAATGTAACAAACTTAAATATTAGGCTAGAGTGACAGGGACCTCTGTTATGTTTTCCTGCTGCTGTGCTGAGGATGATCTTTTCCTTCTAATCTAACTCTTGTAGAGAGCTGCTGCTTCCATAAATCCTGAAAAATCTTCCAGTAGCTATTTACTCACAAGTTCTCTGTTAGATTTAAACACTAGTCTTCATTCCAGGAACTTCCTGTAAAAAAAACAAAACAAACAAACAAAAAACCACAAATAAACAAAAACAAACAAAAAAAAAGGCCCCCACCCTTCTGCTGTCAGTCAAGTATTTGCTTTGTTGCAAAATTCGGCAGTTCAGAGTAATGATGGTTGGAGTGGGTGAAACTGTGTGGGGAGAGAAATTTTTATGAGATAATTTTCTAAAGGCTGCATTCTTTTGAAGCATTGCTTGTAAGCTTGATGTGTTTTGTTGGCAACTCCTTATATAAGAACTGTGTTGAGGCAACTGATCCTGATAGCTCAGCTTCTATTGTCAGTTTTGCAGCCTTGCCAGTAACAACACCTCACTGAAGACCTGGACTGAACAGTGACTGGTAGAAATAATCCTCCCCCTGTTACTAAGTAGACTTTAATTTAGTAGATTGAGAGACCAAGTGAAGTTCCAGGATGGACACAGCAAAACAGTGAGAGGAAAAAAGATTCCCTTCACAGCCTGAGTTCTGTCCTGCTCTCAGGGTGATAATGCATGATGCATTGGAAAGTTTGCAGCAAAACTCAAGTGTTTCATACACTTGATTTCAAAGGCTTCACTAAATACACTTTTTAAAAAATTGTGAGTATGTAAAACAAGCCCAAGGCAAGAAAGAGAAGTAGCCTAAACAGACAGTATTGTTCTTCTGTCCCCTTTTTTATCCTTGTGGTGAATTAGAAAAGTTTTCACCTTCTAATCTTTGTGTAGGATCATGCACAACTTCCACCATAAGCATTCTTGCTTAAACCTCTGTCAAAGGTCCATTTTCCTGCCCACTGTCCTTCATATCTGTCTCTGTTTAACCTGGTTAGTTATGATCTACAAACCTGATTAGGAAAAACCTGCTTCCTCAGTTGAGAGTCAGTGGTTGTTGTATCCCATGTTGTCAGGACAGGCTCTTATTGCAAGTTCACTGAAATTTCATTTCCTCCTCAATGTGACAGGGCAGAGTCTAATCTAGATGATCTGCACAAACTACAAAGGGTGTATGTAGGGGGAATGACCAGCATATTGTTGGAAAAAATAAATCCATGTTTCTGCAGGAGAAAATCTGTAGGGAATAGCAGGTTGGCCTATAATCTGACTGATATAACTGGGAGGATAGAGAATAGATAACCTTTTTTACCTGCAAGCCCTTTTCCAGGTCTCCTGATTAATAATCAGGTTAATGAAATTTTTGTTTATGTTTTCTGATAAATGCTTTATGTGTTGCTTCATACTGAAGGAGATGTGGCTTGTACCTTATTACTCATTTCTTCTGTCAAAGCGATTTCATGTGAATATCTGTAAAGACTGGATCCAGTTTAAAAAGGTAGTTCAAAGCCTTCTGCAGTGAAATTGAGAGCGTCTTGATCAAGGCCTATATAATTTGTGAATTTTAGTAGCATTATTGTTTAAAAATCAAATTACAAATGCAGTAAGCAAGCAAGCTAGACTGGTTAGGCTGATAGCCCCGGAAACATAAATTAATTTGTTTTCTCCCCCCTAGTTGGGGGCCAGCATAAGCACTGCCAGGTCCCAGGTACAGAAATCTACTAGTATGCAATAATACCTGGAGATAGGATAGGGTCAATGTGGATCTTGGGCTGCTGTGATGAAGCAGTGGCAGAGCCAGTTGTGTGTTGTAGGCTCAAAGGTGAGGCTGGCCAGGGTCCAGGTAAGTTCACTCTGTGAAATAAAGATAATGGCTTGGAACTCTTTGGAGGGTCTGCCCCCTCTCTCCTGTGTGAGCAGGCAATGCCAGGGGTAGGTTACATTCTCTGTGTTTCTTTTAGGGGAGGCTGAACTGAGAGATTTGGTTATCAGCTGAGGGAAAGCCGCTGTCTCCAGCTGTCTGAGTGTGCTTACACAGGTGGGCTCCATAGCTGAAGTGTGAGCTCACCCAGAGCAGGGTCAGTCACAAACTCCTGTTGGAATGACCCAGAACTCTAGCTGGCCAATTTTGATGTGGCAGTCCATGAAAGAGAGCTTACCCTTCCCCTTTGGCCTGAGTCCTCTTAATTCTCAAATTCTTGCATAAACTCACTTAGTGCATCTTGTGTGATAATCTTCAAGTGCTGCTGTGAGGGTCAGGAATAACTTGAGAGCACTGTGTGTTGTCTACTTACTAGTGAGTAGCTTGCCGAAGCTGTCCAGACTTTTAAGGAGGCAGTGGTGAAGCTTTTTAGTTCTAAACAGAATGATATATGCTGTTTCTTTATAATACATAGTTAAAATAACCTCATTTTTGATTTTGTGCCTTTTCAAGTGTCTGTACCTTTTCTGCAATCTGCTAACATGAGAAATGCAAAATGATCATATAAGAAGTCTGCTCTAATTATAACTATATTTTTGTTCATTTAAAGCACTGTTCTAGTCACCTTGAAATTTCCCTCCAGAGAATGGCTGCTAAAAATTTCATGTGCTTTCACTCTAAAATACTGGATTGCCCTGTGGCTGATTATCCTGTAACAGTAAATAGAAAGACTTTGCTTTATGTGTGGTACAATAAGGAAATTCTTGATATTCTTGTAGACCAGTTGCATTAACATTTTTGCTGTAAGAGGGCAACTTGGTATCTGTGGCCTCTTGACTCTTACTTGTTTTTAAAAAACGCCTTCAAAAATCTCTTGTGAATCTCTTGGTTAGAATGGAAGAAAAAAAGCTTCCACTGTTCTTTAGTAGAGACTGCTTCTGAATACTTAAAAGCTGTAAATAAAATTGGAACAGCTTTCTTATTCCTGCTTGGAAGAAAATCTATGTTCAGACTGTGATTAACCTGCAAGCCAGTTGTTTTAAGATGTTGACTCTAGCTTACTCTGTTATTCCATGACAAATGTGTTAGGATTTTTTCCCCTCAAATGATGTTTTGATGCAGTTTGACATAAAATTCAGATACTTTTTTGCACATATATAGAATAACTAAACCATAAGCACATAATTGCAAATACAAAATCATTATCTCAGGAATGGACATCCCTCTGTAGAGTTGACAGGTGTGGTGTCTGAAGGCAGAAAGCACTCTCTGTGCAGTCTCCTTGACTTCTGAGGTCCATCCAAGAGCCTTCAGTGCTGGGACCACTGCAGGAAGGCTTTAATTTTTAAGGAACTTTTCTCTAAAGGAGGTGTTCTTGCTTTTTCAGGTGCTTTGAGTCCTGCAGAAACTGAGTGGCTTCTTGCTGCAGAGTAGAATATGGAGAGTACGGAAAGCTGCCTGTGGTGTGGTATGGCTGAGGTCTGTGCACAAACATACAGGAAGGTAAACTGTGATGATACCAGGCACCTCAGGGGACTGGTAAAAAGATGATGATACTTGAACTGTGAGCAAACCTGCATCAGGTGGGCTTTCCTCTGCATCACAGAGTAAAAGAGAAGAGACCATAGAGAAGAGTTTTTTGCAGGGTAAGTCTGCTTTGATGACCAAAGGAAAAAATTTGTCTGACAAATATGTGTCAGAAATGTGCAATGTCTTCCTGTGGTGTTTGGGTGCCAGACTCTAATCTGTGTAGTCTGAAGGGAATGATGCAAATGGTTGTTAACAAATGTGTAGTTAAGAGGACAGAAACAGCTGAACTATTTCAGTCCCACAAAGAGATGAGTGGACTTCAGATGTTGCTTAGATAAGTGCATTTCAAAGAGGAGGTGGTGCAGAGGCTTCAAAAGGTCTCCCAAGGACCATCTGAGAGAACTCCTCACCTTCCTGCACTAGTGGCAATTTTACCATTTGGGTTCACAAGGCCAGAATTTTGCCCTGGGAGTTAAGATCAGATAAATCTGTGTTATGGTGTGACATGCTTTGTGACATGCTTTCTCATGCTTAGAGTGAGAAGAGCATCTATGCTCTCCCTTGGAATTCCTTTGAAAGAATTTGAAGTCTTTAAAGGATACCTCGTATTCAGAAAAGCATTCTGTGATTAACTGATCTGTAGCTCATACAAGGCCCTCGTATCAAATACAGAAGGTGTACAGTTGTTCTTTGCTTCAGAAACCCACTGCAAGAGACTGTAGGAGAATAATTATTGGTGAGGATGTTGCTGCTTGCAGGTAAAGCTTGTCTTCAGCAGAGCCCAAGGAAAGCAATATTCCTTTACTTTGACTCCAGTTCTTCTCTGCATGTGGGGCCAGGCCTCTAGAGCAAGACTGACTAAGAGGCAGAAAGTTCATGAGCAAAAGTGTTTCCCTTCTGTATGGAATAAGAAAAATTAAGCAAAGTTGGTCCTTCATAGGCACATATACCCATGTAACACAGAAGAATGTACAGAAATCATATAGAAGTTGTGAAAATGTTGACTATCACTGACTGTAGAACTTTCTTGGAATCATAGAAAATGGTCTTGTAAGAAACTTCAGTTAAAACAGACTTTCTGGCTGCCAGCTTTGCACATTGCCCGGGGAAGTAACAAAGAACAGCTTGTTATGTGGCACCATTTCCCCTATCCCACTGAGATTTTCCCCCTGTATCATTGGTGTGTGGAACATGAACTGTGGCTGTAACTGCAGGTAGCTGCACAGTGTAACTGTGACCTTTGAGATCTTCACCACTGCAAGTGATACAAGAAAAGTGAAGGTCACAGTTGATGTTCAGGTACCAAACCAAGTAACTAACTGATAAAGTTTGAAAACCGCAGTTAGAGAAAACAGTTTTTGGTGGCATGTGGCTTTACTGTACAAGCTGCCCTGTCTCTTCCTGTTAAAACTCAGAACAATCTCTTTCACCAGTATAAGGAGGCAACACAGAGTATGTGTCAGTCAAGTGCAGGATAATGCAAAATACCAGGAAAAGAAAGGAGGGAAGTTGTTGTTTTCCTCAGTGACTTATTCCCTTTCTTGCCAAGATTTGCCAAGCCCTGCACATCGAGCATTAGATATGCAATCGACTCTGTGCCAGAGTTTTACATACTTTGCAGTAAATGTGGCGGCTTTTACCAGCCCTGCTTTCGTCCATTGTATGGCTGAAAGCCCTGCCGGCTCCCTGCTTCTCACGCAATGCCCTCACTTCCACACCAAATGTGCCAGGAATTTTACCTGCCACGTGACAGCCTGTAGCAATGCATCTGTTTATGGGCTTGCTGTGTGCAAGGTGCTGTCATCTGTCCCTCAGGCAGTTCTGTGCTTTGGGGTGCTGATCGGGCTGGGGTACTCTGCCTTGTGCACTGGACAGAAGGGAAAACTCTAACCCATGGCTGGATGCCCTACAACTGTGCTAATGGGAATATTGGAATACAAAAAGGTGTGTGTATATGGGGTATATAAAGGAGTACTAATCCTCTTGGGTTTCCTGCTCTTTCATTAGCATCTGGCCCATGTGAACTTACAGAAATAAGTCCCCACTCTGTCCCACTCTGCATACCAGTAAAAAAAAAAAAAAATTGTTCCTAAAGTTGCCAGGACTCCTACTAAAAGTATCACACTAATCTCCATAGCTTTAAGAAAAGGAATAATTATAGATTCCTTTCATAGGATAAAGACACAGCAGTGGCTTTACTTTTTGCTCTTCCAGGAGAGCACTGTCTGCAATCCCTTTGGGGACAGCTTTGGGAGCGCTGTCTGGAAGGACATTACTGCTGCTGGGACCTTTAACACTGAGCCTGCTCTCCTGGCATTCCAGGACTTTCCTTAGGCTATAGGTGGTGAGAGACCTAATGCTAGAATGGTTATTTTTGGGTGTATATCTCATCATCTTCAGCAGAAAGGACACAGCATAGAAAATAGAGAAATGCTGCATAAAATGGATACATTTCTTAACAGGAAAAACACATAACTACTAGTGCAACGAAGGTCTTTAGAAACCAATAAATATGTAAAGTAACTTGGGATTTCCACATAGCTAATCTCTATCTGTGGCTATCTCATCAATCTCTACTTTTACAGGCATTTGCAGGTGGGGCTTTTTCTTTAACAATTAATGATCTGAAAAGATGAGCAATTATAGTAACTTAGTAGAAATTCAAATAGTGTTTGTTAAACAAAAGTAACAATTGTGGTATTACTGCAAAATTGAACTTATGGATCTGCTACTGGATTTATGGGAGCATGTAGAAGGATATTTTTTTATAGTATCCTTTAGAGAATGATAATAGACACCATGTTTTTCCTTTGCTCTTAGAAATAAGAACTGCTCTGTCTTATATTCCACTGGGTAACGTGTGCACTGGTGAATACTGAATTTTTAATGTCGATCACTAACTTAGGAAAACAATCTCTGTTTTACTGACCTTAGTACTTGTGAAGTATTAGGTGCTCAACCACTCTTACTGTTCTTATATGGCTATTCTCAGTCAGGGCTTCATTTCCAGAAACAACTTATTTGCTATTATAAAAGTTTTAACGAGGCAGTATTAATTGCTAGGGTTTTCCACTTAGTTTTTATAGAAAATCTATGTGGATTTCAGTCACCTAAATAGTTGTATAGGAGCACAAACACACTTGAAATGGCCTTAAATGAGTTAATTTGAATGGTGTAAATAGTTTTGCTTGTGATTTATCTTTCCTAAAAGCTGTAAAATGCATGTATTTGAGTTGCTGAGGGATGCTGTAGGGCAATAGGGCACATACGGAGCACTTGCCCTTCTGGCTCAGTTCCTGCTCAGTTTGTGCATTCCGTCCTCTGAAACTTCCCCTGATGTCTTTGGTACAGTGCAGCATCAAAAGCATGTGCAATGCCTTTCACATCTTACAGAAATGTGTACAATTCAACAAACATTTGAAAGCATTACATGTACAAAAAGTCTTATTTTTTAGATGTGTTTAGTGTCTTGAGTCTTCAAAAGCGTTGGTATCAACTAATGCTGCAGCAGAGATGGTAATTAGATTTTGCTGTCATCTGAACAGTAATTGATAGTTATTTTGGACTCTCTGATGTGCTTGCAATCAGATGCCATTTGCTGAGGGATGACATTTGGTTGTGAGTAGCTAGAAATCTGTTAGATTTATAACTGAAAATAAATCTGTGTGACTAATATTAGGCAAAGACAATCTCTTTGATGTAGGCTGATTCTTGTCATGCTTGTGTTCATCCTTTCACCTGCCTTCCTCTCCTCCAGAGCCTTGATTGCCTGTTGGGGACCAGGTGAAGCTACCTTGGTGTATGCCTGGACATCCTCCAGTGGCCATCTGGTGCTGCTTAGCTGGACCTTCTGGCCCAGAAATGAGGTCAGCACTTTCTCATGGCCACTGGTCTTTGGCTTGTATGTGTAACAGAGAGCTCCAGAAGCAAAAATATGAGAACAAGTCATTGCCTTTGTGCTTCATTCCCTTAACCAGTTTCTTGGAAAAATAATTTTTAAATGTCTGTGTTCATAGTGTCCTTTTGTATTGTTTTGAGAAGACTGCACTCAGCCAAGTCAAAAGGCACAATCACTCTGAGTGGCATCTTCAAATCTTTATTGCTGTTACGAACCTGACAAATAAAATACACTTTTCCACCCTTGTGCAGTACTGAGCTGGCAATTGCCAATTGGAATTGCTCACCAGGCTGGAGTCAAATTAAGAACAATTGCTAATGTTTGTTTTAGCATTTCTAATCTTAGAAATTGGGGAAGAAATGGTGTATCTTGCCTATATGACCGAGATGTACCTTTCCTCTTTCATTTCATGATGGGCTTTTCCACACGAGATCTTCCTCTTCTCTCTTAACTATCTCTGATTAATAAATAATAATAGGCATTTTATTCAAATAAGCAATGTCTGTTAAAGGAACTGGAGTTTCTGTCATACCAGTCAATGAATGCCACTCATATAAAGTTGATCAGGAATTGCATGTGTGTGGAATCCAGTCCTAAAGCCTCTAATTTTTGTTTCTAGATATACATCTGACACTCACAATTATTGTGAGAAGATGAGCACCTATTTAATGAGGTTCTTCTGCTGGATTTCTTAGGTGACACTGTAAACTCATTGACTATGCTGATGATTATAATAACTATTGTCATACTACAGTATTTTTATTATGTTTTCTGGACCTTCCTTTTCTTCTAATATGTCAAAATATTTAAGAAAGCAGCTGTGTATTTCCTTTTTGTTGATCTGGTGTGCTTTTTCTGGGAGTAGATGTCATTAGGCTCATGCCAACTATTCCTCTTGAATGAGAAGTGTGCTTGAGCATACAGGCAGATGAGGACAGTGGTCATTACCCAGGGAAGGAAAAGCACAAGCAAAGACTTAAATACTCTGACCTTTGTTGTAGCTACAGGCTGAGAAACTGGCTCCTGATGGTCCCCTGTAGTTCTAAAACACTGTGAAAGCACAGGCAGTAGGAGTGGGGAAACTGAGGAGGCCAGGAGATGAACTAAAGGCAAAAGCAGGACTGCAGTCTGCTTGGAAAATCTCTCTTGCTCTGTTTCCAGTTGGCAAACTGCTGATTGTGGTTTGTTGGGGTGGTTTTTTTGTTTGTTGGTTTGGTTTTTTGTTTTTGCTTTTTGGGTTTTTTTGAATGGTATCTGTGGTCCAATTGTTGCATTTAAGGTAGATATACTGGGAAAAGTCATTGCCTATTCAAGTAAGTTACAAGAAGAATAGTTGCTAAATTTTGCATTATAAAGGGAAAACATTTAAGCATAAAATAGTGATTACTGAGGAAAAGCTTTAAATAAGCTTTCCTGAGGTATTTCAATTTTCTTATTCACAAAAAAAGGTAAAAAGCCCCATGCATCTTTAGTAATAAATCCCAAAAGCTGTCAAGGTATCTATATAAAACTAATTTAAATATAAAGCGACTTGTTTAAAAAAAACCAAATCAAACCAAAAAACCTCTGGCAAACTCCAAATATAATACTACCAGATGTGGAACTCAAGTGATGGGCTTATTTATCTGGAGAAGGAGTTGAGATGCAGATCTAGAATCACAGAATTGTTTAGATAAGAAAACTCAGGTTGGACCTTTGAGATCGTTGAGTGCAACCATTAATCCAGCACTGATGAGTTCACCACTAGACCATGTCCCTAAGGTGCCACATGTGCCCTTCTAAATACCTCAGGGGATGGTGACTCCAGCACTTCCCTGGGCAGTCTCCTTCAAGCTTAACAGCCCTTTCTGTGGAGATTGCAATATCCAATCTAAACTTCCCCGGTGCAATTCAAGACTATTTCCTTTTGTCCTATTGCTTGTGACCCTGAGGATTAGCAGACATATCTCCAATATTCTGGACTGGTGATATTAAATTCTTTTGTTGAGAAAGGAGGAGATGATTAGATTGGCAATTAAAACTTTTTTTTTTTTTTTTTTTGGTTTGGTTGTTTTGTTTTGGTTTTTTTTTTTTTTTTTTTTTTTTCTGGAAGCAGAGGTATTTTCTTGCCCTTCTTTTTTTTGTGTCAGTGTTGGTTGCCATGAAAGACATGGCTATTGCTTTGCTAATATGTGTGTGGATAAATGGACGAGTGTGCAGTGTAGCTGCTGAAGGACCTCCTTATCACAGCTGTTTCCTTCCTCAGTTTTGCCTAAGCTGAGAAACATGTCTTCATGACATTTTTTGTCTTTGTAGCCTTGGCAGCCCAGATTCCAAATCTGATCTCTTTTTTTTCTGGCAGTGTGTGATGTTGGAAACGAACCGTGGGAGGGCCACATGCAATCCTCAGTTTTGTGATGTGCCCTGTGGCTGTCTGTCTTTTTTAAAAAGAGATATGGCCTTCAGAGACTACAGGTCCCAGCAAGCAGTGCTTCATTCTGATCTGATAAGCAAGTGCTCAGATCTGATGTGTGTTTCATGTCAGGGCGTGCTGGCTGCATGAGCCACACCTCAGTATTTGAGATAAGGGTGGCTGCAGACTGCTCCAGCCAACACAAAATAGGTGCAGCTTTGGCCAGAAGCTGATTTTTAATTTTTTTTTTCTCTTCCTTTGCCTTTCAGTTTTGGGAACTTATTTTATCTTATACAGCAATGCAACAGGATTTTGGTATATAGCATGATTGCCTATAATGTTGGATATGTTTTTGGTTTCTAGGTTCTCCCAGGTGCTTCCTTTTCCTCCTCTGTGATGGCTGCCCTCACATGCTGCTCAGGAGTGGGCAAAACTTCTGGAAGTGGCTGATTGCTTCAAGTCAGGGTGTTGTTGCAAGAGAGTCAAGCCCATTTTTACTTGCTAAAGAGACCTGGCTCATTCAGGCAAGCTTTGGATAAACAGTCTGAAATTTGGGGTGGTTTATCTGATACAACTTTTTAAAAAATTTGTCCAGTATGGGAAGAGACTACCTCACTTTGACCCGGACGGCTGAGGAAGCAGCTTTGACACACCCTTGGGTGCAATTTAGACACCTGTTCTGAAATGCCTTCAGATTGAGAGTTCAAAAGCTGACTCTGCTTGGATGCAGTTCAGGATTGGAGCAATCCCTTTCTCCCAGTCTTAGGCTAGATGCTTCCTAAGATGTTTGGATGTAACTTACTTCTCTGTAGCAATTCCTTTCTAAGTTCTGTTCTTCAGCTGGGTCTGCATCTGAGCAAGTGAAGGCATGATGAGAAGTTCTTTTGGAGTTTCACTGTATCTCAGATGTTTCTTGGGAAGAGTGAAAAACCCTGGGTGACTCTTCTGAGATTTCTAGGTGACTTCAGTTTCTGGTATCTGTTGTAAAATACAAAGCCAAGGTGTCAAGTGTCCTGCACTATGTCGTCTTTATTTCTTGCTTTGTAGTCTTGTTCAAAGAAAGTTCAGCTGAGTGAAGAGCTTTTCATATTCTTTTAAAATCCATATAAATATCACTTACCAGCACAAGAGCAGCAATATCAGGTTGATCAAGAGGCCTGTTTGTCCCAGAATTCCATCTCAGTCTGTGATCAATAATGGACTCATAGGGAAAGAGCAAAAATTATATTGTGTATGAGAGAAGAGCCTCACATTGGAGTACTTTCTTAATTAGGAGCTTGAACTTCCTAAGTTAGCATTTGCTTCTGGATCACAGTAATGCAGGTGTTCCTGCCAACCTATTCTGTCATCCTGCATCCTGTATTTGCACTTTTCCACATTAAACCCAAAAACAACAGCATTACTACTTGGGTTTAGTTCTTTGTGTAGATGGCAGTATGGTTTGCTGAAAAGCTGCACAAAGACAAATCAGATGCTGTTAACTCCTTCCTGCTTGACGGTTCATATATTTTGGAACTTGGAGATAATTCTCAAGGCTGCAATTTGGTCATGTATTAGCTCTATTTATAATTTTTATTGAACCCTGAAATCTAACTTTTATCTCAGTTTCAATTACTGATAAATAATTGACCCTTTGGCTAGTAGAGTGAGGAGAAATACATACATAAAGAAGAGCAGTTAATGAATAAGTAGCTGGTCAACAGAGATGACAGTGGATGCCTGTCAAGTTCTTGGCACCATAGAGCTACAGCACATTTGGCCTGATCCACATCTGAAGAATTTAGTTTGCATTGTTTTCAAAGGAATGCCTTCTTAGCCTGTATGATATGAATTCTTATCTCTGTATCCTTTTTCTTTTTCCCCCCTCTTTCTTTCTCTCCCTGTTCTTCATTTTTAAGCACAGTTAGGTTATTTGACCTGACTCCCTTCTGCAGCACTTTTTTTTTTAAAACAGTTTTCTGGAGAAGAGTGGCACCATAGCATACTAGGAACAGCCTACTGGGTAAAGGTAAGATGATAAAGATTGATCCAGTGCTTTTAAGGGAATAGCCAGCTATTGAGTCCTGTGCTTTTGCAGAGGAATACTGTAGTAAGGAAAGTCAGAAAGTCTCTGATACTGACTTGGAGGAGTCTCGCCAGTTCTCTCCTGTTATTATAGGGCATATATATATATGCCTATATGTATAGGGCATATATATATATATGCCTTTTTTTCCTTCCACAAGAGGGTATACTGCTTGATTGATTTTTAACCACAGCAGGTTTCAATTAATTTGTACCTGTAAGTAAACCTATTAAACTGCTGCACTGACAAATCTATAATGGGATTTTTATCCAAGCCCCATTTTATTCTGACTTTCTGGCAGACATGAGCCTATTCCCCTAAGGCACTTCAACTGTGCTGCCTTTTCTACTCCTGGATATCCTCTTGCTCTGTCTGACTCCACCTCAAAAATGTCTGTATCATAGGACCTGGTTTTCCTACAGTTGTCCCCTGGTGCAATTACAGCACGATTAAAATATGCAGCGTGGCTGAGACCTTGATCATGTTCTAACAAGAAGATAGCCTTAGACATACAGCCCAGTTACAGCATGGAAACGATGTCACAGAACAACCCTGCTCATCCTGCAGCACGGGGTGGGGCTTTATGTGCTTTTCCTTGGCATAATTCTAGTCACACCACTTGCTATTGTTGCATTTCAAATGTCATTATCCCAGGTGCCTAGATCAGCCCCAGGAATGAACTTACAAATGCCCCTGCATAGCTTTTTCAGCACTTTGCTGCTGTCTGCAATTCTAAAGAAGTAATAGTGCACTTTGGAGTTTCCTCTTATTTTCAAATCACTAAGTACTCACAGAGTTAAAAACTTAATTCCTAAAAAAGTGCGCATAGGTATTTGTTATATATTTTAATTCTAGGACCCTGAGCTTGAGACCAATCTCTAACTAGTAGTTTTCAAAAATAACTTTTTCCTTAAAACCAGACAGTCCACTAGCTGAACACTCATAACTCTGTAATTTGTCCACTTTTGCCCCTTCCTGGGAAGTGTCCAATACTATCCACTGTCAGAGACAGGATCCTGGACCAGATGGATCACTGGTTTGTCTCAGTTGTACACCTTTTATGTGTCATGCTTAAGTTATGACCCCTGAGACCATTTCACAAGCTATTCCGACTACAGAGGCATTAAACCCCCACCCCCCTCCCAAAATCCTCTGACCTTTCTATGTTCTTCTATTACCACATCTTGTTCCAAGTCTGTGGCAGATGGGATGGGAGGAAAAAAAGCTATTTGCATTAAGCCCTTTTACTTTAACATCTTGGCTCTTGCATATCCTTGTTTAGCTCTGAAAGAATGGGAGATGGCCCAAAGATGAATGGCAGATAAAAACAGGTCAGTGCCTCCTACTGGGAGACTTATCATGGAAAAAAGTCCCTGCACTCCAGATGCCCCTGTGGGGGAGGAATGTTTCCTCATAATGCTTTTAAATGGGTTGCATTGCAACTGTGCTTCCTTTCTACAGAGCTTTGCCACACACAGCTACAAACATTGGATCCTGTAGACTTGAGGGATTCTCTGTGCCCTGTAGCCACAGCTAGCAGTGACAGTCAAATCAATGCTTCCTTGAATTCTCCATGTTTGTAAGCCTTGTCATTCTTCAGGAATCTGTGAAGTTCAGAACAATGCTTGCTATGTGGCATGCAAAATATATACATGTTTCTTATAATTATAGGGCTTCTTTCTTTCGGGGAAATAGCTTCCACAGAAAGTGGAATGGGATTTCTCACTCAGAAGATGAGAGATGTTAATAGCAATGTTGTTAACATCAGTTCTTAACAAATAGTGGGTTTGTTTAGAGTTTCAAGTGCCTTGGATTTTCTCTAAAGTTCTGCTCGTTCCTGTGCCTGTGCTCTGCCATAGCAGCCTTTGTGACCTGGAGAACTTTCAGCTGTGTGCTCTAGGAAGCAAGAGAAGGAATCTTTCATGGAAGCACTGATCAGAACAGTGTGCTATTCCATCCCTTCTGGGGTTGATTTCCATGTTTTCTTTGAATTTCTGATATTTGACTTGAAGACAGTCTTCATTTTTGACAAACCTGAACGGTTTTGCAAAAAGCAGACCCTCTCAAGAAGTTTTGCATAGTCCAAAATCCAGTTGCTTTCAAAGTGATCTCTTACAGAAGGAATTTCTTTTTCTTTCTTTTTTTTTTTTTTTTTTTTTAATGTCTGAGTTCTATTCACATGTTTGTTCCTTGGCTGGGATATATTTTAGCTGGTTTAGTGAGCTGAATCAGCTCTCCCACAAATGAAATTAATACCACAGCCAACACAAAGGGTGTAAGAGTGTATGGGAGTGTATGGCAGCAGCAGGCAAGAGAGGGAATAAGTTGTAAGTTTTTCTATTCTTTGTTTCTAGCTGCAGTGCTTCAATAGATAACCTTTTATTTTCCTTTTTTTTTTTCTGACAGGTTTTCTTTCCATTTTGTATACAATTCAGCAAAGGATTTGTGCTTAGTTTCAAGAGGGCTTTGGCAGGACTTTGAGTGACTTCAGTGTAATAGATGGGGTGTCTGAGGGGACTCAGAGCTTTGGATCAGGAACTGGCTGAGAGGCAGCAAAGCAGCCAACACTGAGTATCTGTGGGACTACTAAGCAGGAGAAGTTTGGGTTCAGATAGTGTCCTGTGCAGTCTTCAGCTTCCATTCTCTTGGTAATGCCCAAACGGGTAATTGGGCTCTATTCCTGCCAGATGTTTCTTGGCTTCCACAGCTTTTTTATAAGCTTTCTCTGTACTCAGGCTCCCTTAGAAACAAATAGCACCATCCTACAAGAAAAAAGTTTGGGACGTGTGAGGCAGAAGTGCAGCATCTATGGAAGATCAAGGCAAGTCTCGTTTTTGGGGCTGAAATGTTATGGATTTACATGTCTGTCCAACAGTGAGAACTATGCTACTGTGTGAGATCACAGGTTGTAGCTTTGGCTGCAAGAATCTCTATGCCTCCTGATACATCCAGTGACAACTGAATGATGCTGGTTTATGAAATCAGGAAGAAATTTATATGGCTGGGCTTGAGCAGCCTACACTCAAGGACAGCAATTGAGATTTGATTCTTGTGCAGTGCATGGCAAGCTTCTTGTTTACTTTTTAATGTGCATGGGCACATGTTAAGTTATAACTAATTGAGAATTCATACTGTATTCTAGGAAGTGACTATTTGCTTCAGCAATTCTGTTGACCAGTACTGTGGAATTTAAAACTATGTATCCCAAAGAAGGCATAAAAACATAATTTGAATGCAAACTGTATTAAGTGCTCACATCCTGTATCCTAGCAGGAATTTCACCAAACAGGGGAAGTATTCATTGAACTAGGAGCAAAGCAATGTCAAGTTGAGAAGGAAATTACTATGGAAATGAGTTTTAAAAGCCTGAGGCAGATGTAGGGAGAGGCACATTGTACAGGAATTTTCCTCATGCTCTCTAGCTTTTACGGCCTTTCCATTACTTCAGCTGCAGCATGTAAGAAATCTTTGGCTTGGGAAACAGTCACTGAATTTCAGCATTTTTGTGCTATTGCTATGGGCTGGCTTCCCTGTTATGAGACATTAAAGCCTCAGCTAGGGCTGGGGCATCTGCCTGTATGGCACCAGCTCCTTTCAGCCAGCCCTTTGTCTCTCTGTGGTCAGTAATGGATGCTTAGGAGAAAAAGAGAAATATATTGACTGTTGTCCTGCTATACTATTGCAGTGCTTGGCAAGGAGCAGATGGCTGGGTTGGTCGGTTTAATAGTCCCTAATTTTATTTTTTTTTTTTCTCACAAAAAGATTTGTCTTTTTTCCTTTTTTTTTAACTGTGCATTTCAAGAATCCATATCTTGTGGCAATGAGTTCTACAGCTAACCTGTATAATGTTAAGAAACCTCTCCCATCTGCCTAGTGATTAAGCATAAAGCCCCATCATTTCCATGTTTAGCAAAATGCCAAATAAACTGTCTATTAATTTCCTTCATGCTTTTTATTATTTGATCTTAAATTATAGATTATGACTTAGACCATTTTTTCTACTTAAAGATATTTGAGCAATATGGAAGTGCATTTGTTGGCTTAGTGCATTGCAGAAATATGGCAGTACAAGAATAAAGTGATATTTTTTTCTTGTACTGCCAGAAAGAGCAGACAGGTCCTCTTGTGTCTTCTCACAAATTCTGGAATATTCCTGAGGCAGCAGTGGATTCCTGATACACTCTGGAATGGATTAATTGCAAATAGAGAGATAAATGGCTTAGGGCAGGAAAGTGGAAAATGTTAATCATGTTGGCAATAATTGATGAGAAATGGTTGTGTGGGAGAGAAAACCAAGTTGTTAATGTATAAGTGTATTTGTTTACAGATTGTTTGGGAATTAATGGAACTTTAAAGGGCTCATTGCATTCCAATGCCTCAGACATTGAAAGGAAATAAACTGTGATCCCCTCACTTTCATTTTGTTATCGTGAAAAAAAACAAGACAGTGAAAATTGGGATTTTTTTTTAACAGCATGAGAAAACGAAAATATTTGAAACAGTTTTTCTTTAATAGTCTTGCTTTCATTCTAAACTTCTTGTTGTAACTATTCTGGTCACTCCCAGTAATGGCAGAAATGTGAGTATCTGCTGCAGAATTCTCATGCTCAGCTGTGTCACTGGGTAGAAATTATATTAATCTGTACACGTTGACAAGTTTAACAACAACTGGTTTAAACACTGAACTAGGGAAGAGAGCCCCTAGTTGGAACCCCACATAACATTATCTCCAAATAAAATACTGCTTGAATGGTCTGGAAGTTTATCACTCTGGTACTTACCTTTGTGGCTATTGCTTTCAGAGACAAAATTTGTATGTCAAATCCTGGGAACACACATTTATTCAGAATATGAACTGTTCTGCCTTTATATAGAAATGAGAGCCTATGAACTGGAAAAGTCACATATTTGTATCCCTTCCCTGTCTCACAAGTACTAAAATTATTACCAGGCTCAATTATGCAGTACTATTATTTTGTATATAAATAGTAAAAAATAATCTGAGGTCTGATTACACTCCTGCTGGTATCTATTCACTGATTTGAATGGAAGTTGGTTTGGACTCCAAAACTTGTGAATCCTGCTATCAGAAGAATGTTTACTCTATTTTCCTTTTACCCAAGCAGGAAGGAATGCATGCATGAATATTCATCTTCCTCTTCTAATTCCCTCTGTGTAATGCAACAGTTTTTTTCAACACTCACTCTCTCCCCCCCACCAATAACTTCAGAAACATCTGCATGATTCTTAGGCACAAAAATATTGATTTAAGGAAGGTCAGTGTAATTACCTTGTAATTTAATTCTAAACACCACAGACCTGCACAGTAGAGCCTGCCTGCCTTACGTGTCAGGATCCCAGGTTCAAGGGACCCTGAAGAGGTAAATCCTCTTGGAGAAATAGCCTGGGCAAATCTGTTGGTCTGTCTGGCTACCAGGTCTGTGAAATGGAAGTGGGGGCCGTGGCATTCCTTGGCAATCCTTCTGCAGCAGTAATTCATGTGGGAGGACTTTACCATATTGCTGCTGCTGAGTTAACAGGCTCTGATCAATAGCTCAGAAGGTGCTTATGAAGCTGCCTCTAGGTAAGCAGCCCAGGCAGTAGGAGCTGGAGGATGATGAGGCCAGTTACCTTTTCAGTGTATTCTGATTTTAGCCAGCTCTTTCATTTTGGCCCTCATCCCAGGCTCTGCCTCTGTGCAGTGTGTAGCCAATGATCTGAACAATTCATAGTGATGTGCAGTGTAAGAACTGATAATGAGTTAATGAGATCTTGAAGTCTTATCTCAAGTATTGTGTATATTTGTTCCCTAAATAGGGTGAGTCTGTGTCCTATCACTCCTGTGGCTCATGAAGAACTAACCTGGAAAGACCTGTTAATCTTCATGGTCTGCAAAGATCTGGTTTCCCTACATCCCAGTGAGCAGGTGTATAAAGATCGGAAAGGACATAGGTAGGAAATCAAATGTTCTCCTAGAAGATAAATAAATGAACTGTAGAAATAAGAGCTCTAAACAGGACTCATTTCCATAAACTGCAAGTTCTATAAAACTCTAATGTTGTTTGCCAGTTAGTCATCTAGTTTGTGTGGATCTGTGGAATGTAGTTATTGGCAATTCTCAAAACAAACCACCCCGTACTTGCCCGAGTGTTTCACAATATAGCAGGCATGTTGAAGCCTGTCCATGTTCCTTTGCACTACAGCCAATTACTGCATTTAATTATTCTTTGCCTACACCTCTGTATATATCTCTCCTCACCATTTGATCGTTTTTTCTAGTGAGTGCCTTTGTAAACAACAGGTTGATACCTTGCAGTGGAAAACTTGCACTGACATTGGTGGTATTCATTGCTTTTGAGCCTGCCCAGCCCTCAGAGCCCTCTTAGCATGCAGGACTTTAAGGTACAGGGTGCTCTCAGCTCTAGCTGGATTCAGGCAGAGTGAGAGACCTTTCCTAACAAATATGCCTGCATGTGAGAGTATTGGGAACTTTTAAATGTACGTTAAAAACTATAAAACTTCTCAAGAAGGAGCCAAGCTATTTCTTCTGTAAGCTCCTGTCTTGAACAGGTCTGCAGCTAGCTACTGCTACTGAGGCATTGCAGGAGGAGCCTACAATGAACCAGATTGCAGAGAGACTGTGGGAAAGATGGCTGCATGGGGTAAGGGAAGTGACAGGTACTTGATAGGCAGCGGGTCTGTGCTGGCCACCAAGGCCAGCCCTTTGGAGTTATTGTTTTGTTGAAAATCCAAGTCTATGTTCTTTTCAAATGTTAGGTAAGAAAGTTGTCAGGTAAGAAAGTTCCCGTTTCAGTTCTCAGGTTGTCTCAAGGAGTCTTGCAGCAAGTTTGATGGCTAAATTTAACTGACCCATTTTAAAATACAAAGTAGGGAAAAAAGAGGAGCTTTTACACAAATTTTGTGTGTCTATAGAATTCCAAATAGTCTGGCCTTCTGGTTTGGGGTTTTTTTTGGGTTGTTTATTTGTTTGTTTTTGTGATGTTGTTAAAACCTGGGAATTTTGCTCTTCAGTTTGTACCATTGTTTTACACGCTTTTGTGCTCAAAGGGCTTTCTGTTCTTTTTTACCTACCCACAAGCAGCAAATGTCACCTCCAACCTGTCTCCTGTAGTAAACAGATTTGGCCATAAGGACGAGATGTGTCCTAACAGATGGAGCCTATTGGTGCTCCACCAAGATGTGTTGGGATTGTCACTAGACACTGGAGGACAAGAGCAGCTGCCTTCCTTGGAGACCCCAAGCCTGCAGCCTTTGAGGTATTTCTCTTGCTGCCAAATGAGAACCCTAAAGTAGATCTCCTTCCTTGCTCAAATGCAGAATTGCGCTCCGATTTCTTCCTCTCTGTAACTGTAAATTTCTGTGTATAAAAGACTAGGCTTCATATCATGATTACAAGGTGAGATTTTAGTAAAATTAGGCTTTTTCATGACAAGAAAGCTAGCAGCTTCTTCCCTGAACCAGCCCGTTGTTTTGGCTGGGGACAGCAGGATGGGTTAATCGTGGCCCCATTTCCTGAGGTCTCCTGCAGTCATGATTTGTGAATGCCTGAGAATACCCCTGCTGAATTCTAATTGTTTGTGGCAGTCGGCACATGATTTCAAGTGTTTGGTCACAGCAGTGTTCGTTTTCTGCTCTTTTAATCTTTGATGGATGTTGCGCCTGGCTTCACTGATGTGGTTCACGACGCAGTAGGCAGTGATTTCCTATAAGATGTTTTGTCTCAACTACAGAGGTGTGCAGTCCCTATATGATGGCCAATATTTATTAATGACATCCCAAGGTTTCTAAAGAGAAAGCTCTGCCCTAGACCATTAGAACCTAATCTATTCTGAAATGTCAGATGCAGTTAAGCAAGAGCTAACTCAATTGCATTGAGACTTTCCTCGTTAGTTCAAACTCTGATTAGAAGACTGATTAAAGGCATTCTCTTTGCAAAGGTTCACTCTTTATCTCTGCAGATATCATTACTATACAAGACAGGATAAAGCTAGCTAAAGGCTCACACAAATGCTGGAGCTGAAAAACATTTGTGTATATGTGCATAGTTATTCAGGCCCATATAAATGCACATGCATGTTTTTAAAAATGTGCTTAATTAGTAGCATGAAAAATGTTAATTTATAAACATGGATAGTGTTGAATTTTGTTGCAACTTCAGCCTATTCATCGGGTGTTATTAGTATGAAAGGTCAAGTTTTCATATCATATGTAAGGCATTAGGATTAAGATTTTAACAGCAATTTGGGGGTTGCTGGGATACGAAGTATTTTGTTCAGAATACTTGGTATCTGAGATCATTATGACCAGCCAAACTGCTTCCTGTGATTTAAACATTGCTCTTGCTGTTCAGTCTGAGCTACACGACGGCAATACTGCTGAAATAACCTAGGCTCTTCCTAATGCTTTACCTACACATAGTATTAAACTTTGGCAATGCCGTTAAATTTCTCACAGCGTTCATGTTTGTATATAAGCTCTTAGAAGAAAGGATCGTTGATTCATTATGTGTTTGTGTAGTGCTTGCCACAATATGGGTGATGTATATTTCTGTAACCTAGATAAAAGCTGGTATTATCAAGAAATAAAAACATCCAGAAGGCAAATGACAAAGCTTCCCAATGATTTTCCAACATGAAGTTCCTAAAAAAATGGAGCTTTCAACTTTTATTCTTCAGGATTTTGTAGTTTGCTGCCTTGTGCATGAATCATTTTACAAACACCTTGTGGACTAATGAGAAATAAACAGAAAGTAAAGAGCTTTAAGAAATTGTATGGAAGTCGGTGTTCTCATGTAAGGGATTTGATTGTTGTTTCCATTCTGGTCAGATTAATAATAACCATGCTGCTGCTGGTTGATTACTTAAGTGTGCATGTTGGTATGTGAAAGACAACACAGTAGTAAGTGGTCATGTTGGTCCAGGCACCACTGAACAGATAGTTTGTATAATTATTGACAATCTTTAGCAGGGAGGACACGCTCTGAAGCGTTAGTATCCTGCTTCTGAAGTTAGCTTGTGGACCCTGGGGGAATATTGATCCTTTATGTGCCAAAGTCAATCTCAATACTATTCAATAATAATAATTTTTAAAAATCTAGCCATTCCATTGCAAATACTGCATAGGTAGTACCTTGTTTTATAGCTAACAGGCTAGAAGTCTTGATTTTGGTTTTTTATCAGTGCCCTGTGGAGGGATAGAATGTAAGAGTATTGTGCAGAAGGCAATCTCACACCTGAGGAGTTGCAGCTGTACTAATCACAAAGGATTAGGAACAGGCCTGCCCGTACCAGGCCACAGCTGTGTCCAATAAGAAAACAAGAGCTACAAAAGGGTGGGTTAGCTGGGTGTGACGAGAGCTGGAGTTGGTTGGTTGTGGTGAAGAAGAAGTTGGTGCTGCAAGGAGATGCCTACGAGAAATCACTGAGAAGGTATGGGAACCTTTGCAGTAAGATGACAACAGTGCCTCTTGCAGAGGTAACTGAAGTTGCTCTTTGGGTTCATGGATTTGATGAATTCTGCAAAACTTCTTGGGCTGATACTTTTTGATGTAGCGTTGCAAAGACTGACAAAGCAGGGCTTTTTCTAGTGAGGTATTACAGTACCAGCGTATCATAGGATTAAGATAAAGTCAGCTATTTCTACTCCAGAGTTGCCCGCTGACTAATTTCTAATTGGCTTTGCCAGATTTATCACAGGTTTGCTGCTTGATTTTTAATGTGGAGGCAGAGTCATAGGAAAACAAAATTGACAACTACTAGGAAATTACTCAAAGGAAAACCAACCTGTGGATGGCTTTTAAACCATTTGGTCCGCTCTGACTTGTCCCTCAGTGTAAAACAAGTAGTATTTAAGCATTTGTAGGAGTATGAAATATGTGGATACTTGTTACTTGATGTACATCTTTATTAATATCCTGTGTCATCAGGAACATCACACAGCAATGACTTGCTTAGTTTCAGAATTTACTGAAACTATAGACATCTGTAAATGTATCAGTGGGTGTATACATATAGCACACATAAAAATGGAGGATGTTGGGAAAAAAAATCTTGCCTCAAGTTTGGGATGAACTCATTATATCACTACTGGGGGAGCCAAGAATGAGTTAAGCAAAATCTTCCCAGACAAATGTCAGTAGCAGCTCTACAATATCTCGTACCATCAGAGATTAATGGATAATTCTCCTGCTCTCATTGTGCTTTTTCACCTTTTTTTTTAAAGCAGAGGTGCTGCATGGCAGAAAAAAACATGTCATTGGCAAGGGTGTGGCTTAGTAGTTTTAATAGCAATGAGTTATGCAGAATACAAAATGCTATTATGTAATCACTTTGGTTATTACACCACGACTTGAGAAATATAGGAGCTGGTGCAATGATGAATATCATGCAGGATGGCTAACACTTTCCAGTCCAAGGGAAAAAACACCCAAACCCCTTGCTAGTGAGCATGAAAACTTCTTCTACTTGAATAGAAGTAGAGAAGCTTTTTTTCTTGTCAGGGTTTGTAGACATTAAGTCCACACATGATCTGGCTTCATTGGTGCAGATGGCAAAATTCCAGTACAGTTTATAAAGAATGAAAATCCAGCTCTGTGTGGACTTCGAAGAAAGCAACTCTCCATACGTCAAGGCATTTGGGAAATAAGTCAGCCTTTGTGGAGGCACAGAGACCAGGTTGGCACTGTTTAAAGCCTCTGCACAGGTACAGGTTTAATCACAACAAATTGACTATAGCTGGTATCTTTCAAAGGTAAGACAGGAAGATGATACTAAAGAACATGTTTGAATATCAGGTTAATTTTATTAAGAGCCTGCTCACAGGCACTGTCAGTGAACAGCAGTAGTCATTTTGAGGTTTCAGGGAGTCACTGGGTAGTTAACATCTAAAGGAACAGGAACCAGAAGCTTTGTGTTATCTGTGGCTTCTGATCTGTTCTCTGGGCCAAGGTGGTTCTTGTCAAGTCTTGGAGGGTGTGTAGCTCCAGCTGTAGTTTTCTTCTATGCCAGCAGCCCTGCAGGCCCATTTGCCTACCTCCCATTTTCCATGAAGGCTCAGAGTACAGAATAAGTGTTCCCATTTTCCTACTGTCCTTTTCTGGAAGGGGCAGACCCAAGCAGTCCTTCATGATGTGCTTTGCATTTGAAGTCTTGCTAACGTGGGAGTAACTTTCATAAGAGTTCCAGTTAAAATAATCCTGAAACAGGGGAGGGATAAAGTAACATAGACATTGGAGAGGAAAAAGCAAAATAAAACCTTTAATCAGCTTGGAGTTTGTCAGCTTGTGGCTTATTAGCTACACGGAAATTAGTCTTTCCTTACGTGCTTTTTCCATTGTGGTGTGCTTGTTATCATCAGTAAATCTATCAAATGAAACTCGTCTGTGCCCAAGAATTGCTGTGCAGCACAACTAGGGCCTGAGATGAGGTGTTCCACAACAGACCAGCCACAGCAGGAAGTACTGAAAAGTGAGAGTTCAGGCTGAGTTACTCATCAAGATCTTGCCCACTTTCAATCTGACAGCATGGTACATTACCTCAGTGGGGACTTTCGTCAGCTTCTTCTCAGCTGCAAGAGGGTTTTATTGCTTAGGTCCAGACAAGTCTTGCCCTAGGCAAAGATGTGATAAGCATTTGCCCAGGGCAGCAGATGCATTGGGCAGTGACTGTAAGCATGCAGCATACTTAGCCTAAAACCAGTCTAGGTAAAGCCAGGCTGCTGTGGCCACCTGTGCCACCACACCCAATGGAGTCTCATTTGACAGTGGCAGTGGAGGCTTTTCCTCCTTTTATGCTAGTGACAACAAAAGCAGCAAGACTATATCTGCAGAGCTTTCTCTTCCCAGCTGTCATGGTTTGAGCCTGGCACAGAGCCAGTGCCCCCATGAAAATGCCCCACCCTGGTGTCTGCTGTGAGATGTGACCAGGAATAAGCAAAACAGGCTCCAACTTAAACATAAATAACACTTTATTACCTAAAACTACAGGAAAAAATAGGAAAGACTATAAGGAAAAGAAAAAAAATTGAAAACCTTACAAAAACCACTTTTCCTCCTCCCCACTCCCTGACTTTCCCAATCCAATACATTCTCTCAAAAATACCAACTGCCCAGTCCGGCACGACACTTTAGTATACTCAAACATCAGTTCATGAAGAGGGAAAGGAGTCCTTCTTGTTCCATAGGCTTCTCGTGGAGACACACTGAGACCCTCGTGTGCTTCCCTGTCACTCCGGCACCGCCCGGAAAGTCCATTTGCCGCTTGTGACACGTTCCTTCCATGCTCAGTGCTCTCACCACCGAGACATGGCCAGAGCTGCTTTTAGGGTGGTCTTTCAAGGATGCCTTGTCTCACTCCAAAAAGGCACAGTCTCTGCTTTTGGGACAACTGTCCCCCCCATATATTTCCAACCCCCTGGGGCCGGGGGGTCCTCACAAATGAACCCTCCTGGTTTTGAGGCACTGCCTCCCCCTAAATGCAGTCTGTGTCACAGGAACAACTGAGTCCATGGCTACAAGAACAAGTCCAGCCAAAAGGCCACTCCAAATCATCTCTCCCCATCCAATCATCTCCACAATCTCCGGGTCAAAGTCCTTATCTCTCATCTCCCTTCTTATTCAGCTTCGAGGAGGATTAGCATTTTTGTAAGGCCCCAATCATGCAAGAAAGGGTTAAAAGTTTTCAG
Organism: Zonotrichia leucophrys gambelii; assembly: GCF_028769735.1. Lineage (NCBI taxonomy): Eukaryota > Metazoa > Chordata > Aves > Passeriformes > Passerellidae > Zonotrichia > Zonotrichia leucophrys. Next base: position 19,208,325 of record NC_088177.1, on the reverse strand, counting down.
TCTCTGTCTGTCGGACGGCTCCCACGCACGCTGCCCACACGCTGCCGCTGCGGCCGGGCAGTCCTCCTCCCCTTCTCGCTGGCTGCTCTCCTGCTCTCCTGGGGGGGGGGGGAAGAGGGGGGGGGGGGTGGCTGGCTGCCCGATGTCTCTTGGGGCTCCCCCACCCTTCCATCCTCGAAGCCCCCTCAACACCATCTCTGTCCAGGCCCCCAGGCCTCACCGCATGGCTGGCCCCTCCCCCGCCCAGCAGCAGCGGGCCGGGCGAGGGAGAGAGGTCTGAACTCCTCGGCCGCGATGTCCAAAAAGAGGAAGTGCCAGGGCAGTGCCCTGCTTTTAACCCCTGTGTATTCTCGGAGGTGTGTCCAAACCCCACTGGCTACACCAGGTGTCAGTATGAAACCCAAAACCTTCATTGGTTTGACCACAGCTTCCCAGAATTCTCACTCCTTCCGGGTCAACCCATGACACCAGCTCTTCCCAATCCATCTCTTCTTCCTGCAGCCACAGCAGCCCTTCAACACTGAGAACAATTTGTTTTGCCTGCAGTGCTGAGGAGCAGGTGGAACAATTCTGTGGCCAGTATTCTGAATTTACAGGTCTACAAAAGATCACTAATTTGAAGTGTTTCAGGGGTACTTCATAGTTTTTACTTGTAGTCCAGTATGTTTCATTGGCTATGGAATACACAAATTGAAAAAAAACCCCGTGCTTTTAAAATACCACTGGCTGGGTCTTAGAAGTGCCCTAACTATGGGGAGAACTGCAGGAGCAGTGCATGACACACTTGGAAGTGTTCCACAAGCAGTGTGTATAGTATATTGCTAATAAATGTGACAAAGGTGTCTGTTTATAAGCATGCATACTGGAGCCATCTCCATACCTGTATTCAATATGGTTTGTATCACACTGGTTCCTCAACACTGCAGGTCAAAGTCTGGGATACTGATGTTGGTTTGTTGCATCTCATCCATGACCACTAGTACTGTGAAACATGTTCTTTTTTCATGATTGACAACTTAATGAATTTGATACATAATTGTATAGGGATAAAATGTCTTAGGAATAAAAAAGAAATGTAGCTTGCAATTTCTCTCAGTTTAAAATGTTTTCCCCCTTTCCTTTGAATAATTGCTCTCCCTTTAGAAAAGGGGATGTACCAAGAACAGAAGCGTGACTCCAGCTTCAGGTGGGATAGGTAGTCGCTACACTAGAGAGATAGCTACTGTGTTATTGTAGCTATCATCCATGATTCTTTTATACTGTGTCCTCTGTGAATACATAAACCTGGCCCATCCTAGCTCAAGAAATTTTTCTGTTCTTTACATGAGCCTTTAGCCACCAGCAGCAGAGAAATTAAGTACATGATGAAGAGGGAGTTGCTGTAAAATAGTCTTGTTATGGGGACTATAAAAAAAGCAGGGGGTTCCCTCAGAAACTCTAGTATGCTTTGTTGTAGGAAAAGCAGCAACAGACAGCATCTCTGACAGATTGTGCTATCTGAGCTGTGAGAATCCATCCCAGCCTGAGAAGCATCCCAATGCTCTCAGAAGTTGGAGGGATGGCTGCCCTAGGGAAGGTATAGATAAAATGGAGGCTTTGAGACTGTTGTGCACTGGTATTGCCTTGAATGGCAGGGCCCAAGAAGGGCTCTGGTAGATCAGTTATTCCAGCCCACAGAGAAAACTGTGATAACAAGCATACAGCATTTCTCTAGGGAAACTTACTGGTACCTTGAATGCAATGAAGGCAGGGTATACCAAATTATTCTTGTAGTTGGAGTGCTCACATACTGTCTTTGATTTAAAGTCAGAATGTCATATTCTGGCTCTCAATGACCAAAAGTCACAAAAATGACTAAAAGTTTAGAAGAGCTATTCTGATATCAATGCTAAACAGGGTGAGCAGTCATGATTCTTGTGAGAGGTAGAGCAGAGATTCACAATCTGCCTCAAGGCAGGATGAAAAATACACAAAGCTGACGCTTTCTTCCTAGTCCCTCTGGCTCTAGTAGAACTGCAGTGCTGAAGCTGGGAGAGAAGTTTGGGATAAATTTTGATCTGCATCCTACAGGCTTTTTCAGTTTTTCTGTGTACTTGGATCAAAATATGATTATTTCAGAAATAATTCTGAAGACAGAGTGAGTCAGGTTAGGGTTGCTGCAGTGTGCTTTCAGTGTGAACTCACAGGAAAAAGCACTATCTGTGGCTCTAATGTATTCAGTTTTTATGGCAACACTGAAGTGCATCATATAAATAAGTCTCTTTTTTAGCCACTGTGAAACTGATGCAATGCCCTATCCAAAGAAAGTATTACTTTAAATCACTATAACAGACATAGATTAAAAAAATACACAAATACTAGAACTAGCAGGTTTACTCATTTATCTGACATCTACAACAACACAGAGACAATGAATTTGCCTTTAAAATCTATTTTTTGTGTGTGTTTTGCCTTCCCAAACAATGATTTTGTAAATATGTTCCAATTGTAGCTACAGCAGACATAAATCTCTCTCATTATTTTATGCCATTGGTTGCCACATTTTGATTTTCATCAAGGAGAGCATTGTTGTTAAAATAATTTGTCATTCTATTATCTCAACACAAGATTCTGAAATTGAAAATATTTCATCTCTGAGAGCTACTGTGGAGAATTTTCTAACAGCAACTCACCTCTGGTTCCTAAGGCACTTTCAGTTTCTCCTGGTCTTGTTTTCAACCCCTCCCCAGTGCCGCATCTTAGCAGGGAGAGATCAGGCATTGAGCCTGAGTGTTCAGACAGACTCTCTGTTCACAAATACACTAATTCATTATTCTGTGTCTTCCTGGCACACAACTCCAAATAGCAGAAAAACCAGGTTAGCATCCTGGTCTTTTGAAAAGTGTGATGCTGTTGGTTACTTTTTCCCCTCCTGCCTGCTCTGTGTACTTCTTGTCCTCTCTCTTCTGGTTGTTTTAACATCTTAGGATTTCTGAGCCACCACCATCACCCACCTCGTAGTCAGGGGTTGTTTCTCCGTTGCAATGATGTTAAACAGAAATTGGGATCCTCATATCAGCTAGTAAGAATACGAGGGAGCACAGAAATACTCCAAACACCAGAGTCAGGGAATCCCCTGCAGTAAATCCCCTAATGTGACCAAATATCATCCTTCCCAAGCTGCTCTATTGTATTTTCTTTGCAACATCCTCCAAATTTCATTATTAGCTGAAAATTGAGAAAAACAGAGGTGGAAGAAACCAATTTTGGGGATTGTTTTGTAGAAGACTTATCCTCCCTCTTGGAGTTTGTGTAGGTCTTTCGTGACCAAATGACTTCCTCTCTGATTGCTAACTGTTTTCTTGCAGAAATTTAGCTTAAGAACATTTAAAAATTTCTAGGTAACTGCAAAGGTGAGAGTCCAAATATCCCTGTTATGTTCATGACCCTTGTGATGGACTTCCAGTACTTTGTCCCCCACACCAGCACTGGGATGGCAGAACCTGTTCAGACATTGACTTCTTTGGTGCTCGGGTGTGCGATTCTTTGCCCTTTTCACACTTCAATCAAAGGTGTTTCTCTTTCTTTAATTTTCTCACTAAGCTGCTCAACTTGCTTTGAGAGTTTTCAGTAGGAACAAGAAGGGTGGGTGCTGTTGCTCAGTGCAATCATGCTCCGCTTTCAGAAGCGGGATGTGAACACTGAGCAGCACTTCTGCCTGGCCTTGAAACCAGGGAAGTCTGTCAACTGTGCTTCAGCATCGTCTTGTGGAAGTGCCCCCTGCTGCCATGTACAAAGACTTACAGCAGATTACAACACGGCAACTTTTAACTGTATTTCGTACAGTGTCTTTCATTCTACATGTGCTCAAAGTGCTTTACAATATACAAACAGCAATAGAAAATGTACAAAACAAATGTCTTCAAACAGAGGAGCTGCTTTCTTCAGATGGCAAAAATGACACTTTTCCACAACAGAATAGCAATAGAAATGAGCCTGTACTGGCAGAGGCATTCTGAATTCTCCCCAGCTTAAGATAACTTAATTCCAAGCATGATTGTTCTTCATGACTTTATAATGAGTTGAACCAAACATAAATTAAGAAAATAGAGATTTAAGTGGGAGTATCAATCTAAATTTGCTCCCAAAGCCTGTTGTTGATTCTCTGCTTTGCATTCCTTTAGCAATTTTTCTTCAGCACCCTATGACATAGTTTTTAAGCAGTGCTTAATTACACTTTTTTAATGTGGGAAGGCGCTGTATTGGTAATTGCTTCTTTGTGATTGTCAGTTTTATTTGTGAGTACTGTTAGTGTCATAAAAGGAAGTATATTTTATAATTAAAAATTCAGCACTTTTGAGTGCTACATCTGATCTGTTTTAAATGCCATTAAAAGAAATGTGTGTAAATTCAGAACAATGTATTGTTGAAATAAACTGTCCAGTCTTGTAGCTATGAAAAACATGCATTTTCAGCGAGTATCAGAGATTTTAATGAGAGGTTTCTTTGTGGAAAAAATCATGAGTTCACTCAAAATAGGACCCGAAGCTCATCTGAGTGAAGGTGGGCTTAAGAGCAAAGGAGGAAAAAATTTGAACAAGGGAAATGGAGGCAGGGTCTGAGGAAGGAAATGGAAAATATTTCCAGTTCCAAGGAGAGGACAAGGGCATTGGGAGCTCTGGGGATGCTGGGCATGGAGAAAAAGGGAAAGAAGGACTGAGGATTGAGTGGGCAGTAGGGTGGAGTGAGGATGGACTTGTTGCAGAGGCTGGTGGCTCTGGACTGGCTACAGAGTTTGAGCGTTGAGCACAGGGGTTCTGTGCCATGTCTGGGGTCTGAGTACAGTTGTTTAGTGGAGCATTCTGTTCCCACAGTCCATGAAACTCTCATTTCTTCCCACTGCGTTGGGAAACAAACTGTACATGTTCCACTTTCAGCAAAAAAGGATGTTCAGAGTCCTAGAGGCCACTTTTGTCCTAGAGCAAGTGTAATCTTCACACTGAGGCTTGGATCCTCAGTGTGGGGAGAATATGTCTCAGCTGACATAACTGCACAGTCTTGAGGCATATGGGATGGAGGAAAATATGTTTTGAAAATTCTGTAATTACATCCTGCACTTCGTATTTGAAATCTCCAGTTTGTGAGTCTTTGAAATCTTCAGTTAAGTTCCTCTAACATGGCAGCATGAGTGTGTGCATGTGAGCATAAGTGTAAGGAATACATCTGTTTTGGTGATAATCTTTGGTGAGGAGAGGGACAGCAATAAGCAGTGTTAAATATCACTCTTCAGCATGGTAACTTTGATGCATCTGCACCTCTTTGTGGTGCAGAGATTGGGTTATTAGCCTCTGTCACAGCACCATCTTGCACTGCAGCTCTGTTTGCTCTTGCAGACTGAGCAGGATCACATCTGCATAGGATCTTTGGCAGGGGCTCTGCCGAGGTCGCTGACCTGCCGTGGAACCATGTTTGTTCAGTAAGCAATGCTTTCACACTGATGCCCTGCTAAGCCAGCACGCCACAATGCCTTCCTTTGCCACCATGCAGTGTTTAGCTGTGTATGTAAGTTAGGCTCAAAATACAAAGCACAGACGCTGACTGGTTTGGATTGCTAGAAATTTTGTATGGAACTAGTTAGAAAACTGGGCTGTTAGCCCTCATGTGTTACCAAAGTTGTTTAGATAACACTGCTCTGCTTGGAAATCTCTTCCACTTCTTCACTTATTCAGTGCTAACCTAAGCTAAGCTGCAGTGTTGTTTGTCCCTGTTTTATGTGTTATGCAAGAACTTTTGTAAAGAAGCAGTCGTGTCCTGCTTGAGATGGGCTCTGCAGTGGGAGCAACTGTGTTGCATCTGCAGCTTAAACCCAGAAGCTCATTTGTAAGCAGCCAGGCAGCCCCACTTCACAGCAATGTAGTAACTAATGAGGGGTCTCAGGGCCAAGCCCACAGCAGAATGAACCTTCAAGTTCAATCACTGCCGAATCCAGAGAGGCAAAAGTGCTCTGCATGAACATGGGGCATATTTTTCAGCATTGATTTTGGTGTATGTGTTCTCCCAGCCCTTCAGCTGTGCACAATAGCCATGCAATAGTTGCTATTTGGAACTCCAAGAGTGAATGGCATTGTCCTGTTGGTGTGATGTTCTGCCTGCTTAGATGGCTAATGGGCACAGGGGAGCCCAGCTTTCCAGCATCACCAAGCTGGGCTGGAATTGGCATGGGAGCTGTGTGAAGATACTAAATCAGCTTTGCACTTTACCTGCTCTTGCCAATTCCCTAGAATAAATTTGAGGGGCCCAAGGTTTATTATCCCTTATGTTCAGATTGTTAGGACTCACACTGGGACTTTATGGCCACTTAAGCATTATAATGGTATTGCTATGTCCTTTCTCCCCAGGCCTTCTGCACTGTGGGAGAGGCATAAAAAGGCAGTGGTACACTGGATCCCAACTCAGAGCTCACTAGATGGCTGGTATTACCACAGGATATAAATAGGCTGGAATGGAGACTGAGGGGGAGTTCAGTATAATACCGCCAGCAACATGTTACTTACTCAACACAGTTACCAACTCTGTGGGATGAAAGCAGTTACACAGCCAGTGCAGGCTGTGCAGGAATGGAGGGGCTTTCACTCAGGCTGTGGAGCGGGGAATGGCTTTTCATGCTTAGTAACCTGCGCTGGATTCAAACTGGAAGCCTGAAGATAGAAATGTTTGGGGCCAGGCCTTGTCCTGCAAGAACTACCCAGGGTTCCACATGTTCTGCTTCAAAAGAGAGCAGGCAGGCTCTTGTGTTCAAAAAAAGTTTTGGTTACAGCCCCTTGTTAGTTTAATTTTAGTTCTTATGAATTGACATATGGCAGGCATGATTTTTAATTAGAGCTTTAGCTGCGTTTTACTGGTAGGGTTGCAGAGCACTGTGGAATTTACACTAGGAAAAAAATGCTCTGTCGGTAGAGTACAAGGCTGTTTAGTAATCAGAGTGGAAAGTTAACTTTGAAACAAATTGGCAACTGATCAGATAAAATTCAAATCGGTAACATTTGTGTTGGAAACCAGCTCAGATCTGGGAAAAATGGAATCTAAGCTATTCTTTTCCTCTTCCAGAGGAACTGACCAGCGAACACACTGTGTGCACACCAAACTTCATTGCAACACCCCCTCCAAAAACAAAATAAATACTTTTATAGGGTTATCTGAGCACTTATTTGATTCCTTTTCTCATTAGCGTAAAACTAAATGTTGCTTTGAAGAGAAGTTTCCTTACACATTTTACAAAACAAACAAACGTCCTTTGCCAGTCAAAAACTAAAGGTCAAAAGTTTCCCCCATTTGTTTTTCTTCTGAATCAACAGGGTGTTAGAGAGAAATGTCAGGAGATGTTTTGCTCCTTTGCATTTGTAACAGATTCCCATCTTCCCAGTTCATTGTGTGAACTATTTCAGGCACTGAAAGAGTTAACAGTGTGTTCAGGCCTCAACCAGCAAATGCATTTAAAGCTCAGTCCAGCACTCACATGGTTTGTATTCTTGCTCTGCTGGAGTGGTGTGTTCATGGCATCTGGTTCCCTGGCAACAGCTTTCATTGGCTCAATCAAAGCCTTTTCTTCTTAAGAAAGCTCCCACTGTGACACCCTACCACCACCACTAATCACCATCTTAACTGAGTGTTTAAGATGCAGCTGGTATGAAAAATAATGCTTGTGCATGTGAGAAGATTAAGAGGCTACCTTGCACAGTACACCTGCCCTGGAGAGTGCTCTTACTCCTTGCTGTTGGGTGTACTTGAGGCATCTGCTTTCCCACTGGCAGAGATGAGGCAGCAATACACCAAGAGTCTGCTTAGAAATAATCTTTTGTTAGGCAGAAATCCATAAACCTTTGTGTCTTGTGAATAGTCATTTCCTCTTTGCGGCTGAGACGGTGGCGTTTGGGCCTCTGTGCTATTGACAAGGGGAAGAAGTGCGATGTAGGCGGTGTACAATAAAATCCATATTGTTGAAGCTGTCTTCCTTGACAAGGAGGAAGCAGGAAGAAGTCTCCCAACATGTAAATTGGAGGACAACATCAGCAAAGAATTCACATTAAGCTTCTTCCAGGGTTACATATGTTGGAGTTACTGAGAATTCAGATTTTGCACAAAAGTTGAGAAAATCTATCAGTCTCTGCCTGTGTTTCACAGAATTTGGGGTACAGAGTGATCAACACACTTGAGTATTCTCATGCTCAGGAATCATGCTTGCACTGTTAGAAATGCTGCCCTCATGATGAAATGGCTGTTAAAAATGAAGTCCTGATTGACTTGGCAGCTGATAGAAATTCTTTCCTTATTTTCCTAGTCTTGTAGACTATGTTGAGGGGTGCTCTGTAACCATCAGAGGCCATTGCACTCCACAGGAATGATGCAGCCGGAGCAGAGATGTAGGTGAAGCTAAGCACAAGCAGAGACAGTGTGTGCATTGTAATCCGTGTGCTACAGTGGTTACTTGTTTACCAGACAAAGCACACAGGCCAGACAACCCCCTCCCTTGCTTATCTCTGTGCTATTGGGCAGGAGAGTGAACAGGGATTTAGAGTGTGGGCTGGAGAGCAGACATCTTCAGCAGCGTGGCTTTAGTCATGAAATACCATGCCAGAGAATATTACACTGATTTTGTGTCTACTTTGGTTAGGTTTTAAGGTAAACTGCAGTCTCCTGATAGAGCTCTTTGCTATTTTAAATCATCTCTTGTTTGAAAACAGTAAGTGAACGTTAGAAACTTGGAAGAGGGGAGAAGAAAGCCTTGTCTTGTGAGACGCTATGTTGTATTTGGCATAGAGAGACTGTGGCAATATGTGCCTGAGAATGGAGATAGGGAGGACAGACTTGTGGTTAAGCTACTATATTGAGACTTGAAATTTGGGTGTAGCCTGCACCTCTGTGTGGCCTTGGGGAAGTCTGTCATAGGCAAAACAGACGTTTACCAAGGGCAGGCAAACCAGAAGTGAAGCTGTGGTGACTCCTCTGGCTGTGGCAGAGCCCAGGGGAGCTGCCTTGGTAGCTGCTGCTGCTGCCAGGGCGAAGCAGAGCCAGCAGGGCAACGCCTGCCTGCCGCAGCCCTTTCATCTTTTCAGAGGCAGCTGGAGCAGCAAGTGCAACTGAGCAAGGCTCAGTCCCCAGCTCTCATTCCCATTTCTGCCCTAGCCTTTCTCTGTGGCTAAAATGTTCTGGCAGTGCAAGTGTGAGAGCAGAGCTACTGGGATTTGAGTCAGAGTAGGGGGACTTGTAAATCTCTAGTCAATGTCTAATTCTGCTTAACTATGGATGCCAGAGAAGAGTAATAACAGCAAGGCTAAGATGACTGTTCTCCAAAATTCACTCTCCAACTAAAAAAATTCATTTCTGAGCCAGCACTGGGTCTTTGTGTTAGTAGATTTTTTGAGATTATGTCTAGGTATTTTGTAAATCCAGCCCTATGCTGGCACCAGCCCCTTGTATTGGGACAGCAAAACTCAAACAGAGGAGAAGCCCCAGAGCTTGTTCTGTCTTGACTTTCACGCGTCCAATTCACTCTCAGTCCAACTCCAGAGTCTTTGGTCGGGGTACCTTTGCTTCCTGTGTCAACACTGCTACAGCCCCAAGCATCCTGACTCTCCCAGATACCACAGTAATACAGCAGGGCCTGGAATGCAAAAACGTCACACAGGCCCCAATAGCTGCACAATTTGCAAAGTGGGAATAATTCTTGCTTCATTCACTAGGTTCTTAAAAATATAACTCCTACTATACGACAGATACTTAGCAGCTATGGGGCTAAAAGCTTCCCTGAAAGGCCTATGCATGTTTTTAAACATCAGATATGTATTAAAGGAAGAAATTCAAAAGCTGAAATTAGAAATCACGGCAGCAAAAAATGACATTCTAATATGGTAAGCCTGTTTTCTTCAGTCATTTGTAGCCATTAATTAAATTTATTTAAACTTATTAACAGCTCTTCAGTAAAAAAAAGGAGACCATGGCAGGTATTAGAACTGTAAAACAACCTGTTTAGAACATTTAATGTCATTAATGATTTGGCAAATTTGCTTTGGAGACTGAGTGTGGGGAGTGTTGTTGCTTCCTCCTTCTCAGAATGTTTCCAAAGACCAGGGAAGTGCATGTATGTGTGTGAGGAGCTACACTTTTCTGCTGCACTGACAATCTTGACCTTTTGACTAATTTATGGGCCTCGAGGTAGGCAATGGAAATGCAGCTTTAGAGGGGTAATTGTTAGGTTTCACTGCCCTGGTGAAACTTAGATTTGCTTTGGTTTAGATATGATTTCAGAAAACATTTATTTGTACAGGTTTACCCTGAACTCTGGAACAAAAGAGTTTTGGGAATCACCTTCAGATATAAAGGGACAGGGAACTTCCATTGCTTAGGGGTTTTCACAAGTTTCCACTGGCCACACAGATGGATAGCTGAAAATATGTAAAGTTGGCAAAGTGCGGAAGGAAAAAGCCCAGTGTGTTGTCTCAGTCCTCCCCATCACATAAACTGAGCACAGATACTTCTGTGAAAAAATCGGAGGCTTTTTCTTTCACACAGCGAGATATGCATTTAAATAAGATAAAAGGTACTTAATTTGCACATAGAAAGTATTTGAGTGTACAGAACAGACTCTTGCTATAAAGATGATGATTGAAAGGAGATTGTTTTGTTCCCTAATTCACTGGGTAAAATTATTTTAATGTAGAGTTTGTGTTATTTTATTTCCTACTTTTTAGATTATCAGAGTGCTCTCAAGGAGCTTTTCATTCTAATGACAGTCTGTACACATGTGCTTAATTATGTTATCAAAGTGTCTAGTGGATAAACAGCACAACTTTTTTTTTCCTTTAAAAAAAAAAAGATCAGAGGGGTAAACATGAGGAGCATATACAACTGCAAACTTCTGAGATAGGATGTAAATGCTGGCTTTCTGGCTGCTGCTTTCTGCAGGAGTGAATTTCACCCTAAGTAAACCTAGAACAGGGTCATATAATATATTGGTCTGGAGTCACAGTAGTAGATTTATGTTGTACCAGTGAATAGGGCTGTGTCTCTGGCACTGCTGCCTAACCTCTAGCAGAAGTTGTGTGGTGTGAATAAAGGCCAGAGGCCTGTTGTAAAAATGATGATTTAGGTGGTTGATTGGGACTCTAGAGATCGGGTTGCCTTTCCTGCCTCTTTTCTGCTTTTCTTTAGAAGGTAACTCAATCTTACTCTTTAAGCTAGGGATACTATTTCCTCACCTCACAGGGACATTTTGGGAATAAATGTGTTAACTAGTGCAAAGCATTCAGGCTCTGGGCCTGAACAGCTGAGAAGCAGCAGCACAGAATGGGAAAGTATCATTGTTCATGCAGTGTTGCGATAGTTTGTAGGAGATGAAGCCAGAGCCCCACGCTGAAGAGCTGAGATGAAAAAGAATATTGAAGAGCTGCTTTGTATGCAGAGCATTGTCAGGCCTGTGCCTGGAGTGAAGCAGAGCTCTTGCCAAAAAAATGAATGTGGGGGCAGTACCTGGTCAGAGACTGAAGCAGTATATTATACCACACAGCCCCGAGGCAGAAGGAGGTTACATTAGGCAACCTTTGCTTTGCTGTTTCATGATACTTGAGAGCTTTGCTTTTCAGCCTTTGATTGTTTAGTTTTAAACAACATAGTTTTTAGCATGGAACTGATGATATAGATCTTTCAGTGCACCTGGAGCTTTACAGGAAAGTGTGCAGATAAGGTCTCAACCCCTTAAATCTTATAGACTGGGGCCTTTTTCTTCTCTCAGAGACCTCATTAGATTAAGTAATCTAAGGAATTCTGGTTTTACAGCGATGACCCATAATTCAGCACTGGCTTAGGCATAAATCTGCAATATGCTTCCATGGAGTTTCAAACTGCAGAAATGCCCTTTTTTTCAGTGGTTGTTGCTTTGCATACCTTCATCCTGTACCACCTTTCACCCAGCAGGGATTCTATGGCCTTTTTACTGACTGGCACCCACCAAATTAGCAATAAGCAGAAACAGGATTACCACTCCTGCTTTTAAAACTTCTAGTATGTGTCTTTGTAAGCTCCACAGCACCACTATGCTGTATCCTCGTAGTGAAGCAAAGTCAATTTCCTCCTGGGTCCTTGGGCAAAAACTGGTGAATTAACTTCAGGCACAGAAAAAAAAAAAAATCACACATTTTCTTTTTTTTTTAAGGAAGATTTTATATTATCTAAAACTTCTTTACTTTTAGATGCTCTGTGCGTCTGATTTTTTTTGTTTGTTTTTAAAACATTTCCTTTCCAGAATATCCAGCCTGCTATAAAGAAAACATGTTCCAGTCCCAGAAACATTATTTATGAGCACATCATCAGCTTCACACAGGAATACTTAATAAACCCACAAGCACTTTGGAATGGCTAAGCCCTGCTCACTGCTCAGCAGTGCACAGACAAGCCAGGAGAAGCAATAGGGCTGTGCCAGACTAGATCACAAATGGGGGGCTGCACTGGGGAATGGACCTTGTGCCCTCTAGAACTGGACATCATGCTGGAACTTTTCCATCCTGCACTTTAGAAAACAGCAGGAATCAATGCTTTCACACTAGGAATCAATTAAAGAAACCCAAATTATTACCATTTGAATAAACAATTACTCCTTTTTCACCCTCACAGAAGCTTGTTACTGATGAACTAAAAGCCAGAACCAATTAAATGATCTGATCCCACAAATCATATCAGAAGAGTTTCATCTGGTTTAATTAATTCTTGCCAGAAATCGCTGCTACTTTTAACACATGCTGAATGAATTTTTTTTATTAATTTTTTTAACAGTTTCCATTTATATCTGTTTCTAGTACAGCTGGGATTCTCCCTTTCTGCAGATAAAGTGGGAGTGTTTACAGAAGCCTTACTGTCAGGGAGTTTTTAAGCCTAGAGACAGACAGTAGGCAAATACCTTGTAGGTCAGGAAAGGGGACATTTACACCTGCATCTAAGAGTTTTTTAGCTACAAAAGGAGACAAATAAGTTACATGCTGTTTTGTCCACTCTCCTGGTTAACTCTTAAATTGCTGCTGACAAATGCTCTGATGAGAATGCAGTGGTTATCACTAGGAAGAGCACAAGGCAGATCTGTCAGCACTGTGCAGTCTTCAGTAGCTTTTTTTCTCCCAGCACATGAAATGTGGACAGGTTATGTTGGTCATTTCTAGCCAGCTCGACCAGAGGGCATTTCTTTGTCAAGCAGAGCAGGCCTTAGCCTGATTTTCTCAACCAGGCAGCAAATGCTTACACCTGGGGCTTGGTCTCAAGGCTTGAGAGCATTCAGATCTAAGCACAGGGTCTGCAGCCCTGCAAACACATCCCTGTATCGGAAGAGTGTTTCTGCAGAACATGAGCTTTTGTCTGCTGTAGGACAGCTTACGTTCTTTGGCTTTTGGTAGGTGTCAATGGAAAAGGCTCTTCCTTGTGAGGTATCTTGGAAAAAAACCTGCAGGAATGTTTCTGTGTTCTGAGACTGGTGTCTGGGGCTCTGATATTAGAGGTTTGGATTCAAGACAGTTCTGTGACACACCTCTTGATCTCATACTACGGTACTACTAGCAGTACATGCCTGTGTCCACACAAGGGTGGGAACAGCCCAGTGTTTATCTTTGTAGTCTTCAATTTCTGTATCTATTTCTCAATTGATAATGTATGTATTGCTCAGACAAAACTTCCAATCGAGGGGTTGCAAGTGATCACAGAACAAGTCCTCACATGCTGTAGATGTGCAGTAATTGTAGTGCTAGGATTTGCCCTTCAGTTGTAGTTGCAGGACAGCACTGTGCAAACTGGCTGCAGAGATTCTTACCAACAGGACAGAGGCTTGCTCTAAGGACTGCTGCTTTGGATGTTAAGACCAGAAAAAATATGAGAATAGTGTTATTTTCCATCTGACTTTCATGAGGAAAAGTGACAGGCTTTAAAGTTTAAAATAGCACTATTAAAGCAGTATGAAAATGTACATATTCAAGATATGTCAGTAAGATGGGACATTGTCAGAGAATAATGGGTGCTAGCTGCTTGGCATTCAAAGTAGGACAAAAAAGAGGGAGATGCTAATATAATTCTGTTTCCTAGGGAGCAGAGAATGAGAAATAAATAGAGAAGAGGGCCAATGCAACACTTTTGAGTGTATCCCTTCCATGACAGGAAGTGTTTGAGCAGTCTATGGCCCTGCATTTCAGAGCCGTGTTTGTGCCGTAGCTGACACTCTCTGCCCATCCTATCCCTGCCAGAAAACCACTTCACTGAGACAGAAGCAAAGCTGTCTGCTAGGCTCTTATGCCTCTCCATCTTAGCAAATGTGGTCAGCCTGTTCAAAAGCAGTGCCTGAGAAACCTTCCCCATGCCCTCGCTGGGGTTGGGGCAGGTCAGCTGTGAGAGCTGCCTTGCTCCAGCTGGCAGAGCTGGAGCACTTGGCTGCCATGTGGCTATGACACAAGGAAACTGCTGAGATTTGACATGACAAAGGCCTTGTCTCTCTGGGAGGTGCCTTGCCTCTTTCCCTGCCTCCTCTGGTCATGTATGTGCTTCACTACTCTGTCCCCTATTGGTGCTGACTTTGTAAATGGTGGTAATAGCAGTGCCTAGAACTCTTCCTCCCCTGGGGAATCGCCACAAGTGCACAAAGGTGCTGTGGGATGGTCTGTGGGCTCAGTGCTGGGGGTGGAGGGAGCGTTCCCATGGCAGACTCTGAGGACAGGGTTGTGAATTGAGTAGAGGCAAGTCCTGAGGAGGAGACCAGCTGTCTCCTGGGAAATGTTGCTGTTGACACTCCCCTTGTCCTCCGTCCCTGCAGCTTCCATACAGACCAGTCTTGCTTTGCAAAAAAGAAGGCTTCAGACTCTGTCCTGTGGTCATGTGCCCTATTCCCCAAATGTTTGCACTCTGCCTTTGAGATAGCACAGGCTCTGTATGCTATGGCCATATTGGGGCATCACTCCAACAACACAGTTAAAGTTGTGTTTGCTCATTCCTTAACTCTTTATTTACTGGTTTCCAAGGGAATAGCTAGGACTGACATTCTAGAAAGACACTACATGCTCCTGGCAACCTTCATGAATTTCTTTGTCAGCAAACTTAATACTTTTGAAAATTTATGGGAGGAATATAACTTGTTGAGCATTCATATTGATGACATCAATTTACAAGTCAGAAATTCTGTTGCCCTGAAGATGCTGCTGGGGTGAAGTATGACTAAGTGCTCCTTCACAGCCAGGGCACTTCACCACACTTAACTGGTGACAGAGGGAGTACTTTGCTATGAATATTCTGTTAAAAAGGCAGTGTGAAGAATTCCAGAGCAACACCTGCCTGGATGGGGGCAGTCAGTCACACCTGGGATGGGTGGACTCTGGGATGGGTGTCTGTGAGCCAGCCCAGCCCACAAGCCAGGCCCTGCATTAGCCAGCAGACAGGGCCAGTCAGCATGGGCATGGGCCTGGCAGGCACAGAAGCATGCCTTCACACCAGTTTGCTTTTTGGGCAGCCTGAAACACAAGAAAAGCAAACGTACATGCAGCTGTAGCTGTGTCCACAACTTCTTACGTTTCAGTGCCTACAGTTTTCATTGCTCTTTCTCTGCTCTCCACAAACTCTTTTCCCTATGTGCCATTTTAATCTCATTAAGAAAAATGTTCAACTTTCTGCCTTGTGTCCCTTACTACCAGGTCTACATGGTGCAAGTGAAGTGGGTTAGACATTTTCAGTGATATGGGGCAAATTATAGGTAAAACTGACTCCTGTGTCTCTTTTAAACTCCCTGTGGTTCCAAAGCCAAGCGATCTGCCTTCACCTGTCAGCATTAGTCCGTCTCTCTTAATTCCAGCTGAACCTTATAAGGTTGCATAATGTTTTTCAATCTTTATGGGTGCGTTTCAAATTCAAATTTGGGGTTGCTTCATGTAAAGAGCATTTTAGCAAAGCATTGACATTTTCCCCTTTATTTTCTTCTTCAATTGAAGCAGTTCACAGTTAACTGAAAAATTGTTTTGCTTAATTCAAATCCATATTTTTGGGGTGCATGGGGAATTAGTGCCCTTCCTCCTTGCTCTGCTGCTGAATTATTTAATTACTTCATTAGTGATATTTTAATGAAATGCCCAGGTAGTTATTTTGGTTTTGGTTTGGTTTTTTAATTTCATTGCAGATAAATATTTTCCTTTTATGAACAAGATAGTTTCCTCAGTGTCTGGTTTTCATTCTTAGGGAATAGTCAGCCAACTAACAATCTTACTGGCCAGCACTGATTCTGCTCAGCTGGAGATGTTTTGCAGTATGTGCTATCACACAGACCCCACATGGCAACACTTTGTGCAACAACCAAAAAAAGACAGGGAGAAGAGGGCATGTGACAGTAAATCCCATCATCTGAAGAGTCCCCAGAGGCTCTTCAGAGAAGGGAACATTCCTTATGCATGTTACACAAAAGCCCAAAAGGTGATGAGTGACACTTCCCACTTTCATTTCTTTGGGAAGATTTGGTGTCATCACATATGTCTCTACTTTGCCACTAGTGTTTGACTATTTCCTCCTAGAAAGTAAAGTGCCAGCTCACTCTTTGCTATTCTCTGTCTCTTAATGATCAATTATTTTTAATTGGAACCTCTTGCATTGTGCCCAATCTTAAGAGGTCCCCATAAAGATCAGGGCTCCAACAAGATGGGAACGGTACCAACACATATGTGGGGACAATAGAGACCTTTTTTTGTCCCAAAGAGCATGAGCCTATTTAGAGAAGGGCAGAAAAAGAGATGGAGGTAAGGATGATTGGAAGAATTTGAAGACCCTGGGCAAATTTGGGAAAAGTATGTCTCCGGACTTCTAGTCTGGTGCCCTGTCGGCTGGCACACACTGCTTCTCATTTACTAATAAAAGTGTCATTGTATGTGCAGAATTACATTAAAGGATAAATAAAATAGCCTGGTATTGCTATAAAGAACTTTATCAGCTAAGTAAGATGCAGCCAGGGATGATGTGAGAGGTGAACATAGTGAAAATAACAGTTCTCATTACAGTTTTCCATTGGCTTATTTTTATGTATATAACTTGTTATTACATCTTTAATGTCTGTTTTCAATTAATACATTTAATGTATTACATCTCAGTGCTATAGTGAAATGCTGACCAAAGTACACTTAGTTAATAAAGCTTTAATGAAAATTGATAGCAAAATGGTAGAGTCATTTAAGTGAAATTACTGAGTTTCTTGAAATTGTTTTGTGAGAAACATTTGTTTTCAATTCTCATGTTGAGAGGTTTTGATAAAGATTTGATTCAGAATTCAGTGCAGGAAGATCTTTGCTTGAGGAAAATGAAGGACATGGAATTAAAGCACTAACTTTGTTTATGTTGACTTTATTAGTTGAAGTGGAAAAGTCTTAAGAACTCTCAGAGACAGAAAACTAGATGCTTGTCTGTGGGCAGTGATACAAAGTTCTGTGCCTTCATAACTGCAAAACCATCCACAGATTAATTAGTCGTTGCAAATCAGGGATTTCTTACCAGAAAAGACCTTTGGTGGCTCAAAGTAACTGTAAAGCACAGACTTTTAAATCTTGCAGTGCTCAAATGCCGAACGTAGGGATGTAGCCTCCCATAAAAGCAGAGCGCTGCAGTGAGGCTCGGGCCGAGCTCTGGAGCGCCCGCCCAGCTCCTGCCCCTGCTCGGCCGCGCTTCGGGCGCTGCCTCCCGCGGGCGCTCTGGGCTGCTGTGGGGGAGCCCGATCTTTGCCTTCATCTGCTTCGGGCCGGGATTCTTGAACCGTCCTGAGAGTTGTTTCTGCAAATCCAATAGCTGATTTATTATCTTCAGAGAGCAGAATGTGTAAAGAAAAACAGTATGAGTAAATCCTCCCTCTAGAAGAGCTTTCTATCCACTCTCATAATCCCGCTTGGTTCCAGCCTGGTATGCATAGCTGTAGAAGGGTGTCAAATGACATCCCTTTTACTGGCTGTTGGCCCTAATGGAATGCTTCTTTGCACATCTTGTAAAGCAAGGGCAGGAAATACTGCCTGAGACTTCTACATTTTGCCGTTAATTAAAAAATAAAATTAAAAATTTGAGAGGCAGGAGCATGACAAATAATAAATGCTCTTTTCATCATGGATTAGATAAAAAATATTCCATCTTTACATTTTATTTTTTTACCCTTTCTAAAGACTGACTTGCTTTAGATAATCAAAGCTGGCTTAGAACTAACACACAGAAAAAATCTTTTTTTTTTTCTTTAAAAATAGCCCTATATATATATATACATATCACAGCCTTTCATTCCTTTTATAGACAGTTTCATTTTCTGGGAAAATGTCAAAGTTCTGAGCAATCCGGAGCTCACACAGGCGCCACAACAAACACGAAATGAGGACCAGCCACACTACTGCAATTAACACCAGTGTTTAATTAGCAGACAGCTGCATTGGGCAAGGGCCTTTTGATTTTCTCTCTTCACTGGGCTTTTGATGAGAGATTTACCTGCAGTTGTAACTTCCAGTTGTTACACTCACGTGCACTGTGCTGGATGTGCTTGCACACACACACACTTACGTGAAATCTGTGGAAAGAAGCCTTATCAGGCAAGTGATCTGATCTGTGTTTTAGGTAAATATTTTTGGAAGTAGTTTCCTTTGACTGTCTTCCATGAAAAATATATGTTACATTTTTGTTTGCTGGGGAGGGTAAGCTAAAAATTAGGGTATGCTTTGGTGCTTTTAGGAATCCTTTTTTCATTTATTGGTTTACTTTATTTAGCAACAAAAACTTGATGTGTGGTGAAGGTGAATGGGTGCAGAAGTCTGCCCTGCAAAAAGCTGGCATCAGGGCAAGACACAAACATTTACCCCAGCCAGCTTAGACACTTCTGTATTTCATTGGTGAAAGAAGTGTAATAGCCTCATGCTGTTCCCTGTTGTTAAGGCAGGAAAATGTCCAAGCATCCAACTAATCCTTCTCCTTGGCCATGATTAGTAATGAGAAAGATGTTGTTTGAGGTCATGGTAGCAGAAGGAAACTGTCGAGGAACTAAGAGATGAAGTAAAAACATGGCAGGGAATTCCCACTGCCATGGGCTTGGATGAAATCTTGGTGAATTCTGCTTTAGGTCTACTACTAAGATTTAGATTGCAGTTGCAGCAAGCTGAAGTGAACAGTATTTATTTAAAGAGGAACAGCAGAGTTGTCATTGACCCTGTTGATGACAACAGTGTTTATAACATTCAGCAAATGAGAGCCTGGGCAGTACTGGAAGAGTTAAGAACCCTGTAGTAGCAACACAGGCCCAAGCCCTTACCTCTGCTGTGTCTAAGCACCGCTATAACACAAGTCCATTTTGTTTGATGTGCATGCCCAGTTTAGTGTAATTTTTTATTTACCTGGTTTGCCTCTTTATACCCTCTCACACTTTATATTTGAGGCTGGCTAGATGATGCTCCTGTGAAAGCAGGTGCTCAGCCTGACCAGTTTTAGATAAGATATTGGAAAACATTCAAATAATTTATTCTAGCTGGTGGTCTTAATTTGGCATTCTCTTAAAAAAAATCTACTTGAAAAATATCAGACTGTGGGACAGAGGTATTTATACAAACTCTATTATCATTGTATTCCATTTCTTCTGATTTTGAGAGTATTCATTCTCACAGCATCCCTATAATATACAGAAGTGTCACTGCTCCAATTTATAGACAAGGAATTAGACACAGAGACAAGATTTTTCTAGATGTGCACCTGGAAATTTAAATGTTTATGAAAAGTGCTTTCCATGTAACCTGCCTCCATTTTTAGCTGCCTGAATACTACTGGAAGACTGGCTGTATGTGATCTGGCTGCCATCTGTGATTGTGCAGGTAATCAAGCACTTGTCTTTCAAATCTTAGATTAGTGCCTACTTGCTAGAACACCTTTTTGTGTCCATCTGGGCCAGGTAACATGTTTTTCTTCTTCTACTGTAGCTCCTGGCAGAATTCCCTATTCACCACAAGCTTTTTCAAGTCCCTCAGAATGTTAGCCTAAGGAAAGGGACAGCATAGTGGGAATAATCTTATCTCCTTGCCTGCCCTGAGAATGACTTTGCCTTTCTACAGATTGGTTTGAGAACAATGCTAGAATTGCAGTAGTGGAGAACTGGCCCTCTTTTTTTTATTTTTCTTCTTTCTAGATGTCACCCTAACCTTTGGGATTGAAGTTTTAATGGCAAGGTTATAAGCTACCTTGGTAGCCACATGACAAGACGAATTTCCAGGATGTGTGCAGCCAAAGTCTACTCCCATAGGCTAGTCCTCTAGACAGCACACTTGAATTTTCCATGTGTATTTGTAAGGATAACATGCTCAAGTGAAGGGTTGCCTATTACCAAGCCAAGTTGTGATACAGCTGGGACAGCCAAAATGAACAAATTGTTGCATCAGGATTTCTTGACTAATATTAGTGATCTTGACTGGGTTAGTGATGTCCTCCAATTTACAGTTGTTATTTAAAAATGTGCTCTAGGCCCTGCTTATTCCTGCTTTCTGTTCATATTCTCATTTATCCCAGTCCCATAGTTTCCTGGTGTGGGTAGGCTGGCTGTACAGAAGGGAGCAGCTGATGCAGAGATGTGCTCATGACCCTGTTTGGGGCTGTCCTGGCATCACTCAGTCAAATACCACCTGGCTGCAGCTTTGGTAACATTGTGCTAGAGCCTGGTGTTTACCTCAGTTAGGAGAAAGTGCTGCCTGTGCCTCACTTGCACTGATCTGCTTTTGAGACAAGCAGTGCCCAGCCACCCGAGCCAGGCAACCTTGGACCTTGGGTTTAAACAGTGTCCAAACCCTCCTCTGTGCCTCCCTTCTCTGACTGCAGCACAAACTGGTTTTCTGAGCAGTATTAAACTCTGATGTGCATATTTTAGTTTTACAGTTTGGGCATCACTTTAGTCAAAATGAGTTGATTCTAAGTGGGGCATTTGGGAATTTGCCATGACTGTATTTATTCCCCAGTCCTATATTATTTGTGCATTATTTCTGCCAAAACCACACACATGTTGGCATGAAACAATTATCCTGGTTTATATAGGGCAGGCTTGGCAATAGTCTTCCTCAATGAACAGTTAGAGTGCTGAAGATTCAGTGTCATCTTTTCCTCTCCAAGCAAGTGGCTGAATTTCTTTCTGTTGGAGTCATGGTTTTAAAATTAAAAGGGGTAGAAGGCATGTATGAAGTGTGTATAAAGTACCTGTAAAGTCTGGAAGGAAATGAGAATGAGATGAAGAAAAAAAGAGGCTATTTGAAATGCAGGCTAGTAATTTGGCTTCTAAACCCATGTGAAATTATAAGTAATGTTTATTGTTGCCAGTTGGTGAATACAGGGATGTGTGGTTTTTACTTGCATGCAAAGCTATGGGTTGTGGGTGAAGTACTTAGACAAAAACATTCAATTGTCAGTGTGGGTATTCCACCAAAAATAAACCCAAACAAACACTGACGTATTATAAAAGCACTTTTTTCTGTGGAGACAAACATTCAGTTGCTGCAGCTATTCATGAACTCTAGAACTGTTGAAGCCTCTTCTTTAACTTGCCTGAAACAATAATTCTTCATTTTAGAAAGTAGCACAAAGGTCTTTGAAACTGGAGAACCAGTGTTTCTATAGTTTTCATGAGAATACAGTATATGGTGTGCACTTACAGGGATATGGATCAATGATAACTATTACTTGCTAAGTTCTTGTGAACCAAAACTGCATAGACAAAAGACAAAGGTAAAGGTGAGGCAACCTTTCTTAAAAAAATTTAAGTAGGCTTAAACATTAATCAGAGAAAACTGTTTTGCAGTGATTAGCAAAGGCTTATTTTTCATCCTTTTCTCCAGAGAGCTTCACAAAGATTTTTGAATTGTATTCCATTATGAAAGTAACTGCTACTTTGTTATCAAAATGGTGATAGACATTTTTATTCCAGAAGGCCAGACACTATCACTACTTGAAATTCTCCGAATTGTTTCCACTGTGAGCAAATTCAGTCTTGATGTGAGTCAATCTGCTTAAAAGTAAATACTAGTTGCTTCAAATTTCAAATTTTGAAAATTATTTTAAATCCCAGGATTTGGATAGTCCGTGCTGCGGTAAGGAGTGATTGCATGTTTAGCAATGCAGCTGTGGCTGCACAGCACAGGGGTGTCAGTCACTCACTGCTCCCCGCGGCTGCCGCTCCTGCACTGCGCCCGCTGTTCCAGCCGTGCCATCGCTCTGGATTCATGGGAGGAAATGTTTATAGAAAGGTTCAGGTTTCCTGAATGAGTGGAATGAAGTGATCAGCAAGCTCATGTCAGGGAGAAGTTTGAAGCAGCCTGACTGCGGCAGGAATGTAAAGGTCTTTTCAAAAAGGAAACTTGACAAGTGAGCAGTTCTGGGGAGCAGCAAGAGGTGTTTTCAAATAAAAGATGTGGGTCTTCCAGAGAGACAGCATGAATGGGGACAGCTCTTAAAAGAGCTTTTAAATCAGTAGTTCGTACACTGTAAAAGGTTAAGTTTAAGAGCACAGTGACCAAAAAAATACTGCCCGCAAAGTGGACACACTATGCTTAGTAAATGAAACAATGTTGCAGTGCAACCACAGCTACTATGATGACGTCTAGCTAAGGCATCTTAGATCTATGTCTGCTCTGTAACTTAAATTTTAGTACTGGCATAACTGAAGGTACAGGAAGTGTGATGAATGCAGACAGTAGGCTGAAATCCTTGTGAAAGAAGTGCTGTAAAATATCATCATTTCACAGGTGTACAGTTCTGTTTGTTGGGGCACTTTCCATGACTGTAGCACACAGCTTGAGATCTAAACATTCTTTTCAGTTTAAAAAATTAAATAAAATAGGCCATTCCACTGAAGTTTTCAGATGACTGTGATAAGAAACAATGTAGGCTTCAGGCTAGCTATTAAAATTAAAGTAAAATTCACTTGAACAAAACTGCAGAGAGCAAAGGTGCTATGGGAAAAAAGCACTAGTTCATAATACTGCCCCTTGAAAGCCATTAAAAAGGACCCAGTCCCTAGTGTTTACCTATTATACTCCACCATCAAAGTGAGGACCTAATTTACAGCACTCGTAGCACCCTCCAGTTCTCAGTCTTAAAGTCTCTTTGGAATGGGAAGAGAGCATTATCCTTATTTTCTAGATAAAGGAACTGGTTTATCAGCTTGCCCTCAGCAAGAAGCAGAGACTGGAAGAAAACTTGGCTAGGATGCAAGTACCTCAAGTGAGGGCAGACATTTGAAACCGGCTGTCTCAAAATGTGCTCTCCTGTTGTGAGGGGGTGGTAATCAGAACGAACCGTTTCAAGCCACAGCTGAGTTTCCAGCCTGCATTCACCCAAAAGTCTCTTGCATTATCCATAACGAAGTGGGGGAGAAGACACCACTTTTCAGAGCTTCCCCCCATTCTAAAACCTGCCGAGTATTCAAAGATGGAAAAAACATCATTAGAGCCCTTGTATTAAAAATTATTTATTTAGTGATCTGTACATGGGGTGAAGCAGGGCCTCATACAGACCTTCAAAAAAAATCAAGTAAAAACATAAATACATATTTTCTTACAAAAATGGGATTTACAAAATATACATACTGCACTTGTCTGACACACTTGTTTTTTTTCTTCCATGTGCACATTATAAAAGACAAACCAAGCCCTGCAAGTCTGACATCAGAGCCACTGAAGGATTTGGCTGATGGGCCCATTCCTCATGCTCAGACTACTGGTACACCCTCAGACAGCAGCAGTCTGCCCCCTCACCCTGGACAGGCTTTTTCTTTTTGAAGTTTCATTCTAGACACTCCCCCCCCCAAAAACATGAAGAGCAGCTATAGGGTGGAGACTTGCCAAAAATCCAGAGTGTCCGATTTTGTCCTTAGGCAAGAATATACATACACACATATACTTATAAAAACAACCCTTCAGTGAATATAAAGGTAAAGTAGTATGCAAAAAATAAAATATGAACAAGTCAACATAAAAATTTTCAGAATAGAAAAATCTGTCACATTTCAAAAAGAAAACAATGCATTTGATGATAAATTTTTGAATGCTTTTCCTTCAAAGTCTGATCACTGGAAACTCAAACAGCTGTGTTTTAGCTGAAATGAGAAGGCTCCTCACTTGCAGTAACTACTTGATTTTAAACCCCAACCCCAGCCCCCCCACCTGCACCAAGAATCATTGCCATGCAGCTCAGGGAACCTGAGGAGCAGGCAAAGGCTCTGTTGTGAGCCAAAACGATTCCTCCTGTCCCCAGAATCCGGCTGTGTACTGATTTTTTTCTGCAGTGAGCTCACTGCAGAGCAGGAGAGAAAGCAGGTTTATGGGAAGGAAAAAAAAATTCCTATCTTTACGTTACATATTTTAGTAGCTCTTGTTTTGGCAGGTGCTCTCAGGTAAGCTCTTCTTGCCCTCTAAATCTAGCATTTCCTTCAGCTTAGAAAAGTGACCCATATTGAATGGTAGGAAAACATCCTGCCTCCTCCTTTTTTCATAAAAGGAATGTTTATTTCTGTGAGCTCCTCACATCCAAGGGTGAACCTCAACGACTTCTTTTTGTTAGTTTGCCCATAAAAACCGATCCCATGCTTATGCCTTTCTACATAGAAAACACTTTTGTTTCCCCCTTTGTCTCCTAGAACAAAGGCAAGGGGGAAAAGCCTTCTGCTGAAAAGCAACAAGTCATTTCTTTTCAGGGTGTGGAATAGCAACTCCCTCCTTCTCCACAGCAGCAAGAACAACAGATTGAGGGCCAAATTTTTACTTTAAAACAATTACAACAGGTATCGCTGAGGTAAAAAGGAACTTGTGAGCTGGTAGAACAGAGGCATCTCCCCAGCACACGATGGGGCTGGAGGCGGCTGTGCAGTACTCACGTGATGGCTCTGCCGAGCTGGAAGGAGCAGGCAGCGAGCTCAGGCTCGGGAGTCACCCTGCCCAGGCTGCAGCTTGGCCCCGGCAATTCAGAGAGCATTTGGCTACTTCTTGGCGGGGTGGCTCAACAGATCCCTCCCTCTTGTCCAAAGCAAGGCAGGATGATTTTAGTTGGGTTGGAGTTTCTCTTCCTCGACAGGAGTAGCAGGAGAGAAGTAAGGAGACTTCTGGATGAAGGACTCTCCTGCCCCAGCAGTGGCCTCTTTTTCTGTCCTCTCCCACTTAGCTGGTCATAAGCACCACTGGAAATAGTTTGACTGATCCTTTATGCAATGATTTTTCTTTTCGAACTTTCTGTGAGGAAGAAAAAGTTTGGAAAAGCCTCCCTTCCTCCCTCTTCAGGGAACCATTGCCCTAGCCCTATGCTGAGTATCCTCTGCGTGTATGCATGTGTGAGAGTGTGTGTGCCAGAGGGGACGGGGGTCTCATACTGCCGTCTCGCCTTTGCTGCCGGTACTGAGTCTGTGGTAGAAGCGTCGCCAGGACTGAAGGGTTTTGCCAGACCAAATCCAGAAGCCAGTCGTGATCCCAACAATCATGGTCATGAGGTACTTGATCATGAAGACAGTGAAGTCTGGGCTCATAGGGGCAAAGTGGCTGGGACAGGGCACCGCGTACGTTTTGCAGGTCTGGAGGAGCCACGTCTTCTCCCAGGTGCCACGGAAGGCCTGCTCATAGAAGTAACACGCCAGGACAATGGTGGCGGGCACCGTGTAGAGGACACTGAAGACACCAATGCGCACCATCAGCTTCTCCAGTTTCTCCGTCTTGGTGCCATCATGCTTCATGATGGTGCGGATGCGAAACAAGGACACAAAGCCAGCCAGCAAGAAGGAAGTGCCAATGAAGAGATACACAAACAAAGGCGCCAGCACAAAGCCCCTCAGCGAGTCCACACTGTAGATACCTACATAACACACCCCACTGAGTACATCCCCATCCACCTGCCCCATGGCCAAGATGGTGATGGTTTTGACAGCGGGCACAGCCCAGGCAGCCAGATGAAAATACTGGGAGTTGGCCTCAATGGCCTCATGGCCCCACTTCATGCCAGCAGCCAGGAACCAGGTGAGGGACAGGATGACCCACCAGATGGAGCTGGCCATGCCGAAGAAGTAAAGGATCATGAAGAGGATGGTGCAGCCTTCTTTCTTGGTACCTTGGGCCACAGTGCGGTAGCCATCCTCAGAGAAGCGCTCTAGACACACCACCCGCTCCTCCAGCAAAAAGCCTGCTGCGTAGGCCACGGCGACCATGAAGTAGCAGCCCGAGAGGAAGATGATGGGCCGCTCCGGGTAGCTGAAACGACGCATGTCTACCAGGTAGGTGAGCACGGTGAAGAGGGTGGAGGCGCAGCAAAGCACAGACCACACGCCCACCCACAGCCGGGCAAATCGCACCTCTGCCTCCTTGAAGTACATGAGCCCATTGGGCCGGGCTGGCTCACAGGGGGCTCCGCAGTCCCGCTCCCCCAGGAACCGGTAGCCCAAGTAGGAGGGCACTTTGAGCTGTCGCGGGCAAGAGAAGGAGAAGCCAGAGGGTGGCTGTGGTGGGGTAAGAAAGTCAGGGAGGTAGCCAGCTGTGGGGTGGACAGTGACCCCCCGACCCGCCGCACCACCAGGTCCTGGTGGGGCATCCGACGTGTTCTGCCCCACGCAGATCTCACCCGCACCGTGAACGGGGAAGTTCTCGCAGCGGAGCCGCTCTGGCCACTGGAAGCCGAACTTGTTCATGAGGGCCTCGCAGCCCTGACGAGCCCGCTCGCAGAGGGAGCGACAGGGTGGGATGGCCTGCTCCAGCACGGTGCACACCGGCGCGTACATGGAACAGAGGAAGAACTTCAGCTCGGGCGAGCACTGCACCTTGACCAGCGGGTAGAACTGGTGCACCTCCAGCCCTGCGTCCTCCTGGTTGGTGTGGCCCAGCAGGTTGGGCAGGATGGTCTGGTTGTAGGCGATATCTGTGCAGAGCGGGATAGAGATGGGTTGGCAGAAACCGTGGTCCGGCACGGAGATGCCCTTCTCGCCGTGGTACTGCTGCGCCGTGGCACCCGCGGGGGTCCCCAGCAGCGCGGCCAGCAGCGCGGCCAGCCCCAGCAAGGGGCAGCCGGCGGCAGCCGCTCCGCCGCATTCTCGTCCAGCCTGCATCGCCGGGGCGGCCGGGGGCCTGAGGAGCCTCGGGGAGTCTTTCAGAGCCGGCCGGCGCGGCGCCCCAGGGGCATCAGCGACCAGAGGGCGCAGGCGGGGCCCCTTCGGCGGGGCAGGAGCGCGGCGGTGGAAGGAACGCGGCTCCGCGCCGGACCTCCGCGACTTTTTTCCTCGGCTCCGACGCGGCGGCGCTCACAGAGCGGTGGCGGCGCTACTCTGGGCGAAAGTTTCCGGAGCTGCTCTCCCCGGAGAAGACGGCGGCGGCGAAACAGGAGGCGCGAGTGTAGCCCGGCGACGGCTCTGGCTCCGCGCAGAGTCCCGCGGCGGCGGCGAGGCGGAGGCGCTGCTCCCTGTGCGACTGCACGGCCCCGAGGATTTAGGTTACGGCTAAATGGATTATTACCGCGCCCGGCTGAGCCGTGTATTTTACTTCGGGGCTTAAATAACTTTCAAAATCCAATTACTGCGCGATCCTCCCCGCGGCTTGGCTGCGCTCCGCTCCCGACGGACACCGCTGCGGGCTGTGCGTCCAGGGTAGCCGTGCGCCTCCCGGTTCGGCTCGTTTGGCTCCGCTCCGCCCGCTCCCACCGCGGCTCTCGGCCCGCGGCCGCGCCGGCACACAAAAAAGGCGCAGCTCCGCGCGGGCCCCGCCCCCGCCGCCGGCCCCATTCACAAACCGCGCCGGGGGCGGGGCCCCGCGGCGCCCGCCCGCCAATCCGCGCTGAGGGGCGGGGCCGCGCTGGGGGAGGGGAGGGGGAGGAGCTCGCACCAGGGGGAAAAAAAGTTGGGAAGAACTTTTCCCATCCCCGCCGGGCCCGGCCGGGAGGAGCCGCCCGCGGCCCCCACCCCCCGCGCTGCCCCGCGCAGCCGGGAAGCGGGGGGTGGGCAGCTCGCTCAGGGTGGCCCGAGCAAACTAAAATTAACTGGCTGCTTTCTGAGCAGGCTTTGAAAATGCGAACAGCTGCCTGTGCCCGGAGTTATTAAAAAAGAAGGAAAAAAAAAAATAGAGTAAGGGAAAAAACCTCCAAGCGCAGCTCCCGAGTACGTTTGCAGAATGATCCTGTTGCGTAGTTGGGATGTTCCTGTCTGTGCGCCATCGTCTCCCCAGCGTGGGGGGTTTGATTTGTTATCGCAGCATGACCGTTGCTTTTTGCTGGCGAATAAACGCTTTATTCATGCAGATCTAAGCCCTAGCTGAGGGAAGGCAGCTTTTTTTAAAAAAGTCTAGTGTTACCTAAGCAAAGAGGAGAAATTTTAAATCCCCATTTTCACTGCTGCGATTCCTTAAGAGACTCCATTAAACAGTGAAAACCCAGGAGTTCCAGTGTGAAAGTACCCTGCCTGCAGGAGAGAAAATGGCATAGGTGGGGAGACCCCTGTTACTGGCCTGCTAGGCCAAGCAGATCTAGAATCAGGCACCAGCATACATTTGCTAAGGACAGGAATGTGGGGTTCGCAGCACAGCTGTGTTTTGGGGTGCGCAGCCAAAGCACAGGGAGCTGAGACGGTCCAGCCCCTGTGCAGGCAGAGATGTCTTTGGCAGCACAGAGGGGCTGTGCTTGATAAAAGCTCTGCAACCAGGCCTGCTTCTGCTTCACTGACCCACGAGAGTTTGTGCTCACACACAGGCCCGAGCCAAGTATTATTCCACTTACCCCATCCTTCCCTTTGAGATCAGAAGACCCCCAGAACTGCAGTACTCAAATTCTTACTTTTACTCCTTTGCTCAGGATTGTGCATCTGTTAGCAGCTAAGCAAAGACAACGATCTGTACCATCCTCCAGGGCAGTTAAAGAGAGCAGGGTTTGGCTCAGGGAGCTCCAACAGCAATTGTTGGACAAATGTTTTCCATATCCTCTACTGCTCATGAACAATGTGTCCTCGTGCCAATAAGATCATGGTGCTGCAGCTTTTGTTACATCTCTTAAGAGAAGTTGACAGTTATAAACAGGCTTGCTAAAATAAATTTGCTCCTCTTAATGGAGATGTTTTTAAAAATAATACATATAAAAAAAATACATATGGGAAGGACTAGCTAGTCATGGCTGCAACAGTTCCTTCTGGAAAAGAAATTTCTTCTCTTTCTCAGTTTTAGCTGTTTAAGAGTACCTTAGAGGAACTTCACTTTTTCAAATTTTTAAGGCTTTTTATAAAAATTTGTTGCTTTTCTACCCATATTGACTGAGAATATTTTTGTGATACTCTTCACCTAAATAACAACAAATGGGACATGAATTTGTCTGCTTTGTTGTTTGGGTTTTGGCCACTAGTAGCTTTCAATAAAATTATTCTTTCTACAGTTTTGTTTGGGGTTTTTTGGGGGTTGGTTGCAGTTTTTTTGTTTTGATCTGGTTTGGCTTGGTTGTTTGATTTTGTTTTGCTTTGGTTTTGTTTTGTTTTATTTTTTGGGTTTTGTTGGGTTTTTTGTACCTTTGGGGATTTTTTTGTTTGGTTTGACTTCATTTGTTTGGGGGGGTGTGGTTTCCTCCTTCCTCCTCCTTCTACCCCCCCCCCCCCAGTCTGTAATAATCACCTAAAAGCCTCTCTTTTTTGCTTTGGTTTATATGACTGTCTTCATCTGCAAAGCATTTTGTGATATTCACTAGGAAAAATATACGAGATGTTTCACTGGCAGGCAATGACAATGCAGAGAAGGTAAAGCAATCTCAAACTTTCTGCCCCATGGATTCCTCATTCTGATTTGTGTATGTAAAGAAACTCCCTCTCAGCGATGGGGAGACAGTGACAGGAACTATTCAGAGTAAGTTTGGTCAAATGAAGTGGCAAGGCTTTAACTGCACGTTTATTTACAAGGCAGGGCAAACGGCATCAGTGGCTCTCCCAGTTTTCTACTGGTCCCATTTGTTAGAGTCGTTCATCCAAACCATGGAACGAACAAAAAATAACTGGGATCTCTGATACGTGCTGCAAAAGCATCCTTTACACTTATGAATATAATGTAGAATCAAAGTGAAGAAAAAGGGGGGGGAAAAGTGAAAAGGTAGGCAGAAAGGAAGAAGGGTTATGTCCTAGATTATTTCTTAGGGAGAGAAGAGAGTAAATTTATCACATGGAATGATGCTGCTAGGTTATCCCAGATGGCAGGAATGTGCAACAGGATTTACTAAGATGGATGAAGAAAGTCTCTTGGGTATGTTAACAAATTCCAAGATCTTTTATTCTGTTTACACCCACGGGAAGATGGGAAACAATCACAGAGAGAGGCAATGCCAGTTGCCTCAAAATGGCACACTGTGGTATTAGAAAATCTCAGACTCCTATATAGATCTAAGACATCCTGACAGATTTCAGGAGACAAGAAAGAGAAGGGAAAGAAGAGAAGAGAAGAGAAGAGAAGAGAAGAGAAGAGAAGAGAAGGCAAAATTCATGCTTCTAGAACACAGGTTATTCCAAAGAATCCAGAACCTCTGTAAGTACCATCAGCTACATTTCAAACAGCAGCCTGCAAAATTACTTTAATTTCCTCACAACAGGAGGGATCCTCATCAGCACAGTAAGCACAGCAGCCAGGTTATCAGTCACCCAGAACAAACACACTGCACAGGACTTTGCAGCATCTGACAAGTTGTCTATTGCAACCACAGAGCAGTTCAGAAAGTTTTCTCTAAAAATCTCCTAACTGCTAATGTTCTAAGTACACTGCATGGTCTGCCAGCAGTAAACCTTCACAAACAAAATTCTGGCACGTCCTAGATTCCAGAATAAATTTACAGTCTCTGGTGTTGATACCAGCTCTGGGTTTGTCTGACTAGACTACTGTGCATAGGGAGGAATTGTTAGGAACAAACAATTATCTGTCTTTTTACTCATTTAAAAATAAATCCAGTTAAACTTCCAAGCTGAGTCAAAGTGAGGAGTGGCATCCCTACATGATGTCTTTTCCTGCTCTTTTAAAGCCTCCTTAGATGGTGCCAATATAATTTTCATTGTTTCCTATCCCATCTGATAGAAAACTCTTCTCATGGGGGGGAGGGAAATCAAAACAAAACGCCCCCTCCCTGCCCCACCACTAATTTTGTGTGCCTGAGGGAGAACATTTTCAGACTACCTGTTGCAAGGCTTTCAGTCCTCCTTGCCCTCAGAAGAACAAAGGCCGTCGTTTCCCCTTGTCCTTTCCACCCACTGAAACTTGCTGGACCGGGCCTCACTTGACCTCCTGCTAAGCAACACTGCCAAAGTCCGGTGCCACCGCCTGAGCTGTGAGATTTGCCCAGTTACTTTAATAAATAACTTGTATGACACTTTTAACCTCGACATTTTGAAGCATGCTTACATACAGTCTTACATGATCAGACAGGCTATTGAGCTAAGAACGTCAAAATTTGCGCTCCCTAAAGCTTACTGGAGAAATGCCTGGAGCCTGGGGGAAAATTATGCATTTGCCTATTTTACATAATTATTTGCATAATTAGAAATAAAATAAGCTCACAGTATTATATCTGCTTGCATTTCTATCAGTCTGATAGATTAGTCTAAATTACATCTTGTCGGAGCTCATCAAAGAAATCCAGACTTTCTGTAGTGAAACGGGAGAGCCTCGTATTTCATGGGCAGGGAGTGGGAAAAGCAAAACCCTGCCCCCCACCATGGAACCCTTAATTTGTAATTAGATGGAAGACATAAGAAACTGATTGAAAAGAGCATGTGGGGAGGGCACAGGTGACAAAAGGAAGGGGATGCTGCTGGAGGGGATGTGGCTTCCCACAGCGAGAAAGGTAAAAGTCCTTTGCATCACGGATTTATGAAATAATTATTAGTTTATGAAGTAGTATCCCAAAGGATACAGGGAAGTAGCACTGTCTTCCACATTTATGGTCACACGGGAGGGAAACTTTAGAAAGCATTCACAAGGATGAGCTATCAGGCTGATGATTGCCTTTATCTCTAAGATCCATGAATAAGAAAACAAAACCTGAACTGCTCATCCCCCACTCAGGAGTTCATTGAGGACATCAGTTACATTTTAACCCTTTCATGATACTTTGAAATCCCTTGTTTCTTTAAACTGAATTTAACCCTCTTTCTCAGAGTTTTAGGGCTGCAGAAGGCCTTTGGTTTAGAACGCAGGAAATCCCTCCCTATGCCGGTTTCTCAGGCTAGGTGCCTTTTTTAACAAGACAAATTTTCTATTGGCAGCAGTATTACCAGCCAGGTCCTGTCATCATTATGTCTGGGTGCAGTATACTACAGTATGAAGAAAGGAAGATTCCAGAAACAGTTGGAAAATATGACATTTGTGTCTGCTGCCCTCTTTCCATCAGCGAGGAAGACCCTGCTTTACAAAATCTGGATGTAGCATAGGCACATGCAAACTTGCTTGCAGATCCTTTAAATCTTAAAAGGTGTTTCTGACCTAGTGTGTTGGCTAGTCACTTTCTAGACTGCTGTAGCTGATGTTGGCCAATTCTGTATGCACTGGGATGTGTGATGTATCACCCTGGGCAGCACCAGGAGAAGAACTGCTTGGGAGGGACCTGCCCCAGACTCCCCGGGCTGACCACCTCCTCTTGGTTTCTGCAGGAGTGCCAGTCTCATGGATGCTCCAGCTTATCCTGAGCTTCTCCCAGTGTCTGTGAAAATGACTCACAGATATGCTAAGAGATGTCTAGTCTCTAGCAGAGTCACTCCTTGCTTTATAATTCTAAAACTATTAGAGATCCTAGCAAAAATAAATATAGCCATACCTACCTGCTCTCATAACCATGCAATGTGTTTCAGGATGCTAACTAATGTCTTTGTGGTTGAAGCTCCCTTTCCCAGAACAATATTCCCTCAGACCTCTTGTCCATACTATGGACCCTTGACCTAGTCTGGACTATCTATCAGACATCCCATCTTCCTCCAAAACCCAGTGATTTTGTTCCTTCTGTGCGATTCCACCTTCTATAAACCCCCCTTCAGTTTCTGGGACCAAAGACAAATGCTAACACCTGATCTCTGTGTCCTTCCTGAAGGAGCTGCACCATTACAAAACCCTGCAGAAAAGCTAAAAAACACTGGTTCTTCTTCCCTGGGGCAGCCAATTCCATAGAGCTGTCTCATTTGTCAGCTGCCATTAAGGCAACCAGTCTCTTACCAGGGAGCATTTCTGTGTGCAGCTCTAGCAGTGTAAGGCTGATACAACTGAGGTATGTAAAACTTTCATGAAAAACAGCCAAGTTTCTCAAGTTTGTGCATAAATTTTCCCAGCTCACCTCAGATGGTGCCACAATATTTTTGAACACTGAATTGTGTCTTGCTGCTAGCCCCATGGCTGGTGTGGCCATAGTGACTGGTTGTTCTGATCACTGTCCTGTTGATGCCCTTTGATTGTGAGGGCTGCTGCAATGGTCAGATGCATTGTGATATGTCTTTTGTCATTCATGCCCAACTTGGGTTTAATTTTGTCTTTCTATAGATTCATCTATTTGAGGTTATATTCTAAATCTTCTTTAATGCACAGACTGAAGGGTTGCAGTCCTGTTTGAGTTTTCAGTTTTTTCCATGGAAACAGCAGGATACTCGTCTTTGTTTATGTAGGTAGAAGACCTGGATTTAGCCCAAAATAAGAGATGGGAAAGATCCATTATATTTTTTAGGTCTTGCTATTACTGTGACAGTGGTATAATTAATCTAATTTTAAATGCCTGGAATAATGGGACTCTTGTCATCTCTCTTGGGATGTGGTTCTACCATCTAACAATCATACAGGCAGGAAGCCACTGCCTGATGTTCAAACAAATGGTTTATCTTTGCTTGGTTAAGACTCACTAAAGATGAGTGCAGCCTCCAGAAACATGTTGTTTCCAAAGCTTAGAAAACAAGGGAAGAAGAGCTATTATTCAATACAGAACCTGCCAGATGTCTAAAGAGGCTGAGGAATTCCTAAGCCTCTGTTTACAAAATCCTGTCTCCTCCCATGAATGCTTAAATTACCAATCACTGCTACCATCCTATGTTTAGGGTGAAATTTCCTTAACGACTCCACTTTCAAAATTGGTTTGGAAAGAGAAACAAACATTTTCATTACTTTTCCCTCTTCTTAATTGGCTTGCACAAATGAACCCCTGTTCTCCACAACTACATTTAAACTGTTATAAAGAATTATTTTTTCCTTTGGTCCCACTCATATTTAGAGACTCACTTGCTGTGGTGGTTCTCTGTTTCCAGGGCACTTGAAGGTTTGCTGTGCAGGGCTACTGCCTGCTGCATCCCTGCAAACCCTGGAGATGGATGATTCTGCCATGTGGAGAATTTCCCTTTCCACAGGGGCCCCCAGGCTGCAGTGACCAAACTGCATTTCAGTGTAGAGATGCTGTTTAAGGGCAAGGGGCAGAGGGCTAACACCGGTGTTTACAGACAGGTCTCCTGAGAAACTGGGATCCTGGCGTTTATGGTCCAGCATCAAATGCTCTCCTTTACCTTTTTTTAATCACTTGCTTTCAAACTATGACTTCTGCCTTGGTATCAGCCTGCACTGACTGCACTCTCTTGGGGCTGAGGCCACTGGTACTGTGACTGGTGCTGGAGATATTCAGCTGATTGCCTTCCATGGAGGAAGGGGAACCAGAAAGCAGCACTTCAAATAAGTTCCCTCCTCATGGAGTCTCTGCAGGGAATGAGGGCCCATTTTCTTAATTACATGTTCATTAGTATGTTTAGTGCTCTCCTCCCTCTCTTCCCCCAGCCCTGCCACCTGGGAGTTCCTACTATGTTACTGGAAAGCCACAGAGGTTTATTTAAATACCACATAGTCAGATTGGAATGAAAAGCTATGAAGCTTCCCCTCTTTAATACTTTTTGAAATTATTTATGGGCTATGCTTCTTGCCTACGTAGAAGGTGCCTTCTGAGATTCCTGCAAGTCAATGCAGAAATAGCTGTTTGAATTGAGCAATAATTAGAAGCAGATGGAGCAAAGCAAAGCATCACAGAAATCCCATTCTGCTAAAGAAACACTGCTGTCTGAAATAGATTTCCGCTGCATGTAACATTTTCTCATATGGGCTAAAAAGAAATAACATCATATGTCTGGTTTGCACCTACCAAAGCTGGGAAATTCAAAGTAACATCTGCAATTCTGCTCTGAATTCAGTCTCAATCTGCATGCTGTTTGCAACCCTACATCTGCCTGTACCACAGTTACAATTTCTTTTCTTTGCTTGGAACAATGGGCATTCAGTTACTTTTTGTGAATGTGTGTATATTTGTATTAGGCTTTTTTCTCAATCTCTGGTGGGTTTTGGTGGTTTGGGGTTTTTTGTTTTGTTTTGTTTGTTTGTTTTTAAATTATATAAAATTCTAGGAAAATATTTGTGACTTAAAACACATTACAGTATTTAGTAATCCACAGACTCAGTCTGGAGAAGGTACTCAGAGCACTCAAATCCTAATTTGCTGCCAAATTCTTATGTGCTTGATGTAGTGGATTGTTTCACTCCTGACTTCTAAAAATAACACATCCTGCTCTCATTGCTCTCACAGCTCATGCCCTTAAGTTTAGAGAGAACTGACAACTCACAGCATCTCAAAGACAGCTGTACAGCTCTCAAGCTCAAATTTTAACTCTGTTTCTCGTTTGCTTTCCTTACATGAGTGCAGCTGGATGTGGTTTGCTGAGGGGCTTTTGTTGAACCATGTTGTTGAGGTGAGCTGATTTTCTTTCAGTGATTGTAGCTTATTGACCTGATAGAAAGTCATAAAGCCATATATTGGTCAGCTGCTACACGTGTCCAGTAAAGCCGTGATTTTAATGGTGGACTTGTTCATAATTATGTTGAAATTTTCAATAGGCAGGGATCCATACTACAAAGTAAGGGAGTCTTCATGAGCCATTTTAGAAAGCAACAGTTTCAAAATTGCAAAGATATGCACTTACTGTCTCTGAAAACATTCATATTGTAGCACTCCAAAGTGTTCTAAGCTTGTGCTACTCCAGAGTGTTTACAAACAGGCTTGAGGGTTTCACCTGGAGCGGAAGCTACTCCTAAAAAAGAAAATTTAAAAGGATTTTGAAGGAAATTATAAAGGTTGGCAGGTTGCCGTTTCCTTTCTGATGTGAGTGAGCAGACATGTGCTGGTCATGGTGAGGCCAGGGGGAGAGCCTGTCCCCAGTGCTGCTCCCGGGTTCCTGTCCCCAGTTCTGCTCCCGCGTTCCTGTCCCCAGTGCTGCTCCCGCGTTCCTGTCCTGCAGAGCTGCTCCTCTGTTCCTGTCCCCAGTGCTGCTCCCGCATTCCTGTCCCCAGTGCTGCTCCCGTGTTCCTGTCCCCAGTGCTGCTCCCAGGTTCCTGTCCCCAGTTCTGCTCCCGCGTTCCTGTGCCCAGTTCTGCTCCCAGGTTCCTGTCCCCAGTGCTGCTCCCGTGTTCCTGTGCCCAGAGCTGCTCCCAGGACTGCCCTCGGGGGCATTGGGCACGGGGCAGGGGCTGGTCTCACCCATTGGGCAAGGAGCAAGCCTTGTGGCCAGACCTGTGCTGTAGGAATAGCAATATGTGGCATCCCTCTGTTTCACCCTGCCTCCCAGCTCCGTGCTGCTGTATGTGCAGGATTTTGCCTGGGGTGTGAAAACTGAAATTCCAACTGCTGATAGCTATTAAAGTGCAACTGCTGAAGGAGAAATGTTAATTCTGGCGTCTTTGCCAAACTCCTAGTGGTTTATTTTCATAAAGGCTGTTGCTGTGGGGGGTGGGGGGGGGAGGGGATAATGTAAGGAAATGAGGTCTAATATTCTAATATTAAAATAATTACTTTCTGGGCAAAGCAAACAAGTCCTCCTGTAGCATCCTAGAAGCTGCCCCACATAATTCTGGAAACTCTCTATGGACATTTATAGGGGAATAGAATATAGGTAAATAAAGGTAGTATAGAAAGTAATCTTATCCCGGCCTGATTTTAACAGGCCACATCTGTTAAACTGGCCACATCAGGCCAATAAGAAGAGTGTTATAAAAGAGTGGATTGGTTGGCTGAGGGGGGAACTGGAGTCAGTTGGCTACTGTAAGACAAAGGAAGAGTCAGTGCTTAGAGGAGCTGCCTACAAGAAACATCAAGGAGGCATGAAACTCTAGCAACGTGGAACCTTTGCAATATAATGACAACGGAACTCTTGCAATATATGACAACAGACATTGATAATATTTTTTTAAGATTGTTGATCTGTGGGAATTTGTGAGGTGCTATCAATTGTTTTTACCTGAATTTGAATGAGGCAGCATCCCACCAGTGGCTCCTGGTTCGGCAGACAGTAGACTTTTAAAATGCACCATTGTTATCATTGTTATTATCCAAGTGCAGTGTCATCTTTGCTGCTTTCCTAGGCACAACAGTAAAGGCATTTTCTGCCCAGTGAGATTTATTCAGGCAAGTTATAGTAGAGAAGGACGATGGTTAATGAAACAGCTTGTGGAAAGATGAAATAGTGACTGTCCCCAGACATCCCTCCCCTGTGCCAGAGATCGCTTTCTCCGGGGCAAGGACACCTATGCTCAGCTCAGAGCCATTGTAGGACTGTTGTTTCATGCCTCACTGTACTGGAGCAGTTCAGATTTGGCACCAGGTTGCTCGCCTTCTTTGAGCTGCAAACTGAGGTGATTCCTGGAACCACATTATTTTTGGCCCAGAGATCGCTGCAAGAGGGGCAGCCACTTGCAGAAGGGCAGCATGGCAAGGTGGTGGGAGCTGCAGCAGCCATCTGATTTTCATCTGTGTCTGTGACTCAATACTCTCCCTGACCACAAGGGTCAGCTCTTTGTGAGTGAAGTCTATAGGCATGGGTCCCTAGATATTACACAGATATGGTGACTTTGGGCTCCCTGAAGCAACCTGAGCAGCTGAATAATAGCTACTCCCCAGCCCCCAAATTTGCTAAGCAGTATTCCAGAGAAGCGCTCTGTTTACCAAGAATGTTTAGGGTAGTTGTGCTTAAGACATCAAAGATCTAAAAATTATATTTGCTTCAAAAGCAAGTCTTAAAACTAGTCCATTTTTGTTGTTGTTTGGTTTTTTTAGCTAGACCAACTCTCCCTGTAAGATGCTCTCGAATCTGGGTGCTCACCACCAGGGCTGTGGGTGGTGAGGAAACCCAGGCCACTTCCAAGGTTTTTCAGAGGCGCTTACCAGCTCCAGGGAAGCTGCAGCTGAAGCCAGGCAGCTGAGAGCCAGCACAAATGGTATTTTGCTAAATAATTCCCTAGGGGTTGAGAGCTTGTTTCCTAACAGGGCCAGCAAAAGAAATCCAAGATCTGGCATGGGGGTTGCATAAAAATTCATTATTGCTTTTGTCCATCTTTACAAGTATTGATTTTAAAAATACATGGTTTTCACTACATTTTTATCAAAATCACTTTTGAAAAGAATTACTTGTTGAAAGCCTTTTCAAGGAAATTCAGTTTACTGGTAATATTTGAAGTCATCTGTTTTTCAAACGTGATGAAAAAAATACGATTGGGATAGGAGCTCATGTGGAAGCATCATGGGAGAAAACCCAAAATGTTTCTGAAAAATAGTTGAAAGCAATCTGTATGTGACAGTCCCTTCCTGCTCACTAGCATACAGCTAAAAGAAGAATCAGGTCCATTTTTAATGCAAACATGCCAAGTGTTTGCCTCTATAAACAGAAACAAAACCAAAAGCTGGGTAAACCCAAATTGTATAGCCAAGGAACTGAAGCACCCCTTGCCTGGAGGAGGAATTAGTGGCTTGCATAATCAAGCCTGGGGAGCTCATTTTGTCATGCTCAAAGGGCCGCAGTGGTGCAACAGTAGGGGTGGAGGGATCAGCAAGCACCAATAATGAATTCCCTTCATTTTTCCATTTTAAGGCCTGAGTAGAGGAAATGCAAAGCTCTTCTTTTTTGCTCTTTCCCCCCCACCTTCTTTTTAAGGGTAGATGAAAAGAATGAAGCAGTAAAGAAGCCAGGTTGACACCTGTATCTGTGACAGCTCAGGCAAGGAAAATAGTGGGAAAAGAACTGCTGGCAGCAATTTGAAACTGCCCCCTTCCTGACTGGGAGGCTTTGACTGATGGTGCAGCTTTGTGCAGCCATATGGTCGAACATCTTGAAGGGCTGGCAAAGAGATGCTGGTGCCAGCACTGGGAAGGGGAACCAAGTCATTACTGGAAACCAGATCTCAGATAGGGGAGCCATTAATACAAAATCTTGCTTCATGCTTTCCTGTTCTCTCTGTGCATGGGACCCAGTGTGGTGCTGCAGGAAGGCAAGGCCCTGCCTGGCTGCCAGCCCCAGCTGTGCTGAGCCATGGTTAGGAGGAAAAGCTTCTTCCTCAGTGCTTAGTGTGCAGTGTGGGCTCTTCACACTGCAGCATTTCCCTCTTTGCAGGCTTATTCACACCCTCTCTCGTTTTATTTACCCAAATTTGGCTTTGTTATAAGCTGCCACATTGTTTCTCACTGTGTTGCAGTACCAGGAGGATAAGATCTGCTCTTCCCAGGCTGCAACAGAGACCCGAAGAGAGCAGAGCTCCCTGACCAGGGTTCCTGGCAGCCCTGGTGCCCGTTAATGTAAAGCAGCCCCAGGGCCGGCACGATAAGAGCTGTAATGACCACCGTGGGTTCCTGCTTTCCCTTTTATTACTTGGTACATTACATTTGTTTCCAGCAGAGAAGAGTTTATGTGTGTGGCTGCATTGGTTGTGTTGGACTGAGCTCCCT
This sequence comes from Zonotrichia leucophrys gambelii, assembly GCF_028769735.1. Lineage (NCBI taxonomy): Eukaryota > Metazoa > Chordata > Aves > Passeriformes > Passerellidae > Zonotrichia > Zonotrichia leucophrys. Next base: position 19,168,563 of record NC_088177.1, on the reverse strand, counting down.
ACATGGTTATGTGGATGGACTCCAGGGACGGAGCTGCACTTCCCCTTAATAAGCTCCTCGCACCACATTAAAGATAAAAGGGGAAGGGAAATATTTATATTCTGACAAAGCAGCTCTTCCCTTCAGGCTCTTGTTTTATTTATTAGCTTGCTCTGTCCCTCTCTTGCAGTTTTTTCTCTCTGTTTCAGTGCCTGTGCTGTCTTTTTCTCTTTTATTCACTAATTTCGTCCCTGGGAGACAGTGACAGCGAAACTTAAGAATCGCTGCCCAAGACATCAGAATCAAATTGTGTAACTCCCAGTTGATAACTACAACTCTTCCCCATCTTTGTTTTTTAACACAAAGTAATGATTTATAGTGCTTAAACAGTTGAATACATTATATCTAGTTTACTCCGATTGCTTTAGATGAAACTGTAGAAATAGGGTGAGCTGGGTTTCTGATGGTTATTTGTTTGTTTTTTATACATTGCAACACAGATGCTGAATAGCCTCCCTTGTTTGTGTAGGCAGTGGAAACCACTATCATTCTTGTCTGGAGGAGCCTTTACTGAGGCATGACACAGCTACATGGAGACCTTTTTAACCTCATTCATCAAATGCTTCCTTTCCTCTGAGGCCTTATCCTGGGGGACCATTCCTTCAGCTAATATGGCATACAAAAGGAATCTTGGGTAGATTCCTGCATCTCAGTCTAGCTCTGAATTTGTGCAAAAGTTCAAGAAGACAAGCAAAATGTGGTATTCTTGTCTTCTACTTCTTTTGTTCCTTCTTTTACATTACACAAAATAGTGATCTAACTTACAATGCCAGGGGACATCAAAGTCCATGTTAAAATTATTTTTAGAGTTTTTTGTTTGGTTGGGGATTGTTTTATTTTGGTTTTTTGTTTTTTTTTTTTTTTTTTTTTTGGTGATACAATCAAGTACTCCTTTCCTAAGAGTGAGGCAGCAAAATTAGAGACTTGGTGCCCATAAGCTTCATGTCTCTGACTTTGTTATGTTTCAGCCTCTTGTCATAGAACTGCAAAATATCTGCAAAACACAGCCTTTACACCAGATTAAGTGGTGTAAACTGCAAACTTCCAGATGAATGAACTGTAGCTGACTGGGGGAGTGAACTGGTTTTTTACCGTTCTCAATGCTGCCTTCCAAAAAGCACACAGCTCTGTTTCCAGATTGATCAGGAAGGTAAAAGAATTTGTTAATTGATTTTTCTCCCTCCCATATCAATTAATGGAGCCAATCTAGTGAGATGTGTGCTCTTCTTTCTTAGTTAATTAATCCTTTTCCTTTATCTTCACAAATAATGGCAATAAAGCAATTAGCAAAGGATTTACAGGGTGTGGAGTAGTGAGAGATTCCTCTGGCCCCTCTGCAGCTCAAGCTGTTCAGCAGCGCTGCAATTCAGGCTCTCTCTAAAGGGATTTGTGTCCCCCACCCTCTGCGGTGTGGCTGCTGAAAGCCCAGCCTCCTCAAGATGTGAAATCCCCAGCTCGCCATCCCCTCAGGGAGAGTTAACAGCTTCGGTGCCAGTCCCTGAGACAATGGCACCCGGCCTCAAGGGCGGCAGACACCGGCTGCTGGCGGCACCGCTGGCTCCATAGCCCCTAAGGTGCGACGGGGCAGGGAGTGCTGAGCAGCCCCATCCCCTCACTCCTGCTAGAACAGCAGGCCCCGTGCCCTCCAATTGCTGTCCTGGCCTTGTCCCACACTCCAGCCATGGCCCTGGCTCCCTGCAAGCTCTCAGTGAGCGGTTCAAGGAGAAGAGGAACCCACCTGAGCTGTAAACCCTGCAGGAGAGAAACACACAGGCGGAGGAGGGAGCTGCCTCTCCTCCCCGTGACAGGGAGGTGTTGAATGGGTTTGCCATTCTCCCCAGATGTTAGGGCTCACCTGAACAGCTGTCTCCACACTCCTGGCACAGCTGCCTGGATGGTGCATGCCTTTTGTGGAAGGACAGCAGCTGCACAGTGGGGTTGCACTGGTGGGGAGAGCAGCATCTCCCTATGGGCTATTCACACCCTGACAAGGCCTCTGTCCCTGAGCTCATCCGCTCAAGACACTTTGTCAGCAGCTCTCCTAGGTTATTTCCTTCCCTTGGAGTGTGCAGCTGAGTCCTGGTCTCCTTTGTCCCAGGCACCAACGAAGACCATACAGATTCCAGCCTCAGAGTAGAATAAGGGCATCACTGACAATTTATGTTTTGAAATGTTCGTGTCTTCAGTGGTTGAGCTAAGGCAAAACTTCAGGATTTCAAGTACTTTTTAGGCATGATTGGAAATCCAGTGTTTTGTAGTTTCTCTGTGCATTAAGGGTGTTGTGACCTGCTTCTGGCCACTTACCCTCACACCCCTATGCAGGACTTGGCACAGAGGGTGTGAGAGTTGGGCCCACAGCTGGTAGGACATCACCCTTTACTGGTTTTGATAATTTAATTTAGTGGTTCTGAATTGTCATTTCTTATTTTTTGTCTATAAATAGAATCATAGAATCCTTTAGATTGGAAAAGACTTTTAAGATCCTAGAGTTCAACCATTACCATAGCACTACCAAGTCCACTGCTGAACCATGTCTTGAAGTGCTATATCTACCTGTCTCTTAAATACCTCCAGGGATAGTGACTCCAGCACTTCCCTGGGCAGCCTGTTCCAATGCCTGATAACCCTATCAGCAAAGAAATTTTTCCTGATATCCAACCTAAACCCTCCGGTGTAACTAATGTAATTAGTCAAAGAGTAAGCTTGCTGATAATATCTCATTTTAGAGAAGCTTTACAGGGTATTATTTTTTCCTGCTGCTTAAGGATATTACCAGCATGTAAGAATAAGCAACAAGTCCTGAAGTGCTGCAGCAAGAACCATCCTCATGTTCAACTTCTTCCTTTCTGCTCACAGTTCCCCCTCTGCCTTCTAATTAGCCGCAGCAGTGTGTTGCTGGAAGGGCCATCTCCACCCTCCTTCTGCAGGCACAAAGTGTTAGAGATGAAAATCTCTCTCTTCTGTGCTCCTAGCTATGGAAAGTGGAAGCCTTTTTGGTTCCCTGAAAGACATGGTGGCCTCAGAAAGGCGAGCAGCTCCCAGCAGCCCTGTGTATAGGGGTCAGTGAAGTGTTCCCTCCTGCACCACAGGCCTGAGGGAACAAGCACTGGGTTCTGAGCACCACCAGCCCTTGTTGGCCCTCAGGCTTTCGAGACAAAAAGAGGAAAATGTGTGAATTATCTGCAGCCAAACTGTCAGCTGGTGGCCCCTCCTAGGTCTTAGACTAGATGCTGAAAAATGAATCAACTGACTGCAAGAACTAAAGAAACTGTCTGTGGGTGAAGGAATGTGTTCAGACAGGAAAGTGTCCAGCTGTCCTTCAGCCAAGATGTTTTCCCTCAGTGAAAGGTGTGGCAAGGGCAACATGTTTGGTTGGCCCTCAGCCTCCGGTAACTGTCCCAGCCAGCCTGGTTACTCTGTGCTGTTGTTGTGTGTCCTGCAGGTTTTGTGAATTGACCAAAATCTGTGAAAATGTTGGTGAGCTCTAGAAAGTGTATTCTCCACTGGGCTGCTTAATTAGACTAATTTCCTACCTCTCAACTTAGACTCCACAAGAATTATATTTTGATGTAATATACATGATTTTAACTACACAGCCACTAAATATTTCTGGCTTGGGTCAATCTTTCTGTCACTGTAAAGAAGTGTCTTGGGTTTTTTCCTATTTTGTTGCTTGCTTGCTCACTGCTGCTGTGTCTATCTCTATTTTCAAATGTAAACTTGCTGTGCCACTATCGAGTGCCAGTGAAGAGATGTGGATGTTCTGTGTGACAGTGTGTATATAGTAGATGCATATTTGTCCTTAAGGCGCGATGCAATGTTTCATCCCGAGGGAAAGAAGAATGACCTTTAGTCTGTCTGGATATTTTACAATGTGTCCTTCCTCTTCTGTTTCCTGTGAGGTTAAAGACCTGCTGGTGATGATTAAAAGTCCTGCAGTTTCTTCTCTCTCTAAGTGGCTTTTTGAGTTACTTCAGAAGCAAGAAAGGTTTAGTTGCATCTTTCTTTTCACCCTGATGTCCACCAAAAATCAGATTCTGCTGCATTTTGCTTTCTAACAAAAGTAAAACTTGGTAACCTTTTCTTTCTATTCTATCCAGCAGCTGATCATCCCCTACCCCTCCCAAACAGATTTCCAGAAGGATATTTTTTTGCAGCCTTCATACCAAGCTAGCTTTCATGATACCATGGGATCTCTAGCCTTCTGGCATTTCTGGGTGCATATGTATTTGCATTGTAGCTGTTAGGACCCAAGCTTAGAAATATATTCTTAATTATAGCAGAAATAGTGGCCGAGGCTCATATCAGATCATTTTCCTTGGGCTCTTTTTCTAGTCCAGAACTACTGTATGTATTTCTGCAGAATGCTGGCAAATTATTGTCAAGAGAAAACATAACCAGATAGTGCCAGAAGATCATCTGTGCATTGCACAGATGGTCTGCACGTGCACCACAAGCCCACTGGTTTGGGAAACATTGAATTTACTTTGCCCTGGCTTCACAGCTGATTCCAACTTGCACCACAAGCCCCTCTGACACTTGCAGGAAGTGTTGGACTTGCTTGCAGGGTCTCCACAGCTGATCTGTGCAGATCCTGTGGAAACATCTGTGGTTTTTGGACACTGAGTTACCTGGGGTTGCTACCACGTAGCAGTTCCAGCTGGGTATTGGACCTGTAGAAATCCCACGTAAATGTGAAGAAGGTCCTCAGAGTCTCCCTTCCTTCCAGACAAAATCTGTGGGCAGAACAGGGCACGTCCAATTAAACCCAGACGTGTTAGCCGTGCTCTAATCTGTTTGCTGGATGTCTGCAAAATGCAGAGAGATCAGGCAGAAGATGACTGGTGTGGCAGTCTAAAACCACACTTTGCTGTGAGTAATGTTAGCATATTGATGCAGCCTTTCATTCTCAGTGTTTGTCAAAAGTAATTAGTGTAAAGGTCTTCACAGTATCAACATCTGAAATACTTTTCCCACTCAGTGTTCTCTTTTTTCCCAGTTTATAGTCTCCTCTTAAGTCACTGTGTTTGCTTAGTGGCAAATTTGTATGTAAAAGTTTCATTTATTTGCATTCAAAGTATCTGGGACTCTGAATTCTCTTACTGAAACTGATCAGTTCCAGGTAGCCCGGAGATTGGATCAGGCCAACCACCCAGCATCCCAGCATTGAAACTTCCCTAAATGAGAAGGATGTAAAAAAAAAAAAAAAAAAAAAATTAAAATTTTTTTTAAAAAAAGGTGCTGTCACCTGTCCTGGGTTCCAGGGTAGGGCTTTTGGCTACTCAGTCAGAAGGCACTAAAGCAATCTCATTGGGCTATGGTGTGGCAGCTAGGAGAGGTGAATACCTTGCCAGGGCTGGAATGCCCTGCTCTTACTTCATGTCCTCTCAGATAAGTGGTGACATATCACCCACTCAAATTAAAAATCCTGCCCGGAAATATGTCCAAGAAGAATTTCCTGGTTTAAATGCCTCTGGAAGTCACTACTCCTCTACATTTTGCATTCAGATCACAGCTGGGGCTTTCAAAAAAGACAACTTGAATGAACAGCTGTGGGTCATTCAGAAAGGGAGGGCCTGGCTTTGTGGCTGCTGCCCGGAGCTGGGATGCCCTAGCTTGTCCTTCTAGCCAGAGTGCTGCCAAAGGGGTCCCTGACCCGGACCCCTCCACTGGCTCTGAGGAATGTACCACCTTAAATCTCTCAGAAACAGGGAAAATCATATTCCAAGTATTAGATTAATTAGTGATCAGGCTAGAAAGGGATTCTGCCTTCAGTCTGTTCCTTCCTCTCTCTGTGCAACTCTGTTCAGGTGTAAACATTACTTTCTGGTGGAATTTTGGCTGGCTTTGTTCTGTACATGATTCATTCTCCCAACCTCCCTTTCATCCCTGCAGATGGCTACTCTCAGATCATGAATGTTCTGCTTTAAGACAATGGAAATAGGGCCTTTTGTTTCTCAGCTTTTCCTCTTTGTAAGAAGGACAGAGGTTTCTGTGGGCAGGAAAAGATGAGGATGATCAGTTCACTGGAGATCACCTTCCAATCAAAACATCAAAGTGCTTAGCTAGAGACCAGCCTCTCACAGAAGCATGTGGAATTGGAACAAAGCTAAATCTGAATTCCTTTCTCATCTTTGTGTAAAATTGGTATCAAGAATTTATCTGCCTTAATGATAGTTTGTAGGGACAGTATAATGTTCTCCAGAGTCCATTTTTACATTTTGACACTGCTGGTCACTGGTTGAGCCTATGACATGCAAAGCCCTTGTTGTTCTTGTTGAAATCATCTGGACATACAGCTTTTCTGCACCAAACAGAGGGAGGGCCTTGAGTATCAAGATGCAGAGTCTCATGTAAATGAAGTAACTGTATGCAGCTTAATAGGTTCACATCCCTAGCTCCCTGAAAGAACAAGGACTATTATTTTTTTATTCTTCAGGTAACATGTTTGTAACAGGTCTCTTACCTGGCTACCATTCCATTGCCTTCTGTTTCTGAAATTAGGCAGCTGAAATCTATAAATTAAACACTCACCTACCTCTGCTATGCTATGCAATGTCCCTGCCTTCTAAGAGCAATGTATAGTATAATAATGTAGTAAATATAGGTCATCTTCAGCAGATTGTAGCTTTTAGCAACTGGAACAATCCAATATGCAAAAAAGGAAAGAGAATTCCCTGTGTGGACATCAGATCTGTTCACGTGGTGTGAACACACATGCTTGAACTGTGTAAACACACAAAATAGGGGGGTTTGATGATGAACTACATAATAGCTGAAGAAATATTTGCAGTGTTTTGCATTAAATAATAACTGAAGCTAACTGAATTTTCTGGCATGTCTTTATTATCCCGTTTATATGATAATAGTTGGAAGAAAATTCTCTGCCTTCTAGAAGAACAGTTCTGTCTCTGGTGCAGTGTTTTACTTTTGACATGTAAAGCCTGACATTGACAAGTGACTTTTTTCTAAATTATGAGAGGGAGAAAAAGGAACCATTTTGAGTGTGGACTTGAACGGACTGATCAGCTCTCTGAATTACTACAGGTGCCACAGCACCAGAACCTGTCAAAGACCTCTCCAAGCTGATTTTGAAATCAGCTTTTAAAATCACGTTGAATTTCACCTTTTCCTTCTTATTTCATGGCAAAATGATAGTGTTCCACTACCAATCAAACAGAAAATACACAGCAAAGCTCTAATTTTAATAAATTTATTCAGGATTGGCTAAACATGAAAAGCCAATAAGAATGCATTATCTGTTTTCACAATATGACCAGAACCTTGTGGGTTTAAGTGAAAACTTTTGTATCACATCAGTTCTTTGTTCAGTCTATAGTTTGGAAATTAATTTCTAATGAGCGTCTAATCTGCTGCAGTTTTCCTCATGACTTTGTATAAGCACTGATTTATTTATTATACTTTGGCTGTAGTAATTTGCTGTGAGCTGGAATAACAGCTCTGAAACTGTTCATTAGGGAACAGTAAACACCTGGCATCTTTTCAGTCAGTCAGGCTGTGTCTAAAGTTATTTACTGCAACATGGGTGGATCAGTACACAGAAGTTACTTGGTCCCAAAACCCCTCATCTGACTTGTTGGCAGTTTGGGAGCTTTTCTTTGGTGAGATGGTCTGGTTGCTTGAACCAAATGTTCCCACCAAGGCTGTATTTTGAAGCTCTCCAAAGAAGCATGTGTTGACTCTGATTCCCAGGTTTCCATTATGGACTGCAGCTTATCCAGTTGTGTATCCAAACCAGCTCTGGCTTAGCATTCTCCATGAGCAATTGGGCTGGTGCACACCAAAACTACTCTGCAAAGTAAACCAGTTCCTACTCACTGGGGATGCACAGGGGAATTGCATTTGCTGCTCTGGACCACCATGCTAACATAGACACTGGAGTATAAATGAAATACAGAAAACAATTTTCCATTTTTCTGTTACCTAAAAGCTGTGTTGGTTGGTTGCTATATTTTGACATAACATTGCAAGTTGTTTTTGGTTTTTTTTCTGAGAATAGTTCCTTAGTGACAGGATTTTCCAGTCAGAGTTGAAAATGAAAATTTGTACACTGGCCAGATTCACAAAAAAACCCCTTGAGGGCTAGTTTTTAAGGAGTCAACATTTCTAGCTAGATCCAGATACCTGGCCATTCAGATTTTACTTCGTCATGCACCCAAGACAGAGCCTTTGGTCCATTGCACTGAGCTCTTTCACCTCACTGCAACTCACACTACATTCTTCAGTATAGCTGGATAAGGATCTTGTCTGGCCACAAGTCCCGTATAAATATATGTATTTTTTGTCTGTGCCTATTTATATTGCTAATAAGAGTTCAGTCGGCTTTGATGACAGTGAGTAAGATTTTTCCACCACAATAGTATTTGAGTCAGATCTCATGCCTTGGTTCATGTGCCCTCCTGATTTGCCAGCTTGTTTAGGCCAGGCTTGTTTGGGTTAACCTAATCTCCCTGTCCTGACTAGAGGCTGGACCACCATCTGTCAGGATGGGTTCAGTTCCTGCTCAAGTTGTGTTGTCTATGATTACATATAGAGTCCTGAACAATGGTCTATTATCTCTTTGTCTTGTCCTTTGAGTTCCTGCAATTCTTTGTTGGTGACAATTCTTGCAGAACACCACAGCTTTTTTCACCTGGAAGGAGTCTTCCATGGCAGCACCCTCTTTCCCAGGAAGACTTGAGTACTTGGAGGCAGCCTGAGCACAACAGACAACAGCATTCCTGGGAATTTGTTTCAAGTTTCCAAGGTTTCTTTTCTGAACAAGCACAGGAATTGAACGTTTCTCCTGAGACTTCTCTCACACACGGTCACCAAAATCATCATCTTTTCCCATCAGAGCGAGTTTTCCTTTGTGCCCAAGAAGCATGTGGTGGGAAATAAAAGCTGCAGCTCTTGTTCACACAGCTCTGGCAGAATTCACTCTCCCCAAGCCCAGTGTCTCTCTCATTTGTAGCAGCACTCAATTTTTGCTTCTTCAAACTCAGTTCACATATTTGATTTTATCAGATGTTCTTCTAATTATCACTTTCAGATATACTGGTGTAAGTTGAGATTTCTTCCTAGAATATTTTATATCAGGCTGAAGTTTTCAGAGAAAGATCTTTCCCCAGAAAAAGAGGTAAAATTCTGTTAGTGTTTTTGTTTAATAATGAGCCAGATACTTGATAAGCCTAAAAAAAAAGTTTGTGGCAGATAGCAGTAAACAGACACTACTGAGCAGTTTCTTTTGTTCATGCAAGCAGCTGGCTCAGTATTGCACCTGAAGAGGTAATTATAAAGATAAGTTGGTACACTAATTTGCAACATTCAGGCCTTCCCTGGGAAGGTATTGCCATGACAAAAGAAAATAAAGGAACTCACAGTCAAGAACAGGGGCACTATCCACCATTTTTCACTCTCACTGGCAGCTCTAGGTAACCTTTAACCTCTTCCCACCAGCCTCCTCAAAGAAGCTACAAGATGCAGGAGAGTAAAGGAAAAGGGTCTGGTCTCCTCACAAAATGCCCTGTGCATTTATTCCTAGAACAAATGTCTTTTATTCTGATGTCCATGTGCTCTGTTGCTCTCAGGTACTCCAACAGCTGAAAAGGAAAAGAAAAAAATATAAAATTGCCACCTTGCCAAGAGTAGTTTTCTTTATAAGGCCATTAATGAATACATTTGAAATCAGTATAGATTACTAGTCAGGAGTATTTTGTTTGGTTAGTGTATTATTATGGATAGTACAGTGCTTGGCTCTGAATCATTTTACACAGATTAATTAATTTAGTTTTGTAGTGCTGCACAGTGAACTTTGCAACTCTGCTTATGAATGCAGAGGCTTATGAATCAGGGCTTGCAGGGAGAGCTACAGCTTAGTGACACCCGCACAAAAACAGCCATGACAAGTTGTGTGCTCAGCTTCAGAGGCTGCTGTTGAGATCTCTCCTGTTGGGAAGAGGGACTCTCCTGCCAATCATCTCATTCCTGTGATCAAAGCCAGCCTGGCTTGTGCACGCTCCGAGACCCCGGAGTGCTCGCACTGGAGCCAGTCACTCCATCAAGAAGACAACTGGACCTTAGAAAAAAAAGCTCTATCAGTAACCTGGAATCAACCAGTGTAAAATTTCTCCTTATCTGAAACTCTAGTCTTGGGAGAAATATTAAAGCTAGCTGTGTGTTAATTGGCAGGAAATTGCTTGCCCTGAGCTCCTTGACAGAGGCCTCCCCTCTCTCATACCGCACCACGCTCCACGTTTGACGGCGCTGAAGGGAGAGATGGATTCTGTGAACGGTATAAAAACAACTTTCCGCTCCATCGCAAGGAGCCAGATGATGGATACTATTTTCAAAGACTTCTTTGTCCATAAGATGGCGTTTGAATTAGGAACTTGTTTAGCCAGATTCTCTTGTTACAATTTACTGATTCATTGGGTGGAGAATGGGAGGGCAGGATGACAGAGCCAGACAGCTTCAATTAATGATCTTTTTAAAAGATCCTGTTCAAACACAAATGCATCTTAAAATATATCCAGAATTAGACAGCAGGAAGAATTATAAATTTTAACTTATTTGTGCCTTTAAATTGTCTGCTGAAGAGTAGTAAGCTCTTTTAACATCACTACTTTTTGAGAGAAGAATAGTGACATTTTAACAGATTAAATCTGTGGTCTTTTCTTAGAAACCAGAGGTGGTGTAGAAGGGGTTTTTTGAGGAAAACAGAGTCTCCAAGTCTCTCCTGGTGTCTCAATCAGACCATAATAACAGTACAGTCTCCTTAGAGTTAGTAACATGGAAATTAATTTCTGTTTCAGCACAGAAACAGAGATGGATGAAGTTCAGGTCTTCTACCTTCTACTTTCTACCTATCTGTTCTGGCAGATATCAGTCCTTTGACAGTTTTCTCTGGATCACCTCAGAATGGATAGATCTGGAATTCGATCCAAGGAGATATGTAGGATACCTTTGTCCGACCTGCCCTGGAGGGGCACTTGGGCTCTGACAACACCAGCACTGTGCTTCTTCTTCCCCCGTGCTCCTTCTGCCATTGACACCCTGTCCGTGTGAAATCCTGGAGTCCTTCTCTCAGCTGCTGAGCCCTGGCCATTTTCACAGCTCCTACTTCAATTTGTAAAGTTTCTTGGAAATTGCCTGGGGCTCTCATCTTACTGTTGGGGGAAGGGGAAAGGTCTGGACTGGTCTTGCGTGACCTCAGCCATTTAATTTGTCTGTCATTACTTCATAGGTTTAGGTTACCAAGAGCACAATTCTCAATTTTCTTACAAAAATAGGGCAACGGTCTAAGCTTTTCTTTAATTACTTGGTTGACAAAAGGAAAATTTCTTTCTGTGGTAGAATCCTTCTTATTCTCTTCAGGAGTCTCTCCCTCTGAACACACACACGCACATTTGTGTGCATGTGTCATTAGAAATATCATGCACACAGCAACTCAACTTTTTGCAGAATTTAAGTAGCTAGAGGTATTGAACCCAGAAGACTATGCTAGTGATATAAATAATATGTACTTTTTATGAAGTCCATTTTCACATCACAGATTTCTTTAGATAAATTTTTCAACTTTAAAGTTCCCTTCTTTTTTTCCCCCATTTACTCCTCTCAAAGCAACATTCAGAATAAGTATTTGTGTGTGGGGAATGGAGACTTCTGAATGAACTTTAGCCGATTTAATAAAACTAGAACAAATCAATAAGCCACCCAGGCATCTAATGCTGTCAGTATTCCCACTGACTGTTCCACAACATCAAACAGTATGGAAAACATTTTCAAGGTAAGTTCTCAGTATTCTGAAACAGGTCCCTAAAGGCAGAGAGATGGAGGTTTGCTTGGCCTACCTGTTTAAAATGGGTCATGCTCTGCATTCACAATCACCTTGAAGTCAGGCGCAGTTCTTCAAAGCAAGAGCTCCAGCGAGGCGTGCACTGCTTGGGCTGTGAGCGTGCTGCAGCCAAGGTCAGGGAGACCCTCCTTTCCCCAGCCATATTCAGAAAGTTCCTTTCTTCTTAGCCTGGCCTGGCATGGCAATAACAGCTGCTCTTGGCTGTTATCAAATTCCCATCTCCATGCAGTGTCTTCTCATGCATCATGCCACCTTTAAACCAAATCCTAACCTCACTTCTCTGGCTTCAGTGAGAAACTCTGAGCCTTATTATCTGCTTTATCTGAGTTACTCAAGTTTTGCTACCCAAGCAGTGGAAATGAAGCTTCTGACAGGAGATGTCCTTTGCCAATGTGGAATGTTTCAGTTCCCAGGGAAAAGATACTGTACAGGCAAAACCACTTCTCTTGGTACAGCCATCTCATGGTTTTATCTTCACAAAAGTGCAAAGCCAACATTTTTCCACTGGCAAAATTTTCTAGCTGGATGCTGAAGAGATAGAGGGATATTGCACTGGGGCAGGGTCTTTGGGAGAAGGACAGCTGGTGTGGTGAAACTGGTCGTTTCTCTCTGCTCCTCTCTTCTTCATTATCCCATCCTTGCCCCAGGTGAAATTGACTGTACTGATCCATTTCACTGTACTTAGTCTAAGGACATTTGTCAAAACAGTGAGGTTGATCTGGGATCACAGCTCATCCAAATCCAGCCTGACCCCAGGCCCTGCCAGCAGCTGGTGGCAGAGCTAACCTGGCTCTCAGTGTGGCCCTTGCTGCCCTCTGTGAGAGAGGGGTCCCTACACAGGCCACATGCATTGCCATTTTGATCTGCTAATGCTCTTTTGCTCTCTGGAGGTAAGAGAGAAGGTTACATTCAGGGTGATGATGCGGTCTTGTTATCCAGACATGCTTTAAGTTGTGCACTACCATAGTCTGTTCATGATCAGCTCATTTTCAAGTGTATGAGCTCACAGGGCCCATTCTTGTCTGCGAGGTCCCAGGAGTTCCCATATTCGCTGCTCCGGTGCTCAGTCTGGTGCTGGTTGCATCAGCTGAAGTGTGGCTGTGCCAGGACAGTTTGTTTCACTCAGTGCAAGAGAAAATGTCAAATGGTAATGCTCAGCTACTTTGCTACTGCCTTGCTATTATAGGGTCATGACTACAGATACAAGTTTCTTACCAAAGAGGTCTGTCAGCTCCTGTGCAAATCCACTTTTGATGTTAGAACTGGAGGTGTAGCACAATCTCCCATCTCTAAGGAGTTATTGAATAAAGCTGACTTTGCCAAATGAGCTGGTGTATTTTCCCCATGATTGCACAGAAAATAAGAAGTCCTTGCTTATCCTTGCAGAGGAGGCTTTGAACCCTTCACTGTACTTTTCAGAAATCATTCTTGGTTCTGGGATCCCTGAACCCAGGTGCTGGTGGAGTTGACTGCAGAAGAACTGAGGATGTCAAGGCGAAGACCATGCTCTGCGCTTTGGCAAGTGAAAAGCAGCATTTTGAGCTGAATGCACACAATTCACAGGCACCACAAATCAGCATCTGTGTTTGAAAAACTTTTCTTCATTTGTGCTTTCTTTATATGCCAGTTTTAGATGGGTGTGAGAATCATGGATTTCAGCTAGGTTATCCCAGAAGTTTTCTGGTATAAGTGCAAGGGAACCAGTCCTGCTCTTCCTTGTGCCTCAGTGAATATAATGAACATCTCCCACTGGAGAAGGACTAGCAATGACTTTAGAAATCAACCAAACAAGGAAATACATTCAGTTGGCTTACTGGTGGAGGGGATTTATAGCATGTTGTGAACTATCCACTTAGTCCCAGAATTTAAGTGAGGGGCAGGGGTGGGGGTTGAGAGAGCAGGAAAACACAGTTCCCTTGTTAAAATGAAAGAATGAGTTTAATATATACAGGCAGAAAGAGGAGGCAAGTCCTTTCCCTGTTAAATATTTACCATCTGAGCTCTGCTCAGACTCCTGATTTCTCTATCTCTAAAGGTGGTGGTACTTGTGACAGTAGGATATGTTCCTTAATGTATTCCTCCCTCTCAACCCACCTTGCATGGGAAACGACTGCAGTAACAAAAAGCAGACTGTTCCCTTCTCATGAATATTAATCAGTAAACTCCCCCTGCTATTTTAAATCGAAGACTGGTGCTAAAACCCTTTTTTCCCCCACTCAAGAATCCCCCAAGGAAAACTCTTAAAGTCCTGGGAAAGCCATGCACAGAGGCTGCCGTGACTAGAGGCCTTCTAGGCAGTGACATATAAAACTCTGAGGTCAGGGGGCACAGCAAGAGGAGGAATGAGCTTTGTTTCCGCTATGTGTTGCTGAAAGCTAAACCTTTATGGAACTTTTCTAGCTGCATTTTTGGCTATTTAGCTTTGAAAACAAAAGATTTATTTATTTTTTCCTATTCATCGCAGTTTTTGTCCTAAGTTGACAGCAGTGACATAAGAAGGACCCTCTCTGTTCTGAGTTAGAGCTGTGTATGCTCCTTTGGTCATTACTGCTTAGTACAAATATTATATGACCTTTCAGCAAAGGGAAGAAAACAAACAAACAAAAAGATTGCACATTGCCAATGTAGACACCCATTACCACAATTCATTCTTCTAAATAAGAAAGTTAAAACTCTCTTGGCAAGTAAAATACATTGACTGGAGCATGTATAGTACAAGAGGATGCCCAGAAACCCAGCTGTGTGTCTTCACAATCCACTCAGCTTCAGATCAAGCCAGAGGAATATTCCCAAGGACACAGGGTGATACAGCCGGAGGTTGACTTGCCTCCTAGATAACCCTGAGCAGCGCTGAACAATTCTTTGAACTCAAAGCAAGTTGTGATTGTGTTCAGAAATAACACATAGACTTGCCAAAATCCAAGAGTGTATCAGCAACCAGCGTGTATTTTTCCAGTGCCTGTAGTGATAAGCCAGTGCAGAGTTTGTTGTTTTCTCTCTGGGGCAATGTTAGCACTAGTGGTGTGTTAGAGGTTGCCTATGCCAAAGATGCAATTCATGTCCTGAAGACAGTACAGTCAAGAATAATGTTTTAAAATCTTTGACCTTTATCAAAGGATTTGGACGGACTTCAAAGAACATTATTATCCATATCTAACAGCTGGGAAAACTCAGGCAAGGAGGGGTGACATGGCTTTGCCAAGGTGATCTTATGAACTGGTGTCAGACCAGGAGCAAAGTACTGTAGTTCTTGCCGGCTGTGCATGCTGCATGTCATCAGGTTGTGAAGGTCAGTGCAGGGTGTTGTACACTCCAGATCTGATGTACTGGCTGAAGACTTTGAGTGAGAGATGCTGCACACAGTTAATGAATGGAGAATTGAGGCAGTGGATGGAACACATTCGAGCTGATCACCCAGACAGACCTGTGTTTGATGGCTGCTGGTGGCAATAGCTAATGGCATAAAACCCGTGGTGGAATGGCAGTAAAGCTCATGGGACAGGCTCTGGGTGAGCATGGAACAGAACCACCTCAGTCTTTGGGAACAATATCTTAGAACATTGCTAGGTCCGAAGGTGAGAGTATGGTGGGTTTTACTGCTGGTGGTTTGGTCACTCCATAGGTTAGAGCACGAGTTTGATCCAAATAAACCATGCTGCCCAGCTGAACTGGTTATAGATGTTTCCTTCATTTATTCTGGAAATGTGATGTCTTATTCATGTAGAGGAAGAGTGGCATGAACCAAAAGTACCTGATCCAGCATAAAGCTTGCTCACACAAAGATAAACCTCCACAAGTCTTTCAACAATTTAGACTTGAAGAGTAAATTCATGTTAGATCAGCATCTTAAGTTAGGTGGCTGCAGTGGTTTTGGTCCAGAGCCCTAAAACCACATGTACTTCCATATTCTGGGAATAATTCTGAGCTAGGTAAGTGACTGTGTTCAGAGGAAGTGATCATTAGGCAGAACCTGAACTCCGTGCTTGCAAGATCTGGGTGGAGTGAATGGGTGATGTTAGTATACAGAGATGTGTATTTGCTGCAGCAAGGGCTCAACCAAAACTCCCAGGAGATAACAGGTGGTTTAAGAGGGTTTGTCAAACTGCAGCTCTGCTGCTCAGGACTGGACTGCTGCTCATCACTCCAAGGTGATGGCAGCATATAGTTAGTTCTTCCAGGACACAAGAATGAGAAGCAGCAGTAGCTAGTAGCTCCAGGTATAAATATGTATCACTAATTAGAGGCAGTTAATAATTTCCTGGCTCTACTAAGTTCTCAAAACTGATATTTACTCTTCATTTTCACTATTCTTTGGAGGTGCAGAGCTACAGCTGGCTATTCCCAGATGGTGTTGAACAAGATGGCAGTCATGCCAGTTAGTTTTCATGGAGTGCTGTAGATGTGTAGAGTGTGAGAATGCAGGTATTTGCTAAAAACCAGGTTTCAACAGAAATATTTGGCTATCATGTTTTGAAGACTGTACTGCATGATGACAAAAAAATCCCACAAAGCAAACAACCAAATAAGAGATCAGAATTACTAAAAGTTAAAAAAAAGAGAGAATCCTTCCACCTTCAGGCCAAGAGGCCTTATTTATTATACTAAGAAATGCAGATAGTCACCACTATATTCACTTGTGATATATTGAGATTAATGGGGCATTTCCAACAGGCAGGTTGGCACCCTGGAGAACATGCAAAGTCGACTCTTGATCTCAAACTCTCAGTTTTTCTGTTACCTGGCCCAGCTGAGCCAGCTATGCTTGTGCTGAGGCTCTCAGCTTCTCAGTCTTCCCAAAGAAGGTAGGAGAGATGAGACATCAGCAGTCAATATTGAAGGTGCAATGCTCTTTTCCCTGACATCATTGAACTGTGACTGTAGATGCTGCAGCCAAGGAGCCAAGGTTGGCCATGTTTTGGGGAGGAATGTCTCTGGGATACTGCACCCAGAGGCTGTACTAGCACTTGAACTCCTTGAACAGTTCCCAGCAGTGCATATAGGAGCAGAATCCTTATTTCTACTTTTCCTTTGTTAGTCTCCCCATCTACCCTGTGGGCTTCTGCTCTTCAGGAACTTAACAGGGGACATGTCTTTCTCTGTGGCATTCTCTGTATGCTTATACAGGGGCTTGAATACCTCCCAGTTAGTGATTTCTGGCAGAACAATGTACACCATTGATAGTACAGACTACAGCCAGCTTTCCTTTCAGTTTCCTGTTTGACCTTTTAAACTTTGTTATTTCACAAATATTCAGACTTGAAATTTTACACACTTAAGGCACCTAAAAGCAAATTCTCCACTGGTAAAGTTGTCTAAACAAACTAGCCAAACCTTGAAAGGATATAATTTCCCTTGAAAATACATCCTCACAGATAATTGATAGCATAGCCATCTTTCAGACCAGATGGCTTCTTTTGGATGCTTACACAGAATAAAGTATGAGGAGCAAAGTAGCCTTATACCCTCAGAACAGATCCTGCCATCATTTCTTGGACTAAAATTCACATTCCAGAATGGTATAAGCTAGTAAAAAGAGCTCCTTGCATTTCACCTGATAATAATTAGCTTCCTAGCAAGAGAAAAGTAATTTCTATACACTAGTTGGCTCTATCTCTAATATTTATGACTGTATGATATTCAATATATATTATGCATACATACCTATTAGGCAAGTAATATAGTGCTGCATAAGACATAAATATAAAGATATGTGTCAATTTATACTTACATTTATCCCATGTTTTTCTTCATAGAGATTTGCAAAGGTAAAATCTGTGTCTTCCATGAAATGCAGGCATTTCTGGAGTTTATATTGGTGTCATAATTGCATCTAATAGCTGAGGCTGGGCCAGTCCAGCCTTGCCTTTTAGGACCCAGGTTGTAACAGCAGAAGAGCTCTTGCTTTCTGTATTGAGTGTAGGAAGAGACATGGCCTCAACCACTCCTTCCTCCCTTGTGAAAGAGCTGCAAGCTCTTCACAGGCACAGGGAACACTTGTCCTTTACTCCTGAGGTGTTCCTCTGCTCTGCCCAGGCAGCCTGTCCCCCCTCCTCCTCTGCAAAGGCAGCAGAACACTTGGAACTACCTTGGGAGACAGATCATCTACAGGGTGGATTGGGCTGGTTAAAGGTGAAGAAAGAAAGCATCAGTTTAAGAGACATGGGGGTTTCAGGGAGGCAGAGAGGAATCTCATATATTGGCATGAGAATTTTAACAGGGCATTTTAAAATAAAACCAAGAACAAACAAAAAAACACTTCCTGAGGTTGTCTGTGCAATGTGGAGGGAAAACACCACAAAGTGAGTCAGTAGTAGCCCAGCTGGGAGATATCTCAGAAACTGCTTGTTTCTGCTTCTGGTGTGTTCAACCGCAGGACTGTTCTCTGCTGAACTGCTGAGAATACAGGATCATGAGAGAAAGGAGGGCATACTTGGGTAGATTAGGAAGGAAAACACATGCCTTCTAAGGAAAAAACACTTGGGCATCCATCACTGGAAATCCTGATGGTTGCAAAATTCTCCTACTTCTTGTCTCCCTTGCATGTGAGCATATGTCAAAAGAGATGGCAAAACTGCAGGGAGAGTTCTGTGGAGGTGATGTGAATGATAAAGTTTTTGAAATCAAAGCAGTATAAGAGGGATTGGCCTACTGTTCTAGCAAGACTGGCAATAATAGTAAATTCAGGGAGCTGTATACCTAAGGATCATACTACATTCCCCTAATTTTTTGTGACAGTTCTATATTTTTAATTATTTTTAAACTTTTATTACTCTTAATGCTTCTAAGAGATTGCCTCATCAGAACTAAGAAATTGGACAAGTGACTCATGTAACGCTCATCAGTATGGGCAGCCAGAGTTATGTGTTTTCTGGAATAATTATCCTTGCCATTTCCACTTTTTATTCTAAGCTTGTCTAATGCTGTGTCCAATAGGGAAGCAGGGAAGGTTAGGGACCTTGCCAGGTCATGTGTTTGCAGTGTTTTTGTAAGACCCTAAACTTTTTGTCTTTGGGAACAGCATTGGTTGACGGGGTTGTAATCCAGACGTGCTTGTGGAGCATGAGAAGAGGTTGTGCTTTGATGGGAGTGCTGTGAACAGGAGGGCTCTTGCCATTGTATTTGTGGAGGGGGTAGTTTCTTCTCAGGAAATGGATATGCTGGTGGTTCCCAGCAAAATGCTTCCCCCAAGTACCAACTGCACTGGCAGAGCTCAGGCTAGGAGAGCACAGGATGTACTTTTGGAAAGGTTCAGTTGCCCCTTCATGTGCCCTTTTGGGCCTCGGGCTAGCCAGGCTTCAGGAAGGGCAGAGAGGAGAAGGTCAGAAGATGAAAGGGTCTTTAGAGTAAAACTCTTTGCTGAGATGCAAGGCAGAATGACTTTGTCACTCAATTACTCCGGACTTTCAAAGCACAGAATGAAGTGTTGGATGTAGCAATGCAGCCCTTGTCAGCACAGTGCGTGGGAGGCAGCCCAGCAAAGGGAAGTGAAGAGGGTTTGTTCAGCAGCTGGCACAGTAGCTGGGCCCTGCCAGCTCCCATCCGACTTGCTTCGTCCCTCTCAGTGACCAGCTTCTTCTCTGGCTGTGACACTTGGCACTCTGCTAAGCCTGCTCTTCCTAGTGCTCCTTCCCTGGCACAAGGCTCAGCAGCAGACGCACACCCTGTGGAAGCAAAGAGCCCAGGACCAGCACAAAGCTGGAAAGGATTTTAAGGCCTGTTTATGTTAAGATATTAAAAAAAAGAGTTAGTGGCATCTGAACTAGGAGTAGTAATGGTAAAACTGCTTTGACAAGCAAACTAGCTTTTAATTATATTATTAAATCCCTGTGACTACTCTGACCTTATGGAATGCCTTGGCTTGAAGGCTGATCTATTTCATGCACCCTTCTGACCAAACCAGTGAGCAGTGTTGGGTAAACAACCCTTGGGAATGTGAGACTCAGAGCCTTCTGAGAGGAAATAGCTCCTTCATAAAATTAAAAGGCCTTTTTACCTGTGCAGAATGGATAAAAATAGGTGTGAGGGTCTTCTTCAGAGGCTTTTCTAACCTAGACTGCCTAGTCTGCCTGGCTAAAGCATTAAATACCATTTGTATCTGTAACTAAGTCATCTGTATAATTTCTGCTTTTCAGTGCTGTATGAACTGCAATGGTGGTCAAGATTTTCCAAAGTCATAGGAATTAAGGTATCAGTAATAGAGCAGGTGCCTAAATCCCTGAGTCTTTGTGAAAAGGCAGTCACAAAAGTTGCCATGAGAAGCACAGGGAGAATGCCCTGGGGAAGGACCTCAACATTTGTCCTAATTGGAAACAGAGATTTCTCATGCAGAGCTTCTGTCTGTAGCATTTTGCTAAATCCTACTGTCATTTAACAGTCTCAGGATGACTCTACAAACCACTCCTTATCACAGCCAGGTCCAAAAACCTGTTCTGCAAAGTCCAGAGTAGTTGGATTTTACAGAGGTGATTCAGGTGATTTCTTCTGCTACAGGTATCCTTTCTCCTCAGCCCCACAGCGCATCTGGCCTGCATCAAACACTGTATTAGAGCCACTGCTACTCCTAAAGATTTCTTACAGGAATTGTAAAGATATCTCCTCTAGGAGTGGAGACCTGGCTACATTTCCAACTCTGTGTGCCACAGGGGAACTAGAATGTAACTGAGCATCTGTTCCTGTGCTTTTACAGTTTGAGCAAAAAATGTTGCTTTTACCTCTCTGTGTCCTGGGTGACCTGGTGCACCCATGGTGTTCTGCTCCAGCCTCTCAGCCCCAGTCACATTGGATACACTTCAGTTTGAACCCAGATTCTGCTACCAGGCATCTCTCTTGGCAGGCAATCTAAGCAGAGTGCAGGGCTTGGAAGCTCTGTCCCATCCAGGCAGCCTGCTTTATTTAGCAAGAACCAGGATGGCTCCATGACATGTAACAAAGACAGGATAGCCTAAGGAAAGGGTGCTCAAAACCAACCAGTTTTGGTTGGTTACCTTGCTGAGACCACCCCTCTCATTTTCACTACTGCTGACGTTGCTGTAAGTGCTGTAGCATGACAGAGAGAATTGCACCCGCTGCATTTTCTTGGAAGCTGAGCACTGGGTAAGCTGCTGGAAACCCTGAGTCTCAGCAACTCACTTGGGAGTAATCAGTGTGGAAAGCCAGGTTCTCCTGTTTTGTCTCTTGTTAGGTTTTCCAACTGACCAGTTACCATCAGGACTCTGCTATCAGCCCAACATCCATCAGAAAATGAGAACCTGTGTTATTAGAAGGGAAAAAGAGCATCAGCTGCTCTCAGAAAGGGAAAACTGGTGCCAACTTATGGTTTGCTTCCAAAGGGCCTGACAAGCATTTTATTGAAACTGATGGAGCAGCTGGCATTGATTATATTGAGTTCAACTCCAACATGAAATTCTGAGAGCATTTTGCAGCATCTAATGATGGCTTCCTACATAACTGCTGTGGAAACCCAATCTGCTTTCCTTCCAGCCTCATTCCAGTCCAGGTTGGCTTGCGTTTCTTTGTTCACTAAAGCTCTTGTTGGCTAAATTTTTTGGGACAAACATGTAACTGGTGTTAAAATCACCAAACAAAAGAAAGCCCAGATGCCTTTTCTGCTTTGAAATACTGAAGGTCTTTCTCTGCATGGTAAGAATCCATATCCTGAATGGACTCAAAGGAGGCAGAAAGGGACTTGCTGCCTGTGCGGTTTGGTAAATATTCCTCTGACTGGCTGGCTTTGTGCCTTCTCTTTACCTCCTTGTGATTGAGAATAGTCTGCTGGCAGGTAGCCTAAGGGCTATGGCTGGTTGTGAAAGGGTGAGCTGGGCAACAGGAGCAGGACTAAAAGCAGGGAGTAACCGATTAGAAGAGAGGGGAAACCATTCTAACTTTACTACTGAGACTAGTCTTGTAATCTTGTAGCTTTCTCTCTTGCTGTCTGCAGCAGATCTCTACAGCACCCACCACCCATCTAATTGATCCTTACCTTCTTGAGAGCTGCTCAGAGGTAGAGTTGGGAGCCAGCCTTGCCTTGCTGATCATTTCTCAGCTCCCTCAGCACCCCAGGTCTGGGCCTCAAGTACTGTATCTGAAAGCAAAGGGTTTAAGATGCCATGTCAGTGGCATTGGCAGGACACCCCATGTTGCTGATGTATTTTTCTGGTTTTCAAGGTTCTCAATTGCTTCATTTGCATGACATACACTGTAGGAAGGCTTTTCTGCTCTTTCTGCCCAGCTGTTTGCTGCTAGACTTTGGGTTCTCAGGAACTACATGTTTTAGGAGCTGAAATTTGTTGCAGTTAAAGACAAATGTTATAAATCACATATAGAGCCCTCAAAGGGTGAATGCTCTACTTAAACACAGCAAGTCTGTTTCTAGCTTCTGGAATTTGCTTCATAAGTGTGATCACAACTGCTAATTCTTTTTATTTCTTTGCATATTTTTGAGTGTGAAGGAAATCTATGGACTACTCAAACTGGTTTGTAAAATAGCTACTCATTTTTTCCAGGTGGAAAACTTCTAGGGCTTCTAAATATGAGCTTCTAAACCCATATTTAGAAATTTCTCTTCTGTCTTATTCTGAAGCCATTAAGCATGTGGAGTATGTTCAGCAGCTGTCAAATGTACTGAGATTTGGAAATAATAAGAATAGAAGAAGTCATCCTCCAAAATGTAGTAGCTCATGTCAAGGCAACATGGAAAAACACCCAGTGGTCATTCAGTGTTAAGCAAGAAGGCTATAATGGGTTCAGGCTGATTTAAATAAAAGAAAAAAAAATAAAAGGCAGAAAAAGAAAAGATCACTCACTGAAAAGAAGAAAACCAGAAGAAACAGGATCTAGATACCATCCAGGACCCCATGTGCACTGTGAGGGGAACAAAATGAGCTGTGCCTGTGCTGGGCTGTCAGAACCAGGGGCAGAGGGAAGCCATGGGCTAAGCTCTTGGTGGTGTTGGTTTCTCTGATTCGTGGAAAATCAGTGCAGCCCTTGTAGCAAGTGTGGGAGCTATTGAGGTAGTACATGTGCCTCAGCAAAATCAAAGCAGTCTTTTTCCCTTGGTAGCTCACAGGAGGCTGCCTCTCCTCTGCTTGGGGCAGAGCACTGCAAAAAGTCTGCATGGCAGGGACTCAGTGCTCTTCTCCCCACTCCCATGTCTGTAGGAAAAGGGCTGTGTGGAGAGGTCAGGAAAGAGTCACTGGATAGTCATGACTATCTCTGTCATGCTTTTTAGACTGAGGCAAGGTCCCAGGTATTTAATTTACAAGAAGTATTTGAGGGAGAGTTTTCTGTGCTAATTGCCATGCTGTTTACTGCCAGAGAGATGCAGGGTTTATTGCTTCATGCACTTTAAAACTGGAGGGTGACAGGGTTTATGATTTAATCTCTGGCAAGTGTCTCTTTCTTTGGAGATAGGTGAAATGTTACTATCATCTATTCAAAGGTGGAGTGACAGCTTTTTACTAGAACCCAACTAACTGTATCTCAGAAAAATGCTGATACAATCACACACAAACTGGATGAGATGAGACACTCTCCTGCCTGTTCCTGTGGCACACAGTGGAAGCTGCTATATTTGATGAGCAGTAACAAGATGCCCTACTGTGACACCCCACCAATGCCAATTGTTTATGCCAAGTCTTCTGAGCCACCCACATGCTGAAGAGGCAGAGTCGTGTTTAGCACAAGAAGATCCAGGGATTTGAATGTGTTACAGTGTTAATTGTTGATATTGTTGTTGCCGATGAGAATTTATCTACAGTTTCAGAGAGCAGAAAACCTCACTCCTAAAAAGAAAAGAATTAGAAAGCAGCTGTTTCTGCATGAGCTGATCCCATCAGGCTCCACACACCCCTGGTGTGCAGAACCAGGATGCAAGCTTAGCCTTGCCTCAGCGTTGCAGATTACACTCAAATCCCATTTATCTTCAGTAGCACTATTGATAACTGCTTTGAGAGACTGCCTTCAAGATGTGTTACCTTAATTCATGGTTTGTCTTGCTTCAGCCACATAAATACCATTACACTTAAGTGGTGATTTCTCTGCAGCAGGGACGTGTCTCAGGCTGTAGCAGTGGGCAGGAAGATGGTATTGCAGCTGTGTCCACCACGTCATCTGGATGGGACATTGAACGTGAGCTCCTGTCATAATTCTTTTTCTGCTTATGTCATGATTTTTTGATAGATGCTCTGAGGAGGAGAAGCATCTAAGATGTATCACTTGCTATATGTGCAAGGAGTCCCTGAAATTGAGTAGAGGAGCCCTTGCCACAATGGTGTGCTGGCATGGTGGTGGGGTGATTGCTGCTTCTGTTCTGCAGGGCAAAAGGAACATGTCATGCACAGCACAGCACACAGGTGTCCTGCTCTGGTGTCACTTGGTCTGGAGCAAATGAAGCCAGAGCACTGGGGGTTGTGACTTTTAAAATAATGCAGAAATGTGGGGGGAGGGTGTTCAGTGAAGACCTACATTAGTCTTTCCCACCGGTGCCCTGCAGCTTTTAATTAATCAGGTCCAATTATTCAACCTATATCCATTTGAATGGTGGATAACACTGGAAGGAATTCACTTTCAATGGGATTTATAGCCCCTTCCCTTAAATAATTTCAGATAAGAGATTGTAAGTGTTATGAAGCCTGCACAGATCAGTATGATCCAAGCAGTTAATGCTGTGGTGTATTTATTCAGGGAACAAATTGGAAATCAGGAGAAGAGGAAACAGTCTTTTAATTTACAGGAAAACAATAATTTATAATTATTTTTCCTTTAAATCCGAGAACAAACACAGCTGTTGTTTGAGGCTCTTAATCTGATTACTGAAGTGCTGGCCTTTCAGTGCAGAGTGAGCCAAGGGGAAATCACTGCCCTCGGGCAGCGGAGAGCAATTCTCTTCTGCTGAGGAGACTCAGGTGAGGAAAGGACTGGACTTGCTTTCAGAACGTGATTAGACCCGTGTGTTTCAGCTTTTCTCAAACGTGTTACTTTCTACCTTCCATTTAACGTATCCCCCACTTAGCTCACACTCCCAAGGTGAAATGGGAACCAATCAACCATGGATTTGTGCTGCTGGGAAAGTTCCCAAAGTCTTTTCTCACCTTGCTTCCACCTCCTGCCTCCTCTGTCAGCTGCCAAAACATCACACTCGCTAGTGACAGCAAAGGAATCGAGGTAGTGTCCCATCTCAGCACAGCTGATAGCAGTGTCTGGAGGCTCCAGGCAGGTTCGGGATGCTGTAACGAAGGGCTGAAGCCTTGCACTGGTCAGAGACAAAGGGCTCTTGAGGGAGGGAGTGACCATTGTCCCACCTGGCCCCAAATCTTCCATCCTGCCCTTCTTGCAAGGATGAGTGAAAGAACACCCACACAGGAACTGGGGCACCAGGATATCACTTTCTGCCTCTTAGAAATTTCTGCCTCTTAGAAAGAGTTACAAAAGAATTATTTAAAAACTAACTGCCTTTCTGAAATGGGGTGGTAATATAGTCTCTTTTATTCTCCTAATGGAAACATTAGTGACTGATCAGTTCAAATGAATTTCAGTGTATAATCAATCTATTAATGTAGTTATGTCCCATGGCAGCCATCAGTTTGGAGAGGACTCATTCTGGCTTTCATTCATCTGTCTAGGGAAGTTCACTGGGATTTAGATATTTTTACTATCCCTCATCCTCTGTAGTAGACAAAATGGAACAAATGTCCTTGAGTGCTGGTGATACTTGCAAGGAACAGAGGTGATGAACAGAAAACAGCATGATGAAAAGAGACTATAGGGGACGAATAACAGCATATGTCCTATTTTGCTGCAGGGGCCTTCTGTTTATAGCAAACTCTAGGGTTTGGATGTAGCATTATTCTGCCTATGCAACTGGGTTTTTTTTTTTTTTTTCCTCTGTGCTTAGTCTTCACCAGCAGAGATCTCTCAGGTTTCAGAGTCTCTCTGTAATTAGAAAGAACAGCTTAAATCCTGACTTCAAACGAGAAGCCACCAATCTGCTGTGTAAACAGAGAGCTTGAGTGAGCTCCCAGGAGGGTTTTTAAAATATGTTCTGCTAAGCCCCTGGGGGCAGGAGCCAGTGAAGGGGATGAAGCCCTTCGTTGCTACCAAGCAGTCACACATGTTGGGGACATTAGGGAGCCCGGGGAAGGAGCCGCCCGGTGCAGCTGCACAGCATGCAGCTGCTTGGTTTAAGAGCACGGCTGTACCTTCGGTAATGCCTCCCGAGGCTGCACGGCTTTCGTCTGCATCAGGAGGGAGCCCAAATGATTTTCTGCCTAGGAAGTTGAATTGCATTGCACGTGGTACTGGCCTCTGTTAGCTGCAGGGAAGGAGGAGGAGGTTTGGGAAATAGTGTAGTACCTGATCCAGCATCAAGACTACCGGGACTAAATTCCCTCTTTTGTTTTTTTTTTCTTTTTTGGGGTAAATTCGAGCTGACAAGTAACATCTCAGGTGTTTCTGGTAAATAGTGCTTTACACTAAACTGGCACTGGGCTCCCTCCAGCTGGGTCTGCTTTCCTGTAGAGCCATAATCCAAGTGGGAGTCTGGATCCTGAAACAACTTAATGGCACAGACTGCAGGGCCTTCCCTCAGCAGTTGTAAAGAGCAGTAACATTGTGCACTGTCTTTGTATGGGTATTGAGAACAGACTGACTGAGTAGACTGAGGTGTGAAAGTCTGGCAGACCTTTTACCTTTTGCAGAAGATAAAGGAAATCTGTGGAGGAAATCTATTGTCCCACACTATCTATCTTATCTGTGCTAATTATTGTTAAGGTGATTTGAATGATAAACAGGAACATAAGCAGGAATCTCTGGAATTCCTTGGTAAACCCATACAGCTGACTTGCTCTGGAAGTTACCAGCAAGTACAGCTAAGGTGCTGCTCAGTTTAGGAGAGTTCATGGGGTCACTTTGGCAGCCCAGGAATTAATGTGATCAATTCCTGCTGGCCCTAACTCTCAGCAAAGACCAAGAAAGCTCCTGACAGCTTAAAAACTGATCAGGAAATGTATGACTGTGTAAAGTCACATTTTTCCCCACTTGTGTTGCCTTATTTTGGATTAAGTTGTTCACAGAGTCAGGCTTAGCATTTCAAACCCATGTGTTTCAATTTCTTTACTTGCTTTTAAAGCTAGTCACTCTGAAAACACCAAGAGTAGACCTGGAGTAATAAATTTTGCCTGCGTTAGTCTTTCCTTGCACAGCCAGGTGACATTCTCCCCAGGAGCCACACAAGCCATGACCACAGGTACAATTAACCTTCATTTTCAGGAGGAGGAGCCTGCAGGCACCCTGTCAGGCCTCTCAGCCCTGCCCTGCCAGCACCACAGGTTGCTGATTCTTCTAGCTCCTCTGCCTGTCCCAGAACCAATATGCTTTATTACATCTGCAGCAGTTGTTTTGCAATACAAACACAAAATTTTGGAGCCTGTATGAACAAGATAGGGTGTTTCTTTGATATAAAGGGGATAACATATCTTTGGCTACTGTATATGGGCTGGGAAGGATTCTCTTTGTTTCTCAGGGCAAGCATGGTAAGAAGGTGATTAGATAACTTGTCCCCTCTGTCATCCCCCATTATTCTTTCACACTGCAGCCAGCTCTCTGTCTGATCATTGTATTGTGTGGCTAGGAGGCTCTACCAAACTCTTCACTTCATCTGGGAATGCCAGTCCTCCAAAGAGCAAGTAAAAGACCCTTATAACATCTCATCCTTTCACAGAATCACATCATATTCTGGAAGGGACCCATAAGGATCATCAAGTCCAACTCTTAAGTGAACAGCCCATATGGGGATCGAACACTGACCATGATTAGAGCACTATGCTCTAATCAACTGAGCTAATCTCAGGGTTTCATGGCAACAAAGAGCCAGTCAACAACACAATGAGACAAGTCTCCCACTTCCCTGAAGCCTCCCACTGCTGGTAAGGAGATGTAGGCTGAGATAATTTTGTTATCTGGGTCTAAATCCTGGAAACGCTTGTGCAATATTTAGGGCATCTGGCAAAAAGGCATGTGCACTGCAGAGCTAGTTCTGGAAGGGCTTTGTAGGACTAGCCCTGTTCTATAGAATTGGATGAAATATGAAACCTGGAAAGCTTGTGATGGAAGTGGACATGGGCTGTGGAGCAGCTCTTACAGACTTTGCTGTGACACTCGGGATCTGGCTCCACACTGGCGTGGCCACCACTGAAACCAGAAGCGGAGAAGTGGAAAGTCAGGTATGGCTTTGTTTGAACTCCACATTTCCAGTCATTCTGGAAAGCAATTCTCATACTTGGGCTGCTGAGTAGAAGTACACCATGTACAGACAGTGTATAAATAGATGGAAATGAAATGCAATATTCTAGGGGGAAAGGTTTCTAGAGGTGCTTGGTACTCAGTCATCTTGTGGGCTCTGTGGGTGGAAATGCACAAGTGATATCAGAGTAGGGAGTTATGACTGTTCCCTTGAGAAAAATGCCCCAGCAACTGCAAAGATTAGCAATTGGAGCAAGAAGTGGAGTGAGATTTGGCCTGGAATGAAGAAGGTTGGTTAGCCTCAAAAAGACTTATGCCAAACAAAAGGCCAAGTCTTTAACTGATGCAATTCACCATTTCAGACAGCTGGCCCAGAGTGATTTAGTGGAAGAGGGGCTTGAAAAGCTGTTTTGCTAAAAGAGATGGGAGTGTGATAGTAGACAGCAAATTGAATCATGTGAGTCTACAGTGTGTTATGGTAGGAAAAAAAAAGTAGCCAACAAGATCCTTATCTATGTATGAAAAGGCATCAAACCACAGCTGAGGGAGGCACTGGTTCCTCTCAATGCCTGATGACATCCCAAACAAAATAGACTGCTTTCAGTCCTGGGCTGTATCACAGTAGAAAGGTATAGATAAATCCATGAGGATACAGGGGGAGGCTCTGAGATGTAGTACTGTAGGACTGGAGAGGCTGATTGGCGACAAAAAAAAAAAAAGGCAACATAGATAACAAGGAGCCTGAAAAAAAATGAGATTATGTATGTCCATGTGCTTGCCAGCTGTGAGTTCCAAAAGGTAGAGGAATAGTTTAGGTGGGTATAACAGGCTATAACCAGAAATAGTGGCATAAAATTATAAAACATAACTGACAGTAATATGAGGTCACTTCTCCCCAGGTTACCCCACATACAAGTGTCTGGGAAAAAGGTGAGGAAGTGCTTTTGCATGGCATACACAGCTGGACAAAACATCCTTGGCCCTGACCTCTTCCATTTTAATGGGTCCAAGTAGCTGCTGCAGTAAGGATTTGGGTTTTCGTGCTGTTCTTTACCTCTCTGTTATGATAAATATTGATAGCCTTGCCCAGAGAACCTCCCTTCTCCTTGTTCCATGTGGATCCTTAAGTTCAGGTTTGAGCTGTGCTGGGAAGGGCCTTGCTTCAGCTGATCTCTCTCCCTCTCTTGAGAAGCTGTGGTGCTGGGAAAGGGTAGCATTGGAGGGGGATGTGGGTAGGTGACTGCCATTAGCAGTCTGTAGGGAGAAAGTTGCCAGCCGTAGGGAAATAATGGTGTGTTGTGCATGTGATCCTTTGCCCTTTTGGCTGATGAAGGAGCCTCAATCAGTCCTGCCCCTCTGGGTAGGGGATGGGAGTGCACACTGGGCCCTCTGTTAATAGCTGGGAAGAAATTCAAGCAGTCAGCACCACCTCCAACACAGGCAGCCCCTCGGTCAGTGGAATAAGACGTGTGTTTCTCAGCTGTAATGAGCTTGTTTTTCCATGAGATTGCTGTAATAAGCTGTAATGAACAAAGAGCTGCAGGATACAGAGTGAGTGGGTGATAGGATGGCAGATGAAATTCCATGTTGATGTATGTAGAAGTAATGTGGGGAAAAACAATGATAAGTGGATGAGTATTTATTAGCTATTACCACCCAGAAGGGAGATTTGGAGCCATCCTGGGGAGGAAAACTGTGCAGCATCAGTCAAACTGGAGGTGGGAGGAGGGAACAGCTGGGAAAGGAACTGGCAGCAAAACAGAAAACATCATTATACTGATGTATAAATCCATGGTGCATATGTGTCTTGAATGCTGCCTGCAGTTGCTCCCTGAGAGAGGACGTAGCGAAATGAGAGAAAGTGTGGCAGCCCTGGCAGGAGTCCTGCAGGGTGACAGGGGGCTTTGGCTGGGAGTGAGAGGCAGGGACAGAGCTGGGAGCAGCCAGAGGGTGACATTTTGAAGAGCTGTTGGTCTGGAGGGACAAACACTGAGGCAACAGGTAAGAAATTACTCCCTTATGAAGGGACAGTAACCAAGCTCTTCAGCTTGAAACAGTGGCAGCTGAGTGAGCTACACTGGAGATTGGTCAAGTTGTGATGTGCACAGAGATGTGAATGAGGAATGATCATTCACTATTTATCACAGCATGGGAGCTGGGAGACAAGGAAGAAAGTTATCTTGAAAAAGTTTAAAGGAAAGAAAAAAGAATAGCTTTTTTATCCACGCATGCACAAACCTGGAACTGGTTACCACAGGACACAAGTCAGTGACATGTTAATAAATGAGTTCAAAGGGTTTGGGAAAGTGAATGTAGTTTAAATAGGGATGCTAAACTGGGATGCAGATGCAACCTCCAGCTCAAGGAGTTTCTTTGCTCTATATTACAAGAAATTGGGGGGATTTCCATCCTGTTCCTCTCCCGTGTTTTGCCCTTAATTGCTGCATTGGCTACTGCCAGAGTGGATGCAGAAGAAGATGAACTTAAAGTCCAAGGCAGCGATGGCAGAGGCTGTGTTAGGGGTCTAGCTGTGGCCAGATCAGTGCAGACTCCACATCCTCCAGGAAGCAAAGCCATAGTTAGCAATTAATGTGCTAGTTCTTGTGACTGACTTTCAATACAGTCCTACTCCAGGGAGGAGTTAGCTGTTCAGGAGCATGTGAGATTAATTCCTTACAAAGTATTGTCCAAGCATTTCCTTTAGGGAAGCAGCCACAAGAAGATAGAACTTTGTTCTGCATCGCTGACTGCTTTAGGTCATCCCTAGAGATGGATTTAAAGCAAAACCTCTTGAACCCTCTTGAACTTTTAAGGAAAGTCATTCCTGGATCTTCCATCTGGCTGAAAAGCTCTGCAAGGGGCTGAGATTCAAACACCTCTGAACTGAGGGGAAGTCTGGAGCCAGATCCACAGCTGTAGCTCGAGGCCATCCTGAGCTTTTCATGTCAGCTTTCTTTGAGAGCACTGGCTCTGTTCTGCTCTGCACGGTGCAGATGGGCCACAGGCCATGTGGAAGATAGAGTGAGAGGAATTCCTCTCACACACCACTCACACAGAAAATTTACCTTCAGGTAAACTACTTTAAGAAGGCTTCATTATATTGGACAGCTGTTTACTCTATGAAAAGTGTGAGGATTCCTTCTTTTCTGCTTTTCCAAGACTTTCATCTCCTTTCTCTTTCAGGGAGAGTAGATGTAATAAGATTTAAAGCTCTGCCATGTAATTGTCATGAAGTTTATATCCCATGATTCCTGTTTGTGAGCAGAAATAAATTAAGCACCTGGATAAGCCCTCTTTCTCTCCCCTCTCCTAAGCACACAATGTGATGAGAAAACTGCTGAGAAACAACCACAATTAACGATGGGGTCACATTTAGTTCAGCACCATCGGCTGGTTAATTGGCAGATTCCATTACAGTTCCCCTTATCTGTGTGCCAACACAGCTTCTAACAAGCTGTTTGCTGGGTAATTAATCCTGTCCAGGGTTTAGATCCTGAAGCTGGGTCTGCTTTAAGGAGCTGTGCCATTACTAACCCTCTGTTAGCAGGGCTTCTTCACTCAGAGCTCTTCCCTGCAGAGCCCGACTGTAGGTCCAAGTGGCAGAAGGGACAGGTGGAGACATTGCATTCCCTGGAGAAAAGCCAGCCCTTGGTTTTGTGAAAAGAATCCAGAATCCCTGTATTCAATTTTCTGCTTTTGCTTGATGTTGCTTGGCAGATCTGTAGTGAGGCAATGCCTTGAGAAGTTAACTGGCCCTCCTGCAAATCCAGGTAATTTTATTAAACAAATCCATAACAGGATACAAACTCTGCTAAAAAATGGAAATAATAAGTTTATTAAGTAACCAAACAGTGTCCTGATTGGCAGAAAGAGCAAGAGGAAAATGAAAACAGAGACTGAAAATGAAGATGGAGCTGATCATTGAATTGGTGGGAAGGGCCAGGGTTGGGGGTCCATGCACAGGGAAGAGCAGACAGACACTAGCAGAGTCAGCAAACAAGCACATACCAGGGAGGTCTGTCACCTCTGCCACTGTTGTGCCTTCTGCCACAGACACCCAAGTGGGCTTTTGGGTGTGAGACATACCCTTGTTCTGGTGAATGGACTAGACAGAAGTGCTGATCTTATGTGTTCTGGTACAGAAAACTCCTTTCAGTCCCTCAGGTAAGCTGTAAGTGAGGGGGGATTCACCTCAGCCTTCCCCAGTCTCTGTTGTGCTAAGACATGTGCCAGACAGCCAAAAGGAGTGATTAAAGCAAGAAAATTAAAATATGGTAGGGGGTGAATGACTGGAAATATTCATTCATGTTTTCTCATGTATTCTCATGAAAATACTTCTAAAAATGAGTGCATGAACAGTTGGTCAGTTTGTACAGCACTCTTGGAAGTAGCAGCATTGGAGATGAACATGGAGAAGGCATGATGCCAGGATGAGCAGGAATGCAGGCAACTGGATGCTTTGAGCTGTGAGTAAAGGAGAGAGATGCTTGTATATTTACCACCTATTCTCAGCTTTCACTTAGGAGGAGATGGATTGCCTCCAGCTTTTTTCATGAGAAACTTTCCTGTATCATGTGGCCTCAGCCCTTGCTTTAACTTGCATCAGCCCAATGTTAAAGTAGTCCAGGAGTTGTTAACAGACATGTGGGTTTTTTGCTTCTGGAAGTTGGAAAATAAAGGAGATGGTATTAGAGAGAGGACTTAATGAGATTGATCTTCAGGTATTCCTCAGAGCCCATTTGCAGCTTGCTCAGTGCACGAGCACCATGAACTCAGGGATCTCTGTGTGAGTTCTCCCAGCTAAACTGAGTTTTGCTTCAGTCAACAGCCAAGTGAGCTTGCAGTGTGCAGGGCAAGTACCCAGCCTGAAGCCAGCTTCAGAGCAGAAAGAAAACCCAGCCAAACAGGACAGGAAAGGCTCTGTTTGCTGGGCTACCTGGAACACCACGAGACAGGGGAGGCCTGAGACAGCTTCATAATTGTGAGTGTCTGTTGTAATGTACACCCATGCACATTATAAAAAATATTCCTCATTATTAATCTTTCTAGAAATCAAATTTGGACATTGGTCTGCACCTATCAATTCAGGCAGGTGAAAAAAACACTCAAGAGGCATTTGACAAAGAGAGAGCCTGGTGATGAGAAGGGATTGCTTTAAAGAGTGGTGCCTCTGGAGGAGCTGGGGAAGGCTTTGTAGCACTCTGCTGCAGAGGGGAGATCAGCATGATAAAGACAGAATTGCTGAAAGGACACAAAGGAAGGCAGGGAGCAGGAAGGGGAAGGCACTGAACAGGGCATGGGGTCAGCAGTTGAAGTCTTGAAGGAGGACAGATGGAGCAGAGAGAGGGAAGATGAGACTTGTAAAGAAGCAAAGAAGGCAACTGTGTGGTTTGGGTGAACTAGAAAATGGGGAGAGGGGAGATTACATGGCTGTAGTGAAAGAAAGATGTGGATATGCATGTTCAGGCACTCCGATATGTCAGAGAGCAGACTGGGACCGTTGATGTATTTGGTGCCATGTTTTCAAACTGCTGCTTGTTGGGAGCCACATCCATCTGTCTTTAGTTTCTTCTTCCACCAGGAGTATGTACTAAGTACCATCTGATTTACTTATAAAGTATGAAACAACCACTGAAGGGGAAATCTAATGCCATTTGGGTCATCCTAACTTCAATGGATAAGGCACCTGAACTTTGGTATTATTACTGAGGATATCAGAACTGGTGAAGCTTGAAGTACAGCATTTAGAAATTTGGAAAGTTGCTCAGCTGGAGTGGGAATAGGGTTGATGCAGGAAAATCCTGAGAGCATCAAGAGAGAAGTTAGAAGTTTGACGATGATGAAGATGATGCTTCTTATTATTATTTCCAGTCTGCCTTTACAAAGGTACGAATGAGAAGTTGTATTGGTTTTCCTGTACAACTGCATTGCTCAATAGTGTCTTGAATATCAAATGCAATTTGTTGAAATCCATAGTCCTGATGTTCTGTTAGAAGGCAATGTATTATATCCTATATGTTAGGTCTTTTTTTTCAGGAGCCCACTGGTAGCCAATGCAATTTTCCTATAAGGAAAAAATTTCAAAGGGTCAGATCCACATATTTCTGATACCGTCCATGGAAATTAGCATTTCTGACAGACCAGAGTGCAAATCTATTTTTTGTGTCTGTGAATGCATTGCAGCCTCTGTTTGGTTGTTAGGGGATTTCTTGTTTGTTTTCTAGTGAGCCTAGCTAACATGCAGTTCCTGTTGATCTGCTCATGGTGTGGAAGGTCTGAGCTCTGTGGTGTTGCCTGTACATTATAAATACTGTGCACACATTTTATCCAGATACTGTACAGCCTCGTGAGAGTCCCAGAAGTTCCCTGACTATCTCAGATGGGACCATTTGCACTTTGTGGAGTGCAGGACATAAGGAAGATGGGTTAGATCGATTTTGCTTGCCTTTTTCTGTAGGCTTGTTCTGTGCATCCCTTCTGACAGACTAAGCGTGCTGTTTATGGATGTGATTTTTTGCTACCGAAACAGTAACGCTATCTCTAGTCCTACTTAGATGTGCTGACACTAATAAGTTTTGTATTCGTAAAAAGATATTTCCCTCTAATAAGGAAGGTTTTGTCAAATAAGGATGCTTTTAAACAATTTTCATGCATGGAAGAGAAAGGGATGGAAGGGAGGAGAGATGTGTTGCTTTAGCTACACTGATCTAGTTAAAGTAGCACCATTTTTGTGTGTAGACAAGAGCTTAGGAAATGTGCAAGTCTTAGTGGGGGCAGGACTTTAAAGCACCCATTGAAGTCTAGTGTCAGTTTTCAAGGCTGAAGAATATTATTTTATTTAGGCTTCCAGACCAGCCTTGCTCCAGGAATGCACTTAGGTTGTTTTTAAAGCAAACATGAAATCAATAGCCTGGTGTTCTGCTCTGCTATTTCTTGCCAGAGCCTAAGGACCACACATGGGCTTTCCCTCCTCTTCGTCACACTGCCAGGCATGCTCTCGGATAACGGCAGGCAGTTCTTGGGGATGAACGCAGAGAGCTTCCAAATGGCCAAACACACACTGGACATCT
This sequence comes from Zonotrichia leucophrys gambelii, assembly GCF_028769735.1. NCBI lineage: Eukaryota > Metazoa > Chordata > Aves > Passeriformes > Passerellidae > Zonotrichia > Zonotrichia leucophrys. Next base: position 19,133,361 of record NC_088177.1, on the reverse strand, counting down.
GGGCAGCTTTTGCTGCAAAGTATTTTCCATCAGGCTTCCCTCCAGATATTGCCATGAAAGGACCAACTCACACCACCCTGTCACAGATTTTATCCAGCCTCTGACTTTAGGGGGAGTTTTATCTGAGTACAGCTCAAATAGGAGCCTGTTGGCTTACCTCACCATTTACAATGTTCCTGGTGGAAGGTAAGGCTCAGGGTTTCATTTTAGCCCTGGCAAACACCTGCCCCGAGAGCAATACAGCATGGTGCCCTCCTGCACACCACTCCAGTGATGGGCCTCAACTCACATTTCCCTGCACTCTTGTTTAGTGCAGGAAAATAACTTTCATCCATCCTGTGCAGGGAACAGGGGCTTCAGCTGTAGGTGCTGAATGGCTGTCCATGTAGGACTGACCTGCAGCTGGGTGCCCATTCCCAACTCCAAGCTGCCACCATCCTCATGAGCTAAATAACAGCCTCTGGCCAGCTACTGACCTCTCTGGGGACATGAATGCTCCTTTGGTTTCTAGCAGCTCCTCGGGGCAGGCCAGCTCCTCTCCCGCAGGGTTTGAAGCTGACCCACCGTATGGCACCAAGACAGGTCCCCAGACAGAAATGAAAACACGCATTAACTAAGAGGAGAGAAACAGGCTAAAATTGGAAGTGACCATTTTGTGTTTGATGTTATTCAGAGGAGCCTGTTCTTCATTTAGGACATTAATAGTTGTAACAGAAGCTGTAATATTTCGACAACAGTGGTGATTAGGAGCAAAGAGGCAGCTAATCTCCATCTAAAAAGAGCTAACTAGCCCGTCCTTTAGCCCCCACCGCACTGTCACATTTAAATACCATGAATATTCACTGCTTGGCACCCAGCTGGCATCTGAGCTGTTTTGACACAAAAACCTTCAAACTCAAAGAGTTTTTAATCAGTCTGCAAGAGAGAGAAGAAGAAAGTGAGAGAAAGAAATAGGAACAGAGAAAATGAATCAATGAGTTCAACAGAGAGGGGGGTATCTGTATCCAGTTAACCCCTTCCTTTCCCTGCAGACATAAGTGCTGCCTCCGCTGTTCTGCAGCCCTCTCCCAGGCTGCCGGGGAAAGGAGGAGGAGCACCCCATCCCTTCTGGGCAGCCCCAAACCTCCTGAGTGCTCAATCCTACCCTGGAACCCGATATTCCTGGGTATCCCATCCTAGCTGAGTGCCCATTCTGCCGGGCTGCCCCATTTCCTCCGACTACCCCACCCACGCCAACATCCCTTGCTTCGGGCACTTCCTCTCACTCACCTTCCCTCCTTAAAACGCATCCCCTTCTACTGCTTGTGCTTGTTTCCCGGCACAGGGCTCTCACCTTTGCCTGTGTTTGTGACTGGTTACAATATTCTTGTGGCAGACTGCACAGTTCACTCACGGTATGTGATGTGCTTTAGAGCAGCCAGTCTGCCTGCAAGGAGTTTTCATCTCAGAAGGAGGTTTCTCAGCGTTAACAGCTGCCATCTCCAGTATCCCTATTGGAATCTCAAAGTTGCCTACAGCCCACACAAACCTCTTTGCATCAGCTTTTGCAGCAGGATTAACTATGCAGCTGCAAACACTGAAAACCATGCCTTGTCCTGCAAGAAATAACCCCACAATGCTCTGAAGGTGAAGTTTTACCAGCACTGTGGATCTGGGCTCTGACATATCACCCAGCAGTTCCCAGTTAACCTGAGTCAATCCCATACATACAAGTGCATTTCTGTCAAAGAAGTCTAAGCACGCAACACAGAATTTATGCAACTTTATGCTGTTATGTCTACTTGTGGTAGACAGTTTTTAGCTGATTTGGCAGGACAGTCATGTGGTGTAGGAGCTGGTCTACTCCAACACCTTGTAGTGAAAAAATTGACTGGTCTAAATTTTCTAAATGTGTTTAACTTGCTGGAGTGCTAGATCCATGATTCATGTCATATGGCTGTGGCATTTTTGATCAATACAGGAACCCCCGAGTCAGATTTATTTTCTAATCAAGCAGCAGCCTAAAGCTCAAAACTTTGTGGCCCAGGCTGCAGACCTCAACCATGTGTGGGGAATCTCTACTTGCAACTCAGCTGGCAGCATGTTCAGAGGACAGTGGGGACTTTTCCAGCCTACTGTGTCTTCAAGGAGTCTGTTGTGGGCTTAAACTACACATAGGTTGTTGTCTCATTTGCCTTCATGTTCTTTAAAACTGAGATGCACCTCAAAAGCCACTGTTCCAGTTCTTTTAAGGAAAACCTCTGTCAAAGTGAAGTATAGAAGCCTGGGACTAATTTGGGCAGATTGTTATGGTCACTGCAAAGGATACTGGTATCCAGGAAGGTGCTGTTGTGCAGACCTTCCAAGGCCTGTGCTGAGGGGAGGAGTTGCGGCTGGAAACAAGACCACAGTGGCTGGAAGTCCCAGGCCAATGAGGAAAATAAGCAACTAGCACTGCAGAAGCAAAGCTGCATGCCACTGGCAGTGGAACAGAAGATCTCTTGGGAGGACAAAAGAGAGCAGGGTTAGTGAGGAGCCTGAAGGCCCTGCCGTGGTGTGATGAAAGTGGTGCTACAGAGGAGGGACTGGGAGCAAGGGGGTGGGGATGCTGCGTGAGTCACATCTGCACTACACTGATCTGTCCGGGCTGGAGGTGGAGCCTTATGGATGTCAGGGAAGGACAGCAAGGAGAAATTAATGTAACCAGGATGGGAGATGAGAGTTTGGGAGCAGGTTTTTCCTGTGTGTGTTCTCCAAATCTAAAGCCAGTGTAGGATTTATTAGGAGTTACTGAAGATGGTGACTTCTACTGCATACAGTCTGGGACTCCTTTGGGAGGAAGAAGTAGAAAGACTTGGGTTCCACGTTTCCTTAGTGCTCTCAAGATCCTCTGATGCTCTCCAGATACAGAGATCTCACCCAGGACTTTAAAATTTACAAGCATGCACACAATAGCCAAATGTGCTTTGTAATCTCTTCCCAGGCAACAGACGAAGTGGGTTTTGCATAGATTGGTACTTACTCTATTCAAGTTGAGAATTATTTTGAATGGAATACTCCCCATGAAGCATGTCTGGAACAGCATCAAACCCTATGTGCTGTGGGAGGCACATCCATCAGCTGCACTCTGGGGTGTATTCTGGAAAAGCTCACAGCTGGATAGGAGGATCCATTTTCCTATATACTTAAATGAGAAAATAGCATGAGCTTTTCTTCAGTCTCTTCTTGCCAACATCTGGCCATGACTTAAAATGAATTTGCACAGTTGCTATGAACTGTATCTGGGCATGCTTCCTTTGCCTACGGAAAAATGTGGGAATCTAATCATCCAGTACAAAAAGAAGGTGTTCCAGCTAATATGTGCCTCAAAGACCCTAAGGACATGGTTTTGGAATGTTTTCGAGGAGATGGATCAAAACTATTTTATTTGATATTCACCTACAGTTTTCTGTTGCCTGACTCCATCATATTTGCATGCAGCCAACAGGTTCTGTATTAGGAAAGGAAAATCCAGGCTGAGCTGCAGGCAGCTGAGATGTTGAACTGGCAGCTTTCACCCACCTGAGTCCACTCTCTCCCCATCCTGTCCCAAGAGGAGCATGGTGCTGCCTTGAGGGTGGGGGGCTCAGATAAGACATAAAACAGAAGCTGTGGCCATCTGTGGCCATTAAAATTCCATGACACCTTTTGGTACTGAAGCAGTTGGTGCTAAAAGTAGCCCACTGCAATGGAAGGCAGACAAGTCTCGAGCAGCCTGGTGAGAAGGTGCCTCACGAGATCTGACCGGGGTTTTTCTGCCTGCAGCAGAGAATGGGACAGACCCTTACACTCACTGCCAGAAGTCACTAATCCCAGAGTTGAGAGCAGAGCTGCTGCATCCCTGTGACCAGAAACCAAGCTGAAAAGGAAAGAGCTATGTATGGATTGTACAGCATGCTAATAAGAGAGCTCTATTGTTCCTGTGACTGCATTTACACACACAGTGCTGCTGGATGGTGGCATGTAAATGGACAAGTCTATTTGCAGGAGGTAGAACCACAGAATAGTTTGGGTTGGAAGGGATCTTTAAAGGCCATGTAGTCCAAATCCGCCCCAGAATTTTTTAAGCTTTTGGGATCCTGGGGATCCTTGCAGCAAGCCACACAGTGAGATGTAGCCTGACACTCCAAGGTTGTTATGTGAGATAAGAAGACTCTCAAGCTCTTGTTGTAGTTTGAATCCCATATCTGCAACTGTTAGAAAACTAAACTTGGGTGAAAGAAAACGCCCTACATAAAATGAACTGTAATCCACCACACAGAGGAGTAGAAAGCTGTGGTGATGGTGGGGACCTTTACTAACTGACAGTTTACAGATCCCATCCTCAGCACTTGCTCTCATCCCTGAGTCTCCCTGCTGTGCAGTGACCCAGGGCATGAACCAATACATCTGAAAAATAAACATTTTTTTTCCTAGAGTTGTTTTTTAACTGGATGAGTTCCCTGGTGTCATTCACCATGTGCTACATAGACAGCATGCTGGCATAGCTGGTGGCGCAGGGTATGTCAAGAAAGCAACAGAGAGTGGAAGGGGAGCAGGATTGCTTAAAATTATGTAAGTAGCCCTCATTCCAAAAACACAACCACAGCCTGCCCAGAGTGTTCTCCTGTGTGCCAGGCCTGACCTACAGTTTGCACAGAAGGAGTAAGGGGAATAAATGCTTCTCTCAAACACCCTTCAGCAATTCTCGAGTAATCAGTGCAAATCATCCCAAAATGCTGCCACTGGGGTTTTGCAGTTGATGCTTAAGGATGCTGGAGCTTTAGGAAACTAACTGTGAGGCATCCTAAAACTGAAAAACAACAGCAGCACTTTATGTCTTGGTTCCTTTCTGTCTGTAATAGGTCTTTTGAAGACTCCTGGGAGGAAAAAAATCTGGTATTTCCCTTTGCTCCTTCCCTGGCACATCCTGTGTGCCTGGGAGCTTGCTCACATTCCTGGTATCGCCCTCTGTTAGGGAGGTGTTGTGCCTGCACCGCAGGGGAAAAGCTGCTGGGTCTGGCATCCTCCCCAGGCACCAGCCCACCTGAGCCGCTGCCGGGGGCTGTGAGCCCTGTCTGGCTGCTGTGCTCCAGTTCTGTGCTGCCCCTTCCCAGGCAGCATGCGATCCTCTGCTGTACTCTGCCTTCCACAGGGAATGGGTTAACGCTCTAAAATAGTCTTTTTATGGAACCTCTTGGCAAGGCAGAAAACTTTCCCATTGCCAGGGCGTTCTTTTTATTCAGCAATTTGTTCCCAGAAAGCAGCCCATTTAAACAGGTTTTCTCTATTAAGGGGCATTTGGGGTTTTTTGAGCTTACTCAGTGTGCTGTAAACTGCAAAATAGTGTCCTACAATAGATTTGTCTGAGGGAACTGAAGTGTGTGCTCCTGTAATTCTGCCTACTGTGGGAGATTCTTGAAAGCCAGATGTCATATCCAAAGAGTAATTTGTGTTTACAAACACATGGCCACACATACTCAACATTTTCAACAGCCACCAAACTGAAATTCAAATCCTGCAATTTTGCTTGTCTACCCACCTGCCCTGCACACAGCCAAGGCAGGAAAAAAAACTTTCCAAAACTTGGATGGGATCATCTCTTTTATTTAGATGAGGAAAACACACATTGCTGTCTGCAGAGGGCTGAGTTTAACTTCCCAGCTGGGGCCTCTCATCTGTAAATTCTTGCAGACAGAAAAACACCAACTGCTAGCAAGATAATCCAATTTCCCTTCTTTCCCACTCAGAGGAAGACTGCCTGCTCCCCCACTCCATGTGGGTTTCAGTCTGGCAGAACTTCTCCCAACCACTATACCCCGGGCAAGATCCATATCAAAGCTTCAGCCCCCCAGGGATCATTAGAAGGCATTTATTTCTGCATATTTCAGTCATGGATGCAGGGGCAGGGGTGGAGGAGGCAGATAACTTTATTCACAATGCAAATAGGCTGCCCTTACTTTCAACCTTTTCTTTAAACCTGGAGATATTAAAAAAACATGAGCTCTTCTAAAATAATAAATACATTAATTCTGCTGGATGTTATATTGCTAGTGCCTCCAGAAAAGTGCCCTGGCACCATTTGATGGGAAAAGCCAGTGAAATCTGTTAACTCTGCTCTTGCCCTCACTCCCCAAATTGCTGGTAAAAGTTCAGTCGAGTGGGCTGAACCCATATTAGAGCACTTGGCTCATTTAAGAAAGATCATTAGTAGGTAGTTTTGCACAACAGGACTAAGTTGCTTCAAGGACTGAGGGGAAAGTCAACCCAATTCTCTCTGCAAATTTGAAGCACTAGTCTGTGATTTACTAATAGGGAGCAGGGAGTTATTAAGCTCATCACAACACAGCATCCTGCTCCTCTAGTCCAGAGGGAGCCAGCTATTTAATAAATCAGAAACCAGTGCTAAGCTACAGGGATAAAAGGATCTACATTAATATGAAAATATTAATATCTGGAAGAGCAGATTATAATCTAAATGGGTTAGAAGGAGATAGCACCATTGTTTAGAAGAAACAGCTTGCTCCTAATCTCATTAGAGCTGTAATCATACTAGCAATGGAAGATATCTTCAGACCCTTGAAAGCAGTTTGGAGGTCTGGTAAATGTGATGATCATGCTGGGTGGGTTCAAAAGCCGCCTAAGGCTGCCTTTCAGTGTCAGCTGGATCTGTCTGAAGGAAGCAGAATGTTCAGCTGAATTGGATGATGTGGCTTTTCCTTCTGAAAGACGTGCAGATTTGCAGAAGTTCTGCACCCCTTGCAAAAGTGAGCATTGCCCAGAGACGCTCACGACTGGGGAGGTTTCTCTGCTCCACTTCCCTCCAAAACTTCATCTGGAGCCACAGGGCAGGCAGGTGGAAATCTGTAAGATGGAGCTATGTTCTCTCTGCCTCACTTTACAAACCAAAGGAGACTTGGCATAGCAGTGCCTGCTATGAAAGGGTACAAGAAGTTGGGGTCAAAGGGGCTGTTTCCCCCAGGCCACGGCCCCAGAGCAGCCCCTTCAGGGTCCTGTCTCTGCAGTTGCCTCAGGCACTGCTGGATGTGAAGGGTCCAACCCTCACTGCTCATGGACTGCTTCCCTCCAGGCCTCCCATTTTTTCCTCACCTGTATTAGGGGAGCAAGCCTGTCCTGGCAGAGACTGTGATGCAGTCTGGCACATGCAGGCAGCTCCCTGAAGACGTGGTGATGGCTTGCAACCTGTCTACCTGCATTGGTCATGTCCAAATGATAGTGGTTCCTCCTCTGCCAGTGGGACAGCTGCTTTCCTGGGTTTCTCTCTGCCACCTTCAAAGACATTCTCAGATTGCCTCCTCACTCAGCCCCCAAGGCATCCTCATTCTTCTTCCAGGAGCCTCAAACATGGTCCCAAGCTTGGCGCTCACAGCTATCTCCAATCATCTTTCGTCTCTTTTTGCACAGGATCTGCAATGGATGGTCAGCATCCCTGCTCCCAGGTCTCTTGCAGACCGTCTTCTTTCAATGTCATTAAATCTTCCGGATCTGTGTCCAACTGAATGGCTCTGAGAGGCTTTTGTATAAAACAGGCATCTAATCAAGTCAGAAGCCTCCAGCATTTGCCCATTGAAGCATGGTGTGGTTTATCTTGGGGCTTTTCACCAACAGCAGCATGCAGGTCCTGCAGCTCAGCCCTCAGCTCAGCAACATCAGCATGGTGATCTCTGCAGCAGCATCGTGTTTGGCTCATAAGAATTGTTCCCACACTTCATCATGGGGATAGCTCACCTTGGCAGTACTGTCACATGGTGATAAACCCAAGAGCTCTGTTCAGAGCTCTTTTCGTTTTAAATCCAGTCAAAGTGTGAAATGGTCCAGATTTAATTAGCAGAGAAAATTCTGCAAAGAAAATGCAACAGCTATTACTGATGAGAAGGGTGAAACCAAAGTGAGACTGCATTGCTAAGAGCTGTTATTTTCCTCTGGCAGCTGTGACACTTCCAGCCTTAGTCACTGAAATAAATTTTCCAGCAGATCCTTCAGGGAAGTGCCCAGTCAGGCCAGCAGTCTGGCTCACGCTTGCCTCATTACAGACCCAGCCATGAGACATTGCAAACAGACAAACTATGGCCCAGCTGCCCAGCCAAGGCTGGCACGTAGGGCTTAATCCACTCAAAATATGAAGGACCTTCCATAACACATAGTTTTGATTTTCACAAATATTGAGACTATTCTTTGCATTAATGATAAAGTGGATTAAACATGCCCCATTTTCCTAGATAATGCCCCTCTGGAGTTTCACTGGGACCAAAGTGGATCTGGCATTTAAACTAAAGAAATCCCTGTTTAGCGTGTGGGAGTCTCTGGAGAGGCCTCAGATCTGCACTGCAGCTGTGAAATACAGCATCTCCTCTGTTGCTTATCAGAGATCTATGTTTCTCCTGGGAAAATTTTGCCCAAAGGATTCAGCCCTTGCCAAATTTTCTACTGGAATTTGTTTGTTTATTTTAAATTTCTTTTTAAACATCTGAAACCAACAAACTTAAAATATGCTCTAAATCTATCAACTTGAGTTAATCTCTTAAAATAAAATTATTAAAAAATTAATTCCTCCAGGCTACAAACTTCTATTTCTAAGACTTAGTCTAAAATAGATTTAAATTACTGAAATTCTAAACCCAGGAAATATGAGGTTTAATTGGAAAGAATCACAGTTTTTCTTTTCTCCTGTGCTACTCCACTTGCTCTTGACATCTGATTCTCCCGAATTTTAAAATGGTCCATCTCAAACAGGCAGATGTATATATAATGCTGTTCTTTTGACCCCTGTGCCCACTTTGCAGCCACAAGGAAATACAGGTACCCAAGGAACAAGTCACTCAGGGACAGCTCTGCCTCATGTCCTCCTCACTCAATCCTCCAAGACAGCTTCCCCCTTTTCTGTGCTCTCTTCCTTCTTTGTGTCTATACTCATTTGTTGTGCAAAAAATATCAGGGCAGGAATGGAGCCAAATATTTTAGGTCCAGTACATCATCTAATGTCTTCCATGGTTTCCACCATGCTGAAAGGCAGAATTCTGCCATGATGCTGTGTGGGCCTGGAGATGGCATTTGGCTGTGAATGCAGCTGCATCTCCCACAGCTTCAGAGGTGTTCCAAGCAAGTGGGTGGGCTGGGATCTATAAATACTGATCCAAACTTCAGTTTATAGGGAGAGATGGTAGAAAACACACAACTACAATCTGTTTCGAGAATTTATTAATATTAAATCCTCAGGAGATATCTCTGCTTACTTCACAAACATCTGTTTGTTGGAAATACCATTCTGATAACCAATTTTCTCAGCCTCAGCACTGTAGCAGTACAGATGCTACAGATGAAGATGATCATATGGTCCTTTTGGTCTTTGTGCAGGGTTGCTCTCCCCAGTACAGTTCTTTTCTCACAGGTGCACCATATATAGACATCTGCAATACATGAAGCACTTGGGCATCAGCAATCATAACCAAACCCCCAAAGTGAAACTTCAAGGAAGAGTACTCCCCAGGGACCCCCAGTCCTCTGGGTAGGATGCATTTTGAACTCTAGTGGTGCTAGATGGAGATCTTCCAGTGTATCTCAGCATTAAATATGTTGTCCTGGAAATAGCTTCAACTGCGTATTTTGAATGGAGTCTGTTTGCTCTGGAGAGAGCTAATGGTCAGCTACCTGTAGGCATTTTTCCCATGTCATCATCAGAATCCTGTTGACCAGTAACATACTGAGCTGTCTGATGTAAAGCATGGCCAAGAATGGAGAATCCCAAGTTTCTGCCTCTTTCTGGTGGCTATCCAAGGCATATGGAGAACAACTTCGTAATAAAAAGTGAATTCTGATGTTTGTATCCACATTCAAACTGTTGCAGTGTGTACAATGACTTGTATTTTAAGAGCCTGGCTACTCTGTCTCACTATCCTGGAAAAGACTTTGGAATATTAAATAGAGAACAATCCCACTATCAGCAAACACTCCTCTAAGAGATAAATACAGTAAAAGAGTCATACTTGTCTTTCTTAGCCTATATTGATATAATCTCAATTCCATAGGGTATTTCATTTGAAGAACTATTCTGGAATTATTCAGAGAACATACATGTGATGGGGTAAATGAGTAGAATATGATTTATCTTTAAAAGGTCAGACTGTGTACCAGTACATATTGCTAAAAAGTGTATTTCATTGTATGAGCAGCTGGTTGGATGTCTTACTATGACACATCAGCATTGTGGTACTGTACATTTTGAAGGCAGTGCTAAATTCAGATCCTGGCTCCAGCTGAAGGGCTCAGGATGCCATGACTTGCTGTTTGGGGCACTTGCTGAAGAGAAAAGCAAAGTTCAGGGTTGGATCCAGACGGAGAGCCCCAGAGTTGCTATTTTCCTGCTGCCAGGAACACTAGTTTTGGCTTCCTTGCTTGACTAGGAGTGAATGGGACTGGTTTGGTTTTCTTCCAGATGGGTTTTACTTTGCCTCATTATAAACTTCACCATGCACTGTCCTTTCCCCTGCCTTATCTCTCCTTCAAGGGCAAAGCTGGAATGTAAGAGGGGTGCTTTTGCTGGGAGCTGTTCTGAGCTGAGAGGACAGGCAAAAGTGACCCTTTATCCTGCTTGGTGTTTCAAACAGCTTCCGCCTGCGGGGAGGGGATGTATTGAGAATGTGTGAGAGAAAACACTGAAAAGGGAAAAAAGGCACAAAAAGGGAGGAGAAAAAAAGTACAGCAAGGAAGCTAGAGACAAACTTCAAGTTGTGGATTATTTCTCACCCAGGCTCTAATTAGGAAGCCTCTTATGGGACTGTGAAGCTGTCAGGCTGCCAAATGTCAGCGTGTTTATCGGAGATGAGGTAAGTCTCCTGTCTGCAGCAGCGAGTTTGGTGCCACGATCCTCCCGGGTCCTTGCGGCGTGTGTGACTCACTCGGCACTGGCACCTCCGGGGGCTGCGAGGCGCAGTGGAGGGCTCCTTCTCCTCCTTTAAAACCCCAAAAATAACCCCTTTCCTGGGATTTGGCCTCTTCATGCTGGCTCTGCATGGAGAGGGTTAACCATACAGTGCAGAGCAGCTTCAGCGTATGTGACTCAGATTCCCGGGGAAATCCCCAGCTTATCTGATGGAGCCTGTTAGTCTCCTAATTGAATAAGCTCCTATTAAAAGTGCAATGTTTTTTAATGACTGCTAACAACGGGGGCCAGATTCTGATCTGATCTTTCGCTTGGGATGGTTTTTGCTGCTGGTCGGGCCCAGCCCCTGATGGCAGCCTGGCCCCCAGCCCCAGCGGCCCCGGCGGAGCTGCAGCCGGGCACGGAGGCTCCAGGGCGGCATTTTGGGGTGCGGGTGAGCCACCGGCCGCTGTAACACGCAGGAAGGTTTATTTGGGATCTCTAGGAAGAGGCAGGATGCTGCAGTGCAGCCAGCAGAGGAAAGCATTTGTTGGGAGGCTACCAAGGATTTCATGTAAAATAATTGCTGCAAATATTTTTTAGTGATTCGAGCCGTGCTATGAGTAATTAACTTTCCCGGTGTTGAAATCAGGTTGATTTGTTGATTCTGCACATAAGATGTTGTCTGTGTCTGCCTAGGAAAAATGTTGTGTATGGGTCTGCATAGGCACATTCAAACCCTAATTTTAATTAGAATTATGTGTATAATATCTGTATCTCCTTTTTCTCAACAGGAATTGACTTTGAGAAGGTACTTGCCTAACAGGAAAATTTAAAAAAATGTGATTAGCATTTAAAGTTAGTGGGTTCCAGGGTACTTCCGAAGGAGACCATAACACCTCTGATTTCAGCTAGGCTCAGGGTGGGGTTGAGCTCTTTTGCATGACCCTGTGACCACATTTGCCTTTCTTTTCCTACCTGGAATTCCCAGTGGGTTACCCAAGCCTACTTGACAGCAGAACCATGTAAAGTTTTCTAATAAGACTGGTTTTTTTGTTTCTTCTTGCAAGCCAGGAATGAGATCTGACCACTTTCACCCCCACACATCTCCACACCTACCCATCTCCTCTGTGTCCTTTTTGCTTTTCTCCTAGGAAAGTTTCTATTAAAATGCAGGAGCTTCTTTTAGGAGGTCCCAGACATTCACACTGGCACTGAGCTGCTGCTTTAGAAGTTTCATAGCAACCCGTAAGTTGTGTTTTTTTCCACACAATAACAATAACGAAGTGTCAAAAATCTCAAGCTGCTGTTATCAGAGGCAGAGTCTAAACTCCATTTCTCAGCCTGTTTTCTATTCCCCACTCCCGAGTTGTCAGATGCTGTGACACGGCTCCATCACACCACGACTAGCAGTCCCAACAAACAGAAAATGATTTCCAACTGGCAAACACGCTGTTTACTTTCCAGAAAAATTGCACTTTCCCATCTGACAGCTGATCAAGGGATCTCCTGCTGCTGTCAGCATGAAGAAGTGTTTAAACACAGGGATGGAAGTTTAAACATTTTCTCATTATCACAGAATAAAAAAAAAATTAAAAAATAATAAAAAATAAAGGCATTGAGTCTCTCCGACCACCTGCTGTGCCAGTAATGAAGCGATGTCACATGACCAGCCGGCGAGGACTTTTATCTCTGCCCCAATATCATTACTGAAGTGACACCTGTCACATGACCCGCATCAGAGCTTTCATCTGGGCTCCCCAAATGCAGTTCTGGCTTGTGAGGGGGATTTTCCTGGCATTTCCCTCCCCCACACACACTTTAAAGAGCATTGCCCACTTGCACCATTGCAGACAGAGGTTTGCTAGTTTTAAAGCCCTTGGATCTTTTCTTGGACATATAAAATTTGGCCAACAAACTTGCTCCAGGCTGAAACAAAACAGAATCCTTGCCTGGGAAAGAAGTTATTTCATTTACTTCCAGATGTTTTTAAACCAAATATTTAAGTCTGATGTTAAATTCTCTTAACATAAAGGAGGATGTTAAAGCATTTCTCAAAAACCTCAGATTTGCTTTTGGATTTTTATTAAGTGGTGAGAAGGAACAGTTTGATGACCCTTAAGCACAATGATCTCCATTTACATACACTTCATAAACTCTCACCTGCTTTGCCCAAGCATCTTGCCCTGCCAAAAGAAAATATTTTCTGGGAAAAAAAAAAAAAAAAAAAAAAGGTAAAGGTCAGTCCTGCACTTCTCTGCTAATGTCTGGGACTTCTTGTGAGGTGTTCAACAACAAACATTTGGATTTGAGATGGGCCAACATAAATGACAGCAGTACTGAGTACTTACTTGCCAGAACTCATTCAGTTATATCAAAACAACATCAGACATTCAAATGTGACAGGGGATGATCACACCACAGGAACTAGATGTGAGCAGGCTGGAGATAAGAGAATATGAACTTTATGGATTTTTCCACCTTCTCCTTTCCTACTCCCCACTCATCCATGATTAAGTCTGGTACTTTTCTCCCTGCATAATCTGATTCAGCTCACTAAAACAATGAAAAACTAACTCAGCAAAAGAGTTCATAGTCGTCCATCTGTTTAGTGAATTAAATCAGTTCTTCAAGGGCTTACAAAGGTGACAGAGAGAAAAAGAGAAAGACTGTAAAGCTTGAAGCAGGGAGGGAAACGGGGGAAGCAGAAGTGCCTTTTGGGTGGCACTAACAGGGTACATGGATTCAGACATGTTTCTTGCTACCTACTCCTGATTCATTACAACACTACAGCAATTTTCCCCGAAGGCTGCTGCCCCTGAGATTGTGCAGGCCAGGAGATGGAAAATCTACTGAGACAGTACTCCTGATGTAAATAGTATTCCCATTAGCTGAGGAGAGGAGTGGTTTGGAGTCAGTTTCTCTCTGATCTGGCATATTTTAGGCATTGGGCCTACAATGTTGAGTTAATGAACAGAAGACTGCTGGGTTGCAGCATATCCAGGGTCATCCTGGCTCTCTGCCCCTATAGATGCAGAATTATAAGGTATCATTTGACTCTTTGGCAATTTAGCATATGGCTAAATTTAGCAAGGGCATGGCCATTATGGGGTGGCAGCTATGTAAAACAGCAAAGCCATTCTGTCCTGCTGCTTCAGGGCAGAAGAAATTTACAATTGATGCTCTGGATAGACCATGAGGAAAAGTGACTCAGTTCTCATCATTAGATCCCTCACTGCCCATGCATAACAAATCCTTTCATTCAACATATCTTGAACATTTAGTAGCTCTCAATTAGGAGCAGACATTCAGCCACAACCACCCCAGTGCAGGCCATGGAGATCCTGCTTCTTCACTGCTCTCAGTCCAGACATCTCCAAAAATGCAAAAGCAATGCAAAACAACCTCTGTCCCAACTTGGGCATCATGTATAGCTGCTCTCTTCAGTATTGCAAAGGGAGGTCAGGTCATTGAGAGTGACTGATGTTTGGGAGATCAAGTCCATGCAATCTACAGGTATAAAGACTTTTGGGATACAGCTTGCATTTTCATCAAGGCAGAGAATTTTAAGGAACATAACATAAGGAAAATCTTGTCCTCTTAACTGAGCAGTGCCTGCAGACAGTCTATGTCCCCCTTTATATAGCTAATCTATGCATTCCTGTAGCAAGGGCAAAGGGGAACAGAAACCGTTTTGCTGCTTCCTGCCCAGATCTGCAGTGTGTGCTTGGTAAACAATGGACTGGAGTGGGGCTGGAGATGCAGCTCTCTTAACTAAAAGCTCACCTTTCAGCTTTTCACCTTTCAGCTGTTTCTGTGGCTGCCACCCATGGCTCCTTGACTGGTTTTGTTCCAGTGCCTCAAAGCTCTGCATAATTCTTGCTCAGAGTTCTTCCAGCCATGCCAGTGACACTACTCAGATGAATAAAAATATTCAAGAAGGTTTATATGTCTGCACCTCAGTGATTTATCTTTGTCTTCCTTTTCTTCCCAGATGTACTGTGATGTTACACCAGGGCTACTGGTTTCTATGTCCCAGAGGTAAGAAAAAGTATCTGAGAAAACTGAAACCAAGCAGACTAGTACTTGAACACAGTAAATTACTTGCTTTCCCAATTCTTCCAGGAAGAATTCTATGAGAAATTTCAGAGTAACTGCAGTTGGAAAAGAGGTCTCTGATTTCCCCATGTATCCCCATCAGCACTCACCTCAGATTAGCTTTCCTTCTTATGGTCTGTCAGCAGCCTTGAGATCAAGGAGATTAAAACACTGTGGAAAGTCATTAATGAGCCAGGACTCTCTGCAACAGCTGGACCAAAAATGGACTGCATTTGGCTGCATCTTAATTCTCTGCCATCTCCCCTCTGCTCATCAGCACCTGCACACATTTGGGATGCTGTGTAAGACCCCTGAATTCAGCTCTAAGCAACCAGTCTGCAATGCACATGTCTAATGCTCTGCTGGTGTGGAACCAGTATGCTGGTAATCCTGTTAGTAATGGCAGAAGCTCCCTCTAGGAAATTATCACAAACAGTCTTAAACAATTCCTTTTGTTGACAACTCTATCCAAGAAACCATCTTCCCTGGAGACTTCACTCAACTTTTGACTAATCCCCTCCTTCCCTCAGGAGCTCTTTTGTTGAAGGAGATTGTAGGCATACCCCAGGAATGACAGGTCTCTGTAAGCCTTGGATGAGCCTCTACATTCTTTCAATTGTCAGTCCCCATCTGTCCTGTTTGTACATCGATCTTCTGGTCCAGGGAGCTCTCTATTAAGTGACACATGGCTGAGTATATTCTGCAAGTCCACTGTCCAGACTGTGCTGTTACCTCTTCGTTGCCAAGTCAATCCTTCTGACATTGCTTTCTGAAAAACAAAAGGCAGGACATCTGCACAATTTCATTCCCTTCTACTGAAAGGTGACTTTTGAAAAACACACACCCCACCCCTCAAACTGTGTCCTTTTTTTTGTAATCTCAAAGACTTTTCTTCATTTTCTAAATATAAGGAGTTATTTCAAAGGTCTTTGGTGTAAGGGAGGGTACAATCTGCCCCTATTGCAGAGGAACTCTATGAGGGGAAAAATCCATAGGCTAAGTCCTGAATCAAAAAGAAAAATAAATCCCAATTACAAATATTCTGCAGGGCTAGTGCCTTCAGTTATTCTGCTTGTCAACAGTTGGTTTAAAACAGGCTTTTCTCTTCCTGTAGATTCAACTACACTTAGCTGGTACAGTATCACACACATGTAGGAGGTGCAGCATTAGATATCTGAATATTTATTTTGAGAGGGAGAATGAGAACAGTAGCAGATTCCAATGACCCATATGTTCCTCCTCAGCAGGTAGAGGGAAAGTGGTGGGTGGAATAGGGCAGAAAATGGGTGGAGTGTTGGCATGGAGCATATATCACCCTGGGACAGACAACTGACAGTATCTCATCTTTTCCTGAAACCAGAAGGAGAACAAGGAGGAGTCTGTGATGATGTTTTGACCCTTGTTGTGTTGCTCAGGGCCCATGGATTCAAAAGGAGCCTAGTATGTTTAGTTTTTTGGTTTTGTCTATTTTTGTAACGTAAGTCAGGTTGGTAAAGGAAGGAAGGCTGGCCAATTTCATTATGTTCCCAGGAAATTCCATTCTCTCATGTGCCAACGTGAGGCTGTTGTGCTTTAGATGCCTATCTGCCTCTCATTAGATTTGAAAAATCATACAGAAGCCCCTGCTTTCCATTGGTAGCCTATTAAAATGACAGAAAAAATTACTGTAACCTTGCTTGCATGCCTGAATCCAGATACCTTTTTTAAAAAGAGAATTAATAATATGAACACCATCACATATAGAATGTTTTCCTGCAATGAACTGCAGAAGAAAACTTGAGTTGACATTTAAGCTTGTCTAGCATGCTTTGTAAGCAGCTAAAAAAAAGGGACACAATCATTTTGAGGACAGGTTAATATATAACAAAAATGTTAAGAGTTTCTCCCACTATCGTAAGCTTTCACTATTTTAGATGATATATTTGTGAAATGTTCTCTAAATCATTTCAAATGGGCCAAATCCAAGTTCATAGAACATTGATGCATGAGTGCCCTCCTCAAGTGAGCTGTCCCAGAAGCCTTAGTGGAACTGACAGCCAGCTTTTCTGGCAGGATTAGTTCCTCTCTGATCACAGAGAGGGAAAAGCCATCCTGTCTGCACTCAGCTGAGCAGGTGAGCAGGGAAGGCGTTCAAGCTGCTTCCAAAACACAATCTGGTCACAGCACTGGCAGTGTCAGGTCTTTCTTCAAAGGATTCCAGGCTGGCCCCTCTGCCTGCTGTTGTCTACATGGTGTGGGCAGAAGGGGTAGAGAGGCTGTGAGACCAGGCACTGTGTGCTGGGACCTGATCCTATAGCAGGTACAGCATCCACACGCATTTGAAAGCACAGATGGGTACCTGAGGTGTGTCCTGCTGTCCTAAGGCTGCCTCTTAGCTTGGCAGACAATAACACAGTCAGACTAATTTGGCCTCAAAATCAGTTTCCAGGTCTGCCCTGCAAGCACACACCCAGCAGCGGCACTGACAGGACACATGCTGCTAACAAATGCACAAAGTAAACAAAGAGACAGGATATAATAAAAGGATATTTTCTGGTAATTTCTTTTAATAACAGTGATTTTAAGTGACCTTTTGGTCCTCTGTAACAAAAACATGAAAAATATTGATGCTGAAGCATAATTTTGAAACCTGACATTAAAATAGCGATTAATTAAAGCCAAAGATATTACAAGATAAGGAGATTTTGCCTAGCTCTGCTCAGGTTCCAATGTGTGTGAAATCAAAACAAGTAAGGTATGAAATATGAACTCAGTAGGCAAGGACAAAGGAGAACAAAGCAATTTGGTCAGTTTAAGCAATGGGGAAATGAAGCAATACTTTGACTGCAGAGGCATTGGAGGAAAGGGCACTGGTCTGAGACTTGGCAACATGACAAAACAAATCCAAACCTCCCATGATACCACTGAACATTGTCCATTGGGGGCCATTTGCCCTTCTCTCTGAATATGAGATTTCCCACTTTGTTCTCACCCTGGATGTGATCATCAAGCCCTGACTATCAAATCTGTTTTCCCACCTTCAATACACGAAGGAATTCATGTCCTAAGGGTGATGGCAGCAGCTTTGACAATGGCAACTACATGCTTACCCAACAATTATTCAGTCATCCATGGTTTCTACCAAAACTTGCTCAAACCTCCTGAGACATGGCCTTTTCCATAAGAAGCAAACAGGTCACAGATTTCAGGTTGCAGTCTCACTCCTGGAACTGTGAGCACTGATTGTCCTGTGGAAAAATCAGGTTAAACAGAAAGCTGCAAAAGGGTCCTTTTCCTTCATTGTGCTGCTTTCTTAATGCTCTCCTGTGACATTAGCTGCAATATAAATGAATTCAAGATCCCATTTCTTACAGCTGCATTCCTTCTGATTGTTTTTGGAAAATTATTTCTTTAATCTAGACACTCTTCTCTAGAAATCTCATTTGCAGTTTCTTTTCTTTTTTCTTTTTCTTTTCCTTGGAGCAACCAGCAAAATACTATTTGGTAGAACAGTGGTAGGAAGGCAACCCACTAATCAAAAGGATTCAAATGGATCTGCGCACTGCCAAGCTCTCTCCTTCCCACCCAGCAGAGGGGAAAAAAAGAAAAAGAAAAAAGAGATAGAGCGAAGGCACAGAGCTTCTCTCCTTCAGCAATCTCACAAATGCAAAACCTTCCACTCCAGTGACTCCTCATTAACTTACCAAATCTGACAGTCTAATTATCGTAGCTGCTTCACGCTTAGAATAAATAAATACTAAAGTGGGTGTTTAAAGAAATTGAGCAGTGAAATTCAGTCATCTAGACAGTCAATAGAGAGTTTATTTTAAATTTTTATATTCTTATGTATTTATATCATTTTAGGAAAGATAATGAGATAGTTGTCTTTCAGGCTAATTGAGTTCCTATGCTCATGGTTGCTTGCTGTCACAATCTCAAACTTAGCTTTAACTTTTGTGCCTTAGAAATCTGATCACTACCTCCCTATTTACTCTTTTCTGCTGATAACTGGGTGAAGTCACAAGTGCACCTGAGGATGGGAAATTACTATGTGAGACTTCCAGTCTGGATGTCTTTTCACAGCAAACAAGACAACTAAATCTTTTCAGATTTGCATTTAAGAGTGTTAAAGGGAAAATGGAAGTTAAAGAAACCTCAGCTATAACTTGCAATTAGACAAAACACAGAAAAACGTCTGCTAACCTCTGATGCAATAGTGTCTGCCTCCACGAAGGGTATTAACAGCACTCCCCCCAAGAGTGGTTCGTCTCCCTGAACAATAAGACCTTTATAGAGATTCTCTGGCCTGAGATCAATGGGAGTCAGAGCATTTGATCCATGTCTGTAGGACTTTGTTTCCACAAGTCATGTGGGCCAAACTTTGCGCCAGTTGCTTTTGCAAGAGCAGGAGCTGGGGAGTGAGCAAAGGAAATTTTCCTTTTCCCATCTTCCCCTTTGCCCCGTGCTCCTAAACAGTGTCCAGCACAGTGGCTGCCCCAGGACAGCATGCAGGGAAAAGCTTCAACAGGGCAACATGTCCAGGGCCCTGTGCACTTGGCAAGCATCTGCTGAGATGTTGCAACAGCTCTTTCCTAGGGTGGTGGCTTAATGACACAATACAAAACTTTCATGTCCTGTCAGTATGAAGGCAAGCACATCTTCCACTGCGGGGATCACACCAGGTGAAGGGGGGTGGTTTCCTGAGTTAAGTGAAGATTTGTTTTATCACCTCACAGATAAGAATGCTTCTGGCTTAGGAGGGGCAGCTGATTTCCTGCTCATCACCAGCTTTGGTTTATTCCCGTATTAAGACACATTATAAACCAGACTCATACACCTGGTAGGAATTTTCTAGGTGTCTGTATCTGACTTACAGTGAAGGATATCTGTTTGCTGTGTACAGAGGTCACAAAGCAAAGTGGTAAAAAAAATCAAGTATGAACTATATGAACCTTTTAGCTGTGTAGGAGAACCGAGGGAAACCAGCCAACCCAAACAAGGGATGATGAAAGCCAGCTCTTCTTTATATGTCCCCTGCAATAACATTTCCCAGTGCTGGCTAATCCCAACAGGAATGGGATTTTTAGTAGGCAATGGCTTGCAGCCTTAACCTCCTCATTGCCCACACTTACTGACTTGCTTTGTCTTAATTTAGATGCAACAGACATTAAAATGACTGTCAACATCAAGCCTCCCTCCTCCTCCTCCTTGTCCCTGAAAGGCTGAATAGTGGGCTGTTTCAGGAGAAATGGTACAGTGTCTTCACCATCTGGTGCGCTGATTTTGTGTTTCTGGGGGAGATAACAATTAGAGACCATTTGTACCCAAAAGAGCAAGTACCTCCTAGTCAAGCTGAGATCCCATCCATGCAACACACAATCCTGATGGAACACGTACTGGAATTCACTGACTGCTGTGCTGAGGGTACAGCCAGGTTTGAACGTCTCCTACACTGAGAGAAAGGTCTCTCCTGAGACTGGGCATTGGTCCAGTGGGGAAAGGATCTGAGCTGCCAGCTCAGGCCTCCCTGGCCCCTGTGTCTGTGAGGTTTAGCCAGAGCTCTTCTTGCAGCGTGTTTTTTTGGGAGTGCATTGTTGAAAACCCCAAATCCCACTGCTTCCCTTCCCTTCTCTTCTAAAGCATTGGAGGGGAAAAGAGAGGGAAAATAAACCAAATCTATAACTAAGAATAATAAGCTGCAATTGTTACTGTGTCTGACCTGTCTGACAACAGAGTGAGATACCTCCTCAGAAGGCCCTTTTGCACTTCAGGACTGACACTGAGTTGAGAGCACAGCTCGTGCTTTCTTGATTCAAGGATCTCATCTTTCTTCCAGGAGGGATTAATTGGACAGAAAACATTCTGCTTTAGCAGGTGGCAAAGGGTTAGAATGAAGTTTTATCAGAGCTGCTGCAATGCAGGGCTGCACTGCACAAAGATAATTGTCTCAGGATTGGCTCTGGCCAGAAAAAGGACAGCAAATGCTCCGGTTTTACAAAGGTCCTCACTGCCACCCCTTAAGCTACTAGCCTAAAGGAAAGGAAGCTGAAGGAACCCCAGCATCTCTCTCTGTTTCTATATGCAGAGGTGCTGGTGGCACATGTGGAATTAAGATCACCGAGATGATGAGCAAGGTTTGAACCTGGACCTCAGGAATCCCCTCCTAGAGCTACAGGCACAGGAATGAGCAGCTGTAGGAGAGGCCCATCTGTGGGCCAGTCCCACTCAGAGGACAGAGAACCTTCTTCTTCCCTTAGAGCACAGGCTACTCTTTTTTCCCAGCACTTTGTGCTCAGATGAGCATAGCAACAGCAACCTGTTTCACTCTGTAGGAGCTGCTCTCGAGGAAGCAAAGAGCCCTGTGCTCCCTCTCCCTCTTCCCAGGGGCAGTAGGCAGCCTCTCACCATTAACATTCCCCCTAGGAATCAGAAACATGTTATTTGGAGGGGTACTTAACTTCGAAACAGTGATTTCTCCAATTATTTTTTCCCAGGAGCTGACCTTTGAAAAACATCCTCTAGCTTCCAGCTTGTCATAACAACTTATAAAAAGGACAGTTATGGATACAATTATTTCATAAAAACAGAGAATAATTTTTTAAGAGAACCTTTTATTTTTTCAAATCTTGTTTCCCTCTTACTCTCTTACACACCTTGGGATTAAACCCCTCTTCTTTCGCCTTTCATCTCCAGATTACATTCTGCCCTTCTGCTTTAACTTTCCCTTTCAGAGGATGGCAACTAATAGCCAGCATCCTCCAGAACAAAGTGGGAACAGAATATATTTAAAATCTGCACTGTTATCATAGCAACAAGAATTTTAAAATGCTACAGTTAAATTCCAAAAGAGTGTTATGCCAAAGTGACACAAGTGAGCAAATGTCTTAAACAATTATGGCAATAGGAATGGCTACATGGGGAATTATTCAGAATAGCCTAAATTTTACAGGCTTAATGAGTCACTCATGAATATGGTCTTGCATGATCGTACTGTACTTGTTTCTGCCCTGTGCACTTTGATTCTGTTCTCAGCACATTGGTTGCTATGATAACACCATGCAGTTTCCTGTCCACACAACACTTCTTGCTGCAATATGGGGGATAATAATTATGGGATGGTGCCTAAACCCAGGTGAAAAGAATCTGTCCCCTCACTGGCAGCATATCAGAGAGACTGACACATTATGCCAATCTGTTTTCTCATTCCTTCTCTTTCTCCTCACTCTCTCCCTTTCTCTCACACTGTCTGTCTCTGTACCTGTTTTTTTCCTCTCTCTCTCTCTCTCTCCCTTCTCTCTCTCTCTCTCAGCACTGACACTTTCATCTTCTCCCTTGGGGATTGGAGATGTCACTGCGGGAAGTGCTTGTCCGCCTCTCTGGCAGCAGCAGAGCCCTGTGGCTTTGACAAACCTCATTTAATTGGGAGGAAGCCAGGAGGGTTTGAAAGAACTGAAACATCCACGAAACTCCTTTTATCAGGCATAATTTAAACTCTGCATGGAAAAAACCCTATATGTATAAAGAAAAGTCAACTTCCCTCCTGCTGTGCGTGCTCCCCTCCTCCCCCCCCGGCACAGGCAGGCTCCTGCGAGATTCCATCTTTTCATTTTTCTAAAAGTGTCAAAGTAGATTTGTGCTCTGTGGCTGGGTGAACAGAAAAGGAATGCAGATGTCTCTCACTCAAGCACATACACACACAGAGCACCTTCTGAAGGGCAGCAGTTTGGGGGATTGGGAGAGATGCTAACTGGCTGCTTCTCCACTTGGGATGTGTTGCAGGAGCCAGAAATTTGGTTTTCCAATAGCTTGAAAACACAGTCCATGAAGGCTTTTTCTTAATTGCCCCTATCTTAAAAAACACCACCAAAGTAACTAGTGTATAGGGTGCCCAGGAGGCAACAGGGAAAGCAAGGTCTCTTTGGCCTGCAGCCCAGGAGGAGGGAGCTTTCCCTAGTGAGGAGCAGAACTGCAGCTTGGCAGACCCTGTATTTTTTGTCAGCTCAGGCCAGGAGAGGCACAACTGTGTTTGCAGCTGTGTGCTTAAGTGAAGGGAGCAAGGTAAAACTGAGGGAGAGCTGGTGTGACAGGGTACAAGGAACAGCTGTCTCAACATCAAAAGGGAGTGGGAGGAGCAGTCCAAGGGAATTGGGGCTAGCACACCATGCCGAGCAGATGGGAATTCAGGACATCAGGAGGGACCAGCGGGTGAGTTACACTGAATGCACAGTGTGAGCTGGGGAAACATCCAGGCCCTTGGGGTTACAGAATGGGGGAGAGATGACCTGTCAAAGCATATACACCTCTGCTTTGCAGAGGGCATGGTAGCAGCCCATCAAGGGCCAGTAGTATTAACACAGTGGTCAAGTAGAAGAAAACAAAAAAACAAGTTGTCAAATCTGGCACAGGATGTAAACTTTGCAGCTTATGGGAGTGGGGAGGGAGTGCAGGCAGAAAAGAGAGACATCCAGGTGAATGGCAGAGACTTTCAAAATAGAGAGGCAAGTCACAGTAAATAGCACGTGCAGCAGCTCTTTCTTGGTGAGATGGAATAGAGAGTTAACTTACCAGCAGGGACCTGGTAGAGCTGAGGAGGCAGAGAGCTGAAGAAGCCATGAAGAAGCGCATCTTGTGCAGAGATTCGGCCTCGAGGGAAAGCTGTGAGCATCCTGGAGGCCAAATTCTCTGCTGCTGGCACCCTGCTCATCCTAGGGAAACAGAAGAAAAAATAGCACAGGAGAGGAGGATGAGCCAGAAAGCTGGAACCAGAACATGACCCAGCCCTTCTCAGCTTGAGGCAAAGATAGTGGACGGACACAGGGGAGCTGGATAAACCCACCCCAGCTACACAGCTTTGCAGCACATTTGCTTTTCCATCTGAGTTTGACTATGTTGGGTCATATGCATCCAGGACTTCAGCTCAAACTCATGTTTACAGACAAATTTTGAAAACCTATTTCTGTTTTTTAAAAAGAAGGTTTAAGTGAAAGGGGAAATGATGTTGAGGAGACTCTATTTTACATGTTGTAACTGTAATATCAGAGTTTGGTGGTATCAGTTTACAGTGACAATCCAAATGTAAAAAATAATGTGACTGGCCCAATGAGAAGACTAGAGGTCAAACCTAATAAACCTAAAGAAAATACCATTTCCTCTTCTCCTACCCCAGTACCAGTAGTGCAGCTGGTTGTAAATTGTGTTGGGGATTCACAGAGAAGAATCTGTTTCTCAGGATGAGTGCTTCAAATAAATGTAATACACATATGCTCCATGCCCAGCAAACACCAATGCCAAGTGGCTGCTCCCTAGAGGAGTACACAGCTGGGGACAAGGAAGTGGAAGAGCAAAAACAAACCAACAAGGAAACAAATAAAAATAGTCATTTAGTTTTACAGCTTTTACTTTGTTTGTTTGTTCTGATCACATTTCAGCTTCAGAGCATGGCCTGTTGTGCTTCCTCCCTTGCCCCCAGCGGTGCTTCCCCTCCAAGTGACATCAGGAGCTGGGATCCCCCTGCTCCTGCACTCCCCCTCCCTATACAGGACATTTGACATGCTGACATTTTTGTTTTGAGGAGATAAAATGTAAAATATAAAAGAAGAGGAAAAAACACCAAGACAGAAGGAGAAAAAGAGACCCTGAGAAACAAATTTGTAGAAGGTATCTGGCCTCACTGTGGTAGATAATTGCTGAATTTTCACCTCCAGAAAAACAGCTCAAGTTCCCCTTCCTTGGGGATCAGGGATGGGACAGGGAGCAAAAGCATCCTGTCTGAGGCCTCTTGCTAGAGCTGCAAGACAGGGTGCCCTTGCCATGGCAGGTTCTTGCTGGAGACCTTCTGCCCCGTCCACTCTGGGCAGCAGCACAGTTCTGTGCCTCCCACCCTGGCCCAGGCTTCCTGGTGGTGGCCAAGCTCTGTGGAGAGCTCCCTTTTGATTTCTTAATTGTCCATGGAGAGTCATGGCTGAGCAGTCTGTATGCAGCAGCTCTTGCCTTCTCCCAAGCTGAGCATTCCAAGGCAGTTCTTTGGCCATGGCAGCACCAGGACTCTAAGGCAGAGATGGAGCTGGCCCACATTCAGCCCAGAGCTCTGCCATGGATGTGCTAGGCCAGCCCCTTGGTTTGACCTGAAATGGGGTCTGTCACAGGATTATGGCCAAAAAGCAGAAGTGCAGTATAGCACAGTCACAAGGAATATACTTATTTCTTTGTTCAGGCTGAGAGAGGATTTGTTCTGTTCCAGGACCTGCATTATAAGGGTTTGGGACATATTGAGCTTTCTGTGTTTCTCAAGCTGTGCGTGACAATGGCTGGCATTTCAGTAACCTGTGCTTTGCTGAAAACTATAGCATGTTTGTTCAGCCATTTAGAGCAGCATCTGGGAAATCCTGCTCTAAAGAGCAGCACATGTCTTCCCTAGCAGGGTTGGATCCCAAGCAATCAACTGAACAGATAATAAACAGCAATGAAAAATGTGGTTATGTCCTCAAAGGATATTTGATTATTGGCATCTTCATGTACACAATCTGAGGACAAATCCTGTCTCGTCTTTTCCTACCTATCTATAAAACCTGCTGTGTGCCTCAAAATCATTTTAGGGGGATTTGATTTGAATGAGTCCCTCAGCTAGGTTAGGGCACTTTGTCTGATTATAAATTTCTTTCACTGATACATATATATCCAATGTGTGTGTGTGTGTGTGTGTGTGTGTGTGTCTCCGTATGTGCCTGAAAAAACACTCCCTTCCTTCAGCACACTCGGGAGTGATTCAGCAGTGCTGGTGTGTCTGGTCAAGCTGTGTGTGTAACCATGGCCTTCATCTCATAGCTTTGGCCACTAAGAATGTGATTTTTCCCCTCCTAGCTAATCAGAAGATTATTTCATTGTCCCATGAAAATGCTGTCCTAGCATGTCTTCCTTACTGCTGTTGAGCAACATTCCTACAGTCTATTTTCAAAAATGAAAATTGGGACAGTGTGAAGTCTGTCCTCAGTCTGGGCAAGAGGGCCTGGGAAAATATGACCTTCTCAATTGAACCGTGCCCCACAGAAAGCTGCACACCAAGTCACTGAATCACTGCTTATCTCAGAATAATCACTACTCCTCTGAGAATAATAAACCCACTATGTGTCTACCTTTGCTGCGATCTCTCAAAATCAGTTGCTTAACTGATGTTAGATCTGCTTGTTACTACAGAGCCACCCTGCTCTTCCTGAGCTTGCCAAAAGAGCTCATTTCAAGTTAAATGATTGCACAAAGAAACAAATAAACCCAGAGGCAATTTTGACATTGCTGTTATAGGTAGCTTACCTGTCACAGATGACTCGGAGGCTCTGAGGTCTCCTGGAAGCAACCAGTTCTAGAAAGTGTAATATGCAATCACAAGATTAAATGAAAATCAAGACAAAACCCATTCTCTGAGCTCCTACAAAAAATGTGCTCAGAATTTCAAAGGGCCCTATAGAATCTATCATCTTATTATTTATAAATATACATTATTCCTATAGGACTTGAGTACCTGCATTGATCTTAATAAGGCTGTTCCAGTTCTGCAACACTTTCATATATCTGTGAGTATAGGCCTTGCACCTCCTCCTGTTACAGTGTGAGTCTTAGCTTTGACATCAATAAAAGCAGTATCAGTCCCTAAAGCCTTCACACAAAGGAAGCAAAAAGAAGTTTGCAGGCCTGAATCCCCAGTCAATTGTCTTGACTTTCCAAGGGGCTGCTGAGCTTCACATATTGCCCCCATGGGTACATGGGGCTTTTCTGCATGGATGCAGCAGTAACACTGGGGATGGAGACAAAGCACTCTCTTCTTGCCCACAGCCCTCACTGAGTTTGTTGTTTGTCCAGTTAACCATGCTCATGGAGGCTTTGTACTCTCTGATTACTGTGATCTCTATTGGACTGGAACTTAGCAGAGTTTGCAGTTTTGTGGAGTCTGTGTTCTTGATATTTTTCAAGGACATATTTCTAAACATTGTGGTAAATGTAGAGGAATACATTCCTCAAATGATTTATTGTAAAGCGTGAATTTTCTCAGGCTTAGATATGAATGAATGGCTTAAGCCTGGAAAATTTCCCCGTGGAGTTGATGAACAGAGAGATTTTTTTTGCAATCAGAAAGGCTGCAATTTCTACCCACCTACATTTTCCTGAGCACTGTTTCTGACAGCAGAGAATGAACAGTGGCACTCTAGTCATGGGAAGGAGAGCAGGAAGGGTGGTGTCCACCTCTCTTCCAGCTCAGCCTGGACAAGCATTCCCCACAGCAGGGAGACCACCAGGAGGCAAGCCCCACTGGTCTGCTGCCAGCAGACTCAGAGCTTGGCTGGGGTTAATGCTGCACCCTTCCAGAGCATCTGCCCTCCCTGGCTGCCTGGAAGCAGCAGGCACTTCATTCAGGGACAGGAGCTGCCTCCTGCACTCCAGGTGGGAGTCCCCTCTGCTTTTGCCCGCACGGCCATTTCCAGAGTGCCAGAGCCAGCCTCTGACTTGATGCACAGACAACTTGAAAAAGTGCAAATGACTGAACTTCCAGCCCTTGACCTTTCCAGCAGCAATCTTTCACCATTAAACCAGGCAAGCAGGTTGTTAAACCTCTCACAGGGTAAGTAACAGTTCAGAATTGAATTGTTCTCCTATACCCGAATACTAAGGTAATTTCTAGAGCAGTAAATGGGAATATAACTTAGGAAGAGATTAATGGCTGTTTATGTGCCAGAGCACTGGAATATCACCAATAAATAGAAGTTATATATTAGCATCTTGAATACTCCCTTCCCTAATAAGTCACCAAGACTGGCAGAGCACTGCTCTTGGATCACTAGTAACATTTTCACTAATCACCTTTCTTTTTCTTTTCCTTTCCTTTTTTTTTTTTGCCCCCTGGACTGTAACAATAGTGTAGAAATAAATTACCAATGTAAAGTTTCCAGATAGAATAGAAGAAAAACAATTTTTAAAATGGTTTGGAAAGGCAAAAAATTTTTCTGTATGAGGTAGAAATTTTTGCCTCTTTATAGAGCTGGCCAAAAACTTTCAGGTGTGGTAACTTTCTGTCAGAAAAATTTGATTTGTGACATGAAAACATTCTATGACAATATATCAATTTCATTAAATATTAGTAAAAATGCCAAAATTATTTAAGTACTGTACTGAAATATTTTAACATTAATATTCTTTAATGAGTTTAACACAGAACTGTAAAAAAGCATGTTGAGTTGGTAACAGCAGGGCAAAACGTTTCAATGATATCTTAGTGAAATGTTACTTTGCTTTTGCAAAGTGTATTTTCAGGATTAACATTCCAAAAGGAAATAAGATTTTCTTTACATTAGAAATAGAAATATCAGCTTGCTTACTGGGAACTGGGAGGAATACCTGAATTATAGAGTTTGCTGTCTTGAGCAAGCCTCTTGACTTAAATTTATCTTTTATGTAACGTGGAGATTAATAATTATCTGCAAGGGGTAGTGTAAGAGCCAGCAAGCCAACTACTCCTGTCCCTGTCCAAACACATCTCTCAGTGAAGAATTCAGCTTGAGTGAGGACTGCCAAATTTGCCACTTTGAGTATACAGAGCTTTGATTATAAATGGAAGATATGGGTAAGAAAACAGTGTGTCTCTGCTCAAGGACTTAATGCAGTTAACTAATGCAGTTTAAATCAGTTCAGATTAATCTCCTGATTGACCCCTTATAGACAAATCCTTAGAGAATGCTGAGGCCCCATTGTGTTGAGCAGGGTAAAAACAGAGCAGTAAATATTTTCCCTACTGTAAGGTTAAGAGCAATCTAAAATTGTAAAACACTGTAAAAAGCTATTCCATAAAGGTAGGAGACAAAGAATATTTAGATCACTCAAAAAAGTGGATGAACTACTGATTTAATCATCTCACAATGATGATGTAGACATGAAATGATGGGATTGTGTAGGGCTGATTGGCTTTTTTAACAGTTTGAGTAGATCTGAAAGGTAGCACGGTAGGTTTGTTATTTTCTATCCTTATGCAAGATAGAGTGTGCTAATGAGGAAATACCTTCCTATTTGAAAGCCCAGGTGGAAGTGGCTAATGAACTGATAATGAGGCAAGCAAGCCCGAGGACAAAAGTTAAACTTTCCTAATTGATGAAGAGAGAGAAAAGGGATGCCAAGTGCTGCTGGATGAAGGCGGTGGGGTTGCAGGATCACAGAGAAAATTTCTCTCATTAGTGAAATCTCTGTGGCTTCAGGACAGGAGCAGAGCTCTGTCTGTGTGGCAGGCTGGAAACTGCAGGCTGTGCCCATTGCCACACAGATGGAAGTTTCCCTACACCCTGGCTAGCATACATTGCACATTAGTTACAGTGCTGCTCTTCCCTTTGAGATCAAAGCCACATGCAGTTTATTATGACAATAAAAATTTTATCGTTTTAGAATTCAGTTTTCTACCATCCCATGTGTTAAATGAAACATCAACATAAAAAGTGAGATTACAAAAAAACCCCAAAGCACTCGGAATGCCGACTTCATCTGCATTTTCACAAATGTCATGGGAAGTTTGCATTTCAGGGCGTGCTGCTTGTTGCCTCCATCTGCTGGTGACATTTTGGAAACGCAGCAGATACTGAAAACATACCTGGGAGCACAAGTTGATTCTGGAAAGCTTCTAAATCTCATTCAGCATACCAAAGCCGACAGATAAATTAAAAACTAGGTTTTATTTGAAAGTCATTGATGTATCTGAAAAGGCCTTGTGTGAAACCTGCATCACCTCTGTGAGTAGATACTACCTAGCACAGGCAAGTTCATCATTCAGCCTGTGCAATAAATCAAGGAGTAAAGCTCACTCTCAGTTCATCATGTTATAGATAGGTATGCACTGCTCCCCACTCTTTGGAATCCAAATTTCAGAAAAAGGAAATAAAAACTAACTCGGTACATTGGGCGCTTCAGCATTCCCAGTTTGGCAAAAGCACTAGCTTAATGTCATGGGCTGTGATTCCTAATCCTTTCCTGCCCTTGACCCCTGCTGTCTAGATTCAAACTTGTAACCATTAATGGGGCTGGATCAAAACACTGGCCTTCTGGTGTCACCAATGGTGTTTAGAGGGGATTTAAACTCACTGCTTTTCAGCGCAATGAAATGAACACAGCAGTAGATTAATGCAAGGATTTGAGCTCACTCAGCATGAGAGCTTTCAAAAATAGTGTTAACAGAGCTGCAACTGCCTCTTTCAGGGGAAGCAAAATGAGGGAACAGAACAAATGAACAAACACAGGGCAAAGCCTTGTCACTATGGGTAGGGCTGGTAAGCCCAGGGAGCCAGCGGGAAAGCCAGTGCCTGTGCTGACATGTGGGGCAAGAGCTTTCCCAGTCCTTCCTGTTCTCCAGGGAATGGCTCTCCAACCTACTTGCAGGCCCTATGATTCCCTACCCCAAGTGTCCCTCCTGCAGAGAGAAGGTGACATCACAAGCTGTAGGGCTGGCCACAAACAGGTCACTCACCCATCCTTCCCATTCACCTGGAGTCAGGTTGAGGCTTTGGCAAACAGTAAGGAATGGGCATGAGGCTGTTCTTGAACATTGTGCAAGACACCAGGGCACAGGGTAGTCAAAAATGCCTGTGCACTTTTCATCCCTTGCCAGCTGCCCATAGAGGAGGCGGAGGAGCTGTTTTTCCTCCAGCTGCCCTGTGTGTGCCTGACTCACAGACCCCAGAGCCCATGCTGCATCCTTTCCAGACTGCAGCAGGATGTGCTCAAGCCCACAGCAGTGACAGGAAAACATCTAAAGGTTTCCAGCTTTCATTTCAAAGATTCCTACTAACCCACCTGGCCCAGGAACCCTTCCAGTAACAGTCTCAGTCTGGGGCTGAGCCTACACTGCTGAATCCAGTGGGAGTTTTGCCATCAACTTCAATGAGAATAGGATCACACCTCAGTGCTTTGTTTTGCCCGTGTTCATTCCTTGCCGCGGGCAGGAACCTGTTTGTTTGTTTGCTGCCTGTGCTCAGTGTGAACATCAATAGGACTAGCTAAAAGAATTCAAACCATCAGATTTGGGGAAGAGCTCCAAAGTTTGTTTGCTTATCTGAACCAACCCAGGCACCCAGATTCGCACAAATGGTCTGGGAAAAACCTCAGGAGAGAAGGTTTTCTCAGGCTGACTCCACAGACTGTATTGGGGCTGAGCATTTCCTGAGGGGGGAACAGCATTTGCGCTTCAGGGAAGAGAGGGGAAGAAGCATATAAATGGCATTTAACTTTAAACAAAGAGACCAATTGTCTTTTTACCAGCAGTCTCATCAAAAGTGAATTGATTTAGTTCATGAGTAGGGCAAATAGTCCAACTCCAGACTAGCCTTCTTCTTCCAGACTGGCTTGTGTAATCCATGTGTGAACTTGGTTCCTATATGTGGCTGGAACAGTTCACAGCCCCTTAAGCTCTCAAGAGGGGAAAGGGATATTGCCTCTCCAGCTAACACTGCTATTGCCCCAAACACTGACAGAGCGTCTTCCATGTGTTTGCCAGCTCCGTGGGGTGCTCCAACAGAAGTGTCCTCTGAGTCCTGCATTTCTGCCTGGTCCAGCCACAAAGGCACCAGCATTCCAGTATCACAGCACAGCACAGGTCAATTCTGCCCCTCTGGAGTCCTCCAGGGAAACTTTCTATCAAGTCTGAAAGCAAGTCAGGCTTGAAAACTGCTTATGATGTCTCAGCTTCACTGGGGTTGTTGCCCTGCTGTCCAGGTGCCTGTCCTCTCCTTCCCAGCCCTGCCGCTGGCGCCCTCCAGAGCAGCAGAGGACAGCACTGCTACTCAGACGAAACAGAGCTGAGGGAATCACTACTCAGAGCAGTTCTAGGCCCTCACATTCTCTGTTGTCTGTGCAAGTTTCTTTGCTAACATAGCCTTAATGCTTGCATTTCTAGGTTGTGCCTCTACCCAGCACCAGGATACCTAACCATCATCACTCAGAGTTTGCAACTTTGAGGCTTTGTATTAGCAGATGACTGGCATAAAAAACTTCCTTGTGATTAGTTCCTCCCACACATGAGCATTTCTGTATCTCCCAGACTACTCTTCTCAACTTGTAGACTATCCAGCCAGGCCTTCCACAACTTAGATAAGAAAATGCTTCCTCCAGCTGTCTGCTCTGTGCTTGCTTGCTGTCCAAATTAAACTTGCTGTGGACAGCGACACATTCCCATTTCACGCTGGTTTGATTAATGTGTCTCAGCTAATTGTGTGAAAGATTCCAGTCCTTTCGACTGTGAGACCAGGTTATTGTTCAGCCAATCTCAGCTACCATGTGAAAATGGGGGCTGTTTAGTGTTCATGCACCAGAATCAAAGGAGGGGCATCTTGGACTGGGTCACAGAGCAACACCCACTTCTTTGAAAAGATGTTACTATGCTCTACTAAACCTGTAAACCTCTTGCTCAAAGCACGTCTTCTCCCTCCTCCTCTCCCCCCTGTTCTTTTTTTCCCTGTCCAGATAGACAGGCTCCCCCCACCACTCTCCTATGGTATAAGTGAGAGAGAATGGCTAGATTGTGGATGGTTGAATTTCACATTCTAGGGTTTTTAATATTTCACTTTAATATTTCTCTTACAGAATGATCCTGCTGAGAGGCTGAGAATCAGTGCTCATCATTTCCCCCTCACTGACACTTGAATATATTTTCCCAGGAGAAAACATTAAACAAAAAGAGAAAGAGAGAAAGGGAGAGAGAGAGCGAGAGGGAGAGTGACTGAGCTAGCTTTTCAAAGCATACTTCTCAACCTGCCCACATCAAAATAAGAGACAACTGGCCCTTTGAAGTTCAGGACACAGAATTCTCTACCAGCTCATGTGGAAATAAAAGAATCCAGCTTTGTAAATCACACAGATTTCTCACCTTGCCGACATCAAAATCAGGGACAGTGACCTTTAAAGCTGAGGTTTAAAGGTCCCCAAACCAATCTCCATAAAAATAAGGAAAGTTCAGATAAACTGCATCTCCAGATGCCTGTCAGATTTTCCAGTCTAAACCAGGACACATTGGTCCTTTGCTCCACTCCACTGAGGAGTGGAGACTAAGTACACTGTGACACTTTGAGCAATGAAATCTTCTATTAGACTTACATACACCAACACTCAGTGAGGCAACTTTGGCACACACATACCTCTGTTTGTAAACCAATCCAATCCCAGTCCTGTTGTAGCTCCTACACCACTGTCATTAAGTAGCTCATGGGATTTAGTAACATTGAAGCACAGAATTTTTCATAATAAGAATTACTGACCCAACAATGGAGTGGCTAGTGGCTCAGAGAAAAAACTGGTCTTCTCATGACTTAAATCCTACCTGGGTTATAGTTGGGGAGCTTGGAAAGTCCTGGCCAGGTATCTTCAGTTGGGACCCCCAATACCTGCAAAAGAAGAGAGTGAGAAGAACAATGACCTCTTTCTGCCCATTTTTGCCTTTGTGTGGAGTTGGAGGAATCACTCTCAGTGGAGAGTGGTGGCCTTTCCTGCAAAGCAGAATCACACTGCCCTGGCTGGTGCTGGATCTACCACTTTGCATAAAGGACACAGACATTTTAGCACTTGATTATGTAGCAGAAAGGCTCCTGCTGAGATTGAGTGCTGTTGCTGCTGGGAACATCAGTGAAGGCATATGCAGCTTCACTGCCAGGTGCCACTGCTGCCTGTGTTTGCCAGCCCAGGGGTCACACAGCTGAGCCCTTTTCAATGCTGAAGGTGTCCTCCCACACCAGAGCTGCATTGGGGACTTACTGTGCCTGCTTGCACTGGCAGCAGCTGGTATGTTCAGCAGCAGCACAGGCTGTGAGCTCTGAGAGAAACCCTTCCGAGGAAAAAGGTAAAGCTGGCAGACAGTTCTAGTAGCTGGAGCTAGAAAACAGTGCAGAGCCTCACTCTGAAGGATACAGAGCTTCAGCAATGTCTTTGGCCTTTATTGAGGATTATGGGCTTCAGCACTAGCTGCTCACTGAGCAGCCTCCTCCAGCTTCATTTTAGTTGCTGAAATGTGTGACGTATCCAGATTTCTGCAGTTGCAGATGTTTAGTGTTGTTATTATTATTACTTAATGCATGCAAAGTGCCCTGTGCCTATTGATATGGATGATGTGTGCTAAAGCAGTAAAGCCACATATTTAAGAAGAGTTCACAGCATGTGCATTGGTAGTATAAATCAGTACTGCTAGCTCCAAGCATTCAAAGCTTTCATCCAGACAATACCCAGAACTATCAAGTTTCCTTAAAAAGTAGTGAATTTTTAACATGAAAAGTTTCAGGGTTTTTATTCACTTTCTCTTCTCCAACACTAGATTTGTCTCACATTAGTTACCCTTTGCATATGATAGACAATTCCTGTTTCTGAAAGTGTGAGCTGAGATATATGACATGGGGAACTTGGCCTCCCCAAAATTTGTATTAAGATTGCAAGAAAACAGGCCTCAATGAAAAAACACATTAAAGAAGGAAGAACTATAAAGCCAGCTTGTGGCAGTTGTAAAGCATCAGGTAGTTGATTACTTTTCTCACTCACAGCTGGGAAACAGCTGTGACAATCGCAGCTGCCTGGAGAAGACAGCCACAAGCAGGGTGTGCATCTCATCACTGGCACACGTTAGCATGGCGTCCAGCTGCTGTGGCCCATGGTTCCAGACTGTTCATGGGCTCAGTCTGCCACAGCAAACACTAAGGGGGAGGATCCTTGTCTCTGCTCACCTGTGAAATCACCTTGGAAGCTTGAAAGCTCCCCAAAGAGAAGGTGTCGTGCAGTGTTCAGCCAGCTGGGGATGTTGGAAGCTGGCTTGCACCATGGGTAATTTGACAGCCCTGGGTGAGGATGCCTTCTTGACTGGTGTGTGTATCATGTGACTAGGACAAGTCTGCCCAAAGCAAACTCTGTATGCACAGGAAAGAGAGAGTTGGAATTTGAACTTGAATCCAGAATTTGCTTTCTTTTTGCTACCCTGTTAGCTTTCCAGGAAGCCCTGCTCAGTGGGCCCTCATTCTTCAAGATTTCTCCTGAGCTGTCAAACATCAGTTCTCCAGGCATCAGAGGAAACTGGGCAAGTTCAGTGCATAGTAAAATCATACTTGACAGGGTCAGCTCAGCATTCTGCTTCTTTTGGTGAAGAATTTAAACAAATAATTATTTGCATGTGCTTATACTTTTCTACATAAGGATTACAGCAAATGTTACATTTTACTGCATTGGGGAGTGAAAGTGTTCAGAGCACCAATCACTGAATGCCATATGAATGTATATTTGCATTTTCTGAGCCTTTTCATTAAAAAATATACTTTTCCAACATGTAAACTTGCATCTCTTTTTGTTTTCCAATGGAAAACAAATGGGGCAAGTGATTTAACTTCTCTTCTCTTCTCTTCTCTTCTCTTCTCTTCTCTTCTCTTCTCTTCTCTTCTCTTCTCTTCTCTTCTCTTCTCTCTTCTCTTCTCTTCTCTTCTCTTCTCTTCTCTTCTCTTCTCTTCTCTTCTCTTCTCTTCTCTTCTCTTCTCTTCTCTTCTCTTCTCTTCTCTTCTCTTCTCTTCTCTTCTCTTTTCTCCCACCCTGGACCTTTAGTGAGATTCCTTACCAAATCAGACAATGTGTTACAATTATTTATTTGAAATTAATTATACTCTGACAATTGTTTTACCTGCTGTGTATCTACCCTAAATCTAGATGTTAACTCTCTTGTCCATGTCATCAGAAAAAACAAAGCAACTTCTCTACACTCTATAGTGAAAGGTCTTGGTGCAGGTCAG
This sequence comes from Zonotrichia leucophrys gambelii, assembly GCF_028769735.1. NCBI lineage: Eukaryota > Metazoa > Chordata > Aves > Passeriformes > Passerellidae > Zonotrichia > Zonotrichia leucophrys. Next base: position 19,097,640 of record NC_088177.1, on the reverse strand, counting down.
TTCAGACCACTGGGGAAGAAACAGTTTCAGCCAGAAACATTTTTACAGTGCTTGTATTTCAGCAAGTGCTTTTAGACGGCGTAAATCATTGTTCTTTCTCTCTGCCCTCTAACTGCTTGCTTCTCTTGTGATGACTTAGATGAAGGAATCAACCTTGCTGATTTTGTTTAATTTTGTTGGGAAGTCTTATTGTATGTTTTGTGTTGAGGAGCCTTGTAGTCATTCATTTGGCACAAAGTTTGGCTCAGCAGCAGAAGCACCCTGGTGGCATGCTGTAGCCTAATCCAGCCCACATGAAGTCCTTCCCAGCATGATGTTAATCAATAAGATGGAGCTTTTGCATGCAAATCCTATGCCCGCCTCTTAAAATTTGAATCATGGATCTTGAGTTGGTCAGGTTTGCTTGCTCTCCATGCCATGAGCAAACTGGAGATGCTGAAGTTCTCATTCACTCATGCCACACTTCCATAACCAACACTGCCAGCCTTCCCTTCATGTTTGGCCCTGCCCCTGGGCCATGCCTTCATGAGCACCAGTGCTCATTAGGGCTACTGTTTGTGCAGCCAGAGGATGAGAGGGCAAAGAAGCTGCTCTCATTTAGAGTAAGCCAGGGAGAAAACAAAGTTGCAGGGTCCCCAGTTTATGTAGCCCCACAAGTGAGAGCTGACACAGACCAGCAATGAACAGCCAGGGATAGAGATGGGAGATGGAGACTGCTTTAGGTGGCACTTGCCTTTAGAACAATTTTTGGTAAAATGACAGCCAGTCAGTCCTGATGATTCAACAGGACAAACACATTTCACGGAATGGGGATTTTCCAACCATGTATCTATATGGTGTGTGAACCAACAGTCTCACACGGAGATGAGCATACTGGGCCATAGCGACTCATGCACACAAATGCAGATGGTCTCTCTACCAGTGCAGGCTGCCTCTACTAGTAGTACATGAAAGGAACTGACTATGAGAAAACAGTAGGAATCTCCATTCTGAACCTCACACTCAGCAAAATATCTCATGCTAGACATCGAGAGTCTCTAAGGAGCTTTGAAATCTTGGTCTAACACAGAGCCTCATTCCAGGCTGTATAATATCATAAAACCTCCTGTGAAAAGCGCTAATTATTTCATAACTCTTTAAACTTCCTCATGATTTTTAAATAAGGGGTTTTTTGCCTTCTGTGGCACAAATCCTGTTAATCATGGTATTAGTTATAATACCAGAGAAATTACGATAATGCTATAACCCTCTAATGCAAACCACAGGAAATGTATCCAGAGATTTCAGAGACATAAGTGTAAGGATAGCCTTCATTCACACTCTGAGAAACTGGACCCTACCCTGGCTTTGAACCTTGTTAATTGGCTAAGTATGGATTTCCCCCCACCCAATAATTCTTCCCCCCACCCCTGTGAAAGAGAAATTCAGCATTTATTTAAATGGACTGAACTCAAGTCTAAAAATCTGACTTATGCAGTCTAATGGCTGTGAAGTAATTTCTCATTATTTAAATGAATTTTATTTTTTCTGTACTTTCTCCTTTGAAAACCCATGTTTCAGAAACACTCTATGCATAAGAGTAAATCCTTGGGAGAAAATGTGAAAGGGCAGACACAGAATCACAGAATCTGCTGAGATGGAAGGGACCCAAAAGAATCATTGTTTCCAATTCCTGGCCCTGCAGAGGACACCTCAAGAATTCCATCGTGTGCCTGGCAATGTTTCCCAAAAGCTTCTTGAGCTCTGGCAGGCTTGGCTGTTACCACTTCCCTGGGGAGCCCATTCCAGTGCCCAGCCACCCTCTGGGTGAAGAACCTTTTTGTAATATCCAACTTAAACCTCCTCTGACATAACTCCAGGCCATTCTCTCTGGTCCTGTCACTGGTCACTATGGAGCAGAGATCAGTGCCTGCCCCTCCTCTTCCCCTCACAGGAAGTTGTGACTGCAGTGAAGTCTCCCCTCAGACTCCTCTTGTCCAGGTGATACCTACAGCAAGACCTAAGGTGAATGCTTGGGTGACCTCGCTGTTGAGTCAGCACGAGCGGCCAGGAGCGCGCAGAACCTGTCAGTGCTGCCGAGTGCCTCAGCTCTGCCACCTGCCCTTGGAATGTGCCTCTCTGCTGCTGCTTCCCCAGCAGGGAAAACAACTTAGGAAGGTCCCAAATATGATGCTCTCACTCACTACTATCTTTATAAAGTCATTTCACACTTTCCGTTATGGCAAATCAGTCTCTAAAACCACACCATGAACTGGATAACTTGGATAGCATAACTATCCAAGTTAAAGTGAAGAAGGATCTCTGACAAACCTCAGGGTCCTGCCCTGTTCAAGGTAATTCTGGAGCAGCATTAGAGCTCCTTTGTGAGAATGTGGTGTGCTGTATCCTACAGTAAGTAAAGGATTTAAAAAGAAGCAACAGAATTTGCAGTACCTGCACACCTTTTATGCCTTTTTCAATTTGATGTCACTTTAATTGGCTTTAAATTTTTGATGAGATGACAAACATCAAAAGGAAATAATTTGATTTACTCCTGTGTCTGTAAGAAAGTTGCCAAATATAAAATGGGTTACAAAGTCTGCTATGAATTTGGCAGATGAGACCAAATTATTTCTGCTATTCACAGGACCTATGCTTAGGGCTTCAAAATTAACTAGGCTGGAGCAATGGATTCTTTTTCTCTTCCATTTCAGAGTGCATTTTACTCACCGCCCAGATCTTCTCCAGTTGTTCATGAGTACCAGAAGTTGCGGCAAATATTGGCTGACCCTGGATCATTTCCACAAATATACAGCCTGCGCTCCTGCAAGAAACCCAAGGTATTAATTCATTCACATAAATGATATATATATTATGATTGTTAGGATGGGCGGGGAGAGAGGCAGAAATAATGGTTGGAATGGAAATTTAGGAATTCTGATTTGTAAATGCAGAAATCTTGATACAAGTGCACAAGAGAAACAGGAAGGGAGCAGACCAAAGATAAGTTACATTCACATGCCTCCAGGATTTCAAAACCCAAAGGGGTCAAGGTTCCATACATGTCTGTTTCCATTTCCTTTTACTCATCAGCACCATTCACTAAAAAAAAAATAAATTCACTTTTCACCATCCAAACAAGACAGGTGATATCCTTGGAAAAGAAGCCCACTAAGCACTATCTTTTTTTTCCAGTACCAAAAAAATGCTTTCAGGTCTCTGTCCATTAATCCTGTTACAAACTATGTGATAAAAGGATCATGGCAGAAGCCTGTTCATGGACTTTCCATGAGAAAAGGGTACAAAATTGGAATACTAGCAGTAGGAAAGATAAACAGGGAGGTAGTACACACTTCATGGGTTGAAGGATATATTAGATGCAGAAAGAACTCAGAGGCACTAACTACTATAGCCATTTTCCTTCAGAAGCAATTAGCTCTTTTCTGGAAAGCTGAAGGCAAAATTTCATAGCATAAAAAACCTGGTCATAACAGCAAGTTAAAATATTCTTATTTTTATGTCATCCCCTGCTCTACACTTGCTCCAAAACAAACCAGACAGCTTAAAAAACCCCAACACTTGCCAAATTGCTTCATTTTACTAAGGTGGATTAGTCCTCATGGCATTAAAGATGAAATAGTTGTGATCAAGGTAGAATTGCCTATTTGCAACTATTCTCATCTCCTACTATATGGTGTAAAACTGCACTAATTTACTTTTTAATAATTTCCTTCAATATTTTTCTCCGTTTTCTGTCTTTTCACTAAGCCCCATTGCAACTCTTCAGGTTTCAGTCTCATTCTTCTTTGGTTATATCATATTTGAGTCCTTTAGGCTCAACTCTTGAAAACCCAGCTTTGTCTTACAAGCTCTGAAAGTATTATTTTCACTTGCTTAGGCAATAACTGGCAATCTGTTCTGGTCATCTGCACTCCTGTGTTACCCTTTGCACCTTGTTTCTGCAGTACTGTAGTTGCTTTTCCCACCTGGCTGTGGTCAGTTGAAATCCTGGCACGGAGCTCATCTGTGGTATTTATTTTGGTTGTCCTTGCACACCAGCTGGTGCCAAGCCTGTTTGCAGATCCATATCTAACACTGTTTTCATAAACATCTCTGCTGCATTTTCCCTTAGCTTCCCGTGCTCTAACCTTGGCAAGTCTTGTGAGATGAGCTTCTTTGCTTGTCTAATATCCTCTTACAGAGTCCAGGCATCATGAAACTTAAATCCACAGCTTTTGCAACAGAGAGTTTTCCTGGTGTTTCATAGCACTGCCACATGATCAGACATCACTTTGGAGCCCACAGATAGATTCTACTGAGCCCAGTGGCATACCAAGATTGTTTTCACAGCTGATGGATGTACCCAAGTGGCTCACCCTATTTTGCAACCCCAGGGGCTGCTGTAATTGGCTGCTTGCATTGCACAAGTTCAACTGTGCATGGTCAAAGCCATTTGGGTACTCTTGATTTGCAGGGGGAAGAGAAACAACTGTCTGTATTTTTGGAACAAGTGATGATGTTGTTCTACCACAGTTTGCATTCTGATATCCTAGCTAGAAAGGACCATTAGACTGGCAAGAGCAGGAACTTTGGAAACTAATGGTACTCATATTAGCCTTGCAGTAGAGGCCTCAGCTTTCCCTCTGAGAGTGACAGTTACTGCTCTGACAGCATTATGAGGATCCTTCTGATAAAGAGGATGATTCAAAAGCATTTACTTTTAAATGTTTCTAAATGTTTCTTTGACCTGTGGTTGTTTTGCTTTTCCCCTTTTCCTTCTTTCCCCTCTAATATTAATTTCTCAAGTCTTCTTACCCCTTCCAGTCTATAAGTTTCTCAGAGGATCTCAGTCCTATAAAATTGCCTTGGGAAGCAATAGGGCAGAGGGAAGGGTCTTTTGGGAAGAGGCCTAGACATGATATTTTAGCAAGTGCCAGATATGTACACAAATCAAAACAGTGACAGATAAAGTAGTAGGAAAAGTTACAGGGATATTCAGAGAGCACAAGCAGAGCTGATTTAGACAGTACAGTTGTATCCATCTGCAGTGCCTGGGGAAGGTCTGAACACTGTACTTTGCCCTCCGTCTGCAGTGCTGCATCACACAGTGGAAAGATTCTCATCATGATTAAGATTTAAGATATCTCTACTGCATCCCACAGTTCCCTCTCCATGTTTTAGAGTTTTTGTTGGCACTATTTTATATTTAACCAGAAATATATCCTTCCTCTTGTTCATCACCAAGCCTGCTCTGTACAGTGGAGCCCTTAGCCAATATCTCCCAGTTTGCCATAGTGGGGCACTGTGAACCAGGCTGAGGAGAAGGCTGTAGTGAGCCTGGCAGGTCCTTGTTAAATGACTGCATGTGAACTCCTATTCTACATGAATCTACAAGGGAAGAACACTGTGATTTTTTTTTCTCTCTTTTTTTTTTAATGGAAGATTATACAAGGAAAGACTGACTGAAAAGACATTTTAAGGTACTCATGATGTTTGCAGCCATTAATGTGGCTGTATATAAAGCACTTGGTGTTTTTCAAAAAAAGAAAAAAAAGTCATTCTGATAAGCAGTGTAATCTCCCTGAAATCCCTTAATTGAATCTTCTGAAGTCCTGAAGAGATAGTGAGGGAGAAAGAAAGAGAAAAGAGATACAGAGAGATTAAAGCAGCTTTTCTAGTTAGTCCAAGAGCGACCAAGTCTCCTTCTATATCTCTTTCTTCATCTATTCAAGGCCTCATTCACTTCCCACGTGCCTCCCACTGACAGTATTGCTGCTCAAGCACACTATGCATGAATTGCAATAATGTTTTATTTTGTTATAATTGGTTTCTTTAAACCAAGGCTTTGACACCCACTGTCTCATGCCATTACCAAGGGGCATTCTGACCTGCCTTCATGTAAATTGCAGCACCCAAAGGACATAGGGGTTTTTTCCCTTTCTTCCCAATAGACAAGTAACATCTGTGTGAATTCACATTATTTCCTAATAGACAAAAATTGAACTTAAATGCAGTGTACATCAAGATAATAAATGACTCTTGTTAGAGGAAGTTACTGAATAGAGCTCACTGAAGTACTCTCTATTCTCTCAGCATGACATCTTTCTTTAGGGCAAACACTTGGAATGTTGTTATTATAAGGAGGCGTTATAACAAAGGTGCCCATAGTGTGGATGTAGTTCAGTGGGACAAGAGCACTGTGCTGCTAGGGCTGGGATCTTTGTACACCACTCCTACATTGCTATTCATTACACCAGAGCACAGTTATGCAGTGAGGATGTTGGTTTTGCATAGGCAGAAAGACATGTTTTCTGTGCATAGCTGCCTTTGGACAGGGGTCAGCTTTCAGGGAAAAAAACCAACAGGCTATGGCTGATACAAACCCTCTAATCTGCTAGGCAGGCATGTTCTTCAAACTCAGCAGACATTTCTGAGAGACTGTCTGGAGGGAAAAATGACAGGTAGTGGGGGTAGTAGACAGGACTATTTAGACTGGCTTAGCAGCTGGAAGCCATTAGAATTTAGCAAGGTTTTCCTCCTTAGAGAAGCCTTTAAATAATTAAATTAGCAGCAGTCCTAGGGAAGTAAACAATCTAAAAACTTCCGTTTGCCTGACCTACCCTCCAGACTTAGGTCACTGGAGTGTCTGATAAGCTGCAGACCTCTGGAGGGAGATATAGCCTGTGAAGACCTGGAGCTTTGCTGTTTGCAAACTTAGCCAGCCATCTTGCACATTCTTCAGCCTGCTGCACTCCTACCCCTTCCCAGCCCTTGACTCTGCAATAGTTAAGAGGACTGGTGGGACAGGTACAAGCAGAAGATTAACTGGTCTGAAGAAAGGGTGAAGCAGCAATACCATCTAGAGATGTAAAATTGCCAGAATAAGGAAGGTCTCCTGCAACTTCACGAGCTGCACACTGCCCATGAGCATGTCAGGACTGTTGTTGGAAGTGGGCTCAGGTGGGGCAGAAGTAAGCCAGAAGGTTGATGAACCTTACAGTTAGTCCAGCTACACATCCAAGCCAGCCCAGAAGACCACTGGGAGCCTGCTAAGCTTTCATCCTCTGCCGTTTTCTGCCCACTCTCAGAGACTCCTCTCCCATCTATGAATGTGCAGCTTGTTTCCTTTTGATTCCCAAACACATCAAAATTTTTGGGCAGAGCTCATAAGGAAACAAGGCTTTAACAGACACAGCCCTTCTCCTGAGTGAAGTACAGACTGCATCTGAGACATGGTCTTTGAGAAGGAGGACACAATATCACAGAAATAATTAAAATCTCAGACACCTTTCTATCTCCAGACTCATTGAGAAACCCTTTAATGGCACATTCTGTTACCAAGGCCTAAGTAATTGATGGTGCAGTTGTGGGTCCATTGTTTTCACACAAAGCCATTTCTGCAGAGAGTTACTACTGGCTCAGCTGACTACATAGATACACTTGTATTGAGCAATAGTGTTCTGTTGCAAGACACAAAAATGCTCCATACATGTTACCAGACAAGATGCATATCTCTCATAAATATTATCAGATGAGGTTTGTATCAATCCACAGCTGAGATGTAGTAATTCCCAAAGAAAAGTAGATAATTCCCAAAAACTTCTATGAACTCTCTATGAAGCTTCTACAAAACTCCACACTGCTCACAAATTTACTGCTCAGAGGTGTTAATTCCTCTGCTTACAACCATAACTAGTGTAACTTTGGCTGATTTAATTTAATTCAGATAAAAATATTTTTTCACAGGGAGCCCCAGAGCTTTGATATTGGTCAGTACCAGATATCTATATCAGAAGAATAAGCTGTAGCTCCAAGCAGCACATCAGGAGGACGGTACCAGAGTGTCGCAACTTCAGAGGAGTATGTCTGTCTGGGGATGGACTGGGCACGAGCAAGGCCTGCAAAAAAACCCAACAAACCAATAAAAAATGCTGTATTAGGACAGTCCTTCTACCTGTACAGTGCATAGATGATAATAATTGGAAACACGACATTATTTTCTCTTCAAACACAAGTAATCTCAATGCAGCTTACAAAGCAATTGACAAAGAAAGTGTTTCTTGAATATACCTCTGGGGCAGATCAAATCAAGTAATAGGCTGTGTTTTGCAGGGCTTTATCATTTGAGACTGAAGCAGCTATCCCAAACCAATGCCAAGAAAGCTTTTTGGGTCACACATTGCTGTGGACTCTACACCTTACATTCTTTTCTGAACAGAGAGGGGCTGATTCTTTGTTCTCTTGAACGAGTTTTACATGGCAGTAATTGCTCTGACTTAAATGAGTTTAATCCCTGCACCTATCAGTATAAATACAAGAAAAGCTGCACTGTCCACAGAAATAGTTTCCTGAAGTTCAAGAAAAGGTTATTCTTCTCTGCCTTAATTGGCTGTGGATACAGATCTATATGCATGCTACAACTTTGGCCTGAGCAGATACACAGCTGTATCCAAACTGTGACTCACCAAAGTCGGCTAATTTGAGCTCACCGAGGCAACTGATGAGCAAGTTCTGGGGCTTCAGATCTCGGTGAAGAATGTGTTGTTGGTGGATGTAAGCCAGGCCACGCAAAAGCTGGAACATGAAGAGCTGGAAAAAGCCAACAAAAAAACTGAAATGATTTTGTGTGACTTTGCATTGATACATTAACTCTGAACTTCAGGAGAACCCTGGAACAAAGCAGAGACAAAGCAAGTAAGAAACCAGTAAAAATCCCAAAAATGAGTAGAGCTGGCTGAGGAGGAGAAAACTGTGGTGGGTTATGACTGCCCTACAGCTTTCTGAGGTTTTTAGGGTGGAATATTTGGCCAGGAGGGCAGTTTAACTGTGGTCCATAAATGAACATTTTGGAAATTTAACTTTTCTTTTGAAATGGGCTGTTGATTGCAGGAGCAAAGTCAGCTTGCCAAAACACAGACCCCAGCTTTCAGAACAGCAGCTGTGCTGGTTGCAGTGCTCAAGACAAAGACACAAAGACACAAAATGAAAGCCTAAGGAGCTGAAGGTTTGCCCCCTTGAGCCAGATGGCACCAGCTGACTGGGTTCCATGGCCACTGCACATGCCACCAGTGGAGCAGGGAAATTACTGACCTGGCAATGGGAACTGTTGGCTTCAAGCTGGGAGATAACATGAGGGCCTGATTTAAAAATACAGCAAATCAGATATGATGAACAAAGCAAGCAAGGAAGAAGGAAACCAAGCAAGAAAGGAAGCCGATAAATAAATATCTAACTCCCACCATCATGGTAGTCTAAATAAGCCTGGGGTAAAATAAGTTGGGCTGAAACAAGGTATGAAGTTTGACAATGGATAGAAACAGAACACAGCAAAAGTAATACGACTTCATCAGAGAAAAGATATTTTTCGCCAGAGGTTTAACCTGAAGAGGAGGAAAAACAGTGACACCCATAGGTCATTTTTGTATCAGACAATTGTCCCTGTAAGATACTGCATACTTATATTCCATAGGAATCACTCAGAGAAAACAAACTGCATTTGCCAGCAAAAATGAAGCAAGCTAGATGACCCTCCTGAAGGAGCAGTAAATAATTTGCAGTTCAGTTCCTGCTGACAGTGAGCATTCCGGACAGGAAAGCAGAGCAGCTGGCTAGTGTTTATTCACAGAAATGCCAGGGAGTGCATATTACAGCCATGTGCTCCTCGTGCTTTAGGAGCATGTCTGGTAGCAGCACCCTTGAGATCTGTGCCAAAACTGCTACACTGCATCTCAGATGTAGCTGAGCTTTAAGGATGTTTAAAATCTGAGGCCCCAAAAAACTTCATCAGAATTGGTGTTGCTTAACAACTATCTGGAAAAAGATGTGAACAATGTGGCAACATTTGAAGATGACAGAAGTATTTAGATTAGTTGTGATAACAAGTGACAGTGAGGAACTTCAGAGAGATCTGACAAAGCCAGATGAATAGGCAGTTTGATAAGATACAAAGTTATTGTTGACAGCTGTAAGATATATAACTGAAGCTGCTCAGGAAAAGGGCCCAGGCATTCACTGAGGACATCTGCGCTGAAACCTTAAGCCAGTGTGCAGCAGCAGTCCTGAAAGTTAATTAAATGTGAAGATGCATACAGAGGAGAGCAGGAGACTATTATAACATCAATCTATAAAGTAAGGGTACATGTTTGGCTGTGTTCAGATCCAGTCAATCACAAAAGGTATGGGAGAAAAAAAAAGGGACTTAAATGACTGCAAATATGAAGATAGTTCCAAATGAGAAGAGAGTGAGATGTGAGAGTTTTAATTAGAGAGATAATGCATTGTAACAATAAAAGGACAAAAATTTGTGTAGAGATAGGTTTCCTTGCCACAAGATGTCATTGTTCTCAAAAGCTGAATGCCTGCTTGTAGGCTCAGAAAATAGGAAGAGGAGCTAACTGAAAAAAGGCTTGGAGACTGAGAGGGAGCTTGTTATATCATCAAAGGTAGATTTTCTCCCAAGTTTTTGTCATATATGTAACAAATATTAGTAAGTAATTTACAGTGACCATACATAGTGGAAAATAACTCTTCCTCATGCCTTAAGGGATACAAGTCTTCTAAGGAACTCACCATAACATTGCTCAAATGGAGTCCTCCAGGATGCTGGCTCATGTACTGTGCTAGATCTGTGTGCTAAACAAAAGAAAAGAACTTGAGGCAATGCTTCTGCTGTAAAATGCCTCTACCAACAATGCCTCTTCTGTAAATGGAAAAATATGCAACTGCTACAAAGCTGCCTATTTCACCTGGGTGAACATCTGGTCTGATGCAGCCCACAAGCATGTGCTTAAGTTCTGGGCCACACCAGGGACCTGGCTGACCTGTTATCTCACCCAGCACTTGTGACCTGAAGCTGCTGCTTAACAGAATTCATACTTGTGCCAGAACTAATCACAAAGCTGCAATAAGAAGACATAGCCTCTGTATTTTCTTTATCATTTGGTAGACTATCTGCAAAAGCATGAGAAGTAGCAAGATTTAAGTGGAGAATTTTATCGGTATCCTGGTCTCCCCATGAGAGCAACTCACAGCTTGGTCATGGTAAGCCACTGGGGTCAGTGCCAAATCTGACCCCAGCTGGGATGTGAGCTCATATCATTATTTCCTATCCTTGCTGTGGCAGAAAAACAGTACTTTTATTGTGTTGGCAAGGCAGAAATGGAGGTAAATAATGTCTGTCACCCCAGTGGACACAAGACATGGAATTATTTTTGCATACAGCTGTCGCATATGCAGAAAGAAAAGAGTAAGGCTATGTGGCTGGAAAGCAGGAGATCAAGAAGGAAAATCAATCATTGCACTACAGAATTACAACTTGTTTCTATGTAGATGTCTCATAGAGCAGTAAATTCATTCTGCACCCACTTCCCAATACTTCCCAGTACTAGCTCCACAGGAAGCTAGAAAAACATGAACTCACCATGTACTCAAAGACAAATGTTAGTGTCTCCTTGGTCTGGATAATGTCATGAAGCAGTACAATGTTGGCATGTTTCAAACACTTGAGAAGAGAAGCTGGGAAAACACAAAAGGAAGATTAACTTTACTGCTGCTGGAAATGGAAGGAGATCGTGCACAAAACAAGGCAGCCAAAATAAAAAACTGGGGAGTAATAGTCCAGACTTGGCAGTTGTGTAAGAAGTGGCAGCTACTGAGCCTGAAGGAGGATGGAACAGCTCTGCAGAGAAGCAAGCATCAGTGCTCCAGGCTTGGCAGAAGCCCATCCATCTCTCAGAGGTGGGATCCTGCCTCTGTCAGAAAGAGCAGTTCACAGTTCCTATGTGTCAGCTTATAAATTGAGGAGATGTAATTTTTTCAAGGTAAATGCTGAGAGGGAGGACCTAGGAGCTCCGAGAGCCAGAATGCAGCAGAATGAAGTTATTGAGTGAATAGTAACTTGTAAATGTATGTATTTATAAAACTTAGGCACACTTTTCTTTCAGCCTAACTATCAAAAGCATCATTGCAACTGTGTGTCCCTGGTGCTTAGGTCCTGACCTGCCTTTGCCAAGCCTTGTCACATCCAGGGTGTGGCGATGCAGGGGGCAGCACAGTCTCTGGCCCCATATAGACTACAGAGCCCTGACTTATGCTAAGGGAGGAGCTGCAGCTTTCTGAGCCTTTTGGCTGTGCATTGGGTTTGCTATGTTAGAGCAGGCTCCAGGCAGAACTCATATGAAAGGAGCTTCACAGCAGAAACTCAGCTTCTCAGTCTGCACAGCTTAATCATTTGCTACCTTAGGTATGAGACAATATAGCAGTAACTCTGTACAGAGGAGGAATGTGGGGAAGAGATGAAGCTGGGATTACTTTGCCTGTAGGTCACTGGCACAACTGAATAATCTGACCCAGCTGTTCACAAACAGAGAACACAAACTACACAGAGAGAAGCCCCAAAGCCCCGAAAGAGCAGATGTCCCTGACTGGAGATCTTAGTTCTGCTTCTGACATAGCAGAATAGCCTCAGAGCTGTTCCAGACCCACTTTTTGCTGCTGATTAAAACCAAATTAGTTTGCTGTCAGACCACACAGTGCTACAAATTTTGTTCAAATAAGGCACGGGCATACAATCTTGTTTCAGCTGAATTAGCTGAAGCACACAATACAGAGCATGGGCCAGCTGTGGGAGGTAGAGTTTTGGTCACATTAAAAGCTGCTTTTTTGTTTTTCACACAATCTGAAAAAGATATTTGAAGAGTTTCATGCAGGCAAAGCAAATTTATACCGGATTAGCACTTTGCCTTTTGTGACCGTAACAATCTCACCTGGTTCTAAAAGCCCTACTGCCAGAGTTACACTGTGTGACACAGCTGTGGCCCAAGCCTGTGTCACTCCTGAGACTACTGAGCAGCGAGGGATGCCTGATTCAGCACAACTACTGGATTACAAAGTAGTTCTTGCACAGACCTTGGTGTTGCTGCAGCTAAACTGCCTCTGCCATTGATACTAGTCCATTTAGCTACCACCAGTACGTCCCGAGTGCATAGCAGTATGGACCTTAAACATGCTTCACACTTGCTGTGAATCTAGTAAAAATACTCTGGCTAGAGCCCATCTGCTACAGAACATGATAACCTGACTCTGTGATACCTCAAAAATTCCATATGACCGGAATTATTGCTCCAGAGAGGCAGCACAGAGGGTCCACAGTAAAATGGAGAATTCAGCGCCTGTGCCTCAATCAGCCTTCTGGGAACTGCTCCTCACTTTGTTGCTTCTACAACCCCCTGCTGAGGTGTCAGGTGCTACTGCCAGGGCCGAGCTTTAAACGCATTTTGTCTCTGCGGGGCTTCCTGGGGTGAAGCGTTTCTTTGTCAGGGGAGCACATTCCTCCAGGGTAGCAGAGAATGCGCCGCCTTAATAAATCTTGGGCTTTGTTTTTGCTACTGACTTACATTGTAAATTTGAGGTGTCAGATGCTGCAAAGCTCAGCAGTGCACAAAAGACCTACTTAAAGCAGACCCTTCATAGGATCACCCTTGTTTTCTCCCATAATGAATGAAGTTAAGACTCTCAGCCTGTCCAGTAGAGCATGTTAAAGGGGTGCTGATCTTTGGTGCATCATTAGTTCAATGCAGATAAAGCTTTTAAGGCTTATTTTACTGGTGGGCTACAAGTGTAAATGCAGAGCAAAAGCACCACAGCAAATGAGGAAATGTAACACAAGCCATTTTTTAAATAGGCATATTTAGGTGTGTCTCTGCTTTCACACAGAATTGGACTAAGGACTTTGTAAACTTTCTTGTCTTAATTACAGTTATAAACCTGGAGTGGATTCAGTAACCTCTCTCGTTATTCTGAGTTGACTGCTACGAGAATCCTTCTATGCTGGCGCTGCTTTGTGAAAGCTGGCACATCTGGTCCCTGACTCTCCATCCCTGTCACAAGATTAACCCTAGTTTCACAAGTGCAGTAAGAACTAAAAAAAAACCTTTATGTGTGATGTCCTACATGGATATCTTTCACTAATACCATAAAACAGACTGGCACAACAGTTGCATATTTCTGTGCATGGAAGAAAAGAGATTATGGTCTTCTTGGGATTGTACAGCAGATGAAAATAGAAACCTTGGTGTTTCAGGCAGGCTTGTGAACTTAGTCTGTAGGGAAATGTAAATACTTTCAGCCAAAATCAAGTATTTGGACAAAAGCATTTCTTTCTCCAAGAAATTGAGGAATCTGCCCAGTGTTCTACAGTCGACTGATAAGAAGAATTTCTCATTGGACTGAAATAACAGATGTTATTACACATCAGTTTTATTGAAAGTATCTCTCTTCAGGCTGGGATCTGTGATGCTCCAGGAATTGGCTAGGAAAGTGTCATGGTTGTAGTAACAAGTCTGCAACTGCCCAATGCAGCAGTGGCAAAGGCTGTGTACTTTCTAGAGGGAGAGAGAAAGCAGCTGTGAAGGAGGCAGCAAGCAGAAGGGGCAAGGGGGCCCTGACACTGCTAGAAAGAACATGCTCTGGCTGCAGCTGGCACTTTTCTTATCACAGGCATGGGTGCATCTCTCACAAGTGCATACACCAGAGATTCCTTCTCTGTCCATTCCATGCCTGTCCAGCCCAGCATGAAGACATCCTCCATGAGAGGATAAGGACACTGAGAATTTTGGGAGAAGGACAGCTGGCACATTGAATAAGCAAGAAAGGACTGAGGGAGACATCATGGAGCTTTTCCAGGTTAAAACAAATGCTCTTCAAGAGTGATGCTCCTCTATGACTTACCTTCCCGAATGGCTGTAAAGGGCACTCCCTCCTCTGCCTCCAGCTTGATCACTTTCAGTGCCACCACCTGGCTCTTGATCCTGTCAGGTCACAGTAGAAAGTAACATGAAGCTTCTCAGTGCTTGGCATGATAACACTAACAATCTCCCAAGCAAACACCCAAGCAAAATTTCTGGGGCTTGCTGACCCACTCAGGCCAAACTCAAAGGTAATTCCAGACCTCCTCCATCCTGTGTTCATTAGCAGTGAGCTCAGACCAGCCCACCTGACTAAACAAGCACTGTGCTGCTATCCAAGTATTGCTAGAGCATGGCTTTGAGCAGTGGCCCCACTCCACCTTCTCACAGCTTTCCTGTCCCTGTGTGATGCCAGCATGACCTCATGCCACATTTTTCAACTATGCAGAGATTGCTCACTTCAAGGAAAACTTTTGCTTCCCCCCTGGTTCAGCCAGACAATCTCCTGGCACACTGCTGTGAATCAAAGAGTCTTTGTGATGCCTCCACGGCTGCAGTGGAGGAGTTCCCTGAAAAATGGGGATGGGGCTTTGCAAATATCATGTTAAAGGCAAAACTGGACTTTTGATTTGCCTTTATCTGCCATGGGAGGTGTTTTCAGCAAGCACTGGGAAGGCAGTATTGCTCACCTGCTGATCCCCTTGTACACAGTCGCACAGGATCCTTCACACAGCTTCTCTAGATGTATATAGGATGTGGCAGCTCCAAATGGGATGCCTAGTCTCTGCTTCATGAAGAAATTGGTATGTGTTTTAGATTGCTGGGTCTACTAGCAGGTCATTCAGTAATTAAGTACTGATTAGTGGCTGGAATAACCATTGGATAAAATATCTCCTTTCTGGCTCTCCGGATGCTGCACCTCACCCATGTGAACGCCCCCACAACATCTTGCTCCTGGAAAGAATCAGTGTAACTCCAAGGTCCCTGTGTGCTGCAGCCCCTGCAGCTCCAGTTCTGGAGGCTGTGGAGCTGCAGGGGCTGCAGAGGAGGTAGAGAAAGGGATGCTCTGGTTACATCTAACAGCTGGCATAGGAAAATTGGACAAACTGTGTCACTGGCAAACTGCATTCTACTGATGAGTTTCTTTTCTTTCTCCTTGACTGCAGTGGCTTTGAATGCACATCATTTTCATCTCTCTCTCTTCCAGTCATAGATCTCCAGTACTGGCTGTGAGGGGAGCAACTGTTTGTGTGTCCCTGTGTTGGTAAGTGGTAGCACCCACTCAGAACACACAAAGATAAAGCTGCCTTAACTGCAGAGGCTACTTCTGCCAGCATCATGCTAAAGGCATGCTGTTCTCCCCTATCCTTGAATTATTAATGTCTAAATAACCTGTTAGGGCAGGGACCAAAACTCAAATGCAGGAGTGAAATTTCAGGAAGTTTACATTTATGTATTCTTCTCCCCCTTAATCCCTCACCCCTCACCTCCTTCCTCACCACTGTATAATTTACACAGCCTGTCAATTTGGCCCATACAGCATATCAGTGTTGTAAACTACTCAGCTATAGAAAAAGGTAGCAGTGAATGGCAAGCAGGCTTCAAGCCCTCCCAAGCAGCTCTGTTGAATGGATTATAATTTGTCAACACAGGATTTGCAATCTGTGGCATGCTGCCTCCTCCAGAACTGTAGGTTGTTGGCTGCCTCCCTGTTTTGCAATCTCTCACTGGCATAGAACTTGCTGGAGTGCAATCTCCTCTCCCTGCTCATCTCATCAAAGACACTTACTGTCATCTAAGGTAGATTCCTCTTTCAGTAGCTTCACAAGCCTGAAGCTGCAAAGTTTGATGCTGTCTGGTTAGAAGCAAATGTGACAGCTTTGCACTCCCACAAGTGGAAGCACCCAGGCTTCCCCTATCTCAATGCAGAAGTATCACAATATGACATTAAATACCTCTGCTGTAGTCACTGCTTCCATGTGCTGGAGGCCTTGGACTTGTTGGGAGCTCCTTCTCTCTGAACAGCAGCTGCTGCATCCTGGTCTAACAGCACTTACACACAGCATGTCTCCCATGTTGTCCTGTTTAAATTAAACTGTATCTCTTTTTTTCTCCTTGCTCCTCCTCATCCCTCTGTGTCTGTAAATAACAGCTCATATGACTCGCATGAGGTCTCTGCCTCAAAGGGTCTTGTGATTTCTGAAAGTCGAAATGCACCTCTGGAGTAGTTCCATTGATTTCAGTTCCTTTGGTACATGCCCTCCAAAAACAGGCAACATTTTTCATACCTGACAATGGAGAATTAATAAATCCAAACTTTCTGCTTGTACACACTTATTTCAGTTAAGCAACTCTCAGTGTAGTGAGTTGGATAATGAAGGGCTGGGTTTCACACAGGAGAAGACCTTGCCTTCCCTCCCTGCCTGTAGCAGTTCTAGGCTTCACACTTTAGCCTCTGGGCACTCAGGTGAGCTTTCTGAGCACTGTGGCTGAGCTGTGCTTTCTGCAGGAGCTGTACATTGACTGCCCTTGCTTTGGCATTTCCATCAGTGTGGGGACCCGTCTGTCCCTGCTGGATTACGTGTCCAAGGGGTGCAATGAGTTGTAGCTGATGGTCTCGTCCACATGTCAGAATAACCAGTGATAATTCTGCCCACTGTGGAGCAGGGAATGCACAGGGGATTTACCCTGGATGTGGATGGCCAAAAATCCCCTTCTTATAGTCCTGCATGAGCAGGACTCACTGTGCAGCTTCCTAGGATTAACACCCAACCCACACAGGGAAAATGACAAGGGCTGAGGGAGCAGACATTGTCCTGTGGTATTTTTATGCTGACCCATTAGATCCTTCAGTGTTTATTTGAACGTATCACATGCAATCTTCACTTTGCTTCACTGTTTAGATGTCCAAGAATAACACTTTTTCCTTGAGCATAATTATTTATTTAAAGCAAAAATGTCTTGGGAAGGCAGGAATGATTTCTTGTTGCAACCCAACCACCTGGCCTCTGCATGTCAGGGAGTAGAGGGGAAATACTGTCACAAAGAGAAGTAATCCAACTTTTGCCAGGTAGCCAGAGATGATAAGTGAAGAAAGCATGCTTATAGCTGCTGATTGTTGTTATTGAAAAAAAAAATTGTATATATATATATGTATAGCATATGTGTATATACACACACTAGGTGTACATACATATTGCATATATACAGATATTGCTTTATTTATGTGTACATATTTGAATGTATTCTGTGCAATCTATGCGTGTGGAAAAGCACACCTAGACGTGTGTCCATGGCTCGCACAAACACATGCACGCACACGTGGCAGCACAGCTATTCACACCAGGCCGCTCCACGTTGGGCCTGGGGCAGCTGTGGCGCAGACCTGCTCCCCGCTAAAGCAGCGGTGTCGGGCGGGTTTGCGGGGCCGGGCGGGCGCTGTCGCTGTCACCGATCCCGCCTGGGGCGGCCCCGGGTCTTTTATTTGCGCCTCGAATATTTCCCGACGTACACCCACGTGTCGCTCCGGTCTCTGCCTATTTTGTCCCAGGCAGGGACCCGTCGGCGTTCGCTCGGCGTTGGCCCCGCCCCCTTCGCGTCGCGCGCCCCCGCGTGAGTCAGCCGGGCGGCGCGAGGGGCTGCGGGCAGCGTGCGGCTGCGGGCGGCGCAGCGGCAACAGGTGCGGGGCTACGCGCGGGGCTGCGCGCGGGGCGGGAGCCGCGCCTGAGGGGGGAGCCGCGCCTGAGGGCGGCCGCGCTCCCCGCGCCTGCCGCACCTGCGCTGCGGGACGGGAGCGCCCGGCGGCACCGGAGACACGCGGGACAGGCCCTGCGCTGCCCCCGGCTGCGCTCTGGGACTTGGGGAGAGGCTGGAGACCAGCTCTGACCGACCCTGGGTGTCCAACTCCAACCGCGCTGTGATGGGCTGGTACAGCACAGATATAGAGTTGTATTTCTGTCGGGTCGGAAAGGTCCCCTCCCTCATGGTGGAAAGAGACCCCGAACTGTAACTGACATGCCCTTCATCTCCTCCCACTTGCGTTTAAAGGTCCTGGCCCTATGCGTGCCTTGCTTGCTCGGGGTTAATACAGTTCGGCTTTTGGAGTGTTTTGAGTGATGGTGCTGCTGCGGCTGCAGCATCCTGTACAGGTGACGTGGTGTCCTGTCACTGTCACAGGCCTCCTCTTCCAGAACGAAAATAGGGAGCAACCGGGGTGCTCGTAGATGATTTGTAGTAATCACTGCTGTTGTAGGGCAGCAGCTTATGTAAACTAGCTGTACTTACCACTTTCAGTTTCTGCAGAGTGAACTGTCTTCAGACGGGGAACCACATGAGAATGTGCAAAATTTAGGTATAATCAAAAAAAAAAGAGGCAGAAGGAGATTCAGATGTTTTATGTCTCTTACGAGTGCGGTAAATTTTAATTGCATGCTGTAGCAGTTAATTTTCACCTGTGTTAGTTTTCCCCCCCGGCTTCTTTACTGCTTTATTTTGCTACCATCCTGCATT
This sequence comes from Zonotrichia leucophrys gambelii, assembly GCF_028769735.1. NCBI lineage: Eukaryota > Metazoa > Chordata > Aves > Passeriformes > Passerellidae > Zonotrichia > Zonotrichia leucophrys. Next base: position 19,078,468 of record NC_088177.1, on the reverse strand, counting down.
CGCTGGAGCTGGCGTTAAAAGCTTTGCACCCTTGCCCTCATCCAAAGGGGTCTCTACTGTCTCTCAGTAGCCAATTGTTTTGTTTTGTTCTGAGCAGATCCTAATCACACAATGTTAAAAGCAGTAGTTAATGCTGACCAAAACACAAGGGCTTCTTTAACCAGTCACACATTGTATGTAAGCCACAGTTGCCAATAGTAAATGATGTTGACAACTGTGTTTTGAATGAGGAAACTTGGAGATCACCTCTTCAGAACCTGAGTAGGTAATTCTGTATGACAAATGTGCAGTCTTGGTCCTGCAAGTTATTGCTAAATGTGATGCAACAAATGTATTAAAAATGTGTTTGGAAATACGTAAGTAAACATGTATGAAAGCTGTAGAAATATTTGCAGTGTTTATTGACGTGAGGCTCATGGGAGTTCCAGTGTTGCTCAAAGTCAGGGGCATACCAGCTGCTGCTGTTCAGCAGTGAATGTGAGGTTACCTTCATGTCTGTGGTGCTTGCTTAAAACTGGTCAACGAAGAGCACAGTCTGTGATAGTGAGAGAAGTGTTTGCTCCACATCATTCCCAACCGTGGCAGTTGTTATGGTGTGGGAGCGTTGGATTTCTGGAGAATTAGCCTTTAACTTTGGAAGTGGAGAGTATGACATCAGTGTCATGCCAGTGACCATCTGTCTGTAGCACAAATCCATTTCATAATTGGCACTCCTTGCTGCTTTGCACTTGCAGCGTTGAAAGCAAAATGTAACAGTGAAAGTCTGGGCGGAGCAGTGGAGGTGCTGGTGTCGCTGAGCTTCCATGCACCAGTGTTGTTTGGTGCCTGGGCGTTCACCTCCGTGAATGCTACAGCTAATAACAGTTCAGGTAAACTTAGTGAAAGGAAACAATGTATAAATGATGTGAGGGTAAGCAAGGAAAGCGACATGTTTCTGTTGGGAGGAAGAAACCTTCTATTACAATTACTTTACTTAGTTTGTAGCTGTGGCAAAGCAACTTGTATTTTGCATTAGCTGTGAAATGGGAATAATGTGCTGTCCTAGGAGTGAATAAGAACTTGAACTGAACTTGAAAGTGATTTCAAAATGCCTTAAATATGTCTCTGTGGAAAGAAGACAGTTTGACTCTTGTTTTCCCTTATATGCAGAAATGCTTGGTAATGCAACCTGAAGTGTGAGCTTCTGTAAAGAAAAGAATATCTGTCATGCTCTTAGTTTCTAATTTGCCACTGTTGCAGCTTTCTTACTTAAGAATTATGTAAATAGTTTTTCAATTTGGCTTTGAAGGCAGATCTTGCAAAACAGCTAATCAAATGCCTGTCTTTATTTTGTTACAATCAGAAGGTTTCATGATAACTACAATAAAGTTTTTTGCAGTTGAGGCTCATGAAAATGAAAAAAATTCTTAAAGAAGTCCATAAATTCTAGAAGTCAAGAATTTTAGGCCTCAGTTCCTTAACCTCAAATAACTATATGCAATGTAAATGGTATATTTGTTGGTACTTCAATCACTCTATCAGATGTTCATCTCTTTGATTCAGTGATCCACTGAGTCATTTTATTTGAAGCTAGAGTCCTTCACAAAGGAGGGGTGCTGGCTTTTTCAAGAGAATGAATTGTAGGCTTAGGTGGTTTTGAGTAGGCTGAAGAAAACCCTAAATTTACTTGCTCTGAGCAAGGACACATTATGGTTCCACAATGCACTTCCATTTTCCTTTGATGTTTCATCAACACCTCTGCTGCTGAAGCATCACATGACAGTTCCCTTGTATTTGTGAGACTACTTTGTTAATATTTTAAAAGTTAACTTTTACAATTGTAAGTGGTTTTTTCCTTTTGTAGTTGAGGAAGGAGAGGCTGTCTTGAAAGCAGAACCTTTCTAGTGACTGGTGTGTCTGTGTTCCTAGAAAGTATGCTCTGGTTTTTGGGGTTTTTGAGGTTTTTTAGAGCAGGGTGTATATGACTTATCACAATACCATGCTATCAAAGCTTTATCTTTTTGAGATCTGTTCCTTGCCAACTCTGAAGCCCAAATCGTTCTTCTTAGGGTCCTGTATCTGCAGGACTGGAATTGTTTGTATGCTGAGTTGTTTCTATATGTGAAGGTCTCCTTGGTAATTCATTATTCACAGCACTCCAGTGGAAGTGTTGGAGGTTTTGTTAGTTATTTTAATTATTTATCAACTTGATGATTACTGTTTCCAAGTGTGCTCTGAAACTTCTGTATGAGAGTTACAGGTCTGAATATATTTGGTCTCTTGTATTCATGACTGGCCATATATATTTCTGCATAAAAAAGCTTCAGATGACTTATTCTGGGTCTTAATTTTTATACTAACTTATTTGTTTTCTGTTTTGTTACAGTGGATATCAGACAGCAACTATAATAAAGCAACAGCTCTAAAGCATTAATATGTGAAACTTTGAATAAATGTGATTATACACATGCATTAATGTAACTAATATTTGTAATACTTCATATAGTAAGGAGTAGATCAAGAGAAATCACAGTTCTTTTAATACCAAAAGAAGCCAAACAGCTCATAAGAAACAAATATTAACTGTGGCTTTGTTTTATTCCAAGGAAAGCAGTACAAAGTTATCTTCATGAGGATGGAAAGGTGTGATGGTGAACTTGCAAAATGCAAAATCTGAAAGGATGAAATTGTGGCTAGAGCAGGCACTTTTTTCCCCTTGTCTTCCATGGTTGTCTTTATCTCCATAGGCACTCTGCTACCAGTTTGCATGAAGAAATGTTTTGGACTCTGCTTTCTGCATTTCTGCCCAGGCACTATTGCACCTGCGATGGTGATGTGTGATTTGCTTCAGGAATTAAGTTACAAATTCAACTCCTAATCATTTTCTGCTCATGCAAATCTATTCACCTTAAATTTAGCTGAGTATTGAATTCTGTCTTATGACTGAAAATGAATCAATTTGGTGTTTTTTGAGTGGTGTAATGAGAATTGTATAGAGAGATGGATGTGAATTTCTGCCTTTGAATGAGGTTTTGTTCATTCTGTCCTTACAATAGAGCCATTGTGAGCTGAGCAGTTAGGATGAGTCTGGCTGTTTAGCTTCTGTCTGCCAACTCAGTGTGAGTGAACTAAATATAAATACTTGATCCCTTCTGGCAGTGTGCAAGTGTTTATTTATTGAATGCAGGAGCTAAACCTTTGAAGGTTTTTTGGGTTTTGTTGTTGTTATTGTTTTATGTTGTTTGTGATTAAATTGCTGGGTTTTATGTTTTTCAGTTTGTGCAAATTCTATTGTTCCTTTTGAAAGAGGAGCAATTTGGTGGGGATGGAGTGCTGCCACTGACAGATGGACTCACAGGAAAGAAGGTGAGAATGAGCAGCTAGGTGAGACCACAGAGGCTCCCTGAAATGGAGCAGCTCATGGTCATCCTGGAAAATCAAGTGATATCAGCATACTCTTTATGTAACTTGTACTAAAACTTCCACTGAAGGGAAGATTCTTATCTTAGCTTCAGTTGTGGCTGGAACACTAAAGTTGCTACAACAGCAACTTCTTTTTTAAGCTGATGGTTGTAATTTCTGGAGCCATAGCCACAGGCTACAGACTTGAAAGTAGCAGTCCCAAGTGAACAGTACATCCTGTCTGGTACCTGCCCCTGTGAATTTTGATTCTGGATCAGTAGTCCTCCAGTAGGCTTTTCTTGCACTGAGATACTTGGTAGAGGTCCAGATTTGTTTTACACTGTTTCCTGAAGACCTGTTAAATGGATAAAAGCACAAATATCGGGTGTTGAACTGATTTGATGTACAATATATTGATGAAAATTCTCAATATTATAATTTTGTATCCTTTGGAGTGCTTTGCCCATCTGTGTAAAATCTATATTTTTATCTTAGGTGAAATATCCTTATATTGATATTAAAATTTTAAGCCTTTTTTTTTCTTTGTGTATATATTCCTTGATTGGTGCATTTTAAATTTACTTCTATTCTAAACACAAGTCCTATGTATTTGAAGTGCAAGGTGGACTCTGCATTTTAAATCTGTTTGCATTTTAAATCTGTTTGCTTTACTATACTTGAATTCTAGAAGAGTTCTAGACTGTCACCCTATAAATTTTTTCTTTCTTTTCTTTCTATTTTATAGAAAAATAAAGATATTTGGGATGGACACAGGAGCTATGAGAGATAATTTGGTTTCCTAGCTATTCTTAACTTGAATGTTTCAGAGGCAGATTGCGTAAAGAGGTTCATCCTGTGCACCACAGTTAACAAAGTACAGTTTAACAGATCCATGGCCTGCAGGAACAGGGCTACTTGCATGAGTTTGCCTGCAGTGTGGTGTATCAGAATAGCTTTTTTATGGGTTTGCTACAGGTTTGGAGTACATTTTATTTCTTGTGCCTTTTCTTCTAGACAAGACTGTCTAGACTGTCAAACCTTCCCTTGCCATCTTAATATATTTAATTCCACAAGTTCATGTCAAGCTGCAAGAGCTGATTTATGAAGGGAGTGAGGGACTTGGCTATTGTCTAATTAGGATCTAAACCTATTTTTTTCTTTCTGAGTAGATAACAGTCTAGTCTATATAAAATTCTAGGGAATTAAGCTTGACTCTTAATTTAAGTCTAGTCTTAATTTAAGGTAGGCTATATTGATGCTTAACATAACTTTTTGTATTTAAATCAAGGGATTCTTCAAATTGTTAAAACTGTGGGCTTGTCAAAATTCCGAGGAATTTCTTTGTGCTGAGTTGGAGTAGTTGCTGACTGAGCATTCAAACCACAGTGTGTTGAAGTTTGCATAGTTCCGGTCACTCCTGCAAGCCCTGATAATTGCACACTATTTCAGGATATTTGTTTTTTCATGGTTCAGTTGATTTGAATAGCTGACTCATTTGAATCTGGGCCACTCATTAAGAATTTACAAAGAAGGAAAAAAACCCAAACAATCAAAACCTCGATTTATCTCTAGAGGTAGAAATGAAAGTGTATAAAGGATGAGCTCCTACAGGTGTAATGTTTTAAACACACTATTAATGGGACCAATTGGTACATGGACAAGTACAAATGAGAAAAAAGCTTATGGTTTCAAACAGAAGACACCTTTTCATTTAAATAGCATTTACTTTACAATTTGATAATAGTAATTTAAATATGTTGGCTTGAAAGTAAAGCTAATGTCTGAACTACCAAGCCTTTCCTACACAGGCATTACTGAACCATGGAAAACTTCATCCTGATTGTGTTCCAATTTCATGCAATCTTTGTAGCTCAGAAGAGGCAGAAGGAGCCAAAGAGAGAGGCCTGGTCTATGTTTGGAAGGCTGGTTCCTGCTCCGTGACTCCAGAAAGGCTCCCAGGCCTCAGTGGAAAGACAGTGTTACAGGCAGCCCTTGGAATCCACCATGGCTTACTTCTAACTGAAGGTAATAAACACTTTAATTGTTTGATCTAGGGCAGTAACAATCTTCAGTTATTGTCAAGTTTTTTTCTTTTAGAAGTGATATTAGATGTGTGTTTGGGAAGATGAGGACTGTACTTTGTGCTTTTCATACACATTTGTATGTCCTTTAGTATGTTCTTAAATTAGAAAGGACCAGCGAATACACTTAACTCGCTTCACTTAAATTGAGTTTTTAGCAGAAAAGCATTACTTACTTTAACAGTGCATGCATGCACTGGGTAACATTAGTGTGAGGTGTAGAACTTAACAGCAGCAATTGCAGAGAGCAACCAGCAGCCTTCTTATATCAATAGCTATAGTCTTGTTGAGCCTGGACTAAGCTAGGAATTCATATTTGTTTGTCTGAAGCAGTCTTCATATTTTTGCATTGGTTTAACAATTGGTTTTACACTCATACTAGGATTTGTTTTTCTTTTTTCCACCCTCCCAGGTGGAGAGGTCTACAGTTTTGGAAAGCTGTCCTGGAGATCAGGACCTGAGGAATGCGTTAACAGTCCTCTCTTAGAGAGTACTTTGCTTGGCCATCGTATCATTACAGTGGCAGCCGGCAGCTTCCACAATGGAGCGGTGACGGAGAGCGGCGTGGTGTACATGTGGGGGGACAACTCTGCTGGCCAGTGTGCAGCTGCCAACCAGCCCTGTGTGCCCCAGCCCCAGGTGGTCAGTATCTGTGACTCTGAAACCAGCCCTCTGCTGTCCGTGCGCATTTTGCAGCTGGCATGTGGAGAGGAGCACACGCTGGCGCTGTCGCTGAGCAGAGAGATATGGGCCTGGGGGAGTGGCTGCCAGCTCGGCCTCATAACAACAACCTTCCCAGTGACAAAGCCACAGAAGGTAGAGCACCTGGCAGGACGTGTGGTGCTCCAGATTGCTTGTGGAGCCTACCACAGCCTGGCTCTGGTACAATGCCTCCCCGTGCAGGAAATGAAGCCCATCCCAGAGAGATGCAATCACTGCAGTCAGCCTCTCATTACCATGACAGACAAGGAAGATCATGTCATCATTTCAGATAGTCACTGCTGCCCGCTGGGTGTAGCACTGTCTGATAACCAGCCAGAAAACCACGTTTTCTGTCCCTCATCGGACACCCCTGGAGGGAAAGGTGTAATAGCTGGCCAAAGTGAAAACTGTCAGAAACCACTTGTGGAACAACACAGGCTCGTGGATTTAGACTCTGATGGACCAAGTGGCCTTTCCAGCAGCCATGGACAGGAAGACAGTGGAATTTCAAGTTTGGGAAATACTCTGTTCTCGGACAAAAAAGATGGGAAAGAGTACTTAATTGGTTTGTCAGATAACTCATTAAATGAGAGCCTGAATAAAAACATCTCTACAGAGCCTGATCAGGTTGGTACCTAATCACAAATCACAGCACAGTTATAATTTGCAATAACTTCTGTTGCATGTGTGACAACATTACTCTCTTTACAAATGAAAAATTTAATATAGCTATGGTGTTTTTATAGTTTCCAAGTGGCTTTTCACTGACGGTCCTCAGCTTTTAAGTGGAAGATTTTTTTGTTCCCCACTGTTGTTCAATTGTGAGCCTTCATTGTGGGCAGCCTTGACAGTGCTTTAATCTCTCCTCCTCGTGGTCTGCAGTACCAGAACCACATAAACCAATTTCCATGCTCTGTTTCCTCATGCATGGGTTTCCATTTGTGTGGGGCAGAAGGATTCAGTATATCTTACTGGTACTCATCCAGTTTACCTTTAAGGTGGAGGTTTAATTTCTGTACCTGGAACAAATCCCTCACAAATCCATCTAATTTCTCAATCAGTTTAAAATTCTGAATTGCAGGTTGCTAAAAGGTTTGACCAAAAGGTTTCTAATGGTAATAATGTAGGGGTGGCACAAACTCGTAAAAAGCAGTGGGAGATGTGTAAGTACTACTCTGTGTAGCATGGAAAATCATTTAACAACACTGTTCTGGTGCTATAGCAGAACAGTCAAGTACTCATTTCTCAGTAAGCTTCAGATAATTCTTGACATGATGGTTTAAGAGCTGTTTGTGGCTCCCTGACAAAATACTTTTTTCTGGGTTTTAGAGAGGGGAAAAAAAAAAGGAAATGTGATTAGGGGAAAGGGAAGAAGATAGAACCCAAAAGTTACTAGACAGAAAACTAATCCAGAATCTTGCAGCACAGTCTGGCAGTCCTTACTTAACTGCTGTCCTGTGAGGAGCCCTGCTGCTCTGTGGCCTAATTTGCAAAACAGACACTGAAAATTTCTTTTGTCATTTAAAGTGTTGTGCAGACATAAATTTATTTATTTTTTTAGTAGTTGCAGTAAAATATTCTCCCCAGTGGTTCTGGGAAATAAATTTCACAATACCTACAAAATAGTTGATTTTTGTTACTGCCTCTGATGGCAACAAAACCACATAGTTTTAAAATCTGTCCAGTAACTTAGTAGTTCAGCAAGTTATGCTTTCTTTCTCTGAGGAAAACTTCCTTTAGAGAAATGAATGTTGTATAAATACATTTGCTCTTCCTTTTGCTTCTTGTTGTAATGAATGCATTCTAGCAGTTGTGGGCTCCTCAGACACTTGCAAGAGCTCCGGCATTGAGAAATGACTGAAACACATAGATCCATGCTCCCGTTGTCAGTTCCTTGTTCCTGGCATGTTTCCAGAGCACTGTTTTCCTTGCACAGTTTCAGGAATCAAGACTGGAATTGATTCACTGAATCTTCCACTATTGACATAAAGGTGAAGAGCAGAGATGAGGTCTAATGTAACGTTTCAGCATTAGTAAAATCCTTCATTTTTCTTTGCTTTCCTACACAAATGAAGTTTTCCTTCCTGCTTTGCTAGGTATGCCTTTTAGAAATGGAATGAAGTAAATAGAACCAATCCCAGTCCTTTAACCTAAGCTTTAAAGTCAAAGATTGTTATTATTTTGTCGGAATAAAATGAGCTGTAGTACTTGCAATAATACCATTTTCCACTGTGTATTAGATGGGAAAATGGGACTTTGCTGTCTTTGTTTTAATATTCAAACTATTTGTCAGAGATCCTTTTGGGCATTGTTTCTTATCTGGTGGGTCAGCTGTTTGCTATTACAGGTAATGGTGTGCTGGGGCTAATAATTGCCTTCAGTCAGTTTGTCCCTCGTGTGACTTGAGGGTTATTGACTCAGCCTTGTATGGATACAACAACGGTGTAAGGAGACACAGCCCAGTTTGGTTTTAAGATAGGCCTTGCAAAATGAATCCATGAATTGCTGTTTACCTTTTACATATTGAAAAGAGCTCTTGTCTCTCTCAAAATGGAGCATGCTCACTGATGCACTTTCATTGGTGGCAAAGAAGTTGGTAATAAGCTTAAAATTATATCCCTTCTTATATTTGTGTGTAAAGAGCCTTTTTTTGTTGGTATTTAAAAACCCCAGACTTACAGTCTCTTATGTGGGCAGGTGTAACAGACAAAGCCCAGTCCTTTTAGAAATGGTGCTTGGTGCTACCTTTAAAAAATCATTCTGAGCAATAGATGTACACCTAAGCATAAAAAATCTGGATAATTTATATTATATACAGTTAAAATACATCTATAATTTACAGTAAACATTTATAATAAATATTATATGGTGTTCAGTCTCGCCTGTGGTTTGAATAGTGAATGTGTATCATCATCCTATTGTGCTGCCTGCTCTGATAGTTTCCCACTTCCCTTTGGTTTTAGCCATCTCACGAGGAGCAGCTCAGTGCTTGTATCCCTGGCCCCCCAGGCAGCAGCACATCCACCCTGAACAGCCTGGTGGCCTCGTGTGCCTCAGCAGTTGGGGTGAGAGTCGCTGCCACCTACGAGGCTGGAGCCTTGTCCCTGAAGAAAGTCATGAACTTCTATGGCACATCCTCGAGTGAGCCGGGATCGCAGTCGGGCAGCAGGTCCCCGGGGCCCGAAGCTCTGAAGGACAGCCGAGAGGAGCAAGTCAGGCTGGAATCCATGCAGGGGAAGAAGAGTTCCAGTCTAGTAGATATTAGAGAAGAGGAATCTGAAGGAGGGAGTCGAAGGCTTTCCCTGCCTGGCTTGTTGTCACAAGGTAAACAAGCATGTTGGGGAAAAACACTGGAAAACTTATAATAATGTGGAGGTTTGTAAGTGAAAAAACCCCAAATATTTATTAAACACAAATCCAATGATCTCTCAAAGATGTGTATGAATTCTAAATGATACCTTAAAGCTTGAAAGCAGTGGAGAGAGTGAAGACTAGCAGATACTGCATGCTAAGAAAACCAAAAACAGGGGGTCTACAAATGGTCTTTCTTGTTAAAATAAGGTAAAGTGAGCATATTGGAGGAGTCATATTGCCAAATGATCTTTCATGGTGGTTTTGTAGCCAAAGATAAAAATCTGTGGTCTGTAATCTGCACTGCTCTGAGCTGGTTTTGAGCCAGAGACCTATAAGTATTCCAGTTCCCACTGCTGAACTTCAAAGTTAATGACTTTGTTCCCTCACAGAATTTAGTTCTGTTAATTGCTCTGAATGTATATATGGTTTAGTTCTATATTGATCTTGGATTTGAGGGGAGGTTTAGGAAGTACTGAAGTCTTCTGTTCACTCCAAAGATATATTTTTTTTTCAAAACACTTTAATGTATAGTTTGTTTTGGTTCCTTTGCTTCATTATAATTGCATGGTTTTCATATGTCTGCTATATTTTAGAAGCTGGTAAAAACTACTTGATATCTACCTGGTTTTAGCACCTGTGGTACCTCTTTGTATCCATAACCTATTGTCTTACCTGTCAACCCTTGTTCTCAGGCTTGAATTAAAACTGCTTCGAGAAGTTTTGATCACTTGCTATTAAGTAGTGCTGTTACTGTGTAATGCACAATCTGAGTGATACATTTACCAAAATGATGAGAAATTTTTCTCATTCTTGGCCTCTGCTCAGTTTCCCCAAGGCTCTTACGGAAGGTAGGACGGGCAAAAATGAGGACTGTGGCTCTGACTCCAACCTACAGTGGTGAAGCTGATGCTCTTTTGCCCTCTCTAAGAACAGAGGTGTGGAGCTGGGGGAAGGGCAAGGAAGGACAGCTAGGGCATGGTGATGTTCTGCCAAGGTGAGATATCTTTGAAAAATGTTTTTTTATTCAGTAGATTGCTAGGAAATTTTGAGTATTGAACACTCTCAGCTTCTCAAATTTAAACATCTGCCATGCAGTATCTGATTGTTCTTTCAGGTGTTGTGATCTAAGTTTCTCCAAGTAATATGTTTTATGCTGTGTTGTTACTGAGCATCAATCAATTCCAATTTTACCCTTTGTAATCAGTAACAGTTTTGGTGATATTTGGGCTTTGTCCAAATTGGGGTGAGGTTTGTCATCAACTTTTGCCTTTCCTGATCATTTTGACTAAGCTGGTTTATTGCCAGAAGGTTCCATATATATTTGTTTTTTCTAATTTGTTTTGGGGAAGGAAATAAAACCTTGAGTGTTTCCACATTAACAGTACCTCTGATAATATTTTTTTCTTTTTCCCACATTCTACCCCTCTTCCCTCACCTTATGGGTTCTGGGGAATGACAGGCTTCAGCCACTGTGTGTGAAAAGCCTTGATGGTAAGGAAGTGATTCACCTCTCTGCTGGTGGCCATCATTCCTTAGCACTCACTGCCAAATCCCAGGTACAAGTCATTGTTACCATTTGTTGTTTCTCTGACATAATTATCATGTTTGGTCTTTTCTAGTTTTTAGTTTCTTTTGCTTCTAAACTTTTGTTCCTGTTTGTGGGAGGCAGCACGGAAGTGTTGTGGAATGTAAATTGTATTTCTGCCCAAGTTCTGCACGTACCATCAACATTATGTTTAAAGATTGCTGTGAGTTGATTTGATGCATTCTATTTCTGAATATGAGAAGACAATCTCAGAATGTAGGAAGGCAGTGAAAATGAAGGAAATGCTTCTCAGTACATGGCTCCTATAGCCTTGACTTGTGTGTTTGCACTTGATGTGTTGTACTACCACAGTTCAGTGTGTTGCCATGTATATAAATGTACATTCTGATGTTCAGCACTGCTTCTTGCAGGTGTATTCCTGGGGCAGTAATATCTCTGGCCAGCTTGGTCACTTGAACTCCCCAACAACCGTCCCTCGTCTTGCAAAGGTACTTTGTTTTCTGTGCTTCTCTCCTTCAGTTTAGGGTCTCTTCTTGTACAAGTGAATGCAGAGTAATTTCTGAGAAGGACCTGTTCATGGATCTATGTGCTATTTAATAACAGAGCCCTTGGTTTTCTTTGGCTTATGCTGTGAAATGATCTTTCGATGAGCTTGTGAAAATCTACGCAAAAAATCATTTTCACAGACTTCCGCTGGTTTTTACCACAGTGAAGTTCTAGAACTCAGAAATGTGACTGTTCTATCTTCCTATCAGATTTCACTTTTACCTTAGGTTTGATTTCTCTGATATTGATGTTGCAGTGTTGAAACTTGTGAATACTTCAGAACTCTGTTTTTATTCTAAACAATTGTTTCTTGTGTTTTTAGCTTGGCTGGACCACAGCCACATTTGTTGTTCGTTTCCTTATTTCCGGAGCTTTGCAGAATTTTGGCAGTGGATTTTCTCTTTGTTTTGAACTTTTCACCACATTGAGTGAATAGCAAAATAACAATTTTTGGGTTAGACCACAGCCTTTCCCATGTTTTCTAGTGTTCATCTTAATGGAAAGCTAGCTGCATAGTTGTCCTGCTTAGGCCTTATGCAAATCAATGTACAGCAGATTCATTGTCTCCCAACTTTATATAGATTTCCCAGTTAAATGTAGAGAGGAGAATAGTGTTCCACTTTAATCAAACTCACTTGATGCCCATTTAAAAATAAAACTGATTTGTAACTGAAAGGCAAAAAAAATCAGCCATTAGAAAGAAAACTGGAAAGAGTCTTCAGTACATGTGCAAGGAGTTTATATGTTATGAGACACTGAAGCTGAAAAATTGACTGGTTATTGCAGTAGTTTGTTCTTGGCAGGTGAATTATGTACATGTGTGGCTAGAAGAGTTATATACTTTTCTCTCCTTCCAGCTTTGGATGATGATTTTTAATGTCTTCCTTCCTCCTGACTTTTAGGTGTGCGGTGATGGTATTTGGACTACAGCAGCAGGACTAGATTATTCTCTCTTCTTAGCAGATGAGAAAGACTTCCAGCCTGGATTATATTACTGTGGCCAGGAGACATCAACAGAAAATAATTTGAATGAAAATAGCTGTTCTAAGAGTCCATCTTTGTTGGTAGCTTGTAGTAAGGTGAGTGTTATTTCCTTTAAGTCAGTACAGATCATACTGGTGCTCTTAGGAAACAGCGTGGTGCTGGTGGCTGGATGAACTGTAAGGGTGCCAAGCCACAGGGTTGGTTCCTGGTAGTCAAACGAGGAGCACATTGGATGGGGGGCAGAGAGGAGGTCAAGTTAGTATTGTTCTCTCCCCTGCCTGCTTCTGGGCCTTCCCTTCTGTTTGAGGGACAAGGAGGTGTTTCTAGTGTGTTAATCCATTACCTTACATCTGTGTGTGCTGCAGAAATGTACACTTTTATTGTGCTCTGCTTCACCAGTCTTTGTGTCCAGGCTTCAGTGCTACTGCTCTTCACTTGCTTGTCTCTCAACAGGCTGAGGCCACAGGCTGCTCTGTTCTCTTGCTCCATTCTGCCTCCTGTTAGTGACTGGGCAGAAGGTCCCCGTGAGTTCTGCACCTTCTCCTTCCCTACCCTTCCCTTTCACATGAGTGCAAAGGGAGATCTGAGCAAAAATGTACATTTGATGTCAATGGGAGACAGGAGGTGCCTCTCACAGCTTTTTTCATGAAGCTGAATCTTACATGTGCCTTGGGGTTGGCGTGAGGTAGCAGTGTGAACTGTGATTACATGTCCTCTTCCAGTTTGTGTGTGGTTTCAGACCAACATGAGTTTAAGGTAACAAAAAGGGAATTGTGAGGGTAGGGAGTGTCTCTGCCTTAGCTCCTCTGGGTAGTATGACTGCTATTTCCCTAAATTGAGCAGAAAAGCTGTTTGGGAAGTGTTTTGAGGAGGGACAGAGATACTATGTGTCTGTGCATGCAGACACACACACCTGTATGCCCTCTGTAAGACTGCTGCTAGCCATTCCCTTCTCTTCAAGGGTGACTGGTAGGCTCTTGCATATAAGAATTGGTTGTCTGTTGAACAACTTTGGCTCAGTGTTTCAAAGGAATCCTCTATTTAGCATTCAAGGAAATAAAAGTAGAGCTCAAACTCTGAATTACTCACTTTTGCCTGTGAGCCAAAATTCATGAGGAACCACAATGCATCAGTGGCACTTGTGCTGACCTTAGATAAGAATTCTGCTTTGAACTACTGTGGAAAGAAAGTACTACTGTTAGGAATATTGCAGTATCAATAAACTGGACTCTTATCAATGAATTGACATATTCTGGGTCCAGAAAGGACCTGTCTAGAGCATAGTCATAGCTCTAATAAATTATATTCTTCATATTTAATGGGAGAAATGTATGATGTACTGAATTGAAGGTCACTGTCTCTTAAACATGGATTGGTAGTATGAGCCACCTTAAAAGATGATTTATGTATTTATTGTCTTTTGGTTTTGTTAGAGTCAGGAAAATGAACAGCAGTGGCTATAAATGTATCTTCAACTTTTGTCATTCCTGTATTAAGACAGTATTGAATGGTTTGTTTGTCACTGAAGGTAATTAATGCTTACCATCAATTACTACCACTTAGCTCTTCAAAATATGCTTTATTTGCATTACTCTATTTTAAAATTGGAGTGTAAAAAGAAAAGCATTAAAGCTGCTGTTTTTTTCTTTTCTCTTTTTCATCTTTCAGATAGGGTACATAAGCAATGTGATAGCTGGTGGTGACAACTGTCTGGCCTTAGTTGACAAAAACGTAATGGGATATATTGCCAGTTTGCATGAGTTGGCTGCTACCGAGAGAAGGTTTTATTTCAGACTGAGTGAGATCAAATCTCAGGTTCTTAGACCTCTTTTAGGTTTAGGTAAGACCTTCTTTTAATGTTTTTCCTTGATATCATTCCCCCTACAGTTTCTGTTATGCAAAATTTAAACCTAATAAGATATTGATATTTTCAAGATAAAACTAAGCTCTTGCTTTCTTCCCTGTTTGGATGAAAAGGTGAAAGACAGTTGCATTTTGACAGTGTTCATTCTGTTAATATTTGCACTTTCCTGATGGTTTCACCTGAAATACCTTCATTATTTGAGCTGTATCTAGTCTAAAACTGTTGAATTTCTGATCCTGGATAATGTATTCGTGAGGTGAAAATACTGATAAAACATCTAAACAGCACCATGTCGAGATTTTCTCTGTTACTGGGTGCTGCTCTTTCATAAGGTAAGCTAAATTGCTTTCTGGTCTGTTACAGATAATTTGGGCAGTGCAAATGCAATCCAGTTGTTGCAGGAAATGGCAAGCAGGTTCAGCAAGCTGTGCTATCTCATTGGTCAACATGGAGCTTCTTTAAGTAGCTTTCTTCATGGAGTAAAAGAAGCCAGGAGCTTGGCCATCCTGAAGCATTCCAGTCTCTTTTTGGATAGTTACACTGAGCAAGTATCCAATTCCCTCTCATCTTGAGTCTCTGCAGGCTTAACCTACTGACTGCAACAGGCCCTGAGTTAAGGGAAAGTAGGTCATAAGGAAGCTATGTGACTGTTGCATTGTTGTGATTTAGAAATGTGTGGAGTTTTACACAAATGGATTCATTTTTAGTGAGATGTATTTCCAAGTCTTCACCAGTGGAGCGCATGAACAGCATCACCTTCCTTTGTGTAAAACTCTGGGTACAGATTCTTCTTTGGTTGCTGCCTATAAACCTAAATATTCACCACTTATTAAGGATCTTGTGTAGTATAATGTGACAAGATTTACCATTGCTAGTTAAGTCTTGTCACGTTATACTGCTGCTAATTAGAGCTGCCTTTGGGGGTTTGTTGAGGTTACAAAATGCTTTTCCAGTAGCCATTAACTAAAGATTGTCTTCCAGACAAAAATTCTTTTGTCCTCATGCCTGCTAAACAGCTGGCATTACACCTGTCCCCCAAAAGCTGGAGCTGCTTTAGTACTGAGAATTAAGTCTGGATTTTCCTAGTTATTGTTTTTATTGGCTTAATGCATTTGGGAGAGACGATCTATGTACTCAGCCTGTTCTCTGGCTTTCCTGACAGTAACTTCTAGTTTCTGGACGATTTTATTTAAATGTGACAGAAGTCTCATCATACTTAATAATTACAGGTTTTGGTGAAAAATAATGTTTAACAGAAAGTTTAAAAGTGTTGTATCTGAATGTAGCCTTCGTTACCAGATATCTAAAAATATCTAAGGAAACAAAATTTTGAGATTATCTACTTGTTGTTATGCAG
Source organism: Zonotrichia leucophrys gambelii (assembly GCF_028769735.1). Taxonomy (NCBI): domain Eukaryota; kingdom Metazoa; phylum Chordata; class Aves; order Passeriformes; family Passerellidae; genus Zonotrichia; species Zonotrichia leucophrys. The sequence continues at coordinate 19,062,653 of NC_088177.1, read as the reverse complement.
TTGTTGTCAACTTTGTTATGCAGTAGCAGTTTGATGGACAACTAGTTGCACTTTTTTTGAACACAGACACAGCCAAGAACATTTTTGCTAGGTCAGTGACAAACTTATGCTGTATCACCCTAAAAGAAGCTTCCATCTTTGTTTATCATATAGATTGTTCATAAATCTAAATATGTGTTTTCTCATTTTCTTACTTAGTCTTCAACTTGAATTTTTCTTGTAACCTAGATTTTCAAAATTGGTTCTCATTACCATGAATAGAAGGTTTTAATTTTTTCTTCCTCAAAGACTGAAGTACCTAACCTCTGTTCTCACTACTGCTTGTCTTCTGCTCTCCCCCTTTGCTCCCTATTGCTTACATGTTTTTATGTGTATGGCATCAGAGCCTTGGTGTTACACCATGAGTATCTTTCAAGGATCAGTCAGGCAACACAAGTATCATCTGTTAAATGTGCTAAGCAGAGACCTCTTCCCTTGAAAAAGGTGGTTTTGTTTTGTTTTTCTAATGGTGGTGGAGAGAAGTCATAGAATGTTGAATAGCAGGAAAAGAGAAAATTCCTCTCTTGAAATTTCCATCCTGACTGTAATTAGAAGCTAGTAGTAGTAAATGGTTCAAACAGGTAGTTTATCCTGTACACACCCAAATCTGAGAGAAACAAAAATAAAAGTCAAGTAAGCCCTTTGCATTGTGCTAATGGCAGCAGAAATGTGTAGCAGTGCATGTTCAGTGCTCCATGTGGAAGGTGAATGCCAAGTGTTCAGTAACAGAGTATTGCTCAAGTACTCTATAACTTGTGTAGTAAAAGCTATTACAGAGGTCATCATAAACTCTTGGACATTTCAACAGTTGCTGCTTTCTGGGATGTTTTCACCTTCTAATTGAAGATCTTTTTCTTCCCTATATCAGGTATTGTACTTCAGTAACAAACTTCCTCGTAATGGGAGGATTTATGCTCCTTGCAAAGCCAGCGATGTAAGCAAACCTTTACCATTTTTTGAACATTTTTATCAATTAACTGTAAAGAATTGAGAGGGCATGTGTGTAGTAATGACCATGCAGAGACTTGCTCTCAGCATACTTGAGTACACTAATTCCTTTTCCTTCAAATAAAGAGAAAGTTACCTCCTCTTAACTGTGATAAAGAATTTAGGTTAAAATGCTGCTGAGTTCATTTAGTTCATCTTGAAGGTGGAGAAAGGAGGAAAAAAAAGCTTGTTATTGGGATTTCCTTCAAAGAAACAGAGTTCAGGTCATGATTTTTTAAAACTTTAGATAAATGAAGTTAAATGTTCATCATTATTCAGTGTTAGTGTTTATTCTTTCAGACATTGCTGTCAAGAAAATACCAAAGAAAATTAGCTCTAGTAGATTAGATGAATTAATTTCATTTGAATTCTTTAAGTTTATGGAAGTGCTTTAAAATGATGCAAAAATATTTCTGCCTGTGCATCTTCTCTGCCTCTCAAGGTTTCTTTGCCCTATTTCATGCTGTAAATGTGAGGAAGGAATTGTATTTGAAGGACTGAGACAGTACAGTTGAGGTTTCCAGATCCTGAAGCTTTTCTCTTATTTCTGTAGAGTTTTTGCCTAGGAAATAAAGTAGTCATGCTGGTTCTCTCACCCTAGTGCTCTGAAGAAGTTGTACTGAGGGTAATTTTTAATTTGTCTGTGGAATTGCTGCCTTTCCTTCACAAATTCTGTAACTGGGACTAATTCAGTTAATGTTTATGGAGCGCTTTGAATGCAGTGTAAATTACGGTACTGGAAGTTCTTGGAAATGCTGGTACCTAGGACGAAGAATATTCTGCCCTCTGAGGATCAGTGCCAAAGTCTAAATACAGCATCACCCTGCTGAGAGATACTGAGAATCTTTTTTCATTGGTCAGGATTTTTAGGGTGACTTAGAGGAAATCTTAGTTCAAGTATAAGCTTGTTTATAATTCATACTGAAATAACCCAGTGCTGAATTCATCACCTCAGTTGTCACTGCTGGGTGTCACAGCTTCTCCTCCTGCAACCAGGGTCTCATTAGGTAAATAACACTTCAGAGAAGAGATGTGTGCAAGTTTTGTCCTGCTTCTTGCAAAGGAAAGTTAAGAATATCTTTGATGCTAATGATGAATTTCCCCCCCACTCCTTCCCTGAGGGATACTGTCTTAAGTAAATGGTTAATGGTGTCAGCCCATTTTTATGGATGTTCTGCAGCATGAATGCATTAGATGTAGTCCTGACTTTAAAAAAGGTGCCAGCTTCAATGGAAGTCTCCATAGTTGGCAGGTTTTTGAGATGTCCTCTAAAACAGTAGACAAGCTGTAATGAGTGTCTATTATTATTTGATGCTTTTCAACAGAGAAACCTCCATGTGAGTATCTCAAAATTAAAAATAGCAAGCTGTCCAGAGGCATAAATTTAAAATTAGGAAAAACAGTCTTCTCTCAAAGGAAGACTTTATTCCTAAGGCTTGTTCAGTAACAGTTCTTAAGTACCACTAGCAGACCTGGACAAGGCACAGTAGTTTGTGTGAGATGGCATCTCACTAATCGTGTAGCATTCTTAGGGAGCCTGCTGTGAACTCTGATCTGTTTTGCTGTCCCTGGGGCCTGCTTTCTCAGCCTCACCTGATTCTTGCAACTTGTGGTTTAACTGTTTCCCAGCTGGATGTGTTTCAGTGCACCTGTCCTGTGTGCCAGCACTGGTGAGCACACACCTACAGCAAAGGAGAGGGAAAAATAGATGTTCTTTCCTTTTAATGAGGAAATTCTGGGTTTATCTGCTAATCTATTGTCTTCAGAATCATTTCCCTCTTCTTCTCTGAACTAGATTAGTTCTCCCTCTTGGAAATCAGACTGAGGATTGAACAGATTTCCTGCCTTTCTCTGAGGAAGGATGTAATTTCTGTAGTTAGGGGAAGAACTGCTCAGTTGCCTTGAACAACAGAGGGAGAAGAAATTATTTCAGTATATTTAGGGAAGTGCACTAGAGCAAAGTTAGGATTCTTTCAGGCCTTCTTGCATGAATCAAGAGTGTTAGAAACTTGCTACTCTAAAAGCAATGGGGATGTCTTTCCCACCTGTTTGTTCTGTACTCATCAAGTGGTAAAGAGGAAAAAGGCAATTGGTTACACTCCAAGTGAGCAACATAGTCAACCTCCTTCAGCCAGTTTGATGACTGAGCATATGAAATTAGAAGTAAAAAGCAAGTCTTGTGTTGCAGTTTTAGCTACATATCTTTACTGCTGTACTTCCTGAAACTAAATTGTAAATAGATGAATAAGCAGCGTGCATGCACTTGCCCTTACAATTTTTATTGGTTTATGATAATTCAAAAAGGGGCAATCTGGGCTCATTTACATAACACATCACTGATGTCTTAATGTCTTTTTTCTTCTCTCATCCCTCTGTTTCCCAATGGTCCCATCATTTAGGGACTTCTTGAGTAAAAACCAGGAGCTGTTACAGAAACTGTCTGAGAAGAATGAGGAAAACCTCCAGCTAGTAGAAGTTTTGAATGCTCTGTTTTTCATGCCATTTGGACGACTTCATAATTATGCCAGAACTTTGCTAAAGCTTGCCACGTGTTTTGAAGTGGTAGGATGGTTTTTCTATCTATAGTGCAATAAATAAACACATGAAACTTATAGCTTGGAAGTAACTGTGTGAAGCAAATGCCAGGTAATTAAAACCATTTTATTCCTCAGAGGAGCTACTTCAAACTTGTATTTGCTGCAGGGAAGATCTTGTAGATTTATTTGCATAATCTTACACCACTTGCACAAATCACATGACAGGTAGAAACTTGTTATTCTGCCAGAACTTGTTTGTGTGCCTGAGTGCTTAATTGCAAATACATTGTTTTGGTGTTTGCCTGTTGCTTTTCAGTTTCATCTGGCATCATTGCAGCTACCCTTGGCTGTAATACTCTACAAAAAACACTACATATATATACATATATATTAGACTTTTACCGCCCATTTAGATGTGTATAATTACTTTGTTTTGAAATAAAAGATGACTGAACAGGCACAGTAACTACTTGTACATTTAGCCCAATATTGTAATTAGTAATTTAGTAATTTAGAGTATTGTTCCTGCAATTATGAGTACTACTTCTGGGACAGCTTGTTGAGGTGCAAGAAAGTAGATCATGTAATTGTGTATTAATCATTCTCCTTGTATCATTCAGGGACCTTCTTGTGATTTTTAAAAACTATCAGGACACTAACAGAACATGTGACCAAAAAAATAACTGTCTGCTCTGCTTATTACCCAGACCAACTGTCATGCCCTTAGTGCAGATTTAATAAAATGAGCAGTTGTGTTGCAGCTTGGTTGGTGGTGTTGGTACAGGGGATCAGCAGCACCCTCAGCTCTGCCTTACCTTGTGCCCTACAGGCATCTCCAGAATACCAGAAGCTGCAGGATTCTAGTTCATGTTATGAGAACCTTGCTGTCCATCTTAGCAGAAAAATGAAAGAAGCAGAATACACCCTTGGCTTCTGGAAGACCTTTCCTGGGAAAATGACGGTATGGTGATGATTTCCAGTCCATCTGCAGCTTGAATCTCTTGCTCTTAGTGCCTGTGTCTGTTACTGATGCTGCTGTCCCAGTTGCACTTGCTGTGTTTTCCAGCTGGTGTTGCTGTAGTGCTCTTTACTTTGGAAAGGTTTGGAAAGCTTTCCTGTGAAAGACTAAAGCACTGACCTTCAGTCACAGTCAGTGAGGAGTGGGACTGTGTCATTTTGTGCTGCCCTCCTGCAGGACTCCTTGCGGAAGCCGGAGCGGCGTTTGATCTGCGAGAGCAGCAACCGGGCCCTGTCCCTGCAGCACGCGGGAAGGTTCTCTGTGAACTGGTTCATCCTCTTCAATGATGCTCTGGTACATGCGCAGGTGAGCCAGCTTGCAGCCAGAAAACCTTTTCTCTGCTTCAGACACCACATATTTTGCATGTAGTGAAGTTTTTCCAGTGTAAAAATAAATCTGACATTATGTGTCTTTTTAACATTTGATTGCATTGGCCTGTGGCTGGCCAATGTTTTCTGTTGGCTGTTGCTTGAAGCAAAGTTGGTGGAAAGAGTCCCTAATGCTCAGTTTTTCCTAGTTCTCAAACAAAGGGGGAAAAATAAACCATTTGGAAAAAAGTGGGGCTGGGTTAATGGATCAGTAACTGGTGATGTTTCCCTTCTCCTTTCCTACAGTTCTCAACACACCATATCTTCCCCTTGTCCACACTGTGGGTAGAAGCTCTTTCGGAAGAGACTGGTAATGTGTGAGTATTCTTGCTTGTGGTGCTGAAACATGCTGATCTTTTGGGAGAAAAGATGAGCATTTTGTAACCAATTACTGTGAACTTGGAGTGGAATGCAGTGATTGCAGCCATATCTACCCTTTTTTCTTGTTTCAGAAAATGTATTTCTGTGTCTTAAAAACAGTTGTGTAAACATCAGAAAGATTAAGGTGGTCGAGAGGAAAGCAAGTCTTCTTTCTGCTGCTTCTTTTTATTGCTAACTTTAAGGGAATGCTAGCTGGGGTAGGGAAGAGAAGGCACAATATCAGTGCTCTAAGAAATCGTGGGGTTTCAGGATGGAATTTCACAGATTAAAATACTTTTTCCCTGTGTAGGAATGGGTTGAAGATTACAACACCTGAAGAGCAATTTGTTCTTGTTTCTTCAACACCACAGGAAAAGGTGGGCATTTCTATAAATTTAAAACAGCTTTAGTGATACAGATGAGGCTTTTTCCCCCGTTGTGAAATCAAACTTGGAGAAGGATTTTCCTGAGTATTCCCCAGTACTGAAGTCTTTCTGCAGCTGAGTGTGCAGGCTGGCTGTGTCCGGTGCCTGAGTGTAGCAGTGTTGCAGTGCACAGCACTGTGCTGAGCAGTGCCAGTGGCACGATTGTGCTTGCTGTAAAGGTGAGAGCCAGTGCAAAGACAGCTGCTGGCTAAATTCTGTCATGAACCACTTTCTGTTTCAGACCAAGTGGCTGAGGGCAATAAGCCAAGCAGTGGATCAGGCCCTTAGAGGGACTTCTGACATGGTCCTGTATGGAGCTGGTGGGAATGTGCCAAGACAGGAACCTCCTATTTCTCGCAGTGCCAAATACACCTTCTACAAGGACCCTCGATTCAAGGATGCTGTTTATGATGGGAGGTGGCTTTCAGGAAAACCCCATGGAAGGTAAAAGCACTGGAATGCAGCTGTTGAAACCAAAATGAAGTGGTTGCTGTAGCAATAAGTAGGCTCACTCACAGAAGGTATTTTTAAAGTGCAAAATGAACTGATTATCTTACATATTTGCATGGGTTTGTGTTTTCCAGAGGGATCCTAAAATGGGCAGATGGACGAATGTACTCTGGGACTTTCCGGACTGGGCTGGAGGATGGGTAAGATATCCTAACCACTTGTGGAGCCAGGCAAGAAATACTTTTTGTTGTAGGAGCAAACAACAAAACCTTTTTAATTAAAGATTTTGCAGTGAATCTTACTGGCCTGTCTTACAACATAGTGATGCATCTTCTCTAGTGTTTTCTTTGCTATATTTCTGGTAGAGCAAAGGTTTAGTAATTTAGCAAAGAGACAAAATCTTGAACTGAGACTTCAGGGTTTGGGTGAAAACTAATGAGAGTATGTGATCTTGATGATGAAGATACTAGTACAGAGGAGACAGAAAGTAGGCTGAATGGAAGGTCTGAAACAAATAAAACCACTTGAAAATAACTCAATATATTACACAGCTTTGAATTAATCTGTGGACTGCATTGCCAAGAATCTGCTTGGAACACCGTTGAGGCTGAGTTATTAATTTATTTCCAAAGGCATTTTTATCTGCATCTTGTGAGCAGACATGCTTGTATTGGGCAGGATAAAAATATGTGAGAAGTCTTAATGACTTTGAGATATATTTTCAAAATACTGGGTTGGAGGGGAATTGAAATGGGGTCTGACCACAGACAGCTTTTTAAAATTCCTCTTGGCTATTGGTGTAATGTCAAACTATAAAACAAGATTAGAGCTTTGGTCATTTGTAACTAAGTAACTAACTCCTGGAGATTTTAGGGTTGTTGGAGATGGTAATACTGCAAACAAGTCCCAGCCAGAAAGAAATGGATTAGTATTTAGCTGTAATTGCTGAAATTATCAAATGTGTATACTTGTATTTCAGCATGCATGTTATTGTCCCAGCAGTTAAAGCAGTGTCATGTTGGGAGGACATGTTCTGAGGAGAACCTTCAGAACTGGATTTTGATCTCCTCAAGAGATGAAAATCAATAAATACAGTTGTGTATCTCATTCTTTTCAGGCATACTGAAACTCTGAATAATTCCTTGTCACTGAGCATTATTGGAAGCTAGCATCTTTTGAAAAAATTTTTCTATAGCAATACATGCCCTTATCTTTCCCTGGAATAGAGTGTACTTGAATTATCAAGAGCTGAAGAAAATAATAAAGGTAGAAGCAGTCTTATGATTTGAAAAGACTCATGGCCTGAGAAAAACACTGCATTGTGGCTGTGAGAGCAGTATTTATAACGTCGCAATCAAACAGGAGAGCAGTATGGACTAAATTGACCATCTAGTGATGCTGAATTCTTACTTTCTCTTATAAAAACTGTCATCTGTGACTGCTGTATTTAAAGATGCACAAAAATGAGAGAGAGCATTCTGATTTTAGAATTGCTCTATTAATGAAATGTGCTGGTGTTACAGCTGCTTGTGTTCCATCTCTGCCCTGGCAGGTATGGGGAATACAGAGTGCCTAACAAAGCACTGAATAAAGAGGACCATTACGTGGGATACTGGAAGGAAGGCAAAATGTGTGGGCATGGAGTGTACAGGTAACTTGTGGCACTTGTGTTGCTTGCACTGCATGGCTGCAGGAGAGCAGGGCTGATGCTCTGACCAAGGCTCTGTGTGTAGCTTTCCTACGTTGCAGACTTGTGGTTGTAGTTAGTGTAGCTTATTTTCGGCTTTGCTCACAATGCAACTTGTACAGTGGTCAGTTGTTAATGTCTGCTCTAATGTTGCTGCTACCTGGCAATAAGAGAGGATTCTTTACTCTGAGACATAAGTATCACCTCCAATGGCCTTGCTTGTTGGGCAGAGAGTGGCTTTAAAACAATAAAACATCCAAAGACTTGTATTAAAGGATCACTTTTATCCCAAACATACTTTAACTGTAGTTGCTGTTTGATGTGGTTGTAATGCAGTTCCTAGAAGGAAAAAGAGAGGGTTTATCTGTTTGGGGAAGCACTCAGCAAAACAAATCAATGAGAAGCTCCCAAAGCAGCCCCCCAGCAGAGCAGCAGATGAAGGGCTCTGAGCTGTTGCTGTGTTGCTGTTGCAGCTATGCCACGGGTGAGGTGTATGAAGGGTGCTTCCAGGATAACATGCGGCACGGGCACGGGCTGCTGCGCAGTGGGAAGCTGACCTCCTCTTCTCCCAGTATGTTCATTGGACAGTGGATAATGGACAAGAAGAGTGGTTATGGAGTTTTTGATGATATCACAAGGTAATGCTTCCACAATCCTTAAAACTTGAGTATGCAATTGCAAAAAGAGTAGGAAAGGATTTGATTTGTGAGTACCAGGAATACTGCATGTCTTTTTCTTTCTTCTTAATTGCTGGGCTTTCTGGGTTGATGGTATAAAGAAATGAGTCTAGGAACTGCTTTTTGGTGCTGCTTCTGGAGTGAGTGGTGGAGGGATTGCGCTGGTTTTTTGTCTTGTTTTCTGTCATACTCCTGCCTGAAAACTAGCTCTGAGTATGGTGTCTTATTGAGGCGTTGTGTTGTGCATGTGCTGAAAGTGTTAAGAATTCATGTGAGGAGTATTCTTTCATCTCAGGCCTATGAGACTGGGTTGTTCAGTGGCAGATAATGGTGCTCATGAATTTCAACTCATGCTCAGGTTTTCCATTGGCTTATTCTCCCAGTGCAGTGGAGGGAAGATGCTTCCTCTCAGGGCAGATTACTGAAATGATGGTCTCAGAGACAGACTTGCACTAAATATGTGCAGTAAATGAACCCTGAGCACACATCAATATAATCTGTCTTTCTGTCACCAATTTAATGGTTGTTTTTCTGGAAAGAGCTTTTGGTGAATGCCCAAGGAACTGTTGCTGGTTAACTGAAAGCCCACTTGAAAAGCCAAGCAGGCAAAAGTCTGGAGTGTAAAGGGGAGATGTTTTTCTGAAACAGAGCTGTTGTAACATCTCTAGGTATTTCCTCGTGTTGGTTTTGCACTTAGTCTTGCTCAGGGCTGGTGGTTGTTCTTACTCTGTAGTGCCAAGACGTGTCTGCATACTTTCTTTAGTCATTTATCTCCCTGGGACAAATAGATACCAGCTTTTCTTGCAAATCCTCTCACCTCCAGAATTTGTAAATGCAATGTTAATTCAAGGTGAAGGAGGAGTGTGGCATTTGCTTTTCACTCCAGCAGTACTCAAACATGAGTGAGCTGCCCTGATGCAGTTTTGCTTCTGGTCTTGGGGAGGTAATCTGTGTATCTTTGTGTCCTCAGGATTTGTTTTCTGCACTTATTCTGCAGCCCAGACTAAAAAGGAATAGCTGCAGACACTATTGCCTACTGTCATTTTTGCAAAACAGTTATTTGAACAAGTGGGACTTTGAGTTTCCATCCCAGTAACTGGGCATGCACAATCTCTCTCCAAGGGCCCTTCACCCAGCAGAGGCCTCTGTAGCTGGCAGGATGAATCATCAGAGCAGCTTCCTGCCACCCCATGGGGCCAGTCAGCTGGGAAACACCCCTGGGCTTAGTTTAATGCTTGGACTTACTCTCTTTACTATAAATATAGTTTTTCCTGGGTACATTTCAAGGAAAATGCTTGGTAACAAGCAGAATTGTATCAAATCAATGACTAGTTTTCCTCTAAAAGCAGAAAAAAAGGCCTTGAGAAGTTAATTTTTTATTAATTGCATGGGGAAAATGTCACATTCTCTTTCAGAACAACTGGAAAAATAGGTTGTTTGGAAATATTTGAGACTTGCACTAAGTTTCAAACAACTCTAGCCTGACAGCTATGCACTTATATAAAGAAACAAAAGTATTTTAAATATCTGAAAGAGGCTGATGTTTATTTGTAAGCAATCTTTAATTGTATAATATTTTTTTTTATGTTGTGACCTTTTTTAGGCTGTTATATAGAAACTTGGTAAAATATGATATGTTTCTTCACAATATTTGTACTCTTAACATTTCAAAAACATCATGTATGACTTTCTAGTCTCCTTCCTATTCCCCAAGAAGAATAGCTTGGTTTCTTTTGATTTTTTTATTCTCTTCAGTTTGAGCCATCAGACTTTAGGTAAAAGAAATAAAATCTTTGGCAAAACAAGCTGCACAAGTTCCTTGGGGCGTGCAGTGGGCTTGGCAGGGCTGCAGCACTGTTTCAGCTCATCAGCTTGCTTGGATATGGCCAGTTTGAAATGTGAATTGGAAAAGAAAGTTCACTCTAATTTATTTGTATCAAAAAGAGTCTGGTGAACCTCAGCTGACAGACCCAAAGCAAGCGCTCTGTGACTCTCTTCTGATGATTTCTGTAATGGTCATTGTGGCTGTAAAGCCAAAGAAAGAGTAGAGATGTACTATTTAGGCTCTGTTTTCCCCACTTCATTTTTCTTCAGAGGAGAAAAGTATATGGGAATGTGGCAAGATGATGTTTGCCAAGGCAATGGTGTTGTGGTTACTCAGTTTGGACTGTACTACGAAGGAGCCTTCAGCAGCAACAAAATGATGGTGAGTTGGACACCAGACCCTGGGCTTAGGGACTTCTCCTCTAAGTGTGGCAGCTTTCTGAGGCAGATGAGTGTGTGTTAGGCTGTGGAAACTTTCTGTTCTTCTAATCTTCTATTGGCCATGCTTTTAGAATTGCCTTTATTGTCCCTGCTCTAACCTAGGACTACTTCAGAAAGAGCTTAGAATTTACTATTTGCTAAGAATTAAAAACAGGTTTTCTAAAGTGTATCTTTACATCTTTGGTCTGCCCTTCTGTTATAATTGCTGCTTTGTGTTCTTTATGATTCTTTTTGTAGGGGACTGGAATTCTGCTTTCTGAGGATGATACAGTCTATGAGGGGGAATTTTCAGATAACTGGACTCTGAGTGGAAAGGTCAGTATTGCAGTTGTCACTTGTAAACTGTTAACCATCTAAGAAAATAAAAAGGTTGTCATTTGATTCCCAATGGATTTTAGTTAAATGTTTTATTATCTTTTCTCAAGGGAACACTGACCTTGCCAAATGGAGATTATATTGAAGGTCTCTTCAGTGGAGAGTGGGGATCTGGAATAAAAATCACAGGAACCTACTTCAAACCTAGTCTGTATGAGAATGAGAAGGACAAGCCTAAAGCACTGTGAGTGTTGAATAATAAATAATTAGTATTTTAAATAATAAATGTAGTTCAGTATTACTTAGGAACAGAAAGATTGTCTTTTCTCAAAGACCGGTCAAAAATACTTCTTCCAAAGAAACAGTGAGGTTTTGAAAACATTTTTCCTCTTTCTTGCTGCTAAGAAAATAAGATAAACATACTGTTACAGTTATTCTTGCTTTAATTACTACTTGAATATGCAAATAATGGCATGAAATTACAGGACAGCTGATGTGCTGCTACTGTGATGTAGCAGTCTAAATTTTTTTTTTTGTTTATGTTGGAACTGACTGATAGAACCTGACTTCATGGCTGCTGCTGACTTCTGAGCTCCTGAGAAAGACTTAAGTTCCATTAGAATGGTTAAGTTGATAACAGACCTCTGCCTTCTGCCAATTACTTTGTTAGCAAATTAATGAATTTTATCATTTAATAATGCCAGTGGGGATATATTTGGACAGAATTGACTAGATCCTCCACCTCTTCCAAACAGTGTGTAAGAAAATAGAAGGTTGCTGATTTGCAGAAAAACATTTTAATACTATGGCAAAGATCACTTTGAAAAGTATCTGTAAACCCCTCTGTATAGCAGATGCCTTAGGGCAATTTGCTTAATTATTTCTGGGGGAAAAAACCAGAACATGTTCAAGTTCTAATTGATGTATCTTTGAGTAAAAGAAAGCAAAGTAAAGAGTTGATGGTGAGATGTTGGTATGTGGTAGCACCATGTAATGGTTTAGCAATTGCTGTGTGGGATTCAGTGTCTTGGAAACGTGCTCTGAAATTTCAGATTAAAATGGGAAACACAGCTCTAATATTTTTACATAGATTACTTGTCAGTTGGCTTCCTGAAGCTTTCACTGGTAATTTCTTTTGACAGTGCTGACACCTACAACAGCATGCAAGTTAAGCAGAGCCTCCCTGCTGAACTGAACACTTGCAGCCTTTGCAGCTGTCTGCTTTTTACCCCAGTAGGGAGTCTATGAATAAATGTATATACATATTTTTGAGGATTGCTTGTGAAATAAGGGTTTCATCTATCCTCTTCTGACTGTCTTCAAGTTGAAAATCTTCTGGTATAATTTCTGAAAAGGTTTAGAGCCTACTTTTTCTGCTTTGTGAAACTGGCAGCATGGGGAAATTACCTGTGTTGCTAGTTCTCATCTCAAATATGCTGGAAGAAACATTAATGAGAGGTTTGACAATTTCTGACACTTGATTTAGTTCAAGATAGACCTGTTAACCCTGACAGCACTTGCTTGTTTTGAGAAAGCTTTTCAAAGCCGCAAATTCATTATATGTCTGAAATATCTTTATCTATATACATGCAAAGAGCTCTTGGTTTTCTTCTGGCTACAGATGATCCCTGAGCATTGTCTGGCAGTGAAAGGATGCCTGAGCTGGTTTTGCTCTCTATCAGCACATCCCTAACATGCCCTGCAGCATTATCTGTAGCTGCTACTTTAGGGTCAGAAGCTGTGTAGCCATCCTTGGTATCTATGTGGCTGTGCTACTTGGACACTCCAGGACAGAGAGATACTTGGGACTTACTTATGCTGTGTGCTTGCTATACAAATGTGTCCTGAGGCTTCTGAATGGATACCAGTGATAAAGATAAGCACCAGCCCTTTGTTGTACCATTTCCTGGAAGGATGCAAGAAAGAGTAAAACTAAGGTTCATAGCTGACCTCTAATGTAGGTATTAGTAGTAGGTTCTAACTTTATTCTTAGTGATAAAACTTGGCTCACAGTAGAGTCTGTTAAGTTTCTCAGCTTTTGGTAAAACTGTGAGAGATGAGATTGACATTAGCCATGGGTGGTTTTCAAGCTGAATGTGTTGTTTCATTGCTATTTGATTTTAACAGACCCACTGGTCATTTTATTAGGCGGAAACTTGGGATCCTGGCAGTGTCCCCTGATGAGAAATGGAAGGCAGTATTTGAAGAATGCTGGAACCAGCTTGGCTGTGAGAGCCCTGGCCAGGGGGACAGATGGAAGGCTTGGGACAACATTGCGGTGGCTCTGACCACCAACCGACGGCAGCACAAAGACAGGTGGGCTCCTAGAGAATGTGTCACCAAGCAAGGGAGGATGGAGAGGGAAACTGCAATTGCACTCAGCTCTAAACTTGAAACTGGCTGTCAAGTTTTAGTTAAAGCAGCAGCAAATCCCAAGTGAAATCATAACCTTACTGCTCTGCACTACAAACCCTTTCAGGGACATGCTGGTGTTTATTACTAGTTGAGTTGTTCATGTCAGGGGTTTTTCCCCATTGTGTGTCTCAGCCTGTACAATGTCTGTCTTTTTAAACTGCAGCCCGGAATTACTGAGCCGCTCACATACTCAGACACTGGAAAGTTTGGAGTTCATTCCACAACACATTGGTGCCTTCACCCTGGAAAAATATGAAAATATAAAAAAATATTTGATAAAGGTATTGTGACTGAAACGCTCACATAATAAGGCATGACAAGCTCACTTTGTAATACCTTTTCTAATTACTTCCATATTTGCACTCTTGTAATCCATAGTTCATGTTTGCTCATCACTTAATATATTGAAGTACACAACTAAGACTAAAATAATTGAATACCTAATGAATGATCTCTTAAAGTCACTTTCTGTTCAGTTACTGTTTTCATTCTTTAATGTTGGATCCCAGCAAAGCATCTTGAAATACTTGCTAATTTTTGCATGTTGATTTTAAGAGTACTGAGCAGATGACTAGTCCAAGTAGTAGCACAAGTTCTTGTACTGTCTTGACTCCTATAAATTGTGTTTAGCTGACACAGAAATTTTATAATTCAAATGGCAATTTGTTAAATATAGCTCATTTTTTAGATACTTGTAATATTTTCTTGAAAGCCTGTTGTTGAATCTTTCACCCATCTGTCTTGGATTCCATTTTTTTAAACTTGTTTGCCATTGACCTATCTGACTGGCCATTTAATATACATTGTCTCAGGCTTGTGATACTCCTCTGCACCCCTTGGGCAAGCTGGTGGAAACGCTGGTAGCTGTCTACAGAATGACCTATGTTGGTGTGGGAGCCAATCGACGACTGCTGCAGGAGGCTGTAAGGGAGATCAAGTCCTACCTCAAACGCATCTTCCAGCTGGTCAGGTAATGAGACTCATTTCAAACTGCTGCTGAATTCATGAAAGCTGCCCCATGTACTGAAGCCGTCTAGTGTTGTACAGTTTAAAGGTGCTGGCGTTGTAACTTAATTTTAGGGGTTGTTTGTATTTTCCTATCTTTTTAAGGAGTCTTGAATATTTTGTCAAAAATGGAAAAACTAAACTAGTGTGTTACATCCTACATTGTATTTCAAAATGTGGCTGTAAGCAGCTCACCTGGAATATGGATTTACAGTTTAGTGTCTGTGGATATCAGTGCTGTGCAAAGACAGTGTTCAAAGGGTATAGAACACTAGTGAGGATAGGGATCCCAGTGTATTCCATAAAGTTCTTACAAATGTAGCATTAAAGTTCTTACCAATGGATGAACAATCTTCCTATGAAGAACTGGCTTAGCTTCTTGAGAATGTGTCCTGCCAATCTGAAAGCAGAAATACTCCAAATTACTAACAGTTAGAAGCCTCGTCTGGAGGGAAGTGATGTTAATGTAGGAAAGGTGTCCTTGTAAGGGAGGGGTTGGCTAAGTTTTCCTCCAGGGAGCTGGTACTCTATGTGTGTTACCTGTGCTGTCTTAGCCCACCATATATTATTTTTGCTGTCTTTTTTTTCTCCCGTCTTGCCTTAGTGCTGAGATCTGTGGAAACGTGTTGATGTGACCTCAAATGCGTTTACGTGTTTTGCCTTTTAGGTTCTTGTTTCCTGATCTCCCGGAAGAGGGCAGCACAATTCCATTTCTGACAACGGAGCCAAAAGGAAGGCGATCGTTTTGCAGTGGGAAATCTGATTCCAGATCGGAATCTCCTGAGCCAGGGTACATAAAGGAAAAACAAAGCATTTGTTGCATTTTTTTTTTCTTCTTTGGGGGAAGAAAGATAAACAGTATTCAATTGATGGATCTAAGCAGTGGTTTTTCTTCCCCTTGGGTTGTGATGACATTCTGATAAGCAAACTTCCATGTTATGGTTGTAATAAGCGCTTCGTGCTTGTCCGTGCAGTGGTTCTTTGCTTTTGTCTGTTATGGGTAAGCAAGTTAAGGTTTGAGCCTGGGCTTCAGAAAAGCGTTTTGAATAAGAGCACTGGAGGTAATTTATAATCTTATCAGAGTTGCTATTTGGTGGATTTGTACTTATTTCTTTACTCTTATCCCTCATAGAATAGGCTCATGATACATGAAAGATTTGTTCCAATGATTTTCATTCAATTTTTATAGATAACTAGGTTTTTTATGTCTTCCTTTGCAAACCACCCCTTCTGGTTTTTTGTTGCAGCTACGTGGTAACCAGTTTTGGCTTGCTGCTCCCTGTGTTACTGCCACGCCTCTATCCCCCTCTGTTTATGCTCTATGCCCTGGACAACGAGCGTGAGGAGGACATTTACTGGGAATGCGTCTTGCGCCTAAACAAACAGACTGACCTGGCTCTTCTCAGCTTCCTGGGAGTGCAAGCGTGAGTACAGCAAAACAGAAACTGCCACAGGTTATGGCATGGCATTAAGTAAAGCAACTAAAACAAAGTCCCAGCTTTCTAAAGTATTTTCTCTGATTTAAATGCATCTAGACATGTCTTCAAGCTAATTAGAAGGGTTGAGAGTGAATCAGACCTTCCCTCTTCCAAAACAGGGAAGTGGAAGGGATGGGAACGAGGTAAACATTGATGTTGCTCCAAAATCAGAGACATTTCAAATTACAGTTTCCTGGGTACCTGTGTGAGGTGTAGCTGATCCTGGAGGAAGGGCTGTTGTGTCTCAGAACACAATGACTTCATTCCTGTAATGCAAACAATACATCAAGATTATGTTTTCTCAGTGGACTATGTTTCTTGCAGGAAGTTTTGGCCAGGAACTGTTTCCATCCTTGGAGAGAGCAGAAAGGTATGTTCATTGGGCCTTGTTTACATGTTTTGCCCAGTGGTTCTTTCTGAAATCTGAAACTGAAATCATCAAAGTGATCAAAGAATTTTTGGCCAAGCTCTTTGCTTAAGATATGCCATGTTATTATATTTCCCTTAAGTTTCCCTATTATTTAAATACTATAGTAATGACTTAGCAGGGACACTGGACTTGATCTCCAGAGGTCCCTTCCAGCTCCAGCCATTCTGTGATTTCTTACAGTGGCCATCAGGCCAGCTTTGTCACTCACTGACAGACTTGGCAATGAAATCAAGAGACCTTTGCTTGGTCTCCAGTTATGAAAGTGTGAGAATGAATGTCTAGCATAGAGATTTTCAAGCTGCTTAATTAAGAGAGTTATATCATTATATACTTTCTGCTTAGAAAACATGTATAGTTTACATTCTTAATCATTATCTTGTTGAAAGAGCCTCAACACTGAACAGTGGGGGTGCTGAACCTGCCTGATAAATCTTACCATAATTACACAGGTATCATCAAACACAAAAGATGCCTGCTTTGCCTCTGCTGTTGAATGTTTACAGCAAATCAGGTAATTCTTTGTAATTTGTCTTTCAGTGTTTCACTGTCCCTGCTACAGTAGTATCTGGTTTACTTGACTGGGATCCTTTACATGTCACTCTTTTTTGTTCACCTTTGTAAGAGAAGTCACTAAGACATTTTCCAGTTCTGAGTAAAGATGCAAATTCTCCTGCTGGGGAATGAAGTGTTGCTTCATGAACACGACTGAAAGGTGTCTGTGGGGCACCATTTAGAATCAAGGGCATAAGGATATCTATCAAATACACATGTGCATTTCCAAACAGCTGTGGTCAAGTCACCTGAGCATGGGAGGCTTTTCTGTGTCTGCTGCGCAAGAATTTAAGAAATTAGGAATATTTTAGAAAGGAATTTTTCCCCTTTTACTACTATATTAAAACACCATAAAAGTGTGAAGAGAGTCTCCCTTGCAGCAGTGTGCCTTGCTGTGGTGCTTGTAACCTGGGTTCTGTGCAGCCTTGGCAGCCCTGGCTGCTGCAGTGTCAATGTCTGACTGACCTCCATGGGCACGGGGAGGGCCATGGTGGCCAGCAAACCCTTCCTAATTTAGCTGCAGATCTCTCACTGCTTACTGTTATCCTGGTTTGCTTTTGCTCTCCAAACAGTACCACATTTACCCCAGCTGACAAGCTGAAGGTGATCCAACAGACTTTTGAAGAGATCTCCCAGAGTGTACTTGAGACCCTTCAGGAAGATTTTCTGTGGTCCATGGATGACTTATTTCCTGTTTTTCTCTATGTGGTGCTACGAGCCAGGTAGGCACCAAGGGTGGCATCAGTCTTAAGTGAGCATAGGCAGGACAAGGACTTCTGTGTTAAACACTCCTGCTGCTTGTTATAGGATTACTTACTGGCTTTTTGTAACTATAAATTCTCCAATTTGACTGTTTGCTTTGGTCTGAAAAAGTCTTGAACAGTCTTTATTGTGAAAAAGCCCTGAATTCAGAATTCAGAAACATTATACTGGCAACTTGTGTTCCCATGTTCACTTTCCCACTCTCACATGTGGCAGGATAAGGAATCTGGGGTCTGAGGTGCACTTAATTGAGGACCTGATGGATCCCTATCTCCAGCATGGGGAGCAAGGCATCATGTTCACTACCTTGAAGGTATGAAAATTATTCGGAGTTATTAAAGGCTTTCTTTGGAAATAATCAGCTTTTAGCAATGAAGATCAGCTTAGGACAATTATATGAACATTAGGCTATAACTTCTTTGACTTTAATTGAAATTTTTTACTAGGATAGGCAAGGAAATTTAATGTAAAGTTTTGGCTAACCTCCTAATTGCAGGTACCTCTAAGAAAAATGGTGTAATGTGCAAATGTGGATTGCTCAAAGGTAATATTGGTTACTGTTGGAGTGTTCTAAATGCTCACTTGTCATTCCCCTGCAACTTAACAAGCCTTACTCTCCCTATAAAAACTGAAATGAAGTGCTTCTTTGGAGATTAGCCATTCCATTAAAGTTTAAGACTAACATTACATCAAGACTTTCCAAGAACGCAGTTTTAGGGGGAAAAAACCCCACACTGTCACTCTCCACATTTTATTAAGTATTCTTATCTTTTTAAGTATGGGAAAAGGAAGAGTATGTGTTTGGAAGAATATCCTCTTGTACACTCAGACATTCATAATAGAAATACATTGTTTTGGTACCTCAAAACGGTTTATCACGTGGATCTTGGGACAAGTCAGCAGTGTGGAGCCTTTTAGTGGTGTTGTTTTGGAGGGAGGCTGTTAATCTCAAGTTTAAGGAAAAATCTTAAACTGAAGTGTTAGGTTATCATTTTCTGTCTGTGCAAACTCAAAAAAGTTGAGTTCCAGAGGATTTTTTAAAAGACCTATTAGTTTCATAATGTTGCAAAAAAGGAAGGTTTGCATTGGTTCATATTTACTAAGGAACCTACATGGTGGAAGCCAAAGTAGAATCTAATTTGCCATGAGTGCAAATGTTGTCTGAGACATTATATAAAGTTTCTGATCCTGGCTGACCTGACCCAGTGCATATTTGAGCCATCATTAAGAAGTGAATAACTCTCAACAGGCAGTCAGGGTGATGAAACCCTTTGCTTTTCACTCTGAGTGCTTTTGAATTGTTTCATCCCTGCATCCTTGTCCTGTAAAAAATATTTTCTATTTTTGAGTCCTTCTGTCAAAGACAGGCTGTGAAAGTATGGAGTCCTAAATCATGCTATCTTGCTTGATTAGGTGTTGGATATAATTAGTAACTTAGTCTCCTGTTGCTCATTTTGCTAGCTCATGTATCAGAAGGTTCTCATGTGTTGAGTGCCACCGTAGCATCACTGCTTGTAGACAGCCTTGTCCTCCGTTTTCTTGCATAGGGAAAAAAATCAACCTTTTTGTGTGTGATGCTTTGCTGTGAACTGGCAATTGTGCTAATCTGAGCTTTGTTTTCATTCAGGCATGTTACTACCAGATTCAACACGAAAAACTGACCTAGACCATCATTTACAACCTGCCTCTGTGGGATAATTTGCTCAGTGGAACTTCACTAATAACCACTTCTTTCCTGAAATGGCCCTTAGAAATTACTTGGTTATGGTTTTGCTGCTACAAATGAAAATATTCAGTTATTTCTTCTGAACTCTCAGTTCTAAGATTCAACTGAATCAAGACTGCAGCCAGCTTTCTGTGAAGTGGTGAAGTTAAAGACTTGGTTTGTCAAGTACCTACCAAGAAGAAATACTTTCCTGTTCTAACAGAAAGATAATTTACTCCTTTTAAATTACCCGTGCTGCACAAAGGCATGGCATCTACATAGAACACATGTGAGAGTCTGGACCGCATGGCTTCCAAAGCAGTGGGTTTGTTTTTATTATTCCTGGTTTGTCAGCAGAAATGTTTAAAGGGAATGAATTGCACCACAGAACCATTTGGTCTTCCTGAATTAAGCTGTATGTTTGTTTATTTAAGAAAATAGAAATATGTTAGTATTTATAATGGGTACCTATAGTGTGTTTGGTGATAACGGTTTTGAGGTATCTGTGTTGAACAGCATTGCTGAATGCAGTATTCATGTGCTGTTGTGAAATAATCACACTGTTATGGACTTCTCTATTTACTAGAATTGTAAATATACAGGCATTTACCATTCTTTCTGTTTATGAAATAAATAAAAGGCACTGACCACTTCAGATTTTGGCACTGAATGAAATGCTGTGCAGTGTTCAGTTTGCTTACCCTGAGGACAGACACTGTCTCTGTCAGCCCTTGTGGGCCGATGAAGAAAGGTGCTCTTACACAGATGTGCTGGGTTGGCCTTGGCTAACACCAGGTGCCTCTCTCACTCCCCTCCTCAGCAGCAGGTGATGTCCAGTCCCTTCCTGGGAAGGAGGGCTTAGCATGCAGAGCTGTTGCCTCAGAAGCGAACTCCTGGCACCAATGCCAAGCTCTTCCCACTGCAGGGAAGCTCCTGGGAAGTTCACCCCACAGGCTGCCTTGGGGTGGCTGCTCCAGAGGGTCTGGAACTCTGCTGTGGCTCCTGGTGCTGCCTGTGCCGAGCCAGAGCTGCCTCTGAGGCAGAGCTTCGGCGCTTCCATGCTTCCCACTCGGAGCAGGAACACTGGGCTGTCTCTCCTGGCACTAATTACAAGGTGTTCCCTGCAGTCCCTTAGCAAGATCCTGATCACACCTGCTGGAGCACTTCACCTCGGAGGCTGCAGAGAAGTCATTTCCCTGGGGAAGGGAATCTGTGAGTGTGTGTGTGTGTGTGTGTGTTCTGTGGTTTATGGCTAACTTCATTTATACCAATAACACTGGTGGGTAACTGAAGTACTGTAGGTGCCAGGACTGACTCAAAAAAAGCCAAAATGGAGGGCAAATGTAGATTACAGAATGTTATAATAGCTTAAGTTATGTTAGACTCCATAGATAATGCTTGTCGTGTTTTGAAATAGCGGTCATGGCTTGTATATGGGCATCTAAATGGAAAGAACCCATATGCCAAAATACTGTTGTGTTGAACAACAGCTACAATGTAGCAGTTTTCATACAAAAGTAAAAGTAATTGGTCTTTTCAAAATTATTTCTAGTTTTATCAGAGAAGGGGAAAGGGTAATTCTGGAACAATGATATTTAAAACTACTGTTAAGTTGCATAAGACTATAGTGATGAAAAAATATAGAATGGACTTCATGTATACAAACAACTTGGTGTTGGCTTAATCTTATTTTTTAAATTATACTGAATAATTCAAGGAGAGATAAGCAATAATATTAATAAATATATTATAAAAAGCTAACTTGAGAAGCGGGAAAGACACAACTAGGGGTGAAGACCATAATGAAAGACAAGGCAAAATTCAAACATTTCATCTTGCACTAGATGCAGCCTTTCCATGAAATCATCTCTTGTAACTCCATGTAAAATAAAATTAACTTAAACCTGTAGGAACAGAACTGCCCTTTAAAATGCGGCTATGCTGAACAGCTGAGTAAAGCAATGGCAATTTTCATCTGCAGAAGATCTGAGTTCAGGATTTATTTTGCCTTTTGTGGGAGCTGTAACCATGAAAAACAGATTTGGGATTGATTTTTTCCCCTGTAACTGCTTTGAATTACCTTTTTTTGTATTTGGATATTTCAGAAGAAAGGATTTTAATATTACATTTTGTTTCATATGAAGTCCCAGATTGATTTTGTGCCTTAAACCAAAAATGTAACTAGAAATGGGAAAGTCTTGTGTATTATTTCTCCTTTTCAAGAACAAGGTGTAGCTACGAATATGTAGCAACTATAATGGTGTAACTTCATTGGCTGTGAATGGTGCAAAGCTGAGAACTACAAACCCCAGAGGATACATCTGCCTTTACATATATAAACACAGAGAGAGGTATGTATGTATACACTCAATCTCCTAGAAAAAGTAGTGGTATCACGTATGAACTGAGCTTGGCTGAATTAGGGAGGCAGACAGTCTGGGCTGGATTATTTTTGGTCCTTCTGATATATAGCTCAGTTATTAGCTGAAGAGAATCCCTGGATTAAATGTGCTTCTGACACAGATTCCACTTTGCAGCCGATCGGGGCTGGGATGCGTTAGGAAATCAGTGCAGAGCAGCTTTGATTTGTGCATTGCTGTAACTAACAAAGAAATGAGTTAACCTGCAGGACCTTTCCAGCTGGATTGCTTCAGGGTAATTACTTTTTTCTCTTTTCTTTCCTCTTTAATGGAAAGCCAAGTATTTCCTGTGCTGCGGCAGAAATCCTGTAACCAGCCACAGAAGATCAACACTGGTGTTGCAGATTCTCACTGCAATCACAGGCACAGTAGCTCCAGACAGACCCCAAGTGATGAGCACCCTATTGACTGGGAAAATTGATGAGAATAAGAAGCTATTTAGGTGAGAGATGATGTAGTTTTTTATGCTAGAAAAGGGTTAAGGGGATTTGTTCTCTTCTCCCTGGTAATGAGTAGTTCTAAGGTTAGGTTTCTGCGGATTAGAAAGGAGAGGATGTCCATAGATTAGCTGGGGCAGTGAGGTTACTTGCTGTACTGACATCCAACAAATACTCTTTCCCTCTGGAAATTCTACATGAGCTGAACATGGCATATTCTGTGGGGTTTGCAGGTAAGAAAATTTGCACTGTACTGAAACCATTGTTCTGCAAGGATGCATTTTCCCCATGTAAATGTGAAATTAGTTTCCTCTTTTAGCTATAGCAAAGCTGTTTAAACTTCTGATACCTGTTTCATTCTTGTTAGCTAAATTAGAGGAGTGTATGAATGCGGAGTAGGAGCTTGAAAGGGACTTTTTTCCTCAGTCCTAATCTTCACAAAACTATTCTTGTTTTAGAAATAGGTTAGGAAACTACCTGTTCTGGTATGTTGAGAGATAATGCAGAAAAATGTGTGCCTGATGCAGGACTGTAAAACAAATCCTTTTTTGAACAACCTAGCTGTGTACTTCTAAGTTGATTTAATATCAATACAGTGGTTGGTTGTTTATTTAGGGGGCTTTTGGTAGTTTGATTTCTTTTCTATAAGCCCAAGCTGTTGGCAGTAAACATCTGGAAGTAAAGCTGGCTGCCCCTCATGACTGCATCCAAGTGTTGTCTGGGTGCTGCTCTTTTGGGCAGCGATGTTTTGGCAGCTCTTAGCCCATGTAAACAAGGCACTCTCCCCAGCACTGCAGCTCTAAGGTTGTTGGAGGGAGGCAGAATGAACCACCACTGAATAGATCTGAGTACAGAGAGTAACAGCATTAATTACCTCACATGTGCAGGTGTGATTGTGTGAAATCTCACTGAATGCCTGCTGTGAACATAACATTTTTTCAGGTTTTTTTTTTAAACTCTACTGCCTTTGACTTCCATTAAGAGGTGCTTGGGTATGAGATGAGGATAAATGGTTTCAAAGGCTTAAGTCATGTCAATTTATTCCATTAATATTTAGGGTTGCTGCTTTAGCTAAAACACTTTAGTGTGTCAAAAAGTATACGAAGAGCAGGATTGTTCTTTACACTGACTAGAAAAGAAGCAGTCAGACTTCAGTAATGACACTGGCCTAATTAAGCTTATTTAATGCAGGACAAAAAAGTCCCGAACAGGGCATGTGGTTTGAGTTGTTGAATCTTTCCCTCCATTTTTTTGCCTAATCAGTTTGCTGGTTTAGAGTGGCAACAAAAGCTTTCACAGAGTGTTTCCTTCCCTCAAGCTAATCTGCAGTCTTCAATGTGCCCAATCATTAATTTTGGCAAAATTAAAGATAGGAGTAGTTTTCCTTGTAAAAGGCTGAAGTCTAACATATTAACCAAAGCAGTGTGTAAGAGCAGGGGTGTGATGTTCTGGATGTCAGGTTCTCTGGTGTTGTCCCCTTCAGAGGCTTAACAAGATGCAAAATTGTCCACAGACAATTAAAGACAATTCTGAAACTTTATTAAAACAGGGCTTAGGTTCCCTTGCAGCTCTAGCCTTCTTGTCTGTCTGACAATTAGGGTCAAGGAATTTTATACTCTGCTGCTGAAGGAGTAGCTCAGGTTTGGGATAACTGATGTCTGCAGACTTGAGGTGACTCTCGACTCAAATTTTGACTCAAATTCTGGCACACTCAGTGTGGATATCCAGTTCTTTCTCTAACAACAGGCAAAGAGAAATGTCTTCTATTAATGAGCAGCCGTAGTTGCATGCAATACACGTGAATGGGAAGGCCCTTACACTGCCTGGGAGATTAGTCAGGTAAGCCTTTTAGCAAGAATTTCCATCTAATTTATTTAGATCCCTGGATGAGGAGAGCCTGAGCTCTGGCCTTGGAGTCTATGTAGATATAAGTCTCAGGAAATAAAGGCACAGTAGTAATTTTATGTTTATTTGAGCTCTGACCTTTCCCTTAGGCAAGCAATCCAGGTCTCTTTCTAAAGAAGCAACTCTTCCTCTCTTCTGGTGGTGACTTTTTCAGCATCTGTTGCTACTGACAGCTTCTGAAACCAGGCTTCACACTTGGAAACTGCTTTCCTTTTGCTGTGTGTAAATACAAAACAGCTACTAATTTATGATTGAGGTGAGCTGTGGTGGTCAGAACTTGACGGATTTTGATTTTCAAATACCACTTCTGTTAGTGTGAGCATAAATTCTGTGGTTTAAGATGACAGCAAAGCAAAACCTGCAGTAGCTTTCCCAGATTTTTGGGAAATCTGAGGTTCACCTTCAAGATAAACTGTGTCCAAAATTTCTAAACACACTCAAGTTGCTCCCACATCTGTTCTCTGTGGAAGCTGTACTGATACCAGAAGCTGCAATGCTCTGGGGAAAAATTAATCCCTTTAAAATATTCAAGGGGCAATGATATTGCTTGTGTTTAAGCAGAATCGGAAATATTTTAGCATGTCCAGAAATGTTTTTTGTTTCCAAGTGCTTTGTCTCCATTAAGAAACAGGTTTTCATTACTAGATTTATATGTCTTGCTTTGTTAAATCCATCATTAGGCAGATCAACTAAGCTTAAAAATGGGGAAGGCAAATTTTCAAGGGGAAGAACTGAGACTATTGAAAATATTAAATAATTGCAGCTCAAACTCCATTTGTACTGAGGGAGGATTAAACTATAATTTTGTGAATTTTTGAAAGAAAAAACCATAATTGTAAAAGCAGTCTTCTGGTTAGAATTTCAATAAGATGTACCATTGAATATCCTGTAGAAGTAACTTGAAATGAATTGCCCAGACTCAGTAATAAAATGTTTGAGTCATAATCTCATAATTCATTACTTTTTCTCCCTTAATTTCCACTGCCTTTTGGAAGCAGTTTTATGATTTAACAGGAGAGAGAGGAGTGTGTCCTAAAAATAAGTATTAAATGCAGTAAAAGTGACAGTAATGCCTTCTGCTTTTGTAAGCAGATCAAGATAATACTTTTCCTGCTTGTACCTTTGCTGTTTTCTGTCTACAGAGCAATCTAGAGGAAAATGGCTGCCTTTTTACTTCATTCATCCAGGAGATAACCTACTGTGTATTTAGCAGAATTTGGTGTAATGCACTCACTGCCTCACTGGGGTTCACTATTGCCTGAGGTGCTCAGATATTTGATGTTAGTTTTTTTGCTTGTAGTCTAAGTTGAGTGGCCAGTTGAAATATTTAATTCTTTAAGAGTAATCTACAATACTGCTAATCATGGCAATACCTTTACACTAGTATCAAGTGTGAAGTTAAATCAGCTAGGATATAATGAAGATTTTGAACTACTTAAGAGCTTTCATACATAGCTTCTTGATGCTTTAGGGTATAAATGCAGTGTGTGGTGTTCCCTGGGGAATTTCCATACTACTTTGAGAAGAAGAGTTCAGAGAATTCTCTGAAGCAATCCTGTACTGCATTGTTTGCCATGAACAGCAGATTGAAGAACTTCTTCCAGTTTTACTTTAAGAGAACATTATAGGCTAGTGATAGATTGCCACAGAATTTTAAGGGAGGGGAGGAATTTCAAAGAAAATTTTAGAAGGTGCAGATTTTATTTGTGGAAAGGCCATGCAACATGGATATATATTAATTAGTAAGTGGTGCTTTCTTGCATTGCTTAAAAATGCTGATTTTAAAAGCTAAAGAAAAAAATAAGGTAGTACATGCTGCTTTTTGTAATTAAAGAAACCAACAACACATTTTTAGTTTAGCAATTTCTTTGATTCCATCTCTAAAAGTGGCAACCTATAATAAATTGCCTGAGAGATTATGATACCAGCAAGGTAAGAAATAGGGTTTTCTATCTGGGCTTTTGTGTTTTTAATTCATTGTGAGGAAATAAGAGAAAAATAACGAAATCTCTGTGGAAGAAATCCTTCAAAGACCTTAAAATCTAATAGTGATAGAGACAGGGATCCCTTTCTTCAAAATCATGTCTTTGCTCAATGAAAATTCAGTAGAAACTCCAATCTTTCAATTTTAATATTGTGTCAATATTAAGAGGAATTAAATGTAATGTATTCTTGAATATGATTATTTTCCAAGCTATATGGATATAAAACAAGATATAAGTCTTTAGAAAAAATTACTATTTCTCATGGTGGTACACTTAAGAGGCTGGAGAGCTAGAAGATGGACCAAACAGCTTTCTGGTTTTGATGACTTAATGAAGCAAGCAAATGACAATTCTGTAAGGAGATTAAAATGCCATACTGCAGTTGAGTTTTGTCTGTCTGCATCTTGGGTGCTACCGGGTGGCTGAATTTACAGGAGGGACTCAAATATATATATTTTTATACCCGTGGTGCACTTTAAATACAAATTATTGCCCACCCCTTCCTTTGTTTTGAATTCTGCTTTCTTATTAGTGTAAAATACCTGACAGTATTCTGATATGAGGGTGCTCTTTTCCCTAGTTCATCATCTGTCTTTGTGAAACCAACCTGGTGTGAATGCAGTATTCAAAGTGAGTGGAATCTCCTTGAATAAAGGAGAAGATGGAGGTGCCAACAGTCAGCAGTAAAGATAATGGTAACTTCTGCATCTTTTTTTTAGTTTTCTTTCTCTTTTCAAAAAGTTCTATTCCTTGATCTCTGTAACTCTTCTTCCATTGAGTCATGAGAGAGATGAATGTGTCTTGAAGTATTACTACTCAACAATTGGAATGATTCTTGATGTTCCGTGGTGGTATGCAGTTAACTGAAGAGAGCATCAGAGAAGAACACCTGGCATTTGTTTCTGCCTCATAAAGCCAAGGAGTTTGTTGTTGTTTTATCTCTTTTCAGTAGGAGCTTGAACCCAGACTGTTACATGTGACATTGCCTGCATGGCTTTCTCACAGGTCAGTTGCAAATTGCTAGCATTGACCGAACCTGCTGGCTAATAACATGGTAAAATAGCTCTTATGCAAGTCTTGATTGCAGGAAAAAACAAACCAAATCAGACAGGAAATGTCTGTGCATTTCTTAGAAGTACAAATTGAGAAAAGGTGCATTTCAAAGGTCTGGGTCACTGTTTGGCTTTGGTTGGTGCTCTCTGTGTACTGAAGTGTCTTGCGCTTTTCTGTTTCTTGGGCTCAGGTGTATCTCATGTTCTGACTCTAGCGCTGCAAGAGCTCAGCTTGCTCTGTAAGAGGGATGCCAATGGCGTTGGCATGCTCTATGAGCTGCTCAGATCCCACTGGCTGCAAGCACTGCTCAAGGTAAGCTGCCTCACAGCTGGGACAGCAAGGTCACCTACAGAACAATCTCTAGGGAATAGCTGCTTGATTTTGCCATATGAGGACAATAAATGCTTCATTACACCAAGTGCTGATAGTCCTGATGGCAGTTCTAACATCAGTAGTCATGGTGGATGAAATCTTTTATGCTTTAAAGGAAAATAAAGTGTTCTCTTTCATAATATCCTAGACATTTAGGCTCTTCTACTTTACCTGTCTGTATTAAGGCCAGGGGACAGACACTGAACACATCAATGCTCAGTTGTCTTTCCTGTTCTTAAATTTCTGTATGGATATGCATCCCACTTCTTGGCCTGTGGCACTGTATTTTGTTTTGCATTCCATTCATCTGATGTGTAATTGAAGATCTCATATTGTTAGAGAACAGAGTTCTGACTGGTGTTTCTATCTTGAGAAGAATTTTATCTCTGAGACAAATTCTGTAAAAATTCTGCTTTCTTTAAGAAGGATTTTTGAAGTCTTTGATTTTTAAAGAGGAGCTTTTACTGGATAAGAATGCTCATAAGAGTATTTTAAATGCAGCAATTATGCCTTCAACTGGAGGAAGGAAAGAGGCTACAAATCAGAGAATTTATTATCAGGCTATTTACCTGTGTAGACAGCTTTTTTCCTAGGAAAATTCAAAACTACAGTATAACTGGCTAGCTACCTGGTAATATGGAAAGACATTGAGTTCAAGACTCAATTCCAGATATGTCAGATATTAAGAATTGAGATTGCAGACTCTGGAGCTCTAGTTGGACTGAGAAGTTTCCAGAAATAGTGTTGTCCATTGCCTCTCATGTATGTATCTATACGATCATGTGAACTGGTCATTGTCATTGCCTTGTTTTGTCTGTCATGGCATGCAACAGATTTACGAATGCCTCCAACAGTATCTTGGAAAAAGACCAGCTCCAGTCACGCTGCAGGCACGAGCGCTGAGTCGTGAGGTGAGATTGTATGCACAGTTTATTGCTTTACTTACCCAAATGAAAGCACTCTGCTGCAGTTAAGTGTTCTGGTATTAATTCTGTGTCTCAGGTCTAAGCACAGTATATAAACTTGAAACCCTCCTTACACATCTGTAAAACTACTCAACAGCCCTTACTGGGGGCGCAGGGATGGCATGAGAAATGGGCACAGCTGTGGCTGCTGGACTACACAAGTCCTGGCCAGTGTAATGAACACAAATGTTAATTGTTTAATCACTGACCATGTATTTTTCTTCCCATGTAACTCTGTGGTTCAGTGTTATGGCTACAATCAAGCAGACTGATGTGAGGATATTGAAAAGCTTTTTAGATTTTTCTAATTATAACATCTGAATTCTAAATCATTTAATTAGTGGGAGAGTTAATGATGACGTAGAGAAACTGAGACCAGTGATGAAATTGGTTGAGAGAAGGGAGCAAAAACTGATTTAGAGCACATGGCACTGTGCCTGAACTAAATTAAGCCTGGCTGAGTGTTGTGCAGCTGTGGTCATATTGTCCAGTTCTAGAGCAAACCATATGGACATCCTCTGATTCACATAACGTGGGGGGGCTTTACACTGTCTGCATTCCTTTACAGTCAGTGTAGAGCTGTCCTCTAGAATCCATCTCTGTGCTTATTTTCTTACATTTATCAGGTGGTAGAGTTGCTGCATGAAGCCCCTCCGTCAGGAGAGGTCAAAGAGCTAAGACGGCTTCTGCGTTCTCCACACTTCAAGGCAAGTCCTGCATAAGGAAAGCAAAAGTTTGCTCATGGAGCTCTCTGCAGAGGGAATGGAAATGGATGGCCAGCTGTTCACAATTGGTAAAGGGCCAGAGGAGACATAGTTTACTAATGATAAACTAATCTGATCATGAGATCAAATGTGGACTGTGTATCTGAAGTACCTGCAGTGGGCTGCATTTTACTTAAAGCTGTGTTTGAAACACATTTCTACAAAATTTTTAATTATGGGCAGTTAATGCAGATATATAAATCAAATTTTCCTTGAAATTGCAGACCCTGCATTCCTAACACAAGAGCTCCAAATAGAAATATTTCTTTCCTCTTTTGAAGGTTTTCCACAAGAAATAGAGGAACTGTTCTTAAAACTTTTATGGTTTGATTTTATTGGTGAAAGAAGAAAATGTCAATATATGCAAGGGATCTGTGTTCACAAGGAACACATTCAGTGATATCTGGTTTCTGACCAGTCACTGTTTAAAGCTCTGCTATTGATCTTTGCTTATGGGTTAGTTGGTTTGCTTGTTTGCATTTGTAACAGGCCTTGCTATCTGCTCATGATACTGTGGCCCAGAAAGATTTTGAACCAACCCTTCCACCATTGCCAGACAACATACCTGAAAATGAAGAAGCTATGAGGATTGTCTGCTTAGTGAAAAACAACCAGCCTTTGGTAAGGGACCTTTCTTGTGTCTGTCAATTTTTTTTAAGTTAGAAAGAATTAATAGTGCATTGGATGCATATTGGTTTCTTCCCAGGAATGTCATGGGGATTGTGTGCATTCTTGTCCAGATTTTACAGGATCACAAGAATTGTTGAGGCTGGGAAGGACCTGAGAAAGGACCTAGCCATGCATGGTGTGGGTGTAGGTTGTTCAGTGCCTTGTCTGCTCAGTGTTTGAACATCTGGCAGATGTATTTTCATTATATGAGATAAAACCAAACTGGATTGAGAGTTATTCCCATGGCCAAAACAGAAAGGAAGGGAGGAGAGTTCTTTAGTAATAATTTGTACTTATAAGCAGCAAACATTGTATAGCTTAGCTAATCTGTTTTAGGAAAAGATAGCTGTAATATTTGAGATAAAAAAGATTTCTAACTGTCAATCAGTGAGGTTATTTTAGTGTGATGAAAGTTGAAGACATTGAAGGACTTAGTAACTAATACATTACAGCCCTGGAAACTGCAGGCTTGTCAGTCTCACTTCAGTGCCTGATAAAGTTACAGAGATTATTCTGGGAGGTATTGAAAAACACTTGAGGGACAACACAGTCATTGGTCACAGCCAGCACTTTGTGAGGCGAGAGTCCTGTTTATCAAACCTGATTTCCTTTTATGACAAGGTAACCCAGCTAGCTGATCAGGGGAAGCCAATTGATGTAATTCTTCTGGAATTCAGTAAAGCTTTCCATATTGTCTCTCAGAGCATCCTTCTGGACAAAATGTCCAGCACGCAGCTGGATAAACACATTATGGGATGGGTGAGCAGGTGGCTCATGAGTTGGGTGAAAAGGCTAATTGTGACTGGTGTTACATCAGACTGGGCACTTGTCACTAGTGGGATTCTGCAGGGCTTCATCCTTGGCCCTGTGCTCTTCAACAGCTTCATAACTGACCTAGACACAGGACTGGAAAGGGTTCTGAGCAAGTTCATAGAAGATACAAACTAGGAGTAGCTGTTGACTCCCTTGAGGGCAGGGAGGCCCTGCAGAGAGACCTCAGCAAAGGAGAGGGCTGGGCAATCACCAACCATGTGAAGTTCCACAAGGGAAAGTGCTGGATTCTTCTTCTGGGATGGGGCGACCTTGGATGTATGGACAGATGGGGGAATGAGGTGCTAGAACGCTGTGCTGTGGAAAGAGACCTGGGGCTCTAGGTCAGTGCCAAGTTGGAAATAAGTCAGCAGTGCCTTGGCAGCCAGGAGGGCCAAGCGTGTCCTGGGGGTCACCAGCTGGGCAAGGGAGGGGATTGTCCTGCTCTGCTCTGCACTGGGGCAGCCTCATCTCAAGTGCTGGGGGCAATTCTGGGTGCCATGATATAGGAAAGACATGAAACTATTAGAGAGTGTCCAAAGGAGAGTCAGGAAGGTGGTGAAGGGCCTTGAGGAGAAGCCGTGTGAGGAGTGGCTGAGGTCACTGGGTCTGCTCAGCCTGGAGGAGACCTCACTGCAATCACAGCTTCCTGTGAGGGGAAGAGGAGGGACAGGCACTGATCTCTGCTCTATAGTGACCAGTGACAGGACCAGAGGGAATGGCCTGAAGCTGAGTCAGGGGAGGTTTTAGATTGGATATTAGAAAAAGGTTCTTCACCCAGAAGGTGGTTGGGCACTGGAATGGGCTCCCCAGGCAAGTGGTCCCAGCACCAAGCCTGCCAGAGCTCAGGCAGCATTTGGACAATGCTCTCAGGCACAGGGTGTGACTCCTGGGGATGGCGCTGTGCAGGGCCAGGAGTTGAAGTCAGTGATCCTTGTGGTCCCTTCCAACTCAGCTTATTCCATGATTCTGTGGTTACTGCAATATCCATGTTGTGGTAAAAAGGCTGTATCCTTCAATGTCTTTGTGTCAGCCTGAAGATCACACTTGTGATATGGAAGGAAACTCACTGGGGTCCTTTGGTGATCGATGTGTTTTTCCTGTGCTCTTTCCTGCCAGGGTGCCACCATTAAACGCCATGAGATAACAGGAGACATAACGGTTGCCCGTGTGATCCATGGTGGGCTGGCAGACAGAAGTGGTAGGTGGAACCTGAAACAAAGTGATACATAAAACTGAACTTGAAATAAGATGTTTGAAGTAAGACAATCTTAGCTTCTATGGTTAATCCTCCATTATAGAGCAAGATGATGTGCACACGGGACAGCATTGTAAGCAGTGATGCATTGCAGTGACTTTCATTCTGACTTCACAGATTTTCAGATGAATTTGCTGGTTTAGACTGAGTTGATGAAGAAATCCAGTTTTCATTATGTATTCTTGGCACCAATAACTGGATATCCCAAATTGCAGTGTAGTATGAAATGCAGCACATTCCCTAATGGAGAAATGGTAAACATCAATAGCTGGTGATTTTAAAAGACAATGGGCTTTAAGGAGTATGTAATAATACTTTTTGGCACTACTCTACTAAACACCTTGCTTAGCACTAGTAGCTAAGCAATCTTGCAAGGAGTTTCCTTGGAAATGTTACTACTTTGTCATCCTAGAATTAATGTGTTCCATGTCCCTTAGGAAATGTAATGTAATTAAAATGTGAAACATCAGAAGTAGAATTCAACTGCAATCATTATAAAATAGTTCCTTTTAGTATTTTCTGGCCTTTGTATAGAGAAGAGAACCCAACTTAGAGAAAATAGCCAATTAAGTTCCTAGCTTGACTAATATTTTTGAGTTAAAGGAACATGGAAAAGAAAACAATATTGTGAAGACTTTACTACAAAGGACAGAAAGGAGTCCCAGGTCTTCCCACTGCACCTGGAGTTTTTAGGGGTCTGATTCCAAGTCTCACGGTCTATTAATATAGAATTTGTTCCTAATTTACTTTGAGAAATGGAGCAATATGAAAATGTTTATGCTAATTTTAAGGCCTGTAATCAGCAGATTGTAAAGATGTCATATGGGGGAGTAGGAAGGATTAAGAAAGCTGAAGC
The DNA here is from genome assembly GCF_028769735.1 of Zonotrichia leucophrys gambelii. Lineage (NCBI taxonomy): Eukaryota > Metazoa > Chordata > Aves > Passeriformes > Passerellidae > Zonotrichia > Zonotrichia leucophrys. The sequence goes on along the minus strand of NC_088177.1, from coordinate 19,029,684 downwards.
ACGCAAGCTCCTTGTGACCTGCAGCAGTCTGCAGTCCTATCCAGGAGCAGTGCAGCTCCTGGGTATCCAAAATGCCTTCCTCCATACATGGTGCAGGAAAATTTTAATGCTGACTTAAAACCTGTGATATTTCTGTGTGACCCTGTCTTGCCTATTCAAGATAAATCATACTGTGATAAAACTCCTGCTGCTGTTTTCATATTTGTTTTCATGGTAGGGTTGCTGTATGCTGGAGACAAACTGGTGGAAGTAAATGGAGTTCCTGTTGAGGGACTTGACCCTGAGCAAGTCATTAATATTCTGGTATTTAATATTTTTTAAATATGTTTTCTACTTTCTACCTTAAGATTATTTGTATGCTCGCTCTTTTACACACTCTTGTACATGAGAAAGCCTGGAATTTTTAACAGAAAATTCAGATTGTTTCCTTACTGTGAATGAAGTTCTCAACTGCTCATGAAATCAGAATATATGAAAGCAGAATTAAATCTAACTTCTTTTCTGGGCAGATATTACCTTAACTGTTTCTATTCCATCTGCAGCTTCTGGGAAAAATACTGATTTATTCAGCCTTCACTGATTTGTAACATTTTCTAGAAGTGCCACTCAGAAATATTCCACAAGAAAGTAGTGGAAAGCTGCTATTCCAGTAAGAGTCCATGTTACAAAATGCACTGAAGCAGAGTGAATGAGCCTGTAAGCTACACATCTTACCTTGCAAGAAAAGGGCAGTGTAATTACTGTTGTGAAAATTGTCATGAAATCTTTTGAGGTGTCCCTGTTTTGTCATTTTGTGCACAATATTTCAGGGTCCTTAACTGTTAAGTGCCAGCCAGTGAAGTATTTCTGTGTGTAATCATACCAAGTCTGTGCCATTGCCATGGTTGTACAATTTCTAGGTATAAGAAATACAAACACCATTGGAATGTTTAATTACTAAATTATGTTCCTCCCCCTTTATATAACCCATCTAACCAGACTCTGCTGCTAATTTAAATAAGATTTCAGTAGAAAAGTTTGGTATGAATCAATGCTGAAATTACATATACTTACAATGAAACATATGTTGCATTAAATTAAAAAAATATTTAGCAAAACTTTGATGTTTCATTTTGGAAAAAATATAGTATTGTCACATTGCCTCTGGCTACCTGAATTCTATCTGTAACACAAACATTGCAGTATCCTCAAAGCCATGCTCTCTCTTGCCTATGTTTGATTACTTGTGTTGAATACCAACCACATTTTAATTATTTTCTAATCATTTAGGCCCTCTCTCAGGGGACAATTATGTTCAAATTAATTCCAGTTTCTGATCGGCCTGTCAGCAACCAAACAACAGTAAGAAACATTCTTTTTCTTTTCCCAGACTAGTAGCAGTAGTGCCCAGCTGTGTGATACAAAGACATGGTGTTGCCTGGAAGTTTGTTGCAATCCCTAAAATGTTACCTTGCCTCTATGGCTGCCTCTCAGCTGTCATCAACGTGGTGTTGCTGAAGCAGTAAAGACAGTAAGAAATGTAACTGTGTAATAAAGGCACTTCCTGGGTAATCTACAAGTTGAAGGTCTGTTCTTTTCATAAAGTATGAGATAAATGGGATTTTTTTCCCTCATTTAATAAACAGAGAGCATTTAAAACTTTTAAAGTTTTTTAAAACTTGACTTCAGCATTCGACTGAAGTTGCAGCAATATGTGGCCCTGTGATTGTAGAGCCTGTGTTCTGTGCACTCTGGACTTGGCTCCTGCTCACTCCTGTATGTTCTCTTTACCAGCTGTACGTGCGAGCAATGGCAGATTACTGGCCCTTGCAAGATCCTGCCATACCATGTGCAGATGCAGGCTTGCCTTTCAAGAGGGGTGAAATACTCCAGATTGTGGATCAGAATGATGCTCTCTGGTGGCAGGCCAGGAAAGTTTCCGATCTCAGCGCCTGTGCTGGACTCATACCCTCAAATCATCTTCTTAAAAGGTAAAAAAACCATCATTTTCCTGATTTCTGATTCAAAAATCAGCCAGTTATTCAAAATTTTGCTAAGTTTTGTAGCAGTATGATTCAGAGTGACATCTGACAAACAACTGTCCTCTTTCTGATCTCTGACTTCTTGCTATTTTTCCCTGAAGAGCACCTGTGTGAGAAGAAGCTTTTGAAAGCTTCTTGTATAATCTCAAATTGCCATTGAGATTGTATAATCTCAAATTTCCGTTTAGGAAATTTGCAGCACTTATCCAGTCTCCATGCTGGTTGCTAAGACATCTAGGGGAGTATAGCAGCTGAAATTGAGGGCCCTGACTACTAAATGATCATCATCTATGATGAAAAAAAAAGCAAGGGGAAGAGAGGGATACTTAAAGCATAGTATATTTTTCAAGATGTTCTGTGACGCCTTGCATCACTAAAGATGTCCTTGCATGAGTGACCTCTTCATCTTTGGTCAAAACTGAGTAGACCAGATTAGAAGAACAGAGAAAAAAGAAAAAAAAAAACAAACACTCAGGAAAGAACAAGAGTCTCATGCCTATTATTTTCTGCATAAATTGACCATTATTTTTACACTACATGAATTCAGAATCAGAGTTCTTACACTGCTGTAGCAAACTTTCCAATCTGAACCTTTAACCACATGTCCTGTGGTACCCCCAGGATAATGTAAGGCCGTGCACTAGCACATGATAAACTTGATTTTATAATAAAAATAAGCCTACCTGCAGTCTGTATAATGCAAGGTGAAATGAAGCTGGGTTGTGACTCAGGCTGCAAGAGCGCTGTGCAGTAATGGAGGCAGCAGTACTACTAACCCTACCAGTAGCACACTCTCTACTTCCAGGAGTCTGTACCACAGTATGGCTTATCTTCCTGTACTTTTGTATAAATTCTTAGTACTTCTGGGCTGCTGATTTGGAAATTTGAATACTTCTGATAGCACATTGGTTTTATGTCAGGTCTTTGCAGTGGGCTAAAACATTGGTAATGTTTCAGTTCTTGCTGTCTTCTCTCAGTTCAGTACTGATCAATCGTACATGTAAGCAGTGAATCTGACTGGAGCATAATGTGCTTGTGGACTGTTTTGTTTCTTTAACTGTGATAAATTTATTTCTATGTAGGAAGCAGCGAGAGTTCTGGTGGTGTCAGCCCTTCCAGCCCCACCTCTGTCTCAAATCATCAATGTGTGAGTGAAAAGTTACTTGAGTGATACAGCAGGAAAGAAAGATCTTGTCTCTGTTGCAGGGACACTGAAATAAAAGCTCATGCAGTTCAGCTTAGTTCAAAGACATTGTTTCTGGAGCCATATTGTAACCTTCAACTGTGTTAACTATCCCCTGAAAAAAAAATACTTACTGATAATTGTACCTGGAGTACCGATGGTGGAGATGTGTGTCCCCAGTGTACCTGAGATCTGACCATAAGAGAAGCTTTGAATTCAACTTCTTCTAAAGTCTCTACATTCTGGGACCTCACTAGGCCAGCCAGTTCTCTTGAGGAGAATTGGCTGTAAGTCTTGAGGTGACAACTGTACTGGCCTGGATTTCTGGGGACACAGATACCAGCTCTGCCACTGAGAATTGCCATTTTGGAATGTTTCTTTGCCATCAAAACTATTGAGAAAATAATATAACTTATTTTCTTGAGGTCTAAGATAAGTTATGCTGCCCTTGAATTTATTCATAGTAACAATCCAGAAATATTATCTTTTGCAAAATATAATTTTCTGTAAATATGCAATTATTCCCAGAAAAAAATGTTCTTCCAGTTTCTTCTGTCCCCATTTCCTTCTATGGCTTTTTATGCAAGTATAAAATTTTTCTCTCATGATAAATCCCAGGGGGCATGTGCTTCATTCCCTAGGATTCTGTTTGCACTGATTGCATTGCTTGCTAGAGCTAAGGCTGTCTTTCACCATAATTTTATTGCCTTTTAACTGCTTCAATGGATATGCTGTGAGCAGTAAGCACTGTGGAAGAAGGTAGGAAATCACACCTGGACTGCATTGCATTTCTGTACCTGGAACCAATATGATACATGGTTTTACAGGCTTTTTAAAAAGTTGCCAGGAATTAGGCATTTTGATAAGTATATGTGGAAGAAGCCCAAGTTCTTGGCATTTTTGTGTGCTTAACATAATTGAAATCCAGCCTTTTTTCACTTAGTAGATGCATACATTGTCTAAAAGTGGAAACCTTAGATGTGCAATATCTGTCAGGGAAGTGACAGTTTGAATGGGTTCTTTGAGGAAAGAAAGACAAAATTTCCTCTTTCTCTTTTCTTCTCCTTCTTTCTCTCCTAGAGCTCTGAGAGAGTATTTCTTCAAAGGATACATATGGGCAGAATGTGATTGACAGATACTCTGACAAGTGCCCTGTAACTGGCAAATAGCTCCTGCAGGGCCCATCTGGAAGGGTGTGCAAGAACAAAACACTAACAGTGCTGTATTGTGAGCCCGTGAGATTGCCCAAGCTCACGTAATCACATTTCTGGGACATAAATTGATGTAGTCTGGTGATTGAGAAAGAGCTGAATTGATCTTTTCCTTTTCTTCCCCATAAAAATAATAATAAAAATAAAAAGCAAAATACTTTCCTTGAGTGTAGCATGTTGGAAAGATATTTAAAAGCTATAAGAGAGAAAATTGTGTTCCCTCATGGTAATACTTAATAAATAGATATCTACTAGATAAACAGATTGATAGGCATGTTAAACCTTTCATTATTTCAAGAGGAGAATAAAAGTTAGATGCATTTGTCTCTCTGCCTTCAGAGCACTCACTTAAGAGTTTTTGCTCACTGTAATACAAAGAACATCACTAAACTGGAGTTAACAGTTAAAATTCTTAAAGATGTCTAAAGATGATTTGAGCTTCACTTATCTTGTTTCTGATGTCTGAGTTGAGTCGTGTAAGATCTGTAAGGGTGTTTTTCCTCTCCAGTGCTTTTCTGATTCAGATGACTTTTTTTCCCTTGTGTTGATCTGTAGAGGATGACATGCAGATTGACGAAAAGTGTGTGGAAGCAGGTAACTGAATTCACTTGAGATTATTCTATTTGCTTCAAGGCAGTAGCTAGTTTAAAGCCTCATTTCCTAAATAAGGCCACTCATTCTCCTAGCGAACTTAATGGTAGAAATTCTATTTTTCATACCCTGGAAACCTCCTCTCGTATTAGTGTATTAAAATGACCTGTTTGCAGTTCTGGTGTACAGTGCTTATAGTCAAGTGCTTTGACCAGCAAAAAAATATTTGCTTGAATGAGATGCAACTGCTTTGATTCAGGTGTTGGATTGTGGCTGTAAAGTTACCATGCTTTTTTGCCTATTGCTTATTTAATGGCACAGATTGTTTTGGTGTTGGAGAACCCACACAATTCCTTGTCAAGAAACCTCTGGTCTTGGGAGAGCAAGGAGCAAGAATAGGTTTTTGCTTGTGGACACTGGAGTGTAAAGATTGGTAGCTTGAGTTGCTCCCTAAAGCAGTGCAGTTCATTCTTCCTTCTCCAAGGTAATTGAGAAGCCCTCATGGAGGGATGTGATCCTGTAGGACTTTGTGAAGAGATGAAGCAGTTAATTCAAGTATGGTGAGCTGTATTTTGCCACCTCAGGTAGAGGCAGCTGGGGAAAGTATATGTGAGACAGACTGACAGAAGCTGGAAAACTGATTTCTGATTCTGATATTCATTAGAAGGAAAAGAATTAAATTTTGAATTTATTTTAATATCTTTGCTATCTGGATTACTAAACAAGATGAAGAAACATTTGAGTCAGGTAAGTTCCTGTGACCTAACTCTAAGTTCCTTACAATTGTTCTGCAGTGAGAAGGGTGTCCAGAGACAAGCATCTTAGAAACAAGCAGGTGGCAAAAACCAAAATGCCACTTCAGCTTCAGGAGGAGCCATTCTGGCTTGAAAAGCCATTATGTAAAATCCTGTTGCTTTAAGTCTTCCTCTTGTTCTCTGATTACCTTAGTAGAAAGGTTTCTGTCCTCTTATCCCACAAGTGTGAATGTTTCTTCTCGTGCATCAGCAGCAGACTTATTTATCCAGCCGTCGTCAGCTGTACCCGTGCAAGCTGTGACAGCAGGGGCTGCACTGATGTCAGCAGATAATTGGATTACCTTCAGTAACATGCAGGCCTGAATCCCCAGTGCCTGTAGGAGTTGATGTGGTAAAGAGGAAAGCTGCTTCTAGATTCCTGATTGTGGGCATGGCGGACATAGAGGAAAGAAAAATGCTTATAAAATTCATTATTTAATATAAATAATGTATGTATGTATAAAAATGTATAAAAATTACAATCAATAAGTACTCTTTTTTTTTTTGACCAAACTGACATAGGGCATTCTGGTTGTTTGTCTGGGTTTTTTTTTCATTTAGGAAGCAGCTGCTTATTAACACCACGTTGAGAGTTCTACAAAACTTAAATCTTCTAAAATAAATCCTTTCTCCCCTAAAATAAAATTACTGCTAAACTTCTCATTTGAGGTATTTGGTAATCTTGTGGTGAAGAGTGTCATTTTACCTTAGATTTGCTCTTCTGCACAAGGTCTCTACTTGCCAGTTCTTTCTGCACCTTCTTCTCTTATCACACGCATTAGTTCTCTTCTCCCTCTCAAGCAATGCCCAAGGCTTTTCAGGCATAACCAGCAGGTCTGCAGGGCAGTCTCTTGTTTTCAGGCTAGGATGTTTCTGATAGCTGCACTTGGGGATTACTGTTGCAAATCCTGCTCAGTGCTGAGTCAGCTGTCTGCTGTATCCACACAGTCAGAGGAATAAAGGTGCAAATATTTGCTATCCTATGTTCCACTTTAACCACTTTTAGAAGTTGCAGATTTTGCACTACCATACTGAAATAGGTGCTGCACTTCTTGCATTCTTTGGGAACTAAGAATTCATGCTCAAAGAAGCATATTTTAGATTTAATGTCTGTAGTACCTGTTTTCTACATTCCCTAAATGCACTGGACAATACTGGTTAGATTTTTTGTTAGAACATAGTATAGACTTTCTTCTCAAAACTAATTGTTTTATATCTGTCTTTATCTGAATCTGCAGAGGAGCTTAAAGAAGGTAACGCTAACATTTTTCTCTGTCTCCTGTAGCAGTAATCTAATAGAATTTACCTGTGTTTATGCTTTAGCAGGAACTACCACTCTTCTTGCAATACCCAGTGGCTGAATTGCTTGTTCCCTGTAGGATTCTACACTGCATTCCATACCACAGACAGGGTAGATAAAGCAGAAAGATTTAAACATCTTTGAATGATGACTCAAGAGGCTTGAAGATAGATGGGCAGGTATCAGCTGAACATTACTCTGAACATTGCCCTGAATGAGCAGTTTTGTGCCAAGGAGTTTTTCCCATAGTCATTAACTAGTTATGTTAGTACTTATAGAAATATATGTTAATACATATAGAAATGTAGGAATAAAACTGCATTGTAAAGGTACAAGTAATGAAGAGTGTATAGATGTGAAAGGGCAATTAATATGCATCTAATTTTGTTTCAATACTTCCATGCCTATGAGATAACTGTAAATCAAAGAGTGCTAAAAGTATTTCAAAGATTTGCAAATGAAATAATGTTTTTCCTTGGAACAAATACTGTTTTTAAAGACATGCTTATGTCTTCTGTATCTCATTCTTGCTTTAACAAGGCCTAAATAAAGGGAATGCACAGCTTGGATAACTACATGTGTGGTTAGGGGAAAATAAAGAGTACTTTTTGAAAAGAAAGCTAAACACTGGCACCATTCTTTTCCTTGGCGATTCATTTTCAAATCACCTTTCTCAAATAGTTTCTATACTTACTGAACATTGGTTTATTGGAAAATTGTTATGTTTGAGCCTTTTATGAGAGATTTAATTTTTAAAAAATACAGAGTTTTAGAAGTCTCACCTGAATAGTGAAGGCTTCATGATGAACAGGAGAATGAGATGAGAATGAGGACAGAAAGAATTGGAGGAAAGAGGTTAGGCTCACATGTTGGAGCACAGACATCACTGATCCAATGAATAAAAGGCAGTAATAAAATCAAGTCTTCATTTTGCCTGAAATATCTGAGCAGACACAAGTTGCATTTTCCGAACAGGCTACGGGGCATAAACTGAGTTACAAATTTTTTGTTTCTAATTTTGAGCTACTGACTTCTTACTATTGTTTTAACTAAAGATTTCTTGTAAGATAGATTTCACCTGAAAATCTTAAATTATGTGGAGGCTTTTTTCACTAATTTCAATTTCAAAATATTGTCTGGCATGTAGATAGCTTGGGAATGAAACAAATAGAATAATTAAGTTTCAAATTTCATTTAGGAAGTACCAAGATGTTCTATGTTTATTTTTTCTTACAATAACCCTTTTGGTCATTGGTCACATGAAATATTTTTATATTATAGAGTATCGTGCTTTTAAAATTATATTAGGCATCATACTTCCACGTATTTACTGAAACTCCTTTTTTCCTTAGGATCAGCAATAATTGTTTGCCATCTAGCTTTTAAGTTTCTCTTTTCTGTTTTATTTCATGAGTTTTGTTCTTTGTATTCTAGAAGAGGAAGAATTTGGTGAATTTGGTCAACGAGTCTTTATTGGTATGCAATGACTAAAGATAAGTAAAATGTTTGGGGATTGATCTAGTTTGAGTGCTTGAATGAAGTTCAATAAAAAGCTTTGCTCTTTATATCACCTAAAGACTTAGTAAATGGAATACAGCTTACTGTGTTTTCCAAACATCAGGAAGTTTCTTTCTTCCTAATAATGTTCAATATCTGCATTTAAATCTTTCTTCCTATTAGGTTTCTACAGAGACTTGGCCACTGCTATTTAAACTTGACTTCATGATTAATTTTTCTCAAAAGTAATGTCTGTCATCCACTGAGAATAATCATGAGGGCTTTCATTAGAAAAGTGCACCTATATGTGAAGTTTTCAGAGTTGGATGGTCAAGTGGAGAAACAAACCTACCTCTATGGTTATTAAACCACAGTGACCTTTAAACTACATGTTCTGGAGGCTGGAGCAAATGTTCCAGACTTGCCTCGTGAGCGTGAACCACCTACACTATCAAAAGAAGTTGACCTGTTCCCTAGGGATACCTCATGTAGTCAGAAACTTCTTCTCCAGCTTGTCTGGGGGATCTTTCAGAAGTCTTTAATTCCAGGCTAATTTTCAGGTGACTTTCAATGGGATTTTACCTACTCTGTAGCTGTCATTTAATGCTCAGAGATTCTACCAAGCTGTCATATCAAGTGCAGCAATGAAATTCACTAACATCACCTTGCAAAAACCTCAGTAAAGGTAATATATGTTGAGTGCCTTAGCAAGAGGCCCTCTGGGCTCCAGAGCCACTTGCCTGCAGTGGGCTGTGTTTGCCAGCGGTGTGCCTTTGCCCCTTTGCAGCTGGGTTCCGCAGGAGCATGCGGCTGTGCCGCAGGAAGGCCCGCCTCCAGCAGCAGTCCTGCTACTCGCGCTGCCCCAGCAGCTGCTACAGCGCCCTGGCCGCTCCCTACGAAGAGGTGGTCAGGTACCAGCGGCACCCCACAGACCGCCACAGGCTCATCATCCTCGTGGGTAAGAGCTCAGCCCTTCGCAGGCACGTTCCAGCAGGGGTTTCACTTCAAGAATTATTGTCATTTGACACCACTATTGGGGTTAAAGTTTAATGAAGGTATCATCTTCTTTGCTTGAGATAGTGAGTGTTAAAAAACAGTAATAATAAAGTCCTTAGAAGAAGTTAGTTACGAATGCTGGTTGATAATGGATTTTATTAAGGAAGTGTTTCAGTTTTATATTCAACTGTGACTGAAAATAATGAGAAAACATTGCTATCTTAATAGAAAGATTCTTGACATGGAGGCATTTCTACAAGCAGTGTTAAATGCATAGATGTAACAATAATAAGAATATTTAACTCCAGACTAGCACAATCTCAATCATGGACAGTATGGAAAGATACCTTTAATAATGCTTGTTATAGGACATAGTGCATTAAGTGGGCTGCAGGCTCTCAAGGAGACTTCAGTTGTAGTGACTGAAGGGAAGATGCTGTTCTGCACTGTTCTATGGTCCTGATAAAGCAAACTGAGTAGAGGCAAATCCACTGTCCTTTCTAAGTCTGGAAGTATTTGATAAGTTTTTTGTTTTAAAATAGTACTGCTGAGTTGCCCCCTGGGTGTGGCTATATTGCTGTGGAGTGATTTGTACCCTGTCAGTAATCCCAGCTGCTGTTACCCTGTCAGTAATATCAGCTGCTCTTCCAACCCTGCAGGTCCCGCGGGAGTTGGTGTGAATGAGCTACGGCGAAGGCTGATCACAAGTAACCCGCGAGAGTTTCAAAGTGCCACACCTCGTATGTAATGCTTCTCCTCTTCCCTCCACTACCCCCATTCAAACATGAATAGGAAATGCCAAGCACCTTCCTCTTGCCTTGTGTATTTATACACTCTTTGCTCTATAGCAGTTTCTTCAGCTCTACTGAAGGCAGTACTCTTGGCTTTCTTAAGGGTTAGCTTAAAATACTATCTCATTTTGGCAAATCAGACAAAGGTATGTTCAAGCTCCAGCTTCTGAAACCATTAAAAGCTTTATGGAGATGAAAAGTTATCTGCATGGTTTGGTTTAACTTTAGTGTTTGCTTTTCCTAGATTTAAAAAAACAACATTCTTGGAGATATTTCAAGTTCTTAGGGTTTAAGTACTCAGGTATGAGAATGAAGACAACAGAAGTTGGTGCTTAATAGGCTTTGCAGCTTTCCTTATTAGCCTTCTAGTCTCAGATGAGACTTATGCAGCTTAACTTCTGACGTAACAACTGAAATTATTTCTACCTGTGCCTATTTGGTTCTTGTAATTTAGATAACCAAACTGGAAATTATGTATCTGAAGCTAGCTGAAAAGACATGACTTAGTGCTTAAAGTCCCAGATAAGGGGAAGGTGCAAGTGAGGGAAGCTTGTGGGATTTTTCTGAATGAACTTTAAAGAAAATTGCCTCTGAAGAGTAAAGAGTTGTGCAACCACTTCCAAGGCAGTTCCTGATTGCTTTCAATCACAACTATTTGGATTAAAGTACTCTTCCATTCCTAGAAATACAGTCGTGCTTTGATAACTTTTAATGACTTGTCACTGGCAAACCATTACAGTATATGGGGCTTTTGTTCTGGATTAACAAATGGAAATAACTAATACTATTATTTATGAAAATACTGATTGATAGTTCTTCGTGAAGCACTTAATAAAGTTACAATAATTTAGTTGCAGCTGGGGTTTTTTGTGTGTTATATCATCCTTCAGACACCACTCGTGTTCAGAAAAGTTATGAAATGAATGGTCGTGAATATCACTACATATCAAAGGAAACTTTTGAAAACATGGTGTATAGTCACAGGTGAGTAGGAGAGATGAATTACATTTTTATTACCTAAAATGCAACATGATCCAAGAAAATACAATTTTATAGTTGGTCTTGAGTCTGGGCTCCTCCATTTTTACTGTGTATGTGTGGTGTAAATTTGTGTCAAACTAATTGAGACTGTTTCTTCAAAGACTGTGTTTATGCAGTTGCAAATAGCTCCTCCACAATTAATCTCAGAATCCTTCTAGAAGGAAGTGGGTTCTCTAGTCCTGAGCTCATTAGATGTGCTTGTAAGTTATGAATTTAACTCTCCAGGAAACCAGACTGCTTTTGAAAATTTAGCAGTAAATCATTCCTGTTCCTGACCTGCAACTCCATTGCAGCATCTCTGCAGTGATGACACACGAGTAGCTGAACTGTAAGGGCTAAATATTCAAGTGTCTGCTCCTTTCCATGCATGAATCACCTCTCTAAGACAGACCAGCTCAGCACTACAGAAGCGACACTCATTGAACTGTGCCCAGCGCTTTGAAATCTTCAGACTTAAGAAGTTATTTGTACTATGTAATTGACAAGCATTGACAAGTAAAATCACAGCCTCTAAACACAAAATTCATAAAACCATGATGAGTAAAAAATGCATGTTTTGGAGATGAATTGTGATGGGTTTTGTGCCTAGTGTAGCAGGGAAGAGCAAAGGTGAACAGTATTCAGTGAATTTTATGATCATTCAGTCCTGAGCACTGCATTGTATTTGAAGATTTCACTCTTAAATGGAATCTTTTTGAAACTCAAATGCTCTTTCATTTTCCTTCTTCCTCACCACTGATGCAGAATGCTGGAATATGGGGAGTACAAAGGGTACCTGTATGGTACCAGTATTGATGCAGTGCGAACAGTCCTCGATGCAGGGAAGATTTGTGTCATAGATTTAGAACCACAGGTGAGTGGTAAAGGGGCAGAGAATCTCCTGGAAGGAAAAATCATTTTCTCTACATTCTTGAGCCATTGGAACAGTGTTAGTTGCTTTGTCTTGTTTTTCACTTTACCTCATGGTGCTTATTAATAATAGATTATTTTTTTCATGTGTCTTAGGGGGTGGTGGTGGTACTACAGTGACAAATATGTTGAGACAGTTCATTTTTTACCAAGCCAGCAGCTGCATTATCAGTTTGGATGGTATGGAAATGAATTTTCATACTTAAAAGTAAGGATTAGTCTTTCACATGGCCACCTGTTGCATTGGATGTACATTCTCCAAGCCCTACTGTTGAGAACTCTGTCCTTCTATTAGAAACCTCACAACACCCTTTGGTAAAAGCAGCAACACTTAAAGTAATCAAGCAAAAGCTGAAAATTTTAGTGTGCCTTTGTGCCTGCATTTCTCTCCAGAAGTTACAGCACTCAGTAACCTGCTTCTTCACTTAGATACTATTTTTCTTCCTATTTTATTTTCCTTCTATTTTTGCATTGAATTTGCTGATGAAGATAAGGCTAATAAAAGCCTGAGCTTGTAAATATCTAAGATACTTAGAGCTGTGTCTAGCTAAACCTTGCTAACCTTTCCTGAATTGCTTGCATATTTAGTACTTAGGAGCTGTTTGGGCTGTGCTGTTTAAACACCTCCTCTAACTGAATGTAAGGAGTGACACCATAACTCAGTATTTCTTGGATATTTCCCTCTACTTATGCAGAGCCAATGTGTCTGAGCCTTAGGCTGGCAGTGGCTTGTGCTGCTTAAAATAAAAATTAAGTTACAAGATTTGTGGGGTACTCCTCAAAAACTGAAAGTGTTGTAAGAGGTAGCTCAGGTCACACCCTAGAAACTGTCCTTTGAGTTTCTTGTTACATTTTTAAGCAAAGGGGTAAAAGAGGGGTGTTGTGGTGTGGGGAGTGTAATCTTGCCACTTGGACAGATGTGCCATTATGATTTTTTTTAGGGTGTGAGTTTAAAGGACAAGTTTAGAAAAGGATATGAAGTAAGATCAGTAGCAGAACTACTGCTGTGTTGCATACTTTATTTTAAATCTGGTGGTTTGACCAAGTTTACATGCTATGATTTTCTTAAGTTTTTCTTTTTTTTTTTCATTCCCTCTACTGCTCTGCAGTAATTTAAAAATACTGATTAGCATTAGGAAATGTTACACAGTAAAGGAGTTCTGAAAGCAGGATACTTTCTTCTAGCATGGAACAATAAAGAGGTACTTGTTCCAAAAGTAGCTCCCTTACAGTCAAAAAAGAACAGGTTTCAAATGCATCTTTTATGTGGTTGATTGTAGAGATCTGTTAGTGACACTGTTCCATCATTCACTGGCACTGATAGCATCTCCTAATGAGGCTACCAAGCAGAATTAAGTAATTGTGTGCTACAGTTGCTTAACAATGTCTGCTCCAGGGATTATTAGTGGGATCTTTTTCAAGTAAGTGTTCCTGAAAAAAGTGTCTCCTAGGTTTGGGGATCACAGTATGTTGTAAACAACTGGCTTTTTATGGGAATAAAGCTGGGATGAATGCACTTGAAAAACTTTATTTTACTCTTCATTTGTAGGGTATACAAATAGCCCGGACCCATGAGTTAAAGCCCTACATTATATTCATCAAGCCACCCAGCATAGGCTGCATGAGGCAGACTCGTAAAAATGCCAGGATCATTACAGATTATTATGTGAACATGAAGTTCAAGGTGAGATTTGAGAATAAAAGAGATTGTTTATTAATCTGAGATTCTGTTATTAGAACATAATGCATTCTACTATGCTACACTGTTAACTCTTAAAAAAGCATTACTGTGTCTTTAGGATCAAATCTAATTTTTATTATTTTCTGTGAATTTTGTTGGGATTTCTTTTCCCCTTCCAGACTGGCTTTGAAGCATAAGAATTGTAATTTGTAACCTAGGGGGCTGAGGCACTTAGCTTCAAAATGTCTTAAAGGAGAAGCTATTTTGCATATTTTTGTTTTATTTTGCTGTCTTGTGTCAATATTTGAGTCAACACATATATTTACTGCTTGCATTGAAATACTTGGAATGTGCTTTGTTCAGAAGTATTATTATTTTTTTCAGTTATTAGAATGTATGCTTAGTGCCAGTATCAATCCTGTACTAAGTTCCGTAGCTAAAACACAGATCCTGCTTGTAGGAAATGCATCTCTTATATTTAGAATATATACAGCACTTTGACACAATTGTTTCCATGCAAATCATCATCAAATATAGCCTCTTAAAATTTTGGAGACCTCAGTCTATAACTATGTGGAAATGATTCATGATTGCTATGACAGAAGGTAACATGGACATGGGGAAATAAACTAAAATTTGGAATAAGAACACAAGCATTTGTAGATTTACCTTCCAGTCTCTAACATTCTCTGCCAGCATTTATCATATCATTAGAGTAACTGTTTTAGGGCAAATGGAGTATCCTGAGACACAAGGTACTTCCTTGGCAAGCATATGGCAAGCAGCTCAGTTTCTGAGACCTGCAACTGACTGTAGCAGAGGTACTTTATTATAGCAAACTGTAAATGAAATAAAGCAGACTGACATTATCTATTCAACTCTTGTTTATGTGGTCCAAGGTGTTTTGCAGATGCTGTGCAGGTATGTTTCTCTACACAACCCTGCAGTTTTATGAACTTACTCTGTCTCACAGGAAGAAGATTTACAGGAGATGGAAGAATCAGCTAAGAAAATGGAAGCTCAGTTTGGTCAGTTCTTTGATCACGTGATTGTGAATGACAATTTACAAGAAGCATCTGCTCAGCTGCTGTCTGCAGTACATCGTGCACAGGATGAGCCCCAGTGGGTCCCTGCAGTATGGATATGCTCAGACAATCAGCCCTAATTCTAAGCAGCAGGCAGCTTCAGAAAGATTACAGCTTATGTTTTACTTCAAGAATAATCCTAATGTCAGGATTGCAAGAATTTATCTTTGTACGTGAGGGATTTGGAAGAGGATTAGGAAGGAAGCTCCAATGGGAGATATAATCATACTATGTTCTGTGTAGCTTTTGAGCTTTTTATGTTACACTTGGATCCACTTTTGTACAAAAAAAAAGGAAATACTGTGAGTACTCAATTACAAGAATAAAGAAAAATCTATTTTGTTGCATGTATCTGTGTTATTTACTTACATATAAGTCCAGAAAGGTCCTTTCCTCTCTTTCTATTATGCTTGTTCTGGTTCTGTGATGCCTTTACATTCTGGAAGCCTTACAGATTATATTAAGTCAGAATGTGCTTTTTTTTTTGGCATGGTGTCTGTCAGTAGAGTGTTATTTATTAAGGTATTGGTTTGTTGCTAATCCTTTTTACCTTTTAGGATAGGAGTGGTGTTGGCATAATATGAATTACTCCAAAACCCAGTTATCGTCATAATACATGTAAATATATCTTTTCCACTCTTCCATCAACTCAAGTGAGTACAAACTGATAGAATGTGGACTTACCAAAGAGGAAGATAATCAGAAAATCTTTCTCTTGTTGGTTTGGTCTGTGGTAACACGGTCTCCTCATCAAAGGGTGCAATGCTTATGGCAACTAAGTTCCTCACTATCTCCACCTCGTATTTGTAGCTCTCTTGCTGCCTGAGGTACACAGATGGTTATTTTGTTGGCCTACCTCATCTTGGAGGAAAATCGACAAAAGCCAGTTAAGCAGTCTAGAAAGAGGTTATTTAAAGAGAAGTATTACAACCACCAGGATGCCTGCTTATTCTAGAGTCAGAGCTTGTATTCCCTGTTTAGAGGTAAAATGGCAGAGACCGAAGCCCCAATATGACATTGATGTGGGTAAGTACTGACAGAGGGTGAGATAGCAGCCAGCTCTCTGCTGGTGGTCCGTGACCAGCTTCCCCACTTCTGCCTAGTCCAGCATTTGTCGACTCTTTCTCTTTGCCTTTTTTCCATGTATTATTTCTTACTTTTTTTGGTGTTTTGTTTGGTTTTTTCCGATTACTTCATTTATCAGTTTGAGACTCTAGCTACAAGGTGAAGTAATCCAGAACCCTTTTTCCCTTGATTTTGCTTGTCTGCAGCCCGACAGACGACGATTGCCGCTCAAAGCCACAGAGCCGCGCTCACTCCAATCAGGCAGCCGCCGGCGAGCCAGGAAAACGGGAAGCCGGCCCTCCCGGCGCTGGGGGTGCGCAGCCGCGGCGCGGGGCGGAAGGAGCGGCGGCTCCTCCCCGCAGAGCCGGAGCTGGGCGGGCGCGGCCCATGGCGGCGCGGCGGGCGGGCCCCGGCGTGGTGAGGGGGTGGTGGGGCCGGACGGGAGGGGGGCGCGGACGGCTCCGTGGGGCTGCAGCGCGGGGGGCCCGGCGGCGGGAGCTTGGCCCACCCGAGCTGTTGCTGAGGGGATGTGGCGGGGCGCTCCCCAGCCGCAGCTGCTCCGGGAGGCGGAGCTGAAGCGCGGCGCGGGAGCGGAGCGCCCTCGCAGCGCGGCTCCTGCATCCCCGCCCCGCTGCATCCCGCGGGAGGGGGGAATGTAACCGGCCGCAGGGTCGCCCTTTTCTGTCCATCTCTGTTGCGGAAGCAAACAAGCATTTCCTCGTTGTATTTTTTCATATAAACCTCTAAAGACAAACAAACAAAAAAGTCTGCAAGGCTTTAACAAATCTGTGAAGGATGCTTCAGTGTTTTTAAACATTGTGGACATTTAAACCTTTCCTTCTCAGCATCCTGGAAAGGACACCCGGGGAGCTGGGTAGTTTGTTTTTCTCCGAGTTTCCAGGTGCGTCCCACTGTCTCGTAGCCTGGCTCAGGTGTGCAAACACATGGTTTGACCGAGGCAGCTGCTGCCTGGTTTGTCGAAGTCTCTTGGTTTCGGGGCACTTTAGAGCACTCAGCGGCTCTTCTGCCCTGAACAAAATGTCCATAGGGACCTGTCCCATGGACAAACTCACCCTTTCTGAGAAATTTGGGGTAAGTTACTTCAGACTCTGTGAACCTGCAAATAGACAAAGCTGATAGCTCTGTGGCAGAGCTGGGGACTGTTACGCAGATGGACAGATGAGTATTTATGACTGGCTGCTTGCATGGGGTTTCCTGTGTTGCAAGGAATAAATGATACAGAAATCAATGCACTTGCCAGTTGTTTTGTAGAAGGCAATAAAATAGAGAGGTACTACTGAGTGCAGAATTACTACTGCATAGGCAGTGAATGCTGTGTAAAAGGTTTGTGGCTTTTGTTTGTTTTTATGGGGTTTTTAGCTTTTAGGTTTTTTTTAAATACCAAGTATCCTAAATATTTACTATTTGCTGCCACAAGAATGTTGGAAACAATAAAAGTAATGCGATCACACCTTTACCAATATTTTTTTCCCTTATGGTGCACCAATGTAGTGTGAGCAGTCCCCACCAGTTTGCTGGGTGCCACTTAGGGTGTGCAGTTCTCTACCTGTCTAAGTGGCACTTGCTGTCAGTCTTCAGCATGGCCAAAATCCAAGTGAGAGATTTGAGGTCTAATCCCACAAACCCTTCCTTGCATGAAGCATCTCATTTGCTTTGGGTAAACAAACCAATGTAAAACTTGCTCATAGGAACCTATGCCGGCATGCAGAGTGAAAGGTTTTTTAGTGCAAGTAATATTTGCTGCCATTAAACAACCTGCCTTTGTTTCAAATGGGAGTAGTTCTGGGTCCTGACCCGGGGCAGGAGGGTTCAGCTCCAGCTAATCCTGGCTGCCTGAAGTTTATTTTTAGTTCAGAATTAGCTGAGGTTCAATGTGAGCAGCGTGAGGGAGCCTAGACCAGTTCACAGTGCCTCTTCCAGGGAACGACTTCAGATGATATGGGAAAGAAACAAGTGGTGAGTTTGTGAATCCTTGAGTCTTAACGGTCTTATGGCCCTTTTTATTTCTGGTATCTGAATTTTCTGAGCATGGGAAATACTTTTTTGTGTATATTCTTCCAGTATAATTGTGTAGTACAAAATTTGAAAATTAACTTATTTTTCTAGATAAGGGAAAGGTACGAGCTCAGTTTCAGATTGTTATCTGGAGATCCTTTTAGATTTTAGGTGTTTGACCTGCTGGTAAATATGTTCGAAGTTATATGGAAAAACTATATAATATTTTAAAGTATTTTCATAAGTGAGCTTATTTCCTTTTATTGTCTTCACTAATGTTCTGAATTTAGATCTTCATTAATAGAAAATGCTCAGCTCATGTCATGTACTGTAAAATTATACTGAATGCATAATTTATTACAATATTTTATATTTATTTAAATAGAATGACTTATAAGCTTTCTAGTGAAAGTGGTACCCTACAGGAAAAGTGAGAATTATTGAAGCCTGAATGCAAGCTGTTTCTCACACACAGAGCTTAGCTGTATGTTCCTACTGCAGTGCCCATCAGAACTCTGGTTGGTAAAGGCATATTAGTCCAGCATCTTTTCCATCCTGCTTTTGTATCCCATCTCCATTAGGAATGTTTGGCCATTTAGGAGGCATACAGAGCAAAACATACCTTGGATGTTCTGATCTGAAGCTGTTTTCTGAGAGGTGGTTTCATACTGGCAGAAGCTGACTTTTCTCTCTCTCTTGTCTTTCAGTGCCCGCCTCGTGCCCTCCCTCCAGTGCCAAGGTAAAATCATTGCATTCTGTGGAACTGATCATGATGCTGTACTGCAGATTTTGAAAGTAGTAACATTAAAAGAAATAAGTTTCATAAACATCTGAGCAGTAAAATTGCTTCTCTTGCTAATTTATTGTCCCAAAATGCTTTACAAGGAATGCAAAAGATTTTAAAGTTTTATAGAAGCCAAGAAATTTTACCATATTACCTCAGTTTTAATACTCATGAGAGATAAACCCTTTAAAAACTTTTAGACAAATATTCCAGTTTTAATGTCTAGTATAGCTTAATATTAATCTCTTCTTCCTCCCTCTTTCTTTTATTATGTGTTCTTTAGTTTATTTGAATCACAAATACTTAAAACCAAGAAATTCTGGAATTAAGCTAGATATTCTTTAATAGGGAGTTAGGTATCTATCAGTTTGATGTAGTATAGGAAAAAAATTGGGCTTTTTTTCAGTGTGAACGGAAAAGCAATTATGCAGTTTTTATGAGATGGTACTTGAGAATTCCTGCAAAGTACTTGCAGGTAAATGTGATGTTTATGATTGTCGACAGATAATGTCTTTTTAGTGATGTATGGGCTCAAATGTTTCATAACTTCTGTTGGTTTGTTATATACCAGGCAATAAGACAAGTTTTAATTAGCCAGGTGATTAAAGCTTTTAATCTGATCCACAGCTAGCCAATCAAGAAACTGTGTGTAGCCACCAACAAAATGTTGAATCTTGCTGATTGCTTCGTACCCTTAACCCTGTTATACACATCTGCTCATAAAGAGGAGGGGGGATAAGGAAATTAACCATAAAAGCAGCAGTGTGAATTTCATGGTTGTGAATTGTAATTGATTGAAAACTAACTTTCTTTTCATCTTTTTACACTGCTTGACAACAACTTTCCTTCTTCAATATGAAGTGGAAGCCAAGGTGAGTTATTAAGGAGAACTACAAACATTGGTAGTTCCTTTTGGTGCCACTCATTCTCTCTTTAAAGATAGAGCCTTATACTTTTCCTGAATGCAGGCTGATTATTTAAACTGGATACCTGTGCATTGTTAGAACTGTTGGGATTTTTTGCTCTCTTTACTGTTAGCTATTTCCATCAAGGTAACTGAAGTGTTGCCACTGTGCTTTGAACAATAAGTTTCTTTTGCAGAGCATTTTTCACAGTATTTCAGTTTATCACTTAACACACATGCATGTATGTATTGCACCTTTGCTGCACATAGAACTTCTTACACTGATTTTTTACTCTGTTTTCCTACCATCTGTACTCTTCCTCCTTGTGTGAACTGGTGAATTGTAATCTTACTTGTAAAAACAAAGGATGTCATAATTTGTAGAAAATAATGTTTTCTTAACTTGCAATAGGATGGTTGTTAAAAAGGATATTGAGGTTTTTCCTTGCTGTGCACCCATACTTCTGTTTTATGTTATACAGATGAAATTCCACTCAGTCGTCCCAAAAAAAGGAAACCCAAAGGAAAGACTCCATTAGGTAAGGTCCTACAAAGTCTAAAAACTGTTCTTTTATTCCTTCCATTTTTTCCTTTCTAACTTCTTTGCATAATTCATTAAGTAGACATTTCCAGCTGTAAGCTGCTTATGTTGAATGTGTTAAGCACTTGAATTTTTGAATGAACTAAGATAAAATTCCTTTCGCAATCTGGTTCAATTTCAGTCCTTGGCCAAATAAAGGCACAAGTTAATTACTTCCTTATCACTGAAGACTTGACTGTAAACGATTATTATTTGCTGGTTACTTTTGCATTTTTGCACAATAAAGGTTTATAAAAGGTGGGTAAACTTGACTTTGAAGTGGAAACAAAGATTCAGTTGTTACCATAAAAATTGCTGTCCTTGAAGGTGCTATTAAAAAGCAGGTGCAATGTAAAATGGAGAAGTAATTTTGTCTTTCTGCATCTGATCATGATGCTATTGCTCTATAATATGAATTCATTTTAACTTTTCACAGAAATATAATTCCTCCAAAGTATAATATTTAATTGCTCAGACTGGAGTAAATATCCCTTTGTGGATTTTTTTGCTCCTTTTTTATTCTTGTACTGTATGTTTAGCATTTAAATTTTCCTTTGATGTGATGCCATTTTGCCTTAGCACATATCTGTGTGGATCACCTTGTAATAAACCATTACTTTTTTTTTGGCCCTTGCATTATAATTTTTGCACCTAGAAAAGAGAAATATAGAGGTGTAGTATTGAAGAATGGAGGGAGAAGACCCACCTTTCATTGATCAGCATCAACTCCGGTTTATTCATCAATCAGTCACTTTTTATAACCGTGTTAATTAAGTTCATGCATATTGCAAAATCTGAGCTCACAATAGGTCAGAGATAACATACCAACTCCTCCTTATGTTTCCAATACCAAGATTTGGGTTCTCAAAATTATTTTTGCTTTCCCAAAACAGCCAAAGATAGAACATCCACTTGTTATGAGAAAGCTGCCTGAGAACTCTGATATGCAAGGTTCTCAAGGCCTTCATGTTTGTCACTTTTACTTGTAATTAAAAACAACCTGAGAACCTCTGCTGTTTACAGAAACAGGCTGTGAGAACCTGTCCCCCACAGCTGCCTTCCAAGCCATCCCTGAAAAAATCTCCAACAGTGTAGTTCTTTCCAGTGATGGCTTCTTTTCAGGCAGTCCTCCACTGTATGCCCAAATGGGAATTGTGCTGCTTCTTGGATACTTAAATTCTCTCCTGAGCATGATACTGTTTTACTGTGAAATACCTTTGTATATTTCTACTTCTCATCAATGATCCTCAACTCTTACATTTCCTATAGCCAATGCATTTTCATCTCAGTTGTTGCTCAGCTGGGCAGTAAATGGCAGCTTTGTTTTGCCTGTTTCTCAGTGGCTCTGAGCTCAGGCCTCTGGGTGCTTTCCTGTGCTTTGCAGATGGCATCGTGCAAGCAGCGGTTCGTCGGCAGTCTGAGAGCAGCGAGCCCCTGACCCCTGAGCCCCCTGATGCCCCTCCTCAGAGGAAGCGCAAGAAGAAGAAAGTACCTGCTGGTACGTGAGATAGTGGTGGGTGGGAAGGAGAAGTGAATAGAACTTGGGAACACAGAAATGTTACTGGACAATGTGTATTTAGGTTTAAAACGTTTCACGTGCTTCTTTACCTAGAACACATGAAGGTAATCTCTGGGTGAGTGGTAGCTTAGAGTTTCACTTTCTGGTTTCACATTTCATAGCGTACAAACCTCCATGAAAATAATGGATATACAGTTTTGGAAATTATGTAATTCTAAATGTCATTCAAAGCTCAGATCATTACTTTTTTGCCACTCTTTTTATATAATAACTATTTGTGTATTTAGGTGCATGTATTCCATTGTTATGAAAACTCTGACACTTTCATGTTGGGTTGTGATTTTTTTTATCTTCAGATTCTGAGACCTCTTTTACCCAGCAGAATGTGGCATCCCTATTTCAGAATGGAAATGGCATGGATGTCCCTGAAGCTGAAGAAACAGTGATCCGCAAACAGAGAAAAAGAACAAAGTGAGACAAAACTAGTATAGCTCATAATCTGGACTAACTGTAACAGTGAATGTGGCTGAGGAGTATTTTACATTGTCATTTGGCAAAAATGTAAAATCTTGAAGCCCACAGTACCATTCAGCCTGTGCACAGTTCTTTCCAGGGTTAAGATCTAACTTTTTTCACTTCTTTGTTCTATGCACACCTGGATGCATTGCAGCTCTAAATACATTTTCATGTGTTTAATAGTTCAGTCACAGACATGAAGAAATTAGAAGTTGGAACTGCTTTCTATCATTCTTACTATCTTAATTAAATGAAAATTAGCATTTTCCCCCCAATTATTCTAATAAGTTTTATTCTAATATGTTCTAATCATTAATCCCTTGATATGGAATTAGTCTTACGGTTTTAGTCAACTACCTCCATGGGAACTTTAGTCCTTAAAATTATGAACAGGGTAATACTATACAGGTCATAGTCTGATGGGTTTTTATTAGTCAGGTTAGGCATGTTAAATGTTCATAGGAGCCTTTGGATTTTACACATTGTCTCCTATTCTTTCTCTGTCCCACTGTGTGCTCTGTGCCAACAGGAAACCTCGGCCAGCTGAAGTGAGCTCCAATGAGCTGGAAGTGGAGGAGGAAGACATCATTGAAGATGAGCACAGGAAGAGCCCAGATCAGCAGCCTGTGTTTGCTGCTCCCACTGGAATTAGTCAGCCTGTTAGCAAAGTGTTTGTTGAAAAAAATCGTGAGTTCATATTGTGATATTAGTAATTTAAGAACATTCTTGCAATTAGAAGCATTATTGTATCTAAAATCTAAATACTGTAGTATTGGGAAGAATTTTTTTAAAAGTTTTCCAAAACAAAAATTACTTGATACGCATGATAATTTTTCAACAGTGAATGGTGGTGTTACTGTGCTGGTATATTTGGTTTGATTTCTTAATTCCATGGTGGAGGTGAAAAAGATTTCAAAGTACCCAGCTGTCCACAGTACCTTGAGAAGAAACTATTACTTACTAGAATTCTTTCACGTGGAAGGTTTTTGCAGGGTGTTTGTGTTTTTCTGTTGTTTTGTTTGGGTTTTTTTTGTCCCAGGGAACACTGAGTCATTTCCCAAAGTGCTTTGCACATTGTAACTCCATAACCTGACCCACCAGGATGCATCATTCTGACCAGAGGCATCCTGTATCAGTGTAAGCTGACAAAGGGCAGGAAGTGGGGAGCAGAAATTTCTGATGCTTCTTAACAGCTTTTTAACACTAATAAGCATTTATATAGAAATGATGGTGAAAGGAAGCAGAGCTCTCTAAAACTGATCTCCTTGTCCTTTCAGGGCGTTTTCATGCAGCTGACCGTGCAGAATTGATTAAAACCACTGAAAATATCAATGTGCTTTTGGACGTGAAGGCTTCGTGGACTACTAGAGATGTTGCCCTCTCAGTGCACCGAAGTTTCAGGTGAAAAATAAGTGTTCAGATGTAAATAAACATAAATCAGGGGTTTGGTTTGAGATTTTGGAGATTTTTCCCTCCCTGAAAATTAGTGCCTTTCCTCTATAGTTGTGGTGTATTTTTATTTCTTTTGGATATTCCTAATAAATGGTAGTTCTGGATTCAACAGGTATAAAGTTTATCAGTCCTCTAGCTTTTGGTATTTGTTGTCAAGATTATGAATTTCCAGTAGACATCACCTGTGAAATAGAGCTTATAAAAAGAAGCTAAGAAAGCCATATTGCAAAGATTCAGACACAGTCTCAATAGCAAGAGATTGAGCTGATAACCAAAACATTATTTACCTAGAGAAATGTGTTAGAAAGTAGGACTCACCCATCATGTGTATTACCAGAATAAAAATACCTGAGTTCAGACAGTTCTCAAAGAAAAATCCTGGGTGGTGGGAAAGAGAGAGGAGTGAAATTACACTGGGAGAATAAACTTGTAAATAATAGCAAAAAAGTTACTTTTTAAATATGCAATTGGTTTGTAATAGAGAAATGGGAAGATAACAGCCATCTTCTTCTGTGGTGTATTTTAGCTGGGAGCCTGTGCTTGAGCCTGTGCTCAAGCTTTTACTTAGCAATGAGGGCATTGAAGAGATTGCCCTGGGGACAAGTTAGAATGTTGTGTGAGTGCAAGGGACAGTGGTCATGGGGAACTACAGACAGCTGCAGGTGAAAGTGTTTGATGCCTGTGGCTGTAATGAAGGGAAGGCAAAACATCTTTATTTTCTTTAAGTGCTCAGGTTCTGGTGCACCTGGTGTGACAGGAGCAAACAGAACTCTTGCTTAGAATTTTTTAAACTAGATCAGAAAAAGCAGTCAGAAACAGTCTCTGAAAGCACTTGAAAAGCAGGGTTAAACAGATGGATTCATAGGCCTTTTCTATCTAGAGCTAATTGAAGATGTTAAAACTGGTTTAATGTTCTTTCCTCCATTCAGGGTGTTGGGCCTCTTCACCCATGGCTTCCTTGCTGGTTATGCTGTATGGAACATCGTGGTTATCTACATTCTGGCAGGAAATGAGCTTTCCATGGTTTCTAACCTGCTTGAGCAGTATAAGACAATAGCATACCCAGCTCAAAGTTTGTTCTATTTTTTGCTGTCTATCAGTACAGTCTCAGCCTTTGACAGGTAAAACATATTTGTATTTGAAAGGTGTATATATGTAATTTGTGTATATGATGTTCCTTTCTCCTTTGGCACATGTTGATTTGCTGATGATGGTTTAATTGATATAGTCAAAGAATGATTTTTCACACGGCTGACTAAACACAGAAGGGTGTACTCGTGCATCCAGACATTGGGTAGTCATTTCTGTCTGGTGCTTGCACCCTGCTTCAATGTCACAATGTCACCTTGCTGTTTGTGGGATAAGGAGGTGAAACAAATGTAAGAGCTGACCTGTTTTTTTTGTGGTGGGACGGTGAAGAGGGGTGGAGAGCAACAAATGTTTCTGTTAGGTTCACTTTCATATGAATCCTAGTCAGGGTTGAAACATAGCTGAGTGAACAGTTTTCCTGGTTTAGCTGGGGCTTCTGCATTACAGATTAAGAATGGGAATGAAAAGAGGGCAGCTCAAAAACAGATCATGACTAGACTAGATTAAGGGATGTTACAAATGTTCCTTTTAGTTACAGGTAGGATAAGCCATTGGGGAGTTGGTGCTATGAAAATAATTGTGACTTCTTTCCCTCCCAGGATGGCAGGGAGGAGTCCCAAGTTATCACATTTGCTCCTGTAAGCAGTTCCATTAGCATGGCCACTGAACTGAATGGCAAGGATCAGAGGGGACAGATGTCCCCAGCTTCTCCCTGTTTCAGAAAGGTGTGCAGTGGGAAACCTCATGGAACATCCTCCTTCGTTCTGGAATTGGCATAACAGGGACCATTGCCATGTGGTGGGATATAGTTGTAGATTAAGGCACTGTTACAGAGGCAGAAAAAATACCTTGCAGAAAGGAAAAGAACAATAGAATGCTGTTAGAGGAGCAGTATCATTGTCTTACTGGGCTGTGTTTATGACTCTTGATTTTGTTATCAGGATTGATCTGGCAAAAGCATCAGTTGCACTGAGGGGCTTTCTGACCCTAGACCCAGCAGCACTAGCTTCTTTCTGTAAGTATTTTGAAGTGGATAGGATGCTGTCCAGAAAACATGGTAAATGGAAAACTCCTCCATAGTCTTTTTACTGAAATCTTCCTCCCAGGTTATTTTCTGCTTTAGAATAAATTACTTGCTCAGTAGTTTATAATAGCAATGGCCATAAACACTTTGTTCCATATTTTTTAAAGCATTTCCAATAGTAGCATTAGTGGGATTGTTAGTGAGGTAGTTCTTTTCCATTTCTGAATATAGAACACAAACCTAGCAAATAAACAAAACCACAAAACATAAGTCTGATTTAGTTCATGGATTGCAAAAGTGCAGAAACCAGATTTTGATAGGTCAGGGGAATGTTAAAGAGAAGAGAATGAATTAAAGCAGACTCTGATTGGAGGCAGAGGAGTAAAAGGAAAGAGAATGCAGTCATTAGTGCCATGTCATGATGAGACAGCATTTTGGGATTTATATCTGACACTACTAATTCCATTTCTTCCAGTGTACTTTGCTGCTCTTATCTTATCCTTAAGCCAGCAGATGACGTGTGACAGAATCCACCTCTACACGCCACCTTCGGAAAACGGCAGTATCTGGTAGGAAACAAGGAATAATAACCCATAAATTATAACATAGCTCACTTAGGGACCTTGTCAAACTGGCAGATTGAAGAGATTGTACAAGATATGTAAGAAACTATTGATGAAGGATTTTATTTCTGAACCTGCCTTTGAGCTTGTCCTGAATATTTGATACTTTCACTGAAAACTAAAAACTCAGGGATGAGTTTGGCCATTTTGTTTGCAAATCCATTATACCTCAAACAAGAGTTGGAATGATGCTGGAAATGCCATCTGGCAGGAACCTTAAGAATCTTTTTTGCTTGAGAGTGGGACCGTACTGAGGTAAGTAACCATTTTGGGGTTCAAGGGCAGAGCATTCTGTAGACAGTCAACGCTGTCTTTGAAGGAGGCTGCCTCAGGATGCATGGCCTTAGCAGACACAGCTGGCATTTAAATATAAACCATCATTTCATGTTAGGGGATCCCATCCAAAGCTGTTCCTTTCTGAAGTAATGGACTCAAATTCTGGTAGCAGGAATTTTTAAAGTGAACCAGGAGGAGTGGAACAAAAGCATTTATGTGAACATTTGCTGGTTTGGGCAGTTAGTTTTTAGGGGGGGTGGAGGTTTAGGGTTTCTGTGATCTTTGGTAATTGTTCTCTTTACCAGGGCTTTGCAATGCAAGACCATCATGATGGTACAAGTAGCTCTCTTTTCTCATCTGGCTTAGAAAACTTGTTTTGATGTTATTCTGCTGCAATTCTTACTGTAATTTCTGTGCACCAATGATGACTGATGGTTTGATGTCTTTCCCAGGACTGCAGGTACAGAGACAGAAATTGTTCATTCGTGGGTTGTGGTGAATCTCGTAGTGTCTGTTCTGGTTGGGACAAGTTGGATCTTCTTAAGCTCCCGACCAGAGCTAGACCACAGTGAAGGTAGGACACATTAATAGGCAAAATGTTTTTAATTCAAGTTGTTGGGTTTTTTATCTGCTGTGCTATACATTTGGTGTTCAAGACTAGTCCTGAGAAATTTTGTGACTGAGGAAGAAAAAGTATCTCCTAGCAACCTTGCACAGCAAATGCTTCTTAGGATGCTGGTGCTGTGTTTGGTATTATAAATGTTAATTTAAAAAGAAAATTTTTATTTATCCTGTCTGAAGCAATGTGAATTTTGAAACATTACAGAATGTCTCTTTTCAGTGAAGAGAGAAATAATTTAAAATACTTTACCAGTATTTTAAATATTTGAAATGTATTTATTCTCTGTGAGTCTTAGAAAATTCCCTAATGTTATTAATGTTCCTTCTGCAAGTGCTGAACGGGTTACAAGTTCAGTATTATTTTCAATAGGACGTGGCAGTAGTTTTGGGAACTCCCTAGCTTTGAAAAGTCAGATTTGTGCTTGCAGCACAGGACTTCAGAGGAGGACTGCTTGTGCTGGTCCGGGCTGGAGGAGGGGGGACAAGTTCTTCTCCCTGAAGGAACTTGGCTAGAAACTGAGCCTCCTTCCTTTTGTGCTCCCCCTGAGATCCAAAAGCTGTGTCCCAAGTCAGTGTTCCTGTCAAGTGTGTGCAGCCTGTCGCTTGAAGGTACGCTGCGCAGAAAAATCCTAAATTTAACTTGAAAGTCAAAACGTATCCTGAGAACACCATGAGTTGAAGCACAGATTTGTGTTTGGGACATTGAGGATCCAACAGGCCTCTTCAAATTACTTTTGAATTTTAGTGTACGGGTCTCCATATTTCAGCTGGCTCCAGTTACTGTGTTTATATCTAAGAAATCATTTAATGAGTTAAAAAACCCCAAACAATTAAGTGACAGCCTTTACAGTCTTTAATGGTAAAATTGATGATAGATGTTTAAATCATATTTTAAACCCATAAATAATAAAGGCTTACACAAGGAATTCCAGTGGCAGAATTTTACTCGGTTTTTGATTAAATTTTTTGATACTTACATGTGCCTACTAAGACTGGAAAACCACTTCGGAAATTTCTAGAGAGAAATTCATTAGTACTTACTCCAAATAGTAGAGAAAGTTTAGTCTGCTAAGGATGGGATATGCTAACTTAACACTGTGAGACACAGAGCAAAACTTATAAAAATGAACGAGTCTCTAAACTGAAGTCCTTCCTTCCTGAGTCTGACACTCTCAAAACTTTAACAGTCCCTCAGTCTAATTCAGAGTTGTGTTTCAGTGTCCATGTTGAATGCACAATGGTACTGCACATGATCAACTGCTAATATTGTCACCAATTCTGTCCATTTTGGGGAGCAGCAATAGTTTGATAAAAATATTGGTGGCCCTTGCCATTGCCGAGTTGTTGATGATATGATTGGGATGAAAAGCAGGAGGCCTGGGGAAATGCCAGGGTGTTTTTGAGGAATAATGGGATTGTATTCAGGTGAAATTTTCCAAGGAAACATAATTTTCTCCATTCTCTTTTAGAATTGATGTTTCATTCTGAAATTGAGGAATTTCCTCACGGAGATGTCATACCCAGAGTTCAGCCATAAGTGTGGAACAAGAATCTGCATACATTGTAGCTGTGACTGATGGCTCAACATGTTGTGTATTATAGCTATGTATTATAATTTTCATAAAGGAAAAATGTATTTTTATATTGTATATATTTCATGTTGAACTTTTTATGTACGTTACAGTTTCCAAATGCGATTGAAAACTTTTATACTTTTGCTTTTTATTTTACAAAGTAGATTATTCCTAGTGCATAAAGTCAAGGTGATTTTGGAAATACTGCTACCTACATAGCCAAAGACACTAGAGGGATGCAGATCAGGTGTTCAGTGCTTTTTTGACTGCTCTACACTCTTCAACAACCTGCTCTTGTTACTAATGCAAACAGCAGTTAGCTTATCTGATTTGGTTAAACATTTTCTAGAGATTAAAAAAAAATCTTACGACAAAAGTAGCCTAAGCAGCAAAAGTAGCCAAATTTATAACAAAACAGAGTTAGGAAACATAAACCCCACCAAGTTAGTAATCTTAAAATAATCTACATTTATTTGTCATAAAATATTTTTCTAGAAGAAAAGATTAAATTGACAGGGATTTTTAAAAATAATCTATAAAAGAGGATTATTAAAATTCACTTTTTTAATCTTCATTTAGTTCTCTTGACAAAAATCTTGATGATTACAAGTTCTTATAGGCTGATGTAGCTAAAAGACAAAGAAGTTTTAATGTTGCAACAGTTTGGTCAGTTAAATGCATCTTCTCATCAAACAGGGTGTTTTTGTGTTGCCAGCTGGATGTATCTGTGTCCTGTAATTTCTCAACAGTCAGGCAGTGTAACTATTCCAAAGCCCCTCACAAGAATAGTGTTCTGAGTTCTCCTTATCTGGTGTGACAAGAGCAATCCTTTTATTCACTGCTCTTTATAAACAAACTTGGATTTCATCGATGTTAAAAACGTTCCTACCTATTTTGCCAAATTGTTGTTTTGTGTTAGGATAGAATGGGAAATTTCTTCCTAAAATGACAAGAAAATGCTTATTAAATCAACCCAAAAAGTTTGCAGCAACCCACCTTCTATGCAGTGACACAGCTGTAATTGTGGCAGGCAATGGGTTTTGCTGATGAGATTAATCCTTTTACATTCAAGTGGCAAAATGAAAGCATTGCAGATGTGAATATATACAGATACATTGCAGGAAGAAACAATCTCCTTAGTAAACACAGATGAGGTCTAGTTTGAAAACCATTTATCAAGAAAATATCACCTAAAGCCCAAAACTTGTTTATATGTGTTACTTAACATATATTGATTTTGCCTTGTTTGATTTAATACATGTGTCTGTGGGTGGTTGTAAAAGGGGTGCACTTGTCAAAGTTCACTGAAGAATTACTGAACTTCTTTAGTAGTGAAGTTAAGAGTAGCCAGATAAGACTTGAAAGGAAATGTCAAAGAGCTTTCAATGCTTTCTGTGCTAACTCTGTGCTGTTACCTGAGTTGCTTCAAAGCAAACATGGGAATGTGTATAACTAGGGCTGTTGCTGCCCTGTTGAGGACTTATGTTCTCTTGTGTCCATTCAGCAAATTTAAGTTATTCAAAAATTCAGTGTTTGTGACACCTTTTAAATGCTGTGGTAGTCTTGGCAGGGAGGAAAAAGACATCTACAAGAACTAAAAATGTTCCACAGCTGTTGGCTACATTCTGAGGCATTCAGTTTGCTGTGGGAAGGAGCCCTTAGCCTCTTTTGTAAACTGTTGTGGCTCTTGTGTCTGTATTTTTGTAAAACTAGAGTTAAATTATGGCTGGCACTGCACTGTACATTAAAATGGAGAGATTCAGGGTGCTGCTCTCCTTCAGTTGTGCACGGGATGTTCTTGCTGATTTATTTGGCTGTAGGAGATGAGGGGTGAGACAGGAAGTGTTCCTGTGTAGTTTGCCACCACACTTTGCTGATGTGTGTTTGCTTGCAGAGTCACTTACCTCCTGAAGGTGAGATTATGAATGGCATGGCTGCATGATTTTTCTTTCATCTTGGGATGGTCAGAAGTATAATTTTGCCCATAAAATACGGAGCTCAGCAGAAGTGTGCTAAGGCATCATATCAGTACAGGAAAAGCTTGGATAACATCATTGCTTGATTTCTGACATTAACACTAGGAATTGGCCTTCCAACTGTCCCTTAGACAAAGTGATGCCAGCCAAGAGCCAGATTCATTCTTATGGTGAAATATAGTCATTTTTACATGGTTGAGCAGGGATTGAATTCATGAACTTAATGTAATCAGTATTTCAAGCCAGGCTTGCCTTTCTGTGTATATTTTTTGGAGGGTCTAAGCATATCCATATTTAAATTAATGAGTTTTGAGGTTGCCACATAAAAAGCACAAGAAACAGTTTGATGGCTAATTATCTATTTTACAAAATACTTTTCATTCCATTAAGCCTCACAGTGGAATATGAGTTTAAATGAGCTTTTCTTTTAGTTTCTTGTAAAATTTTAGAACGAGTTTACAAAATAATTGTTTATTTCTAGAACACGCAATATTTGTAGAAGCCTTAACTGAAATGCCTATGTGCATTTCCATATCATTGTTTTTAATGCATTTGTGTAAATGAAATTTTCAGATATGTTGGTGCCAAGTTCTTGTTTTTTAATATATGAAACATATATTAAACAATTGCTGTAAACTAGTTAGAAATGATGGTACTACTTTGTCTTGTTTCCAGTTGTTTAGTCCATTTAAAATAAATCAGTCTTTCTGAGGATTCGGGATGGGAGGCTGAGGGGCTGTCTGGGGCTGCCCCAGACTTGGGTGGGCAAAGCCCCACACAGCCTGATCAGGGGCTGGACGTCAAAGCTAAATTGTTTTAATTACTTAAATTGTTCTAGTAATTTAATATTTGGTCAATTTCGACTTGGTTTAAACGTTACTTTCTCAAGGCAGTTTTCTCAAAATGAAGCCAAGCGGACATAATTTGCAGAGTGCCTTTTTAAAGTAGTTTTGGTATTGCTGAGGTAAAGTTTATGAGGGTTATATGATTAGTTGAGAATTACTCGCTTGTATATTTCCAGCAGAATTAATTTAAATGACTGAAGACTGGGAGATCACAGAAAACCATCAGGTAAATACCTACAGCTAAACCTAAGCCTTACCTCTCTCTCCCTTTTTTCCTCATAGCAGTGTGGATGGTGCTATTGCATTCCTCGGGGCGGCTGTGCTTGTAACTGCTATGTAAGTCCCCAGGTACTCGCAGAACCACTGTTTTCCCTGGGTGTTATTTTTGTACGGTGCCCCCGGGGCTGCTCTCTCCCTTCACGGCGGCCAAGGCGACCTCCCAGCCTGAAACCTGCCCGTTGCTGTTTCTGGGGAGAGGTGCTTTAGGGGCCGTTTTTTCCTGCCGTGTATCGCCCTCCCGTCCCCGGTGCGTTTATTTCCCGAGCAGCTTGTCCGCCGCGGTCATTTCGCTGCCCCTCAGCCCTGCCCCGGTCCCCTCTTTCCCCCTCAGCCCTGCCCGGTTCTCCCTCTCCCCTCAGCCCTGCCCCGGTCCCCTTCCCCTAGCCCTGACCGTCCCCTTTTCCTCCCTGCCCGGTCCCTCTCCCTCGCCCTGCCCCGGTCCCCCCTCTCCCCTCAGCCCTGCCCCGGTCCCCTCTTTCCCCCTCAGCCCTGCCCCGGTCCCCCCTCTCCCCTCAGCCCTGCCCGGTCCCCCCTCTCCCCTCAGCCGTTTTCCCGCCCTCCCCTCGCGCGGTAACGGCCGCCAGGGGGCGCCGGCGGGGCCGCCATGTCGGACGCGGCCTGAGGGAAGCGGCCGCGCTGCGGTCGGTCGGTGGTTTGGGGCAATGCGATCTAAGTGGGATACCCAGTCAGAAAAGGAAAAATTCTCCCGTGCTCCTAAACACGAATCAAGCTGTTCGCTTTAATAATTCTGTGTTTGAAATTTATGTAACCTTTTCTTCGAACGATACAAGTTGTAGAGCCCTCTGTAGCTGTAAATTGCCTGTACCGTTTGCCTGTGCTGTATTCATTAAAATAGCCATGAGAGCACGGCTATTCAGGACACGGGCAGGCCTCAGACAGTGATACAGAGACAAAAAACAAGATGATCTCTTGGATAAACATCCATACCCACTGCCAGATGTCGTAGTTAATCCTCACAGTGAAAATAAGCAGATTAATGTACTTTGAAGGGTGGGGAGATGACCCTCTCCACCCCTTCTCACCCCAACAAACAAAACTCAAAACAACCCCAAAAAAATTCCAAAACAAACCAATCAACAAAAAAGAAAAAACTGTAAATTTGAAATTGTTGAAATTGAATTGAACAACGGTAACATTCTTCCATTTTAAATGCTTGTGATGCTGATATTCAAGCACCTTTGTAGGCCATGGCTCGCCAAAATGGGTCATTTTACCAGTCCAGCATAAGGAAAAAGAAAAGTTGCCAAAAAATTCCTGACTGGATATCAAAAGAGAAGCAATGTAGAGAAATGTGCATTGCCATGCCAGCAGCGTCTGGGTCAAATGTTAATAAATATGCTATTTAGGAAGAAAAACCAAACTACTTTGTTCTCAAAACTAGTTTGAGGAAATCTAGTAATGTAGTGAAGAAAAATCATGGAAAGTATGCTGAACCACCTTTTTCAACATCACATGCTGCAGGCTCCAAGGATTCAAAATCATGTGTTCTCCCATGATAAGGGAAACTTGAATCAGAAAGTGGAGCAGGAAAAATAGCATGACAGCCAGCAAAATATATAATTCCACAAGTCTATGATGGCTCCATCAGCTACTGTAGAACAACAGCCACCTCAAACCAGGAAAGCATTTAAAGAAAACTCATCCATAACAGACTTGCCAGATTTCCAATAGGCAAAAGGAAATCTGTTTGTAAGAATATTTTTCTTTTGACTGCATGAAATATGAGAATTAGAAAGATAATACTGAATGAAGAATAAGCAAACTTTGAAAATAAAATGTAGTAGATAAACTCAGCATTGATACTCTTTACCCATATGTCATGTAAATATTGACAAAACAGAGGAAAACCTCTGCATCCTGCCAGCAATCCATTCTCCTCCATTGCAGATGGATTTCGTGAGAGGACAACTAAATTCCACAAATCTGAGTATGAAGGTAAATTCAGTAATAATGGTATATTCTATAACCATATCTAAAAATAAAACCACCACTTCATTGCAGCTAACTTCATATGGGCTTTGGGGGCATTTTTCCAGAAGTTTCTGGGATAGTCTTTCAGCTAAGAAACAAACATATGTAACTAATTTAGAGTAGAATTAGTTGTTTTCATCTGGGAATTATGGAGGTTTCCACAGGCACCTGTTTAAACCTAATATTCTTTCCTTCATCCTACCTCAAGTTCCTGGATAGATTTAATTATGTTGAATACCAAATGTTATTCTGCTGCCAGATTATTAGTAGACCACCTCAATTTTCAGTGGTTTCTTCTTTTATAAACTCAATTTTTTGTTTGTTACATCCGATTGTTTCATATTATGGTTCTTACAGTCCTTTGAGGTCTTTGCTGTAATGTGTACTGTTTCTGAATTTTAATAGTTTTTCCTTGTTCATACAGGGTAGGGATGGCCATCATTAGGACAGGCCATTGCTGCTACCTTGGTTGTTTCAGAGGTTTATTACACAAACTAATATACTTCAGGAAAGCAACTTAACAGCATTAAAGGCATGTTAAGTAGGTATGTAAATCACCTGCTTTGGTACCTGCCTCTTGTCAAGAGAGGTTCAGAACAGTGGTTTTCAAATGCTTTCCCATATTTTTACCCATCTTCTGGGTTAAAAACTACTTTGATAGCACTTGAAGAAAAGGAGAGGGGTAGGGGAGAGAGAGAGGTATGGTAAAACTCTGTTATTTTAAAAAATATTTATTTCTGTTCATCGAGTGGAAGAAACTGTTCTCTCTTCAATGGGAACTTGTTGCATTGATACTCTTTAAAGTGAGGAATTAATGTATCAGAGCAAGTTGATTCTGAGTAGATCACATTTTCTTCTGTGTTCATCCATTCAGTCATGCACAAACTGCTGTGGTATCAGATCAAGACAGTAAGACACTTAACAGCATTGAGCATATGTAATGTTAATTAAAAGAAGTTTTCTATTATACAGGCATTTATTATTATACAGTGCTAAATGCTAGCATAATTAAAGGTGGCTGCAAAAAACCATTTGGGTTGTTTTCACAAGTATTTCAAAAGTTACCAGATTAGATAGATTTCTGTTTCATTGGCCATGAGATTTTGCAAATGTATAGGTTTTATAAGCCCTTTTGAAAATATATCATGTGGAGCCTAAATGCAAGATACTTGGAAATTTCAAGTCCAAGTTTTAACTCTAATTAACATGCTGATAACACACATCATTGCTATGAGCAAGAGTAAACAAGTGTTCTGAAAAAACCACAACCCAACAAAAAGCTGTTGTGCTTAAAACTGTCAGCTTGGAATAGAAAGTCTCTGCAACTTTAATCTTAACAATGCAGATCATCAACCTCAGATTTTGAAAACTTAACTGTATGCAAAAACTTCAGATTTTCAGAACAATTGTTTCCCAGATCATCTTTTCAGTGGCAGGTAGTTGAAACCTTAAAAATATGATTATACATCATCTTTCCTAATAGTATTTATTTTGCCTTATTCCTTAATAGAAAGCATCAGAGTTAATGAGCAAAATTATATAAAACCTTTCAGTAAATATAATCCAGGGAGTATTTTCAAGAAGTCATAGTGCCTCTTGATTGCTTTTGTTTGAAGAGACACAGTTGTTGAGAAGCAGTACTTCTAAGAGTAAAGACTTGTGGGCTTTTAACTTAAAAAATTAGATTTGATTTTCTTCTTAATGTCAGTACAGAAATTGAAAGTGTTTAGAAATGTTTTAAATTTTTTTTTCCACAGAGAGGGCAGCAAAGTAATTCCACTGGAACATGTAGTGGTTTGAATGAATTTTTACTGACATTGTTATTAGTATCCAAGTTCATTTTTATAGAGTCCATGGCACTTGTTGCAAGAGAAGCTTGAAAATACTAGCAGTTAAGCTGCCTGAAATTTTCTGCAGTTTTTAATATAGAAATAGTTATTCAGGTCTGTAATTAAAATGTGTAGAACTTCATGTGTGTTCTCACTTATTTGACTTGCTTTTTTACATGTACTATGTTAGTCAAAAGTTACTTGTAGATGCTGTTGAACATATTCAACTTCCAAATCTATAATGGCTAAGAATTAAGAACATGGGGTTCATATGAAAATAGTACCTTCTCCAAGAGTACACAATTAAGTTATTAATATTTTTAATCAGAGTAATTTTCTAGTTTCAACAACTATTTCCTTACCTAACAATTGACATAGATATGATTTTTTTTCCCTGTAGTAACAAGAAGCTGTTAGTATGGCTGGACTATGGTGAAAGCAGAAGTCCAGGAATGACAGATATAATTGGAGGCAGATAGGGTAAGTGTATTGATAAGTCTATAATCTTAAGTTTCACATGTTAAGTTTAGGAATATAGAGCTCTCTTCATAGCATAATGAGTAGAATCAACTTTTTTGCTGATACTTTTATGTGGTCATTTAGAATTTTATGTGTCTCTCAGGCTTGTATTTGAGTCATTTGGTCTTCAAGGCCTTGTGGCAAAGCTGCTGGCAATGCAGCAGTATTCTCAAAGGTGGCTACAGGCCTGCTCAGCTATGGAAGACTTGAAGACTTATGTGGAACGTTGTTTATGTTGAAAATTTAAAATATATCCATTCAATATCTATTTATACATTTTTACCACCATCATGCTTCCATCAGCAAAGTATTAGAGCCTTAGGGACACAACTTTTGCTACAACACTATGAGAATATCCAGGTTTTTAAAAGAAAATAGCTGCTTTTGTTCAGTTTGAGTTGCCTGGTAGAGTATGAGAGGTGAGAATTTACTGAATTATAGGAAGAAGACAGATTTTTCATCTGACTTAGAACAAGTAAATTTACTAGGATCCTAGTATGGCTGAATTGATCCACGGGAATTTAACTGTGCCTTGCAGAAGAGGCTTGTTTGAGACCAGCAGGGCCAGTGAAGCTCAATGCATGTTGCCTTTTTCTAAGAAAACAGTATTAGGTTCTGGTAAATTCAGGTGGTGAACAGGAATACAGTATAAATAGTATAACTTTATACTATTACCCCAGTAACTTTAGATTATTTAATATGACTCTTCAAAATTAACCCGTACCTGCTAGAACTTGAGACTTACTTTTGCATAGTGAGACATCCTCAGATTAACTGCTAAAATGACACAACAATAAACAGAGGTGTAAAAGCCCAGATTTGTACTAAGAATGTGAACAGATGCAAGAGCAGGAGTCCCACTTCTAAGCAGCTTAACTTCTTTGGGAAACACACAGTATTAGAACTGCATGAAAAATGATGCATACCTAACTTTTGGTAAATATGACAGCATGTCAAGTGAAAAAAATGTCTTTTGAGAAAGAAACATTTATTTACATAAGCAAGTAATCTGTGCAGTTTCACATTTCATCTTGGAAGTGGAGGATTTCTCCTTACTAAAATGATTTGGGTCATAATGAAAAGACAAATAGATGTTTAGGTAAGATCACAGCCAAATCCCAGGCCTGAATTCAGAAAGGCATGTGGACTGCAGCACTGTGAGCTGATAATACAGTACAGAGTAAGATTACAGCAGGGAGTCTCTTGTTAAGGAAGACTTTGAAAGAGAGAGATGGGCACTCAGCCATTCTTTATCCACAGTTTTCCTTACAGTCAGAGAGTGAGGCACGCTGCATTTTGTGATGCCCAGAGGAAGTTAATGAATTATAGCCACTTCATGGCATTTCAAGTATACTTGGTCTAACTGTATTTTAATCATAGAAAAGCAGCAAATACAAATCACATTTTCCTTGTGTGAAACACTGGAGAGGTATCATTGGTATTTATTTAGAATTCCCAGTCTGTATCATCTTGATTTGTAGCAATACGTCCAAGTTCAGTCCCAACTGCTGTTGAGGGCAGTGCCAAGCACTCTGATCTGTTATTTTGAATAGGAGGTGGTAACAGGGACAGTAGTGAATTCTGTGTTTGCTCCTTTACCTAGAAAGAAGAAAAGTTAAAATAACGCTGCACAAAAAAGTCTCCATAACTTTGCAACTGACTTCATTAAAAGCATGTGAAATCAGAGCCATGTTCTTGCATGTTACAGTACTGAAAGTAAAAGGATGAGAGGTTTTGCTTTCACCACTCTATTAGTCTTTCAAGACTAATGAAACCAGCTGTGCATTTCTGCTTTAAATAAGGACTATTAATAGGTTTTTTTTAAATTAGTTAGGCTGCCTTTAGTTAAATTAAATCCACTTAATCAATGGGGAAATTGATTAATCTTATGCTTCCTACACTCTATCCATACCATTTTGTTAAAAAAAACCTGGGAAGCAGTTGTGCTCTTATAGGATGCCTTTTAGCTCCAGGTAACTTCATTACTTTGTAATCTAGCTCTTTTTGTGGCTTATTTAGGTTATAGCTGTGTCATTTAATGAAATATAGTAAACTCACCTGTCTGAAGAACGTATGCGAAAGCAAACTGCTTGCTGATGGCCTGAATCATAAAATGAACAAGATAATTATGTTTTGGAAAGTAAAATACTGCATTTGGATAATGGGCCAGATTGAGAAATAAATTTAAGCCCTGTGGTTTTTCCTCCACAGGACGAATGTGAAGAATGAGAAAAGCAGCACACAATTCCTACATTCTATGCCTCGATTTGTAATGAAAGCACTACTGAAGAAATCTATTTTTAAAGGCCTTTTCATGTTTCTGCTTAACAAGGAATTAAATGCCTCATTCAAAAGAGACAGAGAATTGAAAACATATATTTCAGATTTCTGGGTTTTTTTCCCTTGGACAAAGTAAATGTTTAAAAGTTAATTTTACTTGTTACAAAGAACAGTTATATTACAAGAAATTCAGGGGCCAAATGACTTTAAAAGTTTGATTCCTTTATCAGACAAGACATTTCTTACAATACCAGTCTGGTTTCACATAGTGCATCTGCTCTGAAATTCTGACTAACAGAATTCAACTGATCACTGTATGTGAGTTGTACTTGGTCTTAGATGGAAGCGACAAAAAAATCAGTTTTCACCAGGACATTACCTTTTCTCAGGGTCCTGTTGCAAGCAAAGTTCTACCAAGTTGTGGAAAGCAGGTGAAAATGTTTTGGAAAAGGGCATTTGAAGTCTTTCACTGGTCATTGTGCGTGTCATGCTCTCACCAATTCCAGAATCGACACCTGACCGGGAATTCTTCATCCTGGATTCCCCCCGGGGAAAGGTGTTTATATCCCAAGGACAGTAGGTGGGACCTTTCAGCTTCTGCAGCAGCATCTAGTAGGAAGGCACAGCACTATGAGAGTTCAACAGCTCTCCAGACCTATCCAGGATAAGCTAGGAAACTCCAGGGATGGAGGGATTATTTATTCTAGAAGGAGGCATGTGTATTTGAAGTAACAAAAAGCAGCCACTACTTCAGCAGTAATAGCATTGGTTCCTGTGAGTAAAACAAAACAAAAAAATGCTCAGCATGTTTTTAATTAGAGAAAAAGTTTAGCATTATACCTGAGTGCGAGGCATATCTTGAAATGGAACGTGTCCATTGGCTAATTCACATGCTGTAATTCCCACACTGTAAATGTCAGACTTCATGTTATAGCCACACAAATCCTGTGAGAGAAGAAAGACATTACTGATCACTGAGGCCATTGAGCAGTGCCAACAAGAACACAAGTGCCTGCTTCAAAACAAGATTCTAATGCCCTATAACCTGCACACTATTGAAGCAATTGAATTGTGAAACCCCAGACTTTTTTCAGAAATCTGATGGCTGTACTGAACACAAGTTTCAGGATTTGCAGTAGTTTCCAGGAGGTTTGGGTAAAGAGATTTAGTGCAGCATCACC
Source organism: Zonotrichia leucophrys gambelii (assembly GCF_028769735.1). Lineage (NCBI taxonomy): Eukaryota > Metazoa > Chordata > Aves > Passeriformes > Passerellidae > Zonotrichia > Zonotrichia leucophrys. The sequence goes on along the minus strand of NC_088177.1, from coordinate 18,989,640 downwards.
TTACCAACAGCTTTAGAACTGGTTGTCTCTAGAAGAATTAAAAATTCAGTATGTACATATATTTTTAGAAGTTACAGTTCAACATATTTCATTGCAATTCTACAAGCAGACTTAAGTTGGAAATCGAGTACTGCCACTAACTTTGAATTGGAAAAATTATGTGTAATTTATACTAACCTGTCTCAGTAGTTCAGGACTCAGCCAAGGAAGCACAGATGTACTAAACTTGGGGAAATCATACACCACCTTTGACTTCTGTCCATTGCTAACTAAACTGTAGAGGTTGTTTAGGCCAGAGAGAGAAACCAGTCCATCCTCTGAAATCAGAATGTGGCTAGCTTTAATATTCCTGTAACATAAAGTGGTAAATTTTAGCTATAAGAATTACTCTAAGTACTACTAGAACAGAAAAGCTTTCATATTTCATTGACTTCTAGTGAGATGCTAGCATGGAGTTCATGTCTCTATTAAGAGAGATGATCAGGAAAAAAGTGCCAGAAATTGGAGAAGGGCCCTTCTTCCCTGCAAGGGGTGTAAACTAAGGAAACTCCTTCTATAACTCTGTTTCTTCTGCTTCAAAGAGACAAAGCCAGGCAGATGTATAATCCTTACAACAAGTGGCTTGAAGAAATGTCTAAACACATTTTCTGTTAAAATTAATCCTGCTGTATTATTGAAAAAGTTGTTACTTGTGCACTGTCTGATACAAGGTATAGAGGAAAAGGAAGGAAACAATACTTAAGATAAGATGCTGGTTCTAGTTCTTGTGTCCTAGTCCTAGTTCTTACCTATTGACATTCTCCTACCTGTGAATATATCCATTCTGGTGCATGTAATTTAATCCTCTGATTGCACCAAACAGAATGTTCCCTATCAAAGCTTCACTCATTCCTTCAGGAAAGTAAGTCTTCAGCAGGTGTCTAGCTGAACCTGGAAGTGAAAAAAAAAACCTAGCTAGGCCTAACAAGTCCTATTAAATGACTTATCTGTGTTTCCTTCACTGTACAGACTCATCAAGAGCAGCATTCAATATTGACTCTGGTGCATCATTACATGGATGTAACTGATGCCCCATGCCATGCTCCTGTTAACTGCAAGTCTGTGCCCAACCTGTACTCAATGTAGACAGGTCTTCTATTTAGGTTAGCAGAAGCTGTATACAGTCAAATACATCTCCCAGTTACCATTCCTCACATGGTGGGTGCTAGGGCTAAGTGGAATTTAATGCAGTTCAAATACCAGTCTTCACTGGGGAGGAAGTTTTCTCTAAAGAAGTGGTTTGGGAGAGTCTGTTTTTTCTACAAGACAGGAGATGATTAAAGAGAAACCTCTCATGGACCAGGTGGTCCAATTTGTACCAGTCCTTTCTCCTATTCCAAAATTGCAGTTAACAGTTCTTACCATAGGCCATGAATGGGGAGATGACCCAAAGCCAGCTTCCAGCTGTAAACACTGTCCAAAATGTCATTATGTTGGGATGCTGGAAAAAGTGTGATAAAACCACCTCATTCTATGGAATTAAATGAAAGTGGATGTGTTAACCACAGAACAGCACTCCTACCAAGAGCATTAACTAGTAATTAGTTATTAATTATACATTAACTAGTAATTAATTAGTAATCAGATTGTTTCTTTGCATTTATACACATTTATGATTGCAGGTGATGTGCATAGCCTGCAACAGAAATGTAAATAGCTTGTCCATAATTGCATTTGTCAGAAGTAAATCTAGTTTGTTCATAGTCCAAACTTCTGGTGTTAAATAACAGTACATGTTATTTAGAAGATGTTTCAAATAAGTTGTACAATTACAGAAGCAATTTTTAAAGCAATTGTCAGCTGTGGTCTTCAGAAAGCAACTCTCAAATTTACACATGCATTATGTTTATTATATTCTAATCCTTTGGAGGGAAAAACTAGACTGAAATGACCCAGTTCAAACAAAGGCTACCTTTGCTCAGCAATCTCACTTGTATTCCTCACTATCTTTATTGGGCTTTGTGCAGAAATGCTGTTCCTTTACCTGTAAGGCTTTCAAGTGCTCTTCAGAGCAATTTTCGAGGTCTGTGATCCTTACAGCAACTTGCCTGTCTGTAGGTGTATGCCGTGCAAGGTAGACTGAGGTTAAATTGTTGAACCTCCTTCCTGAAACCAGAAATGGCTACCTTAACATTGGAAAGCATAATAAGCCATCACATGGTCTTCTTCATGTTTAGAGATAATTTTCCAGTTTTAAAATTGGAATTGATAGCAGTGTGTCCTTTTGTTTCAGAATGCCAAGACCTTAAGTAATTGCAGCAAAATATATGCAGCAAATTAGTGAAGCATGGCTCTGCTATTTTGAGAACAACTAAAAGTGTTTGAAACATACATCAGCATCAATTATACATCCAAATGAACACTTATATGCATATTGACATAAACATATGCAGGCATATGGATCTAAGGCAGCCATCCTTGGAACAACCAACATGGGTACCCAAGGGACAAGGTGATGATGTTACTTAAGGCTGTATTTATTGTCACATACCACAGATTTGGAAAACTGACAAGTACATGCACAAACATCAAGAGACAATTCCAGGTAATTGTTGATTTGTCTTAGATCTTGAAATAAGATATTACTAAAATATAAGCAATGCTCTGCACTTTTCTCAACTAAGAAGACATAGGAATAGTCCTTCATGTTCCAAACTTAATATTTACTGCAGTTAGCAATTGATAAGGAAGAAGAAATATTTTAAGGTTCATTTATGTTACCTATTTCCAGCTGGAGTTCATAATGAGAGACATTAGAAGAGCAAAATACCATTTCATTCTTTCCTGTAGATGGGGGAATCCAGGCTAGATCAGAATCCGCCTAACAGAGAGAAGAAACAGTTCTCAAAGTCACTATGCAATTTAAAATCATTTATATTTTTAAAATTAATGCAAAAATATTATTAATGCTAAAGTCCAGTACTCAAATAAGAACATTCAAGCTGGTACTTTTACCATTATTAAGACTTAGCTTTAGGAGTTACAACTTTTGTGTGTGTTTGTTTTCAAACTGGCACAAGATTAACACTTAGATACCTATGGTCTTCTACCAGAGTGGAAGCCCCAAAGTACTCTCTTTATTTTTATTGTCAACATTTCAAGAAGTATTCCCTAATAAGGCTATTTTTAATATGCACCAGCTTTATATTTAACCTTGGGAGTTAAAGTTTCTATTCTTACCAGGCATTCATGGGTGCTGCTCTGAGATAGCTCTTCTGGTCTGATTGATTCAACTGGTGTACGCAGAATACAGGAGCAGTCCTTAAGAACAGAAACAAGTGAGTGTTGGTGGAGTTGCTGCAATTTTTTTTTTGTTAAATATGGCAGTACAAAAATGTAAAAAAGTAGGTCTTATAAGCAGCAGTTCAGAAAGTCTTCTGCTGCAAGTCAATCAATCAAGAGGTTAAGAAATAGCATGAAGCACACACACGGCAGACCTAGAGAGAAGAGACATTAAAGTCTCCTTCACCAAAAGCAGACACAGTGAAGTTCAAACATGTCAGCACTGTGGAAATCCCCACAAACAAGACATTTCATCAGGGCTTTTCATATTAAGGTATAGCTGGGTAACAAGGTACAACAGCCAAAATTTTTAAAGACAAACTTACCAAACAAGACATGGAACCGCTTTAGATCAGGGGAAAAGTCATACACACCCATTTATCCTAGGAAATAAATAAAGTAGCAAAGTAAGATGATACATAAACCTGTGATAAACTTAAATCTCCTTAATCATAACTGTGAGGCATTCCTGTCAGCTATCACACAAAAAACCCCAGAACTCCAGCTCAGCAAAAGTCTGCTTCTATTTAACTACCATATCAATTTCAGACTCCACACTGAGGACTACACGTCAACTCGTGTTCCTTTTTAATTTATGGATTTAGGAATTTTACTGCCAGTTCTGAACAATCAATTTACTTGCAAATTAACTGCAGAAGTGCAAAAAGTAAAAAAGAACAGACTTATGAATCCTTGGCAGTTTGTTGGAAAAGAAACCATTGTCTGTTGTTTTAAAGGAGCACAGCTGTGCTAGGCAGATCTTGGCTTGGCGGTGTGCAGCTGAACTAAGCTCACAAAAAAAAGCAAGACAGAAGCAATTGCACTTTACATTTCACAAGTGAGGTAGGAAATAGTATTGTAAGGGATTTCAGTTAAAAAGAAAAAAAAAAAAAACAATTCCCTCACAGATCAGAGTAGCCTCTCCGAAAGTCCTCTAGCAAATTTTATGTCTGATGCTTTGGAGGCTTAGGCAGTGGGAGAGATGCCTAGTAAGAGTATCAAAGTTTCTGTAAGTACAGAATGGGGCTATTTTACCTTAGCTATAAGCAAGTCTTCAACAGTAAAATCATTATGGTTGGAAAAGACCTCACAGATCACAGGATCTGACCATTAACCTAACACTGCCAGGCCCACCATTAAACCATGTCCCTAAGCAGCACATCTACACGATTTTGATTACTGCCAGGGACAGTGACTCCCCCACTTCTCTGGGCAGCCTGTTCCAATGGCTGACAACCCTTTCAGTGAAGAAAATTCTCCTAATATCCAATCTAAACCTCCCTTGGTGTAACTTGAGGCCAGTTACTGTCATCCTATTTCTTGTTATGTCAGAGAAGAGGCCAACTCCCACCTCACTAAAATCTTCTTTCATGTAACTGTAAAGTAAGAAGGTCCCCCTGACTGAGCCTCCTCTTAGCCTGGCTAAACTCCTTCAGCCACTCCTTTCACCAGCTCTGCTGCTCTTCTCTGAACACCCTCCAGTGCCTCAATGTTGTTCTTCTTGTGTGGGGGTCAAAACTGAATGCAGAACTTGAGATGCAAACTGGCCTCACCAGGAACTACAGAGGGACAATTACTTCCCAGGTCCTGCTGGCCACACCACTGCTGATACAAACCAGAAAGTCACTGGCCTTGGCCACCTGGGCACACTGCTGGCTCACGTTCAGCCAGCTGTCAAACAGCAACCCCAGGTCCTTTCCTGAGAGGTAGCTTTCCAGCCACCATGAGGAATCCTACTTGGTAGCTGATAAAAAGTCATATGCAGGTAATTATTCCATGTTAATATGCAATTTTTGTATGAAAGTTAACCTATAAAAGCTGAAGCACTATACCAGAAACTGATATTTTTTTTTATTAAGGAGCTAAGCTTGAGTATATCCTGCATTTAAATCATGTATACTACTTAATCAAAGGAACACTCTTGAAAAGCTAACAAGCCCCCACCACTCCATTCACTGCCAAATATCCAAGCCGTTCCAGTAACATTTTTACCCCAAAGATCTGCTGTAATTCCTTATTAGAGATACCAAACAGAGACAAAAGTCAATCCCTATCAGGTACTGGGCACCTTCAGAGGATTTGCACTTGACTTAAACAACTTTGCAACTTCACTGAAGAAGTTTGTAGCAGAGTAGGAAAAACAAAAAACAGAATGCAGGTGCTTCAGGATACTGCCTAGCACTGTAATGGCTACAGCATCCTGGAGAGAAGATGCCTCATTCTGCTACACAAGACAATTTATTCTGCTGCTTGCAATATGACACCATGAAAGCTCAGCTAAAGAATACAGTCTTAATAACTATGATATACCAAAGTCAAATTATTGTAGGCTTGCTTCAAAGATGTATATGTATAGGCAGCCAACAGAAACATCCGTGATGTACATTTACTCAAATAACACTACAGTTTTAAGGTTTTTATTTTTTTTCTTACGTAGGTTGACATTGTTTCCATCTTTCAATATGGCTTTGGATCATGTCCCCATATAAACTTTTTCCCTGCCCCCACATTTTTCCTTCAGTATCGCAGGCTTTTTTTTTTTTACTGTAGATAGTGACAGTGTTGTACAGGTAAAATGATACATCCATCGCACTTTGTCCAAAGCTTCAGCTAGCAAACAGTGCATGGCAGAAAAACCCACAGAAACCTGTGTCTGTGAGCTAGGGGAGTGTGAAGGCTCCGGAGCCGAGCCCCGGTACGGGGAACGCGCGTTACTGGGTTCTGCTGACGCTGAGCGGCAGCTCCTACTTCAGCGTTCGCAGCGACTGAGGCAGCTCTCGGCCGTGTATCTCGAGTGAAATGATCCGTCCGTGACAAAGCACCGCAATGTGCGGAAGGACGCCCCGCAGGCTCCCCCTCAGTTTCTCACTCGCTCCGTTAAGTTCGTACCTCGCCTTTCTCGCTGGGCCCCCGTCTCCCTCTGGCCTCCCGCGGCGGCCGGGACAGGGCTCCGCTTCCCGCAGCCGCCTGCCGAGCTCGGTGCGCGCCGCTCCCTCTCCCCGGCCCGCCCGGCTGCCCCCGCAGCGGGGCAGAGGGCGCGGCCGGCGCAGAGCCTCGGCGCAGCCGAGCCGCCTTACAGGGCGGCAGCGCCCGTTCCTGCCCGCCGCCGCCGCCGGACTCAGGGCCGGGGGCCGGCGCCGCCGCCGCGCCTCCCGCCAGAACCCCGCCCCGCTCCCGGCCCCGCCGGGCCCAGCGGCGGGGGCCGCCCGCACCACGCGGCCCGGCGCATTGTGGGGCTCGTCACTGGCAGCAGCTCGCCGGGGGCTGTAGTTCTGGGCGGGAGCCGAGCGGAAGCCATCGGGGCCCTTCCTCAGTCGCCGCTGTGTTGCATGCAGGCCTGCGGCGGGAAGGAGCGGTACCGGAGGGAGCGCAGCGTGGGCCGGGTGAGCGAGCGCTCGGCGCCGGGCCGGCGGTGCTCTGCCGCCTCACGGGCGAGCGGCGCGCTCCGTGCCTCACACCCCTGCAGGGTTAACCCTCCCTCCTGTCGCCCCTGGCGCCGTTCCCCGGCGGGCCGTGGCACCACCCGGGCTGGAAGGTGCGGCGGGCCGCGCCGGGCGTGCGGCGGCTTTCCTGAGGCTGGCTGGGGTCGGAGCGCGGGGCCCGAGCGTGAGGGGGTGTCCGGGGCTGGCCCCGCGGTCCCGGGCGAAGAAGAAATTCCGGCGCCTGTCCGGGTTGGCAGCTGACAGGACTCTTTTGGCTGTGGTGATGCTTTAATGTAGCGTAGCGCTGTGTTGAGCTCCGTCTGCTCCAGTGTAAGCGGGGGCGGCGGTGAGGGTGACCTTCAGCGGCCCGGGGTGCCCTCACCGAGCGGGCTCCCTGCAGGGTCGTGTCACCGCAACACGAGACAGCCCTCGGTGACATCTTAGTTGTTGTCTTGCTTGTATATGGAAGGCTATGGAAGGAAATTTTGGCTGATAGCAACTTCTTAATCACATTGTTACATTTTTATCAGCTGATTAAACTGGAGTACCGATGTCTGTCAGTAAGTGTCGTTTACTCTGTAGTCCGTGCTAGTGGTGAAATGTATGTGGAGTGGCGTGCTCGTGTTTTTATCTTTAATGCAATCTTCAGCTGTTGCCTATCTCTTGGTTATGTTTCACAGTTACTGTTGACTGATTATGACAGTCTGATGCATATATTTGATACACTAATAAATTAAGGCAACATTAGAAAGCAACGGTAGATGTTAGGTTTGTTTTTGGATACTTGTGTTCTTTCAAAAGACGTAGCTCTTAGTTAAAATGGGCAGAACTTCTTTTTAATTACATTTCTGACACTGGAGCAAAATTGAAAAAAAATTATTTTCTAATACCTGAAAATTTTCCACTCTAATAGCAGTATGATTATTAGAACGGTATCTGTTTATCGAATTTCTGTTATGAGTATCTGAAAATGTAGTTTGAAGAGCATTGGAAAACCACAGAGTTTCCTGATGGTGGTTTGCCTCTAATAGCGGGCTTTTGGAATTAATATTGTGCAGTAGAAGTGCTGTCTTTCTGCAATGATAATTGTGATTTGTTGATTAGTTTTCCAAGAAGACGCAAATAGAGCATTTTCACAGATATGGCTACAAAAAAGAAAGCATCCTTTTTTTTGTTTGATTGTTAGTGATATTCTGGTGACTGAGTCATACAGAGGAGTTTGATTAATTCTAATACAGAATTATGACTTAAAATGCTGAGCACTGGCTTGGGTGTAGGTCAAGGAACTGAAACTACTTTTTTGGGTGATCAGCCATGGATCAACTTGGCGATTTCAGTTAAATTTTATTCAAATTCCCTTCAAGTATACTTTATACAAAACAATCTTGAGTCTTAAAAGAAGCTGATTACAACCTTTATAATGAAAATTAGCAGAGAACTTAGCAGAATGAGACATTAGCAGAATGCCTCAAGAGCATTTATTGTATTTTATACTCTTAACAAACAAATAGGTAATTCATTATAGTTCTTGCTTCCTTTGAGATCATAACATAACTATTCAAGTACCTCATTTCTTCTGAAAAAAGAAAATTTGTGGGAAAAGATGCATAGAGATAGTAATGTTTTGATTGTGCATTTACATAAAAAATTAGGAATTAATAATGTCTTTATTATAAAGTTAATTCTAAAAATTGATAATGTCTTTTTATTAAAGTCTTAAATGTAGGTAACACTGATAGTTTCAGGCTAAGGGAAACTTCAATTAGGCATTTGCTGTTTTTACATTGTATTAGGGATGATATAGACGACATCCAAATGGGTAGGACTTAAATAAATCTTAACTATCAAGCTGTGGTATTCAACAGTATGCATGTATGCATGTACATAAAGCATATATACGTGTATTTAACAGGTAGTGTTGCCACTTTGGAGAGCATAAGCTGTTAAAAATGACAGACGGAGAGAGTAAGTGAGCCTGGTTTGGTGTAACTGTAGATAAAACAGGATGAGGGAATGTTGTGGCCGGCTTCATGATCCCCATGGGATTCCTGATGCGCCAGGAGGTGTTCTCCAGCTTCCTCTCTGAAGCCTTTCCCTCATCCCAGAAGAAAAACAATCCAGAAGATGGGGGCAGGGTTATTTTCTTTGTTTTCTTAATTTCTTCTTATACCACTTTTAATGATTGAAAGTCTGTTGCAGGGTTGTTTATGATTGTTGCAGTTGGTTTTAGGATTATGTTGGCATACTCTTTTAAATATTTTTTCTTTACATGAGAGAAACACAAGCACTAAATAGATTTCTATAGGGATACAATTGGCTGAAAATAAGAGGTGTTAGGCACACAGCAAATGTTAATTGTGATAGGCAATGTTTGTGTTCACATGGATTTGTTTTTCAGTTGATAATCCTTTGTCCTTCATCTCCTACTGGATAGTGCTGAAGGATTTGGCCTCTGCTTCTGAGCGCTGGTCCCAGGAATGTTTTGGCAGCAATTCAGTGTGGTCATGTTTGCTATAAGAATAGAACTGTTTCATTAACCTTGAGATGCAGAATATGTTGATTGCTATTAGCTGGCTTGACAGCATTCCAATTTTAGCAATGGAAAAAGTACTGTGTTAATGACTTGATGCAATTTTTTAAATTGCATACTTACATGGCACTAAAATTTGGCATCTGAGAATAGTATGCTCATTTATTTGGCTTGCTTTTGGAAATAATGAGTTTTGTCTTCTCTTAATCAAGTTAGAGTCTTCTTTGTTGTTAGAATCTTCTTTGTTAAAATTTTGTTTGTGTTACTTGTGGCCTAATGTCTTGCATCCTGGAATTGTACAGAGGAGCAGACCTAGTTTAGTCTTCCCAAGTACTTGTGAGGAGTCAGCTGCTCTCAACAAATGAAAAATAGCAGGAATAACAGTTTATTTGTGTTGAAGTTTGGATATTTTCAATATAGATGGCAATATTTTGCATATTTTTTAACTTTGTGCACAAAGGAATAAACACATACAATTGTCTGTGGTTTCCAGTTGTAAAGCAACTCCCTCACCTTTCTCAGAATTCAGATTTGAATTAGAGTTTCTCTAGTGGCAGAATGTCTTCAGAATTATATTCTATCTTGAGGTGCCCCAACTCTTTCTGCATCCAGCTGAAATTGCTCAAAGAACTTTTACAAAGACAAGAACAATTTTCAGTGCTTTATAACTATATTATCTTTTTCTAAGACTTTAGTCAGTATTGCTTTTTCAGGTTAATCTTCACTAGAGTCTTCTGACTCACTGAAGGAAAAATTTATGAAATCTCTTTAGAGCAACTTGGATTCTCTAGGGCTGATTCAGAAGGTGCAGGAATAGTTTTGACTTCTACAAGAAGTGTGCTATAGGTACTGCAGGTTTTAGCTCAGTGTTTGGAGCCAGATGGTAGCTGAAATGTGAGACACACATTGGGGAGTAAAAGTTTATCTAGAGAGTACAGAAACAGTAAGATTGAGATAGGTGTGTATGTAAAATGTTGTCTGATATTTTCTTCTCCCATGAACCTTCCTTGAAGAAAGCCTTCTGAGAGCACCACCCCTGCATATGGGTTATTCTCCAGTATCCGAATTTCCCTTGTTTTTCCTATGTTCAGTTAACCTGTTAGTAAAATATGTGAACATCAATGGGAAATTGGCCTTTGAGGGAGTAGGGGAACAAAACTGATAAGATGTAGATCAGTGTCAAATAATCTTTATAAATAAAGATTTAAATCAATATCTGAGAAAGTTTTCTAGTTCCTCTTTTGGACATGTCTTTCTGCACGATTTAACAATTTTAATTTCTAGTCCATCTTTTTTATAGCATGGTCATAAATTTTATGGGGTTTATTGAAATGTGTTTAATCATAGTTTTGACTTGTGGGAGGAATCTGCAGTTAGGAAATGTTTTATAGCTGCAGTGTAGAAGGGTCATGGAGTCACTTCCAGGGTGGAACTGCCCAGTGCTTGGATTTCTATAGAAGTTGCCCCATGGTACAGGAAACTAAAGCTATGAGAAGCACTGGAAATGCAAGCATTAACTTTTATGGTGTTTGCTTATGTAGTAAACTTCTCAAAGGTTTTACAAATGAGTTTGCCCTTTCAATTCAATAGCTTGGTGTTGGCCTGGTGCTCCAGAAAACATTTAGCCAAATCACCTTTTATTCACCCCCTCTCTCTTTGGCTGAACTGAGACTGACCTGCTACAAATAGTGCTTCTGCTTTGCACTGGGAAGAGAGATTAAAACCAATCTTGAGAAGTAGCAGCATTCATTTTTACATTATTAAAACTCAAAGGAAAAAGGTTGAGTTAGACTTGTGAAGAAACTGTCCTATGCTGCTGACCTTTGTCTAGCTGTATAGTGACTCTTCTTATTACAAAATAAAGTCATTTGCATGTGTGGATCTACAGCAGTCTTCTTAAATGTCTTTTATTATGTTGTATTAAATTGTTTTAGAGAAGCATACATTTAGAAGAATGTATGCTTTTCAGCAATCCATTTAAAAAACAGCCTCTAGAAAATTTTTTAGAAGTGCTAGAAACATCTACGCATTCAGAAAATGTTGTTGAAATCTCACATTTTTTTATTAAGTGTTTAATATGCATAATAATTACAACTGATAAGCAGGCTACATACATAAAGAAATGAATGACAAAACAAGAAGATACTGCACACAAGTATGAGCTGACCTTAATGGAAGAAAGTTCTTTTTTGATCTCCTGCCAAAGTCTACAGCCAGATGAACTGGCAGGCTCCAGGCTTGCTTTAAAAAGCTCCTGCACTGTCCATTTTAATCTTGTCAAATAAGAGGTTGCTACAGACAGCAAAACAAACCTCTGATTGTTGTGCTTGGTGATTGGAGATCTTGGGGAAAGTGTTAAGAGCAAATTTTAAATTAATGAAGGCTTTTAAGAGAATTTTATGTTAACTGAATGCCAAAGGAGGGAAAGGGACACTTGTTTTCAGTTTTATATCTTTCTGTCGTCTAGAACTACTGTCTTATATGGAAGGTGATTCATCAGTCTTGGCAAAGGAAAAGTGTATTTTTACTTCATTAAACTCTTCTGATAGCTTATCTGAATCAGTCACAGTAGTTTCATTTTCTGGTTTACCTGAGTCCCTGCTGAAGAGAAAACACAAATTTTATCACAGTCCACAAAGTAAATTTCTGATAGATCCAATTTTTAATTAACAGGCTCCTAAAGGAAAAGAGACTCAAGCAAACAGTTGTGTAAAACTTACATTTTTTAACAGTAGAAATGTTCAGGGTAATGTTTTACAATCCTGCCTTTAGAATCCATCACTTTAAATAAACGTAGTGGCCTGAAGGAAATCTCTGTTTAGTTGGAGCTGCTGTCTGTTAGCATAAAAAGGAAATGCCTCGTTTCAGTGAATGACCTGAATACACTAAATATTGTATGAAAGAAGATGAATAGTACAGACAAAGAGATATTTGACCAAGTCCATGTTTAAGGTGAGATGTCTACAGGGAGAACACATATTTTAGTGCTACCTTTTACATGTACTGAGTAAACTGGAAATAAAATGCTTGTTTTAATAATTAATTATAATACAGAGGGGAAATTCAGACTGAAAGAGACAAAGTCACAGCAATTTACCTGTCTCCCTTAAACGAGTGAAATCTGTTAAACCTTGGCATTCTCTTTGTTTTATATTTAGGTGATGGGTGAGCTGAGAAGCTGGTGAAGCTCACATGAAACACATGATCAGCAGCCCAGATGAAATAGGCATGTCCTAGGATGGCAGTAGATCTGGAGTTTGAAGCAGCCTGCAGAAGTGAGTTGATGCCGGATTTGTGAGTCTCTGTGCTGGATGGCTCTCACTTACTCTGTCCCTAAACCAAAGGCATCTTTTTACCAAAGCAATAAAGGAATGGTGCACAGCTTGATTACAGAATGCTCTTTGCAAGGAAGTGAGCTGTGAAGGAAGGACTCATGAGTTTTGATCCCAGGGGCTTGGACAGCATCCCTGGTAAGTTGAAGAATTACTATTACAAATCTTGAATGTGTCTATAACATGTCATAAAGCACCAACATGAAGACAACCTTATGTTTCACATTCTTTGTACTGCTTATGTGATATTGCAGAGGAACAAAAACAGTGACATTAGACTCACTTGTAAAGTCACTGTGCACTGCAAAATACTGTTTGTAAAATTCTTACTGTCAGTAGTCAACACTGGTGTTTTTTCCATTGGAAGGTACTGCAGATAGTATTCATCCTGAGTGGAAATCTTGCAAAGATAATCATTGCATACCACTGATATTTTACCAATTTAGTATTAATGTGGGTTCTTTCAGTAATTGTGATGAAATTAAGGTGCACACACAACATAGAAAGAGCTGAACTTTGTTTGCAGGGGTTTTAGTATCATGTTTCTCAGAGTGTGATTCCATAAGGATGATAATGAAATTTTATACTTGTTCCCTGATTTCAAAGTAGTATTCAATTGATTTAGCTTACTTTTAAGATTGTTTGCATCTATGTTCATTATCAAACCAATGCATAAAACAGAAGAACAAGATAAATGTGAATTTCCTTCAGAAAAGGGAAGTGAAAAAACTATGAAAAGTCAATGAGACTTTAGCTGGTAAAATGTAGGTTTGTGTTTTAGCTCAATGAAGAAGCAAAGATAGAAGTTCAAACTTACTACATGCATTATATTCAGGAAGTTGGAGGGACACAGTATACCATCTTTTCAGGAAGTTTTAGGATCAGCTGAGGGTGAGGAACTTACAAGTATTGAAGTATAAATCAAGCATTGATTCAGTAAGTATTCTGGTATTTTGTCTGGTACAGAATAATTATTTCCAAATCTACCAAAGATTTATGAAGTATTTTATGGTACATAAACTGTACAGTACTGTGGCAGCACTATTGAATTTGACATCTGTTTAACAAAGCTTTGTTGACATTACTCTTTCAGATGGGTGCTCCAGTGAGGACCTTGCCGAGGTGGAGCTGGTGGGCATGCTGGAGGAGCAGCTGCCGGGTTACAAGTTGCGGGCGGACTCGCTGTGCCTGTATGAGAGCGCAGACTGGGTGCCGCTGCCCCAGGGGGCTGCTCCCGCCCGTCAGGAGGACTCCTTCCGTTACATGAGTGAGTCGCAGTTCCTGCCCCAAGTGCTGAGATAAACTCCTCCATACACAGTCAGTGTTAGTACTAGGAAATGGTCGCATCTGGGAAACTTGGGACAGAAAAGGCTGATTTCAGGGGATGTGCTTGTGGTTCACACTGCAGTTCTAATGGCTGATTTAGGATGCTTAATGACTGCCTGATCATCAGATTACACACTGAAGTAAGAATGGGAACATGTGAGAGTGAAAAAGAGGCAGGAACCTAGAACTGTGCTAGAAGAGATGTATACCTCATACAAGAGGTACGAGTGTGAAGTTCTGTTTTCAGGAATGCTGATGGTGCTGTTATTGATTTGGTGATGTTTTATGTCAGTAATGTTGGTGAAGTGCTGTCGGTGGTTTCTTCTGGAGATAGAGAAGGAATGAATGGCAGATAGGTGCTGTGGTGTGTTCTTAAGTTTGTTAGTTGCTCCCCTATTTTTCTGTATTAAATGGTTTCTTCCTTTCCCAGGACCCTGTATAGGTGGGTACTAGATCAATGTTGATCACTGCCTTCCAGTTCTGAAAATACTGAGTAACTTACTCCTAAATCTATCAAGTGATAAAGAGGAAAATGGACAGCTTCAGTCACATGAAAAAACCTGTAATATGTTAAAATCAAATGAATAGAAAGTTGCCGAAATAATTGAACACTTAATTGCCTGTAGTTGCTAACTGTTTTCTTGTGAAGAGAACGCATTGTAATCTCTTCAGAGAAATGGGAAAGTCCTGTTTCCTCTTATATTGGAACTATGGGAACAAACCACAGAGAAGAGTGAACTTGTTATTTATGTACAGTCTGTAATGATTACCTCTTCCTTGTACACACCACCTCTAAAAGGGAGGTTTTTTGTCATTGTTCTGTGTAGTTTAAACTTCCCAAGGATGCATAGCAAAGGAATAGCAAAGATTAAAATATCACCTCCCAAGAATGCAGTACTCAGCAATTTAGAGTGACCTTGTTATGAGTTGAACTTGAGGGTTTTGAACTCCTAACTGTGGAAAGTAATTGGAAAGTCTCTTAATGTTTATTGCTCAGACTGTTTCTGATACTTATATTGCAAGCATAAATGATTTTATAGTCTTGTGCATGCTTTTGTAGTTCACTGGAAGCAGTTGTGTGGTAGGAGGGGTGTGTACTTGTGTCTCAGTGTTCATTATAAGGAGCTGGGATCAGAGTCTGTCTGTGCCTGACATGAAATGCGGCTCTGCTGCTCAGCGCCTCACCTGTGTGACAACTCAGGGCTCCAAAGGACATCCAGTCAGGGTGAGCTTGCATTTTCAGCCTGCAGGAGAGGGAGGGGTTTTATCAACAAAGCTTTCATGAAGCCTGTTGTGTGTTATTTGGCTGTCAAGGCACTGCAGAAAGGGCTGTCTTCCTAGTTCTCCCAGAGGGAAGTTCTTTTCAAATAGAGAAGGTGTCCTCTGAAAACAATAAACTGCTTGTAGGAGTTTTTAAAGTATTTTAAAATGTTTTTTTGTAACTGTCTGAAATTGAATTAAAAGATAGCTGTTAAGCATAACATATAAAACTAATTCTTGTATCATTTAAGACCACTTTTGTAACTGCTGAGTCTTGTAAACTCAAGATAAATATGGTTTATGTTTCACCTAGAAATTGTCCAGACTCTTGAAATCATGGTAGCTTTTTTGAGACTAGTAACCTACAGGGACATACTGGGAGAGTCCCGGACAAACACAGATATAAATCAAATTCTAGTTATTTAATAACTTGTTAGGTGAAACTTGAATCTTTCTTTGTTGCTTGGAATTGGGAATAAATGTGACATGAAGCATGACATGGGGTTTTAGCTGTGTATCTTCCTCCCCCTACATATATGTAAGGAAACATTTTTATAACTTTCTCCAAAAGAGAATGCTAAATATATGGTTTGAGTGAATTTCTAGTTGAGAAAAAAGCCCCAGAACAACACAGTAGTTACTGCACTTGAGCTCCTCCTCTTTTTATGGCTGCTGCTGCCTATAAGAAGATCTGTCAGCTGGGTTCACATTGGCAGTGTGTTCAGTGAGGTGGAAGAATATCTTCTGCTTCAACTGTGCTAGTGTAAGAAATCCTGAATTACGAAAGATCTCTCTTTGGAACTACTTTACATGTGTGAATAAAGGGTCATGGCACAACATAACAAGAATTTTAACCAAAATGAAGAGTTAATTGCAGCTTTCACTTGGCAAGGTGAGTATTGCACATGCATGTGTTCTCAAGAGGGAATTCTAATAAACTGTGCATAGTTTTGTTTCTGTACTGAGAGAAAACACAGAAATTTCTATAGAGCTAAGTTTTAAAGCTGTTGGTTCTGTGATTTTAGTTATCGGAGCAAAGATATTTGCTCTTGATTTTAGGAACTTACCTACCTGAGTAACCTTGGGATTAGTATGGAATTAGTGTAAATTTTTATTAGAGGAACTGGATAGAAACTTATAACTTGAAATCACCTGCTAGGAGCAGTTACCACAGGAGAGCTGGCTATAATATTCTGCATGTAATGGCTGTAACTTAGTCATGTATGTGGAGTTAATTGTCCAAATACTGGTAAGCTAGATGGGTTTGGAGTCTCCCTTCCAGCACCCAGTATCAGCAACCAAGTAGTAAAGTAAAATTGTCTTCCAAAGGCATTTTATGCTACTGATAGGTAGGTACTTTAAATTTAGTAGAGTTTCTGGTTTTTTCCTGCTAAGAAATACAATCAGTAAGTGACAGTTCTATAAGTTCAAAGCTCCTGCATGCTTAAACAGCATGTGTTGGGTTTTTATGCTTACTGATCTACTTGATGAAAAGCATTTGGTTTGTTACTTTGACATATTTTTCTTTTAAGCTTTTAGTGAAACAGTAAAACTTTTCCTTCTGTGTTGTTCTTCCTGTTCTCTTCTCTTTCAAAATTACAAAAAAGCCCCCTTTTTTAGTATAATCCAACTTGGATTTGATCTTAATATAGGTGTAGTGTTATGCTTTGAAAGTTTAATTGTGGGCATTATGTATGTAAAGGGTGTGGACAGCTTATATAACATATGCAATAAAGTTAGTGTGCACTTTATCTTGGCACTTCACCATCTCATAACTGAGTCTGCAGTCCTCAACAAAACAAAGAAAAGAACTGATAATCAATACCACTGTGTATTCAGAGTAAAATGAGGTTTAAACAAGGTGAAAGAGTGAAGGAAATATTGAGATCAAATCTATAGTAATCTCATTTTGCAGTTCAGTGATGATGGAATTAATTTTGAAAAAGGTTAAATTAAACAGTCAGTTGAAACTGCTACTTCAGTAATTCTTAAATTTATATTGCTGCCTTCTTCACTTTAATGATTCTGACTTCATAAAGCAAAACTAGCTAATTGCTGTTGAGCTTAGCACAAACATTCATCACCTGATAAAGAGATGTATAATTCTGCTTCTGAAGACTATTACATTTAAATGGTTCCCTAAATGGCCTTAGAAAGTGTTAATAGTGAAAAAACTATGTTTGCACATGCATTTATTTTTTTATTGTGGTAGATGCATGGCAGAAAATTACTCATTTCCTTACATTTTAATTCTTTCTCTTCTTTGTTCTCTTTTTTCCCCTCTATATCTTTGATTATCTGTCACTCTAGCTCTTATTGAACTTCCTTCCTCCTCCTTGGATGGATCTCACAAATTTGCACAAGGTAATTAAGATGCCTTTGTTACTACCATCTTTTTATCAGGACACTATCTAGAGCAGACCAATGCTTTGCAGTTCTGGCACTTGTGGTTTCAGAGGTGTCACAAATTTTTCGTTTGCTTTGCTTATTCTTCACTCAGTCTTGTTTTTCCAATCTACCGTTTCTCAGTTTTTTAATAGTTTTGCAGACTCTTCAAACATTGGAATCACTTGATTACTAAGATAGCATTTACTGCTACATCCAAAACTCAGACATACATTATCTCATTTCTTCTTAATTGTTTCCAAGATGGTCAAGCCCTTAATAAATGCATTTTCATGACTTGTCTCAGGGGTCTCCATACTTCCTGTGTACAGCTGTCACACAGCCTAGTGGGAATTTTGCTTCAGGGTTAAAGTATGTGTTTAACTATGTTTGGATATTCTCCAATATACTCCTCCTTCTCTTCCCAGCAGGCTGTAGGATTTAATTGCTTAGCTGTATTCAAAAAATTGCTCTTAGGAGTTTTTCTAAATTTGAAAGATGTGTGAGCACCTCAAGTCTTATTTAACATTGCTGAAAGGTGCAAATGTTCAATACCTCATTTATCAGTCTCCCAAAGGAGTATTGTTTCACATTTCTGAAGTTGAAGATGCATTTTCATAGCCTCTGCTAGCTTTGTCAACCAAGTACTGTGTTTGTATATAAACAATATCCTCTGAGTTCAGCTCTCCCACTTCCCACAATCTTCTTGTCTTTCCTTCAATAAAATGAGCATGTTTGTCTCTCTTCAGTTCTTGGCACCGACAATGTGGAGCAGAAAGACTACGGTGAAGCTGACATGGTCAGACGTCTGTTAGCTGAGGTATGCTGGTCTCTGCTGTGTTAATGCAGTAACGGGAATGTATTTGAGGGAGGGTTTCATTCAGCTGCTGACCATTTTGATTCAGTTATCTTCAAGAGCTGCTTATCAAACACATGGGTAATGAGAAGCTGCCCACTTGCTTGCACTACCTCAGAAACAAAACATAACATAACTGTGGGCACCCATGAAGCCAGTGAGTGTAAGAAGGAAACAGCTTTCTTCTGATTTCCTGGTGCTCCTCTACTTCTGCCCTTTCACCACTGTTTAGGCTGAGCACTCTGTTCTGGAGAAAGTGTCACTGGGAAGGCTGCAAGTGTGATTTTTATGTGTGTGTGTGTGTGATGCAACAGAGCCCACATAATCTTTGTACTCAGCACAAAACCCAGAACTGTTCCCAGGTTTGGTGCTTTCCCCTTCTGTTACTGCAAATGGCTGTGGAAGAGAATCTGCTGTATCAAAAACCACAGTTATGGATGTGTTCTGGATCCAAGTGATGAAGCATTAATAATTTTCTAACAATGTTGATCCATTTGAGAGTGAAGGGAGATCTCAGAGTGCTGATGCATTGAGCAGTATCTAGGAGAATCTGAAGCTGCTCTGAATTTAAACCTTACATGATCAAAAGGAAACAATTTTTTCTCATTTTGTGAGCAGAAGGATCGGGACCTGGAACTGGCAGCGCGAATTGGACAAGCTCTCCTTAAGCGCAACCATCTGTTGATGGAGCAGAATGAAGCCCTGGAAGAACAGTTAGGACAAACTCTAGACAGAGTAAGTAGTTGCTTTTCTTTCTTTTTTTCCTTTATTTAGGGTTTTTTCCATTTTTCCTCTCTTTTTTTTTCCCCATTTATGATGGTGGTAAGAGGATCAAAAGAAGTGTATCATTTTGGGGCAATTGGTGCTCTTGGACTACAGAAGTGTGCTTAGATGTCATTCTCCTAATCATTGTTCAATCACTTTTTGCAGTCCAAGAATTGAATGTGAAGACAACATATTGTAATTACTGAGAAATTATGAGAATGTTAGATATCATTAGGGTATATCAGACCATAAATCTGATTTCCCACTGTTAAACTAAAAATGGACTAATACAAGTCAAAACAAGAGATTGGTATCTGACATGAGCTGCTACATAACTTCACAGAAAGTGAGCTGGTTAATGGGGTGCTTACACTAAGAGTAAAGAAATGAATAAATAAAATGTAATGAAAAGTGAATTCTTATCAAGATCTTCACTCCATCTCTTCCTGTAAGCACAAATTCTTGATCTAACCTTTTCTTTTTTTTTTTATTAAGAAAATAATTAAATAGTTAACAAATAACCCTGTGATCAAGAGATGTAGTGTAAGCTACAGTGAAATGGATTTAGCTGCTTGTATAAAACAGTATGCTAGTGACAAGGATGTACTCATCATCAGCTGTAGGACTGCATAAACTTAGGTATACATAGAAAAATGTAGATAAGCAAAATAGATTTTATCTAAATGAGATCTATCTCTTCTTTTGTTTTTAATTGTCCTATGAGTCATTTAATGTGCAGACTGGAAGGTACCACTCTGTACATGTAAATAGTTGTCTCTCAATCCTTTTCTCCAGGAACTCAACAATTCAGAGTAATGGTCATAATCAAAATGATAGCTAGCATGTTTAAATGAAATAATGTATTGAGACAGCTGGAAAATGATTTTGCAGTTAACTATTTAAAAAGTAGGTTCTGTTGTTCATTTTTGTGGTGTCTTGAATTATCTGTCTCCCTTGCTGTGGTAAAATTACGATTTTGCGAACTTCCTGTAAACAAATGGAGGTGTGAGCTAATCAGGAGCAGTGATGTTCCAGAGGCTGCATAAATAATGGAGTATGATATTGTGTATGTAAAGTGTACTTCACGTGCTGGTGATCTTCACTTGTCCCAGGTTAACCAGCTGCAGCATGAGCTGGCAAAGAAGGATGACCTGCTGCGAATCGTTTCCATCGCGTCCGAGGAGAGCGAGACGGACTCCAGCTGTTCCACCCCGCTGCGTTTCAATGAGTCTTTCACCGTGTGCCACGACCCACTGCAGTTGGATGTCCTGCAGGATAAGCTGAGGGAGCTGGAGGAGGAGAACCTGGCTCTGCGATCCAAGGTACATCTGACTGACAGCACTGAGTGTGAAACAATGAATCAGGGTGTGCAAAATCCAGCAGCGGGGTTTCTCTTGAAGCACATTTTGTGCTTCATGTTTTGTGTCACTGTATGCAAATCATTCCTGAGCACTTTCCCAAATTTTGTCTTTTTGCAACAATTTTTTTTATTAGAGACAAGAGATCAGGCTTTGTTCATGTGTCTATCTGTCTTTCACATAAAATATCTGTAAAATTCTGGGAAACAGGTTATGTTGGAAAACACAGTTGCATAGAGTTTTTAAAGGGAGGGGAGACTCTTCAGTTGCAAGAATTTTAGATGTAAAATTGATAACATTATAGACAAATTGAAGTTGTTATTGATAAATGAATAATTTTCTCAAAGGCTTGCCATCTGAAGTCAGAAACCATTACCTATGAAGAGAAGGAGCAGCAGCTGGTCAATGACTGTGTCAAAGAACTCCGTGAGTATCCAGGCTGTATTTGCAATGGCAGGGTGGTGGGTGAAATACCTGGTGCCTACACCTTCTTAGTTAATCCTGAATCCAAAAATGGGCTTCAGTAATTTATGCCAATCATTGAAGTCTTGCCCTTTGCCCAAGTGCAAGGTTGTTTCTCTATTTCATCAGGTTTCACTCTGGCATTCAAATTCAGCTCTGTGTGTCATGTTTAGAAGGGGAAAATGAATATAAAAGGTGATGTCCATAACTTTCTAATCTGAAGCCTACAGACATTAGAAAATCAACAAAATATTCTCCTTGTATATTCAGCACACTTGACACTGAAATAGGTCAATGTATAGACTCTTAAAACTATGAACACATTAGTTTTAGAATATATGTTATGAACCAAAGCATTAAAATTAGCAAGTTGCTTAATTTGTCTAGAGCAGTTGTTTGTATTTACTTTGGGGACTGCTTATTTGCAAAGAATTTCAGCTACTCTTATATAAATGCATGCTAAGTATTCTGAAACAATAAATAACAATAGCTTTTTTACCTGTAGTCATTTGATCTGTGCTACTTCCTTTGTGCATAATCACCTTAAATTATGTGTAAGATTATTTTTTTCTCTACAACCGCCATAAAGAAGACTGGGTTGCTACTTTGTTTTTCTTGTTACAGATGGCCCTAAAATACTATGAATTGTTACTTAGTTGTTAAATTACTCTGATTCCACTGAGAAAATATGCATCTTTTGCAAATAGGAGTTAGTTCAAATATGCTCTCCTGTTTTCCTTCAGTGACAATGTCTGTGAATGTACTTTTTATTCAATTCTATGGCTTGAGTGGGCATGCTTGGTAATTTAGATTCGCAGAAAAATCATCTCCTAAAGCTGTGTTGCCTACTGCTTTAAAATTTGCATTTTCAGGAAGATGGTATCTGACTGAGCTTAAATGCTCACAGCCCCTTAATCAGGGCCTTGTTCTGCAGTAAATGTGTGAGGTACAGCAAGCACTAATGTTGTAGTGTGACCTTTATGCAAGATTGATCAGACTTTCTTACGACTGTGCAATGCTTTCAGGGCAAGTGTATAAACAAGGCTAGCTGCATAAAAATATTCCAGCTCTTGGAGATGTTTTGTCATCTCACTTTGTTAAGTACTTGCTAAAAGGAAAAAAAGAATCAGGGAATTGTATTCAGTGGATCTTTGGGGAATAGATCAAGAGTGTATGTTACAGTTGACAAGGTTTGACAAAATGCCTTTGCTTACAATGGGAGTTAATAACAAGATTAATTCAGAACCAGACTTTTCCAGCATATTCCAAGTCTGGCCCTGGTCATGAGTCATTATGTCATTTGAAATTGTTTTATTGTGGTCATTCCACATACTGATCATGTGTATTTCAGATTATGCATGCTTAGTTCTTAATGTCTTATACCTGCATTTGAAATTAACTCTTTTTCCTCCTTCTCCCCACTGTTAGTCTGTTCCTTATGGATGTTCTAAGGCACCCACTTTTCTGTATTATGAATTGATTTCCTAAGAGAATTGATGGTTCTGCAGATTGTTGTTGACTTGCACTCATCCTTTCTGGGATTTAGGTTTGGCTTGGGGTTGTTTTTGGTTTGGGTGGGGTTTTTTTGGTTTTTTTTTTTTGTTTTTGTTTTTGTTTTTTTTTTTTTTGTGGGAGGTCTTGACTAAGTTCCTTTTGTGTCTTGTAGGGCAAACAAATGCTCAGATTTCCAGGATAACAGAGGAGTTGTCAGAGAAGAGTGAGGAGGTGATTCGCTACCAGGAAGAGATCTCATCCCTTTTGTCCCAGATTGTTGATCTTCAGCATAAGCTCAAAGAAGTAAGGGAATGCTGATAAAGTGTCCGTGTGTGCACAGGTGTCTGTGCAGCATGTGTGTGCCAGTGCTCACAGCAGGCAAAATTTGTCTTGGCAAGCCCCAGGGTTGCACTGCAAGAGAGAGGCTGTTCCAGCAAAGTCTGGCAGAGGATCAGTCTCCCAGGGAAATCAGCTGAGAAAATGATGAGCACCTTTTTGTCCTTTCAGAATGTGATTGAGAAGGAAGAGCTTAAACTTCATTTACAAGCCTCCAAAGATGCTCAGAGACAACTGACAGCAGAGGTACTTAAGACTTCTGTAACACACATTTAGATAAATGTTTGGCATAGAATACATGAGAAAGAAAGCAGAGAAACAGTGGGAACCACTGCTTTTTAATTATGTAGGATTTTAATCTTTCATTGTCTTAAGTCATATGATTGGAGGGAAAGAGTAATTATGTTTCTTAACCCTACACAAATATTTTTGTAGTTCACAGGAGTATGAAAGGCAAGGAGTGTGTTTCAAATAGGGAGGTCTTACTATTCTTAGTTATGAGAAAAAGAGTGCTTTAGTGTGACTATTACTGATTGTGTCAACAGTACTGTGGCTCATTAGATTTTAAGGCAGTTCTCTTTTTTTACTTCTTTTGCATCAGTAGTTAGTGTATTTGCATTTTTTCAATGTAATTTCCTTTGAATTTCGTCATACTTTTTCCTCTTTTGAATCTCCGTGCTTTGTCCCTAAAACTTCTATGGATGCTGTGCTGACTGTTGTCCATTCTAGTTTTGGGCATGTGCCCTGCAGCTGAAAGAATCTCACAGTGTCCAGTCAGCCATTCTAGATTCCTGTAGGAGGTCATTCAGTTTCACTGTGTCTTCTCTCTGAAGAGATGATGTGATGGGCTCTCTTCTCTTGCAGCTGCATGAGTTTCAGGACCGGAATGCAGAGTGTCTGGGCATGTTGCACGAGTCCCAGGAGGAAGTGAAGCTGCTGCGCAGCAGAGCCAGCTCTGTCGCTTGTCTGTGCCACTCGCAGGCCCGGGGAGCATTTCCTGTGGTAACCAGCACCTCTAGTGTGGCACACACAGCTCTGGCACTGAGCAGCTCTAGGAGCACACCTGCTCTAGGAGCTGCTCCTTTGCAGGAACTGCAGCCAGAACTACTTTGTAGTAGGCAAAGGAGCTGATCTGTTGGTTTTTCAATTCAATTCTTCAATGTGTACACTTGTGAGAAATTTAGGAAATTAGTTAGGAAGCTAACTGTTCACCTGACAAACTGTGACACTGCAATTATTTTTCCTGTTTAGATGCCATTTCTGTTTAATAAGGGAATTGGCATGTTCTATAGCTTATGCTCAGTTGTGCTAGTGTCTTGTTTGATGTGGGTGTGAATTTTATAACTCAACAGTGTTTCTTTAAGAAACAGAGCATGTCACATACCCAAAATATCTGGGAATTCTTCAGGTTTTGGTTGGTTGCTCTGTGTGTACAGAGTCACTCAAGTATACCTGTAAGAAGTGCTCTTAAAATCTGTAGCTTAACTAAAGCAACCAACATACAGAGTACATAAAGAAACACAAAGAAAAAGCAGATGTTGCTAATGACAACTGAACTCCTCCTGGTTACACATGAGTGTAGTTATGGTGGAAAACTGTCCCACGTGCCCTTCCTTCAGGGGCAGAAGGGTTTGTCCAGAGCATACTGATACTGGGCAAACAAATGCTGATCGTTAAAAGTAATTTTTACAGATATTTTCTGCTAAAATTGTCAGAAGGAAGACTTGAATCTAATTTGTCAACTCTTACTCTTTCCATTTTTCTCTAGGATTCCCTTGCAGCAGAAATTGAAGGGACAATGAGGAAGGAATTGAGTCAGGCTGATGAATCTGTTCTCTCCAAGCAAAAGTATGTTTTCAGATCTCCATGTGCTATTTTGATATTATCCACAGACTTGTATTAATTAAGGTGAAACTGATTTCTGGGACTTCATAAATGCATATATTCCCTCTATAATATTTTCATTGTAAATAAAAAAAGGTTTGTAGTATTTGGTAGTCTTTTCAATTTTGAAACCTGCTATTCTTACTTGATTCTATGAAGAATCAAGTAATAACAAAATTATATAATAAGAAGAAATTATAAAACTATAAATTATAGAAATTATAAATTATAACGAATTAAATTATAAATTATAGAAAACTAAATATAAATATAAATTATAGAAACTAGAATTATAAAAGTATATAATAATAATTACATAATAACAACAAGAATCAAAATAACATCCTTGCTAAAAGGATGTTATTTCATTCTTTTTTTGAGGCTTTTTGATCCAAATTCTCTGATGCACACTACTGGTTTTACCCCTTTTAATGCTTATAGAAAAATGCTTATGGAAAAATTGCTGAAAGATACGTAACAGTTTTCAAAACCCCGAAGACTGTTTTTGGATCTCATAATTCTGAGTAAGGAGTAATAAACTGCATATGTGTTTCTGATAGCATATACAAATAAAATAAATAAAATATATACTTTTGAATAGGCTAAAGCAGTTATCAGTAGAGGTTCAGGTCTTTCAGGTAAAGAAGTGGTAATTCTGATACTTAATAGAGTAGATCTCCTGAAGACATGAGTGTTTTAGACAATCATGTTTTTCTGAACATCTTTTTAGTGGGGTCCCCACAGACTTTTCAAACTTTGGTTTTCAGAGATTTTTCTTTATTAGATCTTTTTTGCTTCTGAAACCCACATTTGTTTGTTTGTCTTTTCCACAGGGATCAACAGAGGCGAGTGTTTGACACTGTCAGGGTTGCCAATATCATCCGTGGCCGCTCCCCGTCCTTTCCTGCGCCACTGCCGATCCCTGGATCCAATCGCTCGAGTGCTGTTATGACAGCAAAGCCCTTCCAGTCTGGCGTGCACCCCCTGGACAGCCACGCACGGATGGTCCCAGGGAGCAGCTCTGAGCAGAATTTAAAGTAGGAAGCACAGCCTGTTACCATCCTCTGAAAAGAACTGATTCAAAACTAAACCCAGACTGGACTTCTGCTGTGTAAGAGAGAAATAGTTCATTTAATGGGCTTAACCTGTGTTATTATTTGATGTTTCTCACAGAGACGCTCACAGTCCTGGCCAGCCGGGAACCCCTGGAGACAGTGACCTGGTCACAGCTCTGCACAGGCTGTCCCTGCGTCGTCAGAACTACCTGTGTGAGAAGCAGTTCTTCGAGGAGGAGTGGGACCGAAAAATGCATTTGCTGGCTGAGCAGAAAGAAGAGGCCAGTGGCTGCAGTACACCAACAGAAAGCTCCTTTTCCCCAAGTACAAACTCAGAATTCACAGATCTCTCTGCCAGCTCTAGTAATCTCCGTGTTCTCCTACCAGAGAAGTTGCAAATTGTCAAACCCATTGAAGGTAAGAGGATGATCTTCCTTCTTTCATTATCAGAAAAGGATTTTATATTTACCAGCTAAATCATGGTGTGTGTAGCTAGGTGTGATGTGCAGTAACAGGAAGCAGCAGTATTTGGTAGGCTTCAAGCCGGTGTTAGGCTGCTTCTTCACTGGACGGCATTGCCCACAGTGTAGGCACCAGCCAGCTGCACTTGGTTTTATAATGCATTCTTGTAACTTGACACAGTAGTAGGTAATGGCTCTCTGAATCTCTTCTCTTTTGTCACACCAGGATCTCAGACCCTTTTTCACTGGCAGCAGCTTGCTCGACCCAACCTCGGCACCATTCTTGACCCAAGACCAGGTGTTGTTACTAAAGGCTTTACCCCTCTGTCTGATGATACCACATCTATGCACCACATCTCTGACCTGGAGGAAGATGATGAGGAAGAGGGTGAAGGAGGTATAACATTTCAAGCACAACAGTCCTTCCCAGAGGAAAAGAAATGTACGTTGGCAAAGCCAGTGGCAGGGATTTTCCTGCCACCTGTTACTTCAGCAGCAGTACCACTCACTGGTAAGAAGCATGGGTAGTGTTTCTTCCTGAGTATTTAGCAGTGTCCTTTTCTCTATGGAAAGTATTAGACTGTGTGGTAATGCTGTCTTTGCTGTTCTTGTTCTTTACTTCAAAAAAAAGGACTCAAAAACTTAACGGTGATAATAACATTGTCTTAAACTTTGATTCATTCTTGTATGTCTTTATTTTTACCCTTAATGGATGTAAATTCTTCACATTGCAGCCTCAAATCCTGGGAAGTGTCTATCTTCAACAAATTCCACATTTACCTTCACTACCTGTAGGATCCTTCACCCATCTGATGTCACTCAAGTTACTCCCAGGTATGAGGACTGCTAACATCCTGAATGCTGCTGCATGGGATTAAACAGTTACTTTTTTTTTAATATCTGTTTTGATACATGGACCAGTTTTAAAAATACTGAGGCAGTTGGGCAACATATAGGATGTTACTAGTAAAAATACTTGTAATTATGAAGGAAAACTTGGAATTCTCTGGAGTGAGAGTTAAAACAAGTTAAGGTAACTTTAGGTAAATTTTAACTCTTAAGTAGCAGTTGCCTTGTATGATACAGCTGTTGGGGAGAAAAAGATTCCATGATGATTTATTTTCTGATTCTATTTTTTTTTATTAACTGGACTGGTATGTTAATATTCTAGCTAATAGAGTACAGGTGATCACAGAAAGGTAAATTCATTGGCACTGAGCAGAACAATAATTCTGAGTACTGAAGCTGTCACAGCTGATAGCAATAGTTAAGGTTTTTCTTGAGTCTTCTGTATACTAAAAGGCATATGAAGAGCAGGTATAAAAATGTCTAATGTGTGTATACTCTCAATTTTTATTTTCTTTCAGCTCCATGGGTGCTTCATTTTCACTGGGGAATACTGGCAGCAGTACTGGAAACCCAGTAGTGAGCACTCCAGCCATTCCTTACAGACTAAGTATTGGAGAATTTCTCACCAACAGAAGAGACTCAACTACTACTTTCAGCAGCACAAGCAGCCTGGCTAAACTTTTGCAAGAGCGAGGCATCTCTGCCAAGGTTTACGACAGCCCCGTGTTAGAAAAGCCGCCTTTGCTGCAGCCCTCCCGAACTCTTCCCATTCCTTCCACTCCGCCGAATTCCCCTTCGCGTTCACCTTGTCCTTCCCCTCCGCTGTTTGAGCCTCGAGCGCATCACTCAGAGAATTTCCTGGCCTCTCGGCCAGCAGAAACGTTTCTGCAGGAAATGTATGGCCTAAAGCCCTCCCGGAACGTCCCGGACGTGGGCCAGCAGAAGATGAGCCTCGTGGACAGACTGAAGAGGCTGGGCATTGCCAGGGTGATCAAGCCCCCTGAAACACAGGACCATGGCAAGAATCAGGGGCCAGAGGCTGGCTTGCAGAGGCAGGACTCAGCTGGGTTTTTAAATGCAGGTGGCAACTTAATGGCAGGACTGAGAAGAAACCAGAGTCTTCCAGCCATGATTGGAGCACTGGGAGCTCCTGTTTGCACACAGTCATCAAAAATGGATATGCTAAAGGAAGACTAACTGGCCTGAAAGGTGTTTGACTTAGAGCACAGTAAATAATTTGAGAGATTAATATCCAGTACAGGCATTGTTGGGTGTGTTACAGAAGCGTTGGAGAAGGCATGTGCATGTTAAAATGTGGGAGAGACAAGTGTTGGGACCAAGGAGCAAAGGAACATTGCTTGGATTTGAGGAAGAAGGTTTTTGTGGGAGGTAGAAAGGTAAAACCAAAGCTTTATTTCAAGACCCCCTTCAGCATCTTGTCTTAATTTAGTCAGAAGTGAATACTATTGTTGACATTTTCAGTGTTTTAACCCTTTAACCTGTATGTCTAGGCATTTCATTTTTTTCCATCATACACCCATAGTGTTTACTAGTTGTTTGCAGTCAGACGACATAATTTAAATATAATATTAAAATAACAATCAGTCTGACCAGCATTAGCAGCCCAAGTTCCTCTCTGTAGCAAACAAATATGAAAACTTTGATTTTTTTTTTCATTTCAGAAACTGTGCTCTTTTGAACTCCTCCTCACTTTGAGAAGCAGGGGAGAGAATCTTTAGCTCTGTGTAAGAAAGAAATACTTCAGTTTACAAACACAGGATTTATATTTTGAAAGAGTGCAATTGTGTTAGGGATGTATTAACAGAAGTTAATTTCTTTCCGGAGCTTGTGAACAAAGCACACAGAGAAATGTGCAATGAATAAGAATTAAGAAGCAGAAAAGTGTGTACATCCAGCTAAGAAATCTTTCCAAAGTGTAGTGTACATCTATTTAAATGAGAATAGTTTTGTGTGCACACATACACACACACACACAAATATCTCAGGCACATTTCAGCATTGCAAAAGGAAATAAACCCTTGGTGCTTGATTCAGGGTTTCTTTTTAAAAACTTAAATGGAGAGCGTTTACTTCAAGGAAATTGTTGGAAGTGTAGAAAACTGCCTCTTGTCTTGCCAAGTACACATTCTGTATATTTGAGAGTTCTCAGTAAACTTTATGCCTTTCATTCAATTATTCTCATTTCAAGCAGGATTTTGTTTAAAAGATTTCATTAAGAGCAAAATTTGCCAGTCTCTATATAGAAACAGGAGGGAAAAAGCATTGTTCTTTGTAGCATTTTAATGAATATTGGAATCCAGTGATCAGTGAGGAAGTGTGGTTCTGAAAAATAGCTGGAGTAGACTTTCCAACTCAAAAAAGAACTTCATTTCAGAAATCTGGTTTCTGAGTGTTAATTATAAAAATATTACTGCCCATGGTGCTTTTTTGATTCCTTCCTGTCCAAGGTTCTAATCATAAGTGAACAATCTACAACAGATGTTTTGTGTAACTTAAGAAAAAGTTGTCTTTGCTAGTGACCTGAATAGAAACAGCTTCTTAGTCTTCATATAAATTTTCACTGTACCTGTCAACATTATAAAATGATTAGTTTCCATACAATTAGATTAAGCAGTTAAGTTTCCCTTGCCTGTTACCATAGCTGTCTGGGGGTGTGGTGTGAAGCACCAGTGCAATCACACTGATTTGCATTTGCCTTTAGGCACAGTCTCCATAATCAGCACCCTCGTTGCTGCAGGGGTGAATGGAGTAGGGCAGGAAAAGAAAGCTTCCTAACCTTGTTTATAGGAAATTTGTAACATGGCCTTTCTGATTTTACAGTTCTTTAGATCTTGTGATGATTTTTGATATTTTTGCTTTGTAAAAGGAAAAGGAGTAACCACTTCAAACTTGCACAGGGATTCTTAGCAGAAGCTTGTCTGTCAGCAGCGCACAGAAATATTCCGGAACTCCTGGAGTTGCCTTTTGCTCTCTAAGCAAAATCTTACATTTACAAAAGGTGAATTTTATTTAAAAGACTATATACGGGTTAATTTTGTTTTGTAAGTGAAAAATATTTAATTTTTTCATGTAAGTATTTATGTTTGTATGTACTTAGCTGAGCATGGTGTCTTGCCTCGCTGCATAAGAGTGAGAGGAGGGAGTGCCCTGTTGGTCTCCAGTGGCCTGGGACGGGTATGGCTGCAGTGTATCTCTAACTTCCAGGGAAACGAGTTAGCAAAAGCTTAGACAGTTTGGTGCCAACAGAGAAGTGTGTAGCATGTCAAAAGTCCGTCCATTTTATGTGTTTATTGTAGGAATACCTGAGTTACAGATACATTTTTGAAGGTACTACACTGTGTTTCTAACTGCTTCATAAGATAACTCCAGCAGTGGATCAGCAGAGTAGCAAATCAGCTGAGGCAGAATTCCTTTGGCAGACCATGGTCCAGGTAAAACTGATCTACAAGCATATAAATGAAATGCATGTGTCTCCTGGGAATACTTCCCTATTCCATAGCCCAGCAATATAAACTGGTTCAGTTCAAACAATGCTGTGGATGTTGAGAGGTCGGTTTGATTTGTAGCTGAGGTGTATCATCAGATACTTTACATAAGGCCAAAAGAAAATGGAAGAATCTCTATACCATGGTGTTTGTGTATGTTTGCCCAATGGGTTGATGCTGTGGTGCAGCGTTGTTCAAATTCTGTCATGCATTTATGCCTTTGGATCGTCATGCACAGTTTGGATATACATGCCTGGCTCACAGTAACAGGGAAAACTGATACTTCTTCCAAGTTTACCATTTTGTGCCAAAACCTACAAGATAAACTTTTTTTAAACAATATGTGTTTCTGAGAACATTTTAGAAGTTACCATGATTCTAGGAATTATTTGGCTTTCATTGTTTCCTATAAGAGGGGTGAGAGGTGACAAACTTGCGTGGCTGACATCCTGCACCAGATCTTTTGTTTGAGTAGAGGTAGATCTAGAAGGAATGGAGAATTACATTTTGGCAGGGTTGTGTTATCTTGCAGGTTTGAGTCAAACACGGATGCTAGAGAGGACTTACCATGCTTGTGCAAGTTACAAGAGACAGAAGGGAATTCTTGTATTTACCTTATTCCGATTGTCTTAAAGCACAAACTTAAACCTTTCTAGTTTCACTGTTAGTTTTTAATAAACTCAGTGATACCTGCATGCTCAAAATACCCGTGATCAAAGTTAAACATCTACTACAGTCGAATAGCAACAGAGAGGGAAGGAAAATAATTGCATTGGGCTTCATTTGGCTGTTACATGAGGGGACTACAGTGTTTGAACAGTCTGGGATTTTCATGGTATTTTTTCCATCTGCTTTTTGCACTTACTGCTGTTTCATAGTGGAATGTAAATTTGATAATAAACATGTATAACATGCCATTTTTCAGTATATTGCTATCTTCTGTGGTCTGTTCCAGATGTCATCTTCTCTAGTACAGTGGTCTATAACCAACCTAAAATCGGGCCTTTTCTGTGGCTAAAATTTATAGTGATTATTATACTGTAAAGAAGCTTAGTGAAGTGAGTTGGTATCTACAGAAAAGGTGGCTTTAGAAGCCAATAAGTTGATATAGACGGTATTTAAGTGTTGATATAGACAGTATTTAATTGATATAGACAGTATTTAAGTGTTGAGCCTCACTTTAAATTAATCCGTTCATATTTTCTGGTACCTCGGGGAGTTTTGTGCATGGGTGGTGCTTTAGGGTTTTGTCCTCCCCTCTTTTAGAGCAGCTAGTGTGTTCCTCTAGCATTACAGTGTTAGCACTGCATTACTGACTAACATCAGCACAGTTGTTTTTTCATCTCAGTAGCTGATGTTATGTGAGCCCTATAGATTTGTGACAGATGGGAGTAGACATCAAAGCAGTTTTGTGCATGCTCACCAAAGAAGGCAATCTAAAATGTTTTAAGGAGCTGGGTACTTACCTAGTGACTTGTTCTGTGCTTAGAACTAAGAGTTAAAGGTAAGTGAAAACAGGGTAACTGGACATACTCAACCATGAAGCTGTACCAGAGCAACTGATTTTCGCTGTTGAGACTACTCTACATAGAGGATACACTGAAATCCAGGTCAGAGACAGATCCTGCTGAGGATGCCAGGTAACAAATGCTTAACTTGACCTTGAAGTGTACCAAGCCACTAAGAATGGATGATTCTAAGTCATGGAAACAAGTAACAAAACACACAGATAGGAGCCGATTATATCCTATAAAATTTACAGCACTCCTCCCTTTATTTTGCAAAGGTTAGGCATAAAGTACACAAAGCTTTTTAACAGTTGTCTTCTGAAAGTTGCCTTGTAAATACCTTATGACAGCAGCAGTAATGTGGTAGAGCTGATAAGAAGACACTGAGTAGAATTTTGCCAGCAAAACACTGAGAGAGATCAGCTAAATAGATCAGAAATAAATCAGAGACAAGCTCAGAGATGTTCTCAAGTATAAAGTATTAATACAAATTAATGTATCAATACGAATTTCGTAAGGCTTTTTCTCCTTAATTGTAGTTTAAATTAAAAATATCTGCCCTTGAGCTAAGAGCAGACAGTAAAAGTCTGTTGTGTTTGAATTCTGAAACCAGCCAATTGCAGGCTGCAGCAGCTCTCTCTGGCTTGCAGTTGCCTCCCATTTAGTTGACAGGAAAGATGAGCCTCTTCCTCAGGGTGAAACTGGGCTGCGGCATCTGCTTCTTTGTGCCCCGCTCACAAGTTTTTCTGCTCACTTCTTGATTTACAGCTGTCAGGATGGTGAGAATATCTTCCCCTCTGCAAAGAAACAAGTACAGTTTGTGTTAGGCAGTTAACATCAGCAAAGCTCCTGTTTTTAATAGGCTTCAGAGCACTTCCCTAAATTGCTTTGAACAGTTTGCATGGTGCTGCTCTGTTCTACATCACTGTTTCCACTCTGAGCAAGTATTCCCACTTTGTATCATCTACCTCTGCATCTAAATCAAATTCTTGTCATCCAGAAGAAAAATTCAAGTGTTGCCAAAAATAATCTTTTGGAAACATAGGTACCGAGGACAGCTGTACTCCAAGCGCTGGCACAGTGCCTGTATGTACCAGGTTCCCTCCTTGGGACTTCTGTAGGAGACGTAATCCTGCAGGGTGGCCATGCCCAGGAGGAAGTCTGCCTCTGCAGGGATGCACTCGAGCTGAAGCCTCGCATCTTGCTCCACAGAAGAATCTTGCTCTCCAGAATCTGTTTCGATGGTCACACCTTGATGGAAAGCTTCACCTTGGCAGGCCTGAATAAAAAAAACTTTTGGTTTTCCAGCAAGTGAATTGCAATTCTGTGCAGTGAAAGAAGTGGTCAGTTCCCTGATAGGTACTTCCTGCCCATCAACACCATATATAATGCCTTTTTTCCCATGAGATAGGATACAGCAAACAAAACAGTCCTTGTCCTCATGGTCTGCACTCCGGAAGATGTTCACAGTCTCACGGATTTCTTGTGCAGTGAGATCTCTATATTCTTCTACTGTAAAATGAAGCTTGCTAAAGACATTCCTCAGAGCCGCTGGAAAGCAAAGAGAAGGGAAATTTGAGACATTTCATTATATGGAAGTTGGACTCTGCAACTGCAGATTCATTTCTAGATATAACTGGTCATCTGCTACATGACTACATGCATGTAGCTACATTCCTGGTCTGAAAATACTCTAGTAGTCTAATCACTAATCATATCTCTACTGTGTTCCTTTAACTGGCATTAAAAGGTTTTCTTGCATATTTCTGCATATTTTAGAATTAGTATGCATAAGGCTGATGCAAAGCTAGCCTAGCTTGTAAAGTCCAGGCTCAGGGTGTTGCTTAAGGTTTCAGTCACCTCACTAAAACTGCAAAATGCAAGTGAATTGTTCAGTGTCAGGCACTAATAAATTGATGAGTTGATTAGGACTTGTCAGCTCATTAAACCAAGCCAACTGAGCCACTACAACAAAAATAATCCTAGAAAGGGAAGACTGAAATTCAGACCTTGAGAAAGAGAAACAAGATTTCTATTTTTAAGGATTGGCAAACTCATCTTTAACATTCACTGTACCTGCATCCACGTCTGTCCCATTCCGATCTTTCATGTGTTTATGTTCCAGCACTCCTTCCCTAGCTTTTGCAAAATTGTGGTTATTCATGATCAGGCACACTCCACAGGGTCGGCTGGTCATTTTGTATGCTTCAAGCAGCTGAAAAGGAAGACTCCTGGTGAAGCTCCTACACTGTCCTCCAAGTGCTCCTTAGCTGCTGTGAGTGGCAGAGCAGGGTTCAGAGCCAGCTGGCTCCTCTCCAGGCAGCTCTCCCTCAAGAGCTTTGCTCCCA
Source organism: Zonotrichia leucophrys gambelii (assembly GCF_028769735.1). Classification (NCBI taxonomy): domain Eukaryota; kingdom Metazoa; phylum Chordata; class Aves; order Passeriformes; family Passerellidae; genus Zonotrichia; species Zonotrichia leucophrys. The sequence goes on along the minus strand of NC_088177.1, from coordinate 18,955,182 downwards.
GGGCCTGGCAGTGCCCTGCCCCACTGCCTTTGGCACTCTGTGCAGGACCACCAAAGTCAGACTCAACCCACACAAGGTGCTCTGTTCACTCATGTCTTGGTGCCAAGCCAGCTCCTGGTATCATAAACTCAGCCTACCCTGCTATCCTTGCAGATGTTTCTGAAGTACAACACTGCAGCAGCTGTGCCTGTGACACAACTTCAGAATAAAGGATGCAGAGTTGTGCATTTTTCTTTTTCTAGATAGGGCTTTTAACAGTTGGTCTTAGAACAACTGTTCACTTCATGGAGGGGTGAGTTCTTCTAAGATAAAATCATGAAGTTTCTAAGAAATAAACTAACTTACCTGGGAAGGGTCATTAAAACTGCCAGGAGGACCAGGTGCTACAGATGACACCAGATGTCCCTCAGGGTATCCTGTGCTGCCCCTCTGTTCCTCTGTGATGAGCATCTCTTCCCGGCCTGCAAAGCATTCATGATCAGTGCTGTGCAACACCTATACATCACTTCAAGAATAACTATGGGGAAGAGGCTGGTTTGTTCTGTTTTACCAAACTGCTTTAATCCATCTTCAATTCTGTTCCACAGGCTGATGTTAATTTTTTCACAGAGACTCTTCAGCATACTTAGGTTGTCTTTCCCCAGAAGGCCCTTCTTCTCCATCTCAATGAGAATGTCAAGCATTGTCTGGGTAATCAGAAAGGCAGTTTGTTCTTAGGGCACCTCCATGCTGCCACTGGGAGCGAAGCTGCAGCATGTGCACCAAAGCTTTAATGTACTGACAGCACATGTGGCCCAGAGAGTCAACCCAGCTGAGTGGGAGCTCAGGTGAGACCTCAACTGAGCCAGTTAATCCTAGTTCAACAAAACCTACAACTATACTGTTAAGTACCAACATCTTCTCAAAACATACTCATTTCCTTTCTGTAGCTCAGAGGTGCCAAGATCTAATCAAGATCTAACCCAGGACATCTAACAGTGGTTATACAGGAATGTAACAATATTTTTAATGATTGCTTTCATTCGACTTTCAGTGGCTATTGTGCACTCAAGTGAAACAGAAGAATTACTGCAGTGACCATCTTAAGCACTGGCAAAAAGGGTTTTCTGTCCTTTGGGTCCCTTTTTGCTTCAGAGCAATCTCTACACCATCATGTGAGGTATAGAGATTGCTCTGAAGCAAAAGGGGATCCAAGGGACAGAAACTCATCAGTGAGTGGCAGAGCACAGTGGTCACCCCAAGAATTTACTAGAACAGTTCTCACAGTCTCCCCTCTAAGAAAAGAAGGAAAATCCTCAAAACTTTTATTAGACAAAACAAAGTACCAAGGAATCAGAACTGGGACAGGCTGGGACAACATAAAAGCACAGGATCTGCAAGGCTACTTGTAAATTCCAACTTATTTAACTTAGCCTTGAGAAGACTCTGCTGCTTAGATCTGTATTTTCGGCATTTAAAATAACATATAAAATAATATCCGCAGTGGATCACTTTCTATATTTGATAATGACTGAGAAAAAAAAAGTCTGTTGGCTAAGATAAGTAAATGTGCTTATCAGTTTTTTGTTTATTAAGGCCACTGAGTGTCCTAAGTTCCCTGTGATGCTTGGATGTGTTGGATGTGATGGCCTCTGTGCCTGGCACTCCTGGCATAGCTGGCTGTGACACTGCTGCAAAAGCTTTGCCTGACACCAGCACAAACAAGTCCCCCGTGCAACCAGGGGCACCCCTTTTCTTGTGTTTTCGTCTTAAGAGTGACACCATAAAGAAGAGTGAAGCTCATTCCCTCGTAAGCAACCCAACTGCCTCTATGAATTATAGTAATAATTTTTGAAAAGTATTACAGAGATACTTACAGTCTCACGGGTTAGCTTGCTTTTTGGCAAATCGTTGGCCAAAAGTAACTTGAAATACATCAGCTCATCTTCGATGACATCTTCATACAGCTGAAAGAGCAAGTATCTAGAAAAAGAAGTGGAGGGAGTTGTTTCATCGTGTTTCCAAGTACAACTCCGTACTATACACCGCTCCTCTTGTCTACTGTCCCCCCAGCACATATTCCCCTTTTTTCCCGTTTGAGATGGAGGACGCGAGGCCCAGGACCGCCTGAAGGGAAACCCTTCAGCCCGGCTGAGCGGAGGTGACGGCTGTCCCGGGCAGAACGAGGCGCGCAGCCGGGCCGGCCCAGCCCGGCGCCCTCACCCACCTGAAGGGCGGCACCCGCGCCCCGCCCGGCGCCCGCAGCTCCCTCTCCACCTGCTCCCGGCTGGAGCCCAGGTGGGCAACCAGGAGGTCGATCCGCCCGATGCGGTAGAGCAGCTCCCTGAGGAAGGCCAGGTCCCCCGGTTCCAGCAAGCCCTTCTCCTGCAGCGCTTCGAACAAGTCGTGAGGGGTCCAGACGGCTTCCAGCCTCCTCCAGGGGACGTGGTCCCGGCAGAGGAACTTCAGCGCCGCCAGCTCGGCCCCGGCCAGCTCGTCGCTGACCGCCAGCAGCCGCCCCCGGGGCAGCTCCATGGCCGCGCCGCAGCCGCGCAAGCCGAAGGGCGGAGCCCGACCCGGGGCGGTGCTTCCTTCTGGATTTAAACTTCCGGAGCGAAATACCTCACAGCTCCTTGGGGAACGGGGTGTATTGGGATCTCTCCGTTCCCAATTCCGCCTGTTCTAGAGCCCATTCTTGAGCAAACCGAACCGGCTAGTGCGGATGCAAAGGTGTCCCTCTGCCCGGGCGTTTCCTGCTGTCGCCTCTCGCTGGTTCCCAGGCTAAACAACTGCGATTTTAATACAAGGAGAAGGAAGCTTTTATAGCACCACTGATTCGCCTTCCTCCTTGCGAGCCTTCTGGGCTGCTGTGAGAAAAGGCAGCACCCTCCCTGCCGGCGTTCGGGCCCGAACGAACAGCCACCAGCCATGGAAAACAGCTCATTTTCCACCCGTCCCACATCTGCTCAGGACGCTTCTGCAACAGGAGCAGGCACTGCGCTGGTGAAGGGCCCTGGGATGCTGCACCACCTCCACTTCACCTTCTGGTGCAGCACCATGGATAGATGTATTTCACAACAGGAGGGGAGAGATTTTACCAACTGGAATTCCATCCTTTTAAAAACTCACTTAATGCTCACTTTGAGCCAGAGAGCAACCCTCAGCACATCACACTATACAATAAAGAACCAATGTTCTTTATCTTTGCTAAGCACTGATTTGAAACCAGCATCCCATTCCCAAAAATCCAGTAAAAAACACTTTAACAATATATTAAACAGAAATCTGTTCATTGTTATCCTAGAAATGCCTTATCAATGTTCAAACCCCTATGCAAGATATTTGGTTACTATATGCATGGTAAGTTGGGTCAAAGGTGGAAAGAATCCAAAAAGCAAGGCACTTTTCAACATCTTGCTATCTTGTTCTAAGGACATATGGATCCATCTTTGCACTCACATACCTGGACAAATCAGGCCTAAACACGAAGTGGCTACACATATAAAACTGACATGGAAGACTTAGGCCAAGCTCAGGAGATGTGTCCAGGATGACATGCCATGTGTGGCTGGCATCCACAAGAGCCAGCCATGTTTATGGCCTGAGGAGTTCCAGTGGCTGTCAATAACAGAACAGAGTGACAAGAAAAGACACACTTGCAGAAAGGACACACAGAATGAATGAATTCCCAAAGATCTCACTTATATTTCTTAGCACATTGCAAAGAAGTCATTGAAGATTAAACATGCTATTCTCTGTTCATAATTTGAAATAGCTCTAGTTGAAAAGAGGCAGGTATGAATAACTTCAGCGAGAATATGCCTACGTTTTTAGGGGTCAGAATAAAAAGGCTGAACACTCAACACTACTGGTAAACTGAAAGAATAGGTAACAAAATGTGAATGACTGGGCAAGGACTCGTGCCCCTGGACAGCATTATTTCTTCTTTAGCTAACAGCTCAACTCTTACAAGTGTTTTCCTTTTCAAATAGCACCACTCTGATCTTGCCTACTTTCAGTTTTTCTTTCCTATCAGACTTCTGGCCCCACTTTCTGGTGGCAGTGCTTCTGCTGTCTGAAAACAAAATAGAATTAAGTGCCAGGCTTTTAACTGGATTTGGCCTCCCAGCCATGAGCTGGTAGGAAAGAAAAGGCAAAGTAAAAACAAAGCTGAGGGCCTTCACAGAGAAAAAGTAATTGCCACTCACTGTTGTCTAGCTTGTACTAGAGAGAAAAAACAGTCAGGAAATTGCACAACCGACTTCCTTCTTACCTCTCAGCTCTGTGGGAGGGATACAAATATGTGCAAAAACCCACCAGCCACACTTTGCTCAGAATGCAAAACTCAAAATGTGTTTTCTCCTTGCCTGGTTGCTGCATGACCTACATATAAATTCACAGTATGGCTGTTCTGTGGTTCTTTAAAGGATTTTGATTGGGTTTTCTCTTCCTCCTAGTAGGTCTTCATCCACAAGTGATAATGGTATACTATGGAGGTAGCTGGATTTTAACAGGCAGAACAAAATACCAAATCACTTAATTTAAATCACTGGGTGTGACTGATCAGCACCCTCTATAGACCCCCCTCCCCCCTTCCAGTGAAGGACAGCTCAGAGGAGAAGGACAAAAAACCCCACACCATCTCAGGGAAGAACAGGTAATACGGAAAGTCTAATTTACCTCAACATCAGGATTGGAGAGTGACCTTAATTTTAGAGGAGACATTTGCATCTGTGAATCATCAGGTACCCCAAGACAATTAACAAGGAATAATTCCTTCTTGAGCAAGCCAGACCACCATGGAGGGTGTGGATAAGTGGCTGACCCCAACCCAACATAAAAGTATAAAACCTGGACAACTGATAAAACATTTAAAGTTTGAAAAGAACAATGGGCTTGAGCCGGCTTCCACCCACGTTCCACCATGACTGGGAATGTCCAGGTCATGACAGATAGCACACCTATGTAGCTGTCTTACCCTACCAAATCAAAATCCTGTGTATCCCCAAAGATACCAAATAATTAAATTTGATATCCAATTCTGTCTCATGTAGAATAGCTGAAAGAACTTGGTCTGAGTGTATTGAACTCTTACACAGAAATATGCGAAACAGAAATGCTGTAGATGTACAACTTCACTTCTGCAGCTGCTGCCACCTTCCAGCAAGTTTCTCATAGAGGAAGCAGTTACTGAATTGTCCTACTGGCATCAGCTGCCATTATCATGACAGTCCTGAACTTATTCTTTCCTACCATCTCTCCAGCTGCTGCCCCTTGGGGTGGCTGCCAACAAATACTCCAACAAGAACAAAATTACTTCTGTGGGGTAAAAGTGTTTGTCATGCTGACTGTCCCTCAGAAAGCTCATCCAAGAGAGAAACACACCGCAAACTGAGGTGATATAAAAACCAAGAGAATTTATTCAAACAGAAACATGATTACAGAACTTCTTTCCAGTATTCCACATTCATTCAAGACACTGTGCTCTGAGAACTCTGAGAAATAGCAAAGTGAGAACTTTTATTATTGAAAAACTTACACAGTTGGGCTGTTTATTCAAGCAGATGATTGACATAAACCAAATATTTAGACGAAAAGAACCAAACTAACATAATCATGGTGTTTTGATCCTTCTGGAGCAAGATGTTATTTTTCATGAACATTTGTAGCTTCCAAAGACAGACGATTCACCTCTGGGTAAGGCAGTTACAACCTAACACACGCTTGGGAATGCATCCAGCTTTCTGAATCTGTTTTTTTTTTGCAGATTTTAGGGACCTCACTCAGACACAAATGGGACTTTATTGACAATTCCAATAACTTTTACAGTACTACTTGGAAGTCATTTCTCACTTGAAACCCAGATTGAACATACTCCACTGCTTCTGCATGAAAAAAAGCATGATGATTTGTAGTTTTCCACATCCTTACCCGACTCTTACAGATCCAGGTATTGGAAGACTGATTCAATATGGAATTTGAAAAATTTAGGTCCTATGCCTCCGTAAAGGGCTAGGGCTACTACATAGATCCAGATAATTTCTCATGTAAGTTCACTTCTCTGTCAAAGCCCAGATGTCATTCCTAACCGAGTGTATTCTTACTTGTCTGCTTTTCATTGTGGAACTTCAAAGATCAATAGCTTCAGTAGTGTCGATGTTATCTTTGGCATTTGCTTAAATCCTTTCATGTCTTTTGTTGCCACTTCATGGTTCACTTTTGTCAGGATGGTTGTGAGATCCACGCGCCTTGAACAAAAATGAAGAGAAGTTACACTGAGACACATGGTACTTGCAGCTCAGCCAAGATGGTGATGTGTGTTTGCCCCACGAAAGGGGTATGCCAGGGAAGGCTGGTATCTTCCTCACCCTATTGCCACTGAAATTGCACACTCCATTGAATAACCACAGAATTCAGTGTGTTTGGGGGAAATAAAAGCAACCTCCATCTAGCATTGCTCTGGTTACAGCCAGAAGAGGTCGCCAAGATGAAATAAACCTACACATTCTCCATCTCCTGGATGCCATGAGAAAATGATATCTGAAGGGAAATTCTATTTTCTAAATGAAGTTTATGAAGGGATGGGTGGGAGGCAACAATGAAAATTATGCCTGCACAGCACTGGGGGGTTTTGTCTGTGTAATCACTCAACAAATTCACCTCTAGTCAGGTATCACCGGAAGAAAAAAAAATTCTCAGTCAAAAAATGTTAAAAAACACACATACACACGCTTGTTTGTGTGTAACGTTGCAGCATTACAACCCTGGTTTGGTCGCAGGAAAACCAGGGGAAGTCACTTATACTTTGGCTTATCTGTAGAAGACTGACCATGCCCAATTTCAAAATAAATACTGTTCTCCACTGTCCTGAATGGCAAAAGCATTAATTGCACAAATGCAAACCACTGTGTTTCAGCACAGCATGCTTAAAGTATGCACATCTGCAATACTCTAAATGTACAAGAATTAGAAATAGTACTTACTGTGGGCAGAGCAACTTCATGTTCTCACAGAGGGATTGAATGTAAACACTGCCAGTATTAGGACTGCGGTAGCACAGATAGTCCTCCACTGTAGCCATGCCAATCAGAAAATCAGCCCTATCAGGAATGGAAGTCGAAGGTCTAGCATCCACCTCAAGATGTCCACAAGAGTCTGATTCTACTGCAACAGATGGATGACGTTCAGAGCCTTGGCAAGCCTGGATAATGAACACCTTGGGTTTGCCAGCAAGAGAAGGACAATTAGTTCCAGTGAAGCGGGAGACTAAAGCTTCAATATTTACACACTCATCATCAACACCTTTTATTTTGTCTTTTTCACCATGGGAGAAAATGAAGCAAACAAAACAGTCCATATTTCTATGATCTTTCTTGCTGTATTCTTCAACTGTGTCATATATTTCTTTTCCTTCTAGATCCATGTATTCAACTGTCTCAAACTGAAGCCACTTAAAGACCCTCTTCACAGCCTCTGGGGAAAAAGTCAGAAGGAACTTGTTAAACATACACAGTGACAAGGAAGATGCTGAAACATCAGTGTCTTTGTAGTAGATCAGATACTAGCAGAACTGTTCAGATCCCATCAGTAAAATCACCTGACTGGCTCTTAGCCTGCCAAATCCTATTAGAAAAACCCAAATGCCTAACTTGCCTAATTTTATTTTTTTTAAACACAACTGGGTTAAGTATCATGCTGTCTAACACAAAAACAGATTTTAGATTCTATGTTGTATTGGTACAAATTAGTGAAGTTTACTGTGTTAACCCAAGCTTTAACTATGCATTGCATAGTAGTCTCAGATGCCTAAGAACAACACTTGGCAAGTTGAAAGAAGTGCCACCTCTTTCGAATGACAAATCCTGCCACTCTTAAATGAAGTAGGTCCCTCATTCTGTGCGAGTGGTTGATGCAGCAAGAAGGGAATCAGAGTAGCCTGCTCACAAATGCTAGGAAGACTTTTCAGCAAATGGTGGCCTAATTGTTGTATGGGCAGAGAGGAAGTACCTGGGAAGAAAGCACCTTGTAAATGGCTGGATGGAGTTAAAATATCTGTGACGTGTCCTTTCAGGAACCTGACTTTACTTTTTTATTCTTGTTTATCTTAAGAGTGATTGCAGAAAGACAGGCTTTAAGGAAAGTTACAGAGCATTTATTTGAGCACTTGAATCTTAAAAGTGATTGCAGAAAGACAGGCTTTAAGGAAAGTTACAGAGCATTTATTTGAGCACTGAAGAGAAATTGAGGACTTAAAATATTTTTCTAAGCTAAGAACTGAAAACAATCAAGAACTGGAAAGATGGAATAATAATCACTTTTTCTCTAGTTGTACATAAAACAAATTAAGACAATACATTTTTCCTAGAACAAAAAGTAGATCCTTCTTTAAGCCATCAGCTAAATGCTGGAAATTATATATTTCCATTTGATACCATGACTGTCAGTCCAGTCTCTGGAAGCCAAAGAGTACCATGGACATGATTCTTCTTCACAGCAAAGATTAGATTATTGTTTTTGAGAATTATCAGAGGAAAAAACCCAAACCAGTAATTGAATTTAAAAAGTACTTACCTCCATCTTGCAATGTTCCCTCTCTATTGTGATGTGGATTTTTAAAAATGTGGTTGTTAATAATTAAGCAGTAACCATGGGGGTTATTTTTCATCTTATATATTTTCCCATACTGCAGAAACAAAACAAACAAACAAAAAACAGGTAGGAAAGCAAAGCCAGACATTCAAAAGAAAAATACACTATATACAGATTGCTGGTCCATCATTATCTAAGCACAAAAGAAAATCACAAAGACTAAGAAACAAAAAAGGAAAAGCCTAAGGGTACAATTTAGCTACAGAGGACAGAAATCTGCATTGTCTCCCTGAACCCCTTCTCCTCTGTCTCTTCGGTCAGGATATGATTTTGACATGGGATAAAGGATCCAGAAACACAAATTTGCATATGCATTGGAAAAGTTCCTGCACCCCACCATTTCCTCTGAGGGTCCTTGTGCAATTCCAGTGAGGTAGGGGGTTCTGCTATTCCCTTCACATCTGTTCAGGAGTATCCTGGCCAGGACTTTAATGTCCCAGCTCCATTATCATTAAGATTGTTTTCTTCACTCAACTGTTTGTTCATATCTTGCTTAAAAGGTTGCTGACAATCAGGTCCCCACAAAGAAGGCTCGGTCTTGTCTGGAAAATAAGAATTGTTCCAAAGCCTACCCCTCCATCTTGGCTGTTCCACCTGCTTAGTGTTATGAATTTATGTTCCCTCTCCCAGGAGATGGATAAATACTTTAAAGGTACTCTTGAGGCATTTCTCACCTGTTTTGCTGCCTCCCCCTCTGCTCCTTGTTCCTCTGGAAACACAGACACAGACACAGGATAGCGGACTTCTTCCCTAGAATACTTTGCTAAGAAGGAGAAGATAAACAAACATTTCAAAACCACAAGGATAAATCTTCCACTGTGCATATTTCAACACTCAAAAAGCCAGAACAAGGAGTGAGGTGCAGGGAGTTTTCACAGCTGTGAGACACCAGCATTTTGTAGAGCTGGGCCAAGCTTGGCTCCAGTTTCCCAGACTACTGGTTGTTATAGAAGCCATGCAGGGCTGTGCTCCGTTGTTTCTCTGCTCCTCTGCTCTTTTACTGGTGGCAAGATACAGATAATGAAAGGTTAACTGTGAATGGTCATCCCAGGCAAGAGTCATCCCAGGCAAGCCATTCACCAGCCTCTCAACTGTGGGATATAGAAGTGAAAGAGGAGACCCATTTCTGTACAATAGTAAAAAATGCTGGTCCATTTACTTCTGAGGCTACTGTCCCTTCTCCAGAGAACTTTACTGTGTGAGTGGATGCTAGGATGCAAAATACCAGCATAATGAAAGATCTCCTCAGAGCACTTCTCTGAATACAAATTTCTGAAAAAAGTAAAGAAATCATCAAATCCACGACTCTAACCAAGGACACAAAATCACAGTACTCATTTTACAAGTCACAAAAACGAGTTTAAATTAAATTTAATTGTCAGGGCTCTACAAAACATGCTTTTTTTAATTCTACTTATCAAGAGGAAAAGATAATAGCGATACTGCTAGAGAGCTATTCCCCAACACAGAACTTGCTTGGCAATGGCCTACCTTAGCAATTATCTTCTGCTCTTTTAGAGACACCAGCAGAGCAGAGCAGCACAAAGACATGCAGGGAGCACTGCTGGGTAGCTCTGTAGGGTACTGCATGGATTGTTTAAATGTTTCTGAGGAAACTCACGACCTGAGTCCTTCAGAAGGAAGTTGCTATTGAGTGAGACATCCTGTTTCCCAAAGAACACCCAGCTGTGGTACCAGAAAGCACCACCTCAGCTGCAGCAGCCAGGATATACATCTAGTCCTTGAAATTTCCCATCTGGTTACAGAAAGTTACACTTTAGCCAAGTGACTGGTTTTCGGGGACTTCACTTTGACTGAGAGCAAAGGGCCTGGATGACAGGAGATAGTGCTGACAATCTCCCAACACAAGTTTCCCTAAGTCATCTGGCACTTCCTGTCTCTTGCAGTGACTCGGAAGTTATGCTGGTCCAAAACCAGCACTTTTTCCTGAACAGATAAATTGCATTTAAGGCAAAGAGAAGGCAGAAGAAGGCCGTTTACAAGGGACAGAACATACTTCAAGGATAGATACAAAAATCCATGATGGGATAATGAAGTAGCAGAAAACTTCAGAAATCAGAGTCCTCCAGAGCCATTCTGCCTGACCTAGGGTACCATAAGGTCTCTTCCTTTTTACTGGACTTCTAAGCTGCCAAGGATGAAGGTATAAAACCCGCAAAAGGCCCCAGATCTGTTCTTAAACAGCTTAAATAAATTTACCTCTTTTTTTTTCTTCATAGGCATCAATTTTTTTCTTTAAGTCAGCTCTAAATCCCTGAAATATATCTTTCAGCACTGTCAGGTTATCTTCCTCAATTATCCCATTTATTTCCATTTCCATAAAGACCTGCAACATTGACTGGTAAAACAAAAACACATGAACCAAACTCATCCAGTGACCTTTGATAACCACAGTATCAGGCAGCTCTGCAACAGGGCAGAAGACAACATCCTCATTCCCAGAGACTTCTGCAGCAGGGCAGAAGACAACATCCTCATTCCCAGGGACCAGCTAAAGACCTATTACTTTTTCCTCCAAAACTCATTAAAGCAAGGATCAAGATGCAATGCAACCGAATAAACCCATCGTCACTAAGGTTAAAGCAGGACAATTAGAAATTGCCTATAACTAGGCTATCCTGCTTTTTTTCAGCAGTACAAAGCACTGATGAGGATAACATAACATCCTGTTGTGCCTTTGTGTTCTGATGAAGTGCTGCTAAATTCTTTAGCTATGCCATTTTCCATCACAGGAAAGTTGTTCGGTACTAATTTTGTTTATTAAAGCTCCATTGTCCACCAAGTTGGAGGTAAATCTGCTAATTTTCCTCTAAGTGCCACAATACAAATAGGACTTTCAAGAAAGGTTCTTAATAACACCAAGCATTTTTATAACACAGCTCATTACAAATATTAAACTAGCTCACTCAACCTCTTACTACTTTTGGGGAAACTTAACAGTATGTTGTTACTCCAAATTATAATAAATAAGAAAATATACCCATTGACACATAAAAATTTGTGACTCAACTCACATTAGAACTTGATTTTCTGTCTCCAAAACATTGTTTTTCCTTTAGTGAACATCACTCTTTTTAGGTTTAGCATATTTCTTATAAAGACATTTGTCTTATAAATGCCAAGCAAAGATTAAAAGAAGAGCATGATGGATTTTGCAAGAAGATATGATTAAAGAGACAGCTGGTGGAGAAAAAATAGAATCAGGAGAGAAAAAAAGGCAAAGATACAATGCAAAAAATAAGGAACCATTCTTTCACACAGCAGTTATTAGCTAACATCACAATTTTTTCAAACCAGATTTTCATTAGAGCAGACTTTCTCTTTCTTTCCCTTTCCTCCCTTCTTACAAGAACTAGAGGACTCTGAACTAGCCTTGCAAAAAACTTCTCAAGACTACTTTTCATACAGCATTTTCCTGGAGCTTGCTCTTTAGTAGTGGTCCTCGGAGCAGGAACTTCACTTTTTGGACATTTTCTGAAGTCAAATCCTCTGCAATTTCATACAGCAGTTGCCTGGCAATAAACAATAGAGAGACCTTCAAGAAAGAAGTAAACACCACAATTAAACATTTGAACTGCAAAATGTAAAACTCACAATGGCAGGAATTCGTGTGTAATAAACACAGTTATGCTGGGATATTCACAAGACAAAAGTGCAGAGAGAAGAGACAGTTGACACTGAACTGTTGTAATGTGCATGCTGCCGTGCCTACCTGTAATCTGACACGTGTGCCCTGCCCGGGAGCCGCAGCTCCCTCTCCATCTCCTCCCGGCTGGAGCCCAGGTGGGCAGACAGGAGGTCGATCCGACGGATCCGGTAGAGCAGCTCCTTCAGGAAGAACAGGTTCCCTGCCTCAATCATGTCTCTCTCCTGCAGAACTTCGAAGAAGGCCTTGGGCTCACGGATGGTTTCCAGCGTCCCCTTGGCGACATAGTCCAGGCTGAGGAATTTAAGAGCTGACAGTTCATCTGTCACCAAAGCCTCAGAAACTTCAAAAAGCAGTTTGCGGAACTCCGTACTCATTTCACATCAGGATTTGGATCTAAACACAAACAGCAGTTGATTTAATTTGTCAGTAAGTAAGTGCAACAACATGATTTATGTAACAGGTATCACATCACGTACAATAGCCCAAAATGAATACATGCAGTCAGAAGTATTTCCATAGAGAGGGGCTGTCTTGCTATCATAGCTTTGATGCTTAACTCCTTCAGTTCTCTGGACTTTACAAAGGATATTGAAACCTCTGTACTAAGTGACATTAGCAGAGAAAGTCATAGATTATTCTTGCTTCCTATGGTGTGTCTAGACAGTGGGGAGTACCAATGTATAGGATGTAAAAGCCTGGCAGGCTGCTGCTGGTTTTCTTCGGGTTTGAGGTTTTTGAAGTTTGCTATCATTTGGGAGAAACAGCCACTTGCCAGTCTGAAATATAGACTATGTAATAAATGAGACTGCCAAATTTTACACCATAACAGAACTGAGAGTCCACATAAGTATAGTTACTCTAAGCTATCTGGCTTCTCCTTTCTTTTCATACTGCTTCTGGCCAGCTTACCCAAAGCACCTCTTCCTGGTTTGGTTTATCTGCATCAAGTAAACTCAGTTCCCAGCTCTCAATGAATTTGTAATATTAAAAGCAAATACAGATCATGTCATCCCTTTTACAAAGGCCCATGAAGAATTCTTATCAAACTAGCTGTTTCACTGAGCATAGAATATCACCTCCCTTCTCCTCCACTTTCTCCATCAGCTTTAGAAATAATTAGCTTGGCTTATGGATTCAACTTTTGAGCACAAGAGGAAGTTAGAAAATTCCAAGCCTTCCAGCTATCCCCTCTGACACTGAAGGGACCTAGCTCTGCTGACACCATGGGTATGTTGGTGTCTGTTACAAACTCTTTTCAAACTGAACAAAGACACTGGACATGTGTCAGGAAGTCTCATTTTTTGACTGTACCATCTTCTTAACTGCAGCAACCAGCCCAGCCTGATATTTAAATTCAAAAGGTATTGGCTAACCTGCCCTTAAATTTATACAATACACTCCCACAAGAGGGGAGGCTAACAAGCCCTTAATTTTGCACAGTACACTTCACAAATCCCACAACAAACTCCTCAAAAGGTGCTGGCTCCTGAGCCACAAAAATCTCCACAAGCTCCTCCCCCCCACAACAAACTTCAAAATAGGATATGGGGTAAAAGATTATAGCTGTGAAAGCCAAGAAAGAGAAGAAAGCAAAGAATATCCCCAGTCCTTAGATTCTGTGTTGATGCTGCCAAATGGATAGTCTGGAGATGGAGAGAGTACAGAGAGGGCATAAAGGAGGGCAGGGCTGTGTGCCCAATCTGCCCAGTCCGTGTCCTGCTGGAGTTACCCTGGTGCATGGCCATTATCTAAATTAGACTCATGTGTTTTGTTCACGTGTGCACTGACACCTTTTCCCCAGAAGGGAGCTGGGCTGGGGATGGAGCACAAATCTCAGGGTGGAGCAGGGAGCTGGCTCAGCCCAGTGCTGCCCCACTGCCTCAGGACCCTCTCCCCTGATCACACCTCTCCTGCAGCAATGCTCAGCATGCTTGAGACAAATCAGCCTACAGCTGGCACTTAACAACCTGTCTCCTCTTCCTTCTAGTAGGATACCCATTTGCCACTTTACTTTCTCTGCCCAAGGTGTCAGACGCCTGGGAATCTCTGAAGAGAAACTATATAAATGCATTCAGAACAGGTCTCTTGTCTTACAGACACTGGCAATGGGAGACAGAAAAGGCAACAATGACAAAAGAAAATTTCCTACTCCTGCACTACTGGAATACTGCAATCCTTTTTACTTACTGCTACTGCAGATCTTTCAGTAACTACCCCAAGGCAGTCCAGCTGACTAACTGGAAATAATAATTAGCAAACAATTGTATTCTGCTCTCCTCCAAGGACCACTCAAGAGCAAAGGAGCTTTTTGTAGCAAGCCCTTGGTCAGTGTTGTGTGGGTTAGCAAGAGTGAATGTACAAGTGAATCTAGTAAATGTATAACTGAATCTTAAACCTTTGCATTTCAAGTAAACTGATAAACAGTGAAACACGTTGTGACACAGCACGTCCAATTTGTGTTCTGCCCCAAAATACTGTTTTCTTTAAATCCACTCAAACCAAACTTTTAAACAGGCAAGAATCCATGTCCTTCAGCCCATATAAGCCAGTAGTATCTTAATGTGCTTAACCTCAATGATTACTTGACTTTATATTTCTATAACTACAAAGGAAAGAATAATATTTTCTTGGGAGGTAGTTATGAAGTTATCTTCTTTCTCACATAAATCATGCCTTTCATTTATGATACAAGAGATATTGCTTATAGAAGCAAATCTTTCTTGTAAAGAGAATTTTCATTTTATTTCTCAAAGGCTGTAAGTTTCAAACCCATCAAGTTATTGCAGTTAGAACAGATGTGCCACCTATATGTTACATTAAAGTCTGTCTGTAATTACAGGGAGCACAATTAAAACAATATTTAAGTGCCACTGTCTTTTTCTCCAGTTTGCTAACTTAAAGGCACAACTGATACCAGTAAAAATAATATTAATTGTAGTAGTAATTTTAAATCACTTACATGGGAGAACAACTCTGAACAAAGTGAGACAGCCAATCTCTAAAGTTCCAGGAAAAGTCTGCCTTTTTTACAATACAGTATTATCACATGACTTCCAAGAAATATGTTACAATAACATAGATAAAATGCTAAAAAAGGAATAAAATGCTAATAAAGCAGGCGATCCCTACTTCAGCTACTTCCATTTTCAGAAAACTGATTATTTCAGAATTTGTGAGAAAAAAATAGTAAACAAGCCATGAAGTAATCAGGTTCTGCTCTTGTTTTACGGCCACAACTAAGCAGCATACCTAGTGCTTTCTAGCATAAGCACAGCTCAGCACTTCTGCTTTCATACACAAATCCTAATTAATAACCAGAGACGGCTGAATCTACATATTATCATTTAAAATATCTCAATCCCACTTCTCTGCTATACCACAAGATCTGTCATGACTTACCCCCTTTCTCTGAAGTCCCTCTCCAACTCACTCCAGTTTATTTTTAACAGGAAGATATTTTTTAAATTTAAAATAAACCCAACTATTAGCACCAAATTCAGTAACAGCACTCAGTAAATGCAGGGAAATCGACAACTGAACAGTCTTCTGAAATTATTTATGCAATATACTTCCCCATTTAGAGGAGAATTTGAACATAATTAACTTCTTACATCTTCACTCTCTTTAAAGTAAAGAATTCAGCCTTCAATGAAAAGACTTCCAGCATGCAAGTCGCTGAAATCTTCCATGAAGCAGGAAATGAAACAGCACAAAGTATGGCTACCAAGACTCAGTAGACCCTCACAGCAGAATTATGAAGTGAGTTAGGAGTGCTGAAATTTGTTAAAATTTTGCAATGAAAACAGTCATTCATGGATTTCAACCTATCTATCTTTACAAACTCAAAACTATACCGCATCCGTTGATAGAATGAGGTGTATAAATTCCTTCCAAAAGGCACACCCTAGAAACAGATCAGAAAACCTTGTTTCGCAGGCAGGAATTGCTCCACCATCCAAAGGCTGGGAACAGCACAGAGGAACACCACAAGTACTTTTTCATCTTCAGGTCCAAAATGTTTTTCTCCATGCCATTCCAAGTCTCAGCATCTCTTTCCCTCCATAATTTCTTCTGTGTCTTACCTGAACCAGGACTTCAGTTGCAGTCTGAAAGAGCACCCGTGCCGTGATATGCACTATGACGGACAGATAATGGCTTCTCCTCAGTCAGCAGCTTGAAGTTCCACCCCTTTTGGCACTATTAGTTTCACTTTTGATTTCTTCCTCTCGGCCTCCCTGGAAAAGTTAGTGTCCTTTTGTTTAATTAGTCTCTCTCATTTCCCTCAGCTCCCCTGCACTCTGGTTTCCTCCAGAACTGTCTCAGTGACCCAATCTTTTCCTTGTACAGCCTGCCAAAACTTCATCTCCCTAGAAAGGGTGATCTTGAGGAAGAAAAACTGCTGCAGCTCCTGCCTGCTCAGCAACTGGAACAACTATCACCTGCCCTGGCACAGGGCGGGACACACAGCTCCTGCACAAAAACGACACGAGGGACAGGAGACCCACTTTAGGATCATGATCTTGCCAAGACAGCAACTTCCCCAGAAGACTTTTTACACTAGTTCCACTTAAATCTGTCTATGCAGGGGCTGCACAAGACACAGCCCTTCCGTAATTCTGTAGGTGGAGAATGGGTGCTACCAGTAAGCCTCAACAGCAACCGACCACATTTCTTTGTGTTTGTGACCAGTATCTTTGTGGCACAGCTCTGTGTCACTGGATACAGGAAAGGTGCACAGTGTGTACAGCAAGGACTGATGAATAGCTGAGTAGTACAAAACCAACCCACTCTCCCCAAGAGTTTCAAACTTCCATCTCACAACACCCTGCAGGAGATCACACAGAAATGCCAAAGATGGCAGCTGCAGCTCCAGTTCCAGCATGCCTTTGGTACTGACAAGTACCACTGCATGCACCAGGTATTACACTGTGCAGCCACATGAACACAGCCCTCAACACACACAGGTGAAATACACTGAATAGTCCACATCAGGATAGCGTAAACTCTGCTTAAACAAACTTCTTATGAGCAAGGGAGACTTTACCAATCTCACACTCCACAAGGGTGGATCCCTGCCCCCATGGAACTCAAGGCTCAGTAAGCTCAGACTCTTCTGACTGCCTTTACCTATCTATGATTTCACTGGAGATTACCCAGTGGAGATTACCCAGTGATTACCGAGGCAGAAGTCTCTACAGAAAAAGAAAAAGAGCATGATAGCATTCCCTGTCTACCAAACTAAAAATGAAAACAAGATCCCACAAAACTAAGTCAGTGGTTACTCCAGACTGATAAAAATTTGTTTCCTAAACATACAAAATGAGTGCATCAATTCTGAACAGTAACTGCAAGTCAGAAACATCACAATTCCATCCCAGTGTTATATATTCCACTAAAGGATGAAACATTTTTCTTATCTGTGGCATAAATGTGACTTCAAGTGTGGCAGTCATGCCAACTCAGAAGACTTAAAATGCAAAGGGTATTAAAATGCAATACCACTTCATTATCATAAAGGGGCCATCATGTTTTGGAAAACTGGCTGCATTTCAATATGCTCTGCATGATGCAAAATTCCCCTCCTAAAAATAGTGCTAGCTATAAATTGCACTCAATAGCACTAGACAGTACTCTTTCCTATCTTCACCTTAAGGTATTGCTAATCTTATATAACAATGAGTTATATGTATATAACAATGAGCATTTTGATGAAGTTTCACTTCAGCTTAAACCCTAAAGCAGTTAAAACCTCACTGATTCATGAAGCCCAACAAAGAGCAGGAATCAGTCAGAAACAAGGACAAACCCTTACCCCAATACAAAATGTTTATCTCACTAAGCTCTTAAAAAGTATGAATTTAATGTAATAACAAACAGGAAAGACACAGGCATATGTAGTAAGTGTTCATAACAAAACGACATGGCATTATTTCAGTTAACTCTCAAAATCCTGTCAGCAGCTCAGTCCATAGGAGCCTTCACAAATCGGTTGCATTTTAGATCCTAAACCAACAAATGATAATTTAAAACTGCAATGCTTAACAAAGTTAATCTGACTGCTGTATTTCAGAGCATGCAAATCTTCTACCATAAATTTTCTCAGAAGTGATGGGGAAATAACATTTCACAAGGTTTCACAGAGGGAATAATAAGCAGCATTTTGGCTTTACTCCGTTTTGGAAAACTTCATTGTACTTGAAGCTTATGCTACACATTTGAGGGCACTGTGGAACAAATTGCTGATTTCAGTTGGAAACTGGTTCTTTATTAAGTTAAATGTAATTTTCATTAGAGATTGAAGAAATCCTTTTCCACTTACTACTTAAGGTTTTGTCTCTTCATTCCCACTTTTTTCTCTCTATAAACATAGCTAGTGGATTTAGAAACAGGATTTAAAATTGTTAACCTGCAAAACAAAACCTGAGGAATCTAAACCAGACCATTAACAATCCTGGTTTAAATATGAAAGCTTACATGCAATCCCTATGCTGTGAGGAACAACCTATTGTATCTGCAGCCTGTGCAGGTAAAAAAATGTTTAGCATGAGTTTCTCAGTGGTTTTTCCAACACTGATAACTCTGAATATAGAGACGATGTAAATAGCTGGCACATTGATTGTTTTAATTGTGTCTCCTCCAGTTTCACAGTTTGTTTGACAAAAAATTTATAAGGCCTTGCATCGAAGCTAACAGATTCTCTAAGTTTTGGCCAAGTATCTAAAAATAGGTAGTGTGATGAACTTCATTTAAATGAGATGATAAAATTTTGTTTATTAAAAGCACTGATATTGCTCTGAAGGAGGAGGGGCCATAGGTATTGGGAATATAAATTTTCTTCTTAAGGTATATGCTGGTTGGGGCATTTGCTTCTTTGTCCCTGAAGGGCTATCACGTCTGGCCACATCTTCATTAACTTCTGTAAGAATTGACAAAATATCTTCACCCCTACAGCCAGAAGGAGAGCAAAAAAAAAAAAGAAATTAGTTATTAGTGAGCAGATGGCAATCCACTTAGCATCTCCCTGATCAGCCAGAAGATAGAGTATGAACATTTAAAACACAAAAAAGAAAATACATACTTTTCTCCAAATTTCTCTTTTGTCCTTATTTGAGTCATACTAAAAACAAAATACCTTTTCTTGCTGTCTTGCTTAATTCGATCAATAAAGAAAAACAGTGGAATAAAATATTTTAACCTGTCATTCAATAAACTGTGCTATCTTAAATATTATAGATGTGAGGTTTTGAGTGTTTTTGCACAATAAACTTCACATTCTACAGTACATATATGGTACTAGCAGAGTTAATGTAAATTAATCAGTGTGAAATCATCACTTCAACTAATTCCATCTACCTTAGAACATGAGTGGGTGTTCCTAGATAAACTACCTTTGGAGAAGAAAAATTTAATCAGAGCACTAAGCCAAGTATTTACCTTGGTACCAACAATTGCAGCTTGCTGCAGAGGGCCTGAATGTACCAACTGCCCTCTTCCATGTGCCGGAAAGAGACATATCCATCAACTGTGGCCATGCCTAGGAGGAAATCAGCCTCTTCAGGAATGCTTTCAGAAAGAAAAACTCTCTCTTGCATGGAAGACGCGTCAGGAGTTGGTCCATCAGTAACAACATAGACAGGACACTGTATCTTGTCACCCTGGCATGCTTGGATAAAGAAGAGTTTGGGTTTTGCAGCCAGCTGGGGACATTGTTTGGCAGTGAAGTGGGATGTAAGCACACGGATTGACACAAGTTTTTCATCTGTCCCATAGATTGCTCCTGACTTTCCATGAGATAGAATACAACATATAAAACAGTTCCTGTCTTTGTGATCTGGCACACGCTGCCAAGTTTCCATGAGATTGATAATCTCCCCAGACGTCAGATCTGTGTAAGTCCTCACATCCATACCAAGCCATGTGAATACTCTCTCCAGTTGCTCTGTAAATAAATAAAAGACAAAAGGAAAATTTGAGGCAAGAGAAAAACATTTTATGAAGTCACCATGCAAGCTAATCTGGGAGGGGGAAAGACCTTACACCCTGACACTTCTGCAGATTCTTCCTCATACTAGTGCCAACTAAAGGTTAACTGGACTAAAAAAGGATGGCATCAGCTCAAACACAGAGTTCCTGGATTTTTCTAGACAAGCTTCAGAAAATAGTGCATACATTGTCATTGTAAGTGAGCATGCAAATGACACTTGAAAACAGAAAGAATCTGCCCTTCCCCAGTTTCAGAAAAGATCTTGCAAAACCTTTCTCACATCATTATTTTCCAGTTGCAGTTTTGACTATTCATAAGAGATAAATAGAGGAAACAGAACCAAGTAAGAAGTACGCACAGAGTTGCTTCATTACACATTTTTGCATTATATTAGATAGAATGATGGTTTAATTTAGTTTAGTTTTAGTTCTTTACTATAGCTGTAGATAAAGGATAAGTAAAAAGTGATTCTTAAAATTATTCAAGAATAATCCAACAGAAAAACCCTGTGGTTACTTGTCCTTTATCCTCTCCTCCCCCATGATAAACAAATGACATAATTTAACACATATCAAGCATTTTACTCTTTTTGAATATTAACTAACCATAGACAATAAAATATAGGGCAGTACTACACAATCAACTCACCTGGAGAAACAGAGATCCTCCAAAAATCTCACTTCAGTAACTTACCAGCATCTTTGCAAGAACCCTTCCTCTGAGAACTATTGAAGTTAACATTATTAATAATGAGACAAAATCCTCTGTGTGGCCCATCCATTTTGTAGCTTTTCATAGTCTGTAGAAAGGAGAAGAAAAAAGCTTACAGTTTCAATGGATTTATTCAACTTACTCATATTTCCTTAACATGTCTCAAAATTGTCAGCCAGGATTTAGAGGCACCTAAGACTGTGGGCTATTTTACCATCTGGAACTCAATCGTGCCTCCCTCTGTGCAAAAACATCAGTGAAACTCCAAGCACACTGTCACCATCCTATCAAACTGCAGAAGGATTTAGCATCTGGGTTCTCATCTGTATGCAAAAGGCAGGATTCAGCAGCCAAACTGTGCCATCTGAGTTGGTGATGGGGACAGAAGACCCCAGCATTCCAATGTCAAAACAGTGTTTTAGCTTCATGGCAGAGGGGTCACACTGAAGCTATAGGAAGTTAGACATCTGAGTTGGCTTTTTTTGAGAACAGTAATAAATACCTGGAGTAGGTGATTCATACTGATGCAAGCAGAACAGAAATCTCAGAAGTGCAAAAACCTATCACACTACAAGTTTTTTGGTTAAGATTTAAAATTACCTCCCACTTTTGGAAAAAAAAAAAAAATTTAAAGCTGAAAAGAACCAAAACTTCAAGTACCATGTATTTAAGTCCAACCTTGGCATAAAAAAACTCCATCCACTGGAGTCCCTTCCTCCTCACTAGAGAGCAATACACACCTCCTTTTGTGCATTTTATTAGGACAAAATGAAGGCAGCACTCCAGGTTCCTTCAACAGCTTTGCAGCAGTATGAACATCAGGTTATGAAAAGATGTTACAGCACAAAACTTCAAGAAATTAAATAGCTATAAACAAATGGAGCAACTTGCTCCTTCAATATCTATGGTCATAACAAAGAAAAGGCCAGAGAGAGAATTCAGTGGTTTCACTGCTATGGTTTAGGAGTGCACATAAGGCCTCTAAGAAGGGATTTCACAAAAGAGATCTTTTCTCATGTACCAAGACCTCTGCAATAGCTTACTAAAAACTCTTGCCTCCTTTTAATCCTTCTAACAAGGGCTTTGCATTCTACCCCTTATGACTTCAAATTTCAAGATGCCCTGAGACCTTTTCTAAACTAGATGCAAAAAGTGAGAACTGTGAAGCTCCATTTGTCCCTTTCACATCCCACTGCCATCTCCAAAATGCACAACTTAGACAAATGGAAAATGTTTTGCCTTTTTCAGGAAGATAAGCACATGCACTGACGTGTGAATAACTTCAGAAGTATTATGTCCATTTTGCCTACAACGCACCTGTCAATATTGCTAAATTTCTAGCCTCCAAGGTTACAAATATCCTTTGAAACATCCAAAATTATTAGTCAAGGAACTTTATGAGACATACAGATATCTCACAAGTCCTTGCATGATGAATGTCATACAAGACAGGATGAAAACCTCACACCTCCAGGTATTCAAAAACTATTTAAGAGATTGTCTCAAACCTTGGATTCATTTTCTACATTGCTGAATTCTCCACGCAGCTCCAGGTTTACTTCAGGGAAGCCTTGTGTAAAATTAGCAGCCTTGTTATCTAGAAAAAAACCCCAGCATAGATATTTATGAAGATAAGTCAAATATTTGTGGATGCAGCAAAAAGGAGTTTAGTTACAATACATCACTTTTTGCATCTGAAATACTGTTTCACTGAAAAGAATAATTCTTCCACACAAGATAGCATGATCATGTTCAGTAGATCTATTCTGAACATTTTTTGGTTATTTTTATTGTATTTATTTTTGTGACACAGGAAAGCCTTCTATTTGTATCAATATTGCAAAAAGATACCCATGGTACAAAGATAGATTCTCCCCAAGACATTCAAATTAATTTTTCATCTTGCTATCAGCTTAGAAATTACCTGTATTTAAGAAGAATCTGCATTCTTACTACTGAAATTTATATTTTTTGTTTATTTTCTCCTGAATCAGTAATCTCTTTTTAAAATTTAAAATCAAAAATCATCTGTATGCTCATAGCCCATGTATCAGACACACATGCACACAGAGTTTGTCTTGCCAGCCTCTTAGCAGGCAATTGCCTTTATGTAGTGCACATTCACAGATTAGAAAGTGCCTTTTACAGGACAGTTGTCATCATCTCAATACTATTACTGGGCAAATGGAGAAATGAGACATAACTATAAGCAGATTTTCAGTTTCCCAGCCTGTTCTGTATGTGCTGGGCTGCTCTGTGTGGCCTCAGATATTCCAGCACATCCCTGTACTGAATTTCAGGAATTCAGCCAGGAAGTAATGCAGGCAAGAAATTGTTACACCAGATTTATGCCTCTCTAGCTCCCATTTCAGCAATATACACATATGACCTTAAGCTCAGTAGCCCAGACCCATCTAGCGCTTTCTGCATTTTAGCAAACCTACTCCTAGACTATGAATTTCTCACCTTTTCCCTTTTTGTAGAGGTCTATTGTCTCCAGGAGATCAGGTGAAACGGTCATAAAGACTTCCTCCAGTATCTTTACATTGTCTTTAGTTAAAAGGCTCTGCTTTTCCAGTAAAGTCAGCAAATCCAAAGCAGACTGACAGCCAAAAAAAGAGAGTAAAGTATCATTATTGTTCCTTAGAAATCAAAACTTGCCTCTCAGCCCTGTCTCAGACAATCACATTATTATCTGCTTTGCTCCCAATAAGGACCAGTCAGTTTTACTTCACCATAAAAGCAGAAATGTTGCTTCATGGAAAGCCACTGGTTGTGTTTTTATTTGGTATGGTCTTGTTTAAACAGATTCACCCAAACCATATTAATGACTCGTGGCTTCATTGCTGTGAAACAGTACCAGTGACATGAATCTCCCTTGCATATGGCTCAAGCAGGGCAAAGATTTTATTTGTCACCTTTTTATACTCTGTGAACTGTCAGTGACTGACCTTGGCATGAGGGACCAAATTCTACTCTCGCCTGTCAACATCTTCCTTCTTGCTATCCCCGTGAATACAACCAGCCTAGTTGCATATTATGCTCTATTCTGCCAAACATTTCTCCCACTTTTTCTTCTATTTCCCACCTTCTTTCTCCCCTTCCCACCATGTATACATTTGGCTCACTCCTGACATACAAGAATCATGTATCGCTTTGGAAGATGGTCTCTCAGGAGAAATGTGATTTCCTTCAACGTCACACTGGTGATGTTCTCTGACAATTCATACAGCATCTGCCTGTAACAGAGATGCAGTGAGATAAAAGTGGAACAGAAGATGGTATAAAAACCAAAGGCAATCCAATAATTCAAAAATTGAAAGGAAAACAGTATGGCATAGATAGCAGTAATGGAGGAAAGAGAATTGCACTGCCAGCTTACCTGTATGGAGATATTCTTCCCTTCTCACTCAGACGTTCTTGTACTTTCTCCTTGGTGTAACCAAGTTTCTCAAGCAAGGAGTGACATTTAATTCTGTATAAGAGTTCAGCTACTATGAAAGTGTCTTCTACATTCAGATATTCTTGAGCCATAAGGAGCTTGAAGATGTCTACTGCTGACTTCACACCTTCTAGTGTACTGAGGTGGAGCAAGTCAGTACAGAGAAATTTTAAAGCTGCTACATCTTCAGTCACCAGATTTTCACTAATAAGGAAAAGCTGCTGACGGAACTTCAAGCTGATATCATTCTCCATGTTGCTGGAACCAACTTCTCTCTGAAAGCAGAAAGCAAACACTAGTAACACTTGAATCCTCAATACAGAAATTCTACTAAAATTTTACCCAATGGTTGTTTGGAAGCCTTGAATTACCTTTTAATTTAAATAAATTTGAAATTTACTTCCTTATCTAAACACAGACCACAAAAGACCAGATTTGGCAGAAGCTCCAAACAACCCAGTCTATAATTGGAGTTAGCCCTGCTCTGAGCTAAAAGCTGTGTTAGATGACCTCAAGGTCTGAATTTTCTTTTCTTTTGAACATCTTCCACATTCAGATCTTTGCTTCTTTCTGTTGTAATGGGGAAGAGTGCCTGCAGTAACTTATTACAGCTATTAATGGAGACAGCACAGTGGTTCATGCATATTCCCTGATCTGCAGTCCAAGAGCTTCTCGTTCTCTGGCTGTAGCAGGGAGGTGTTCCTCTGTACCTTGGCTGACACCCAAGCTGAAGCTGTGGAATAGCCATCCACTCCCAGCTGTAATTTGCTTCCACGTTGTATGTGACATTTGGCATAGAAAAACCCTTATAAGCCTCCCTTACAAGAAACAAGCAGTCAAAATGTAATTGCACTCAATGCTCAGTCTAAATAGGCTCTGCACGAGCAACTCACTCTTTCTCAGGTTTAATAGAGACTAATCAACCTTCCACTACACCAACTTCTTCCATGTAGCCCAGGCAGTTCTATTCTGCCCCTGGAAGGTTAAATAGGTAAGAAGGTGCTTCAGTGCCTTCTGGCTGATAGGTCTTCAATCTTTTGCTTACAGCAGTTGCAAGCAAAGGTTTCTACATGAGGGAGCACAGTCAGTGCAGGATCTGCTCGCTGCCCAGGCTTGGTCAGCACGGGGCATCGACGCAGAAAAGTAACCAATCCGCATCTCTGATGTATGCTTTCAGATATCGCCTCAGAGAAAGAAAATCGTATGAAATAAGCAGGATAAGGATTGTAAAATTACCTTTTCTTTAAAGTTTTTTAACTGTGTTAGATGACCTGGAGCACTGCCCCAAGGGTTTAGTGCAAAGCCGGGGCGCCCGCAAAGGCCGAAGGCTCAGCCCGCAGGCGCACGTGGTCCCGGAGGGATAGCCCGGAGGCCGCGCGCAGCCGGGAGCCAGCGCACACAAAACCGGCGGGAGTTACGCTCCCGGGAGATGGCTCGGGAGATGGAGCCTTCCTTCCTTCCCTCTCCATTTCAGCCCCACATTGTGGTACCTCTTACACGAATTCCAGTCCCGATCCCTGTCCCGGCAGCAGCCCGGGACGGCGGCTCGCGGCCCCTTTCGCGGTTCTTTTTGCGGCTCGCCGCGGGCGGGGGAAGCGCGCCCAGCTCCCGCCCGCGGCAGGAGGCAGCGTCGGCAGCAGGGCGGAATGCGAGATCAGGTGGATGCGGGGGAAGGAGCGGGGGCATGTCCGAGGAGCGGCGCACGGCTCGCAGCGCCCGCCGCGCCTTTCACAGGAGCGGTGGCACCGCCCCGCCGGGCCAGCCCCGACCGGAGCCCGCCCGCCCGCGTTCCGGGCCCGTGAGCTCGGGCAACGCTGCCAGCGACCGGGAAAAAGCTTCAGGCAGCGCCTCGGGTACCAAGTGTAAGACGTGACCCGTAATTCGCCTCGCTTTTGCTGCCAAGCCATTTTAAAGCAGGCTACATCGCAAAAAGGCCTCAAACATTTGAGGCACATTTTTTTAATTTTTGCTTCCCCGCTGGAAGGAAGCTCGAAGAGCAGCGCTTGTGGGAGGGGGCTGCAGTACCGTCTGTACGTAGATCTGTGCGTCCGCTGCAGTAAAGGGAGGAGGAGGAAGGTGAGCAGACTGCTCAGTGCAGGCCCCTCGGGGCCTTCAGCATCCCCGGGGTCCCATGTATCCCCCCACAACCTCGGGTCAATGGAGACAGGATGGGAAGCGTCTGCTTGCTCATGCCAGAAGTTGTTGTCTAACACACCAAGAGCAGTTGAGTTACCTGCTCGAACTATAAGGCTTGCTGTCCTTTATTAAGTCAGCTCGTTTTTATAGAGCTGTAAACTTCACAGCCTAATTTAACAAGTTACAGAGGTCTGCAAGATAAACAGATCAAGAATTTCAGAGTTATTCTGTGGTCTAGAGGGACCACAGAATAGGTCTCAGGTCATCTTTGAGCGGGAGACAGGGACAATCATTCTGACTGCATACAGAAATTTTATTCAGAATATGAGCATGAAACCCAGCATTTGTATCCAATTATAGTGTCTTATTATTGTTTCTAATACAGAAGCTGAAAAATAGACATTATTTAAACCAGCCACAGAAAAGCTGACAAATAATTCAGTACAGGATATTTAATTTAAATTGAATATAGATCATCCACACAGACAGCAGCCTCTTCTCAGCAATACTGTTCTGCATGTCAGAAACTTGAAATTCTGGAAAGCAGAAAAGAATTCTCAGAAACTCCCATAAAAAGCTTCTCTGACTCAGGTATCTGTAATAGGAGCTGCTGTTACTTCTTATGAAGAGTTGAAAGGGGAGATCAGCCACACAACATACTCCATCTACAAGTGCTAGCACAGTAATATCCTCTTGAATGTAACTTCTGTTTTGGATAATGAATTGGTAACCACTGTAATTACCCAAATATGTAACAGTGCAAAGTAAACTCAACTCATGGCTTAGCTACATCAGTGTAGGTGGCTGAGAAAAACTATGCAACTCAAGTCTGGTACAAAACACCACTGACTCTTGCCTCATGAGTACACCTTCTGAGCCACTTAAGGCATCACCTTCCATATATAGAGCACATACAGAACTACAATAAATTTTTTCCCAGTTATCAGAAACTAAAACTGTAGTTAAGTGCCAGAGCAGTGACTCTGGCAGCCTTATTCCAACCTCTCACAATGCAGGAGCAGCGTAGCTTGTTTTACCTCCTTCAATAACAGGTTCTGAAAACTTTCGACATTTCGGCAGTCTAAGACCGTGAAATTTCACCAGCAGATCACTCTCTATGTTCCTGTGCTAACACCCTAAATTATGATGCATACAAAATTCTCTTCCCCCTTTTCTTTTGGCTAAGGATCATTTAACCTGAGATAATTTCACTGTCTGCAGTACAGGGACAACTTGATGTAGTCCACACCCTGCATCCACTTAAGTGCGCACTACAGCAAGAAGAAACAGTCCCCATCATGTGTATGGAGGGACACAGAAATCTGGTAAGGGTTTTTGGAGGGGAGGCCCTCTGAGGAGGGGTTGAGGTCACTCGGTTTGTTCAGGCTGGAGAAGAGGAGACTGAGGGCAGACCTCATTGCAGTATTCGACATCTTCACAAGGGGAAGCAGAGGGGCAGAGGTATCAAGTCTCCGCATGTCTCTGGTGACCACTGCCAGGACTGGAGAAATCAAACTGTGTCAGGGGATGGTTAGGGTAGATTTTAGGAAGAGGTTCTTCATCCAGGGAGTGCTTGGGCACTGGAACAGGCTCTCCAGGGAACTTGGTCACCGCACCAACCCTGGCAGAGCTCAAGAAGCTTTTGGACAACACTCTCAGGCACATGGTGGGATTCTTGGGGTGTCCTGTGCAGGGCCAGGAGTTGGACTAGATGATCTTGACGGGTCCCTTCTAACTCAGCAGATTCTATGAGTCTGTGATTCTATAAACAGGATTCTATGAATCCATGATTCTGTAACAGGAGAAGTGACGGACAACTGTCGTCCTGCATAAATAGTCACCATGCAACAGGTACAGGGAACCAGCCTGCTTGAATGCCACACCTGAAAGGGGTGTCAAGGCAATAAATAATGCTTAGATGTATGGTTAGAGATTGTGCGTGGCTACGGTTTATGAATGTACTGAGGATCAGTGTAAAAAATCTGTATCTGACACCCATGAACGCTGCACAATACGTGTCTGTCCCCACAACTCTAGAGGGCTACAACCACTTCCAACCAAGCAGCCATTCACAAAGAGAGTCCCTTGCTTTTCCACTGAAAGGGTTGATTACACGAGCCTCTAGTTTTCAAAACAGCAGTTCTGCATCATTTCTTAATGAAAGGGACACGGATTTTACTTACTGTGTCTTGCAGTAAGGCAAAGAACATATATCCTTCTTAACTCCCAAATCAAACTTGTCACAAAACTGTAAAAGCAGAATATATTCTACCGCTAATATTTTAAGTAAATAGTTGCATTTAGCATCACTCAAAACCCCCAAGCAACCAATCCACAAAACATCAACCAACTCACCACATCGTTTGAGTCTGTAAAGACAGCCACTATTATTCTCACTTCCTTTTTCCTGTTTTCTTCTCCTTCCAATATTAATACTGTATTTCTCCTCCGAATCGCCTTTCCCCTACTTGTTCTTCTCTTGATGCTCCCTACCATTCCCCTTCTTGTTCCTGTTTAAAATTTCCACATTTCTTTTCCTCATCTGTCTCCTTGGTTCCATTCTCCCTGCTTTTGGTTGTCTATAGGGTAGCAGAGGTGCTTGTCAAATGCAAAAGCTAGTAAAGGAAATAGGAAAGTGAAGTTAATCTGTGAAGATCACATTTTTTAACATTACTTAGATACATGTAACTTGAAATGACACCTTATTTCTACAACCACAGGAAATGTTTGTTTCACCATTTAGTTACCAGCCACCACAGGAAGAAACTTCTAATATTCCATATCTGTCATTTTGTATCCTTCTCTTTTTCCATTAAAAATTTAAACAGAAACCAAGCAGAGCATACCAGGACCTTGAATTATTTTCTCACATAGGACACTATATTAGGAGTAAAAATTAAATATTTAGCAGTGGCCTACTTTATTGTCACTAAGTTCAGAGACAATAACTTCAATACAACCCATCTAGGTTATACAAGCAGGCTAACTGAACTTTAAGGCAGTTAACTTTTAGTTGGGCAACTGCTACATTGGAGAAAAATTTTTGTATTTAGGACAATTTTCTCTTTTCTTTTTTCACAAGAACAAGAGCTTGGGAAAAATATGAATTAATAGAGGCATATTCTTTTTCATAAGCAAAAGCAGTAAGGGTGAGGTGTTTAACATAATACAGTCTTAAAGGCCAATGGCTGCTACATGCTACATTTAAATTGAAACATTTTGAAGTATCTTTCTACAACGATGCCTGGTACAATGAGTGTGAATCACGTTTCGCCTTCCACAAGACATCTGCCAAAATCCTGCATGTTTTTAACAGTATGGCAGATGACTGCAGTGTCCTGTCACATGTACACTCATTTTTGCATTAGCAGAAAACATCCTTGGCCCAAAGCATGGCAGACTGTCTCATTTATTAACACAGAACCCCTGTGAGCAGTGGACAGTTCTAACAATGGAATCTTTAATGCAGCAACCAGATGGAATCCAGATTACTGAAAAGACCATCTTTCTCTCCCTTCTGTTTTGCCAGTCTATAGAGGCATGCAAGCCAGAACTTGTTAGCAAAGATCTGGCATTACTGGGTAGGAATGCTTTCCTGAGCCTTTTGCCACTACTAGGTGAAGGGGAAAATAATCAATACATTTCAGTATATTTGTTCAAATATTAACTGCTAGGAGGTATGTTAAAAACCACCAATGAAGCAATAAAAACACTTCTGTTTTTTCTTGGAAAACCCAACAGTTATACAGTTTAGATCTCTTTACAGTCTGTTTACCCGTGGCATTCTGTAACAAGATATGCTACACTGCTATACAATAGTTACCATTCTCATCCAAGATTTCAGAGACTATGATATTAAAATACAAAATCTAGTGTCTTAGCACACTAAAATGCTTGTAAATTCCTTTGTTTGGAAGCAACAGGCACTTTGGATATACATGAAATAACAATGCATAAATAGAAGTATGCATTAAACTTTGCATCATAGCAAATGCTTCTTGATAGAAACTTCAGATATGTACTTTTTAACAGCAATCAAGTGGGAAAAAAAGTCTCTTTCTCAGTGTGTGCTGGAGCAGCAGTGAGTACTGTTGGCTTGGGTCAGTGGTCATATTCCCATCATAAACTTTTTTGTTAAGTTCCATATGGATAGCCAATATACAGAGTTTCCTGCAGCAAAAGAATCAAAAGCATCCCATTAGAGAATGAAGCAAGACACCATTTAAGAATTCACAGGAGAGAAAATAAGTTCAGACTCAGCATGGAGAAAGTTTGCAATTTCAGTCTCTACTGCAGAGGCAAGACCTCTAACACACAAGGCTGCACATGCATTTTGAGACAAATCATTGCTGTGATATTGATTACGCTGACATGATGATCTGTGATTTCAGGACAAGGCTTTAGGGCTTGTAAAAAGGTACTAAATGCTAGCACTGCAACTACCTTGAATAACAGTTAGTTCCCTGGTAGATCAGCTGTATAAATAAAGCCTGTGTTGGTAAGTTATATATCCAAATGTATCTGCCTTTTACACAGATTCCTTTTGATCTCTTTAAACAGACAAAAGTTTTCTGATAGTTTAAGTTCAAGATTACATATTGGAAATCACTTTGCTCTGTGAATAAAGGGTTAATTAAATTCAGAGAAAGTAGAAAATCCTTCCCTCTCTATTGCCTTTGTCCTGATATCCTTAAGTAGCACTGACTGTTTATATTTGCAAGCACAGCTTGTCTTAATGGTACATGGCAATCCTCAGTTTAACAGAAGCCTGTTTATCTTGCAGAAGGAAGATTTCCAATCCTGTCTAATGCACTGACATACATTGTCCAGGACAGGTTCTTCCCTTCTCACTCTGCAAACCCCAATGCCATAACGCACTTTAACTTTACACTGTAACATCAGAAACTTCACTCCTGGTTTAGGCTACCTTTCTATGCAATTGTGTGAGGATACTTGTCTTTTAGACTGTGACACTGCAAGAAAACACATTTCAGGACCAGATGGTTTGAAATTTAAGGTTTCTCATTCTCCATGACAATAAGCTATAATAGAAAAAGGGTTATTTCTTTCCTCTTCCTTTAATTTACCTTTTATAAGGATTACGGAGTAGCTCAGCCAGACAGCGTAGATATTTTGAGGGTGCAGTTGGGGATTGTTCTAGTGTAGACACATCCACCTTGCAATGACTCCAAAAGATGTCTGCTGTATGGGGAATAGTGACTTTAGCTCTGATATTATCAGCATTGCCATCAACTTCCAACAGACAGGTACATTCTTGCTCATTTTCTGGCACAACATAGCTCTGAATAAAAAAAAGCTTTGGTTTTCCTAGGAGTCCAGGACATGAGTCTGCTGTAAAGTATTTCTTTATTTGTTCCAAAGGGAATCCAGAAAAGGTGTGGTCTGTACAGAAGATGCTCTGAGAGTTTCCACGGCTGACCAATATGCAAACAAAGCTGTCACAAGTTTTGTGCTTCTGCCACCTTGCAACTTCAAGCAATGTTTGATTCATGGAGCTCATATTTAAATATCTGTGACAATGAACTTCATAGCCTAAGCCTCTGAAGGTCTCTTCCAACACATCTGAAAGAAGCAAGAAGTAATTAAACCAAGGCACACCAAGGCTCAATCTCATCTATATTGAATTACAGTACTTAGTGTTTTTCTATTGAAACTAAGTAGTTTATTTTAGCACAATAATTAAAAAATCAGGAGTACTTGGTGTTGATCACAGTACATTGCATACTTAGAGTGCTACATGCATGTTGTCTTTCCTGTGAGTTACATGTTTCGTGACAGCAGAGACACTGTATCTGTTCACATTCCACAGACACTTAAATATTTTCCTTTAGAGCTAGTATTCCAGATTCCTAAGACTTAAAATATAAGGCAAGAAAAACCACACTTGAAATTATGAAGAGTGATCTGGACAGCATAGGAAGTCTGCTCCACCTTTGAATTGGTCTCAATTACTCTGAATGTCTATTATAGATACACAGAACTGCATAAGAAACACAGTGGTTCTCTTTCATCAGTCAAAAATGAACCTGCTGCAGTCATTTTTGCTTCCTAAAAATTTAAGTGATGAGCTCCAGGTGAAGAGTGGACACTGGAGTCTTAACTGGGACAGAATGGCATTCTCAGGCAAAAAAAAAAAAAAAGCTGAATAATGAACTCTTTCAATCAAATTAGAAATTAAAACTATAGGTAGCCAAACCACAAGACTTAACTCTTACTGTATTTGTGTTAACCTGTGCCGCAGGAAAATGTGCTAAGATCTGAATAACTACTTTGGATGTTTCTTAACATGGGACTGAAACCAGATACATAGTGGTTAAAACCACAGGTATTAAGTGTTCAGATAACCACGAGCTGCTACTGTGACTTACAGCATTGGATCTTTAGTATAAAGCACATACACATTGCCCATGCACAGCTTCTGGTAGGAAAAGAATTACATGCTGCAGCCTGAGATCAGAAACTACCTATTTCTTCAACACTAGCCATCTGCCAACAAACTCCATTGATTTTTCAGCATCTCCATTCTACATAAAACACTAGCCTTTTCTCCCCTCATTGTTTATACAATGTAAGGATTAAAACTGATTTCCAAATGGAAAAGTCAAAAGCAGCTATTTACAAAACAGCAAGGTGCATTTCTGTTTGAATTTTATCAGCATTTGATAAAGTCATGCTGTTTACACTGGGCATTATAAAGTGTTGTAATTCTTGATCCTACAGTATCTATTACTGGCTCCTCTTCCTGAGATTAAATCTTGGGACAGCTACAGATTCTAATGCATGCCACAGATACCATTTCTAATGTTTTCCCTGCCCTCTTCTTTTTCTTCAGTGTACTCAGACATCAGAATAGTGTGGCACAACTATTTCTGCCTTTCTAGCAAACTCCTTTAAGCAATGCCAAATGCCCTATCTCCTCTGAATCCCACTAGCACCATAATGTACTTCAGTGCAAGTCTTGCCTTCTATCCTGTTAAATGCTGGCAATGTGACTTTATATATCTGAGATACAGACTTTCTGTGTGTGAGCTCCACAAGCACTGCCCTTCAACTACATCAGCAATTCTAAGTTAGTTCATCTGCTGGACCATTACATTTGAGAAAACCGAAAGACATGCCTGGAAAGCCTCTCCTTCCCTACATCTCCCAGCCTATTACAGAACTGGCTGCAAATACTCTCTTCATTTTTATTTTTAGCCTCATGTGTTACAGTGCTTAGAGAGTGAGGGGTGTTTTTGACTGTGCAAAGATCTAATTCCAGGATTCTACAAAGGCAATTGGGAAACGCCCACATTTCAACCATGGCAGTGACTACACTGCCAGCAGAGGTGACACTTTCAGTTTCACTGTGGTGACACTTTCAGCTAAACTGTGCAAGACAGGACAGAAGCCCAGGTGCATCATTAACAAAGGACCTCATGGCTATTGAGAATCTCTGGTGTCCAATATGACTGCACTTCAAATCCACAACAGTTTTGGTTTTGTTAGCTGGTGGGAAACACTACCACTTCTGCCAATAACCTGCTGTATGACTGTATGGCTGCTGTAAGCCTAATTTTTCTGTTGGTTGCTGAATATCTTTTTTGCCCATCCCAAAATTCAGTCTATCCTCTTCCAAGCTCCTTCATTCAGAGATTCTGCACCAAAAAAAACAAACATTTTCTCCAATAATTAGGACAGTTGGCTTTAACCTGCTGCTGTCCCTTCCAACACTTTGAACCCTTACTAGAATTGGTAGATTAAATTACTGGGACAACACTACCCTAATCTGGCTGGTAAATGTACATTATATTTTTTAAACTAAATTCTTCTAATGATCTGAGAATAACAAGTTAAGAGACTTAAAATTCCAGAGACTTACCAGTGTCATTGCCAATACAATCTATTATCAGGCATATTCCTAAAGGTTGACTTTGCATTCTGTAGGAATCATCAGACATCTGAGAAATGTGAAAGGACAATTAAAAAGTTAATACATCACTTTCTCAACTTTTAGACCATATTATTTTTTCAGATCTTATGTTTTAGATATATTAAATAACATTCTGTTGTTTTCCACCAATTAGCTAGCAGAAATCTGTCTACTGGGTTGTAATGTGTCTTATCTATGTAACAAAAACACAGGGGAAAGAGACTAATGATTCTTTTCCCTCTATTTCTGTACAAGCTTAGTTTTTGTATACTTGTGTACTTGTACTATATACTTATATAATCTCACTACCATAAAGATTCTTAAACAGAGACTAAAACTGTACAAGCTTCATACTGCCAACACAATAAATGTGGAGAACTTTTGTATTCCACAGGTGTGCAAGCAAGCACCGTTCATCAGAAAATTTATTTCCTTATTTATTTGAACAACCTCCTTATTCCTAAGTCATCCATAATGACTCTATCACAATTCCTCTCCCCTCTGAAGAGAACTGATTGAAGCAAATCAATTTGCTACAGGTTGGTTCATGGCCTATAGGAGAACTAGTGCAAACAGCAGTTGGCCATCCTTATCATAAATCCCCAAAGCATGTCTGTCTTCTGCCTCGAAAGCAAGGGGTGAGGAAGGAATCAAGAACAAAATCTACTGCATGCAAAGAAGCTCTGTGATTTCTAATGCATGTGCCAAGAGGTCTGAACTTCAACAGGTTTTGATTTGTTAGTGTCTCCACTAACAAATGTCTGATTTCTGTGTGCACATCATAGATACATGTATTTTGCACACTGCTGCTTCCAGAGTAGCAGCAAATATTTTATATTTCAAATATATTCTCCAAAAACAATTCACAGAACCTGTTTATGGCTGAGGATGTACCCATTGTTCTGTCTGAACACAACTCAGTATCAAAATGAAACACAAAAAAAACCTAAGGAAAATATTCACAGATATTGTATTTATTTACATGCATACATATACATAAGAATATACCTTATGTGGCACTGATCCTGACTCCTCAATGGACAAGTGAAGCGGTTCTGCTGCAGCTAAAACATACAGAAGCAATCTCAGTATGCAAATGCCAGTGATCTCTTTTAATCACCAGATCAATTATAAAGAAGAATGTACCTACTTCAGCAAAGTTCTCACCCATTGGGACTGCTTAGTTTTTATGTATGCCACTGAAGTTTAAAAATCCCTAAATTATTCACCTCTAAAACGTTAGCTGGATTTCATTCTGCATTGCTTGGGACTAGAAGAAACAATGAATCTCTTCTACACTGAAAGAATTCACCCAACTAATTTTAAAAATCACCATATTTGAGAGGTATTTGGGGTTTCCAGAGAAAAGAAATTATACAGGGAAAGAACCTGGTATTCAATGCACAACTTGTGGCTGGCCTGGTGGGCAGTTCACTGCTGAACTGACACAAAACCTTCCTTCTCCAGAGTTAATGGGCAGAACTGCACTACACAGGCTCCAGAGCTGGCTAGCCAATTTTATCCATGGTTTTACTAATAAAATATTTATTCTGTTAAGAAGTTTTGACAGTGGAAGCTTACAATTTTTAAGAATGCTTTAAGATGTGGCAGTGCAAGCAAAGCAAATACAAGACCAAACAGTAAGGCCAGGCTCAGTTCTGAGAGATATCAAATATGGTCTGCTCCTGATGTTATTAACAGGATTAGCCATGAACACAATTATCAAATAGCAGTCCTTTTGATGTAATGAAATTCATCATTTGGCTCTTTTAGATAAAATGCTCTTACCCAGAGTAAGACTTGATCCATTTTGTAATTTTTTCATGCTCTCATTCTGAATCTGAAATTAAGAAAAAGGCATAATTTTCCTATTCTCCTTCAAGACTTAATAAACGTGTTCCAAAGTAAAACACAGCAGTACTTCTTCCTCGGTAAAATGATATTTTGGATTAATTACTATCAGCTAAATAGAATTACAACATAACAGATGAAAAAACCTATCCAGAGCACAGACAAATAAAATAAACACCCAACTGTTCCTCCTCCTCCTCAAAAAAAAAAAAAAAAAAGCACCAGCTTGCCATCAACAGCAAGGAAAAGCCTCTGAAGATGTGAACTTTGTTTCCTATACAGCAGCAGGGAACTGCATGTTTACTGAACACATGACAATGAATATCATCACATTTAGCAAGGTTAAAGACTTCAAGAAAGGTCATACTAATACAATATCAGAGCTAACTCAAATATAAAGAATACTGCATGCAATAGGATTTGATGACTTTTCAGATACTGAGATATCTTCTTAAACTGAGTTTAAAACAAACCACAAAAAAAACCCTGAAAAACTCTTCTTAAGAAACCTATCATTTTCAGCTTTACTTTCCTGGAAAGGTACAAAGAAGAAGAATATGTTTTGCAAAGAACAGTCAAAGCAAAACTTCACCCTCCAAAGTGTAATACAAAAAAACTTTTAAGATACAGATTTTATATGTTCAACTAATAGGAATAAATTCATAGAAGTCCTTTAAATGGCATCTTTCTCAGGCAGATTTTAATCAGATCCTAAACTCAGTAAATAACAGGAACAACAGAAGGAAATAAAGCAATATTTTAGTCACAAGCCATCTTTAATTCCTCAGGCTCTGAAAGATGGATCTCCTTTTAAAGTCTGGCAATATTTAGAAGCAAAGGATTTGTTTCACTTCTTGCATACTTACCCCTGAATGATAAGGAGGCTCAATCAGATTGAAATTAGGGACAGAGGCTGGATGAGCATTCACATAAACTGGCTGACAATGAACGGAGGACACTGAAGCTGCAAATTTAACAGAAACACAAATACACCATGATATTTCAACTGCTTTGAAAACCTAAATCTATGAAGAATGCAAATGCCCTTATTTGTAAGTCATAGTTTTATCTTCAGCACATCTGATTGTTGCTATCAAGAGTAACCAGTGCAAAAAGAGCATCCTACCTTTGCGTTTGTACGTCTGAATCTTCCTAATCAAGTCTATCCTGTGAATACTTCGAAAACAGTTTTCTATCAGATCCAGTTGATTAGGAGCCACCAAATTTAGCTTCTCTAGGTCAATTATAAGAGCTAGAAAACTCTAGAATAGCAACATAAACCCAAACACATCAGTATTTTTTTCTCCACCAGATGTAACAAAGCAACACAGAAAATACCATGGAGAGGTCATAAAGGCTGTATAAACAATTAGAGATGTTACACCTTCTAAGAAAATTATCTGAGAGACATATGAATCCTTGATATTATTACAGGAGTAATAGAAACTACAAAGTGATATTCTTAAAAATCAATCTTAAATTTTTGAGGAAACAGTTTTGCATTTTGTTTTTGCTACAAAGCCAGCCAATGTGAATGCCACTCACATGCCACAAAGCAAGAGGCAAGAAAAGCTTTGGGAAATTTTCAGGGCCTCTCTCCTTCTCTGACTGAAGACAGAAACGGAAAAAACCCTCAAAGGAGGAAGACAGAAATCTTCAGTCTTCTCTGCACAGTGGTCAAGGTTTCTGAGTCCTCTCTACTGAATTTCTGCTTTCTCAGAGGACTTAACAAAAATATTCAGAATGCAAAGCTATAAAGACGTAATTACAATATATGTGCTCTTTTGCAAGTGAAGCAGAGCACAAACAAAAAGTGACTTTGTAATTCAAGATAGAATTCAAATGGTTATTGGTTCGAGATCATTCTTACATAAACTTTCAGGTCAGAAATACTGAAGAAGGACTTCTGTAAAATGCCTGCCCATGAAGTACATTCAACCACCGTACACTATAACAAGCATTGTTCCCTCCTACTTTTTTACTAGTTTTCCATGCTTCTTTTTCCTTGAATTAAAAATCAACAAAATGAAACACAAGCCACAACTCCTTGTCTGCTTCATGATGTTTGTGTACTCCTGCCTCAATACTCCTTGCAGTACTGACTCCTTTCCTTTGCTGTCTAGCTACATATTTTTTTACTTGAAGTCTCTTTGCTGCAGAGGAGAATGCCAGAATTAAGGAAAACATACCTTATCTTTTGCCATTTTCATACGAGGTGCATAATCTCTGAGTAGAAAACCAAGAGAACCCACTTCATCTTTCTCCAGATTTTCATTTATCTCTACCATTAGTACCCTGAAATAAAGTTGAGACATTCTAAATCATTAGCTTGCAGCAAGATTCCTCCCTTTCCCTACTACTCAACTTCTCCCAATGTTCCAGTCTCCATCTAGGATTTCTAACTAAGAAACAGGTAAAAAATGTACCCTGTTTCAAGATCCAATTATAAAATACTCTTGCTAATCATCACCTGTGTTTTTCAGACTGACAGTGTAATAGCTACTGTTAGGAAAACAGAAGTTTCTTTAATGTTTGACAGAGATTAAGTGAGAGAATGAGACAACAGAACACATCCTTAACTTTTTTACCTCTTAGTTACATGATTTTTATTTTAGTGAGAATTTAATACAGGAAAATCTTCCTTATGAGCATATGGATTTCTTTCTGAAGTCTCTCAAAGAAAATAACTGGAATTTCTTAATTTAAGCTTCTCAAAACTAATAGAGTAAAACAAGTAAGAGAGAGGTCCCTTGAGAAAAGTTTTACCACATGGCTATGTCCCCAAAGCAAACCAGAAAAGAAAATATGTGTAACCAATGATATTCTTTTAAAATGTCATTTTTAGCTGCTAATCTAGAACTCTACAAACATCACTGTTTATATTCACAAACACACAAACTCCTTAAATACAGATGCTTCTAATGCCATGACCAGTGAGAAACTACTGAAGTTTAATTCAGGGACTAAACTTGATATTTTCTTTGAACTACAACTCTAGATATAATGTCCTTTTCTGCTTTTCTTCTACCTTCAATAAATATTCTCTGAATCTGAGAAGTATTAAACAAATTTTAAAAAATTTTAAAAACAACTCACCCATACTGCTCCCACCCCTCCAAACAAAGGAAAAAAACCAAAACCAAACCACATATTTTGAACAAGACAGTGTAGCTTTGAAATCTGAAATAGATATATTACCTGTAATCAGGGATAAGTCTGAAACTCCTGGCAAGGTGAGCTTCCACTGTTGCCTTCTCAGTGTTCAGGATCCTCCTCAGCAAGTCAAACCTCTTAACTCTGTACAACAGCTCAGATAAGCCAACAGGAGTCAGTTTCTCTCTCTCATTCAAAGCCAGCAGGATCTCTTTCAGATCAGCATTGGCCAAGTCAGGAGCAAGGTCTCGGCACAGGAAAACCATCATCTCTTCTTCTTCTTTACCCAGTTCTTCTTGAATCTGATGAATAAGGAAAGCTGGCACTTGGCACCTGGTCATCACTTTGCTGCTGTTCCTTTAAAATTGCCAGCCTACTGGTTTTTAAACTGGAAACCAGCATGACACAAAGCCTGTGTCTACCACAGTACCTCTCTTCTGTTCATTCTTATCTAGGTGCATTTCTAGGACAGTTCTGTGGGAGAGAATTAAAAGGCAATAGATCAGTGATCTGCTGCACAAGTCCACAGTTAACTCTCCTGTCTGAAGCATTTAACTTAACACTCCAACATACACTACTCAGACCTCCTTTATTCAAGGGAATCTCCCAGTTGTTCATTAGAAAACTAAAAGTATTTGGAAGGTCATACTAATCAGAAAGACATGTAAATTCTTTTTAGAGTAAATGACGTTACCACGAGTCTGTATATTCCATAGGAAGTGAAACAAGTCATCAGCTTGCTGATGAGTGGTAGATCAAGTATTTCCAAAATCTCTGCCCTTTTCCCAGCAACAATATAACATGTAATTTTAAAACCACTAATTATCTGTAAATTCAAGAGTGTGTGTATTTTCTTATTATTAACATAATTTAAATTTATTCTAATCTGGAGTTAAAAGGATTTTCCACACATACCCTCCATGCTCAAAAAGATTGAAAACCCACTCAAAGAAAATACTCCAACTTTAAATATGCAAATTGGTTCATTCTGAAGGTATAGATAAGCCATAGATCATCTTTTCTTCACTAAACATTCATGTACCATCATGCTGAAAACTGGAACAAAAATTCAAACTTAGAAAACCCCCCAGCCTCGTGATTAACAAAATCAGGAGGGTGCTGTGCTCAATTTCCACTGCCACCAACTATGGAAATTCTATCTAACCTCCTCTGACCTCCATTACATATACAGAGAAGTGGCAGATGAGCAAACCTAAAGACAAATCTTAGTCCTTCCACAGAGTTTGATCACTATACTGCAGAGTTTTATTCACACCATAGTGGAAAGAAAATGCCAATGCAACTTCAAAGCCTAACATACCAAAAGATTCTAGCACCTGAATTAGATTTTTTTTTACAGCATTTTCATCCTTTTGCTACACAATCTAGAAGTTACAATCAAAAATGTCACATATTGTGTCCATAATTAAGCAGGTGAGATAAATTAATCTAAAACAGAGGAACCCCGCATGTACCGTAATATGTTTTGGAAAGTTTTCTACCAGAAGAAAAGCATATTTATTGCTAACTTATTTTTAGTCTAGCATCAAACACTTGTGAGAACTCTATAGAATGACACTGTTTTCATGAAATAATGCAGTCAAGAAGGGCGAGGCACAAAGCACCTTCATATGAAAGCATCTCCCAGGTACATTTAGCTGGGACTTTCAAAAGACCTTGAAGTAATAGTTTAACTCTAAAGTGAAACTGGAATTTAACATCTCTTGGTCATTTTTGGAAATACCAGAAAAACTTTTTAACTACCCCAGTTGATTTTTATCTAATCTTTTAAAACCAGCTAAAAAAAAACAGAGGAAGGGTGTGTTTTATTGGGGAATTTCCCACCGAGTTGGAATTTCAAACATGCAGAATTACTATTTATATATTAACTTTAAAATAATTTGCCTTTGCAACACACATATGAATCCTCTTCTCTCGTGAATTTCCTTTATATATGGTACATTACATGCTCATTATAAAAAAATGTTGATTCTACTCAGTCTTGAAATTATCTTACCTGTATGTAAAACTGTTCACAAGAACACGGGAAAACTGGCATTTGGCCATTGCCAAACCACTGATCCAGAACACATTGGTTTCCATCCAGAATTTTTCAGTGACTACATTAACTCATTCTCTGCTGGACAAATGTCAAGATCACAAATTACTATGGGGGCTACTTCCTAATTTTATGGGGTGGGAAAACCAAAGAAAATGACAAGGGTCAGTCATTCTCCTGTATGACTGCAGTGAACAGGAATTGTGCTCTAAATAAAGGAAAACCAGCTGTGCAGATAACATTCATTGGGTACTGTGCGGGGAATGAGTAAAAGCAACAGGAAGTGAACTTTTAGTACAAACTAAAACAGTTTGTAACTTTGCCAATCCACTCCGCCATAAGAGATAAAGGGCATAATGCTCCAGTCTTCCATCTGATGACCCCTTTTTCAAATATAACAGATACAGTCATTATAGATGCAAAAGTTAAAGAAAAAAGCAACCACACCATACACCCAGCAGCCTAACTTTTGATTATCTGGGCTCTGCAACAAGATGACTTACTGAATATAAATTCTATACAAAGAGGAAAGAAAAATCAGCCTATCTTTTATAAGACAAAATAAAAAAGGTCTTAGTCATCAGAGATAAAGTTGCCTCAATAATTTTTGTGTTCATGTGCATGTCTAATTAGGCTTTTTTTTTTTTAACACCTTAGCAAAGGAGCAGGAAATAACACACTAAAATTTCACACGAAGATGCACAAGGCTCCAGTTAACTCCTTGCTAGCATTTTTCATCTTGAACCTTTCACAGTCATCTTTGCAGCAACAAAACCAGGATATGACTCCAGTGGGTGTCGTTCTGATTTAGGAAATGCTCTTTCTTCCCAAGACGAGCTCGGCCGGAAGAGCCGTGCTGGAAGGGGAGAACAGAGATGACCTGGCCGGGGGGGTCGGGCTGCGCTCCGTGATTCCTCCGCTCTGCCTTGGCTGCGCTGCTGGAACGGCTGCACTTGGAGGAGGCTCATCTGGCATTTTTCAAAGTCGCAGAGCATGCTCCACACCTTTTAAATTCCCCTATTGCCTCACTGTCCTATGGCCTTCAACAGAACTTGCGCAACGTACTCAGGAAAAAACAGGGAATCGCTGCGGGGATCACCACATT
This sequence comes from Zonotrichia leucophrys gambelii, assembly GCF_028769735.1. Lineage (NCBI taxonomy): Eukaryota > Metazoa > Chordata > Aves > Passeriformes > Passerellidae > Zonotrichia > Zonotrichia leucophrys. Next base: position 18,912,510 of record NC_088177.1, on the reverse strand, counting down.
CCTTACCACGCTAATTTGTTTTAAGGTCCCAGTCCTCCTAATTAAAACAAAACAAAAAAAACCCAAACCCCAAAAACGCAAAACCAATCAAAAATCCCCAACTACTAAACGTGATTTATGCAGATTTCCAGTAATTTTTCTAAGCGCGTCATTTAAAATCACATTCGGTTTCGGTTCTCACCACGAGCCCAGACCGGGCCCCGCTCGCAGCGGTCGCTCCGGCGCTGGGCCGCCTGTGCTCAGAGCGTACGGCGGGAAGGGAAGTGCGAGGGAAGGAGGGGAGAAAGCAGCGGGGGAAGGTAGAACGCACCCAGACGAGTCGGGGAAGTCTCTACAGCAGCCAGGTCCGCCATTTGGAGCAGGGAGGAGTTGAGGCCGTACCGGCCCCCTGGCCAGCGCCGGGCCAGGGGGGGGATGGGGAGAGGCAGGATGTTGGTTTTAGTTTTGTTTCCTGCTGTACCCCAGAGTCAAACAAACAAAACCGAGCGACGGCGGATGGAGGCGGGACGGGGCCTGCGGCGCCTCCCGGTACCTCCCCCTGGCACGGACACGGCGGCCGGGGCAGCGCTGCGGGGGGAGGCCGTGGCGGCGGCGCGGTGCCGGGCTCGGCGGGTGCACAGGTTCGGAGCGGTGTTTGTGTCCTGTGTGTTTGTCTGTGGGGACACGCAGACCGGCTCTGTGGTGGCCCTGCGAGCTATGAAGTCGTAGCAGGGTTTTCGGTGAGCGGTTACAGGCCTGCGGTCAGTGCGGGCACGTGTTTTGACAGGAGTTTAGCCGTAACCCCTCGTATGGCTCGTGACTCACTCTGAATTTGTTCGTTCACAGTGAGGCTAACGTACAGCTGTGTGAAAGTTGTATGCTTCCTGTTGTATAATCTTAAGTAAATATTGCGTAACGCCTTGTTCCTGAAAACTGGATGTTGCTATTCCCTTGGCATAAACTAGCAACTTTCATTAAGCCGTTTACTGCGGGATGCTAGCATTGCAGCTGGAGCTGCTCTCCAAAAGGCCTAAAATCTAAAATTTTCTGAACCAGACAAAAGCCACTTTCCTATATGGTGAAATCAGACACATATAACTCCCAGCTCAGTGGATTTCAAAGCCTTTATGAAACAGTGAGTCATTTTTCTGTGCTGCTAAAAATAGAGCAGTGGAAGCGCAGTACGCTGGGGTAGCACACATGAAGAGTCACGCTGTCGTTGGAACTGCAGGGAAAAAGGAGACAGAAAATATTCGCCCACACTAGAATTTGTACCGAGTGGCAGCTATATGTTCTGAAAAAATGCATGTATTCTTACTGAAATTGTATGGTCAGGCTCTCACTGTAATATCAATCATTCAGGGCTATCACAGTATCCCTGCTATTAAGATGTAGCTGATTCAGAAGGAAACCAGCTACCTACTGTGAATCAATATGCACAATTTCTCCTTTGATCTGTTCCACACAAAGAGTGGAGCATCATTTTTATTTTTCAGACTTTGTGATTCAAAAAGAGTTTCCTGTCTGGTATTACAATAATGTATATTCTTCACCTGCTGGTGCCACTGCTGTTTGTGACCCTGGTTTTTGCACTGTAAAATATCTATGCTGGTAGAAAGGCTGTTCTCATATAAGGACAGACATTGCTATGGTTACAGTGAAGACACATGTGGTACTATTATTTTAATACACAAGAAATATTCCATCCCCAGGCAGGATTGGTATTATTATACCTGTGAAATAAAATATTTATGAGTATTGTATGTGTAATAATGGTGAGACGTATTTTGCAAAATTAGCAAAATATGTTCATCATAAATTAAAGACAGTCATTTAGGGCGGTGGCTGCCATCTGGCTATTAAACCATCAAATGATACCACTTTAATTCACAAATGCGTAAATTTTACCAAAACTAGTATTGTCTAATTGAATATGCTTGACATGTTTGCTGTATCAGTGAAGTGGCAGGCTTATACCATTTGAAAAGACTCATTCTACTTCATGTAATTATTAACTTTAGTAACAAATCAGTACAAATTATTAACCTTGTAGTACTTAACTCTGTTACTTATTTTCCTGAACAGACATCTGAAATTCAGTACTCCCTAGAAAGTTGTCTTGGAGCCAGATAGAAAACAAGCAGTGAGTACCAGCCATTGAACATGCATATTCTGGGTAAGAGTACCTAAGGGACAATAGAAATGTTTTGTGCAACAGATCTTACACAGTAGGTTCTTGGTTTTCCAGGGAATGATGCAACTGGATAGAAATGTTTGAGAAACAAATTAGGCAAGAGTTTACTAAAATGATTGTTTGCACTATCAACAGTGCCTTGAGCAATGTCATACAAAGATGACAAACTCCACTGAACTGTACATCTGCACTCACACAGTAGCAGATGTTGCTTATTGGCTCTAAAAATAAAGTTCTATAATAATCTCACTCAGAAGGATTGCGTGTGAATATGTATGTTTAAAAAAAAGAGATTTTAGCCATGTTTTGGTAGAACCTTCAACTGTTTTGTAAACTTGCAATTTGTGACAGGATTGTTTAAAAACTTTAATTTCTTCACCATGGAAGTATACTATGTAATTATTTAGTGGCATTTACCACTTCTCACTTGTCTAATTTTGCTTTTCATTTTAGTGATGGGTGTCTTGCTGTTTGTGCTATGTAACATAGCCTCCTTAGTTACTACTGGCATAACATAACAAAATTTACGGTAGGATATTCAGACAATTATAATTCCTGGTACTGCAGAGGACATATACTGCCCACAGGTCCTTTTCTGCTTTAATATTCAGTCCAGGTATTCTTAAAGCAGTCCAGAAGCTGTTAAGATAATTTACAGAAAACCAGGACATTTAAAATAAATTGCTTAAAGAGACTAGATGTGAAATAAATAAATCTATAAATACACCAGAGCAAAGGAAAAATTTGTTCTCGTTTTTAACATTACAGTCAAGTATGGTGGAAGATGTTTTAGGGTAAGGTACAGATATTGCCGAATTAAACGTTTATTTTATTCTACTTTTGGCAGCAATGTAATTTTTGACGTCTGGATATTACACAGCAGATTATTCTGGTGCATCGTGTCTGCCAGGCTAATTGTTCAAGAGAGCTAAGTATAAGCTTTGGTACTTTCATCTACTTGGAGACAGTCTGGAGTTGGTTTTAAAACTTTAAGTTAATATTTATTTTTATTTGGAGACATAAGAGCAAATAGTAACCAACACTTCTAAGAAATTACAAGTCATTCATTACTACTTACTGGGAAATAATAGTTATTAAACCTGTAATAAATATAATTAAAACCAACTTCTCAATTTCATTTAGCAGAATCAAGGCAGGGCTTGGAAAGAGCTGGTGTGATAGTTTATCTTGCTCTTTAAAGGACAGTAGAGCAAACCCAAGAGCCATCCTGGGGTGTTTTTTTCCCCCCAGATCGAAGCCAGTTAAATTGCTCTGGCCATGGTTTTTGATCCTTCTACAGGAGTATAATAAGATCAAAGAAACACTGGTTTGCCTGTGATAGACTTTAATATGCATATTATAAGTACAGAGTGAGCAGCAGGCTTATGTATGCTTCAGCTTATGATTTGTAAGTATTAAGTTGTCATATTTGATCTTCAGTGGTGGCCTCCATTCTTCTTTGGAGGAAACAGTGAATATTCAATGGCCAGAGCTATGACGAAAGCTGCAGCTCCCCACTTGAATCCCCTGGTAAAGATTTCTGTTACGGTGATAGGTCTTGCAAAGCCACCCTGGTACCTCCACGCTTCATTACTAGAAAGGAAAATGAAACCAAAGGGAAAAAAGATCAGGGGAGCCACTGTGATACAGATTAACAAGAATATAAATATACTAAAGAATGATGAAGGTATTTGAATTAGATAGACATTGAGGCTGTACAATATGTTCTGTCATTTAAGTATCAGGAATTACAAGTAAAGTTTGTGACAGGAACTCTAACCCTTACCATATAACTTGAGATACAAGTACTGCCAGCAAACAACACAATTATAGGAACAGAATCACCTCCTCAAAATCATGTAATTGTACTCTTCTGTTTTTAGTCTGTACCAAATCAGAGCCCACTAGCACTAACATGGATTGGACTAAGTACAAAGGCTAGTCACTGTGCTAGACAGGATGCAGCACAGTGAAATCTTACAATCCACAGATAGCTCATCTCAGTGTGGAGGCGCTTTCTGTTTCACAATACAACACAGCTACATGAGAGTAAGATGATTTTAACAAGAAAGACTGAAAAGATGGTGTTTAGCTTGAGCTACAGAGTATGTGCAAACTTCACTGTTTTGCCTTGCTGTTTTTGACCTCCATTATTATTGAAACATTAATCACTGCTCTGACTACAAAATTTATTTATTTATAGCACAACCAGTGTAATCTATGGACATGGGTGTAATTTGTCTCTTGCAAGGACTCAAAAGTCCTTAAGAAAAGGAAAAATAACTAAGCAATAAAATAAAAACTGTAATTTGGGGAGAGAATACCAGGGTTTAAACCAAGGGGGGCAGACATTTATGTTCACAGATAATCCTTTTGTGCAGATGAATTTTGTGACTCAGGATGAAAGCACACTGGCATGGAAGAATAGCTCCTAGGTGCCAGTATAGGGCCTAATTGATATAAAGTTTCCAAATATGACATCTTTCACAAAGCTTATCTTGTATTTAATATGTACATTAATGTGCATTTGCCATAAAGGTTGAAAGCAGATTCCCTGTTAAAATGAACTTGGCACACCAAAGGAGAGGGAGCTCTGGAGAGGGTGACTTTGAAGATTTGTGGTGCAAGACATTAATAATACAATCTCTTGCCAGACTACTGGAGCAAGTAGCATGATACCTTAATTTCTCACTTGTTAAGGAAAATTGGCATGATGCTTGTACTGTCCTATAGAATTGACATATGACTTTACATGAAATTTAAGAAATTCAGAAGGAATCATCTCATGCTTTTTTCTTTATTTGAACCTTCATATGATTGGCTCAATCCCCTTCAGACTTTACTGAAATGCTGATAATTTTCACTGCTTTTACTGAAGAAGGAGTTACCTACAATGCCAAGGTCTGGCTGATGCCAGCAGATGCCACATCAGGATGATTTTTGAGGCTCTTGCACTTACCGAGCCCAAGGGTCCCTGAGCCCCCTCTTTGCCAGCCTCCTCTGCACCTCCTCGAGGGGAGTCCCCTCCACCTTCCACTGCCTGTAGTCAGGCAGCTCCACTTTGTCATGGCCGTGCCCGTGGCCGTGGTCACCTCCGTGTCCCATACCTGGGGAAAAGGTCGGTTTGTTACCTGGCAGACAGCACCATCTTATTTTTATACACTTGCAAAGAACAATCCCATGTACAGAAAAAACAGGGAGGCAACAAGAAGAAACAGAGAACAAAGAGCCAAGGGACTTTGTGCTGTGTTTCAGAGCTGGGTGATTACATACAGTAAAGCAAACTTAAGCATCACTGTGCTGTAAGTCACAACCATTGCTACATCCATGGAGCACCTATGTCAACCCTCTGTGCCAGAGAAGAGTGTAAGAAACCCAATGGTTTCCATGTCTATAAATGCACTTCAGCAACACCAGCCCCCCACTTCCAGACTTTCCAGAAAAATCACAAAGAGTTCAGAGTAAAAATTTCTGACTTAAGTGTGGGAAAGCTGTGATTGCTAAGCTCTGAAGAAAAACAAAGACTTGGCTCCTCAGCTCCTTTCAGCTGCCTCCAGTTCAGTCAGATATAAGTGTGACATTCAACAGGGCCAGGAGAGGTGCATGGACAAGGAGATGCACCTCACCCATTGCTTGATAAGGCTGAAAAATGTATGCTCTATTTACATACACCTTGGACAAGTACAAACATACTAAGTATCTCTTTAAAAACAGATGTGAAGTGGAACATTTTCAGTGAGATCATTAAGGATCAGAAGAAAATGATAGCTTTTAAGGCTCCATTTTCACAAGGCACCTGATTATTCCTTGAGCCAAGGTTTCCCATTTTAACACCTATCAGGTAGCAAGAACAGGTTCACTTTTAGAAAATTGACTGGAATGCAGGATGCAATTTCAAAAGCCTGTAACTCTTGAAGATGAGTCCAACCCGCAAAGGCAAGCAGACAGATTTCGCTGCCTGAGAAAACCTGGAGAGCAGCCTTAACGCTGTCATTACCCGAAAAGCTCCTCCTAAATTAGATGCCAGGCTCCTGCCTTGTGCTAGAAACCCAAGGCCTCTCTCCCCCCAGTATCCACGTTTTACAAGAGGGAAGGTAACGCCAGCCAGCGGGCTGTGCTGCAGCGCGGGCCGGGCGCTCTCTGCCCGCAGAGCCAGCGCAGCTGTGCCCAGAGGTCGGACACGGAGCGGAGCAGGGAGGGCACAACGCGCACTGACAGCCACCCCAGCCCCATCCCGCCCCGCCTGCCCTGCCCGGCGGCGGCAGCAGCGCAGCCCGGTGTCGGTGTCGGTGCCAGCCCCGCCCGCGGTACCTGCCCGCTCCGCGACCCTGCTCAGGACGCGGCCACCACCCGGAACCGGAACCCAGCTCTGGACCAGCCGCTACGGAAAGCGCGAGCAAGCCACGCAGGTTCCGCGAAACTTTCGTTCCGGCCCTTCCCGCTGGCCCGGCGCGGACACGGGGGCCGTGGAGCCGCCCTCCGATCCCCTCCCCGGGCCGGTGCCCCCGCAGCGCTCCCGGCAGGGCCCAACGGGACAGGCCCGCAGCAGGAGCGGCGCCACCGACTCGGGCTGAGGGACCGGGGGACGGAGCAGCGGAGCGGAAGGCGCCCAATCAGTGCGCGGCTTCTTGCGGGGGGCGTGGCCCAATGGGCGGGCGCGTTGCTGAGGTGCGGGGCTGGCGGTGTCTGGAGGTGGCGGCGGAGGAGGAGAGCGGGGTGAGGGGGCGGCGGGGTGAGGGCCGGCACCGGGAACGGGATCTCCCCCTCTCCGCGGGCTGCCCGCCGCCCTCTGCGCTGCCGGCGTGCGGGCAGGGAAGGGAGCGCCGCAGGGTCTGTGCGTGCGGGGGCGCGAAGCGTTCCCGGCAGCCGCGCCGGCAGCGCCGCTCGCGTTCCCTCTCGTGCCCCTGCGGCTCCGCTCCCTCTCCTGCCGCCCCTTCCCGCTCCCCTGGCTCGGACGGCCGCCCCCTCCCCGGTTATGTAAGCCCCGGCCCTCCCCCTGGCCGCGGGGAGCGGCGGCGGGCCCGGGCAGTGCCCGCTCGCTGCCAGCCCTCGGGGCGCGCTTCGGCGCGGGGAGAAGCTGCGGGAGAAATCGGAGCTCGCAGCGAGCCCGCCCGGCGCCAGGAGCCGAGTTTCGGCTTTCAGTGGGTTTGTCCTAAAAGAACACTGGTGTTTGTTTCCGTAGGAGAAGCGGGGAGGCGTCCCGAAATCCCGGTAGTGCATTGAAAGGTAAGGGAAAGTGAGGAATTCTTTTGACAACTGCCTCCTGAGCGAGGCGGTGCCTTGGTTTCACTGAGTGCTGCTGTCAGGAGCTCGGCGCTTTGCATGTGTGGCTGTGGGACTGTGAAGTGTCAATTGCCTTAGTATCTGCTTAATTACAATTATTTTTGTGTTTGCCAAACTTGTGCACATAGTCTGCTTCATCTGGAAAGAAACTGGTAAAAGTTAACTACACAGTCAGTGACTTATGAAGACTTTAATTACTTCTCAGTTGTATGCAATACAATATTGTTTCTTTTTAGCAGAATACAAACTGTTCTATTAATTTTTGATACTCCTATTAACATGAGAGTAAACATTACAGCATGATGCCAGTGAAATTTCAGGGTAGACTGTAGTGCCTTTTTCCAATATGTTATGATGGAAATCGACTTCTGGGTTTCAGGGTTTCTTAATGGGGATATTGGAAGTGCATGAGAAGATTTCCAGGAGGAATGCCATTATCATGTTATTAACAGTGAAACTGTTCTAAATAGAGTGCCATCTGTTTAATCCAGACTGCCTCAGTCTGGTTTCAGCAGTGAATGTTTTTCACTGTGAGATAAAGTCTGGAAGATTCAGAGCAGTCTTCTCTCAGGAAGAGAAGACACACATTTGTTTTTCTGTAACGTATGGGGGTTGGAATTGTTGGCTCTTTGTTTGTGAGGTGCTTAAATCCCTGTCTTACAGAGAATGCAGTTCTGTCAGAGACTTGCAAAATATTTCTTGTCTCTTGCTGTGGCTGAAAGTTAATGTGTATGTGTCCAAAGTGCAGTGGTGCTGAGGAATGTGTATATTTTTCTCAGAATTTTTTTTCAGTGACCCATAGACATGTCAGGTACCAGATAACCTTGGTTTTATGCTTTGAGAGAAAGATAAAAACTCACAGTTTTATTTATGATTGGTGCTTTTTTTTCTTATTATTTGTTGGTGGTGTTGTTTTTGTTTATTTTGTTTTGTTTTCTTGGTGCTTGGAAGCCTGACTTGAATATTCCACACAAAATTATGCTGGTCTTGCTGAGTGTGTTACCAGGGACGTTCAGTTCTGATCCCAGAGCATTGGCTGTGTGGGATCTGTTGTGCATGAACACAATTGTTTAATAGGTTTACAAGTTTAACAAGGTTTTCAGGAGCTGTTTTTGCCGTCCCCCTCACCCCCCCAAGTACATAACTCATGGTAAGAAAAACCTTGTGCAGTCAGTTGATCTGCTCTACCATGTTCTGCTTCCTGTGATTCCTTTTCTTTCAGAATGGTCTATACTCTTTTAAAAACAAGGCTGCCAATATGAGGGATGTGATATTTTGGGAATATAGTAAGCTCTTTGATGCTGTACCCTCAAGTAAGTGAGTCTGCATAATTTCAAGGGGCCTAGAAGTGTTGCTACAGTGTGTTTTGAGAAGGGAGCTTCACCATAATTACAGTGTCAGTCTGAAGAAATCAATAATATGCAGAAGGAAATAACGTAAAAGAAGTTTCTATATTGTGTAAAAGAACCCCAACAAACAACTGAATGTCCTCTAGGAAGGAAAGGTCATTGAAACTCCATGTACAAATGATCAGTACATTTTGTGATTTATGCAGTTGGTGGGGTTTTTTGTGCACTATTTTTTTATTATTAATAATTAGTTGTGGTGATAATTACTGCAAAGATTTGATGTTCTAGGACAAAGTTATTTTAGCTTCTATTCAGCCATGCTAGTTATGATTTGCTGGGATTCCTGCTTGTGCTGTTGAGCTAGAGGAAGGCTGCAGGGTTTCTTGGATAGCTTTCAAAAGTCCATGTTTCCAGCAATTTGTGTTGCTGTGCATTCTGGATTAGCAGATTGTGAGAGTCATTATAGGAGCCACTCTTCTCTGCCTGTGCATCCAGTATTCTCTCTAGCACTGGACAGTGTTTGCTGTGCTCTTCATAATTGTTTTCTGGAGTAGAGAGCTGTGTGACTGACTGTGGCTTGAACTGTCTGCAGTTTTGAGATGATAATAAAGGGTTGTGGGGTTGTTCTTTTGCTTTTTTTCCCTTTAATATCAGAAGACATATTTGAACTAGTTAAATATTGCATCCTTTTCCCCCTGAAATTGCATGTTACTTCCTGTGGTGTTGTATTAGTAGTCAGTTATGTCATTGGAAGCCTCTTGTCATTTGAATAAAATGGTTAATGCTGCCTTAATTACAATAAGAATGGAAAAGATCTTTCTTTAGTTCACCTTGGTTTCTTTGAATGCTTTTAAAAAAAGCACTCAGTGAATGTGGGGAAGGAAATTATCTTCTCAGGCATCACTAGAGAGCTAAATATTTTATGGACAGTATCACAGTTACTGTTTCACCTCTATTTTTGAGTAGTGATGGGCTGGAGCACTAGTCTTAGTTTCTTTCTGTTTATGATGTTTGTTTGCTTGTGGGTTGGTTTTTGTTTGAGGTGTTCTTTTTGGGCAACATAAAGACCATTCTTCCCAGGAGCAGCCCCACTGGTCTGATCTGTTATTCTCTGCTGCAGCCTAAGGCTCTGAGACCCTGGGGTGTGACAGGATCATTGTTCTGAGTTCTGCTGCTCTGCCACAGCTCAGCAGGTGCCCATTTGACAGAGGTGCTTTGCTCTTACACCCTTGTCTAGAATATAGGGTTACCCCTTGGACAGCTCTCCAGTCTCAGAGGGGATGATGTGTAGTGTGGATTTTTGTTTCATGGACATACCTAACATGTAAAAACTTTAGGGCCCTTGTGTGGTTTTTGCAGCTACCATGTTTTCTGTCACTAAGAGCTGCACTTCATGTGGGGTGTCAGTAAGTCATTCCTCTGAGCTGTTACCTGAGAACTTCATGTGATACTCCCTGTTTTCTGTATGACGAGAGGCAGACCTGTTTGCTCTTTACCAAGCAGCTTAATATGAGCTGAGAATCTTTAAAGACCTGGATCATGTGTTCCCTCAAAGACTTGTCTGGGCTGGAAAAGAATTTTTGATTCCATTATTTTTCTTGATGCTTGTTTCCTTGTCTTAAGATACGAATGAGTATCAAGAAGTGAAGGTGGAGGCTTCCCAGCTGAGTCTTCTTGAAGGACATCTGTGCCATGTAATAATCACTAAAGAAATCCCTTTCAGGCAGAACTGATCTGAGCAGAGACAGTCACAGGTAGTATAGTTTGACTGCTACTTCACTCAGTTATTTTCATTTCCAAACAGAGCAAGTGTGAGAAGTAATTCTTGACTTATTTAATGCTGTTTTCTCCAGGTTTTGTTTGAGTAAGAATGTAGTTAGAGTTTATGCTTGTATAACTCACTGTAGATAAAATGGCAAGATGGTTGAATTTTTCTCTCCACACCTTTGTTTGGATAATTCCTGCTTCTAATAGCAAGACAAATAATTCAAGTGTCTTTTTTTTAAATTTAGTCATAGGACAGATTTATGGAGCAACTGAATGGATCTCCTTTTTTTGTATAGAATTCTGACTTCAGTTTTTAAGCTTCAAATAAAAGCTCAAGAGGTAGAGGGGCACTTCTAATGAAATAAAATATAGTTATTTAGGAAAACCCAACTGTAAAACAGAATTCTGTATTGCCAGCTGTGCTACAAAGAAGAGAACATAAAAACCAAGATCAGGGACTGGCTAAAATAGTGTATAGTTTGCAAACTCTTTCAGTCCATGCTGCTGTTTATCCATAATAGTAAAAACTTTTTATTGTATGGTGAATGGCCACACAGCAATTTTTCTTTCTTCTGTTAATGTTACATTTTCCTATCAAATATAATTAATTTGGGCACTGGGTTCAACAGATGTTTTATTATTAATCAATTCAGATATTTAGTGAAAGACAGAAGAACCATTGGCTGGTCACTTGTCACTCCTTCAGTCTTCCTGGGTTGTTTTCTGTTCTGCAGGCAGTCCAGCTTGCCTCTGCTGCCCACTGCCTGTGCCAGATCTGCTGCCTTGACCTCGTGGTGTGATTCTGTAGAAAAATACAGATTTTTATGGTCAAATTTATTAAGTTTGCCTGAAAATAGAGAGCCAGTGGCATTTGGAAAGAGATCCCACTAGGAGAGAGAAATGTTTGGTGTATAACTACTGCAAAGTGGTAAACTATTTATTTTTTTATCTCTTAGAAATGATTATGACTGCTATCATTTGACATTGAAAAACACCAAATTCCCTGGCTGTGCAACATTGTTCTGCACAGGGCCTGATGGAGATGGTTGGTGCAATTCAAATATGTTAAAACATTCTTCCAGGAATTCTTCTTTCTGTATATTCTGTGGGGCTTTTTTTTCTACAGGACAAAGTAGTTCATGACTTCTCATTTTATATTGTATTGTTACACAAGCATTTGGCTAGCATTCCAAAAGTACAGAGTGTGTGTTTCTGTGTAATCTCCATACTCTAGCTAATCTTACTGTGTTTTTATTGTAATTACTCTGATTCTTCAAAACCTGAAATGGTTAGATCTCCTTTAATGGTGACTGCATCGTGTATGGTTTGTGAGTTCTTTAAATAGTTCCACGTTGCTGTTCCTCTGAATTCTGCTTGACTGAAATGTGTGACATGGACATTTGTGCAGACTGCATGACTGCAGTTTGCTGATTCATACAGGGCAAAATTGATAAGTCTGGAATATTTTTCTGCTTCCATTCCCTATATTTAGTAGTTGCTAAATTGTTAATTGTAATTTTATTTAGGGTTTTCCTCCCCTCTTCTGCCTTGCCTTGACCCATATGTGAACTGGAGGAATTATTTGACATCTATCTGGAAAGACAGTGAGAGAATTTAAAAGAATAATCTTATTTTTCATGGCCATTCAGCTGAGAAGATATTGGATTGAAAGATAATGAGCTGAAATATGTGTAAAATTTGCTTGCGTTTTTCCTTCCTATCTTAATTTATTTTCTGTTTATTCAGATAGTTTGTTTTTTTCTGAGACTTCTGGTGTCTGTTTCTTCTTTGCATCTCCTCTTATTTTCTGCTCTGTCTTTTCTGTTTCCTTTAGGTTCAAGGGTATATTGAGTTTAAGGGGAGGCTGGAGAGCAGCCTCTTTGCATGCCTGCCTCTGTTCTGGCTTGGAATAGGGCCACAAGGTAGAAAAGTTGATTTAGAAAAGGTTATGAAGAAGTCCATAGTACTTACTCAAGTAACTTTCCTAAATATCCTAAGCACAAGATTGTGGAAACACATGGGCATAAGCATAACAGATTTGTTGTAGAAATAGCTTGTATCTGTAAATCTGAATATTGTATTTCCTGCACGTGAAAAATCAGCTGGAATTAGAATGAATTATTTTAAACATGTCCTTTGTGGAGGTGTGGTATCTTCAGCCTGGTGTGCCCCATGTGTAAGCTACAGTGGTGATTCCACCATCCCATTTATCACTGTGATGGCTGAGCATGAGGGTCAATCACCTTTTAGACAAGACATGTTTCAGGAGGTTGGAGGCTTTTATGTAAACTGAGTTATGGAGGGGGTGGAGTGAGCAATTTATCAAGCACCCTGGGACATGCCATCAGAGCAGGGCAAAGAACGAAAATCGAAATGCTCAACTTTGAGTTCTGATATCTGGTTATTACTCTGGGTTAGAGGTATACTTCTTTTGAAAGGACACTTGATGCTTCAGTGTATCACTGTGCTTCCTCATGCTTTAGGGTTGGAAACACACCCAGTTAAAAATAGTAATTAAAAAAATCTCCCTACCTGGAATGGATGTTGTACTGGCCTTTAGTATCTGCAGCAGTGGGATGGACAGAGGATTGGGTAAAGTCCATTTGCTGTCGTCATCTTACACAAGAAGTGATTGAGTTTAAATGACAGTAATGTGCCCTTTTACATAGAAATGTAAGGCATGCTGACAAAGGATTTATCCCAGCACAAGCTCATATTTCTTTGTGTAACAGTGGAGAACTTTCCATTCCCCTTTTTTTTAAAGATGTTTTGTTGAGCCAAAACAGCACAGAGATGTAAGCTAAATATGGACACAGAGGGGGAGAGGGGGGGTTTAAATGTGAAGTGGAGAAATTACTGGATTCTTATGCCTGTGGGTTTGGGGCTTTTTAAGGTGCTTGTTTCTTGTTCTTAGCTTAGAACAGGCCTTAGACAAAATTGCTGAGCTTCCAAAACTGCTTCTAGATTGTTAATTATGTATTTGTTGTGTTTGGTAGTTATGTAATTGGCAAACCACCATACTTGATGGTCTGCAGTGTTGCATCTGTGCAATAATTTCAAATAGTAGCATCCTTAAGCTTCTGGAAGTTACTAAACCATATTTGTGGCAATTTCTTGGGAAGAGAGATGATAATTTTGTTAGACTTCATATGAGCCATTCTGAAAGCTTCCCTTATGTTAATGGACTGCAGTGCAAATCTTGCCACGTCAGAGGGGCAAGAGCTTCATGAAAATCTCTGAAACAGTTCTGTGTTAGCTGTGGACATACAAATAGAGATAGGAGTCTTGGACTGGAGGTTAACTTGAATGCAAATAGAAAAGAAAGAACTAAAATACTAAATGGATTTCAGCTAAGCATTCACAAACTGCATTTCTGCACTGTTTATTTTCATAGACATCCTGTGACCGCAACCTTTCCTTAAAATCACAGGTGTCACATGCAGTGCATGGCTCTCCATTGAACAGGCTAGTGCCTTTCTGCTTGCTTAGCTCTGTGTGTCTGCCAAGACTTGTTTCATGTCTTCTGAGTCTTCAGCTTTGCCTTCACCCCTGTTAGGGTAAACACCACATGAGTTTGAGAAGCCTCTCTTTATCTGTTGAATAAGAAAACTTCTAGCTTGCTTTTTGTTTGTTTGGGGAGAAGGAGAGAACAAGATTTTCTTTAGAAGTTGAGACAGCAAATAAAAATTTTAAAACAGTTTAGGCATGACTTGTTGTCTTGTGTCTGCAAAGGACCAATTGCAGAAATAACTGAGGTGCTCTTTTGCTTGTGCAGGTGTTGAGTGGACTTGGACGATGCATGGTCATGTAAAAACAATTGCTACCTTCAGAATATGCACCTTTTCTGCATCTGTGGTGAAAATACTCCTGCAGTTATTCCTTGTGGGTGCAGAAATGAAACTGTGTCTGATGTTGCAATTTGTGTCTTTGTTGCATTTGTGACTTTGTTGCATTTGTTTCCTCAGAAAAATGCATTTGTTGCAATTTGTGACTTTGTTGCATTTGTTTCCTCATAGCAAAATGTTACTGGGGCATCTGGGTGTTTAAATCATTCAAATGGCAGCTGTGTTCCACATCCCTTGTGTCCCAGGAATCGTGGTGTTACACACTGAGAGAGAGAGACTGCCTGCTTTGCTTTTTCCTCTCTATAGATTAAATCCCTTCAGTTAGCTGCAGGTTTGATATGTTAATATGGTTTTTCACAATTAATGCTGCAGTTTACATAGCATAACTAAAACTACAGCACTAATTTTACTTCTTAATTTAAATTAAAATGTTAGCCCTATATATCTAGTTTTTAACATGCTTAATTACCCCAAAAATAAACTCTGACATTTTTAGGGAAATGGTTGAAGATGCTGTAGTAAATTCCATGATAATGCTTATATGTTAACCTTGTAGTTTTTCCCCCTAGCTACTTCAGTGTTTAAATTGAGTAAAACTTAGGATGCTAAGGCAGAAAAATAAATGTGCAACAGTAGGATTTCCCATTTGTTGTGCACAAAGTCCTAATCAGGTTAAGATCGTGGATGCATTCCAAATGAGGGGTCAGCAGCCAATGCTAATTGGCATTGATGCTGCTGAAATTGTGTAATTGAGTATTGTGCTGATTGTCACAGTGTTTTTTATGCCACCCCTCCACTCCCCCACCCTTTATTTGGCAACTTAAAATTTACTAAATGTTCAAAGGTTAGTTCTGTTATTTCCTCTGTGCCCTTCTTCTTTGATTTGCAGGTTCTGGTCTGTGCTAAAGACAGAAAACTAGGTAGTTCAACATCTGAAAAGTAGAAGGAAGTTCAAAAAAATTGAAATAGAGTGCCTGTAGATACTAATTTTTTCTAATAAATACAGAAAGCTTAAAGATTTGCTGGTCAGTGGGGAAGTGGACTGCTATGCCTTTTTCTTTTTCTTTTTTTTTTCTGTCAACTGCTAGGAAAGAGCTGCTTCAGCACAGCTTCTTGTCGTTTGACTGAACCATTTTGCAGGAACCTTGTCACACTTGGCTGCTGGAGATGTGTATGGGTGTGATGGTCCATTGCCCTGCTCTGCTGATGATACTCCCACGATTGCCAACTCCTGCACTTGATGGCTTATTTTGATAATAAGTCTTTGGTCTTGTGAGGGAGAGGAGGGAACAAATCTTAAGTGGACATTATCATGCTAATTAGGAAACCTTAATTACTGTGTTGTCTGTTGTCAGCTCTATCAAGTTTTGATATATTTCAAATTAATATTCCAGTGGGAAGGACCAAATATCTCTCCTGCAGGGAAAGGATGCAGGCTTTTCTTGGCTTTATGCAGAATTCTTGTAGTAGTAATTTTATTGCTGTTTCTATGAACTGCTGGAGCATTCTGCTTTAGTAATGTGTGCTGACTTTGAATAGATTGAAATTATTGTCTCTTTGTCTTTCTGAATGCAGACTTTAGAGCTTTCTGATATATGTAAGGTTGCTATGAGTAAATTCTGCATGTTTATGCACACGTGTCCTATCTATAGAAAATGGAAAGGGCTTTTATTAGCATTTCCTTTTTTGTTGCAGGGGAATGTTTAAGTTGCCATTTTCTTGGTTTTAATAGTTTAAATGAAAAAGATAGAACTGATTAGAGAATATAATTGTTAAAATATGTTATGAATATGTTCTTAAAGTGCCAATTGGATAGCTGGCAGATAAGGTGAAAACCATGAGGATTTTCCCTCCAAGTGTGAAACCCTCGCTGCTCAGTGATAAGAAATAATTATGGTGTAATCATCTTAACCTGCAAATCTGAACATAATGGCAAGTACAGGGTGTTAGGTCTGGGTGTGTATTTCCAGAACAGTTTTTTCATGTGCTGAAGGAGTCACATGTGGACTGTGCACGTTGGTTTTGGCTTGTTCTTGGCAGTGGGGGTTTTTCTTCAAGTTTTTTTTTGCCTTTATACTGGATCAGCCCTACTTTTTGAGAAGTTACTCCATGTTCTCTCTGCAGGTCCACTGTGCATTTCAATGACCTCAGTATTTCTAAACCTTCTGTCTAAGTTGCCCTTGAAAGGCTGTTTTGTGGAGCATGCTCCATGAAAGATGAGTGTATTACACCAAAAATGTGTAATCCAGCATTTCAGGTGCCTGCTGCTTGAACTTTGGTAAGTGCTGCTGATCCCTATCAGCACAATTGCATAGGGAAACAGAACAGGCTTTTAATTAAACTCAGGCTTTGATTAAAAATTTTTGATTGTGTTTGAAGAGAATGGACTGAATTTGCTCTATGCCAGTATAATTAATAAAAAAGTAGAAGGTCATAACTGTTGCACAGATGGGCAGTACCTGTAAAAGATTAGAGAAACTGTTTATGTTTATTATAGTTCATGTGGGTGAATTTCATTTGAAGTAGATTGCTCAAAGATGATTAATGTTGCAAAAAGTAGTAATATAACCCCTAACAAGTTTGCATATAAGGCCATCTCTGGTCTTCTACCTACGGTAAATTTATTCCAGAAACTTGAGGAAAGGAAAAGCTCTGTTTTACCAACTGCTTTTGAAGGTGGTTTGTTTTGTTGGGTTTTTTTCTCTTTTTTTTTTTTTTTTTTTTTTAAGCAGGAAAACTGTTCAGTAGTACAAACAAAAACCCAGAGTGTCTCTGTGTATGGATGAGGTTATGTAAAAGTGCCTGAAGATTAGAACATTGAGTCCTCAGTGAGGTTTTTTGGAGTGCAAGAAAATATGTTTGAAAACCTAGAACACTGTAAAATTAACCATCTCTACATAAATTCCACTTCCCTGTCTACACAAAAAGACTTGGGAAAGCTTAGCTGTAAAGCTTGCTGCATGGATTTTCAGTGCTGCCTGTCAAATCTGTAATTTTTCGTGATCTTGAAAGACTCAAATTTTCTGAATATACATTGGGACAGTATTTGACAAAAACTTTTAATTTTGTTCAGGTTATAAATAGAAAACATGTATGAAAATTGTAGTGTGCATTTAAGATCCTGCTCTTGTTTCTGCAGTGTTGAGGGAAGGAGGAAAAAAGGCTGTGTATTCCAACTGGAGTCATCAAGCACCTGTGGAAGGCAGTTTTCTTTTTGTCTCTCTTTCGTTCTGTTGTGGTTTTACACTATTTTTTATACTGGCCTATAGCTTAGATAAATGAGAAATATTGTGGAAAATCTTGTCTAATAGGGTGCATGAAATATTGGGTTGATTTAAGTTGTTTCTTCTGTGTTTATGTCATGTTCCTAAAGATATTATATATGAAGTTTTGCTCTAGAAAAAGGGTTGTTTAAATTTCAGATTAAAACATCCAGAAAAACCATCCAAACACCTTCCCCAAGTAATACCCCCACATATGTTAGTAACTTAGTGTCCTATTTAAAAATACATGAAAAATGAATAATTTCACAGTAAAATATTCATTAGTCCATTCTTGTGACTGGTTGGTTTGCATTCTGTTGTAATGTTGGTTTAAGAGTAGAAGAATAATGACTGTAAACAATATGCATTGTGTTTAACTATTCAGCAGTGAAGATAAATTATTAAACTCATACCAAGACAAAGGGGGTACCTGGTGTAGTTGTTGCACTAATTTACATTTACTACTGTTTTAATTCTCACGCAGTTATTTCACTGAAAAGCAGTTTATGCTTCCCAGTAATGGGCCACAGAGTGCCAATTATAGTAAGCTGAGTTTCAGAGCTTCGTGAGAGCTTCTAATAAGGTGATGAAAAAGTGTTACACTTTCTTTACAGACACAGTTTCTTGCCTGTTTTCTGTGAAGGAGAATCCAACAAAGGCTCTGTAATTTCCTGCTCTGGAGGAATCCTAGTAGTGAAGTTAATAGTAGGGCTGGTCATAAGCATCAATTTTTGTAGTACAATCACCTTAATCAGTTGGGCCAAATATCTTAATCATTGGTGTTCACACAGCTCTTAATGGATTGCAATATATAGAATTAACATGGTCAGGTACATGTTTTATTTCTTGTATGTGGAAATTCTGACTTGTACAGTCTGTCTAATCTCTATATAAAATTAACAGTGGTTTTCCCTGTGTTTGGTGAGATTGTTCTTTGCAGTTCTTAAAACCCCTCTGTAACTTTCAGAAAACTAGTGTGAGGCAGAAAATGACTGACACTGAAATGATGCTGTGATGTGTGACATGGGAGAAGACAAGTTGTTTCCTCTGCAGTGACAGTTGGAAGCAATGAAGGCAGCTACAGTTTTAACTGTGAATGTTGCAGCAGATCTTAGATTTCAGAATTCTTGAAGCTGCTGTGCTTCACCTCTGAATAGAGAACAGTCTCTGTGTGTGACTGAAGTCCTTGTAAGTGTGTAGGGTTCAACTTGCTCCCATATTCCAAGCAGAATAGGGGTCAGGCAGAAGAGATCTGGGCTGTCCTGAAATTGTGTCATCTTGATGAGTCGTGATCAGTGATGTTTCTTTTAACTACATTTGTTGAGTTTGCTTTTTCAAGTCTGGGAACTTGTAATGGAAAGCTAAGACCAGCATATCAATCAGAATTAATTTTATCCTTGAAAACCATGCATCTTAAATGTGAATGAAGCATCTGAGTCAGATATGAGATTTATGGCATCGTGCAATAAAACAATGTCCTAATTCTTCAGGATCTTTATTTTAACTCTGCCATTTTGAAAGTTTCTTTGGAACTTTGTATTCTTACTGCATCATTTTTAAAAGTCAGCAAGATGACATAATTTTAGCTATAACTGAGGTAAATTCAGATAAATTTGGAGATTACACTCATTTAAGAATTTGTGAATGTGTAAGTAAGTGTATGGATGGGGGGAAATTTGTCACTTCAGCTTAATCTATTTACACTCCTCTTCCTGGAGGTGGAGGCTTTACCATCTGGAAGCTGGAAAGATTAGAATAAGGGATTTCATTACTTTCAGCAGAGGAGCCTCTGGGTTAGATCTCTTTGAGAATAGGGTAGAAAAAAGGAGGTTAGGTAAATTAATTAATGAATATGTAACCTAAATTCCATTTTGTGGAAGTTACAGTTGGTAGGGAATACTGCAATGAGAAATATATACTGGTATTGGAATTTAGATATGGTCTGGAATTGACTTCAACTTTTCAATGGATATTTTTGTAATATAACAGACATTTATGTTTCTCAAGTGACGATTGTACAGCTCTAAAGTGGGAAGCTGCTTAAAATATTCAGCTGGTATTTCTAGAACATTTCTGCATGGATTTCTTTCCTTTACAGACCAGATAGTGATCTTAGCATAATGTTTGCAGTCTTATTCCAAAGTGCATACTGGGGGGGTTTTGGTAGTGTGTCTTTTCATTGATTTGTTTTGTTTTGGGTTTGAATTTTGTTTTGGTTTTGTTCCCACAGAAATTCTGTTTCTTGATTTCTCTTAGCCTGTGTCTGTTCATTTTTAGTAGTTAGCACTGAGTGCCTTAAAAAGACCACCTTAACTGTGATTTTGCAACTGTTAGTTTGCTGAGTTTTTTTTTTAGGCTCCTTCTTTTACTATGCATTTTGCATCTTTACTTATCTAGATTTAATTTACTTCATGAACCAAAAGCATGAAGGAGAAGGTGTTTGGGAGGGGTAGGGTTACACGGAAAGTAATTTGCATGGCAATGTTTTTGTAAGTAAAGAGGTTAATGCAGACAAACTAGCATGGGAAGAGTTACTGCATATGAACTGATGCACAGGGAGGACAAACCTGTATTGTCTGGCGTAGGATGGGTTATCACCAGGATCCTGACAAGAGAATGTTTTAGGTTTTGTGTAGGATGACTATGTGAAGTTGTTTCTAAGGAAACTGGTGCTGAGAGAACAAGGTAACTTTTCTGTGGCTAACCTACGTGTGTGTGTATTTATATATTTTAAAGTGCGTCAGGTCCTTATAATAGAATAATTAATGTGTGTTTGGTGGTATTTAAGGCTGCAGGATAATGTCTTTATTATTATTGTTTCCAAAATCCTGTAAGTAATGTAGAGGAGTGTTTTCTTTGAATGCAAAAGATAAATTTCCTGTTCCACATTCTTGATTATCTCAACTCTTTTCTGCTTTATTTGCTGCATGAACTCCTAGGAGAGGGATTTATCTCTGCGTATATAACTGTGTTTAATTCAGTTTCTGCTTATTTGCCTGTATGAGGCACTTAAATTTTTCTCTGTAGAGTAATCTGACTTCTGTAGCTTTCTACAACTATTCTGTGTAATACTATGAAAACATCAGCCTTAAAGTCGTTTTTTAAACTGTTGTATAGTGTCTGTTTTCAGTGTTGCATTTTCATTCCTGCTGCCCTAATTGTTTGTCTTCAGCAATTTTGTGTCTATAAAGTAGTTTCACTGTAGGAATGGTAAAAAGATAGAAGGTTGGCAGCTGAGCTTTGAGGTGCTTGAAAAGGCACAGAAGATAATTTAGAGCTTAAAGTGACTTAGAGGAGGCTTTTTGGAACAGATGGGCTGTACCTTTTCTTTACCCCTTTTTTGGCAGCTGCTGAAATTGATGTGACCTTTTTGATAAGAAATGGATCTTACTGTGCAAGTATGGTACCATGAAAGTTTACAAGACTGTTATCCATCATCTTTGACTTCTCTGTGGTAAGGCTTTCTCCCATTGTTTTCACATACCTTTCTTTGTTGCTGGTATCCAAAAAGAAAGCTTTTTAGCCTGGTTTTTACTAGTGAGTCAGAGTGGGCAGGGAAGTAATGTCTTATCCAAGTTGTTTTGCATGACTAAGGCTTGTCTAATAAGGCTGGCAACCTAAATCCCACATAAAGAATACATCAGCATTTATATTTTAAAGTTGGAATGCATGCCTGTCTGCTGATGCTTGCAATTAAATTACCTAAAAGCTAGAGTTGGAAGAGTGCCCTTTCTATTAAGGAGAAGGCTTGAGCTGACAATTTAAATTAATAACTGTCCCAGGGAGGATTTGCTTCTTTCTGTCTTTGTCAGTTTTTACCTTGTTTCTCTGTACTCTGGAGCTGTATGGCCAAGAGAATTCTGGCAGAATGTTTGAACCTGTTTCAAATGGCAAGTTGCAGCTGGAGCTCTGATTTGTTGAGGACAATAGTTTTAAAATGTATTATTTATTATTTTATGTTCTTACCAAAATGACAGTTTATGTAAGTGTCTACTAAATAGGATTCTGGTAGAATAATGTGTTTATGTATATGGATACAGGGAAATCACAAAGGTATTTGTACTATATTTATCAAAAGAGATGTATATTACAATGCATATATTTTAAGTAAGTACAAGAAGCCATCCACCAAAATTGAACATTTGCAAGGCTGGTTTTATTTTTCCTTGGGATTAGATTAGCATGAGAGTCAGACCCTTTTCTAGTGTAGAAACAGACCATACTGTGACTATTTAATATCTTCTGGTGTATAACTCAGAGTAGCTGGATGAAGCTTTATACACCTATTTACTGAGTGGTTAAGCAATGAGTGGCTGTTAAGAGAATTTTTTTTGTAAAACATGTCAGTGAAGTGCTAGTTGACAGCATTAAGTTTTCTTCTTTGCTCTTCTTGTTCTACCACAGAAGTAACTATATAAAACAGGTATTACAGTGTTTACCTACAATAGTTTCTTATTGTCCTCATGATATTTTATGGTAACTTACAGTGTGGGAAGCAGTACACTGTTAACAGTCTAAGATTTCTATCTTGGTGCATTCAAACTTTTATTTTTTATTACTCTGTTACAAGAAAAAGTCCATTCTACCTTCTCAGCCACTTAATTCCATGAGCTTCTAAGACAAGGAGCTCTTTATTTTCTCTGTTTTTAAAAAATTATTCTCATATCCAGGTTAGAAGTTATTTTTCACAATCCTTGTCTTCAACTACTTCTTAAACATTTTTCTACTTTATACATATTTCTTTTGTTTGCAACAAATGTAGGCCAGTATTTCAGATATGAGCATATTACCAGTTTTGTATGCTCTGCTTTCATGTTTTCAGATTTACTTTAAATGACTTTTTTGTGATCAAGCATCTTGATTTATTGTCTGGCTGCTGATGCATTCCTGAACAGATGTTTTCATTGCATCATCAAATATATTATCTAGTCTTTTTCCATTTAGTCTTTTACACCTCTGCACTCAGGAATAGCTCGTCACGAGAAGTTCAAATTGTGCTTTTGTTATCTGCATTTATCAGCATGTTGCCTGGTTTTCTTCCTCCAGAGTTTCCCAGTCTCGTTAGTGTGGGTGTGTGGTGGGGAAGTTTCTTTCCTGTGTACTCCTGACCACCTCATCCCGTGTTGTCTCCTATCTGTTCTGCTCTCCAGGGTGTTGGTCATGTTTAACACAGGTGCTCTTCTTACAGAGCTATGAACTTGCTGAATCAAACAAACTGAAAGTGTGTTTAGTTCAGAGTAAGGATGCATTCTTGATGCTTTCCACACTATTTTTTTTACAGAGGCAGCATGGAAAAATCTTTCTTCAAATATATTTCTTTCCATGCTCAGTAATCAATTAGAGATATGAGAGGAGTGTAGCTTGGAAGAATGAGCTATAATTGATAATAGTTTTCTGTTCTTGTGGACTTGTCACTCCATAATGTTCTCTTACACAAATGGCACTGTGAAGAAATCATGTAGCAGGAAGTTTTATTCTTTTGGCTGACACAGTTCAGGTGTTAAATGCAAATTATTCTTCTCATGGCCTTTAAGGTAAAAATGCATAATATTTTCATTCATTGTGCAACTAGTATGAAAATTGTGTTGTATGCATTTTGCTGTGTAGTATAAAATGGCCAAGAACTGGACTCAGTTTGAAGTGCATGTCCTGTAATGTAATCTCTCCCACGTATGTCTAGACCAGTATAAACTACTGGCCTCTTTAAAGCAAACATACCGACAAAAACTCTGAATAAAATACACACCATCAACAAAAACCCCTCTGCATACTTGAATAGCCATATCTTCTTAAATATCATCAGTTCTGAATATCTAATCAGTGGCATTTTTTTTCTTTCTAATCCCCACTGTTATAGTTGATAGTGCAGTAAGTGGTAGTGGCTGAGATTATCTGGGTAATCATTGTGCTGTTGCAGATTTATTTTGGTTAGTCTTGGTTTAAATGCAGATTGGTAAATAATAATGTATTCAGTATGTGTTTCTTCTAAATGTAAGTGGAAAACAAGCTCTCTGATGAGCACAGTTGACCCTCTTTTATTTCTTTTATTGTAGCCAAAAATTCTTCAGGAGTTACCTGAGTTTTTAAGTTTCATTGTTCCAATAGTATATTGTTGGAATAAACTTTTGTATTTTCAAAGGCAAAAATATTGAGAATGGTGAGTTCACCATCCCTGAAGGGATTTAAAAACCCATGTAGATGTGGCACTGAAGGATGTGGTGTATTGGTGGAGTTGGCAGTGCTGTTTTGCACAGTGGCTGGACTTGGTGATCTTAAAGGTCCTTTCCAATCAAGATGATTCCATGATCTCTGTGCATAGCATGATCAAGGAGAGTGCTCTGACTTGGTAAAATTCTGTTTGTTAACTGTGATTGGCAGATGCACAGTGCAAGGCTGTGACTTCCTTCAGAACAGAGTATTATAGCTTTCATTTTAAGTATGAAGATTCCAGGTCTAATTTAACAGCCTCATGTGCCATACTCTGCTCATTTATGCCAAATGAGTAAGTTTAGGAGAAAACATTTAAACTCTCATTTCAGGTGCTTTTATGGGGATGATTTTTGGTAATTGATTTTTTGTATTTGATTTTAACACTGAGTGACTGCATTCCTAATTATAACTTCTCCTATTCCATGCTTTAGTATGAATTCAAACTTGATTACTTGTTCAGTATTTAAGAAATCTTCATCAGACCATATGTAAAAATATTTTGGTATGTTTTATTTTTACTTTTACTAATAACTGAATTTTTGATTAGTTTTTTATGGTTCCTATATACTATAAGAACCTTTGAATCATAGTAGAAAAAAATAATGTTTTTAAAATAAACATGAGAAATCTCTTATATTCTCTGTATTTTGTTTGCTTTGGGAGACATGTGAACACTGGAAATGAAATTCAATACTCTTGGTTCAGGCTACTTCAGCCTTGAATAAATATGCACAGGGTTTAATGTATTGAACCAGTTTACTTTAGGGACACACCCACACATGTTGGATATATTTATATTTTCCCCCAAAGGTATAGCAAACCAGGGAGTGAGTGTAAACATGAGGTGTGCTTTCCAGATGGCCATTTGAAAATCCCAGAGTCATCTGTGTGTGAGGCTGGGGCAGTCCCTCAGCTGCCTGTTTTGCCTCTTTGTACAAGTCCTTAAAATATCTTTAATATTTGGGCAAATAATTAGAAAGGCAGAGACAATTTGTCCTAAAATGGAACTGGCAGTGACCACAGCCAGACCAGATGTAGAGTGCTTCTGCATTGATCCAGCAGTTGTGCTTCTCAAGCTGATTTGCACTGGAGGAAATTCCCAAACAGGGAAGCTTGAAGCTCAGTGCATGGCAAAACCACTGATATACCTGAAGTTTGCTCCTGTGTGTGTTGCTTTCCTCAGGCTCACTGTGAAGGGATTCTTCAGCAGAAGGTGAACTTTAGTTTGATGCCTGATTTTCACAGCACTGAAATTTTGGCTCTGTAAGGAATATGTGCCTAAGAAATTTTAGTATGGGAGAGTCTTTAATATATTCAATTTAAGTATTACATGTTCTCCAAAGTCAGGGTATGAATTCAGTTCACATTTTATAAAATTATTGCTTTCTTCTTTTGTCTTATGTTGTTCTTTGTAAGTACTGTGCCTCACTAACACAGAAGGATTTTCTACATAAGTGACAAAAATCTTTTGTTTGGATGAAGGCAATTCCTCCCTTCCTCCTGCTGAAACACGGAGCCTTTTTTTTTGTTTGTTTTTGGTTTTGGTTTTTTTTAATGGCAAATTGCTTTATTGCAGAAGGGTTCATGTGGAATTTGGAGGATTTGGTAAACTTCAATTTGTAAGGCCAAAAAATGTTTACATTAGTGCTTGTTTTACTTTACTATATTTTTTCCTGATTTTGTGATCATGATATGGGGTTTTTTTGTCTTTTAGAAAACGGGACAGTACTTGAAGGCTTGACAAATGCATCCCAGGTTGAAAAATTTCTGCATTCCTTCTCCTCTTCCTCCTTTAGAAAACTGACTTCTTTAAAGAGGTAAAGTTTAATGTTGCAGGTTTTTTTCCAGGCAGAATGAACTAGAACTCAGCTTCATGTGCTATGATATTTTAATTAAATTATATACATGTATCACTCTGACATGGCATCAGGATGTCTTTGTAAACTTTTGTTTGCAGAGATCTAATTAGTTCTGTTATTTTACAGAATTATTTTTCAGTGCTTCTGCTGAAATAAGTCTCTCAAGTGTTACTTGAATTTAAATTAATGTTATTTCTGAATTTGTTGTATTTTAGGATGTTTAAACACACTTTAGAAATCTGAAGCAGTTCCTTGCCCACAAGAGAGTTGGTATTCTCTTAATGATTTCCTGCCAAGGGCCATTGAAAAAATGATACATTAACTCAAAAAATGTGTTGGGAAGCCTTTTATCTTATTTCACTTCACTTTTCATTTAACAAATACTGATTGTTCTTAAATACAAATAAGTTACATAATAAATACAAAAAGAAGTAAGTTCTGACAAGAGAATTGATGATTCCAGTCATCTAGTCTGGCTACCAAAAGGTCATTTATTGTAGGACTTCCATGGTGTAACTTGTATGTAAATTTTGTTGAACCTAAGTAATTTTCAAAACACAACTGAAAGACAAGTGGCCTGAAGCACTGAATCCTTCTTTTTCCTCCTTCCCCATTTATGCAGAGCATTTTAGACTAAACAAAAAAACAGTTAAATTACTGTTAAATAATGGGACTGTTTGTCCAAAATGCAACCTTTTAAATTGTTTTGTATTATATAATCTTATTGCAAAGGCATTAACAGCTTTTCATTGGGGAGGATTGTAAAAAACTAAATTTTCCTACCATAACTAATATTTAACTTCTTTTTTTTTCTTCTAAAGGTAAGAGAGAAGCAAAAGAAGTAAGAAAATGCTGGGATCAGAACGAGGTGTGGTGGAAGAATGGCTGTCAGAATTCAAGGTGAACTGGGAAGATTAATGATATCCAAACCCTTGGCTTAATGCCACCAAACATAGTAGTGGGGCTTTTTAATATCAAATAATGAACATTTTAAATTTCTATTACTTGATCTTTGTTTCTTTTAATTCATAAACATCCAAAGGTCTGTGTAATTGAATTGGCTGGTACATAATATGTAATGCATAATTCTAATAGAAGTTTATTGTTTATTATTGTAGAGCAGAACACAGCAATAGCAATGTGGTATTTTAAATATGTGTGTTTTGTGTAGGTCAAGCTGTTAGAATTTAACTAACAGCTGGATAATGCTGCCCAAATTTGCAATTGAAGAACTTTTAAATTTAAAAATAATTAGTATATATTTATTTGGACTTAAAAAAAAAAGGAAAATACTTTACTTTTCCTCCCCCATGAGCTGCATAAGATGAATTGTTTCATCGTGAAGGATTTGAAGTATTTTTAAGCTATTTTGCATATTGATAAATATGCTGAGTGAAATACAGGGTAATGCATAGACAAGAAAACAGGATTTCATGACTGATAAGAAATTATTCTATTATTTAAATTAAGAATTAGTAGTTCCTCAATCATTGATGAGAGTAAGTCATCATGTGCTGTTGTTGGAAATTTGCTTAAGTTCCAAGGGTGCAAAATCCACAAACATGGTTGCTGAGGGAAGACTCGAGACTGTCCATGCTCATTCTATACTCTTGACACCTCTTAAATAAGTTGAGTTGATTTGATGAAGTCTTCAAAAAGATCCTGTTAAATACAGGCTATCAAGAAAGAGATTCCTCCTACCAAAATAAAGCAAATGATTTATGGAAGATGAGTCTAAACTGTTTTTGGATTTAAGCCTGAAAGTGGTGAAGTGCTCCCAAATGCTACTTGTATGGAGAAGGACTTGTACTCAACAGTTAGGTTACAAGTCTGAAAATTTACTGATCTTCAGGACTTTTCTTGGCTGTTGGGATGAGACTTCATTATTTTTTTTTTCTTTAGGCATTACCTGAATCACAAATTTCCAGCTATGCAGCTACATTGCACCGAAAAAAACCACTGGTACCAGCTCTTTATAAGGTCATTCAAGACCCAAACAACGAGGTAGGAGATTTTAAAGAACTATTTTTATTCTCATTCCTGGATCTTTCACCTCTACAACTGAAACTGGAGAAATTAAAGGAGAGGAAGATTGATTCTTTTTTTCCATGGGTATTATCCCTCTGTTTAGTCTCTTGTTTTTTACAGTTACTCTAATGCCTTTCTAGTAAGACACAATCTGTCTGCATCCAAAAATAATGTTTATGCTGTCTGCTAGGTTCTCCTTGCCACAGCTGACTGTTGTGGGTTTTTTGGCATGGGTTGGTTTTGGTGTTTTGGTTTGGGTTTTTTTTTTTTTTTTTTTTTGGGGGGGGGGGAAGTTTCAAGCTTGGCTTTTTTTTTTTTAGTTTTTTTTTTTTTCCCCAGTTCTCAGAAACCATCTTTCAGTCATAACAGAGACAAAGTAGGCCTTACAGTGAAACTCAAAAAGACCCATGTACTTCTTGTGTGGTGGCATGTTGTGGTGGAAGATGGAACCTTTTTTTAAATGCCATTAAGATAACAAGATCTCCTCGTGCTTATACTGGTATCACTTCTGTGTAATTTGGTTTACACTGCTGTAAACAAGAGCAGAACCAGGGCCCCAAAATGTAAATAGACACAATGCAAACTTAGCTTACCCTTGTACATAATTCATTTTGCAAGTGACATTAAACTGAGCTTTGCAACCCATTGGCTTCTGTGAGGAGCATTTCTGGGCAAGTGTGTGAAAAATAACTTCTGAATAAATTGTGCAAGCATACCGTTCTCTGCCATGTCAACTACTTTAGATAAAATGCTTACAAATACTTGGTGTATCATCTGTGACTTCTCATATATTTATAAATTAAATGGGTAGTGTACACAGCGAGGAAGTTCTTTATTTTCCCAAGTACAGCTTAGCTGTTTTAGAAAGCTGAGTGCTTGATTGAGCTTCAAGGAGATTGCATAATGCTCATGCAATTAAAAAAAAAAAAAAAGGCTTCATAGCTGTCAGCTTCATTTCAGTATTATAAATAACCTGCAGAGTGACCTTTTTCTTTGTACTGAAAAGCTGCTGTTATTCTCTCTTCAACCTGAAGCCACCATTGCTGCTATGTATTTGTGTAGACTCCTGAAAATGTAAAAGGTTCTCATTGTTTTGAGAATAAGCATTTGATTTATTTTATTTAAAGAGCAAAGAACCAGATTTGCAAATCTTTTTAGGGTGATCTTATGGTACTGCTCACTGGTGCTTGTCAAATATTACTCTTTGGAACAGCTGTTGCAGTTTCAGCCTGATTCTGCTGCCACGTGTAAGATAAACAATCCTAGACACAAAGATGTCCAGCTTCAGGTTCTACTTGTTAAGGCAGGATGTATTTCCTTGTTGTACTTCCAAAGTTATTTGCTTGTGAGGAATATAACCAAAGTGAATTCATTACTTTACATAATTGTGTGGTAATATTTGTCTCTAACTAAGAGGGGTTTTTAAATATGCTTTGTAGGGCATTATTTCTTAGAAGGGTAATTCATGGCTTATGAAGATTAAATATATGTGGAAGACTATTATAAAAATACTGTTTCTGGGCTCTTAAACGTGATGGACAAGTAATTCTTTAGTGCAATTTAATCATAAAGTTGACGGATTTTTAAAACTTCTAGGAAGTAGCAAGCTGTTTAGGGCAAACGTGATTTTTTCTAGAATCACGTCATTCTCTCTTGATAAGACCAGGATTATTAATTTTACATGGAATCAGCATATTTAGGAACCAAACAACCAAGCTGTTTGTCTCTTTTGCAGGTGTCTACTGTTTGTGAGCTAGTAAATGAGGGCAAGCATATTGATAAGTTAAATACAGTTGTTGCTATTTGCCTTTGAGGAAGTGCCCTGACGTTTTTAAATATAAAGATAAAGATGACTGGAGTAGAAATTTGCTAAAAGTGTAGAGAACAGTATTGCTCATAAGCAACTAATTTAACCAAATAATATATTGATTTTTGTGTGGTATTGGAATTCACAAGGAAAGTGCTTTTGAAGTTCTGTTTTTCAGATAGTTTTATAATTTTTAGGGTTGGTTTATGGCTGTAGACAATACTCTATGGATGTCAAGTTACTGCACTACTGAAATTCAAATATTGAATATTCATGGAGTGCTAATTAGGTTTAACTCAGGGCAGCTATGAAACAGAGTGAGATCACCTTTGTAATGCCAAGCAAGCCCAGACCCAGTACTCTTGAAATAATAAATGGTTTCACCCATTATGGTATGGTTAAGTCTAAAGTAAGCATATTTTATTTTCTACAATTGAATTCTTCAGAAAGACAAGTATTGCAATATTTGTCGTTCATTTTCTAAAACATTATATTTAACTTCAAGATATGACTCTTAGGATTTGGAAAACTTGTAAAATAAGCCAGAGGAAGGCTATTCATCATCTTCCTTAAAACATGACTGGTTTGCATCTCTGAGGAATAAAATGAAGAGTGAAAATTAGATCACTGACGCTCGCTGCATGTTTAAGCCAGTAAAAATGTCTTTTTTTAAATGCTTTTGCTGCTTATGCTAACAGGAAAGATCTTATAATTAAAATTTTGTTTGTCAGGAAAAAGAGAGGATTGTAAGAGATATTTTACTTTGGATTTTTTTTCTGATTTCTGTGCTACTCAGTTTGCTTTAACTTTGAACTGAAAGATCTTACAGATTAAAAAATGTGTGCCAGTTGATGTATACACCCATTACTGATGGCAGAAGCTCCATTTCCTCTGTTTATCCACTGTCTTCTCAGTATGTGTATTCAGAGAATTACTTGGAAGAGGCTGGCTCTTTGGAACGCCAGATAACTAGGATGTAAGGAGAACATTTGTTCTTTCTCAGAGTGTCAAATTTTGTGTTTCCAGGTGGGAGGCTATCATGCTGTACTTTGATGGGAAAATCCTGGGTGGTTGTGCTTTTGAAAATATTGGTGTTGTAGCATCTTTGTGATGGCAGCTTTTTCTTGTGGAAAAAGCTTACAGCTTTTCTTACAGCTCTGAACACACCACAATCGTCACAGGTTTTTACCTATGTAATTGCAGTTGTTAAACATTTTCCACAACAAATATGACAACTACTAAAAATAAGGAGAATTTGAATGCTTGCAGCACCACTGACTGGATATTGCTTGTATCTTTCTAGGGAGAATGTCTCCCTAGTCTTAAAAGACTAATTTTATAAAATTTGCATTTGAATGTAGGTAGAATAAACTTAGTAACTGCTCTGGTTGAGTGTCATCTGACTTAGCTAAAATAAATTTTTCTTTTCCACTCTTTTTAATGGGACTTGGATTAGACTGGCTGATTTCAAGTAGGAAACAGCTTTAGGCTGCTGTCATCTCTAATCTAATACAAGTACTATTTATAGCATTGCCATTGTATATATCTGGTTTCAGATAATATTTTTAGCTTTTCTTGCACTTGTCATCTCGCTGCAGATATGCTTGCATGTTTTGTTTCAGAGGTTTCTTTTTCTTCTTTCTGTTCTCGTCTTAATCATATTTTCTTTTAAAGAAAAAAATCTACAAATTTATTTAGTGATGTCCAAATTACTTAGTAACCACTTTTTAAATTTGAACATTTGAAATATGTTAGACCTTTCATAAAGCAAGGATACAGTTCTATTTCTGAGGATTAGAACATTTTCTGTAACAGTTGGTTTTAAGAATTATTGTCACTTTTAGATAGGAGTTTCTACTAAGTAAATAATGATTAAGAAAGTATATACTTATGCCTCTTTTGAACATAAAGTGCTATACATGTATGAAATACTGGAATAAATATACTACCAGAAAGCTGTACCATTTTTTCCTTTAAGTGATTCTAATAGAAGCTTTACAGACTTCTAATTTCATTTAGACCCAAGCCAAAACTTAAGTGGTTGGTTATTTTATATCTTTCTATCTATCTGTCTTTCTATACATGCATATAAATATGATGTCCTATGCCTATAGACAGATTTATGAGACTTGTAAAAATCCATTTGTTCTAAATGACTGGACTTCTTTCATTCTGTATCAACATTGTCAATGTCATCTTTCTTCACTCTCCTTGTAGAGTCTCTGTTGTAAACGCTGGCCTCTAGCTTAGAGTGAGAAGTCTGTCAATCAGAACCTTGTTACACAAGGTACTTACACCAGAGCCTTGTTTAAGAAGAGATTTCTCTGACAGCTGAGTTTTATTTTACGTAAATGTCATGTTCTGGCTTACGTAATCACTGGTTAAATATGGTGTGCTACATTGACCGGAATACTGTGTGAAATGAAATTCAGAAATGAAACTGTTTCCTGGGTGATGCTCTCTTAATAGATAATTCTGTCAAATTTATGTTTCACGTTTGTGATATACCAGTGTAAAATATCTCAATGTTAATATGGGTATGTGAAATTGTACATTTGTAGAGCTTTATGGCATTGCACGTTTATCAAACATTCCAGCTATTCACTTGCAGAAATGTTGGTCCCTCTGCTGTTAGCAAGGGACTCCCTAAGTTTTTTAAGAGGATGGATGGTTCACAGTAAACCACAGAAATATATCTTTGTGCAGCATAGCAAAAGCGACTCTCAGTTCTACAGGAAGTTTGTACTATGATTATGATGAATAGACAAATTAATGAAAAAAGAATGCATCAAAGTCCATGAAATATGCTGCTAATGCTCTGAAAGGAGGGTCACATATGCCTTATCTAATCTGTATGTCTGTATGTCTAAGAGAGCTGCATGAAGCATGTGCTGTTAGAAAGAGGACTTGAGATTCTGGCCTCTGTTTTCTGTCTCTAGCTCTTCTATACGAATATGGATGCCTTAGGTTACATGTATGCCCCTGTCTTTTTGGGCAGGGAATCCCATAAATACTTTCCTTATGTCAGATCATCACATTTAGTACAACACAATATTAGATAGTGGTCACAAACATTACAAAAGTTTGTAATGGAAATTTAAGAAATTTTTAGATTTTTTCCCCTCAAGTTTTGATTTTGGTAATAAAAACTTGATTAATCATGGGAAAGAATGAGACTGTTCAGTATGGTTTTTCCTGCTTTTTTTCCTTTTGCCTAAAAGTTTCGTGGATGAGTCTTAGTTATTGGTTTAGCATTATAGGCTCTTAAAATGGCATGTTTACCTCATGCTTTTATCACACTGACTGGATAGGGACTTTTATTTTCATTCTTGTAGTGAAACCTGAACTGCAACTCAAAATGAAAAGATCAGTTTGCATTGTAATGAACACACTCAGTTCTTGGTTTTGAGACTCAAAAGGTGTAGGTCAGAAATGAATTCATATTTCTGTCAATAGACTTGTCATTAGCAGCTGATCTTTGACCTTTGTGCTTCCATAGATCTTACAACTGCACTAAAGTTTTACAGTGCCCAGAGTTCAAACCATGCGTCTGTCACACGCCTTAAATTAGTACCTGTACAGAGAATAAATCTTGTACTGAGAGCCCTAGAGAAGAATCTTATCAAAGCACACATGATAGTGGCTGTAGTGGCCACATGTCCAAACACTGCATACCAGTGTCCCACGTGTCTGTCCCTATGGATCTCCTTGAACAGAATGCAGATACCAGTGTGATTCACTCACTCGGTTGCCAGCAGGAAATGCAATTTGTACTGACTGCAGTGGCTATATGATATAGCCCCTTGATTTGTTCACTCTCCCTTATTAGAGAAGCCTACCAGTAAGTGATTAGCTTTTTTGCCTTTCCACAGCTCCTGGAGCCTGTTTGTCACCAGCTCTTTGAACTTTATCGGAGTTCTGAAGTCCGGCTCAAGAGGTTCACGCTGCAGTTCCTGCCAGAGCTGATCTGGGTTTATCTGCGTCTCACTGCCAGCAGGGACAGGCAGAGCAATGGCTGCATTGAGGCATTGCTGCTTGGCATTTACAACCTGGTGAGTGAGATGAGTGGCAGTGCCTGAGGAGAGCTTGGATCTGAAGTTTTGCATTGCTGACTGCTAGGAATAAAGTAAATTATTAGAACAACATATTTAAAATTAAAATACACTTAAAGGAAAGTGTATTTAATACAGGGAAAAGCGTAATGTAATGAAGGTTTAGTAAAGATGTGTTTGCAAAGATATTTTTTTTAAATTATCTTTTCGGATAAAATATTTGCACTGAAAAGAATCATCTCATGGACTTTCTCAAACTTTTATATACTTCTGTTTGTAAGGAAATTAGGTAGGCCTTCTTAATGTTGCAAAATAAGACTTCTTATGATTGTCAGGCACATATACTTAGTCAGTCTTGATGTGTCACTTCCCTGCCCTCCCATGTACTCTGAACATGTCTATTTTAAGGGGGTAGTTTGATGGTGAAGCCATTCTGCATGTGAGCACTCAGATACATCCATGTGTCCATTTGAGTCAGATAGTTGTCTTGAGGGGAACTTTGTTTTTAAGAATAAGCAACTGTAAATTACTCAATTTGGCTATTGGATGTAAAAGCAGTTTTTTACATCCTTACCCTGGCCTGAAAATGTTTTCTTTTTTAATGTTATGAGACTGTCTCTTGTGGCAGTACTGCTGCATTTATCAAACAGTCTCCAGTGGGAATTTCTGTGGTATAGGACCTTGAAACATACTCTACTGAATATCACCCTTCCCTCTAATGTCATTGTAAACCCCTCCTTTCAATTGTGCATTGTATTTCTACACATAAGATACAGAATAGCCAAACTGTGATTCTTAAAATGTATTCTAGTTATGTGTCTGTAGATCAGCTCTAGCAATTGGATGATCTAGTTATTTTAGATTTATTTTTATAGAAAAAAACACTGGAAACTGCTTGGAAATGGATTTTTTGTGCTGTCTATTGGATTGAAATAGTACATTTATCTTTCCTCCTCCTAGAATGTTCTGCAGTTCATTTGAAAGTCATGTTGGTGATTCATATTTTTTAAGGACAGTAATTTCTTCATTCTCTCCATATTCAGAAAGAAAGAGACTTCAAAATGAACAGTGGCTTCCACTATTTTTTTTTCTTTAATGAAGCTGATATTTTTCTGCACATAGACTGAGAGTGAAGTTATTTTCTGAATACTTAGAAGGAGAAAGGGGTAAATAAATCTTCTGTGTTCTGACAAATTCTGTCAGCCATTCTCCTGTTATAATCCTTGAAGCCTGCTACAAGTACTGAGCTGCCCTGGGCTAAACTTTTACATAAACTGGAATGACTGGAGCTTATTGTTTGAAAATTTGCTGTACAAAGTGCAAAGGCAGGATTTTAGACTCCTTTTTGGTGTTGTCTTATGTAATTGCTCCCAGTATATTTTCTTTTAAAACTGCAGGGTTTGCTTATGTAGTAGCCTAGCAACTACAAAATCTGACCAGTTTGAAAGCCTTTGAAGAAAATACTGTGTGTGTTTCCTCCTGAGGAAACTTTGCCAGTCCCCTTGATTTCACCTTTTCTCTGTGGTGCATTTATTATGAAATACTACCCATTGTCAGCAAGTGACTCATCAGCCCTTCTGTGTCAGTGTCTTTAGTCTCCCTGATTAAAGAGCCAGTGCTGGGGTTTTTTAAAGTATTGCACACTAATTCTGCAGAGCAGTTTGTAATAGAGGTCTTTCCCCACTTGTTAAATATGTATGTTGATACTGTTGATATTCTGCAAATGCACAAAGTCCTTGGGGTGTTAATAGTCTTATCAGATCAGGACATCTAACTTATTTGTTAACTTCCTTCTAAGAGCTGAAAATTATTCCACTGCTGTCTCCTTACTCCTGTTTGAGTTCTGGTTTTGTTTTTAATGCAGGAAATTGCTGACAAAGATGGAAATAACAAAGTTTTGTCTTTCACCATCCCTTCATTATCTAAACCCTCAATATATCATGAGGTAAGAGAGCTACTATGGTAAATTTGAATTTGATCTATTAGAGGAATGGAAACTGGATCCACAGGCCATTTTAGATGCATCTTCTTGTAGTAAGTTTTCAATGTCTGTAGCTTGCAGCTAGTGTAATAGAATGCTATAGAATTTGTAGAAGAACAGGTATATAAATGTTCAAAAATCTTTGTTGACTGCCTGTTTTTAATAGAGTTAGTTATGTTGTAGTTGCAACTGCTTTTTTTCACCTCTTACGTGTTAGCATAAAAGCAATCTTCCTTCTAACTCTTCCTTAGTTCAGTTAGAACTTGCAGTTGTGTGTTTCTTTCACTAATGTTTCTTGACAAAAGGTCTGTGTGATTAGGACAAACTGTACATGAATATGTAAGAATAAAAGTTGAAAATTGCTCTCACCTGCTGTATTACTTCTAAGTGTGTACACTTTATAACAATGAAACTAGGTAATGTTTTTAGCTCCACTGTATTCTGGAGTAATCTCCATTTTTACAGATCACAAGATAAGTGTGTCTTTTGCCTTAGGTAGTTGGGAGCTTTAATGCTTTTGGGGAATTTTTACTTATGACTTCTTCCCCTTCCTTCCTTCCTTCTCTCACCACCTACTTGTAGCCCTCTACCATTGGATCCATGGCTTTAACTGAAGGAGCATTGAGTCAGCATGATCTTATCAGAGTGGTTTACAGTGATCTTCATCCTCAAAGAGAAACCTTCACAGCACAGAACAGGTTGGTGGATGTACTCTTAATATTAAAGGTGCTTCACTAGGGAGACAAGTCCTGAAACAAAACAAAACTATTTTGTGATCAGTCCTTTCTCAGCATTAAATGCTCGGCAGTAAATCTAGAGAACAGCCTTAGTAGTCTTGAGTATAATTCTCTTTTTCTTTGTTCCATTCTTGTATGTTCTTCTACTAGTTGATTTTGAAGAATAACTTCTCTGTCATTTCTGTGTCTGCAAGGAATATCTTTTGTTTTATGGCTGTCTATTCAATTTTTCCTAGAAGTGTAACAAAATTCAGCTTTTGATCAGGGGCTGTGACTCTTTTTTCTACTGGAAAAAGGGAATGGAGCTAAGTGGATACACAGAACAGGAGTGAGAGAAATTGCCCCACTGTTTAATGACTGTTAGCTTCACCTGTGTCTAAAGACAGCACTGGGAAAACTGATGAAATAATTTTGAATGCATTGCAGACATTTCCACTTCTAGAACTGTCCAAATGTTATGCTGTATCTCATTTCCTTCATAGTTCCTGCATATGCTAAGGGCTTTCAGGATTTTCAGAAGAATAAATTTAAGTGTTTATAGTGAACCTTTGATAGCCTGTTTCAAGTTAGTGAATTATAATGAAAGAGGATTAAAGGATTTGTGTGTTTACGTCTGACACCCCTTCCTGTAGGGTCCTTTTTGAGCCTGAATTGTTGATTTCTTGTGTTTAATTTCAGTGAAATATTAAGAATATAAACAATGTAAGATTTTGCTTTTCTCTTTTCAGGTTCGAGGTGCTGAGCTTTCTAATGCTGTGTTACAATTCAGCTATTGTCTACATGCCTGCTTCTTCTTACCAGTCACTTTGTACGATGGGTTCCAGGTGAGACACTTGCCTTTGAAGTAGTCTTCAGGGTCATGTAGATTTTAAAATATTCATCCAGTAGAGAAAAGTACTTTCTGATGGGGATAGATTGGTTCTTGGTATGCTTCCATCATTTTCACTTGAGTTGTGGCTATGCTAAATTTGCCAAATATGTTTCATTTTCCTGCATCTGAAAATTAGATCTGTTCTTTGAGTAGAGAAGCAAGACAACATTTTATATGCAGGAGACTTCTGTTATTTTGGAGACAGTGCCACAGTTGCTATGTATCAGTGGCCATGTGTTGCTTCTATGATGAAGATTCAGATAGGAAACTGATGAAATGAGGATATAATAAATTATCCTGGTTTTAATGTAGGCAGTATATGGGAAGACAGACCCTTTTTTCAAGAGTCAGAAATATTTCTTACAAGGCAGCTGAGAGCAGTTATCAAGACTATAATATGTGTGTTATCTGACTTTAGTTACAAGGTGACTTGCATGCTGTCATTATTCATTAGATGGGAGGTGACATACTTCTCTTCTGTACCACTGAAATGTTTCCCATAGAGAAATTGGTTTCAGTTACTGAATTTTAGTGAGAGTCTCCAGGCTGGTAGTGGAGAACATCTTGTTCTTTAGAAGCTGGTTATGATTTGAGGAAAACAGGTGGAGGAATTATTGGCTACATGGGAGTAACACTGGGCTTTCAGTGAGCCGCATATCAAGGCACTGCTACAAAACTGCAGCATAAGAATGGTCGGTGTTATGTATTTATATTTTGAAATAACTAAAATCTCTGTGATACAAAGACATTTGTATTCTTTGTGGAGTTAATACTTTCCTGTAATGGTGTTGCTTTTAGGCTGTGTGTGAGTGGATTTCCACGGCAGCATGAGAAACGCTGGAAAGAGCACTGTGGTAGAGTGGTGTTAGACCCTGACTTCATGGTGCAGCTGCTCACAGGTGTCTATTATGCCATGTAAGTGGACAGGATCTTCTTACTTGAGGAGAAAGGTCTGCTTTTACATGAATTAAAATATAAGTGCCAATTGGTTTATAATTGAAGCAAAATTTAGATTCATAGCACAAGTTTGTAATCAATTAGTATATTTCCCATTACTTGCTTATTCAGCCAACAGATTAGAAAATACTTTTGTCAGCACTGAATTAGGTGATGAAAGGCCAGCAGTAGGTGCTGAAGAGAGTTAGGCTTCTGGTTTCAGTTTTTTCCATCTTGCCAGTACCACAGATACCTTCTATTCACAAGCATAATGAGCTTGGATGCCAAGATAAACTGATGAAATGCAGACCTCTTTAATGACAGTAGCATCTGAGGTAGCAAAAATACATTTCTAGAGCAAATTCAGTTCTGCTAAGTAGCATTAGCGTTTGCATATTGACCCCATTTTTTTAAAGTTTGTCTTGATTGTGGCTTCAATTTTGTCTTGTTTGGAGGGAACATGGGGGAGCTTTCTTATTACACCAAGAAGTTAACAAAATACGCTGTAGTGCTGAAAGAAGTGAATGTACACTGTGGTGCACATACAGTTGATGAATTTTCTGCATAAGCTGAGAAGTGCAAAGCTGAATTGGGCAGAAAAAAGAACAAGTTTGTTTTCATAAGATGCAGAAGATAAATGTCTGCCTTTACTTTTTAGATATAATGGTCAGTGGGAGCTTGGCCAGGAGGTATTGGAGGACATAATTTACAGAGCACAGCTTGAACTCTACTCACAGCCCCTGCTGGTAAGAAACAATCCACTGTGATTTATGGGCCTGGTTAAAAGGAGTATGGATGTGTTGCTGAAGTGGGCTGGTAATGAAAGCTTTTGTGCCCATTCACTGCACAATCAAATGCAAGTGATTTGTTAACAGCTGGTGTTTGCAACATGGCTATTTATACCATACTTTTTCTGCTGAGTATTAAGCCAGGGTGTTGGGATCTTCTAGGACTCATTGAGACTGAAAGCTAGGATTTTGCTAATGTATTATAGTTGGCTCAAAATGTTTATGTTGTTTTAACATAAGCTACTGATGAGTGGTTCAAAGAAGCTTAACTGAATAGTTGTATGTTACAGGGCATTGGTTGCAAAAAAGGTGTTTTCTTTGCTTCTAGACCTTCATCAGGCTTGAGAATAAGCTGTGGGTTTTAACTGATAACAAAGTAGAGACAGCAACAGCAGGATGCAGCTGAAAGTGGAAAGGAGCTTCAGTCTCAGAGTCAATGCCAGATTTTGTTTGATAAAAGTCATGCAAATCTTAATCTTTACCATGTTTGGAGGACCAGCAGTAAAATGGAGTAGTTCTGATTGGGGTGGGCTTTCTTCAGTTTTCATCATATTTGCTGTTCCAATAATGAAAAAAGAGAAATGGGGAAAGTGGTGAAACTGGGCTGGATGCAGGTGGATGTGATTGGGCAGGATGAGAAGGTTGAAAGAGAGAAAGGAGAAATTTTTGTCAGATGTTGGAATGAGAATCAAAAGAAGAGGGAAAATTAAGGAGAATAAAGTACATTAGATTGCTTTCTCAATTTCTGCATTGGAATGGTGGCTAGAAGCCTTTAGCCCTCCTCTGAACTAACAGCAGTAAAATGTCACTGCTTTTTACATAACTGACAAAGGAGCGGATTTGCAAAATCTTTTTATGTGGCAATCTGAGGTCACTCTTTTCTGAACTAAATTGCATAAAATTATTCTCCAAAGGTATTAATATTGGCTGTACAATTTATCTACAGGCTTTCTGACACTGCTGCATTTAAAATACCTGCTATCCATTGAATTATTATAATAGTTGGTTTCTTTTGGAACTGACTCATCACTCCATCAGATTGAAAGTTTTAAATTAAATATTGAACCTGCTGAATTGGGCCATCCTGTCAGACTACTGCACTTGAAAAGCGTGTAGGAGCATCTGGAAGTTGATGATATGACAATTTTTAGTTTTCATTGTTCATTTTTAATCAGTTTGTCCTTAGAGATTACTTCTAGTTGTAAGAATCTTCTAGAATGTATTTATTTTTTTTCTAAAGCTCTTATTGATTCTCTATCCCATTGTTCGGTGACATCATGATATCACCAATTTTTACCCCTTCCTGGTTGTCAGGTTTTTCCTGCATATGCATGTAGGCCTATTCAGGGAGGCGGGTTTTTTCTAATACTCTAATCATTGTTTGCTTCCTGTCTTGTTTTACTAACATTTTTTTTAAAGCATGTTGAAGAAATTGTCCGTTTTATTAAAAGAATTACCTGCATGTCTTTTCCCTAATGCTGTATATTCAAGCAATTTGGCATTTTCAAAGATTGGAGCCCTTTGCTCTCCTTGTATTCTTCAGGAGATGTGTATAATTTAGCAGCAGTATAAAATTCTGTATTTTAAACCTAAAACTACTAGTGCCAAATAACTATCATCTGGGAAGCTTCACAGGAAAGTTGCTAAGTTCAGCTTCTGCCTAGGATTTCCTAAGAGCAGCAAATTCTTTGAAGTCTATTTAATATTAAGGCAAACCCCCACATTGGGATTATTTTTAGATACCTGTTTTCAGGTACTTATTTGTGTAATTATGGGAATACCATCAGTCATCATTAAAATGAGGAACATCATGATCCCTGTGTTTGTTTCTTTGAGAAACATTTTTGACCATTTAGTGGATCCATGCTCTTATTTACTTAGGGTTTTACTGCCTGTAAAAAAAACCCTAAGCTTTTAAAAAAAACCAAGTGGAAAAACAGCATCAGAAAGCTGTGAAATATCTGTAATGTAGAAGTGGTGTTCTATCAATCATTCTTACACAGAGACTGCAGTGGAAAGGGTAGGAATTAACACAAGTGAAAAGCCTTTCCTGGCTTAAGAAAAGTATTTCTGTTAACGAACACTGGGTACCGGTCAAGAAACCTGAGAGTTTCTACAGAGCCAAACTAATCAGCAAGTGTCACAATTAGCAGCACCTTGGACCTGGGGAGCAGACTGGTTCCAGTCAGTCTTTTCCTCTGAACAAAGCGTTCTGCATACTTTTCAGACAGAAATCCCAGTCTTCAGAGCACAGACACACAGGTTTTCCAAGTCCAGGGCACAGGAACCATGGATCAGCAAGTCCCTATTGTGACAATGTATTTTATTGATGCACTTACTGCTCTTATTGAATGTTCTTTCCTTAGAGCTCCTTTCTGGTAGGCAAGAGTGGATA
This sequence comes from Zonotrichia leucophrys gambelii, assembly GCF_028769735.1. NCBI lineage: Eukaryota > Metazoa > Chordata > Aves > Passeriformes > Passerellidae > Zonotrichia > Zonotrichia leucophrys. The sequence continues at coordinate 18,871,166 of NC_088177.1, read as the reverse complement.
TCTGGCCTGAAACCAACCTTCCTTTGTCATTGATAGCTGCAGACTTGGCTTGCCAAGTCTGAATTGTGCTGTGTGTTTGTTTTCCTGCCTTTCAGGGCTGGATTAGGCATCGTGAGCAAGTGTTTTTGCATCCTGAAAGATCGTGGTTTTGAGGGTGTTTTTGTCAGACAAGGACTGTGACTCATTCAGACTGGTTGTTTAGATTGTTTCAAAGATTTACTGGTGCATTGATTTTTATCTCCATATGGTTTTCCTCAGTCCCCAGAAGTACAGTTTGTGCTGCTAGAAAGGGCCAGCTGTTAAAAGGTTCAACAAGCAGAAATGCTCTGTCACGATTCCTGTCATGGTGCAAAAGTCTTTTGCCATGAATTTTTAGATTTATTTTGGTACACTGACAGGGGTATCTATTCAAAAAAGGTAGCAACTTTCAGTGAGTAGAAGATTTTGGAAAATCAAGGTGTGTTCATTTTATGGGTTGTGGTTTAGGGGGGATTTTGAAGCTTGAAGTAACACTTTGTGTGCATTAGCTTTGTTACTGTTGAATATCATACATGCCATAGAGAACCAGTTTGCTTTTCTGGAGCTGGTACACAAGTTCACTTTTTTTAAACAATTTACTTGTAAAGTAAGAGACATTGTGGGAAGTTGTTTTTGTCTTTTTTAAAGTAAACCTCTAATCCCAAAAACATTTTATGGGAAACTCAAAGAAGCAATTAAAGCATCAAAGTCAAAAGAAGTAACTTGTTCTCCTCAAAGCTGCAAAACATAACTTCTGACTTTATAATAGGCTATTACACTCACCTTTATTAAACCTATTTTAATAACTTTATGTTCATTGCTTAGGTTGCAATTTTTTTCCTTTAAATAAATCTTGCAAGTACCTGCAGTCTAATCCTCTTGGTTAGGTTCTGTTTGGCTGGTTTTTAGGGAGGAATGGGGAGTGTTATGGGGAAAGGTGTGGTGGAAATCAGCCCTGTCCCCCTGTGCACAAGGCCACTGGCTGTTTGCATTGGCTTGGGCTGTGACTTGGTTTTATTGACACCTTTGTCATAAAACATAAATGGTATTTGCCTTGTCATATTGCAGTCTCTTCTGGAGGGAGACCTTCCTGTATGCGTTGTTAACGTCTGTCACTACAGATGGCAAAGACAGAACAAAATTAATTACCTCAAAAAAATGGAGAAAATTAACTCTGGTTTTGCAAATAGGTTTATGATGAGCTTTTCCATGTAATCAACCTTGAATCCTGGGCATGGGGTCATTGAGGGGAATCTGACATAATTACCAATTTTCACTTGTTCTCCTTTCTGTATCCGGCAGGAGATCCAATATTGCCATTAGTGCAATCAAGGACAGTAGTAGTACAGCATCTTACTTTTGTCTTAGGTTGCAAATGCCATGAAGAATTCGCTGCCTTTTGATGCTCCTGATGCATCACAAGAAGGCCAGAAGGTACTGAAGGTAGAAGTTACTCCAACAGTTCCAAGAATTTCTCGGAGTGCTATTACAACAGCTTCTATCCGTCGTCATCGCTGGAGGAGAGAAGGTGAGCTTTCTCTGCCAGGAGCACATATTGCAACCTGCTGTTATCATCATCATCACTGTAATCTGGCTTCTGAGTTTGAATGTTTACAGAACATTGGGGGGGGCTTTTGTTTGTTTGTTTTTAAAAGTGATACTCCATGATAGTATATAATACTTTACATCTTCAGAGCACTGCATGAACATAAGTATTTTGGGTGTTTGTTTTGGTTTTGATTTTGTGATAAACTGTGAGGTAGATGAGGAAATGGAGAAACTGGAAAATGTTTATTAAGACTTCTTTTTTCTCCATATAACACTGTGTGAAATTGTAGGGATAAAGTGTGGCTTAGAATTTGAGTTCTTTGTTTAATCTGCGCTAAAACTCAACTGCTTCCCGTTGTAAATAGCTCAGGGAATGATTGCTAACATCCAGACCTTAATAGGATTCCAGCTGCCTAAAGCTACTGATGGCAGTGGGAGAGCAACAAACTGAACATCACGCCTGCCATCATATAACCCAGTTTATTGGGGAGCTCTAAAATAGGTTTGGATAGTTTAGAATTAGTCTTTCCTCAGTGTGTACTTACATCATATGGAAGTGTGCTTGACTGTATGAAGAAAAAAAAAGTAGTGATCTTTACCTTGATGTGATGACATCTTCAGTGTAGGTGTAGCAAAAAACTTGCTTTGAAATCACTTTGTCTGCTTTTAAAGTTTTGTTACTTCATGTATAAAATATTAGTTTAAAAAAGCTGCATAAATCAATGAAGGTAAAAAGGAGAATAACCTAAGAATCAACTGAGAGTAAAAAGTCTAAAAACAGGAATTGCACATTTTCCTGTGATACATTTCTTTCCCCTTTTATTTTTTATTATTCTTCTTGGTCACGTGCAAGAGGATTTGATGACCTCTTCAGCTGAATCAGGATGTCCAGGACAAGAAGTAGCTGTCTCCTGTTTTCAGGACTCTGCGTCGTGTTTGTCTTCACTTCTATTCAGCCATTCTACTCATTTGCTGGTCTCTGGTCTGCAGTGCAGCCCACCTGTCCCTTTCTGTGGATGTTCTCACCACTTCTAACTCCGCATGGGCAGTGTTTTGTGTTTGTTCCATGTCAGCATAAACTTTCTATTTTCCCTGCCTGGGTTGGAATGCCAAGAAAGGAATAGAAAAGCACTAAAATGTTATATGTTGAATCCCAGATGGCTTTGACTTCTCAATCGAGGCTGACTCAAGCATTCCTGGCTCACCGATCCAACACGGCTGCACAGACCTAGGGATCAAACGTGAGCAAGAGGGGGAGGTGCTGCTGCGCAGGACCCCTGAGCATGGCTTCCCGGAGCCCACCTTGGCAGCAGCCACACCAGAGGGTAGGACAGAGATGAGGAGGCAGAAGTCAGTGAGGCAGTTGCTGGAGGAGGATCCTGGCTCCCTATCCCCAAGCAGAACTTCTTTCCATTCTAGTGTGTGTTTCCGCTATCCCAGGGTGTATTAGCTTTCTTTGCAATACACACATCCCCTATATACCTAACATCAGGTCAGGAACTACCTTTTGTTATCATGTGGGCTGGCCTGGGGCTTGCATCTGTGTGGTGAAACACTGCTTGGCATGGCACAAAAAAAAAGACAGGGTAATATCCAAGAGCTTTGGGATTGCTTGGAAACTAACTATTACTGAGCATGTTTAATCTGATATAAAGAAGAAAAAATATGCACCAGATGAACATGAATCTAGCACTGAAAAGTAGATAGTACAGAATATAAATGGATTTGGCTCCATTTTAGTTAAAATAGTGTCTTGTTAGTCTGCAGTTTTTAAATTTTCAAGAATGAAGTCTCCTGTTGCCATTGAAAGTCAAGCCTATCTAAAACAGGTATACAATTACTGATGTTTTATTTGTCAGTCATCTTTTCATTGAAATGTCATATATGTACAACTCATTTAGAACTGGCTACTCTACAAGCACCAGAAAAGTGCTTGTGTTATCAGGAAGAAATGATAAAAACTTTAGAAACAATTACTCTTTCTTTCTCAGTTGTGCTGTCCACACAAATGCTGTAGGGCTTCAGAGGTCTGCTTGGCAGCCAAGAATAGCAGATAGAGTAGGTGGTAGAGTTTTATTTAAGTTCATCTGCTTTTGAGGATTTCCTTGATGAAGGACATAGTTTCAAGTACTGAACTTGAATCATGATTTGTCCTCAGAGATGAGAATTAATTTCTTACAGATTTAGCTGAACATATTTTCAAGTACTCTTGTATCTTAAGCCTTCTTCTGTATGTGAACTTTGGTGTTTCCAGCCTCTATAAGGACATTAGTTGATCATGAATAAGATTTATTTGCACATTCAGATACGGGCTACATTTCTTCTTCAGATTTGTTTTTCAGGAAACAATCTAGAGAATTTGGAGACTTAATTGTAGAATCACAGAAGCATTAAACTTAAACAAAGTTGCTATCCAGCAATGAAGAGTAGAAGAGAGTGGCATAAAAATATTTAGTGCAGGTTTTTAATCTACTTGGTGCATTATGAATTTGAGCATGCTCAGTAAATGATCCTGTCTTCTCTTAAACTCACTTTCCACTTGATCTTACTCTGTTTTATAACTCTTTGCATGTGCATGACTTGAAGGATATAGAGAAGTCCTGAGCTGCAGAGAACTTTCTGGGACAGACAGGAAGTGGGAAGAGAAGTTGATAAAAATTATGCATTTTTGTCTTGTTTGAAGCCGTTGATATAATTTGGCATATTATTGGATAAGGCATCATTCCACATTCTCTGCCTCAGTACAAATGGATTGAATACCACTTACTTCTGTAACATTAGCAATATATAATTACATTTTTGATCAAACTGAGTTTTCCAGCTGATAGCATCTGGGAGAATGCCAAGGAAAGGAGTTTGCCTTGATTATCATCATAAAATTGTGGATATATATCCAGGGTTCTGTTTGTTTTCTGATGCTGATTTCACAGAAAGCTTCAACCAGAAAATTCTTTCTTAGAAATACCAGATTGATGTCAAACAGCACAAAGAGAGACTGATCGCTTCTAGTGACTTTTCAATCTTCAGGTATAGGAAGGATAAACATGCTAAAAGTAATTTTAAAAAGGTGTATAAAACCCCTTCTTCAGATCAGTGTTTTGACCCCCTTAAGTAGAAAAAGACAAGACTTCAGGGATGACTCAGTAATGCAGTGCAAGCTATTCTGCTTCTGGGTGATTGCAGCTGCGGTTTTGTGCATTATTTTGGGTCAGTGGAGAACACTGAGTCTGTATCTAAAGTACTAGTTGTGTATATGTACAAATAGCAAATTATTTGAGGACAGATTTATTCTGATAAGGAACAGTGGCAGCCTTGAATACACACTGTAGTGCAATGGATATGATTTCTGTTGGGTTGCATGTCACTTTCTCTTTTGGCCTTAAAATAAAGAGCATTTGGAAGGGAATAGATTTTTAGGGTTTATTTTCTTTTGAAATTGTCTTATTGGTCTATTGGAACATAAACAAAACCAAAAACAAACAAAAAAAAAAAAAGAGAGAGAGAACTTCATTGTTACATCATTCTGTTTTCCTTCCCAGAGTATGTAAGGACTCAAATATTTTTTATTATTTCTGAGGGCAGTTTTTAGAGGAAAAATAAGATGTATTAGGAAAAGAATGTGTTTGCTGAATTACTTTAATCCCATTGGGAACTTCTGTAGGTATGTGGATCTGATTAGACAGAAACTCTCTTGCATGTTATCTTCTCTATCTTCTTCATTTTGGAGCACTGCTGAGCAGCTTGGGCCTCTGTATAGCTGCAGCATCCAAAAGCTTGCAACAACCCCTCTCAGTCTTATCTTTAAGTCCTATGCATAGAATGCCACTTTTTCAGTGTGACTGCTTCACAGTCCCTGAATAGGACATGTGCTTCAGCATCCTGTTACTCAGCAACGCTTTAACATAAACTTTGAAAGCTACTGATGTTCTTGTAATAATAAAAATCTTAGAAGTGTTGTCTGGAGACAACTTCTTACAAGTTCCACATCTTTATGTTAAATAAGAAGGGCTTGAGAGGGGGCTTCAGCTGCTTCTCTTGCTGCTTGTAACTGAATATGCTTTCATCCAGCTTTGCATGGTTATATAAAGAAACATAAATGTTGGTTAATTGAAAAAGTGGTCTTGCTTTTGGTATGTTCCAGTAATGTCTGACTTTTATCAGTAACTTTGATTGTGTGTGGGAAGGTTGGAGGGGGGAATGTCAGTGTGGATTGTGGATAAAATATATCGCTGTCTAGTGTAAGAAAAGACAGGTATGAGTCAAGGAGAAGAGGAAGGCCTAGTTTTACCAAACAAGGTGGTCAGGAAGTGGGGGAGGGACGTGCATTTTAAATATAGTTAGGGGAAGTTCAAGCAAGTAACGCACCCTTCATTTTAATAATTGCTGTGGGAACCTAAAGACTTTCTTTTTCTAAGGCAAAAGGCTTAACCAAGGAAGAAAGACTGCAGGAACATGAACTATGTTATTTTTCTGCTTCTGGGAGGCCATTGAGTCAAACAGAACTATTGAAAACTGCAGAATCATCTCTCATTACATTGTTTTGAGAGAGGCTGAGAGTGGTTTGATTTGGAGATGTCTAAATGTCTTTTGTAAGCCGATACACAGCAATGGTAATTCCAGGGCAAAGTTCCTGAAAAGAAGTAGTAAATGTAGAGCAGAGTAATGAAACCTCCCTGTAAAGTTTTGGGTTTGCATTACCCCTCAGAAATGTGAAATGGGATCAGGTTGTATTCCTGCTACACAGAGGCGGCAACATCAAAAGCTTTCTGTCTGTTCTGTTTGCCACGATGTAAAATGTTCCTTAGCTACCACTCAGCATGAGAGGATGAGCTTCCACTCAAGTGTTAGACTCTCTCAGATACTTGCCACCGTGTTTTTCCCATTTTGCAAAGAATATTTAAATGTCTTTGCTTGGCAGCAAGCTGGGTTCAACAATCGTAACAGAAGAGCACCACAGTGGCTTTAGCTGGGCTGGATCTGTATTTCTCCAAATAATCACACTCTACAGCTTTTACAAAGAAAGGCAAAATTCTTATAGTCTGAGTGACTCCTTTTTTGCTAACATGGTTAAAATTTACGCCTTTTTCTTATTGAAATGAGATACATGGAGCAAAAACTGTTGCTCCATTTTTAGTTTTGAAATTTGAATGCTGCAGTTTTCTACTAAAACAATAATTTCTGAGAACTTGGAGCTTAGAAAAAAGCTGGAATAAGATTAAAAGATAAAAAGTATTTATGTGCAGCCCTAATCATATTATAAGCCTAAAAATAAGGATTTAAGAAATAATATTGTAATGCTTTTATTTTCCTTTTAGATTCTAGTCAAAAGCACAGTTCTATAACATAAAATGTTTCAGAGATTTAATTTCTCTTAATGCAAGGGTTTCCTTTTTTTTTTCTCTGAAAAATGTAGATGTTGAGATAAAAGTAAATATGGTAGAAATACCTGGATGGGATTGCTGTAAATTCAAGGAGGATTGAATTTTGGAGAAGAGAGAACTAGGAATTAGGTTAATCTCCAATAGAAAGTATGGTCACGTTGTTCACAGTACGAGCTACACACAAGAGAAGCCTTCTACCTCTGTTGGAACATTGTGATTGTTGGCGTAGGAAGTGGCCTAATTCTGAAGCTTACTGAGCACTCACCAGAACTTACTCTGACTGAAAAGAGATCCTTAGATCTTGCCTCAAAATAGGATAAAAATAGACTGAAAGGGTGCTGGATTTGTTTTAGTTTGGTTTTTTTTTTAACAGCATGTAGTAGGAGAATGGGTAGTAGTAGTATCTGCAGACCAAGATAAAACAAATTAGCCAAATGGGGCCCAATTCTTGTTTATAGACAAAGTTTGGGACCAATATTCTGACTGATAAAAGTATTACAGATGAAAGGCTAATCAAGCTCAGGGAGCACTTACTGTTAGACCCTGTTAAATATGGCAGGAAAATTGGCTGAGAATCCAAAAATAATTAAGCAAGTGGAATCCAAGTGGATTAGCAAATGAGGTTTGTTTTGATGTTCTGTGCACATCTTTGTCTCCATGTAACTTGAATGCATTCTCTGTTTTCTGATTGGTTTGGGGATTTTTTGGTTGCTTCTTTTTTTTCTTAATAGATACTGAAGGTGTAAATGGAAGAGAGGAGTCTGTAAACCTTAATGATGCTGATGAAGGCTTTTCATCAGGAGCTTCCCTCAGCAGCCAGCCAGCTGGGACCAAACCTGTATCCTCTGTATCCCAGAAGAGCAGCTTAAGGAAAACAGCAAGTGGGCGTTCTGCTAAGGAGAGAGAAACCTCTTCTGCAGCAAAATCCAATGAGAGCCCTCGGGATTCAGTAGCTCGAAAGCAGTACACGCACCAATCCTGTGACCTGGATGGAGATATAATTGAGATGACACCTACTAAGAAACACCTCAGCCTGCCTGCTGGGCAGGTAGTGCCAAAAGCCAACAGTTTGGGCCTGATCAGGACCGCCAGTGCTTCCTCCAGTAAATCATTTGACTATGTGAATGGCAGTCAGGCAGGCTCCAGTGTTGGAGCTGGCACAGAGGGTTTTACCAGTCTAGCAGCTGGCAACACCAATCGGTTTTCAACTATCAGCCTACAGGAGGACCGGCTAGGCCAAGCTGGGGAAGGTAAAGATCTCCTTTCCCCAGGAGCTCCCCTAACCAAGCAGTCTCGATCTCCAAGTTTCAATATGCAGCTGATATCCCAGGTGTAACTTTGACTCCCTTCCTTAGTATTCCCTCTTCCCTCTTAATCCCTGGCAAGTTCATCTGTAGGCAGAACATGAACCATCATCCCACAGTGTGAAAATACTGACTGTTGTGATCTCGTTTCATTTGGTTTAGCTATCATACTGTATTACTGAAACAGCAATAATTCTTCCCTCACTTTCATCCTCCTTCCCCCTTGTAAACATGGTTGTGAAGCAGTATATCATGTACTGTATGCCTTTTTCCATGCCTTCCTTTCTCTTTGGGTGATGTGCAATCCATCGTAGGCTGATCAGTCCCATTTCAACACTGTGAGACTGGAGACACCGGCGGAAATGGTGAATGTGATCCCTATGAGATGATGCTTTGGCTTTGTTAAGAAATAGAAACGGGTTTGTTTTCTCGGTCTACAGTACTGCAAAGACTACTGGATCCTGACTTGTCTTTCTCAGAACCAGGAGTGCCTCAGAGATTCTAGTGTGACTTTGGACCTCTCTGAGTCTGTGCAATCAATTCTGGGGAGGGGATTGTCATTGCTGCTCCTGGCTGCCTACAGCACTTTTTTCATTAAATGAGGGTAGTTTTCTCTTGACTGCCCCCAGTCTCTCATCCCAGAAGCTTTTGATGTTCAGCAACTGAGACATGCATATTAAGAAGCTGTATTCCCTCGGAGACAGGATTCTAGGTTGATAATGTAGGTTACAATGCACTGCTAATGGCGTTGTAGCCATTTGTAATGTTACATGTCTTCCCCTCCAGGACACAGGGTCATTCTGCATTTAGACTAAAAGTTAGATGCCACCGTGCTGTTAAGGCAATTTGGTTTGTAAGTGGGAAGGAGACACTACTTCCCCAGGAAATAATGGCTAGCTCTGCTTCATTTTTGTTGTTGCTGTTTTTGTTGTGAGGTGCTGATCACCGAATTGAAAGGTGTATTCGGGTAAAGAGTATTTCTCAGGCTGCTGTCTTTTGTACCGTGGCTGTTGGGACACCCCCACCCCTTTCAGCTACTTTCTCAATCTCCCAGAATTCAGTGGTGGAGTCATTTGAGGAATCCTATAGTTCAGACAGACCGTACTCTCAAGGTGCTGTCTCAGGGATAGAGACAATATTTTGCTAGGAACACTGAAGTTTCAATGTGAAATGCTTTTCTAGCAATGCCGTTTGTGCAAAGGGGTACTGACAGTCCATTTTTTTTTTCCCCAGAAGGATCACACTTCATTGCCTTGGTATATATAATCTTTTGAGGTTTTTTAACTCTCCTTTTTTGTGGATTGGCCCTGCTCTAGAAAATGCAGAACTCATGCCATTGAACCAGGCCTCGAATGTATATGACTGGTGTGTGGGCACTGGCTGGTACTTATGTTAGAGAACACTGCTTAGAAGCACATTTCTGGTTATTCTGGAGGATGTTTGTCATTCTCTCTCCATCTCTCTGTATCTCTGTTTGGAGTGATAGACAAGGGGAAAGTTCATCCTCTCTGCTCAAGTCCTGTATGATATCCTGGAAGTTTACAAACTGTAAACCTTCAGGAAAGAGTTACAATTTTTATGTGGGCACTTTGTTTCACTGTCACTGTGAAGGATAAATGTAAGCAGTTCCAAACAGGCTGCCTTTGAGTGATACTCTTTAAGATATTCAGAATAATGAATGACGTGGTGTGGTATTGATAGTTGATTTTGGTGGGGATTTTTTTTTAAGCTTTATTTAAAAGAGACTTTTTTTCAAATTGACATTAAAATTCATTAAAATGTTTTAAGATTTTTTTGTGGTTTGATGAGTCACTTTGCTAGCCTAGTCTTCATATCATATATTCATAAAGTGAATTTAGTGGCATCTGATGTAGAAATTCAGGTAAAGAGTAAATAGAGTCATCAGAATGACTATTTAAAAACCTGACAGCTTCTAAATGGAAAATAGTTTTTAAGGACCACCAGTCATGCACAGATGGAACTAAGGCAATGCTGAGATGAAGCTCCAAGGCTTACATTTCTGTAAAAATATCAAAAGCTGTATATGGTTAAAATCTTCGTTATAAAATAAAATTTTCCTAGTGGAGACAATTGGTAAGTCATGACTGGAAGTACCGAGTTTATACTTTGTAGAGACTATCAGAAAGGAAGTTTGCTTAAATATTTGGGAAAGAAAAGGTCAGGAGTGTCAGGTAATTTTCTAAGAATTACTTAAATTTAGTATTTTAAAAGGTAAAGTTGTTCATTAGCAAGGTTCTTTACTTTCTATATTTGTCATTAGATGCATTTCTCCAGAAGTTTTAGGGCACTTAATTGGCATCAGGTCAAATTTTACAACCTTTTTTAAAAGCAGTTTTGTTTCTGTGGGGTCCCACACTACAAAAACTATTTCAGGAAAGTGAGATGGCTTTACTGACTTCAGATAGGGAGGTCAAATGTACATGTGTAAATTCAAATGGTCAAAAACTTCAGTCAAACTACCTTTTAAATTATTTTTACACTTCTCATTTTGATCATGTGCCTTTTTTTCTGGTTTCATTCATTGTGTTTTGGTTTGTTCTTGTGTATATTTACCTACTCCATATCAGACTATTTGAAAAGAGTTCAAATTTATCCCTGTTAAAAAAAATATGGGTTTTTTTCTGCTGATGTGGTACATCTGTGACTTCTCAAAAATTACCCTTTCAGTGCAGTGTTTCAGTTGTGGGAGCTTGTTCTGTTGTTTTTCAGCCGAGTACTGTTGAACATTTACCTTCCCAATGGAGTCATCCCAAGTATCTCCAAGCCAGCTGTAGTAGGAGGCTCTGCAGTGCTGTGTATTGTGTTGGTCATTACTGCTGTGTTTCAAACCACTCTAAGGTGTGGCAATGTCATAGCAAATCTTTATACATTATGTTCAGTGCATTCCAAAGTACTGTGACAGAAATAAAATTAAAAGTGTTTGGGAAATGGGTGGAGGGAATAATCTGCTGGGTTTCTGATTATATATGCTAAATACTAAACAAAGTACAAAACATACTTAAATTTTCTGACACCTGTGACAAATGTTTAGACTTAAATCAAACCTCCTTATCCTAAATGCACTCTGCTGAGTTCTTTTAGAACATTTGGTACTGGAGGCACTAGGTTTAGATTTCTGCACTGTTTGAGTGCAACTGCAACATTATAAAAGGACAAGAAGCAGAAAACTATGATTTTCCCCTCCATATATGTGCAAGCATGCACATACATGGAATTCTTAGGTGAGGAAGGGTAATTCTGATGTATCCATATACTTCAGTAGGGAAAAATGAAATGTTCCTTGATACACATCACAATATGCTGTCATTTTGCAATATATTTTTTTTTACTTTATAATTTTAAGAAAATACAAAATGTTGGGATTGTGAACTCTAGCTTGATTATCCTTTTCAGGGATTTATTGTGAGCAGCTTTTTGGTTGAAAGGCATTTGAAAGGTGAACCATATTTTCATTCAGCAGAGAGCAAAGTGATGCAGTAAAAATACCTATTAAAATTATTGTTGCAAAATGACCGTTTCAATTTCTGTATTATCCCTTTAGTTTTCATTTGGAAAATTTTACAAAATACATACTTTGGTATCACTGTCCATTTTAAATGCAGTTTTCTTTGAACACCCTTTCTGATGTGAATTTGAAGTTTTTTAACAGTATACTTCATTCTGTAATGCTGAACATAATGTTGCAGCCAGTAAGCATTAGATCTAGTATTTGTAGTTTGCAAGTGTGTTGGTCTTAAATGCATTCCCAACATACTCCTGTTAGCTTTAACGTAATTAAAGTCATCAATATAGTGAGAAAAAAAAAAAAGATATTTTCTGACAAAGTATTTATTTGCACTACTTATGAATACTGGAGTTTACTGGGACAGGGTTTTTTCTCACCATGTGAGGTTTACTTGTGTGTGAGTAGGTGCATACATTTGTCACGTGCTGACAATCAATTGCCTCAACTGTGTGTATACTGTATGTAAATAGGAACGTATTTTTCAAGATTAAGGGGGAAACCTGCATCTTAGTGCTGGTAAAGCTACTCTGCAGTAAGGTGACCCCAACTCTGCTTTTTGTCTTCAGATACTATGTGGTTTGTTTTACTTCTTTAATGAAGTTTATTAGTGTTCTTGGAAAATTATAGCTCCAGGGAAATTTTCCTCAATATTTAATGTATAACATGTTCAGAGAACTATATTTTGAAAAATTAATTTTGGAATAGATAATTCTATGCTATGGCTGTATTTTAACCTAAGAGTTTGAACTTGTCCTATTTTATCGTGAACCAATGGCTATCTCCTCTAAGTGTTCAGCATTCTAACTTTGGTCACAAACCAGACATGTTTATCTTGGCTTACAAATTTAAATTAATTTGAAGACTAAAAGAGAATCAAGAATAACTTTTTGAATAAAATCATAAAAACCAAGCTGCACAGTATAGGTACTGCGCTCATAATCCTAGAGGAGGTGGGGAAAATAGAATAGAATATGTTTGAATGAAACATGTACTGCACACGAAAGAAATTATTTTGATGTTAGTAGATCTAATAATCTTATCCTTAAATTCTCTCACTGCCAAAGATTTTGCTACCTTGGCATGTTTAACATGACATTAAAGCCATCAGCTAGATGTCATTTGTAACAAGTATTTATATCATAGGAATATTTTTCATTGGAAGAGTAAATGTACCTCTTTTATTTCAGTTTCTTGTTTAGGATTATTGCAGGACTAAAGTTGCAAAATATCACTCCTTTTCAAGCATGCTAAGCAAACAAGCCAGATCCTCTGTACTTGCATCACATTCTTGATTTATATAATTTTTTATATTTTATATTGTCCTCAGTATTTTAAATGCTGTTCTAGCATTTTTTAAATTTTAAATTTTAATTTAAAATTTAAATTTTAAATTTTCTAGCAGTATTTTAAATTTTGTTCTAGCATATGGGCCTTAATCTCTGTTCATTATTTTTATTTTTTCCTAACTGGCACTTGGATAAACTTTGCTGTTGAAAAGTTTTCTGTTGGTGATTCGGGGTAGTAAATCAGGACATGGGTGTTGTGTTAGTGAATACATGTATCAGTCTATCAAAATTTCTGTCATGGCCAGCTGAAGAGACAAAATACTTGCCTGCCTCTTCCACAGTGGTGGAAGATGATGGTGAGCTGTGAGTAACTTGGTTTATTCCTGGAAATAGGAAGTAGATTTTGCAAGACTGATACTTACCAGGTTTCCCATGTAGTTATTATGAAATTTTATTTAAAATAAATCTTGGAACAAGATTTTAAAACAACTGCCAGCCATTTTAGATAAACTTGCCTAGTAGGTTTGTCAAGTGTCAAGGCCTGTGATATTAAAAGTTTAGAAGAAAGCTGTGCAAGTCTTAAGGGTACCTTACTGCTTCAGAAAAAGATTAAGAAAAATCTGTCCCATTTTAATCCTTTGTATTTGAGATTTAATGAAAAAAAATACAATTTTGATTCCATCCTTTCACTTATTTTTCTCTAGGCTATACTTTTTCCTGAATTTTATTTAACTGTGTTCATCAGATTTTACCAAAGGTAGTATCTGAGGGACCAGTTGAATTAAAAATGGGTCCATAAATTGTCCCTTCTATCATAAAGGATTCTTAAGGTTTTCCTGTGAGGAGCTTGATGGGAACAGATGTATATTAAAGCTTTGTATCCATACAGTAAAACGTTGCCCTGCATTTTACCTTGTGCATGATGAGCAGAGTGATGAGATCAACTTTTATTGAGCAGCCACTTGGGCGTGAGCTCCCAGCGTTTTACAGTCTGTAAGGTTTAAGTGGTTTAGAGAAGACTGTCTTTGCATTCTGATGCAACTTTTTAATGAGTGATTAATAATCTGTTCAGGAGTCAACATTCAAATTGCTTTAAAATGTGGTTTGGAATTCTCACAGGTTTTGATTTTAGAGGGCAAAATGGTCAGGGGGAGATTTCTGTTTAGAAGTATCTGCTGGTAAAGTGTCTCTATGGTGCTTTGTCATGGAAACTTCTTACAAATCAGTAGTGAATCCTATGTGTGTGAGTCCTCATCCTCCCCAGAACTGATCATGAAACAGAAAAAGTAGAGCAACCTTTTACCTTTAGTTCTAAAACAAATACTTGGGAGTAACAGAAATACTGGCTATTGACACTGTTCTTTCTGTTTAGACAGTTACTGTGGTCGTGCTAGAATTTCATGTTATTAGTTTATGAAAAATGCAAGTAGTAAAAACTTTGTGGCTTCAAGTATACAGTAGATGTGAGTTAACAACCACTCAGGATAAATCAACATGTCAAAATAGTAATAGATTCCTAGTACTGGGGTGTGTGATGTGTGTGTGTGTGTCAGTGTTCAATGATTACTTCTGTTTTCTTGCACATAGTAAATACTTTAGGGGTGGGTATTCCTAGCTGGTTATTTATGGACAAATACCATATGATTAAATAAAACAGAGTCATTTAACACTTTTTTCATATTGAAGATTCCAGGAAAAAGCTAATAAAGATTTTTAATAATCAGCTGCTCTTAATACATTTTAGATTTACTATGGTAGCTTTTATTTGCTATTAGAAGACCCCAACAGCTAAATTGATATATACCCCATGCTGCATTTTTTAAATTTGTAATTCCTGTACTTGACAATGAGATTTTTGATCTGTTTTTGTCCTTGTAAGAATACAGGACTTGCTCTCAGTTTTACTAGCAAAAAAAAAATAAATAAAATAACACATTCTGCGAGGATTAAAAGATTATTTTCTTACTTTTTTCGTCATACCAAGTTTGTTTCTCTGAACTAAGGTTTCTGAGGATTTTTACTACTTTAGCATTATTTAATCTCATAGAAGGAGCATAAGCAGCACATAGCCCACTTCTGTGGACACAAGGCTAGGCAAAAGGACATGGCTTGGTGGTGTGAGCCCCTCTTGACCAGCACAGCCCTGCTTGCTGGTGTGAGCCCCAGACCTTCGAGATTCGGTACTGGTGAAGGACTAAATCAAACAGGTTTTCAATAACCGTGACCTCTGCTGTATGATGTCCTTTAACCTGGGGACCAGGGAAAGTCTTCATTCTTAGTCCTGAAGAAGGCACGTATTGAAGATCATGTTATTGGTGCATGTAAGCCATTATCTTAACTGTCTTACTGAGCTGGTTCATGCTGTTGACTTGTTGAAATGTGAAATGTAGTTACTATTGACTTTGTAAATACCTGCCAGAGAAGAAATATAATTATTTTAAATCATTGTAAATAGAGATGTATAAAACTCGACACAATCTGCAATGCAGAAAAAATTATATATATATATATATAAATATATAAAGATGTTAAATAAATATCGTGCTGTTTCTGAACAGAAATGACTACTTTGTGACTTGCTGGTTTTTAAAGATGTGATTGAGGCTGGTGCGGGCGGGACGGGCGCAGAGGGGGGCAGCCGTGAGGGGGCTCTGGCGGGCGGCGCTGCTCCGGAAGGGGCTCGCGGCGGCTTCGCGTCGCCACAGCGACCGCGGGCACGAGCTGGGGAGCGCGCGCGGGCCCGGCGGCGGAAGTCCCGCCCTGCGGCCGAGGCGGGCTGGGAGCACGGCGCGGGTTGGCCCTCGCACAGGTCCCTCAAGGCGCGGCGCCCGGGTTGGCTGCCTCGGGGACGGCCCCTGGCTGGCGCGTGAGCCCGGTTCCGCCTCCCGCTGCCGCCGCCTCTGCCGGGGGCGCGGGAGCGGGCGGGACCCCGGTCCCGCAGGAGCGGCGCCGTGAGGGGAGAGGGCTGAGGCGGGGCCGCTCCGCGCCCCCCTGGCGGCAGCGCCCCCCGGCGGCGGGGCCGCGCCCACGTGAGGGGAGCCGCCATGAGCCGGCCCCAGGGGATGCGCGGCAGCCGCCGCTCCCTGCAGGTGAAGTTCGTGCCCGACGAGGACGTCCTCAAGCACATCTCCGACGATGCAGGTACAGCCGGCCCGGGGCATAGCCCAGCTCAGCGCCGCCCGCTGCCCCCAGGGGCTGGGAGAGGGCTCTGAGCAGCCGCGGCCGGCCCCGGGAAAGGGGCTCTGCAACACCCGAGCTGGGTTCTGCAGGAGGACGAGGCCTCTGGGGTTGTTCTGCCCTGCTTGACTGCTCCACTCAGAGTGTCTCTGTCCCAGGCCAGCACTGGACAGGCTGCAGAACGAGCTCTCGGTACCAGCTATCCCCGCAGCAGCGTGTGCGGGTGCCGGGGCAGCGGTGCGGGGAGCCGGGGAGCTCCTCGGGCCTGATGCAGTCAAACACTCGCACGGGCAAAGCGGAACGAGGCTGCCGGTGTGTGCCGTACGAGTGCTTTGCTGCACTTCTGACTACTTTTAAGCTGGGGAGCCTCTGTGGAGATGCTTAAAACTTGCCAGTACAAGGCACGGAGCATTTCTTTCAGGCTTCACTGCTGGTCCTGCTGTGAGCAGAAGGTCATGCAGGTGGTGACCAGAGGGCTTTCAGCCTACAGGCGAGGTATTTTCCAATCGCCCCTCGTCTCTAGGAAAAAATAAGAGTTGCCAGGTACCATCCCTTTGCATGCAATTTGATACTTAATGTGTGAGCCACTGTCATTTCTCCTGTTCCTCTCTGTGGAGCTGGTGTTCGCTGGAATGGGTGTCTTACCCTCATGGACTGCAGGAGCCGCATTTGTGGTGGAGGAGGGAGGAATGGCTATAGGGTCAGATATCGACCAGCTGTTCTTTTAGCAGGACATCTCAGCGTTGAATTTGTTGAGTGATTTGCATAACAGGAGCCTGGTTCTCTTAAGTCGGGTGGCTGTGTACTACTGCAATAGAAATAATGAAATGGCAGGAGGTTAAACTTTTATTACAATTCTAGGAACTAAAGTACGGAAGGACAAGGCTCAGCTGAGTGTCAGTGTCAAGAGATTTGTGAAGAAGCTTGAGAATATTTCTGATAACGAAGCTCAGGAGATCCTGGAAGAGAAGAACTATGTTGCTGCTCTTGGAATATGTGCCCAAGGTATTAGCAGGGGAAAACCTGACACAGCTCTGACTTCAGGAGATTCTTTCAGTGTTAGGGTTGTACAGTGCTGGTAAAGTTGCTTTTGAGGGCTTAATCTGCTCTGTCTGTGCTTGTGGTAACAGGTAGAAGAGAAGATTATGATTCTAGGATTTTAATATTATATTTGTTCTGTATCACCTGCAGTATAAAGCCAAATAGTGAAATGTTACATTCCATCTTTCTTGGGTTGGGAATATTATCAGTGCTTTTAAAATAGCTGCAAGTAACATGTCTTTTCACAGATCCAGTGGGCAATGGCTCAAATATAAGTGGTGGTGAAGTTTACTCATTCCAGACTCCCAAACGCTCCAATAAAATGGCAGAGCTGGGTATGTTTTGCTCTTCTTTCTCTGCAGACTTAGGAGAAGCAAGGAGAAAGTGGCAGTTCCAGAGAGGGTGGACTGTTTCAGTTCAGATAAGGTGCTTGAGCAGGGTTGTCACTCACATGAAGAATCCTTGTATGTTCAGCGCCATCTGAACTTCATTAGTGTTTATTTGTCACAGCTAATGCTACGTGCTACAAAGGATGAGCTGAGGGGCAGGGATCATGCTACTGAATGAATACAGAAACTGGGTTTGGTGCTGTGTCTTGGGAAGTTGTGTTTCCTATCTTAGACCTCCTTCTGCAGCAGGGTGGATTTCACTGGTGCTGCCTCCTGGAGCCACAACTCAGTTTGAAAACTGAGGGAAGTCATACTGTGACGATCTGTTACATGGAATAGGCTGTTGGTCACACAATGGCAGGAACTGTTAGCAGGGTATTTCAGATCCACATCAGTCATTCA
This sequence comes from Zonotrichia leucophrys gambelii, assembly GCF_028769735.1. Taxonomy (NCBI): domain Eukaryota; kingdom Metazoa; phylum Chordata; class Aves; order Passeriformes; family Passerellidae; genus Zonotrichia; species Zonotrichia leucophrys. Next base: position 18,853,094 of record NC_088177.1, on the reverse strand, counting down.
CCTTCAGCTGGTACTGATAAAGAATAGACACAGGTAAATAGTTCTTCCTGGGGAGCTGATGTGTTTGCCATATCTGATGATCTGTTATGTCCAGCTGAGCAGTCTTAGAGTACTAAGTGAGCCTGACCAAACCTTGCTCTAATTCAAAGACATATGATCTTCCAGGGAGCAAAACGTGCTCTGCCATCAGCCATATTTGTAAACTTAATTAATTGAGCAGTTCAGCCTTTGAAAATCTTTGCTGAGGAATACAGCCACCTTTAGAGTTAGAAAATCCTAGAAGTTCCTGAAATGTCTAGGGAATTAATATGAAGAGAGCATTTCAGGTGTATGGCTCCATTTCTGACGAGCCAGAGCTGGAAGTTTTGTACCTGACATGTCCTTCCTTCCCTTCCCCCTATTTCCTACAGCTTCTGAATTAGCCCAGACACCAGAAAAGAATGTGGCACCTGATGACTCCAAATGCCCTGAGAAGATGGCCAAAACCCCTCAAAGCAGCAGTAAGTCCTGTGATGGTTTGGGGAACTGAAGCTGAGTGAGTGGGGGTTATGTTTCTCTTTAAGTGGTGGAGTGAATGCTTGAGTTCCAGCTTCTCTCATGCTTAGGTATTCTAGTTAACACCAGGGCTTAAGTATTCAGGTTAACACATGGGCTGAACAGTTCGATGTGCATGGCCTGTGCTTCACCTGGGTGTCAGATCTCTCCTTTGCCCTGCTGCTCTAGAGGAAACATGAACATCTCTCTCTTCTATTGCTGTGACATTAATTACTTCCTTTCTGTTCAATAGAAATACTTGCACTTGAGAGAGTTATGAGCTGGGCTGGTGTGTTAAACACTGACTGGGTAGGAGTGTGTGGGTGTTCATGTGTAAATTCACACTTTATTATATAATATTTAACACCTAGTGCTGTAGGGAGAAATACAGGTGGGAGAAGTCGATGCATGTCAACACGGGCAAGAGGATGTGCATTTATGCTTGGAAATGGAGTTTGATGTGCTCGGGGAGAGAACATTAGCTCATTTTTCAGCTTCATCCCTCCCTGCTGGAGTCTCTTCCTCCTTCCTGGCCTCCCAAAGCTGTGACCAAGAATTAGCAGCTGCCTTCTGTGGTAATAACATTGACTCTTGTGTGACCTGACACAGGCAGGCTGCTGGAGCCACCACAAACTCACAGCCAGAATGCAAAGAATGAATTTATTGCTATTAACTTCCTGAAGCAACACCTGGGCAGAGGGCCATGAGTGGAGATGCAGGCACCCTTGTGTGGGATTCAGTGCTAGGAGCAGCCTGCTGTTCACACTGGTCTATCAGTGGTTCTGCACATGCATGGTTTATCCCCATGCTGTGATCTTCACTGGGTTCTGATCTGCCTGTTAGGGTGCCTCCAGACCTACCAAACACCTACGTTATCTATGCACAGATGTTCTACTTGCCAAATCATACACAGGGTAAACAGCAATAGACATGGTGTATCTGTTTTTCTGCATTGCTGTTTGAGCCTTTGCTATCCCCAGCTGCATGGTCACCTGAGCAGCTCTCTTTGTTCTCTCTTGCCTGCCTGTGAGGAACTAAGGCTTCCCTCATAGGATTAACTATCCAGGGAGCTGACATTCAGGCACAGTGTACCTTTGAACAGTGAATGCCTGTTTTTCTAATGGACCATATTGTGCCAGTGTTGAAAATTTGCAGTGCTCTGTACAATGCTGTTTCTTCCTTTTCAGAGCGTTCAGGTTCAAACAAAGTGCAGCAGAGGGTGAGTAATGACTTTTCATTGCTTGGATTTTGTATTTGGGCTTTTTTCCCCACTTGTAAAACTTGAACTAGCCAATTACTACAGTTCTGGAAGGGAAGGACCTTGAAAAGCGTACTCTACAGTAGAGATGTCTCTTCTGTTGTAACCAGAAGGAGTAACTCAAGTGAGAACCATTTGTCAGGACTATGGGGTTTGGAGTCAGTGGGCAAATAATAGGTTTGACAGCTTAATTGTCAGGGGTGGAAACTATTTTCTTGCATCACACGAGTGAGGATGCTAGATAATCCCTTCATATACAGTTAAACTCACAGCTTTCCAGTTTCTCACTAAAGGAAGAAACAGCCCTAATTGTAACAGGAGTTCCAGAACTGTGATGCTGTTCAGTTTCTTACTTACCAATTGGTTTATAAAAAAGAGATACTGTGCCAGACTGCCAGTTGTGGTGGCTATGGAGTGAAAGAGCTGGCTTTCTAAAATAGTACAGCATCATAGCAGAAATGTGTGCACAGTTTTTCTGGTATGAGGTTCCAGGATGAGATACACCTGAAAAAGACATGCTGTTTGGGGATGCCATAGTCACTGCTTGGTGATTTCACATCCACTTTGTCAGGATCAACAAAAGTATTTCCTAAGTATTGCAGACTTGATCCAGTGTCCAAGTCAGGCATGTGCTTTAAACATATGTAAGGAAAATGTGACACTACAACTTGGTGAGCCCAGGCAGCTTGGATTGCTTTGCTGTACTTCTGGGCTTAGTGTGCTGAGTGGTCTTCTGCCATTCTGGTTGTTGTTTTCATGGAGGACTTGAGGTGACTTTGAGTAGACAGCATGATGTGGAAGGTGACTGCTGTGGGGACTGAAGCATTTCCAGTTTGTCATTGCTTTGGTTTGGCCCTTCCTGAGAGGCCAAGATTGGCATCTTGGTTGGAGATTCAGTTTTCTACTCTCCATGTTGAGCTGAAAGAATTAAGCCCCTTTTGGAAATTGATCCTGTCTCCCTCTTAATGGGAAAACAAGAACTCTCCATACTTAACTGCCTCTGCTTTTCCAGTTTCATGTGGGCTGAAATACTTTGGAAATGTAACCCTTCTTTGCTTGGCAGAGGGTAGTTTAGAGGAGAGAGATGTTTCTTTTAATGCATGTTTTTTCTTTGCTGTTCCAGAGTAAAAAGAAAGAATTTGTGTCCACCACACCTTACAGACTCAGAAAGAGACTAGCAGGTAAAGATCAGCCTTTGCTGTCAGCTGCCACAATCAGTGAGGCACTGTGTTCAAGGGAGAGTGTTTTCCTGTTGAGCTTCTGTCTGTGGTAGCAGTGTGACAGAAACAGCCTGATTTATCCTGCAGAGAGCATAGAAATGTCCTTAAGGAAATCCATGTAGACCTTTCCTCTACAACTGATTGCTGCTAAGGTGAGAGGTGGAAGGATTAGAAGCACAGAGTTACTGAACTTCAGTAACATGATCAAAAGAGATCTTACCCGTGCTGACATTTAGGGTGGCCCAATTGCTTGAACCAGGCATAAAACTTTTGGATGATGGCTGGGATGTCCATGTCAAAGTATTTCCAATAACTGGTTGGCTAAACCAGAATGAGTGCAGAGGAGAGTTTAGTACATGATATTTCATCTTCTGTTTCTTTTGTGTTGAGAGACCAAAACTGAGCCAGATTTCATCTGTGCTCTTCAATCAGTGCTGCTAACAGAGGTATCTTACAACAACTTGTTTGCAGAATGTGACATAGAAGATACTCAGCCTGCTCTATTGGCACTTGGGAAAACTGACACAGAGATGCTAAGAGAAATAGGGAATTCCATTTTTAGTCTTTTTTTATAGTACAGTGATGTTTCTTGGTTGGTATCAAGGAGGGGGCTTTACTTAATAATACTTTGTGATCCTAGAACTGCAAAAGAAATGGCCATCTGTGTTTGCAGTTCTCTTAAGCAGTGATTTTACTTTTCTGTGAAATGTATTTAGGATTCATATGCTTGTAAAACAACTAGAGAATGTGTGTGAGATGGTGCAAAATGAGTTCTGTGTAAGAAGTCATTCCTAGCTTTTAACCTTAAAATTTATGCTCTAGCTCCAGATCCCTATTTAGAAAGTGAGAGTGAGTATTCTGCTTCCTGCTCAGAGGAGGAGGATGAGGATGAACAGAAGGAAGTCAGCGCTGTTTTATCAGATCAAAAGACTCCAGCAAAAACTAAGGCTGCATCTACACCTCCTCCCAGAAACAGCCTAGCCAAAAAAAATAAGGAGCAGAAGATGGTGAGTGTACAAAAATATACCCCTGAGCTAGCAAACATGGAGGGATGTATGGTGACAATAAGCTGTTAGTGACCTCACCTGACCCTGGGGAAGAACTGCTCAACTCATTTATATCAAACCAGCTGGGCTGGCTTTTGCTGTACTTCTGAGTAATCCTTGGTGGACAGGCACCATGTGAACCTGTGTGCTCACTCAGCTGGCATCATTAGCAGCTTCAGAAGGAGAAGTCTAAGATGTCCATGGAGCAGGAGACTTTGTATTGGGACAGGATGAAGAAATTGATTCCTGTAGTACCAAAAGGAGTGCACATTACTGTTTTGGCTTGGTGTTCAGCTTAATTGTCTTACTCCCTATAGAACCGGGATCCCCACACCAATTAAGAATTACTGTTATCTCATCTCTCACAGAATCTCTTTTCTGGCTCTCTCTTCGGGAAGAAAATCATCTGACATTAGCTTTGGCAGAATGCAGCTATAGAAGCCATTTTTGCAAATAATTTCTGTCTTTCTGTATTCACCCTTGCCCTATGTCTCATTGGCCATCTTAGGGAGAGGGATAACTTGATAACAGGAGGAGAGTTGCTGACCTTGCTGTCCTGTTATAGGGCAACTTGGTGGAGGAATACTTTGAAGCTCACAGCAGTTCCAAAGTGCTCACTTCAGACCGAACACTGCAGAAGCTGCGGAAAAGAAGATTGGATCAGGTACTGTTCATAGTGAGTCACACGACTCTGGGTTTTTGATTTCTATGATATAGTGTTCCCCTGCTGTTATTTGAAATTGCTGCCCAAAGTAACATCTGGATTTTTAGCAAGTTCTTTCATAACAGCTGTGGGAGTAAATCACAGCTTACAGTGTTAAAGCTACTGCTGTCTTCAAAGTAGTTGAAGGTTTAGCAGTTTTGTCTCTCAGTACTTTGTCTGATACATTGCAGTTGCCTTTCCAGTGTCAACTCTCTTCTCCTGCAAGGGAGTGGGAAGCAAAGCTGTTAAAATTGTAGAGGAAGAGAGGCCAGTGTAGATTTGATGCTGACTATCATGCTACTGTGCTGTTTAAACATCAGCATTACAGCATATCTTGAAAGCTGAATTAATCCTTTGATTCTTGATGCTTTTCTACATTGAGCTATCAGCTACAAATTATATCCTTTCTGCTGTATTTTTTTTTGAGATGGTGGGCATTTTGAGCATTCTCTTGTAGTGACAAACACCTGAACCCTTGCTAAGCATATTGATTGGAGCCTTTGTTCCTATGGCCAGGGATGTGATGTATCTTGTTGGTACAGTGCTTGGTGATGTGTAAGCTCCGTGTGTATCCGTTTTTCCTGTAGTGGTTTTTCCATACTTGGCAGGAGAGAAAAATACACAGTGTGTCATCTGTTTTAGTCCTAGTCTTGCTGCTGTTTACCATAAGAAGGTTACTTAATCTCTGCTTTGTATCTCCAGCAGCAAAACTGTGCCTAGTGGGGTATTAATGGGGAGAAATAAAACTAACCACAAACTGAGTGCACTGACAATGAAAACTATTCTCTAGTTAAGGGAGCATGCTAGAGGGTGTTTTAAGGACTTCAGGTGTTTCTCTTGCTTCTTCTCAACTTTGAATGACTGTCATCTCTTTCTCAACACAGCAAACACTGCGTGATCTTTTGAAAAATGCTCCCCTTGCTTATGCTGCTGAAATTAGAGACCTTAACCAGCAACATGAATCCTTGTTTTCCAAATGGATGCTGCAATTACAGTAAGTATACAAGGAGAATCACTGAAGAAGCTTAGTTAAAAGGCACTGCCAGTACATTTCCCCTCATGTCAGTAACATCCTGTGGACGAATTAAGGAGGAAAATTTTTTCATTGTTTGCTTAAATTTAAAAGTGGGTGACGTTAATTTAATTCAGTGTGTCCTGTAGACCAAATCCTATCTGATTAACTCCTTGAACTGAATGTCTGAAGTGCAATGAAGTTGCATTCTACCTGCTTAGCTTGCCTGTGCCTCTCTAAACCAAACTAGAGGGCATTCACAAACAGGGACCATGAATAGTGAGAGAGCAGGGAAAATGAATTATGAGAAGAGTGCTCTTTGTGAGGAATCATTTTTGTTCTCAGCAGCGAGTTAGTAGTGAGTAGCCCACCCTCACCATCTTCAGTCTATGGCTATCTCTAGTGGTGTAGCAGTTTATTTCAGTGCCTGTGGTACCTAATGATCTGGGCATGAAGAAACCCTAATGCTTTTGGAAACACTGGCAATATAAATTTTATTTGGCTTTGTGTGTATCTTCATGGGAAGGAGAAGGGTGAACATTCAAGAAAGCAAATGAAACTATAGAGACCTTTGAGATTCTGAAGCACCTTAAAGAAGGCAGACCACCACCCCTGAGGCTGGAGCCAATACTGGTGATGAGTGCTCATTAGACAAAATTAGTTCCTGGAAACAGGCAGTGTTTCTGATAAACTGGAGAGGGGTTTAGTCTAGGTGCAGTTCATCAAGGCTAAGGCCTAATGAGCATTTCCCATATCATAGTGCAGCCTGAAAGAGAATGAGGGGTGTGACTTAAGTCAGCTTTTCTGGGTCTCTGCAATTCCATACCATGCTGTCTTTATGTTTTCCTGCCTCTGTTTCTGTGGAACAATCAGGATAAGAAATATACAAGAGTATAGAGTAATTTTGCTTTGAAATTGTGCCTGAGGATCGGAGTGGTAAACCAGTATGAAAGTTTGCTTTTTTTTTCTTGTAATTACTTGGACCTGTAGTAATTAAAGTACTTGGTGAGGGGATGCATGTGAGTGTTGATCACCGTTTCTTACCTGAAGTTGTAGATTTAGTGTTCTGTTCTTAGTCAATAACATTTTCTTCCATCCATGTTTTGCTAAGTTTGTGAGCCTCTAGGTGGCTAAAATGATTCTTTTGCTAGGATGCCATGTTCCAGATTCCTTCCAGATTCCTAACCTTATTTATCAGCTGTAAGCTTAAGGTAAGCCCAGAGTTGACCAAACATGAAATTTTTAAAACCAAGATTGCAGTGGATCATTTTGCTTAATGAATGTATGGACCTAAACCAGACTTGCACTTCTTTGATCCTGTGTATTTGCTCACTTTTCTGCAGCTTGGGTTTCAATATTGTGCTTTATGGACTGGGCTCAAAGCGTGATCTGTTGGAGAAGTTTCGTACCTCTTTGCTCCAGGATTCTGTTCACCTGGTGGTTAATGGATACTTCCCCAGCATCACTGTGAGATCTGTAAGTGGGGGAAAAGCTTGTGGGTTTATGTAATCATCCTGTGCTACAGATACCCCTAGAGTCTTTCAGTGCAAAATGTTAAGGAAACCTGCTGCACCCTATAGCAACAGACCCTGTAGAGCAGTTCCTCTCTCTTCTAATACTTTGAAGAAATGGTCCCATACATTTTCCAGGGAATTGCAGTATTTTCTGTCGTGAATAGATACTCATCACTCTAAAGCCTTGTTTTATGTCACTGTTTTGAGAAGGGGTATAATTTATTTTTTGTTTATGTTCACTGTTTTAGGGATTTTATGATAATAATCAGATTATCTCTCACAAGGTATCCAAGGGCTCAGTTTAAGATTTTCTGCACTTCAGTGTCAGAGCCCTTCATAAAGAACTCCCGTTTTCTTTTTCAGATTCTCAACTCCATCACAGAGGAGGTTTTGGACCATATAGGGACCTTCCGCAGCCCCCTGGACCAACTTGAATTCATAACCAAAAGGTTCAAAGAAGGTGAAATGACTAACTTTATGCATAAAAACATTAGAGTCTATTACTGTTAAGAGAGCCTGGACATTTTCTTCCCCTATAATTTTTATAGAGGCAGTTACAGTTTCCTAGTGCATTGTAGCTAGTATATTTCTTGCTTGTAATGTATGCAACATATATGAAAACAAGCATGCATTAGGAGTATCTGTGTACATACGTGTGTAACAACCCCATGTCAGCTGTTAGCTCAGTCAGTGTTTTACAGCAGGACAGCAGTGGCAAACAAGCAGGTTAGAATTGGTTTCAAAAGCAAAATTAAACAGGTATTGCCTCAGAAAGGGCTTGCTGAATTGTTTCTGAATGTCTGTCTTACTGCTTGTATATTCATACGCAGATAGCCATGGAATCTTAATTGTGCATGGCATTGGTGTTTCAGTGGTTACATTCTGTTTTTCATCATTACCTTGGGAGTATTTCTGGTGGGACTAAGAGAAAAAGGCAGGGTAACAGCAGTTCCCACCTGAATGTACGTAAGCCAGTCTTGCACTCTGCTATTGCTGATCTCACTGGTTTCCATTGGCAGGCAAGTATGTATGGATTTGCCCAAAAACTGGTTACAGTTCTAGAATTGTTTCTGGACTCAGGAAATGGTTGTTTATTGGAATAAACCAACCGAGACTCCATTTTCTTCATGCAGGAAAAGCCAAATCTTTATTGTATAGGTCATGTTTTATAGGATTATCAGGAGGCCCTGTGTCAGATCTTATTGTTGGACAATACATTCACACTTAGTTCATTGGTTGGTACATGGTATTTTGCATATCTATCAAACTTCTGTATTTTTAGCTAGTTTACATATTTTTATTTGATTCTCATGAGACAGATCTTATTGTTTACGCAGATGCTAGTTGTTTTTCACCCAATAATATGTTCTTGTGTTAATGAGCTCTCATACCAAGATTGTTTTCACATGGGAACTTGCAGATTTCTTAGCTGGACTTAGAAGACATGACAGGCTAGCTGTTAATTTAAGAGAGTAGGCCTGATTTTATGAGGCCTTTCTTTTATAATTCTTCTACCTGTCTATGACAGTTGTTCCCAGGGACAGGTACAGCAGCAAGAAGCTAGCTGGAAATTCTAACATCTACCATTTGCATTATCTGAGCTAGGTCTCCAACTTTTTTTCAGAACTTATTAAAATTTTCAAGGAAGTTAAGATGCTTTGGATCCAAGTTTGAATAGAAAATGCATTTTTACTGTGAGGAGGAGCTTAAAGATCCTAGTCATGTAAATCAAAATCATCTGAATAAACTGTGCTTAGTCTTCCATTCTGAAATATATTTCAATGACCTTTAATTGCAAAAGAAACACAGCTAAAGGAGCAATTCCTGTTAAAGCTGTGAGCAAGTGGAAAGTGGATTATAGCAGAAAAGCTTAAAATGAAAAAAAACAATTCTGTAATTGTGATGACAGGGAATTGAGAAAAACCCTTTTAGGTGCTCAGAAACACCCAGTGTAGCTTCAAACTATGTTGTACAAGGAAAGCAATATTGGAGGGATGTGTATGGAGAGTGGTGAAATACACTTGTGCTACACTGCTCTGGGAATGGGAAACCAGCTTGTGTGCACTTCCTTTGATTGTTTCTCTGTTGTTTTTTCTGACCTTGCAGATTCATCTTTAGAGCTCTATGTCCTCATTCATAACCTGGACAGCCAGATGTTGAGAGGAGAAAGAAGTCAGCAGATCCTTGCACAGTTATCCTCCCTGCCTAGCATTTACCTCATTGCCTCTATTGATCACATCAATGCTCCTCTCAGTGAGTTCCCCTGGGCCTGATCTAGCCAAGAGAAGGATCTGTGTTCTGCTTTGGGGCTGCTGAGCATGTTTCATAAGCTCATGTGTTGCTTACTATGTATTACTATTACTGTGTGTGTATTACTGTTGATGTGTAGAACAGATCTGTTGATGTATGTACAGTCCTGATTGGGAGTGTGGCTGTGCTGAACCAAAACGGTGTAAAGATACTGACAAATGCCACTAACCATAATATGCAAATATATACCATAACATACAAATAGACTCCAAGCTTTTGGCACTGTTTGATTTTAGGAACTTACTGAATTGGAGATTGGATTATTAAGGATGGCAAAGCAAATATACTTAAATAACTTACTTATATTAATTACTATTATGACTAGACTAAAAGATCCTAATCAGAATTATTTACTACACAGCACAGGTAGCTGAGTTGATTTTACTCACCCATACCAACAGCTATGGGCAGATCTCTTTAGCTCATCCTGGAGGAGTAACCTTGAGGGGTGTCCCCACTAAAGGGAGGAATCTCCACACACTCTGAGAAGGGTCTTGTTTCAGCTATTTTACCCCCTCTCTAGGTAGAGCTTTAGAGCTTCCAGCTACAGCCAGAAATTGTTCGCACACTCCTGACTCTGGAAGGATTTACAATGTATCTATGGAAAAGGGATGCCTGCAAATGTTTTGTTGCTGAGAATTTGTCTTACTGGAACTGCAGTTATCAGGGTGTATGTAATGTGAATTTCACAAGCATATATTGTTTCCTCAATCCTACACCAGAGCTGCGAGCATTTTAATATTGCTTGTTTAATTCCTTAGAAAACATAAATCTCCCAATTTTGTCTGCTCTTTCTGTTCTGTCTGTCTAGTGTGGGATCAGGCAAAGCTGAGCCTCTATAACTGGCTTTGGTATGAGACAACCACATTTAATCCTTATGTGGAGGAAACATCTTATGAGAACTCGCTTTTAGTACAACAGTCTGGATCTTTGGCTTTGAGCTCCCTAATGCATGTCCTGCATAGCCTCACTCTCAATGCCAGGTGAGACATTGTTACACTTCACAGTAGCACTTGCCAAGGACCCAGTCCTTGCAATCTGTGTTTTCTGATAATAGTGTTCCAGAACAAGATGGTAGGACCTGGGTTCCAGCTGATTGGTTTCTTTAAATTTGGATAGCAGGCCTTGTCCAGTGATGAGGTTCACAACCAGGTTCTTTTTGCATAAGGCAAAATTAGTTAATATTTTCTAACTGTGCTAGTTTTGGATTGTTTTAAAGTTATTATTATTTTGATTTTTCCCTTTCCTCCTTTCGCTTAGAGGGATATTCAGACTGCTTGCTCAGCACCAGCTGGAGAAAAAGGACAATCCATCTTATCCAGGTAGGTGCCCACCTTTTCTCATTTTTTTGGGCAGTTGCTGTTCACAGCAGCCCTGGGGTTTGGTATGCAGGTTACATATCCAGCAACAGAAGTGCTGGAACAGTTGTCTCAGTGAGGCTCACTGTCCTTCTAGTGACACTGTCTGACTCAGACAGGAAATCAATAGACTGGCTGGCTCTGAAGGACTGCCTTTACATGCTTAGACATGACTGAGACTGTTGGTGAGGGACTGTGGACTAAAAAAATTAAAAAAGAAGACTGAAATTGTATAACTTGCACTTAAATGTCCTATATAACTGGCTTCTGATGTACCTGTGCTTTCTAGGATACATGTGGAATATTCTGTCACTGTGTCGTAGGTGTTGCAGTGGATATGAATAACATTTTAATGGTAAAGAAAGCAAGATAGAGGAGTTGGAAATTAACGATTGTAAAAAGTGCATTTAAAGTGCTATTAAAATTCCATTAGGCAGCAGGGTGACTCACATGTTAATTGAGCTGTTTTCCATTAATTACAGAAGTATTACCTTGGCTGTATACTTCCAAGAAGTGATGATACTGTGGCCACTCTGGTCTAAGCCAAAGCAAGACTTTCAGGTGGATATGTGGTGTTAGACCTGGGAAAACCTGACAATCTTACTACTTCAGTTTCCTGTTCTTGCCTTTTTCTGTCTCCAGGGCTGTCTTTCCAGGATTTTTACCAGCAGTGTCGGGAGGCTTTCCTTGTGAACAGTGACTTGACACTCAGGGCACAGCTGACAGAATTCAGGGACCACAAGCTGATCCGGACCAAGCGGGTGAGTCCAGGGAAGAATTCTATTCAGCCATTTTTATTTGAATAAAAAGGATTCCTACTTGCTGTATTGTTTAAGCACGTAAGAACTGGCAAGGGACTGAAATTCTGTAATTGCAGCTCTTTCCATGCCTCCAATTTGTCAACACCCTTTACACAGATAGAGGATTATAGAAACACAGTGTGCTTTGGTTATTCAGCAACCTACACGTCTTCTTTTGAAGACTGTGAGAAGTAGCAGACTATGGAGCCTGCCAGTCTGTTTCCAATAGTATTACCTGTATTTCTATAAGGAAGGAATGCAGACTTGTCATAATAATGAGGCAGAACAGCAGTAGATATAGTGTTGAAGTGTTGAAGATAAGTGTTGAAGAGCTTTGTAGTGTCAAACAAGCATAACCCACCAGAAGATTTCTCATTTAATGACTTTTCTCAGTATTTGTGCATTTCCTGTGTTGCTCCAGTGAACTATTCCAGGTTTTCAGTAATGTAGTTGTTCAGAATGCTGTCTAGCTCTATTCCAGACTGCAGATAAACGCTAGCATGAACTATTGCAGTTTTCAGTGATGTAGCTGTTCAGAATGCTGTCTAGCTCTAATCCAGACTGCAGATAAATGCTAGCATTGCAGTGCTGTCTAGTGGCTTGCCTGGCACTGTACACTGGGGTTAACAATGTCTGTGCATGTCTGTTCTCAGGGAGCTGATGGTGTGGAATACTTACTAATTCCTGTCGATGACAGTACCTTGACGGACTTCTTAGAGAAAGAGGATGAAGATGTGTAACATCTGTGTCCTCAGTGTCTACAGCAACTGCTCTCAAAGGCTGCTGGAGAAGGGCTTATGCTCAGATCTCTTTCTCCAGCCTCACAGCTGCTGCATTGATAAGTAATAATTCTAAAGAATCTTGCTCATTGTTCAACTGCCTCAGGTAGTTTGGAATGATGATTCTGTAAGCAAGGCCTCTCTTGCGCTCTAGTTGGATTTGTCTGCTTTGTCTCTTAGCTCAGACAATGCCTTCTTCCTACCTGTGCATCCAACCTCACAGCCAGAAAAACAAACTTGGTGAGATTGTGCCTTCTGCTCTCTACCTCAGTAGACATGAAGGTTTTATTGGAGCAATTTACTTGGGAAGTGCAAATCACAAGATGGTCAAGAGCTTTAGTTTGTACTAGTGGTGCAAATTTTCCCATTTGAGTGCTATCCAGTACTCCTTACCATTTAGACAAAACTAGCTTCCATTGTATGAAGGCAAGATTTATAGTGCTACAAGACCTGTCTTGACTGCATGAGGAAAGGAGAATATAAGTGGGTTTGGGATGCTGCAGGTGACTTAGTAAATTCTGGCAATAAAACTGAAGGACTTGTTCCAAACTAACATCCTTTTGTAAGATTTAGATAATCAAAATTATGATGGACTCATGTCATTGCCTGCTACTTTCCAACGTGCAGTCCAGGAATATGAAGAGGCTATGAAGCTTTTTCGTTTATTTTTTTAAATCTTGATTGTATATTTATATTTTTTACATCAGGAGTGCCCACTGATCCTGGAGGAGGCCTTAAATGCCACTTAGAAGCTCTCCCTTTTTTTAAGCTTTTAGAGGTTGGGAGACTACTGAAGTTTGACATCTTTTCTTCAATTCTTTTTTTCTCAGTTATGTGGGAGGAAGCTCTGTAGTTCCATCATCTGTAGTCTGCCAGCCAGACTTCAGGGACTCTTTATGCCTAATATTTGGTAGCTGTGTTACAGCTCAGTGTTGTAATAGTTCAAATCAATCAAATAAAGTACTTTATTAATTTTCATTAGTTTGTCTTGTCTCTCACAATCTTTTTATGTTACAGGAAGATCGAGATCCTTTTGGCAGTTGTGCAAAAGCTTCATTTTCATTATTATGTCAAATATCTGTGCAGAAGATTTCAAACTACTGAGTAGAAATATTTACATTGTTTCTTACATCAAAATCAAGAATCCTTTGCCTGCCTTTTAATACCAGTATATAGCTTTTAAAGAGAACCAAAACATCCCATGGAGCAATAGTACCTTATCTGCCCCTCACTTGCTACTTGACTGAAGCAAGAGATGTATGGCCTGACTTTTGTATTAGAAACCTAGAGCTTTTACCTACCCCACTGTCAACTTGATTCTTCATACAGGTCCTTTCCTTTTACTTGGGATAGAAGAAATTCCTTCTCACTTCTCAGCATATTGAGGTGCCTTCATGGTATTGGTAAGAATGATGACCTTTATATAGCCTAGGTAGCTTCAGATAAACCAGTCATCTCTTTCCACTTAAATACATTTAAGTGGAACGAGGCGTGCAATTATTAGATGGAGACATTGCTTGATGAACTGCTTTTATTAACTTAAAAGGATAGAGCTAACATCTTTACAAATTTCTAATGAAATATATTTACCATCCAGAGATGGTAGGGTATACAACAGTGAGATTTTTTCTTAAAAAAAATTCTCAACAGAAAAATAACTTGGAAAATTAAACTCATTATCAGTGGTGAAAATACTACTTGTTCAGTTTTAGCAATCCTGTAATTAAAAGCCACAGTTGACAGAAACTGTTTTAAAAAGAAAATGACAAAGGCACGTGAATTTACAGCTTTGTTAAGGAATTGAGTTTCAACTTTACAAAGCTTTTTTGAATTGAGAATCTCTCTTTTGAAAAGCCTTAAAGCTGCATTAGTGGTAGACTGTGCAACTGAATACTAGTACCAACAACTTGCTTTGTGTTCTGTATTTATTTGCGTCTGAGTGGTGCCTTAGTACAACTGCTAATGCAAACAGTTGATGTCCATGCTTTCATTAACTATTATTTCTGGAATTTATTAGATAAAATATCAGTGGCTTGCACTGACATGATTTGACATAGCTGTAGTAGGGTAGAACTGTTGTGTAAGCTTAAATCTGGAGGTAAGTCAGGTTTTATTTATTTTTTCCTTGAGTATCATGGTTATCAACTGTATCTAATAACATGAAGCAGTAACAGTAAATTTATTCAATACAGTCCAGTAATCAAGTAAATGAACGTTTGGTATTCCAAAACAAACATTTATTTTTCTGACATGACAAAATATACCCCAGACTTTGAGGTACCCTATAGTACAATCATTCTGTACTGGACCAATTAAAAGCACCTTCATTAAGCTCTGCAGTTGGATAGGTCTGTGCAGGATAACACTATTGACTGAATTTTCTCTCTCCAATTTTTTCCTCCTATGCCACCTGGAGGGGATCTCTGTCTTTCTCAGACACAATGATGTTGATTTTGTTCTGTAGGTGGATGGTGAGTGCCTCACGCAGCTCTGACAGGAAGCCTCGCTCAGTGTTACTGTGCTCACACAGAATAACACTTATCCCATTGGCAACTGCATCCAGCACATCATGGTGGGACATCTCTCCTGCCATTTTGAGAAAGAAATGTCACGGAGATCACAAATGGTGCAGTTCAGGTAACCAGGTCTCTGCAGTGTATGGAGCACCTCAGCTAAAAGCTGGTGATGTAATGGAGTATAGGCCATAATGGAAATGCAACACAGCCTGCTCAGTAGGAAAGTGGAACACTCTTGTTCCAGGGTTCTTTGAAAGACCCTGTATGCAGCTGGGTCAAACCACAGAAATTCCTTGCCATCTTTGAGTAGTTGTAAATTCCGCCAGTTTGGGCAGAAAATAAAAATGCTCAGAGTGGTCTGGAAAGGATGGAGGAAAGCAGTTCTGGGTCAGCTCTGCAGGGCTACACACAAGGGGGAGAAGGGGCAGCAATTCCTACAGAATGCAAGGCAGCCTTCACATTGCTGTGCCATGGGGAATAGCTGCCCCACTGCTGGAAGAGAGAATAATGGACTAAGTGGCCCTTTGGCTAGACACACTGTGGAGTTTCTTTGGAAGGTTCTGTAGACTACATTATATTCTGTTTTGCATTAGGGAATTCTGTAGGGAATACGGGAAATATATGTTGGCAAAGGAGAAATACACAGAATGAAAGTTGCAACTCACTGCCATCAGCACTGATTTTTGTTGAGATAAATGCTGTAAATCGATGTTTTAATTCAAGTATCTTTCACTGTGCCGCACTACCAGTTGATCCACATTATTTCTACTTTAATGTTAGTTTGTCATTCCAATAACTAACCAATTTTTTCTCAATTATAAATAACAGGTAATTCTTTGTGGTCAAATCTTTCAAAAGCCAGTCAACCCTCTTATTTTTTGCTGGGGTTTATTTGTTTCTCTAATGACTGTTTTTTTAAAAATAATGAAACAGCAGTCTATTACCTGTGAGATAGAGGTCAGCTTCTGTTCCCTTCAGGACACTGCTCCCAGAACCAGCACATAGAGCAACCTTCTTCACTGGTGATTCTGCAGGATACAATGTGCCACAGTTCAACTCCCTCCCCTTTGTTGAGCCCTCATGTGTGTATTGCTAGTAATTGTTTCAGTTAACTGCTACCTTGATTTTAGAGTCAATGTAAATTTGTTGGAGGAAGAGACACATCTGTCAGTTTGAAAGAGTCATGGGCCTATAACACCTCTGACAATACAGCAAAATCCTCTGTGATATATTTTTTCCAAGGGGCAGGAAACTTCTTAGAAAACTCCAGCACAGAGGCTGGCTGCTGGTGACCTTTCTCCTAGTGAGGTGTTAGTTGGGTTTCTGAAGTCTTTAATAAGCCACTACTCTTTGCAGGATTCGTGTTCCACCACCATTAGTTTCCCAAGTAATGATGTCACTAAGGCAGCACTTTGCCTCTGAGATATACTGGTTCCTAACTTTCAGCTCTCAGAAGGCCAGTCTTAATGCAAGCTGAAAGCTGCTCCATGCCAATAAAAATTGTCCATCTGCTGTGATTGCTAATTCCAAGTTATTACATATATGACAGTGACATGAACTTTAATTTTTCCTATATATTACATTCACTAAGGAGAGGGGACACACAACACAGGGAGTTTTCAAAATCTATTAAGGTTTTACAGTATGTTGCCTTGCAATTACTGTTGATTTAAGTGGAGTCACACCACATCATAAAAAGTCTTTGAAGTAGTTTGGGAATTTTTAGTGCAATTGTCAGTCTAATAAGATTTCTGCCTCCTAAATTACAACCAGCTCTTAACAAATTTACTCTCACAAATTCTACCAGCTGTGGTCCTTGGATTTTAGGATAGGTAGCTGGGATAAGAGGATGTTTACTCCACATCTTACTAATGACCCCACTGTTTCAGCTAGTTCACCTTCTTTATTTTTCATCAAAACACTGTTCTGTGTTCATAATGATACCATAAAGTGTCTTATTCTTAAAGTGCTCTGAATTTTAACATTCAGTCACAAAAGGGAACGTACAATCAAACAGTACACCTTTGTGCCTGATATCCTGGGCAGGAAAAAAGTTTAGTGATTATATAAGTTACAAAAAATTATATCTTTCATTCAACTTGTACTGTCCTCCTTCACCACAACTAACCAATAGAATCCCATTAAAATACAGATAAGATTCTTTTCATATGACTGTAAATTCTAAGATGATGTTTCTTAACAGTGCTTCCTAGTTCTTGGAAGTAAATCTGGTGAAGACACCAGTGTTGCCCACGGTCATGCACCCACTGCTGCTCCCTGTGTTCCTGCAGTGCCAGCCCCGGCAGGCAGTCTGGCTCACCGCCCATTTACCGAGTGTCCTGCCCGCCCCAGGGCCAGGAGGATCACCGCCCATTTACCGAGTGTCCTGCCCGCCCCCAAAGGATCACAGCCCATTTACCGAGTGTCCTGCCCGCCCCCAGGGCCAGGAGGATCACAGCCCATTTACCGAGTGTCCTGCCCGCCCCCAGGGCCAGGCGGACGTGGGGGAGCCCCAGGTGCCCTTTGATGCGCTCCACTGTGTCTGACAGGGAGAGCGGCTCGCTCAGGGTGCACAGGCGTCCCATTCCAGTATGGGGAAGAAGAGGCTGAAATAAAAAAAGAGAATTACTGTGAGAAAGTTGACTCCAGATGCTTGCATTGCTGTCCACACTGTACAGGATGAGTATATTGGGCTTGCAGGAACAACACTGAACTTTACAAAGAAGTATGTATGTGATGTTCTCAAATGTAACATATGAACTATGCCAGCCATTGGAACTGATTTAAGAATTAGTACAGGCCACATAAATAGTTTGATTGCTTTGGAAAATGGGTGTGGCTTCAAATTCCCATATGCCAGTATTTCAAAGCACTGGGGTAGCACTGGAAAATATGATGCCACTGACTACTGCATTTCAGTGTTTACGATACTCTGCATTTCAGTTTTTAAGGTACGCAGCTCCCACAAGTAATACATTCACAGGAAGTAACTTTGTGATTTTGTTACCTTCTGTAGTAAAAGAATCTCGGTCTTGTGATAAAGAAGGCTGTTCTGGGACAATAATGCTACCACCTCCAGTAGTGCTTTCTGAGAGCAGTTCAGACTGACTCGTGTTTGTTCCTCACCTTCAACCCTGAGGAAAGACATGCCTGGTGCTTGTTAAGAAGCTAGATAAAATTTTGGTGTTGTAATTACTATATTACAGCATTACAATTACTAATTTTGGCATTATAATTATTTTATCCCAGTGGCTGTTCTACCACTGAGAAAGGGAAAAAAGTCAGCATTGTAATTTCAAGCCTAGATTTGTCTTGGAAGAAACAAATACGGGAATTTAACTCAGCTGTTCTCATCAAGTTTCCTGTTAATACTCTTCTTTAACACCCCTAATCTATGTGAGCTAGACTTGAGTTGCTATTACCATTTAGCATGACATAGATTGCCCAGAGAGGGACAATTATTCCTTAAGTTTCTCATTCTATTGCTGGAAAATACAGCAGCAATCACAGAGGAACAAAATTATTAGAACAGAAAAATACAATTACAGCAACTTATTGTTTCAAACAACAGGAAGAATACAACACCAGAGAGTGGAGCAGATACCTGACTGGGAGAGTAGTGAGACAAGAGATCTCTGGGATGTCTTTGATTTTGGACAGGACTGCATCCAGATGCTCAGCATCTGCACAGAATTCTACCCGGTGAGTGCCCTCAGCTGGAGAGCTTGGCGCAGTTGATGGATGCAGTGGGACAGAAGTACAGGTGCCTGAGAAAACAGTACAAGATTGCTGGCTTATAAAGCAGGGTAAGCATTCTAACACTGCTTTAGCATTTATGTTTAAGAGATGTGGCACAAAGATGCAAATTTTTCACTCAAATCCTTTTTTCCTGACCAGGACTGAGGGCTTTTCATTCTCCTGTCTCCATTAGGCACAGTCTATCTTAAGTCCAAAGAAGCTGATGGATATGTGTTATTTGCCATTCTTAATGCCATCAGTTTCATCCTAAGGATTGCACAAAACCAAAAAGAGTTCCTAGTTTGTATGACAGGCTGGAAAAGACACAGCTATTGTAATCTGTGAGCCACAATACAGGATAAAAATCTAAAATAATTTCACATAGTTTAAATACTTTGCAAACATTGAGATCTTGTATTTTATAAAAGAAAGGTGGTGATTTAAAGTCAGTGATATCATTGCACCCATAGTGGATAATAAATATGCTCCACCAGTTCCAGATATATCCAATAGTAAAGTCATGCATCTGAAAATACCTTCTTGTGTTTGTTATCTGGTATATTACCACCAAGATAAATGTCCGAAAATGCATTTAAGGTTACAGTACCATAAACATATTAGGAAAAATAAAAACAGTCCTCAAATCACATCTGTAAAAGCTGGCAGGCAAATGATGAAAGACCCCACCTAAAATAGCATATACATCTTTAATAATTTTAATTTGTTTATTCTTAACAGAATCTCACCCAGTCCCTTTGTTAGCCAGTTATTAACTCCATGAGGTATGGCATCGTACGCCGTATGTGGAGAATAAATCCCGATTCTGTTCTCCAAGGCTCGGACCACCAGCCGTTCCTTCCAGGTTTTCCACGTTACTCGCTTGAGTGGTGCGAATATAGGAGGGTGGTAAGAAAGAACGAGATCCGCTTTCTTCTGCACTGCCTCTTCCATCACCTCCTCAGTGAGGTCGTTAGTGAGGAAAAGGGTGTTCACAGTGTGGGGAGGGCTTGGTTCCACCAGCAACCCCACATTGTCCCAGCTTTCAGCCAGGGCGGGAGATGCGAAGTCATTCAGGGCAGAAACGAGCTCCCGGAGGTTCATGAGGGCGCGGACGGGCGGGCGGCCCAAGGCACAGACGTGGTGGAGAGGCGGGCGGAGCAGCGGCATGCGGGGACCTGTGCGGGGCGAACACAGGCCGGCCTGAGCCTGGGGAACCCGCTGCCCAAACAGCGGCCACGGCCGCTCGGGCTGCAGGTGCTGCCCCGCTGCCGGTCAGTGCGCCCGCCCACCCCCGGCACCACCCACCCAGTACCACTCGGTACCACTCGGTACCACCCAGCACCGGGCTCCCTCCCTGGCCCGGGGCTCCCGCGGCACCGCGCTCACCTCCCGCCAGAGCAGGGCCGGCGCTGCGGGGCGGGACCTGCGCTCGGCCCCGCCGCTTCCGCCGCGCTCACGTTCCGCCGGGTGTGAACTGAGGCCCGCGGGAGAGCGGCCGCCTCTCCCCGGCGGGGGTGGTCTGCATCAGCCCCGGCAGGTTAAGGCGTTCTCGGAGCCGAGCGGGCGGAGCCCACCTGTGCTGTGCGCGGCATTTCGGTGGCGGTACCTCGGGCAGGGAGGGAGCGGCAGCTGCGGCTGCCCTGGGTGAGGGGAGATGGGGGACATGGGGCCGGGGCTCCACCCGTGAGGGCGGCTGTATAGAGGAGCTATTACCGTGTAAATCTCTCGGCTTCTACGCAGCCACGGTTTTATTGCCGGCATTCTAAACACTTCATGTGAAAATATTACAAATATTTAAAAAATCTGATTGGGTGCAGTTACCTGTTTGTTGTAGGCGCTCACATCTGTCACGAGTTGGCCCCAAATCACACTTCTGTTAGGTAATGGTATGTGACTTTTACTTGGGAATTTCTGCCATCTCCTATTCTGCCAGCTGCCACAATATTTGCAAAAACTGATTGCTTAGTAAAAATGTTCATCCTGGGAAGAAGTTTTTCCCCTCTTCCCTGTTCTTTACGTGGTCTTTTTCTAGTTATTTTTCATATTTTATACGCTGCGTAGTTGCTTAATGCAAAAATTTAGCCAGAGTCCCTGGAATGGCGTCGTAGAAAAGTGTGGTGTAAAAACATGTAACCAACAAATATTTTAGAATCAAAACCAAATGGGGATTGGCAGGAAAAAACCCAACAAATTACTTATGTTATGTTTACAGGAAATTGCTGTATAGAAGGCTACCTCAGATTTTGATGAGCAGGCATGGTAAGAATAAAAGCACATTTTATATGTTTTCTGAAATGGTCATCTCTTGGAAAGCAAATAGCTGCTCTCCATCTCAAAGGAATGCATGTTTTACTCTGATGCTGTGAGGAGTTTGTCATGAAAAGTTCAGGGTTTTCATTTCAAACTTATAAAAAAAGATACTGGGAAAAGGAAAACAGGTTGATTTACATCAGTCTAAAACTTAATTATGCTTTCACTTTAGAGATCCCAGATTTTAATGCTGCTTTGGCATGTATTTGATAATCTAGTTTGGTTTCTTTTGCCACAGAAGCATTAGTCTAGTTGCAAGAACATACCGGTGCTTCAGCATATGTAAACCTCTGTACTCACGGGCTTTTAAAAGTATAGTAATTTGAGAAATAGAGATAAGACTATATATGTCTTAAACTGATCATACACCTTCTATAGCATCTTCATGGACATTGTGGACAGCTGTCTCCTTTACTTGTATACTTTTGGAGCAGTATGCCAGTATCAGCATCATGCTGATTTTTATTAGTTTTGCTGTAGGGTTATCCCCACAGTAATTGTTTTTGCATAGTTTAGCACTTCCCATAGAAGCACTGTGATATATATGGCCTGTAGAGATAAATGTGATTAGGTCATTGGGTAACTGGTTTTAAATTTTATGAAGGTGACTTATAAATTCTTAAGAAAAGCAGTTAATTTGCAGATTTACTTGTCTGTGAAGGCACATTATATATGCTGCCATTCAGAACTAGACTTATTAATCAAAGGGCTGTAGACATCAGTTGCTTCTCTAGTTATAAAGCAGTGAGGTATGTGCACCATCCAAAATAGATAAAACCTTGATTCTTCACCTTTACTTTCAAGTGACTGAGTAGGTCCTGTTTGCAAATGAATAATGTATTTCTGGAGTGTAACAGCATGCAACAGCTACTGCATTACCGTGGCAAACTTGATTTGTCCTGAAATGAGATGAAACCAAGTGCTTTCTGGTGATTTTACTGGAAATATGGATTGGTTGTGACAGTAGCCTTGCTTATGGCCAAATGTTGAAACAGTGGTTATATGCAGTGCAAACTTGCTTGTGTTCTTGATGGGGTTGGGAAATAAAACAGTGTCTGTTAGTATTTTATTGCTGATTTAATTATTGTTTTCTGCCTTTTGCTCAGGCTGTCACGCTGCATACTGATGTGGGAGATATTAAAATTGAACTATTCTGTGAGCGTACTCCAAAGACTTGTGAAGTAAGTCATGTACCAGGAGTAGGATTGCCTAGTGGTGAAACAAAGCAGTAGAAATAGTGAAGACTGTGGAGGAGGTGAAGTGGCTTTTGCAATTTCACCTTTTCATGTAATGCAATACCAACATTTTAAGGTGGTGCAGTGTCTGTTCCACTCATGGAACTTGTGCACTCTGTCTTACTGCCTGGACTTTCATGCCTGTTTCTCTCTTGATAAGGTTTAGTTAAGGGTGCTTCTTTTGAAGTTCCAGCATCTCCCAAATTGTCCTTTGCCTTTAAGGGGAAATAGAGCACCTAGCGTGGGATTCCCAAATTTCCATGGGATTATTCATAGCCTCACAGACTTGATTTTAGTTTGAAAGAGTGAGACTCCTTCACAGTTTGTTAGGGACCCCAGTTTTGAATTTTTACCATAAACTGAAATTGAAATAAATGTCATTTATTTTATGAAAAAGCTGAGGCATTAAGTTATTGATTACAAACTTACACGTGCCAAATAAAATTGTTGAATGGGAATGATACTTGAGAGTATGTCTTAGGCTTCTTGCTTCTTCCTCAAGTCAGACAGCCTTGCACTGAAAGCTTTTTATTCTTTGTGTGTGACACTATCAAAGGAGTTTATTAGCTATGATCTGCGGCACTACTCTGTGGAATTCGCATGGTCACAAAGTCAAGCAGAGGTAGAAGCATTGGTCTTGCCAATGCTGTCATTTTAGTAAGATAATACTATTTTCAGTTGTTTGTTAATATGGTTTGTTTGATTTTTGTAGAATTTCCTGGCTCTTTGTGCTAGTAACTACTACAATGGATGCGTATTTCACCGAAATATAAAGGGCTTCATGGTTCAGACAGGGGATCCATTAGGTAAATTCTTCTGTCTGGGTTTTTCTGTGGAAAAAATGTACATAAAAATAAGATGTAAGGACATAAATAGGAATTAGGGGTATTAAAACCAAAATGTCAGTAAAGTAAAAATATAAGAGTTATTGTATTGTTGATAAGTGGTTTTTATGATGAGATTATTTTTTGTGGTGGGCTTACAGAAGTGCAGGCATTACCCCAATTTTAAGTAATCATGCATTCTACAAACTTGAGTTTTACCAGCTGTTTCCACAAAATATGATGGTTCTGTTGACTAAAGTGGAAGCAGGTACTACTGAGCTTTGTGTGGTTTCTGCCTGAAAGGCTGCATCTAAGGCATTTGGGGAAAATGTCCCAGACAGTGTCAGCTGTTTGGGAGAAAAGCTGATTCAGTTTGGTCTGTTCATACTCATACTGAATTTAATTTGAGGATATGTCAGTGTTTTCTTCTGCTGCTTAATAGGTTCCTTATATAGAGTTATGTCTTAGTGCAGTGTCAAGGAACATGCCTCAAACTAATTGCAGGCTGTCCAGGGTCTTTGTTGTAAAATGCTGTAACAGAACATAATTTCTGGATTCTTCAGTTGAAAATCCAGTAATTTCTACTGTGGTGCTTCTTTGTCAGGCACTGGGAAAGGAGGTAACAGCATCTGGGGCAAGAAGTTTGAAGATGAATTCAGTGAATATCTAAAGGTATTTCTGTGCTCTCAATAAGCACTTACGTTTTCATTTGAATTTTCTCTACAATGATTTTCTCTTGGTTGGAGAACAATAGCTTATTATTAAAATAGGAACAGGAATTTCTGTGTTTGACAAGTAAGGCTTGAGGGTTTTCATCACAGAAGTCAGAAGTAAAAAGAATTTCTGACAGCATTTTGCATGCACTGAGGGCAAAGAAGTAATTTTTCACTGTAAGAGCCATTTTGAAGAGCTAATTACTGATTCTGATAGAATATATTAGCAACCAAGATTTGCTCTTAATAATGGTATTGAGGAAGAGCTCTAACTCATAGAGCACTTTGCCCAGGTCAGTTCTGGTTTCACAGATGTGTATTCATGCTAAGGTTTTTCCCCTTGTTCAGCACAGTGTCCGTGGGGTAGTTTCCATGGCAAACAATGGTCCCAACACCAATGGATCACAGTTCTTCATCACTTATGGCAAACAGCCACACCTGGACATGAAGTACACGGTGTTTGGAAAGTAAGTGATTCAACTGCACACCTCTGTCAGAGTGTGGGAAGGATCTGAGTATTTCAGGGCACGAGCAAATGCTTGGGAGCCCTGAAATACTCAGAGTATGAACTTCTTCTCAGAGTCCATCATGGATTAGTATTTCCTTTCAAAATACATTATTGGCTGCATAAAATGTTTTGGTTTTCTTATTTTGTATCATTTGCTTGCAAAGTCTTTGCCTTGGGATACTTGACTGTAAAGTGTTTTGAGATACCTCAACTGTGAAATTTAAATCATTATTAGAAGGCAACTTCCAGAACTTGTGTTTTTCTTGTAGAGTTATTGATGGCTTGGAGACCCTGGATGAGCTGGAGAAGCTGCCCGTGAATGAGAAAACCTATCGGCCTCTTAATGATGTTCGCATTAAAGACATTACAATTCATGCCAACCCCTTTGCTCTGTAGCCACAGAATGGTGCAACACATTCTGCAGAGACTGGTCAGATAATTCCCAGATTATGGGCTTTAAAGAGCCATCAAAAAGGGTTACTTCAGCTGGATCATATCTTTGCTTATTGAATGCAGAATTTTCAGAAGCTTTAACATTGTTTGAGAGTTGTCACAGAGAAGTCTTCTGCTTCAGAAGCCAGGTTTTCCAGAGTATCTTCCAGCATTTTGATTTTTAAGCATTGTTTTTTATACTTGTAAAATAAAAAAGTTTAATTTTTTTCCTAATCTTTGGGTTTTGCATTATCTTTTTGAGTGATGGTATGTTAACGCAATGTTCTTTGCTATTAATTTCAGGCTACCAGTTTTGTGCAACTTTCTCATAAAGTGTCATCTTCCTTAGTCAGTTTTCTCAAAAGAGTAAAGTAAAATACACATTTTTTTCCCTAGGTGAGAGCAGTTTCATAAATAGATGAAACCTTTCCCTCCCAGAAGATTAAAGAACATATTTAGAGAAGTGTTTGCTTTTGTGCTGCTGTGTTGGAATGATAACATCTTTAGCTTTCCCAAAAGATAGATGGGAGTAATTTCTTCTGCTGCTGGCACAACACTATTGCTATGAAAGAGTAAGTATTTCTGTCCTTACATAGCTGTTGACTGAAACTAGATAACATGGATTTACTGTAGCTTGTTTTTCATGATTTTTTTTGCACAAAGACTAGGGGGTAAACAAAACAAAGAGCACTGTCCAAAAGCTGTGGTCACATGGTGTTGAACAAATAAGAGCCATTTTGGACTTCTTTCTCCAATCCTGTTTCCACTCGGTGAGCATCCCTTAGCAAAGCCCATTTGAGTATATATATATATATATATATATATATATATATACTCTTTGTAATCCTAGGGAGTCTCAAGGTCCAGCTGACTTGCAGTCAGCTTCAGGCCATTATTTGGAGACTTGGCCTCTTAATATAAGGAGAACATATTTGCAAGAGAAAGGCAGAGGTATGCCAGGTAAAAATTACTGAGGTAATGAAAAGAGTTAATCAATACTTGCTCGAGGGGACAAAGTTTCTATATTCTTCATGGAATGTTGCTTTAAGCTCCCAGCCCTTGTTCCAGGCCTCATATGTTTTAGTGTAATGCTTCAGTCAGGTAAAGGATTTTATTCTTTTAGCTCTGTGCTCATCTCTTATAACCAGCAGCAGAAGCAAGTAAACAGAAGCATGCAATGGCACACTTGACTGACGTGCAGGAGGAAGGATATACTGGGGAATTTTCTACAGTGCAAAACAACTGTAAATAATTAATAATTTAAAAGTGTACTGAACTGGAAACAATTTCAGGTAGTTTTTTCCTCCACAAAGAGAAGGCTGTTGTTACATAGAAAGTGTGAAATGCAGCAGCACCAAGTATTTTGCTCTCTGGAGGACATACATTAAATGTAGATACTTTTTTTTTTTTTTTTTTTTTAGTCTAATGTGGATTGAAAGGAGAGTGATCCTATTGGGACAAAATTACAAACAAGCTTTTCAAAATTGTGTTCTGTCTGTCAGATACGGTAAGGCGATTCCAGAGGAGCAGCAGCCATGGGCAGGTCAGTGCAGGGACGATTACCAGCTCCCTCGGCAGGTACGGAATCGCCATTCCGCAGCTCGGAGTCCCCTGCGCCGCCCGCCCCCTCAGGCCGCCATGTTCTCTGCGGCGCCTTCTCGGGCGGGCAGAAAATGGCCTCGGCCGCTGCGGCGGGCCCGGAGCCCCTCGCGGAGCCCCTGCTCGGGCCGAGCACGGAGCCTTTCGCCGGGGCGGGGATCCGGGGCCCGCGGGGATCCAGGGCCGGCCCCGCGTTCCCCTCGCTCCGCTCCGCCTGCCCGCCCGGGGCCTGAGGGGGCGGCGGCGGCGCTGCAGCCGGCGTGGGGCTGAAAGGGTGAGGAGGTAGCTCGCTTTTCCTCATGGGGCAGCCTGGCAGGGAGATAACCCGAATTTTGTTGTCTCCCACAGAAAAACTTCACTGAAATCTTGAAAAAAAATAGCTTCTTGCCAAAGATTCATACAAGTTATTTAATCTTGATTGCCTAAGATGGCTATTTTAATTTGGACACAATTAGACTGTTGGACACAAGATTGGACACAAGACTGTTTCAAAAGATGTGTGTGTGTATATATATATAAAAGATAATTATTAAATCCCTGTGCTTTAAGAAAAATATAGGGGTCCTGAAATAATAAAGTAAAATTCAGTGAACCAATCTTTTAAAAGAAAAATAATTGTAATTTTTTTGTTGCTTTCCTACTTTGAGTATCTCACCTGAAAATCTGTTCCTTGCCATGTTTTTCTCCTGTAATATAAACTATGTGAATTTCCAGGGGCTGAATTTGAAATTGCTCCTGCTGTTCGTGGCCTGGTGTGTATCTGAATGCCTGAGTATCTCCCTGCTGAATGAATTGTTTTCTGACCTGAATTCACTTGAGTTCACTGACTGGCTGCTCAGTCTTGGTGCTGTTCCAGAAGAGCTATTGAAGGAAAAGATGCAAGAATGCAGAGGGGGATCTGATCTGTCAGAGATGTGCTGAGTGCAAGGTGCATCGAATATTTTTCAGACTTTATTAACTTTTTAGATAGATGTGGTGGGTTGACCCTTGCTGGGTGACAGATGCCCACCAAACCACACCCACTCTGTCATTGCTCTGCACAGCTGGACTAGGGAGAAAAAAATGGAACAAAAGGAACAAATTGAGATCAGGGAGAGATCCTTACCCAATACCATCACAGGCACAGACTTGACTTGGGGATATTAACTGAATTTACTACCAGTCAAAATCAGAGCATACTGAAAAGTTAAATCTTAACAGCATCATCCGCCCCTCCCTCCCTCCTTTCCAGGCAGTGCAGGGAGACAGGGAATGGGAGCACATTTAGTTTATCACACGTTGTTTCTGTCCCTGCTCAGGGAGAAAAGTCCATTCCTGGCTCCAGCATGGGGTCCCTCCCAGAGGAGGCAGCTCTCCATGAACCTTTCCAGCACGGGTCCCTTTCTGCCAGGAGCAGTCTTCAGGCACAGCCTGTTCAGTGCTTCCCCATGGGATCCCAAGTCTACCAGGAAACCTGCTCCAGTGGGTTCCTCTCTGCAGCTCCACAGGTTCCTGCCTGCTCCAGCACAGGCTTCCCCTGGAGTCACAGCCTTCTTTCAGGCATCCACCTGCTCTGGTGTGGTGTCCTCCACAGGCTGCAGGTGGATCTCTGCATCCCTGGGCTCCCTGGGCTGCAGGGGCACAGCTGCCTCACCATGGGCTGCAGGGGAACCTTGGCTCCTGCACCGGGGCACCTCCTGCCCTTCCTTCTCTACTGACCTTGGCTGTTCCTCTCGTTCTCTTCCTCATACTCTCACCAGTCTCTGAGTGCAATTACATGGGTGCCATAACCTTTTTTTCCTTCCTAAATATTTTATCACAGAGGTGTTAGCATCATCTCTGCTTGGCCCAGCCTTGGCCACTGGCACCCCTGTGCTGCAGCTGGCTGTGTCCTGGAGAGAGCTGGCATTGGCTCTGTCAGACACAGGGAGAACCTTCTGGCAGCATCTCTCAGAAGCCAGCCCTCTAAGTCCCCCCAGCTACCAAAACCTGGCCACACAAAACCAGTACAGTAAGTGCTTTTAATGCAAGATCTGAGGGAGCTTTTAGAAGACTTATTTTTCTTTCTTTCTTTGGGAGTGGGGATTGTTATTATGTAGAACTTGCATTTTTTTATTTTCCTTTTTTCACTGCAAATGTGCAGCATTTGCTGATGAGAGCATTTGCAGCTTTGATGAGAGTTGTCTATTAACAATTGTCCAAATAAGATTTTTACAGTTTAAACAATAGTCTAGAATAGCTTCAATGGTAATCCTTAAGTCTGTTTTGGTTTGCTTTATATTTTTAATAGCATACATAAATACCACGGGGTGACAGGTGGGGCTTTTTATTTCTAGGAACAATAAGGTATAAGGTGGATGTATCATAAGGTGTATGTTCTTAGAATTGATGTATAAAATTTTAGTATTTTATGCATAGATGAACCTTAGTTATATTGTCAGCATGTACTAAAAAACCACCTTTTTAGAAAAGGTTGCCATTGCTATAAACAATGTATATCTGAATATTCTTCATTAGAAATAGTTGCTCTTCTAATCACTGTTCAATCCCATCTCTTCAGGAGAGGCAAATGTTTTGCTGTGAAAATAATAAAAAATTATGGCACCTTTGCCTTCAGTCAGAGATGAGAGCTATGGGCTTTGGGTGTGCAGTATTTGAGCATCAGACACTTGGATGCCCACAGGCCAGAGCAGAGCTCCTGCAGTCAGCCAGGGCCACAGCAGCCTGTTAGGCTGCACTCCCATTTGAGAGATGTCACATGCTGTTGAACTGTGCTCCAGCAGCACAGTGCTCTCTTTCTGGAGCTCTTGGACTGGTTTGGAGTCTGGTATCAAACCAGAACCTTCTGAATCCTTTCACAGCACTGGGACAGTCACAGCCATGACATGTTAGGAGTGCAGTGCATTCTCATGGACTGCTCCCTTGGAGCAGCACTAGTTCCTGTAAGTTACTGTGAACCTTAGGATGATGCAGCATCTGTAATTCTCCTCAGGTGGGTGAAAATATGCTGGAGAGGCAGGGACTTAGGAGAATGATTTATGCAAGAACTTCAGCTGCCTTCCTCCATGGTGCCACACTGAAGAGAGATGTGGGCACAAGGGAACGCTTTGAACAGAACATTTCTACACATTGCTTTCAGTCAACATTTTGGCAGCAGCTTGGTTTGAAGGATCACCTTCTTAACATTTGTAATTTACAAGCCATGCTAGTAACAGATGTAGATTCATCTGTCACCATCAAAAAATTCAAATATCTCATCTTGACAGTATTGCTGAAACTTGAGATTAATCAACAAAATTTTAAAAAAGAGGGTCAGGGGGAAAAAACCTCAAGGGACAAAACCTAGTACACTCCACCTTACTTTACGAAACAGATCAGTACTGCCTCTTTCTTCCTTAATCTGAAACTGATTATTGATTGCAGGGTACAGTGAAAACGGGTAACTTCCTGATATTGGTAACTTCCTCTAACAATGAACAAAAATGTCTCTCTGGATTTCCCTTCAGAGCCATGGCAAGGAACTGGGGTCTTTGCCATATCACATGGCAAAGAAAAGCAGGTAATTATAGTTTTATGTACTGGACTGCTCTGGTTTTATTTTCAGTATTTTCAGATTAGATTTAAGATCCAAGCATCTCTTTGACAAGCTGCCTGCTCTGGTGGACTACTCCCAGATCAGTTCCCAAGTTGCAAACACAAATGTTGGTAAACTTCTACCGAAGGGCCGAAACAGAATATCAGATTAAAAAATACAGACTGTTTGTCTAAGGAAATGGAAATTTTTCTGTCAAGGACAGCTGGATTGGGATGAACAAAATCCTGGTGGCAGATACTTATCAACACTAAGGTAAGATGCGACAGGGAAAATGCTCTTGAGGACAGAAGGTTTAACCATAACTGTAAGCTAAACAACGAAACATTATTTTATTTCCATGAAGGCATTCATGACATGGCAGGATTCTGACCACAAGAGCCTCTTTAATGTGGCTCAGAAGATGCTGGATTTTGTCGCAAACAAGCACTGCCCTTATCATGCAGCACTTTTCTTTCTTCTCTCCATTGAATGCCAGAAAGAGGGCACAGGCTCCTGCAGCTAAGCAGGCTGAGGCACAGGGATCAAAGAAACTTGAACATTTGGTTATATTTTAACTGCCTTACTTTTTAGTCTGACTTCTTGGATACTTACCAAATACTGACACATAAAACTTACTTAATATACAGATGAACCTGGTTTTCAAACTCAGGGGATGTCAGCACTTTCAGCATGGAAAAGAGCACCCTAATAGCAACATAGTGTTTTAATTTAATTTTATTCAACAGTCTTTGAATTTATGCAAAAGACCTAGCACTTCTTTGTACTTCATAGTATCAGTGGTGCTTTGCTTTCTTTTCAAATAAGGAGCAGAGACAGCTCTTTGCATTAAGTGTAAGGATGGCCTTTATTTGCTTAAAAAAAAAGTTACAAAGTAAGGAAGATCACTGTAGTATTGAACAGATTGCATTGTGATGACCAATTTTTTCATTTATTTTAGCAGGTGTACTCTGGTTACCAGTACTTCAGTTAATGCTCACTGTTAGCTTACAACAGTACAGACTTCACCTTTTTTTTCCCAATCTTTCTGAATTGAACTGTCCTGAGAATTTCCATTAGGAATTAAAGTTTCAGGGAGCAGATAAGTTGTTTGGTTTAGCGTGTGAGCTGCCAGCATAAAAGAATCTCTAAACCTCAGAGGGGGAGGGGTTGTGTTTGGCTGCCTTAGGTTGCAGCAGCTGTGCATTTACAGAGCAGCACAAGGCAGCTGCTCCCCTGCCCCAGCCCTGCCAGCAGCAGTGCTTGGCTCAAGGAAGCTGCTGGGCAGCTCTGTGTGGAACAGCCCTGCTTGTGCTTCCATGCGGGAAAGGGAAAAGGAAGGCATCCCGAGAGCTGCAAGGCACCGACAGTCCCTCAGGAGCACGGGCCACCAGTGTGACAGCCAGCAGGCTCACAGATGCCACTCTTTGTGCCCCACCATGGTAACCAATTCCTGCCACCACAACAGCTTCTCTCCTGCAGTGGGGCTCCCACCTTCCCCAGAGCTGGAATAGAGGATTGCTTTATGCTGGAAGTCTGCTAAAGGGATGACAAAGTACCTGGGGGACACGGACAACCACCTATGACAGGGGCTATCTGGTGGTACAGACTGCAGTGCCACACAAGCCATCGCCTCTTCCCTTGGGAGGCTTTTTTATAGTTTAATTTGCAAGCAGACTGCCCTAAGTGTCATTCACCATATCACATCTACTCCAATACAGACAGAAATCCCAACAGACGAAATGGATTTCACTGTGGAAGGCCTTATATTACATTATTACCGTAGAAAATACAGGAGGTAGAAGGTAACTGAAAGGACAAATGCAGGTTAAGAGTCAAATCTAACAGCTCCTGTAAGCTACTTGAACATGGTTTTAAAAACTAAATCCAGTATTCCATTAACTATAGAAAACAGTTAAAATAAATTGCCATGAGAGCCCTTATATCATGCTTGATACAGGGAGGTAGGATGTAAGAATCAGAAGGACACATGAGACATGACACTTATCTACAGCTCCTGTTTGCTTTACTGAGGCCAGAGTTTCACAGGTCAGTCACCCTCTTCAGCTTCAGACTCCGACTCTGCAACAGAGAGACCTCATCAGCAGCCTGGCCATGGCTCAGCCCCAGCCCCGAGCTCAGCTGCTGCCCTGCATCCTGCACAACAGCTGCTGCTGGATCCACAGGGATTGTCCTGGCAAGCTTTTCTAGCCAGGACCAGGGGAGGAGGCACACTGGTCTCAGAGGGGCAATTAACATCCCCCACTCCAAAACCCAGCATTATTTGCATTAGGGTTCCCAAAATGAACAAGCTCCACATGGGAGCTAAGCTGATGGTTACCTTCTTCAGCATTCTTGAGCCATTCAACAAACTTCTTCATCTGCTCCAGAAAAACACTCTTTCCTTTTGCAAGATGGGCATCTTTATACCACTTGAGGATGGGTTCTTCACTCAGAACTTCAGCTGTAAAGATGGACAAGAGCAGTGTTAACACAGTGAACTGCTGAGAGCCTGAGTGGCAGCCTTTGCTTCCTCTCCTAGGAGCATCACGTACTCCGCTGGGTAGAGCTGGACAGACCTGCACTAGGAGTGCCTTCAGCTTTGAAATTCAGAGAACCAGGCATTTTGGATGGTTCCTCATGCTGGGAGTTTCCTCAGTACTTTATCCAGGAGCTGCACTTTCACTCCCACTAACAGTCTGGAGGGTTATGGAGTTATTTGAGATGGCACACTAAGCAAAGGTTCAGTCAACAGCTAAGAACAGATGCAAATTCTGTTGAAGTCCAAAGTAAACACTTCCTGTGGTGCAGATGTTTAGATTTTACAAGTACAGTACAGTCTTCAGTTTAACACGTTTCCACAGGTGCACAGCTTGTTTTTTTCAGTACCACCTTTTAAAGACATTTAAAAAGAGCCTGAAACATATTGGTGGTCTCAACCTTCAGCTGCTCACACTCAATGTTTAAAAGAACTAAGAATAAACTATCATGAAACTTAACAAAATGCCTTAAAAATCTAAATTTAGCTTTGTTTTGCAACTCTTAAGCAGATCCACTGTAGACAGGCAGCATCTTTGTCTTGCACTTCCCCATGTGCAAAGGGCCAGCCACATGCACCTCTGCATTTTTACTAACATGAGGCAGAAAATTTTTTAGCTTAGGAAGTGCAATCTTGTAGCACTGATCTCCCGTTTCAGAAGCTTTAAAAAACCCAACCAACCAAAACCAGCCCCTCCAAAAACCTACAAACCCCTGAAACTACAACCCCACAAAGTTACCTTTGTAGAAGAGCACCACTATTTTCTGGAAGGCCTTCATGAAGTGAATGTTGTCATAACAATACTCCTGAATCTTCAACAGAAGAGTCAGCTCTGACTGACCTTGGGTGGTGAAGGCAGCAAGTAGAGGGCTGTATTGCTGTAACAAGAACATCAGATTGGCACACACAGAGCACTTCTTATTTACCACCTGACTAAAGCTGGTTTTGCAGTTTCCATCAGCCACTGCTTAGAAATTTGCAACCACAGCCCCACCCCAGAACAGCTCTGCAGCAGTCACTGCCTCTGCCTCAGGCCTTGGCCTGTAATACTCCTCACAAGGGGAACAATTCCCCATCTCATTCTGTCTCTGCACTAGCAGAGTTGTAGCTTTAACATTTAAAATGGAGCTGAGACAGAAGGAAAAACAGGGTCTAACTAAGGGGTGCAAAAGTCTGTACTGAAGTTACAATACCTTCAAATGCTTAATGGCTTGCTCTGCTACCAGCTCCTCCTTTTTGTTCCACTCCACTGTGCTCATTACACTTGACCAGATTATGGTTACCACAGTCTGTTCTGAGATGTTGTTTTTCTTCATCTCCTCCTTCACGTACAAGATGATCTGCCAGGAGAGTAAGAGTAAGCAAGAGGCCACATATGGCACTAAGCTAAATTAAAACTTCTCTTCTAAAGGTAACCCAGAAGGTTTCAAAATGACAACCAACCTTCCTGATCATACAGCAGGATTCAGGACATTAAGGAAAGACCAAAATGCTCATATTAACACCCCCCCCCCACCGTCCATCATTTCAGTTGCCAGTGAGAGCTAAGTTCAGTATGAAAGAGGCCCAGAAAGCACCTGCACCTCGTGTACAAACACCTACATCCTTGAATGGGTCTCCCCGGGACATCTGCTCCTGCAGCTCCTTCTGCAGCTCCTTCCGCGCTCCTATGGATTGCTGGTTCCGAACATACTCAGACAGTTCCTTTAGTCCTGCTTCAGTGAAGTACTTGGAGAAGTGTTCAACACTTTGTTTGTTGGCTGGGAAGAGTTCCTGGAAATGAAGTTTTACAACTCTTTTGTAAAAGAAATGTGTGTTGAGTACTTTGCAGGCAAATGCTGTTCACGAAAGGGGCTTATGGAGCAGCAGAGTGGTTCCAGTGGTACTCACCATGAGCCTGTTGTCCATGTTTACCTTGCGAAGACTGACAGCCACTGCATTGATATCTTTCTCATTTATCCATGATTTGAACAGCTTGACTGCAAAAGCTGCAGAAACACCTGTGCAGTCAGAATAGTTCTATATTAGTGAAATTCAAAACACAGGGAAACATAAGGCCTGAGTACAGGGTACGTCGTTTGTCAGACTGTGCTCAGAGCAGCAGCTGTGCTTCCAACCCCAGCACAGTCTGCAG
The DNA here is from genome assembly GCF_028769735.1 of Zonotrichia leucophrys gambelii. Classification (NCBI taxonomy): domain Eukaryota; kingdom Metazoa; phylum Chordata; class Aves; order Passeriformes; family Passerellidae; genus Zonotrichia; species Zonotrichia leucophrys. The sequence goes on along the minus strand of NC_088177.1, from coordinate 18,818,462 downwards.
TACTTCTCCCTGCCCAAGAACACTGCAGCCTCCAATTGGACTTTTCCTACAACTCAGCATCACAAAGTCTTCCCTGTACTAAACTCAACTCTTCCTGCTGCAATTTAGGAAGTAACCTAAAGACATGACACACATTTTGCATCCTGAAAGGTCCCTCTCAAAAATACAGTGGTGCCTTGCTGGGCAACACTAGTGATGGCAGCCCCCAGTGTCAGGCAGGGAAGTCTTACACACGAGCTTTCTCAAGAAACTGATTTTCTGAAGTCTTAACAAGATCTTCCAGGTTCACAGGGGCATCACATTTACCTTTGCTAATCCTGTAGTCAATCTATCACCAGAGGAAGCTTGTGAGCTGCATGGATGTAATGTCATCACAGTTTCTACCTACTTGTCATGGTTCTGTCTCCCTACCTAAGGGAGGAGCTGGGCCACACTTACCTTCTTTAACCAAGTTCTCATTGTAGAGACTGTTGAGAATTGATGCATTGAGTGTCCCGTTGGCAAGCAGAATACCCGTCAGCATGGCCAGTTTGTTCCGCTCAGATTCTGAGAACCCTTTCAGGAACAGCAGCAACTGCAGCACAAGTAAGAAGAGCTGCATAAAACTACCATCTCTTACTAAACTCTGGCCACTGCCTGTGTTAAACACTTTTGTTTCATCAAGCTACCAGAAGCATCAGTCACTGGTAGTCATGCAAGCCAGCCATTCTTCTATGAACAACTTTCAAGGGTTGCATTTTAATAATCCATTTTATGATATAACCCTTCTACAGAGTGATTAACTAGCAGAATGTGAAGGTTTATTTGTCTGTTTATAAAAAAATCACTCCATACCTTTTTGACTTCATCTTCAAAGCCTTTCTCCAGGTACTTGTAACGCCTGATTAGCTTGTTAAAAACCTAGAAAGACACAGAGTACATTATTTTTTGCTGTGAACTATCATTTGGTTTGAATTTTAAAAACTAAGTTCAGTAAAATAGGTCTGAACTCTTTAGAGCACCCACAGCTTGGAACACTGCTGCTGTACCACTTCCAGTATGCTTAAAGCCATGCGTTATTTTTACGTTAACGCACAATTACACAAACATTTAATTTTTGACCATTAAACAGCTTTAAGTGAAATTGCCCTAATTTCAGCACTAACCTGAGCAAATGCTTGCATGGTTTCTAGGTCTTCCTGTGCTGCAAACACACAGACATTTGTGCGTGTCATGTCGTCTGCCAGGGTCCCGCCCGGGGCTGCAGGAGGATTTCAGCATTAGTAGTGCTACTCCCAGTGAGGGCACTGAGCAGTCTCCAAGCACAACTCCAGCACCCATAGCATGCAACACATTTTCCTGTCATGAGGAACTCAATGACCTGATCACCACAGACACCTCTACATTTCCCTGTGTTCCACTGCTGCACCAGAACTTTACAATCAGCTTCAATTTGAACTTTTAACTATTCTGGCTGCCTACTGCTAAAGGGATGGACAAGACATCTTGTTTCCATATGAGTAAGTTAACAGGGCCATATGAGCTCCTCTTCCCTTAAAGGAAGCCACTGAAGCTGCTTAATTCCAGCAAGTGTCTTTTCAGTGTCTGCTGCAATAGTGCTGCTTCATGCCTTTCACATGACAGTAAGTTACAACAGCAGACTGAAACATGAAGAGACACACAGTCCAAAGTTCAGTGCTGCAGAGGTGAGCTTGAAACCTTAGTTATTTAGGCTGCTTCACTAATGAAGGTGCATTCAGGTCACAAGCTCTGGTGCCAGAACACCACATCATCAATTTCTATGCCATTCTACATACAATGGAGATCCTTTGTTATGAATTAGTCAGAAACATGACTTTAAAACCAGAAGCTGGTAAGGCAACAGGATGTCAGTTTTTGTTCTGGCTTCCTCTGACTGAAGATCAAAGCTGGTCTTCCTTAGCTACCTGTTACAGACAGGGAGTTGAGTAAAGCACCCCATATCACTACTAACAGCAATGCCTTCTTCCCTTCCCCATCAGACTCATTCTTAGAAGGAACACTTCCTAACGCAGGAGGATGCACTGGTTAAGACTCTTGAATGTAAACCCACATATTGTAACCATTACAGTATGTGCTTACCTGGTTAGTGAGCATCTGTCCCTCTTTGTACACAGAGTGTGTACCTGAGTTTGCGAGACTTTTCATCATCACATTTCACTTCCTCAGTCCCTGTGTTTTCTGCCAACTCGACCACCCTCTCATTTCTCACTCCCTGATGGCTGCTAGAGCCCATGACCTCGCTATTGTCAACAACAAGTTATTTGTAACAGCATGTCCAAGACTAAGCAATTCAGATCCTTCTGTAAACAAGTTTCCTTTCCAAAATAACAGGGCAGGATGCATAAATCATAGGAACATGTCAGAATCTTTCAGGGCAACTACTGGTCTTGTTACTACAGACCATGCATCTGAAACAAGCAACCCGTCTCTCATCATTAGAAGTGATCTTGATCAGAGTCAAGATCTACTCCTGGTTAAAAAAAAAAAAAACCAAACCAAAAACCCAGCCAGCAAAAACTAGTCAAACAAACAAAACCAACCACACCCAGCACACCCGAAAATCCAAAGTACTTTCTTCTAAGCAGAGTTTGTACAATCTACACTTCAAGGAATGCAAACAGACTCAAGTAAAAGTGAGGCAGGTTACAGAGAGCATTTCTACAGTAACTGCTTAGGCACCAAGATGATCAGGTGGTTTACCACAGATTAGCTCAAACCCTGTTCTACACACTCAATGGGCTCTTTAGCAGAGATTTTGGACTGAAAGGAAATGCAGCTTTTGCAGAGTGAAGTGAATGAAGCTGACAGCAGCCACATGACAGGGACTTACCCAGCATTCCACCAGCCACCAGGATGTCAAAAAGTGTTTCTGCATAGCGGCGATAATCAAGTTTTGCACCAGAAGCATCAAGAAACTTTGCTACTGCCTCCAAGTCAGTGCCAGTTTCAGTTAAACCTTGAATAATACAGTCTTGGAACTGAGTAGGGTCAAACCTCTCTTTTTCATCTGTAAAGCAAAAATGTTGAAATAAGATTTCCATTAAGAGTTCTTTGTGATGATCATTACTTGGCTCTAATAAAGGTTACCTGACTTCTCAGTTTGATTCTTATACCCCTCTTCTCATGATAGATCGCTCTTTCCCTCCAAAACCAGAGACTTAGCTCATGCTGAAGGCAATTTTTAATACATGCCCCGATAATTCAGTACATTTAACTCCATTACTCATGTTTTATCTCAGCTTTTTGGGCCTCTCTCTGTTTCAGATGAAATCTTCTGACTGACAAACTGTGTACCATTATCACATCCGAGTCACCTGGGAATTCGCTTTTTGTTTGTGAAGACCATGCCCTCATCTTAACCTGCAGCTAGGTGAGTTTGAGGCAGTAACTCTTCCTCAAGTGCTTGGAGAAAATGTAGACATAGGAGCTAACTTAATGGCCTTAACTGCAGAGCTATTGAGCAACCTTTGCTGTTGTTAAGCAGAACACTCCAGATGCATCTTCACACCTGATACATCAGCTGATCATTGCCTTGTTTTTACTACAGGCAGGGCATAGTCGACATGCAACAAATCCACCCATATAACACAAAGCCTTAAAGAGGTCTTCAACTTTTCCTCATCTCAGTTTGTCCTTAGATTATAGAAATAATGACATTAGAAGCTTCCAAAGACAAGAGAACTCAACTGCAGATCTTATTTTGAGTGCTGTCTACAGCACAGCTTAGCCAATTCTGTTAGCAGGCTAATAGGGCATACTGGTGTCCAGTGTCAATTCAAGTATAAACACACTGGTAAAAAGCTGGGTGCCAGTTTGGAAATACTGGATCAGTTATTTTCCAGGGCATAACTACAGGGCTTATTCTTCCAGAAGAGTTGCTTCACAGCCAAACTATAGTTAAATGCTTAAAGAGACTAAACCCCTAGCAGCTGGCATTCATTTGCTGGACAGACCACAGCAAACTCTAATGTTCAAGAGATTTTTGAGGTGCTTTGACATGCAAACAGGTTCTATAAATTCAAGTGTGCTTCTGCATGTACAGCATGCCTAAAGCTGCCTGTCAGATCTGGAACACTGTTGGTATACAAGTAAAACTGTACTGAACAGAAACTTTAAGAGCATCCCTACTTCTTCTTCAGGCTGGAAAAAAGCTCCACAAAAGACTGGGTCACTCATCCCACCTCTTCAGTGACTAACTTCTTATGGAAGTAACTGCGCATGCAGAGAGACAGGCCTTTGAATATCCCATACTTAGGGGGTTTTTTGGATGTTGACTGGGAGATAGGTGGGTAGGGGGATTTGTGGGATTTTGTTGTAGGTTCTTTCTGTCAATTTTTAAAAATTTAAAAAAAGAAAATATAAGTTTTATTCAGTGGCTAAGACTGAAATTCTTCCTATGTTAGATACTCCTCAGATGTATGCATTAACCTGCAACAAGCTTGTGCTGGAGTTCCTCTGTAATTCAGGGGTACTCGATCCTTCTGCTTGCAGGCTACACATCCAGGACAGTTCTAGAATGATCATCTTTAAGGCAAAGGTTATTACAGTAAATTCAGTGACAATTCTGACGGCCAAATACTAATATTTTTATTAGTGCAGAAAAAGTTCCAGTCAGCCTCAAGACTCTGCACTTAGCATAGTCTCATGTAAAAAATTTACAATGAACACATGAAGGCACTGGTTTGCTTACTGACAGAAACCGAGGTTTTACCGGAAACATATCGCTGGCAGCCGGTCCGGGCAGCGGGCACGGTGCGGTAACTCACCTCTTTTTCTGGTTTTAAAACGCTGGCCCGATAGTGTCGGCTTCTGCGGCTTTTGATTATTCATAAAAGACACCCTGCAAGGAAGCAGAGACACCCGTGAGGACGCTGCGGGCAGGGGCCGCTCCTCCCTCCCGCTCCCGCGGCGCTGGGCGGCTGCGGGCGGCGCCGGCCCCCGCCCGGCTCCCGGCACGCACCGGGCTCCCCGGGCGGAGGCGGCCGCAGGGCGGAGCCGGGGCCCGCGCGGTGCCCGTGCCCATGCCCATGCCCGTGCCTCTCGCCCCTCGGCCCCGCCGTACGGCCCGAGCTGGCGGTGCCGGCGGTGCCTCCGCTGCCGCCCAGGCCGCCCCGCGCCCGGGTGCCCGTGCAGGGGAGGAAGAACGGGTGCACCCCCTCTCTCCCCGGCCTCCACCGCAGCGCGGCGCGGCCCTTACGGCCCAGGCTGCCGCAGCCGGCCGCCCGCCACCCGCGCCCATCTCCTCACCGACTTTAAGGCAGAGAGAAAATGCCCGAGCGGCCCGGAGCGGAGACGGGCAGGAACGGCAGCGAGGAGCGGTGGCAGCGAGAGCTCTGCGAGCGGAACCGACGCCAGAGGAAGAGGGGAGGGCCGCGCTCCGCCCCGCCCCGCCCGAGAGGATGGAGGGAAGGGGCGGAGAACGGGGCCGGCTCTCTCGGGGCCGCACGTACCGCCGGACTCCTGGCTCCCCCCGGGGGTTTCTGCCCCGCCAGAGGAGCAGCCCCGCCGAGCCCTGCCCGGGGTGACCGTGCCCATGTCCCCCGCGCTCCCTGCGGCGGAGCCAGCCCGGCACCGCAGGGACACCTCCCCTCTGGCCCGATCTGCGGCCCACGGAGCGCCGGTGATAAGTGCGGGTCCAGCGCCGGAACCTGCGGTACATCGAACTTCAGTACCATTCCTGCTGTGCTACTGGACCCTAGATTTGCTTTGCAGTTGTAATAATTTATTCTTTCAGACCCTGGTGGTAACAAGCACTTGGCGTACTGTAGTGTGTGCAGACAGGACTATCAGTTACAAGCTGTGCCCGTCTGACACAGAGCAAAGCAAACATTTTTTCAGATTCCAGTTAACAGCCTGATGAAATCCCCAAAATACTGACTTCAAAAATACCACATTCAGAGGAAGCATTTTCACCTTAATATTGGCAAATATTTGTCCATTAACTCTAAACTCAAGGCACTGATAACATTGGTGCTCATTCTAAAAAGAGAGCGTTTGTGTAAATCACAATTAATTAAAAAGCCAAGAAGAAAAAACAGAAATTATTAAAACCGTGTTTTAAGGAAACACAAAGATACAATAATAATTCCTGTTGTCAGCTCCCTAAAGTCTTTGATGTGACAAAACTGCAAAGCTCATGACCAATTGAGCTTTTTCCATTAGCTATAGTTTCTCACACTTTACCAAGAGAAAGAAACAGGAAAATTTTACCAGTGTAAAGGAATAAGACCTTTTTTTTGTCTCTACAGATTTAGATTAAATGTGATTTATTTGAGGGTGTGTTCAGGTAACACTTTTCTATACTATGCTAATTTAGGCCTGCACTGTCATCAGTGAAGCAAATGAAAATAAATTTGTGTTTATGTAAGTGAGCTCAGGATCTGAACTAATGCAATATCCGTTGAGATCTCCAGAGTTGTTTCTCATGCTAGTGTTTGGGCACAGAATAACGTTGTTAAATGTGTTCTAATTGTTAATTTTATGGCTTTGAACTATCCAAGCTGAATATTGATACCTACACTGACTCAGCTCAGCCATTTCCTTTTCTCCCTCTCAAATACCTTTACACTTGTTTTTCAGACTGCTCTCCTCATGGGGAAATGTTCCATGAAGATTCATACAGCTGCCACTGGATCACTCTAAAACCCTTTCCAAAACAATGTCTGTCAGAGTGCCAGTTGTTTGGCACAGCTGAGCTGCCACACCTATAATGAACTGTGTTGTCATGGTTCCCCTCAGCCCTCCATCTTTCCCTCTTGGTCACCTGCTGCACATCTGCTCTGCACATCTGCTGGTGGTTGCTATGGGCAACCTCACCTCTGGTAGGGAAACAGCTGCTCCTGGGAGCCTGTCCTGCTCTTAACCCTTCCTACCCCCACCTTGGGCCCTCTGCTCACCTGGGATGAAATGCATCGACTTTGTCCTGCTTCAGCATTTTGCTGGAAAGGAGGGGCAGAACTGTGGGGAAGACAGAGGAGAAGGACGCGATGGCAAGGCAGTGAATAGCAGTGATTATATTCCACCTCTGGGAGAGTGAGTGGTTCAAAGAGATCTGAGTTGGAGCAGGTCTGAGGTGGGTTACTGGGGTGGTAATACATCTGTGCCTAGAAATACTGGGCAGTATGGACTTTTAGAATCTCTGTTTTACTGAAATATTGATACATTGCCCATCATTAATTTTTACAGTGTCTCATTCTGAGCCTTGGGATTTTCCATATGCTGGAAGAACAGAAAAAAAATCAAAGATAACAATTATTACTCTCAAACTGGATGTAGAAGTGACAAAATGGTACTAACTTGGGATCTGCTCTTTGTTGCAGGTATTTTCAAAATTGCATGCAAATTCTTTCAAGTTCTTGAGGTAACTCCAGAACTGTTCCAGTGTAGCATGAAACACATTGATGACAGGTCTTTTACTTGGTAGCACAAGAGAACTGGTGGTTATATCTTGTTCTATCAAGATGGTGTTTTATATATGTGTGTGTGTGTGTAAGTATGACAGTTCTTTCTTGCAGGAATGCTTGCAGTCAGTAAGTGGCTGAAGGACTCATCTGGTTGTCTGATCTTTAGGAAAGCAGTACTAATCTATAATCCAAACCTATGGCTTACAGGTTCCAAGTTTGTCTTTAGGAAAACTAAATAAAATATGAAAAAATCATTCTGCTGCAACTTACTGTAGTTCACAAATGCAAGTTCCTTATCAGCCACACAAATGTCATTGCACACACATATCTCAATTTTATCAAGTTATAAAAGGTTGGGAAATCAACCAACTTACCTCTAGTGAACAGTGGCATTCTTGTAATTGAACAGGTAATTAAGCTCATATCTCCATAGCACAGGTGAGCTCTCAGCCTGAAAGGCTCAGATTACAGGAACTGACATATGAGGTTCCACTGTGCAATACAGTTTAATGAGACTGCATTGAACTGTGGGGGCCATGATGTTAGCAAAGAAAGCCTACAGTGCACTCCTAGAGATGATTCATTATCTCCTGGTGGCTGGATAACAAATTGATCTTTATTCTAAGCTGTTAACAAGTTTTTGTACGACACTTAGCCCATGAAGGTTCTTGACCTTGGTTATGGCTTCTATAAATTTGAGAAGTTCTACCACTGACAGACACTTTGACTGCTGGATATCCTGCACAGAAGGAAGCAGAAGTGGATGGATGCAGAATTCCCAGCCCCAGCCAGGTTGAGGTAGGGGTCTCTAGCTGGCTGCTATTGAAGAGAGGGCCCGCAGGTCTGCCTGATGTATTTTGTGTCCCTTTTCATAGAGAAATTTTCAGCCTAGAGCGCAACAGATTTGTTCTAACTTAGGCCCATGGGGCTTTTTAAATTGAAAGCCTTAATTAATGGACCTTGACATAGTTTCATCAGACATCTCCTATTTTCCAGTCTCCCAAAGTGTTTTTTTTAGTTTGCTTTCTGACTGGATATGCATTGATGGGAGAATGGCTGGTAAAATCTTGCTCTTTATTTCATAATTGCTCCTGTGCTTTACTACTTTAATTTTTATATTCCCCTTTTTTCCTGTTTAACTTATAAACAGAAATTTGGGCCCAGTGACAAGGTATTAAGCAACTCCAGATGTATCTCCTTTTACAGTGCCAAAGGATGAGTGCAATGGAAAACCTGTGAGGTGGCTGTCAGGAAACAATGTCACCATTGCCATCTTGCCCTGCTTTCTGCAGAAACGCTTGTGTAATCGTTGGCTGGGACTGATATGGGGAGGGAAGTTGGCTCCTGCCTCATTCTACAGAAATCAGTACTGTGCAGCAGACTCCTGCTCTGTCCTGCCAACCCTTGGAGTGAGGGAAGTGCAACACATGGGAAGGGCAGATTGAAGGCATTGCTCTGAAAAAACACAGAGAACTCAGGGGGGAGGGTGCATTTTCTTGCCATCCTCATTTTGAAGAAACCAGAGGCAAAGCAAACCACACAAACTGATTATGCAAATAACTTCAGTGACTCTGGAAGAAATTTGAATAAAAGGGCATAGTCCACTAGTTGTGGGTTACATCTTCCATCTGTGTGAGAGAGAAGATACTGCATGTGAAAACCAGCCAGAGCTGGTACTGTATTGCACTTCCTAATAGCCAGGCAATGGATACCCAGAGTAATATCAAATACATATGCTACTGACATATGTCAATCACTGTCCCATTCCTTGTCTGGATTAATACAAGACAACCAAAAATGAAATTTTCCTCCTTTCTTTTCCCAAACCTGTTCTAAACCTATTCTAATAATAACCAGAGTCAAAAAGTATCTTTGTGAGCGATATCTTCAGCAAAATTCAAAATATAAGCAATCTCTCCCAGAAACAGTCATCAGCCAAACTACTACTCATGCAGGAGTCCACAGAAAAGCCAACTCCTCAGGTCTTCTTTATCCAAACCACATTAAACCATAAACCCTGTTCTGGAAGGTTTTAGGGTGCTCAATTCATACACCTGTCACCACCACTTACCAAGCTGATTTCAGTGCTGGCACTGTTTATCTATTTATTTTTAATGTGAGGATTTAAAAGTCAAAAATAGGAGTTTACTACAAGATTGATCTTGCATTACCTTGCAGAGCTGGCTTTATGTCTGAGAAGTGGCTCATATTCAATTGTGAGTTACATATTTATCATCTGCAGATAGGATAGGGCAGTTAGGATATTAGCAGCATTCCAATGTAAAAAAAAAAAAAGGGATGGATTGTTCTGCTTTTTCTGGATATTCATGGGCTCTAGGATGATAGCTTTTGTTTTGATTCATGGAATTCATCAGGGTACTCATAGGAAGTAGGGGAAGGTTGGTGCTGGATCAGGATTTCAGAAGAGAACTTTGGTTTCCTGCTGTGTCTTGACAGTCAATGAAATTATGCTGATTTGCCTCAACAGAAGCTATTACCCAGTAATTGAGCAAAATACCTTGTCTCATGTCACTCACTTTTATTTTCCAAAGGCAGGGTGCTGTCCATCAGTGATTAAAACATCTATATTTCTTTCCAGGATAAAATGGAGTGGACATCTGCTCCTAAAAGGAATATTAGAAAGATTCCCTTTTATTACAGCCTCTTGATGCAGACTGCAAATGGCATTAAGTGTACATGGCCAAACTCCTAGTGGTGCCAATAAATCAGCCCACTCTATGTTTTAGTTTCTTATTAACCTACCATGCCTGAGGTTAGGCTGAATCAGCAAGTTCTTCTTGTGGTTTTTTTGGTTGGTTTTTTTTTTTTTTTTGGGCAGCAGTAACAAAGCAGAGAAAATGAGCTTTTCAGTAGTTTTCTCTTTAGCTTCTCAATAGAGAGATGTAAATTCCCTGAAGAATGGACAGGACAGGGAAAAGCAAGGCAGTCAAAGTACAGGAGAGCTGTGGCACAAAGGGCTGATGTGAAGATACCTATGTATTAGGATAAAAACCATTTTCACTGAATATCTGGAGTGAAACTCATGCCACCATGCCTCAGAGAGGCCTGAATTGTTGGGATTTGTACAGATCAGACCAGAGGGAAACTGCCTCCATGGCTTTGTTCTGGTTTTCAGACAGTAAGTGAATACCATCACCAGGAGGCCAGAGAATTTTCGAGCGTCTATCCAAGATTTACTGCCAAAGAGATAAAAAGATGATGTCATCAGGAAAACCCTCCAAGGATGGTTCAGGACTGAAGTTCCTTTTTCATTTAGTCTTGTCATCTTTAATTAAGTTTAGTTAAATAACTCCTTTGATTTAGTTAAATCAACCTACTTGTTGGCTGCCACAGCTGCAATTACCACAAAGAGTGATGGTTTAGTACCTTCCCCCCAAATGCTCCACCAACACGTTTCACATGGCACATATAATTGTTTTGGACTGGAGGTTTAAAGCTGAAGCCACCACTTCCCACAAAAGTGAACATCCAAGATTTTACTTAGCAAGATACATATTAAAATTGTCTATTTTCTATGACTATCTATGTATTAAAAGCTATCAGGTTTAAGACTCCAGGGCAGAAAAATAGAGTTGCTGTAGAAATAAACAAACAAACAAAAAAATTCAAACAACTAAAAATGCCAATGAAAGCACAATCTAGTCTTTAAAAGAAGAGTGGAAATGTAAAACCAGCTCTGTAGTTTGTAGTTTGATTATCTGATGCCAGATATGATAATCCCTATATAGAACTGCATGTTGCATCTGCAGCTGGAAATAAAGCATGCACTAAAACAGCAAGCCAAATGGAACCAAGGGATTGTTTACAGCACACAGTCAGTGTCACTAAAATACTGACACTGCATTTTGGAAATACCTCCTCTGACAGTGCTTCCAAAGATGAAAATAGAGGTTTAACTTGTCAGGCTGACAAAAAGAAAAGCTTAAAAAATGCAAGCCAGCAATGAACTGCAAAAGCTAATGCTAAACATGTAGAAATTAACATATATTCTTTGAAACTGTTGTTTGCTACAATCCAACTCTAACGTTAACTAGGCCTACAATCCAACTCTAATGTTAACTAGGACTTGTTAGCTTTTTCCCCTGAAACTTCATGCCATTCATATGTTATTATTATTTTCATATTAATTTATCATTATTTACATACAGTTCTGACCCTGTCATCATCAGTGTCACTACTCTGACAAGTAATGCAACTAGAAGCAGCTGGACTTTCTATTGTCAGAAATATTTTGTTCTGGGGGGAAAAGCCATATATGTTAAAAAGAAATATAACAGCAATATTTTTCCCCATCAGGCACAGATAAGTCTGTTGAAGAAAGTCTATAAAGTGCTCTTTCTGTAGCCCCAGAAAGAAACTTCAGATTCAGACAGCCACAGAACATTTAAAGTAGGGGTTAGCAGATTAGATCTTTACTATGTAATACTCTCATGACAAATGTACAAATCAGGATTATACGTTGAACAATATGTCTTGTCAGAGATGTAAAATCCTCTGAGCAGGATTTACATTGCTTTACTGAAGCAATGCTCACATCACACCACCCAAAACAAAGAGCCAGCAGCTGACAGGGACAAGAGGGAGAACTGACAGCCAGGTTTTCATCTGCATTTTCTGTTCACAAGTCTTGCAAAAAAAAGGTCCATGTGCCTTTTCATTGTGTCAGCAGAGTTAATAAAAAAGTAATTCAGTAATTCAGTAATGAAAGTGGCAGAAGCCTCCCCAAAAAGTGCTGTTAACTTCCCATGGTGAGATTGCTTAAACTCACATGGTATTCATGTGACAGCTGATAGATAATCTTCCTGCTCTTCAAAGTGACCTTTTGACTGCAAGCAGTATTACTGTATTTTGCTCATTTTGTTGTTCCCACCTCCACTATTCTTGGGTGCAATCATCTCTCTTTGAAAGGCAAGACTCTGAAATACCCTCTGTGATAGCTTTAGCTCTGTGGCACAACTTGTCATAGGACAAAGCAGGTTGGGGTTTCTTTTTTCTTTCAATTTGTGGAAGGAACTAACACATCTCTCCTGAATTTTCTCTGCCAGGCTGTTTGTTTCTCAAATCATTACTATGGCTCAATACTTCAGGGCAGCAAATGCACCTTTACTGCTGCCAACACAGGTTTTGCAGGCTTTCAGCTCATGGGAATCTTTCTGTTTTTCATGGGAAACCTGCCGCAGCCTGCCAGCTTCTTATGGGCAGAAGCGCTCATCCATCACGAGGCCACGTGTGCTCAGCGAGCTGCACTGCAGCGGCAGCTGCTCTGGGGACTGACCCTCTGCTGTCAGGCCTGGCAGAGACTCCTGGGGTCACTCCTTCACTGACTTCAGCACAACACATGGCTCTGTGCTTGGGTGTCCCTCTACCCACCCCGTTCTTGTCCTCACAGCCACTAGAGGGATACCTAGGAGCACAGGAACAAGGACACGTTTCCTCACCCCACCCCCAGTGCCACATGCTGCCGCCTTTGGTCACAGCGCTTAGAACCTTATTTTTTGAGTAGTTGCCACAACTCAGGATTATTCATTAGCTAATTAGTTAGTGAGAAGGGGTCAGAAATGAGCTTATTGCTGAAGACTGTATGACAATATGGCATTTTTCCATATATTCCAGATATACAGGCAGCCTAAATTTGTGTCTGAAAGGGGCACAAGCACACATTTAAGGGTGAGGAAAAAACAGTAAGAGGCCCAAAGAAGATTATGTCTAGCTGGAAAAAGTGGGAGAGGTGATGGAAGGATGCCAGAATTTTCTTAGCTACTTCATGTTTCAATGCCTACTGGAAATAATGGAAATATTCCTAATAACTACACAGGAACCCGAATGAAACTTCTGAAGCATCAGAGTCTTATCTTTACAGAGTACAGGATGAGAACAGAAACAGTGAACTCCCTGGCATTTAAGTCAGCATGCTCACAGCCAGCAAGGAACTGATCATTTATAAGAATCTTTTACCATCTGCTGAAGAAAACTGTAGTTTGTTATTGAATGTGAGGCAAGAAGGAAACATTTCTGCATTGCAGATTTAAAATTTCTTCAGTTTTTGCAAAAGAATATATTAAGGGCAATATGGAATTAGCAGGATCTAGCCTTTGGGCAGAAAGGCTAATCTATATAGATTTCCCTATATGAATGCCATAGTTCTTCATCACATAAAATACTGAGTATTTTATATTTTCTAGAAAATATATGTCTTAAAATGCTAACAATAGTCAGAAAATCAATTATTTAGGTTTAAATACAACTATCCTATTTCTACTCAAAAGCATTTCACACCATTACAATAATTTAATTACAGTAAGTTTTAAGTAACTATCAAGCACAGCAATAAGATAGGGAATCAGCCCTGTACACATTTAGTTCAAAGACTGCAGAAATGGTTGCCAAGATTTTCCAAGCTTCTCACAGATTCTATGTTGCAAGGATGGGACTTGCTTTGACTGGATTACTGGAGTGTTACTTAAACATGGTGCACATGTATATATACACACAGATATTCACAAAAGTACCAGGGACTTCAAGAGAAGTTTCTAGGTGCATGGCCCTAGAGAATGGACCAAAGTTTTTAATAAAAAGTGACATGCAAAAGCAAGAAAAGCAAACAGTGGTGGAGTTACAGGACAAAGCTAACCTGATAAATGGAGTGACATAACCAGAGGGTAGAAAGGAGGCCTTCCTACCTGTCAGGCACACCCACCTTGCTCTCCTGAGATGACTAGATGCCATTTCCCTTTGCCTTGTCAAACAGGACAGTGTTTTCTACTGGCAAATACTTTTTGAAGTTAAAATGACAAGCAAATACCAGGAAAATATTCTCCATTCTCCTGAATGTACCATTCTAGCTCATTTAGGAGATGCACAGTAGTATCTGATTTGAAAACTGTTATCCACAGACCTATTCTCTGTTGCCGTGTTCTGCCCATTTCAAAGACACTTGGCAGGGGGGCCAAAGCTTACCTTCTGATGCCAAAGGACAGATGTGCCAGCTGCTGAGACTGGGTTCCAGTCCCAGGATGATCCCCTGCTTACAATGTGTCTTCCTAAAGACTTGAACAAACAATGAGGTCACTTTTAAGCTTGCCCTTCTTATATGTAACAGGGAGCTGTCCTATAACCCCATTTTATTCCACTAAAAGTCTGTTAGAAATTGTGTTTGTTTTATTCAATCTTAACTGAAGTTCTACTTTTCTACTTTTTAATGTGATTTCATCTACTGTTCCCTTCAGAAGTTCTTTCTCATACCATCTCTGTTGATAAAACCAGGTTTACTTTTCTCCCCCAAAAAGGCATAGCCATTCCCTCAGCTTCTTCAGGCCAGGGGGAGAAATCCATGTGGTTCTCTTCCTGTGGAAAATTGTCCGGTTTTCGGCTGTTTGAAGGGCCTGGAAAGGCCCGGAGTGGCCTTGGGGCAGCCCGCGTATCAAAGGACGAGAAGAGGCTTCAGTTCTTCTTTCGGTTTTTATGTTTATTAAATGTTTATCTAAAAGATTTTCTTTCGGCCCGACAGAGGTCTGCTCAGCAGCCAGCCATGAGCACACTGTCCTGCCCTCCGGACAGTCACCTATCTTTATACCCATGGTTACGTGTACAATATTTATCATTTTTCCCCAATCCTTTTTATTTTTATTGTCCGGTGCACTTTCAGTAATGACCAATCCCAAAGTGCCACCATCACCAAAGAAGATGGAGGAGAAGAAGGACAGGACACGCCTCAATTCTTCTATCTTACTTCTCTAAACTCCTTTGTACATAAATCCTAAACCCTGTGTCTCACCCTCTAATTAACTAATCTCTTCACCATTCACCCCGGTGAAGTCCTCCTATCCTCATACAGGTGTCAACTCCCGTGTAGGATCAAAGTCCAGCCACCAGACACTTCTGGCAACATTCCAGGACTCCCGAGCCCCCCAAGGGTGGTCTCGGTGGCTCGGCACCTCAGGACTGAGATGCTGAGATCCCACAGAAAATCACAGTTCTTTGTTGCTCTTGAGCCATTCTCTGTGATGGAAATGACAAAGATTTGGTAAATTCGACCAATGTCAGTATGAACCACCATATTGCTCAGTAGGACACTGTCATGATAGACAGTGACACATTAATGCTTTTCACCTGAGGTTCATGTGGTGCTGAACATTGCTGAGCTTATAATTGTATTATTGCTCAGGAAACTGAAATAAGAATGAACTAAATGACTTGGTAAGAGACACACTAAATAAATAGTAGGAGGAGATTAATATTATGTTTCTTTTTCCTACTCTGATGATTCTGAAAGATTTCCCTTGTGTATAATGTAAGGCAATGTTACTGGACTTTAGGGGAAATCAGGATGCTAAAATCTCACTGCATATCTGACAGAACACAAGAAGTGTGTTCTCTTAGGGAGGATCACTACATCCCCATTTGCTGAGTCATGTATCTACCATGCCAGACCCAGACTAGTTTCTACAGTATATAAATGTTTTTAAAATTTGTCTTTCCAGAAGTATTGTCTCCCTGGGATGGTTGATCAGTATTTACATTTTTGTTTAATCAAAGTGGTTTTCTGCCACTTTGTTTCTTACCAGAAAGAAAATATATATATAGCCTTGTTTCCCTCCTGAGGATATCATGTATGTTCTTTTCATATTTGATAAGTGCCATGTGGAATCATGGTTTCAAAATATGCAAAAGCAATCCCTGAAAAAATCCTATATTTGCAGAAAATGCAATTAAAAGACCAGTGGACAAGCCAAAGATCTGTTGCAACACTGGACTGGCCTTCTAGGTAAATGACATACCTGAAAAACAAAAACCACTACATTTCTGTGGAATCAATCATAATCTTACTGCTATGGACACCTTGTGTAGGCTGGAGAAGCAGTGCACTCCTCCTGGCAGCCCAATCTCAACATGCAGAGCACATGGTGGCATCTTCTTTCTGTCTGACCAGCTTTATCACCCAGCAGCAGTTTAGCCAAGATTTTTAACCCAAGTATAAGATCTGTAAAACATTAATTTAATACTTGCATTCTAAAGCATGAGTCTCTCAAAGGCAGGGCAAGTAGCAGAAAGGCAGATTTACTTCCCATTTCATGGTTTCATAAAGGATTTTATGCCTTACTATGAATGTTCTGCACTGAGATGCAATCATTAAATAAGAAAGTTGCACTCTCTGACAAATGTGTACAAGCCAACTGCCTTGCAGCAAATAGCACTCTGTGATATCATGACAAACCAAAGAACTGTGCCATGCATTTTCAGAACTCAAATGAACTTTTGTGTTTGGGAGGTGGTTGTGTAATAGCAGAAAGAACCGCCCACAAATATTTGTGAAAGGAATGCAATAAAAGATTTTTGGAAGAAGCTACTGAAACACGAGTGAGGATTAAAAAAAGAGTCTGAACCTGACTGCTTGGATTCTACTCAGAACAGAAAGAACCAGACCAAATCTTTGACCAGACCAATATCTAACTTACAGGCTAGCCCTCAAACCAGAGCCTAGTGTTTTTGTTAGGTGTTTAAGCTTTCACCACATGGAATGGGCCTACTGGGGGTAGACGGCTACAGAAAATTGCTCTCATGAAGAAAATCAGTATCAAGAGTTCTTCTGAACTATCTCCAGTTTGGGTGTAACTGTGCAGTTACAGTGCACATTCATGTGCCAACAGCCATCCAGTATGTCAGTGCCTTAGAAGCCTAACAGTTCTGCTTACCTACCTCCCTGTAGATAAGAATACTTCTTTCATAATATCCCACATAGCCATATTGTCATCTGTCAGGATGGTCAATTGCTGAAATATCTGTCTTCCAGGAAGTTTTTTAAACACTTAAAAGCCAGCAGACAGCTTAATAGGCTTCAGACCCAGAAAATTCAATAACCCATATTTGCTACATTTATAGAATTTACTGAGGCAACTAGACAAAAGAGCCACTTATAAAGTGGCAGGGAGGAATCTTTGTTAATAATGACTGAGAAGGAAACAAGATTTGCCCTGCAGAAAAAGTATGGCTCTTAATTGTGATGACTCCTTGGAGTGTGAACACTTCAGTACTGCAGGTGGGGAGACGTCATTGCCTGCAAGGTTTGGGCAAGATTTTTACAAGGTTTGACTTGCCTGGAATGAACAAGCACTCCTGCTGGTGCATGGGTACGCAGGACAACAAGAGACAGTAGAACTCCCCCCCAGTTCAGCAGATGTGTAGGCTCCCTGCTTCAGTATATCCCAGCATTCACAGGTTTTGGGCTGTTATCAACATGTGAGGTTGCAAGCAGTCCTTGACAAACCCATGTTTAAGGACTTAAAGAACTTAAACCCTTATGTAAGGACTGTTGCTTATCTCAAGGGGATAGTGTTTTGAGACAATGGAACCTGAGATAAGCACACTTGGCACAGCAGGAAGGAGCTGATTCCAGACCTAACAGAGGTAAAGGTTGGGTTAGCATTGGGAAAAAATTCCCACTGTGACAAAATATGGGAAAGGAAACAAGTGCTTATACACACACTATCTCAAATGATTGGAATGGCATGTATGCCCCAGGGGTACCCAGGACCTGGACTCTAGCAAGGTAGTAATTCCAGAAGAATGACTCTGGGATTATTGGCACAGGGTCTCATTTACACCTCAGGTGGGGCAGAGGTATCTCTGATAATCAGACTGTAACACCAAACAGTGAGACTAAGAAGATGCTTCAAATCAGAAAAACTAACTGTGGCAGCAGCATTCACGTTTAATTTATTGACTTCTAACAATATATAAAAGCCAAATAATTACGAAGAAAACAAAGAAAATTAAGTAAACCCCAAAAAAGCTTCAGCTGTCTTAGGCACCTTCAGTACCACTTCCACTGATTACAATTACTATTACCGGCCTGGTCTCAAGGCACTCTATCATTTCTTCCAGTCCTGTGCTCTCCTGTGCCATGTCTCTACTGTCTTATGACATCTAAAATGGTCTAGACACCTATGTTTAAGCAACTGCATTTCACCAACTCATCACAGTTACAGAGATAAATTGAAACAATAAAGATTTTGTATCTTAATAGCCAATGCAAAAGCTGTTAAAGTAACTGACCTGATTTCTGTCACAGATACATCTCAGCTTGACAAATGAAGGGAAGACAAGAGAAATTGTGGAACACTGAGAGGCAGTGAAATAATAAGAGTCTGCAGGCTGACATGACATCCATTCTCCCATTCAAAAACACTGAATTCCATGTCAATTTTCCCATTCTGTTCAGAGGGTTTTGGCTTGCTCCATGAGATAAAGAAAGCTTCTGGTGGAAATTACAACTTTGTCAGCTTTTGGGGTAAAATTCTATATATCTAGACTAGCCACGGCAATTTGCCTGGCATAGCAAAAGAGAATCATAACTGTTGTTTCTTGCATGTTTTTAACACAAAGATACCGCTGCCAAAAGAGCATAATCAGCTTTTCTACAAGTCGGAGCATCACTTCTGGTCAAAAAGGTTCTGAATCCAACAAACAAGGTTCTGATTCTTTGACAAAGATCTCTGCACTCACACTTCACTGCAAGACTCAAATCTAAATTAGAAAATTAGCTGAAGCCATTACAAAATCATTTATCATATGAAGTGGTTTAGTGTACTACATGGCAGTAAGTTATCTAGCATACCTTTACACTTTCCTCTCCTGCAGCATTTAAGCTGTGCTTATCAGCAGATCTTTTTTGTTGAAAATATATGGTTCAAATGCAGAAGATTTATTTCTGACAATTAAATGCAGTCATTTAAGCAAAATACTGTAATGAGTACACTGGAGGAAGAATGAAGATAAGGATGTAAGATATAAAGTGCATATTTTTGGTAGCTGATTCTAGTCAGGAAAAGAGAAAATACATTTATCTATGTGTTGACTAGTGCATCTTGGGGCAGTAAATCAGTTCTCCATTCTGGTCTTACGCACTATGGCTTGCCATTCACACAGATGTGGCCCAAGGAGGAAGAAGCTTCATTGTTTGCCATCTAAGAGATAAGCAAGAAATGACAACAGTGACTTTATTTGACAGGCAACCTCCCACCATTGCCCTTCTCAGGTGCCTCCAAGTCAGTGATAACTGGGATTAGGACTAAAGAGGGGTGGAGAAGCATGGTCCCTGCTCTGGTGGACTCACCTCCTACAAGCTCCTGCAATGAGAGTAAGCCCACAAACCTACTGATTCAGGGGCCAATGGTGCCTCACCACAGTCACAGAAATACCATGGGAGTAATCTGTGAATGAGAGCTCAACAGTTTCCATAGCAGAGCCTCAGAGGTTCAGGGCACAGCATGGATTTATATGCTGGCAAGGACCTTGCCTCACTAAGTAAAAATCTACCCAGAAAAAGAATTGTAATAGCAGTGGGAACATGACTACAGTGAACAATTGCAGAAAACAGAGCATAAAGGATCAGCATTATACAAAGTGCATTGCCTTGTTGGTTTTTCTTCTGTCTCTTTGTGTTATCTCTGAGTTAATTTTTCTCTCCCAAAGAGAACTGGGCATAGCAGGGAGTACTACAATGAAGTGACAGTGCCAGCATGCAGTTAGTGGAGCAAAGCACCTGGAAGGAGACTGAAGAGGCTTAGAGCCTGATCCATTGCACATTAATAAGATGAGCTATTTAATCCTCTATGGGATTTGACATGCAGAAGGAAAGGAGGAGGGTTCAGGGAAAGAGAAGGCTGTAAAAATTATGTAAATTTCAAAGAAAAAACCAAAACCCAGAGAAATTACAATACAATGTTTGAACGGCATTTGTTGAAATAACTTGCGTAAATGAGACCTGTTAGCAGACGTTTCAATTACAAGGAGCTGTATTTAAAGCATGACTGATTGAAGGCATCATTAGTCACTCCACTATTTAGGGGTGCCAAGATCAGTAATCCTACCCAGCCACTGTTACACAGAGCCTTCCCCCACCTTCTCTTACCATCCCAGTGAAGGCATCAGCGCAGTTTGCTCGTATTTGCTCAGCAGTCAGGGGGCTGTTCAGTGCAAAGGTCTTTTTCAGTTCTCTTTCATTCCTCACAGCAGTTACTGCATCCCTCAAAGCAAAAAACACAGAGCATCCCAAGAAGAATCCTGCCTCACCTATCCCCTGAAAAAGATTTTAAAAAGCCAGTCTCATATAAATACACAAATACAGAATGATTTTGTATTGCATAGTACATACAAGTAAGCTGCATCCTCTGAATGACATTATGATTTCTTCATCAATTAATATTTTTATTCTAACTTTTCAGTTTATCAACACATTTAAAAGTATGGTTTTAAATTGATTTTGCAGCTTCTGTGTATGGTCTATTAACAAAACCTTAAAATCACTACTTGCCAACCATTAAAGTGACACAACAATATCTGGTTTTCTGTCTTATCAGCTTCCCTGATGTCATAAATAAACAATTTACTGGACACTTGTAAGGAGGAACTGAAAACTTATATGTGTTTTATGTCAAAGTAATTTCTCAGTTTGGCCTGGGATCTAAGAACTAGGCCCTGTGATGATCTGCTTACCTTGGATGCATAGATGGCATAAGGATTTTGAGAAGGTGACAGCAGGGAAACACTAAACTGTTCTGGAATATCACAAACAGCAGGGATCTTATACTGATCTGGACCCCGAGTATAGAGGACTCCTTCTGAAGAATACTTTAACTCCTCCATTGTATACAGTCCAACACCTTGAACAAAAGCACCTTCAATCTTTAAATAAGAAAAGAAATGGCATTTATGTACTCATGTTTGGTTAACCAAGAAAACTTCACCAAGAACTCTTTTGCATCACTAGCTGTTACTGTGATATATGTGAGGCCTAATGCACTTCTGTTTGCCTAATGAGATTCTTCAACATTTTGGGGCAACTGCCATGGAAAAGCTTTCACATTCCTCTCTCATACCTGAGAGGACAAATGCTTGTATAATGAAGTGGTGAGATCTATGGACCAGCCTGCTGTGAATAAAGATGTTTCCTTGCTATCAACTGGGGAAAGCAGATCAAACAACTTGGAGACTGTAGATCACAAACAGGATTTAAGTCCAGTACATAGAAGACACACACACATTCTGGAAGCACTACAGGCTGAAACCACGGGTAAAATTCAAGCTTCTTTGACATCTATAGAGTTCTGACACTGATTCAATTGGAGCAAGTCTTATAGGCAAAAGACATTCTAATATGATCTATAAACTAGTAAAAAATGAATATTTTCTGAATTAATGAGGTAATCATCATTTCACATGAAGACAACAGCGTAATAGAAATAAGGCATCAGAAAATTCTAGGCACGTACCTGTCCTATATCCACAGCTGGATTTATGCTGCATCCAACGTCCATAACAATGTCTGTTCTGAGGTTCTGTTAATAAAATTAGAATTTATGTCACCCAGAGAGATGGAATGAAAGCATTAGAAAATAATGTGGGTCAGCGCTGGAATTCAGTGAAATAAGAAATGCTGAGATAAAGGCCCTCCATGTACATAATTTCAGAATAATTTCCAATATCTCATCACAAGCAAAATGTCTCCGCTTTTACAGAAGTTTAGCCAGAGACAGCCCCGCCAGATTTTTCCCATTGCTGAAAGAAACCCTCATACAAATGCAGAGAAAGAGGGCATATGATCATCAGTCTGTAGCCTTTAGCTGGCCAGATGGTCAAAAGCCTGGAAGTTGAATATTGCTGTAAGGTGTTTGCTGGCAAACAGGGACAGAACAAGCAAAGAACATGTTAGATGTCAGGCATAACCCAAAAGGTGAACACACATGACACTGACATGTATGTCAGAAGCTGGTTAGTACTGCACAGCTTCCATTCTGCTCCACCCATAATTCATATTTACACCATTGATATATTTACTATCATATGAAGACAGGTGACTTATTAATCCCAAATCTAAATGATTGTTGGAGCAAACCTTATTCACATTACTGGCAAAACTTCTCTGACATTCAGTTATTACCTTGTGATCTCCTGTTAGACAGTTAATTTCAACTTCTGAACAAGCAGCTCCAAAAATAAAATATGTGAATGGCTGTCCTTCCCCCTTCTCCCAGTCCATGTATTCATTGTAACCTCTGATGGAAGAAACAAGAAGAAAACCGACCACAGTTTACATTATAACAAAGCAGATAAGCACATAACTTTGAAACTGCTTGTGAAATCTTAAGTACAACATCTTAAGGGAAATCTTAAGTAACAGCTCAGAACTTCATAATTTCATGAAAGCCTACAGAGCACCACTACTTTAGGTTTGATGCCTCTGGTATTTATACAAAATTGTAGCAGACAAACAAGCTATTTCAGTTCAGGAGAGTCTATAACCAGCATAATCCTAGAAATATACAAACAAGAGCACAGTAACCAAATACAGAATAAACATTTAAGATAGTAGTTACTGGGGTAATAGCACATAAAAGAATTTAGAAAAAGGGAGGAAAACTTGTCAGAATCTATGAAAGAATAATTTACAAGAGATAAATGAAAAAGTCAAAATTACAGAAAGAGCCTACAGAACTGAGTGAGAGGGTTAAAAGAGGAATATTGAAATAAAAGTGTAATTTTTTAGAAGGGAGTGGGATTCACTGAGGACACCACAGAACAGTGAAATGTGGTATCTTCCAAACACGGGAACTTTGTGACTAAGGAGTATTTTCTGAGTATGTATGACTGAAATGTCTTTGTTGAGCATATTTAAGATTATCATAAAGCAATTACATAGTACAGAACCGTGCACTGAAAAAGGGATACGCAAACTCCATATACTCAACTCCTCATAATCCATTTACCTCAGCTGCCTTTGAGATCCTTGGAAGTAGAGAATATGACTGGCTAAAAACTAGATCAATACAGGATCTGAGGCTTAGGGATCTGCAGATTTTTTTGGAGACAATTAAATATCAATAGCAAAGTATGACTGTTGCGCATTATTGTGGTGATATCAACATTCCTAAAGAGCTGCATAAGCAGAAAACATACTTGAACAGGCTTAACAGCGGCAAGGGACATTTTATTTTACTATTTCTTGGTGTTTTATAACAGTATGGTTTTCCTAAGTGCCTTTTCAACTCACTCCAGACTACCCAGAGACCTGAAAAGTTGCTATTGATAAGGAAAAACCACCAGTAGAAGAAGAAAAAGATAAGGTACAGCAGGCCAAAAGAAAAGCTTTGCTTTGAATCCCACCTGAGTTACAGCAGAAAAATTTTTCATTTCTGGCTCTTTATAAATATTGTGAAAGAATTCAAAGAAAAAGTACAAAGAGATTGCTCTGAGAGCAGTGGGAACAATGATATTTATAGCTTATAGTAATCCAGCTCCAGTAAATAACCGATATCCCACTCTGCACATGACTTACAGGCAGCAGTTACTTTCTTGATGCTTTCTGGTTTGCTAAATGTTAAACTATGGAGCAAAGATGGCATAAAATATTATCTTAATACTTTCTAGAGAGTCCACAGAGGACTGGACATAAATTAACACCTAAACTTTATGCTTCCAACCCTCCATATAGCAACTAATTATATAAAACATAAAATGAGCTATTAGAAAGACCTATTAGACAAGATATTCTCTTTACAGCACTAATTATCTTCAGAAATCAGTCCTGGTCTAATTGATGCATTTTTAAGGAAGAAAAATATATTACCTAAAATAGCCAGTAGCTGAAAGGCTCACACTCTGCTTAAAAGCTTCTCTAATCTGTAAAATATAGCAGTGCTTATGGTTAACCAAGGAAAGAGTCAGGAAGGAACACAGCATAGCATATTTACTTTATTTACACATCTATATTTACCCACACATATCTACTTAAAACCCAAACTGTAAAATTTGTAAAGAAAGGAAGACAAAGTGAGTTAAGCATGTTTAACTGCACACAGTGTCTAAAGCTACAGAACTAAACTCCTTTTGCACGAACAACCTGATACAAGAAGAAAGAGACCTGTCAACAGCAGTGTTCTTGCAGAATCTTCATTACTGGTAATGCCCTAGGCAGAAAGGGCCCTGCTCAGTTTTTCTGATCAAGCTCAATAGAGATGAGTCTCTCTGTCAGCCAACCAGATTTGGTTGATAAGTCACTGATTATATTGGGTCATGAGACTGTGTGCATGTGCAACCTTTTGCTTTTTCTTTAATAAACTGCCTTTATCTTAACCCACTGACTTGTTGACTTTTTTCCATCCTATTTTCTTCCCCTATCTCACTGAGAAGTGATAAAGCAGTTTGTTGGGCACCTGGAGTCCAGCCAAGGTCAAACCACCACACTGACATTAAAGATCTGCATGACCTATTTGCACAAAAATGACAGTTTTCAAGATAAATGCTCCTTACAAAGTTCTGCCAGTCATAAATAAGTGACAGTATGAGGATCTGAATCTATTTCCTTTGAGTGATTCTCATGTTAGATTTACTCAATTTACAAGTCAAGAAATTTTGTGAGGCTTTTGGTTGGGTTATACTGAATTTCCAAGATACAAAGTTACTTTGCATATATTAACATTCCTTCTTTAGTCAGACATTTCTGATAATACTTCTGGTATGTCTGAATGATTCAAATTAATTGTATATCTATTAGAGAAGATTAAGTGTTTTGGACTAGTGTTTTATTGTTATTCCAAGGCCTTTGCTGCTTTTTGGTTTGCCCCACTAGCAAGGAGGCTGGAGGTGCATGGGAAGCTGGGGTAACTGACCAAAGGGACATTCCAGACCATATGGCAGCATGCTCAGTAAGTAAAGCAGGGGGACATTTGAAGTGCTGGTGTTTGTCTTGCCAAGTAACCATGACACGTGATGGCACCCTGCTCTCCCAGAGATGGCTGAGCACCATGGGAAAGAGTGAAATAATTACTTGCTTTGCTTTGGTTGTGTGTATGGCTTTTGCTTTATCCATTAAACTGTCTTTAATTTGACTCACAAGTTTTCTAGCTTTCACTCTCATGACTCTTTCCCTGATTCCACTGGTGGGGAAATGAGTGAGCAGTTGTGTGGTGCTTGGTGGCTGGCTGAGGTTACACCACAACATACTGCAACCCTTTAGACATAGGCTGTGGACCAAATCTGAGCCTAAGCAGACCTGGCTGCACCTAGACTCCTCTGAACAGGTTAGAAAGCCAGGGGATCTCACTGATGCTCATGACTCAACAGGAGAGACCATAACCTGATTTTACTATAATCAGTTCTAACAGATTATAGATTTGTTACTTGGATATTGCACTAGCAATAAATCTAATTTTTATCTTCCACATAATCATTTGTGCCTGGCCAAGAACCTTCTCTTGAGTTTCACCTTTTTGTGACACAGCCTTTTTCTACAGTTTTTAACTTTAGGATTATTAGGCTGAGCACATTTATAGACTACAGTACATTCATCACAGTTTCTGCCAGCACTCAAACACATTCAGTGGGATTCACAGGTCTTACCCAATCATTCCAGGTTCCTGTTGGGTTCTTCTCAATGATGGGCTGCAGGCGTTTCAGAAGAGTTTGGCAAGCATCCTGGTGAGAATTGGGAGAATATATCACAAAATAAACACAGATACATTTGGTACCATTCAAGTTATGTTCTAGTTACTATTTAATTAGTGTATGCTTTACTGTCATCTTAGTTTGAAAAGGTGCTGCAGGAAGTGTCATATTAACTACAAAGGCATGAAACTTCTAAATGGTTAAGTTACAAGGGCTGGGACCTGTATGAATCAGTAGATTTCAAACATGAACAGAGTGCAAGATATGTATAGGACTAGTTAGCTTGTTAGATGAAACAGAGACTTTGTCAAGTATAGGCCTTTTTGGGAAAGTCCAGATCATATTCTGAAAACTCAAACACCATTCCAGAGAAACTGTCAAGTCATGTTTCTTCTTGGCCATCTCCAGCAGTACTATTGGTAATCCCAAACTTGATATATATGGCATCACTAGGGCCTAAAGTCTGGCAAGCATACACCTCAAGGGATAGGGTATTTTTTTCAACTAAGTACTATTCTTTACCTTCACAGCCATGCCATTGACATCTGTCCCTGCAGATCCTACTGAGGCACATGCATTGGGAACAGTTGTTGTGCTCGTTTCACAGAAGTGGATACGTGACATGGGGATGTTCAATTCCCGACTAGCAACCTGTTCCAGGAACAACATATTCTTTGTTTTAGAAAAAATCTAAACACTCCAACAATTCCCCAGTATTTGCTAAAGTCAGTGATAGCAGGAAAGATAAAAATTTTATCAAGTTCTCTTCCAATCTCCAGCTGAGATAATTCTGTCCAATTTGGCAGTAGTAAGAAACAGAAAAGGACAATGTTCTAGCTGCACTCAAACTCTGGATTGAGACTCTGAAGTCCAGCACTCATTCCTGATTTTCTTGCTTATACCCTGTAGGACTTACAGCAAATTATGCAAGCCCAGGTCACAAACTTTGATTGACCTTATAAATACCTTTATAGATCTGTCTCAGAATTATCCATTAACCAAATAGGATACTAATGTTATCATCCTGACTACTGATATCCTACTATCAATCTGAATAATCTCTGCCTTTTTCACTATGGGTTTCATGGGATCAGCCCCCAAAAATCTTATTTCTAAGAAGCCTCTTCACATGCTATTAGAAGAAAAAAACCAGTCTGTTTTTTCCTTCCTTCTGCCTCTGCAAATTAATGAAGGTACCTCTGCTTTCTAACTCTATCAATGTAAAGTAGTACTGGTTATGCTGATAAAGAAACTGTCCTGCTGGTACACTAACTAACCAAAAAGAAAACCTTCACACTGTTTATCTGCATGATAGATAAAGCACATGGCAGTATCTATTTAGATAATTTGTTACCTGGATCATTTTTGTATGAAGACCCTGCCCCATTTCAATTCCACCATGTGTCAGAAGCACAGACCCATCAGTATAAATATGAACCAGTGCAGCAGCCTAAAAAACAAAAACAAAATCAGACTAATGAGGAAATGTGTTGTACGTAGTAATGAATTGAATTTAAAAAAATACAAAGTGTTTAAGCTTATTTCAGTTTATCTGATTAGTGCTTTTGAATAGAAGGCAAAATTTGAAAGTCTACTTGCGGCTCTTCCTCTATAATGAACTTCAAAAGAAAAGGATAGAAAGCCTTGTTTTGTGGTCTTTTTTGTCATTAGATCCTGAAATAAACCTACACCTGGCAACAGTATTTCAGTGGTTCCAAAAGAAGCTGGAGAAAACCCCTCACTAGTGGCTCTAAGTGCAATTTGCTGCAAGTTCCATTTTCTCTCTCCTTGACACGTGAGAGCCCTAGAGGTTTTTAAATGACATAGGCTGAATTTCCAAATGAGATATTATTCCTGGACTCAACTAGAAGTAGCACTGTAGACCACATAGACCTGTGATTTTAATGGTGAACAGAGACAGCCAGTTTGATATTAAATAAGTCAGTCAATTCATTAAATTTTAATTGATAGAATGTTGTCTGTTTCAGAAGCACTGGACACCTACATAAAAAAAATACAAGGACCAAAAATACTATTGTCCTTTTTTGCTTTCTTAACCTTAGCCTCTGATGGCATCAAAGGACTTAAGTCTTTAAGAGCAGCATCCCATAGTACCTCCACAGGCAGAAAAAGG
This sequence comes from Zonotrichia leucophrys gambelii, assembly GCF_028769735.1. Lineage (NCBI taxonomy): Eukaryota > Metazoa > Chordata > Aves > Passeriformes > Passerellidae > Zonotrichia > Zonotrichia leucophrys. The sequence goes on along the minus strand of NC_088177.1, from coordinate 18,790,442 downwards.
AGGCTCAGAACTATTTCTGGAGTGGAAAAATTATTCAGTGAACATTTTTCTATCAGACTTCAACAACTTTTTCTAAGTGCATTCAACTCACCTATTCCAACACTGCACCTCAACAGATGGGACCAGCCTTTCAGTAGGCAGGGTCCAAGCTGCCTGGGTCCTGAAATCCAAACAGCTTTGATCTCAGCTTCAAAAGAGCTACAGGCTACTACAGCCTCTTCAGGGAACAATCATCAGGTGGATTATAATTTTCCAAGAAAAGATAACATATTTGTTTTGTATCCTAAGATAAAGCGACTGCAATCTTCTGTGGATAAAATGCTTAGCTGATTTACTCTTCATGAAACTCACCTGAGAAAGGTAAGGTGTGCCTAGTCCAAATGGAAATTTCAGTGGTACAATGGCAATCCCTCTTTTCTTCCAGTAATTTTGTTTGTTAAATTCATTGATAGCTGTTCTCCTACTGTAGTACGCAGATTTCTCCATACATTCATTCCAACACCGTATTAAATTCTGTGGATCAAGTGTTTGTTTGAAGTGTGTCTGCTCACTCTTCTTATACATATTTATTTCCCTAATCTGAAAAAACATAAAATTACAGCTATCTCACAATCCTATTAAACACAAACAGACCATCTGGGAGGACTAACAGACAACAACAAGATCACTGTATTTTTTTTAACAATTACCAGTTTGTAAGACCATGCTATAAATTCTACAACCAAACATTGATTAAAAAAAATTAATTTCAGCACAGATTATGTTTGACTTAGAAAAGAGCTGTTCAAACAATTAAACTGATCTAAAGGTTTTTAAATTTCCAATTCCACAGACTTCATTTCAGGAGAGAAGATGCCTTCATTTAGTCACCTTTTCTGGTGATAAGCCAGTTTTATCTGCAACATCTGTTATCCAAGTTTCTGTCACCAGTCCTGACTGAGGAAAGCCAAAGCCTCGGAACGCTACATTTGACGGCAAGTTTGTTTTGCATGCATAAGCGCAGCATCTCAAGTTGGGAATCTTGTATGCATTGTCCATTTTTAATAAGGATACTTCTGCTACCTGAGATAGGGGACAAACAGATGTAGTTTAATGTCAGAACAGTGCTTCTTTCAAACTTACATTTAAATCTTCCTCATCTCTCATATAAAAGAGCTTACCTTGAGACAATTAGCTTTAAAATTAAGTTTCTGGCAATCATTGGTATTAAGAGAACTCATGCATGCATACAGACTTCATTAATACATTTTTCATGCAATATATTAATTTTTGGGGTTTTTTTTGATACAGAACACAGCTGATGTTACTTGTACTTGAATGTTATCAACAGTTAAGGATGTAGCAGATAGGTCATTTTATGATTGATTCTGCTCCTTCTTCAATACCAAAAGTCACACAAACTAAAAATAGACAGCTTAGATTTAAAGCTACTTTTGCTTTAAAAGGAACTGATGAAAGCATTCTGAACTATTCTGAACTATCACATTCTGTGGAAATCCACACTTAAGGTTTAGTTCCACCAGAAACCATAGGTACTGCAGTCTACAGTGTCTTCTGGTCCTTACGTTTTTCATGTAGAGGTTTTACATGACAAACTCAAAACCACATGAGGAGGAAAATGCTATACTAGAGACCTCAAACTAGGCTCTAGGAGTCAGTATTAAAAAAAAAAAAAGAAAGGTTTGATGCCTGATGAAGAAGTCACTGTCTTCTCTTCAGTGTTAGGTAGATTTCTCAGAATAACAAATTCAAGCCTTGGTTATTCCTGCTAGGTCCAGTAGCTTCACTGTATCATTGTAGGACTTCACCTTAAGACAGTTCTGACATGATCTGCATTAATGTACATACTTCTAATAATGGATATTCTTCTAACCTAAGCTATTTTTCAGAACCAGGTTAGGCAGCAATACCACAGGCAGTTTCATGGACACATTTCAGGATGCAGAAAATCCTCACAGGTGGGCAATGACAAGAAGATGAGGGGTAGTACATGAAACATTTCAGTTACAGCTAAATTAGCCTGAACAGACACAAATACCTAGTGATAATATCAAAGCAAGAAACATTTTATGGTTTGCAGACCTGTAAGTGAGGAACTGAGATATACAGCACAATAAATGCTGACCCAGTATAGAAATGTATAGGGATAGCAACAGGATAACTATCACTATGAATTTTCTGAAGGCCAAGAAAGATTTTCCCAGCTCTGAAGATATAAAGCTTTAGGCAGGAACAAATGAAAGCAACTACACATTTTAAAAGGAATACAATGTTAGTTGAGATGTTCATAACAGAAAAGTAAGCCTGAGAAAACATGCATGAAGTGAATGTGTAGGGCAATATAAGAAAGCAGTGAGATGCTCCACTAAATTTAATAAGGAAGGCTTAACCTGCTCAGTGTAAAATCTTCCAAAAACACACAATCCCTATATTAAAATTCTATATGATTAATAATACATGGGCAAAGGAATTTGGCTTCATAATTTTCCAGCTAATGACTCCTCCATGTTGTAAGGTTCGTCACTATAAAATCCTTACCAGGACAGATTCATCGGGGGTACATCCTCCATTAATGTAATATATAGCATCCACAGCTGTGATCCTACCATCATTCATGAAGCCAACCTAGAAGGATCAACAGTTATTTAGAATTCAGCATTCATTTGTTTCCAAAGTGCTTGTGTATTTTGAAAATTAACATAACCCACACATTTAGGGTCATACCACACTATTAATCTCTGGGCAGCATTCTGAAACTACAGAAGGACAAGAGAGAAAGAAAGTACATTTCTAAGATATAGGCGTTCCCTCCTGGCATCTGTGATCTGTATAGGTACAGCACAGAATATACAACATAAGCCCGTTAGGAAAGGAAGGATCTCTCTATTGCCTGAGATGGCTGACAAGAGTGTCACCAAGGAGTGTTTACTGTAGATAAAATCAAATCTCACTTTAATGGTAAGAATAGTGTCTGGCAGAAGGAATATGACATTTATGTTTATTAATGAAGAAATGTTATCTTTATCTCACATCCCTCTTTTCACCTGTTACTACCAACAGTTCCTGAATTCTCCACACGAGCTACAGCTCATTTTCCATTTTAGGGAAGCATCTTATAAAACCTCTCTTACTTTACCTATATAGAATGTCATGCAACTTGCTTAGTATTAGCAGCTAGATTTGCAGCAGCCTTAGGCTGTAAGCTGTGAACTTTCCCCTATGTATATTGAACTGTTAACCCAGTCAAATAAAAGGCGGCCTCAGAGTCAGTTCAAGCTGAAAGATGAGGAAGCTACAATCTCTAGCAAAGGCTACACACTTAGATATAAGAAAAGAAATGGCCCAGCTACAGACAGTGAAAGAAATCCACAAAGAATGCGAAGATCCAGACCCTTAATATTCCTACTGGTCTGTACGGTCAGTGAGGGATGGGGAGCTTAGACTGTAAGGGTATAATTGCCCAGGTATAATCCCATTGTTCAGAGTCACTCTTTAAAGGCATCCAGCTTGAGCTGGAGAGTGTTAACCAAAGGTATTTTTAAAGAGAAATCATTCAGCATATTGATTCAGCAGAAACCTGAATTTAAACCCCGTTATGGTGGCTGGCACACATAATTTATATGACAAGTAGAGAGGGAAAAGAAGGCAGAAATTATCCTAATGAATAATTATAACTGATGACAGTGCAAGGACAGGGAAGAGATTCATTTCCTCCACAGGGTGAGTTTTCTGCATGACACTGTTTCTGTGAAAAATTAGCTGCTTCTTTGTGTGAATCTAACCATATGGAGAGTTTAAAATAAAGTTCTGCAGAACAAGTCTGCTATAGGTTATCTTCCTGTTCCTAGAAAGAAGACAGAGCTCTAAAAGGATTAAGAACACGAAGGAACTAGAAAAAATAATAATACAAAACCCTGAAGAGAAGAGGTAGAAGCAGACAAAGGGGTTGTACAGCAACTATCTCTTGGGTTCCTGGCTTGTAGTTTTGTTTTAAAATTGAATTGGTTATACCAATTTTCATTAACAGAACACATTACCCAGTAACACTGAAATATTATTTGCAGAATGCAGGTGGGTATTTTTTCACTGAATTCTTGTGGCACTCACTTTATATTTAGCCATAAAAGGATGTCGGCCACCCAGGATTACCATATCATCCTCTCTGCTCAGAATAAGACGGACTGCTCTGCTGGTTCTAAATCCAAAAAAGAAAAGTCAAATTGCAATTAAAATAAAGGATGTTATTAATAAGATGGCTATGGCTACTCATCATGTATCCAGATCCAGCCATACATATAAACATGATTTAGATTAAACTCAACTTTAATAAGCCTGAACATATGCCTAACATGATATCCAGATTTCATATTTCTCACATTTACAATCATGTCAGAATTTTTATCTCTTGAAAGCCAACAAGATAACTCAGTGCAAACTACTCCTGAAGAATCTATTTCAGTGTTAAGTGTTTGTCACTTCTTAGCTATTTAGAATCACACTGAAATAGAGTGTCTTGGAATGAAACCAAAGTATCAATAACAATAAAAACAGGAAAAATAGTCTAGAAATGCATATATCATTTAAAATAATTACTTTAGAAAAATGTACATAAAGTTTAAAATAAGGTCCTAAGAATAAAAAAGATACTTTAAACCATAAAAGAAATATTATTTTTAGCATGACCTGTTAATAAAAAACACAGATAATGTGGCCAAAAATAATCAAGAGCAAATTTTATACCAGTGACAGTAGAAGTAATATAAACCTATTGAGCTAACACCTCAGATGACAAGATCATTTTGGCTGACAGGATGTAGCCCAATGTGAATTCTGCAGCAAATCAGTTATGCTTATAAAGGAGCTTTGTATGCCCTGACAGCTAACCCTGCCAAATTTGGAAGATGGGGGGATGGAGCTTTACAGGTTAATGTTCTTAAACTAATTCAAGCAGTATAAGAAAAAGCAAAGTACCTCAGAGATTTAAGCTAATTTTGACTGAAAGATGTTGAGAACTGAGCTAAAACTACTTTTTCTTAAAAGCAGTTCCACTCATGACTCTTCCTTCTGCATTCTGCTGTTTCAACAAAGCTCACAATTGGAGGGTTAGTGTCATATTTTACTGTATGCAGGAAGTCCCAGTAGGTAGGGACTGGTCCTTTTGAGTATTTCTAGCTCATACTAGTATCATCTTCTTGCAGCCCATTAATTTAGTTGAGGCTAGAGCTGCTTAACGTAAGTAATCCAAGAAAACAAAACAAAGAAACGTACTGAACAGTCTTGCAAAGTGTGAAGTCAGGATTGTATGACATTTTGACTAGCAGCTTTGGAAAAGAGAAATCATTTTAGCCAAAATGGAAACTTTGTTTGCTTAACTTGTTTCATATCTCAAAACACACATACTGCACTTACTTGTTTGCTGCCACTGCAGCAACTGATGCCAGTAAGCCAGTTCTCACGATTTTCCCACCAAAAGCTCCACCAACTCGTTTAACATGGCACATGATCCTGTTGGCTGGAACACCTAAACTCGCAGCTACCATCTCCTGTAAAACAAGTTTTAATATTTTATGCCAACCCAAACAAAGTCCAAAAGCTAGATTCTGAAATAGAAACCTTTTCTAGAAAAGGGTTCCACGGATATTTCTATTCTTCTATCAGATGAATTTAACTTTTCCTTTACCCTAGGTTAAAAAGCAAAGAAAGAATAACAACAAACTCTCAACAGTGCTCACATTTCAAATCTTTACCATGCAGACTGAAAAAACCACTGGCCAATGTGAAGAATAATAACCTTGAATTACATTATCTAAATAGTAGGAAGCTTTGGGTATAATAAAAATGGATTAGTAAACAGTTTATATTATTTTTATTACTAAGGTAGTACCTTATTCTTATTTAAAATAAAACTATTTGTTTCTTAATTATCTAAGGTATTGCTAGTGTCAGGAATGTTTTTGGTTGAAATAATTTTCTCAGACACAGAGTTCTTCATACTACTTGGCTGTTGGCATTATAATAGTAACGGAAATTATAAAAGGAGCAGAACTGGGCTTTGAACACAACATGCCAGTGTTGAGTCTGAAATACCAGCAGTTTCATGCACTATGGCCATTGCTCTGCAGACCACAAGCTATGGCAGCTTTGTTTTGTCATTTACCATCATGACAGTGTCTAGAGGGCTAGAACACCTCTGCTATGAAGACTGAGAGACTTGGAGTTGTTCAGCCAGGAGAAGACAGCTCCAGGGAGACTTTACTGTGGGCCTTTCAAATTATAAAGGGGATTTCACAAGAAACAGAGGAGGACTTTTTAGCAAAGCTTGTACTGACAAGACGAAGGGCTATGCTTTTAAACTAAAAGAGGGCTGGTTTAGACTGAACAAGAGAAATAAATCTTTTACAATGAGGGTGGTAAGGCATGGGAACAGGTTGCTCAGAGAACCTGTGGACACCCCATCACTGGGAGTGTTCAAGGGTGTGTTGGATGAGACTTTGAGAAATTTGATGCAGAGAAAGACAGCCCTGTCCATGGCAGGAGTCTTAAATTAAACAGTCTTTAAAGGTTCCTTGAAACCCAAACCAATCTGTGATTAGGAGACTGCTGCATGGAGTAGCAGTCTCACCTACAGCTGTTAGACTTGATCAGATCCTCAGTACGTTCTGACTCTGTAGAGAACTAATTGCTCCTCACTCCAGTGGAAAACTGAGATGGAGGAGCCTCAGCACTCCACAGGGAGTTATGCATGCCTACTATAGTGGAAGTATGAAGTACTTTGTTCAAAAGGAAAGGAGAGACTTATCCTGGCAGTGGAGTGCTCAGTGTTTATCAGAATACAGCAGCACTACAAAGCAGCTGTTATTGGACCTCTAGATGGCAACTTCATGTTTCTATGGCTTCTGTTCCTACAGATTTGTAACAAAACTTTAAAAGCTCTATTGTCACAAGTCCACACACTTTCTCTGAGAATGCTCTGCATTACCTGAATAACTGCTGGATGCTGTGCTGACACATACAAATCCATTTCTTTATCCTCTCCTTTTGGAACAACAAGCATACTCTGAGTCTCCATGTAAAAGTGTTTCTGTCCCCCAATGCAAATCTCCCCTGATTCAACGAGAAAAATACAAGTATTACTGAGGGAAAAGGACAGAAGAAATCAACCAGAGAAGAACTAACAGCCCACCATGATGTAAATGATGGTAATCAGTTTCAAATCCTCTGATACTTCTTGTGTGAAAGAGCAACATCTAAAATAAAAACACAAATTAAAATCCTTGTAATATTAAATTGGCCTTGTTCCAGCAGCATCACCAGAACTGGATTAAAGCAGAACACTATTGCCCACAAGTGGTGACAACAATCAGTAAAGCCTAGATAAGTTAAACAAAGCATGCACATACTGCACCAGGTCAAGAAGAGGGCCACCAAGATCATCAGGGGGCTGAATCACAGGATGTACGAGAAGAGGTTGAGAGAACTGGATTTATTAATTCATAAGAAGAAAAGGTTTAAGAAGAGATCTGTCTACAACTACCTAATGGAAGGGTATAGACAAGAGCAAGCCAGACTGTTCTCAGAGATGCCCAATGGAAAGTGAAGAGGCAATGAACACAAGAAATTCCAGCTAGAGATGAGAAAAATCAAAATCAGCATGAAAGCAGTGAAACACTGGAACAGGTTTCTATGCAACATGCTATAGATGTTGCATAATCTCCATATTTGGAGATATTAAAGACATGACTGGACATAGCCTGTGACAACCTGCTCTAACCAGACCTACTTAAGGTAGGAGGTTGGACTAAGACTCCCTCCCAACCTAATTATTCTGTAACTTTTTCCAAGAACAGGGGATGCAAAAAACTTGAATGTAGCAGCAGAACAACAATACACAAGATTTAGCCATTTTCTCAGGCCTAATGACTATATGGAAAAAAGGTAGAGCTGAGACTTGAAGAGCAGACAGCCAAACCCAAATACTGACAGCCAAAATTTTCTCATCAAATGTATTCTACAGTTTACCTTCAATTATATTATCAACAGTTTCAAATGCTTCATCAACATTTCCTTGTTCTAATTTTCTTTTTGGCTCAAAGAATGAGTTGTGTTTTATAGCTTCCTGTAATGGAGAAAAAGAGAAATGGGGTGTTTAAGTATTTCTAAGATTCCCAGCAGCCCTTTAGTCTCAGGACCAACACCACTGCGTTCAGAGACTGGAACCACCAGCTACCTAAATCAATGAACAGCTGTATTCCATCACTTTACTGCCATTGTTGAGTTTGTTATTCAATACCGGCCATCCTTTGCTGTTGCATCCTGTGTAACTGATGACAGCAGTTTCTGAAGGAAATGCATTCAGTTTATTTCACCTGCTTTTCCCAGTCATACACCCAGGAAGTGACCAAGACAACACAGAGTAAGTATGCAACAGCATCATCCAAAGTGTGATGCCAGTAAGAGGGGAAGAAATCACAAGGACTAAGTAAAGGTGGAATCTATTTATAAATTAGCATTTGCTTTATTTCTAATGAGATTTCATTGGATTTTCAATTCTAATGAAATGTTACAAAATTTGTCAGCTTTTATCTATTTTTTTATCAGAAAGATTGTTCCATTAGACCACACACACATTAAAACAAGCTGTAAAGTTGTTTAATGCTGAACTAATGCCTATTCCCTGTAAGTTCTTTGTCCCTTACTTCTATTCTCTTTAATCCAGGGTAAGTCCATATGTGACTCTCACATTACACTTCTAAAATATTCATCCCTAACACCTTTCTTTCATTTTCCCCCAACAACTCCTACGTCTCCAGCCTAGCTTTCAAGCTAGACAACAGATAAAAATGCTAGAGATAATCAGGAGCTAACTGTTAGCCACTATACACATGCTGACTTACCGACTGGTAGCTACCAGAAAATTAGAAACCAGCATGCTCATTGCCTTTTCCTCACTGGGAACATTAGGACAGTCCTTTTTTTTTGCATGCTAATTTTTTTTTTTGCATTCTAATGTTTATTACTGTAAAACTTGTCAAACCTTCATACTTTCAAAACTGTTGCCTATCATAAGTGGTCAAAATTAGACAAAAGGTTAAACATTTATTTATAGGGAGATACTCATACTGCTTAAGTGGATGTTCAAATTCATCTTGTTTCCTTAAAAATCATATTTTAAAAGCAACTAAAGAGTACAAACTGCTTCCATTCATTAAATAGGTAAAACAATAAAAAAGCAGAAGAAATTATTAGTACCTCAATTGTTAAAATTACTGGTTCCAGCATTTCATACTCTATCTTCACTTTTGCAGCTGCTTGTTTGGCATGAACATCTGAATCTGCGACCACGGCACAGACAATCTGACCCACGCAAATCACCTGCAGAATACACATCAGTACTGGAACAGTGGATTCAAACAATTGCCACATGTGTTACTGATATTCTTATTTTACATTACCATCACTTATGTTTCCTGTTTAAAAGTTTTCTTTGAGTTAAGAACTTTTGTATTTTTACATCATCCATGAAGCTAACAAATTATAAAAATACCACTATAACTACAGAAGCAAGGAAAATACACTGTTCAGAAATGGATATTAGGACAATAAAAGGCTGGGGAAAAAAGCTAAAAATTAAGAAAATCAGTTGCAAAAAGATTGTATTTATACCTCATTTTTTGCAAATATAATCTCTGGATCATCAGAAAAATGAAACTCATTTGCAGCTGGCACATCATGAGCTGTTATGACATCAAACACACCTGCTCCTTTTAGGGCCTCTGAGGTATCTATAGATCTGATTGGGATATGGGAAGAGAGAAGAGTAATTCATTAATTATGCAAACTGATCACAGAAGAAGGGAACACAATACAGAGGTATATTTCTTGTTCTACCAAGATTTGCTCATAGGCTCACACACATATTTTCTTCCTGTCTCTGGCATGTGGAGAAGTACAGATAAAAGACAAATTAAGATTCTACTAATCCGCTTCATTTATAAAAGATCATTTAGATACAACAGGGAAATCATTGGTCCATTAGGTTGCCTGAATTGCATTGGTTTAATAAAAACTCACTGCACAATTACAATGTTACAACAGCAACTTTCTAAGACCTGACAGCCTACACACATATTGCAAGATACAATTACTCATCTGCAGATGGAAGATTCATGTAGAGAGATATAAAAGTTACAAAACCAGTATAAATGGGGAAGGAATGGAAATGTCTAGGTGTAGAAGGATCAGAAGGAACAGCAGAAGGTCTACAAGAACAGCATGTTTTGATAGCATCTACTTCAGCAGGTCATCAGATCCCTGCACATGTACAGGCATCTTCTCTGGACACCCACATCAGAGACAAAGGAGACTGACTACATCCTATTGACTTGCAGAGATGGGGGTGATGTCACCTCTGTGATGAGACCAAAAAGAGGGCTGCCAAATCCAGCAATGACCTAAGAATAAGCCAGGAAACATGACAAGGACTCAATAGCCAGAAGCCCCAGTCCTATCTGTCATGACAGATCACTTGGTCATGTCTTGGTGCCTGAATGTTGAACAAACTGCTAGGATAGGTGTATCTTGGCAGCATAAAAGCATACACTGAAACAGTTTTCTTACAAAATAAAATCCTCTTCTCCACCCTTTTTTCCTAAAAACCTCATATGAGCTTTGCCACCTTGTTGCTGCAATGTTGCCACACTATTTCCTACATTTTGAACAATTTTCTTCTTTCATCATAGAATTAAGGTTTAAAAGCGGTATTGGTAAAACTGAATCTTCAAGTCCATTTGCACTGCATAGCTGAGGTAGCCAGGCTAGCTCTGGGCTGGTTTATGGACCACAAACAGTTCACCCTTACTGGTAGAGTAAAATGGGGTGAGACACTTAAATCCTAACAAACCTTTCTACTAGTGCAACAATAATGCTTCCAGCATGGATTTGCGTGCAGGTATCAGGTATGCTGTTCTGTACACAAATAACTCATCAGTTTCTAAAAATCTCAGACAGCAATTCATGATAACAATTTCTTCAGGTCCACTTTGAACACTTACACAATCTTTGCATGGGCTCTGGAACTAGTGACAGGAGCCAGGAAAAGCTCCCCATCCACAGAAGGAAGGTCATCAATGTAGACTGCTTCACCAGTGGCATGCTTTATCCCAGACTGGTGCATAATGGGCCGTCCTACAGGGTCCTGGGGACACTGGCTTGGATCGACATCCTGAACAGTCAGAAACACACACCCAGCACCCCCAGGTAAAAAAAGAACAGTCCTGTTACTCTTACAGTGTTCAGAAAATCAGATGAATGAACAACTGCTCATACAATCATCTTCTGGTTCAATATTGAAAGAGATGTGGCTGCAGGAGGTGACTGCAACTCCTGGGGATTTCATTCTCCTCTTTTCTTCTCTTATGGAACCTTCAGAGAGTCCCACACAGGGTTGTTTATTTGGATTTTTTTCCTTAATTATTTACATCAAAGTGACAAACCCAGCACTTTTTCAAAAGACATTTTCCTCCCTTACTGAATAGTGTAATGAAGCTTTGATAATTTTCTGAATTATTCTCACAAGATTCTGCTCTGAACGTTACCAGTGTCAGGTGGTTTACTATGAGCTATATGCAATGGTTTTTAAGATTTGGCTTCCTCACTGAAAGAGTGCAACTGATCACATAAATCAGTGAGAAAATACGGCCTAAATATTTTCTCCTGAATTATTTCCTTGCACCTGTGTATGAATTTAGTGTCTTATTAATCTTACTTTGCTATTTTTAAAATTAATACAGCATTTCCAGTTAAATCTGCCACGTGAACTAATGTTGCAAACTTCCAGAACACCTTTCCAATTTTTGTGTCAGCATTCATGCTAACTTTTTCCTTTTCTACATTTAGAATTAGTTAATTACTTATGACTTAAAATGTTTTTACTTCTAAAGCTTCTAGCACACACGTGTTCAGGCTACACACTTCTGCTTCCTGCACTTTCTGGCACACGGTCTGCTATTGGCACAAAGTCAAGAACAACCAATCTTCGCTTGACTGCCTGAAGTTCCTCAAATGGATGTCTCAGCCAAACCACTTCAACATTTCCACCACAGAATGACAACAAATTTGGATTTCAGGATAAGCATTCTTTTTATTCATCTTAATAATGTCCAAATGAAGGAGCGCAGACAAAAAATATGGCCTTACAAAATCTAAATAGAAATTTAAAGTGGAAAAACTCAGATTTTCTGGGTTTCTAAATTTCTATTGCTCAGTGCCAAATGATCTGAGTAACAAATTGTTTCAATTTCTGATGTTCAGTCACTTTATTAGAGATGGGAAATAAACTGGGGAAAAGTCACAGAAATAGTCCCCTTGATCCTGGCTTCTCTAACTGCTTCTTGCCCTTGTATTTTTAAAAATAATAACTCTGAAGGAAATTTAATGTAACAATTTGAAAAAATATGAAGAATTTAAAGCAAGTGCTTATCTAGGGAATATCTAAAAATTAAAAGAAAAACAAGTATTAACCTATATTTCATTTGAATTTTTCTTTAGGTTTCCAAAAGCTGGTATTTTAACTTGTGTACTGAGGGTGTCAAAATATTAAAAATCCTTGCAGGTGTTTCCACCATGAACTATTTATACAGTGAGCTCAGAAAATACCAAATGTGTTCTTTGCTGCTCTCTACTGTTGATTTAGGACAACATGCTTGTGCTAATTGAGCACACAATCATCACACACCATCTTGATTCCTAAACCTACAGTAAGACCTAAGAGCCCCTGAGGATCTTGAGACAACAATACTATAGCTATGCTACAGTGTATACATATACTATACCTGGGCTTTCCAATCTTTTTTGTTTTTAAAATTTCTCTCTAACTGGTTTGCACACTGCAATAAACCAATTTTAAGCAGTCTGACAATGGAGTCTGCTTAGCATATTTATCTTCAAAGCACTGTCCAGAAGAAGTGAGTATACCCCAGAATCTATTTTTACAAACAAGGCTTCTCCAAATGAGATACAGTTAAAATCAACCACTAAAAGCATATTGCTTCCAGTCCTTTGGAAAATCTGAACCTGACCTTCACACCATAGCTCATGTTTAAACTGTGACTTTTTACCTAGTCTTATAAAGCACAAAACAATGTCAGAATGAAATCACTTGCCTGATATATTTGGATACTCTGGGGCATTCTGGTTTTGAAATCTTGTAGGACACTCCCATATTCCACAGGTATGCCTGGATAATGGCAAGGATCCTGAAAAGGAAGTGAATTACTACTAAAACTCACACTTTGAACATTACGACTAGAAAAGCCAACAATCAAAATCAAGCACAAAATCTTTATACAGGAAATGCTTTCCAGGCTCAAACTAGAAAGGCCTAAAACAACAATCTGAAAACAATGTAGAGGTTTTAGGTGTCACTAAATAATATTTAAAAATATATTAGATTCAACAAATATACTTTTAAAGTAAGTAACAAATAGGGACAGACAGAAGAGCTTTGTTTTGAGGTCTGATCAAAAGTGGCTCAGAATCACTCCTGCTACTCAACAATTACCTATAATGTTGATTTAGAGGAAAGAGCTCAAGGTAACAGAAGAAAAGTGTTAAAGGGATATTTTTCTCTACAAGAACATATTTAAGACAAAAATAAAAAAAGTAAATTACCCTAGAACGTCTTGGCAAGTGAAACTTTAGTGTCCTCATCTCCCAGTCAACAGCTCATACAAGAAGGAGGGTTGGTTTAGTATCTACAGCTTTTTTCCAAAGCCTTTATTTCTATTTCATCTATTTCTGTTTTGAACTACAGAGTAAGATCTTTTGTATATTGCCTTTGGGTCTGGGAGCTTGCTCCTGGTATGTTGTTGTATTAATATTGCTCAAATGTCTTTTAAAGCCTGATGTCCAAGGTAAAGATATCTGAGCATCTAAAAGTTAAATGGGCATCTCTCCATCAGCCTCTTTGGGAGTTGAACACTTAGGTTATCGAGTAGCTCCAAACACCAAAGACAATGATTTAGCACACTGCACAAACTGCAAGCACTAACATATAGCAAGAACACCCCTTTTATTTGCTTGCACAAGAGCAGACATGGGGAACACCTGGTTTGCTCAGCCTGGAGGAGAGTCAAGGGAGACCTCACTGAGGTCTTCAACATCCTCACAAGGGAAAGTGGGGAGACAGGTATCAGCCTCTTCACCCTGCTGCCCACTGAGAGCACTGGAGGAAACGGCATGAAGTCGGGAGGGGAGAGCTTTAGGTTGCACATCAGGAAGAGATTTTTCACCCGGAGAGTGTTTGAGCACTGGAACAGGCTCCCCAGAGCAGTGGTCACAGCTCCTAGCCTGACTTCAAAAAGCATTTAGACAATGCTATCAGGCACATGGTGATGTGTGTGTCCTGTGGTGTCCTGTGCAGGGCCAGGAGTGGGACTCCATGGTCCTGATGGTCTCCTGTAACTCAGTACATTCCATGATTTTATGAGCTAATTTACCATTGTCTTCAATGACTGCGATACTTCCAGGAAAAATCTGTAGAAGAAACTGACCATCAAAGTTTTCTTATAGTCTACATTTTCATCACCAGCTGAGCCTGGAAGAGCAATTTCTTTAAGGACAAGTCTGCATGCTTCATCCAACATTTGTTCATTCCAGTGTCTGTCAGGAAGAATAATAGATACAATCAGACCAGGACTAATAAAAAAATAAATACCAATTGCAGTAATTTATGTGTACCATTGACCACAGACATAATCCTGCTCACAATTAAGCCAAAATATTGATTCTAATAACATCTGCAATATTTAAAATGGTGTAGATCAATGTTGCTCACAGAGCTGAACTCCCATAAGCAAACTGAATTAAGTGCTATGCCAGCATTTTTAAATAAACAAATACATAAATAAACCCTATTACAGCTTTAAAGCTGCTTTAGCAGTCTTACTGATTCTCACCATATTGCAGATACTATCCCATATTTGAAAAAAAGTAGATATAGATGCAAAATGTAGATACTTTCAAGGGATCTAATTAGCTGCTATATTTTCTGAAAGCACTCTCTTCTTAAGTAACTCAACACCGTTAATTCTGTATAGTTACACAGCTACAGATACCAAAATATTAAGTCTGTTAGACTAAATTTAACAATGTTAAGCATCAAAAAATAGTGAATACTTCAACTAAAGAAACAGTTGCATATTAAACAGCAACAAAAGGCTACAGGGGCTTCATTTAGTGTTATTTTTATGCTGCTTGAATTTGCAATTTTTTTCCTCCAAATATTTGAAAAGTGCAGCAAAGTGAAAGGGAAAGTCAGGGACTAATTCCAGAGATTATTGGGACCTTGCAGATGAAGATATATTGAAAAGGTGAAGATTTGACTTGTGCTTCTAACTTTATTTGGCACATCTAATGTTCTCAAACTTGGTATTTTTAGAGACAAACTGAAGGACTCAAGAACACTGATGAGAGGATTATCAAATGTATGGGGTACAGAGTAATTTACCCATCCTTGGGTTTAGGTGCACAACTGACTGATGTATACCTCACCCACTTATCTCACAGGCCATCTCTCATCTCTCTGCATAATTCACACTGGAGTTGCACTTCATGTGCAAACTCCAAAATGTAACAATCCTGAAAAGTCATCATTAAGGCTTGATCATTCACTTGAACATACAAGGCATCAGTCAGGCAAATGAAATCTTTCTGTACTTTCATGTCACAAGGAACATGAACCTGAGCTCTCAAAGTCCCTTTGCTCAGAGACACACAAGACAAAAAAATTTTACCTTTACCTTCCAGTAAGTGTCCAACAGGTTTGTTTTGCACAGACTGTTGTTGAGACAGCACCTCCATAGAAAATGCTTAGATCCTTTATAACGTCTGTACCTTCTTCAAAAAGGACCCTCATCCCAGCATTGGTTATCGGAAGAGCATTTTCCCGTCTTGGCGCTTGTCGAAATGCAGAGATGTACTCCCCCTGAGCAAGAGTACAGAAATGCAGACATGTAAGTAGATTTTGTTATTGTGCTATGAGAAGCAAGAGAATAGAAAATGAAGAGCACAAATTCAACTTCCTGAGTATTTAAGACCATGCACTTTCTTCTCTTGACCTTTCAGTTGATTTAGCATCTTTGATTTTCTAGCAGCTCATACAGAATCCTCCATCACCTACACTGTTCAGATGACCTAGATTTTTCATGGTAGATAACAGAAAGACAGGGATTTTGTGGAGCTGTATTTATAACAAGACCATAAGTTTAGAGGCTTCAAGGTATTGCCAAACTTCAGTATTCATATAAGATAACCCATAATTCTCTTCTAAGATCCCATATCCACTCTTGCAAACCCAGTATCAGTTAAAGACTATTATTCAGTTTAGCAACATCTGTGGAACCACCTTATGCACATATCCAATCTTATCCCATTTTAAAGAAAAATCCTCAGGAGATGACAATGCTTTGCCAATTTGATGCCAGTCATATCACAGGTGAGCAGCCTGCTTTGGTGAGCACAATGGCAACTTGTCCAAGACCCCTTTCCACAGGGGATCTAGACAATTGCTATTTCCCTCATCGTTCTAGGGCAAACTTTATTCCGAATATTACTCTTTATGTAGCATTGCCAGCTACCTGCTGAGTTGTGTTTTTTGGCTGAAACTGGGAGATAGTATGGCACTGAAATGAATAAATGTATGGAATTCAGAAAGCGAGCAGTAACAGTGCTAGTTCAAACAGATTATGGCCCTTCTTGCTCTTTATTTCATAGTCTTTAATTCTGCATAAAGCAAATCTAAATAAACGAATAACTTACCTTCCTAGAATAGGGAATATGGATAGAGACTAAGATCTCTTCTGGTGTAATGGTATTGTTACCAACTCCATCTGCAAAAATATCACTCACAGCAATCTGTCGCCTTTGTCCTAAAAAAAAAACCAAAAAGCTCAAATCCAGAAAATTCCCTACAATTGTGCAATTAACACAATATCAACAGTATTTTAACTGGCAAGAAATACCTGCTGCCTTCCTGAATAAATAACCACTACAGAGCTTACATAAAAACCTATCAGTGATATTTCCATAAATTCAAATGGTTGCTCCATCTTCCATGACATTGTAATACCAGATTCCTAAAAAAAGTATTCAGAGGTCAATCTCCATTCTATAATCCTCCCTTCCAATACTGCCATGATGATTCCACCCTCAACCCTATCAACTTATTCCAGATCTCTGCAGCTGCTGTCATAACTACCTTTCAGTCTAAAACATACAAAATGAGGAAGCAAACCGAGTGGTAAAGAACTGCTGCAAAAGTAGAATGTTATTAGGAGGGTGGGGCTTTTGTTGTTTAGGTTTTGAGTTCATTTCTTCTTTTCTTTGTTTGCTTTTCCCCTGAGATTCTGAGCATTTCCAGGAGTCCAGAAAGAAATAAATGCTATTGCTCTTTCCTTTCTCTTTTTGATATTTTATTCTGATAGTGAACATATTTGTTATTCTGTGATGGGTATTATGAAAGTTAAAATTCTCAGAAGGGAAGATGAAAAACTTCTGCAAGGAACATAAATCTCTAAGAGCCCTTTGAACATTTATATGCTACAGAGACAGGCTATCTCCTCCTACCTTTTGAAGCCAGATTGAGCATGCAGTTGCTGGCTGCCAGAACAGGATTCAAGTCTGAAGTTGATTTTCTACTTATTATGTTTCCACCAAACGACTTCAAAAAATAAAGAAGTTTATGTTACTTTTCTCTGTAATCATCATATTAAGTGACAATATGAGATGCAAATTATATGTACATTTATACGTATTGAAAGCTACAAGAAGAGGTATTGATAGAAAATTCATGGCAAAATCAAAATTAAAAATGCAAGTTCTACATGTGGTCAGGACCAATTACACATTTGTTACAACTTTTTCAAATAGTAATTGCAAGTAATTCCCAACATACAGCAACATTTCTTATCTGTTCTCCGCCCAGAGTTCTCAATTGCTGCAAGACAGCACAGAAAACCCTTGTCTTCTCTTCAGGGAACTTGGCAATTGCATTTGTCAAGATGTCTTTCACTAGAGAGAGGCTGCAGGCAGCTCCCAGAGTTAATCCTGTAACCAAAAGATTATGAAAGTGTAACGTGTGCATTGCTTTATTGCCTGGGTTTTAAAGTGTCTTCAGACCGTAGAGTTATGACAGCTCATGGGAGCTAAGGCAGATAAAAGGAGAGGAGCCTTTGCATTTTAAAGGAACTGGAACCTTTATTTCAGGAGACTGAGGGTAAAATTCCTAGAAATTATGAAATAGAACTAATACCTCACCTCCTCTGCTGAAAGGGAAATCCCTTCTGTCTTCCAGCTGCACATCCCAACTGCTTCCCTTACACCTTGCTCTGACTGAGTAAACATTTAGGAGACATCACACAAAGGTGAGTCAGCTTCAAAATGCTTTCAATAGACTTCCTATTCCAAAGCATGACTTCCATCCTAATTTCATCTTGCTTTGCATATGTACATGCTAGTTATTCTTCTAAGGTCAGGGTAGGTAGCATTGGCAGCAAAAACCCAAATAGTCCTAACAATGAAGACAGTATCATTTTTCCCACTAGAAAGAGAACTCATATGCATTTACTTCAGAAGCTTTTTTTTGTAAGATTATACTTCTGATTTTTTTGTAAATGGTACACAGTTCCCTTCTATTAAAAATAATTATTTACATAATAAATGAATGTTTTCAATGAATACAGGGATTCAATTAAATGTATAAATGAAAACAGAAATAAATTTAATGCATTTTAATTAAGCAAAGCAATATTACATTTTGTGTATTTAAAAGAAAAATTTAATCAAAACATATTTTGCATTTAAATCTGATTAAAGAGAGGAAATACTATTTTTGGCTGGCAAACTAAACTGCATATCTCTTGCTTTAGGACTAGTAAGTCTCACCTTCAAATACCTAGGTTTTATTTACACACTTTAAAGAAGGAGTAAGAATTCTCCCAGCTTCTTTTCAATTCCTAGCTACTTTTCAGTGAAGAATAAACTAATCTTTGAATAGAACTGGATGGCTGACTAGAAATAAAATAGATATTCTAAATGCAATGACAGAACTGTTAAACACAGCTTATCACTTGAGAAAAAAGTGGCTTTCAGGCATATAGCAAGTAATTAATCAGATATGACTTTCCTGAAAAATTTGGCTATAAGCTAGTACAAGGTAATTTTTAATCAATTACTTCAGACTATTATACTAAGTTGAGACCTGTTCTGGTTGTAGTTCTAATCCACCAGAAATTATTTAAAACCCAAAACCTAGTCTAACTAAAAAAACCTCCATGCTTAGTATAAACATTTAAGTTGAGGTACAACATTTTTAATCTATTATAATTAATGCTGTTATGATTGAGAACAAGATTAGTCAATGCATATCAGTGACGCCAGTTTAATCACAGCCTTTTTTCTAATGTAACCAAGCATGCCACATGCTAACTCTCCCTGTGGCTCTGTAAGGATCTCTCTGCTATTCAGCAGTCACAGAGCAAATACCGCATGACTGATCACCAGAACCAGTATTACCAGAATAATCACCCTTGCACTAAGGCCCAAGATAATATTGCTGGTCAGCTCTGCACTGAGTCAGGAAGACAAAACCCTCCTGCACTGCGTTGTTGGCAACAGCCCCTTGACCTGGGAAACAGCCAAGCACGCTTGGGAATGAGTTGCTCAGCACTCTGGAATGGTGCAGCATTCCTTACTGCAAAGAAATCATCTACTTTGGAAAAAAGTAATATTTACTGACCATCATTTGTGTATTTCAGCACATTCAGATCAGGGATCCTTGCAGGAGCAATAAGAACTGGATGGAACACACGTCTGAACTTCATGTCAGGTCCTACAAGATAGGAATAGACGCAGACAAAAGCTTTTCCGTAACGACAGCTCCCACATACTGGAACGTAAGCTTAGGGATGAAGATGCAAAAAGAACCACAAACGTAGCCCCAGTCCTCTCATGCACGCTGGAGCTAAAGCAACAGTGGCTGTTCTGATCACATACATACCCACACTGGTGTTCCCAACCACAAGAGGTGCTTTAGGGTAGGTGGCTTTCAGATCCAGCAGTTCATCCAAGCTTACAGGAGAAATCCATGTTACTCGCTCCCCACGAAAAACCAGAGTTCTTTTTGGTTGATTTTCTGCCATTCTCTGATGGAGAAACATGGCAGATTTAAATATTTAGACATACAGACAGAAGTGAGGTCTAATAGACAACAGACTGAAAGTCAAAAATGTTCTTAAACAACAGCAATTCTACACAGTCCTTTAAAATTGGATAAAAAGGGGACAGAAATGTTATGCTGGCTAATGTTTGCACAATGGTGAAAGTCGAGACTGTGTGGGTGAAAGGTCTTCAAGTAATTCCAGTGGGCTAATAAACAAGAATGATAATAAACAGTCCCCTAGCAAAAGATGTAGGGATAGATCCTGCAATTGCTAAAACTGTTAAAAAAGCGATTAAAAAATACTTAGTAGTAGTTCTTGGAGAGCACCAATGGCACTGACAGCAGCATCCCCTTCTAGATTATGCATACACTTAAGTGTCTCTGGCTGTTCTAGCACTGATCACTTGGAAATAGCTTGTGAACCAGTGCTGGTACAAACACACAGTAAAGAACTCCTGTCCTGCAGTCATCAATCTTTCTCCAGAAGCAGTCAGCTAACTACAGAATCTGGCTTTGAATCTCTGCAATGGTAATAAAGTAAAACAAACAGCATTCAGTTTTTCTAGGGCAAATACTGCTGTCAATAATTAAGGATGCCTAACGCTTTCAATTCCAGCTGTTTATATCTTTGGCATACCTTAATCACAGGGTAAGGGTAATCTAAACACTCTCTGATCTGGGTGGCCATCTGAGAAAGGACTAACACAACTATTAAGCCACAAAACTGTTTTCCAATGTTAAAAATTGTTTGCCATTCAGTTTGCTGTGAAGTATTTTTATCTTCAGCTGCTGGACTGAAAATTCAGTTTAAGTTGCTTCTTTATCTTCTCACCTGACATCTAACTCTGCAGCTTCATTTTCTCAATATGACTTTTTTTTGGTATGCGAATATTCAATAAGCTTACTGGGCAAAAGTACAACAAGGAGTATAATAACATTAAAACGTTCTGACATTTCTTCTGATGAATTACTGCTAAGCAGGACTTAAGAATTAATTCTGAACAGAGCAACAAATAGTCTATAAGCAGCAAAAGATACCATTAGTTCTGGAGGGAAGATAAGCTCCTGGGTGGGATCTAAGGGCTGGAATTCATCTGCTGAAAACAGGCTGGTGGACACCTTAAAAAGAAGACAAGCAGAGACCAAGAATTTTCTCTCATCATTAATTTCACAAAACAATAATAAAAGCAAAGCCAAACCAATAGACTGCCACTAAAAAATTTAGTAATTTCAATATCATTTGGATTTGTTTTTAAATCACCATGCATCATTTGGAGGTGCTGAGGTGAAAGAAGTGTTCATAATATTTTCTTAAATGTTACTGCTAACACAAATGACAGGGCAGAAGGAAGCAACTGAAGGACTAAGGACAGGCTTCCTGTAGTTCTACTGTAACAAAGTAGCTTCATGCCAACCTAAAGTACTGAAAACCCAAAGAGGTAGATCAGCTATTACTGAAAGAAAATTAAGAACAAGGTGAAATACTTGTATGGATAAGAGGTTTCACATAAAATCACAATCAAAGCTCTAACTTTTTAGAGTGTATCAATTCTTCAGAGTCAAGTCAGCAGTTTTCCTAAGATACCAGTACTCAGAGCATCACTGATCATTGATTTAAGCAAATTTCACATATGCCCTAATGTCTTTCACAATATAATTCTCACTGTATTGGTAAAGCTCAGACTATTAATAGTACTGACCCTGAAGAGCTGTTCAAATCTCAGCTCTGGAGACCCAAACTACCTTATACCAACTGTCTGACACAGATAGTGCTATCAGAGCCCCCCATACAAATTTACACATAGAATCCTCAATTTTTCAAAATATTTCCAAGTTTCTCATGAGGAAAAATAAAATATCATACTTATCAAATACTATATGCAATATTCTTTCTCTAAGTTTTATATTGAAGCAGGGTCAGTAGCATATTTAAAACTTTACCTTCTCTTCATTGTCAAACAAATTATCTTCCTGATCCAAGCAACATTTTCCATTTGCTTTTCTTTGACAACAAATGGATTCCTAAAATAGGAAAATCCCATTAGTGACATACTGCCCAGAATGGCAATGAGTTAAAGCTCTTAAGATAAGAGTGACTCTGTATTTCAATAAAGTTCTAGATGAAGTTTAATAACAAGCTGAATTAGAAGGATTAAGTGTTAAAGGAATGATATTAAAAAATTATTTTAAGTCATCAAATGTTGACATCCTTAATACAAAATAATTCCCACTGTGTAGAATTCTTTTGACATTGTGAGAGCAGATGCAGATGGTCTGTATTGTTTCCTTTACCAACTGTTCACTCCCATTTCTCCTTGGTAGGTTTCTGACACATTGCAGTGCGTGATAAATTCTAAGAACGTGGACTGAAATTCTGCTTTTATTCATGCCAGTACTAACTCACAGTAAACCACATGGAGTTACTTCAGATTACTTCTCATAATCCAGGCTAGACATTATGTTCAATTCTGTTTATCAATTTTTCTAAGGGGTTAGGCCATTTACTCAGAATGACACCTTTAAACAGAGGGAAGGGATGATCTCAGTGAAAATCTTGATGGCCTGTATATGCATATACACTGATGCCCCCAGTCTAGCACTCCTATCACCAGTACTTCTTACCTTACAGAAGGTTTTACAGGCATCTAAGATTGGCCTGTATCCAGTACAGCGGCACAAGTTCCCTGAAGGAAGGAAATCAGTCAGAAAAGGTTTTGCTCTAAAGATGTGGCTTTAGAACGTCATATATTTATGTGAGTCTTGTGTTTTTTAAGCTCAAGGAGAAGTGTCAGCTCTCAAAAATAAAAAATAGAACAGTGGCACAAGACTTAGGACCTTGCAGCTCCTGACAAAAAATGCTGTTGTTTCAAGGGGAGTATGAAACAGTTGAGATTTGCACAACAGTGAATGCTGGCTCCAGGTCAGCAGGAGAATAAGAGATTGTACAGTATTTTTTACCCACTCAAAATATTGTTCTCTTTCCCCCTGACTTTTTTTCTAGAGGTGAAGGAAACTAACGTTACACCTTTAAACTCACCACACAGCAACAGGAAATGTCTTTGGCTCCACTGTGGCTCTAGAGCACAACAGATGACAGAAGGCTATTTTACCTACAATAAATGCTCACACTTTCCCTTACTGAAGATAAGGCCAAGAGATGCAGACTATCTGTTTTAATCCTACTGCAAAGGGCCTGTCCTGCAAGGTTTATGACATTCTCAACACCAGCTATAAAGGGACCTTGGAGATGCTCAGATGCAGCTGATTCTCCAATATGACATAATTTTTGCACATCTGATTTTAAGCATTTCAAAAGACACGTATGGGGATGTTTTGAGCACCTGAAAGAATCCACAGCTCTGTATTTCATTTTCCAGGATAAAAGAATGACAGGGAATACAAGGCCTCCATGCAGCAGCAACTCTTCTAGAAAGCACACTCTTCTAGAAAGTACTTGTAAGAGTACATCCTCCATGCATGCAGACATGTATACTCACACAGACAAGCACTCACAAAGCACCTGAAGAAATGCTTCAGGAAAACACCTGCAAGCTAAAAAGTGGCAATATTTACCAGCCAGAGCTGCAATCATTTGCTCTGAAGTTGGTTCTGGGTGGTTTCTCAGCAAAGTGTATATGGACATCACCATTCCAGGTGTGCAGAACCCACACTGGGAGCCATGGCACTTGGCAAGTCTTTCCTGAAACGAAATACCACAAACAACACTCCTTCCAGCACTCATCTCCATTCTAATGAATGCTCTCTTAAATAGATGATGCCATACAAAATGTTGCCTTGGTAATAAACCAGACTTTTTAAGTAAAACATTTAAAACAATATCAAATGCAAATAATTATTTTGGGTGTGATGTTGCTGCACATGTTGCTAAAGAAGCTAAGTAACTTTCAGCACACTTCTGTCTATTTTGCACTTATACTAAAATATGAACCAAAGGGACATTGTCCAAGATGTGTCATTAGCCCAAAGAGAGCAGAGCCTGACCCACTGCAACAATCATCACATATCAACTACTTGATCAGACTGTCAATACTAAAGTAAGATCCATCATCAGCCTTGATCAATCAACCACCAGAAAACAACGTTGCCCTCTGTTGTCACTTAGCAGGGAAAACAACAATCTTATTAAATTCCCATGCCCTAAAAGCACTGTCACTAAATCCATTCCATCCAAAAAAGAAATCGGTAATCTTCCTATACAGTGACACTGCACTCTCACCTGAACTGGATGAATCCTGGTTTTGGTACTTCCAATACCTTCCACTGTAGTCACTGCTGCACCATACAAGGAGCAAATGGGAAGCAAACATGCATTGGCTGAATAGTGTCTTTGGAACACAAAGGGGAATAAAGAACATGAATATTATTTCAATAAACAAGTCTGAGTATTATTTTTCTGTCAATCAAGACATAGCTCATACTTACATACAAAGCAGCCACTATTAACATTTGGAATGAGAAGTGATCACTTTTTAGCTATGTCTCTTGACCCCCATATAAAAGCATATCTATAAGGATAATTCAATGGAATTTACATCTTCCTTAATACCTCAGCCTTTTCTAATTGCCCTCTTGTCTCTCTTGCCCACAAGGAATCTGTCAACTGTATTTTGAAGGAGAAAAGTAGGGAAAGGAAGATTGCTGTAGTCATCAGAAGAAAGTAAAGAATTACTGCTGCAAACTTATAATCAAAATTCCGATCCACAGGAAATTCTGATGTAAAATAAATACCATTGTTCCGATTTAGGAACAATGCTGCAGCATAAGCCACAGCATACCTTGCAGTTGATAAGGCCATGATCCACAGAGTATCATCACACAATTCAGAAAGCTTCAACTCACAGAGTAACATCATACCACTTTAGAAGGCTTCAGGAGTATGCCCATACAGAGTAACATTATGTCACTTCAGAAGGCTGCAAGTGTCTGCCCTTCTTGCTCTTTAGCCCAGCCTTTTATCCCCTCATGTTGATGCATTGCACCTGTGTGCCCTCTGTTCCCTTTGGTGATTGGTCACTGCCCCTGGGCACTCCAGGGCTCATTGCTGTCAGTGCTGCTCACCTGACCTACACAGCTGTAGCCCACTGGGGATGAGGCTCGGCCACAGCCCCACTCCCAGTCACCACAAACGGTGCACCTACAGAGCAACACACCAAAATGAAAATTCTTCAAAGCATTTAATAATTTCAATAAAATTATTTAAAATTATTGGGTTTTAATACAGTTTAATTTTTTTCAGTAGTCTGCTTTAATTTTAGCTCTTTCATTAACTTTAAACATTTTCATTTGTGTTGCATTCCAATGTAATGTAACTGTACAAAAGGACAACTGGAATGTTTTTTCCCCACTCAATAAACACTTCAGCGTACAATGACATGTAACCATTTAACAATTTGATTCATGTTTTCTCAACTTAAAAGCAATTTATTCCACTCTTTAGCTTAAGGACTCAAACTCCAGGTTTCAGTTCAAAATCTTTCTTTCTGTGGGTGGGATGTAAGGGATGGAGTTCAGTATTAAAGGGCTGAGACACACACTTGTGCCTACCCTACCTTCCCACCAATTGTATGACAGTATGCTGGTTTTGGCTGGGACAGAGTTAAATTTCTTCATAGTAGCTAGTTTGAAGCTGTGCTCTGGATTTGTGCTGGAAGCAGTGCTGGTAACACAGGGGTGTTCAGCTACTGCAGAGCAGGGCTTACACAGAGTCAAGGTCTTTTCTGCCTCTCACCCCACCCCACCAAAGAGGAGACTCTGGGAGACAACAAACTGGGAAGGACACAGCTGGGACAGCTGATGACCCAAAATGACCAAATCATATTCCATGTCATGTGGCATCATGTGCAGCATATGGAACTGAGGGAAGAAGAAGAAAGGGTGGAAGTAGTGAGTAAACTGTCTACTTTGCTTTGTTTGCACAAGCAGCTTTTGCTTTATCTATTAAACTGTCTTTTCTCAACCCAAGAGTCTTCTCCTTCAGCATTCTGATTCTCGGCCCCATTCCGCTGGGGGGAGTGAGTGAGCACCTGCACGGTTCTCAGTTCCTAGCTGGACTTAAACCACCACACTGAGCTGCAGGTAGGGGCCACATTCCAGTGGTCAAGCCAAAGGATCTTAAATTAATGCCTCCTACGACCTCTTGCAGGGGCTATCAGTATTTATTTATAAATCAAGCATTTGAGTATGATAGTTCAGCAAATTTACAATACAGCTGAATCAACAGCAATTTTTACAGCATTCTCCTTTTGGATTAAAGTGACCTTTCCTCTAGATACTTCTACTATTAAGTACAAGTTCTACAACTCTGTTTTTAAGGTTTCATGTCTGGAAATGGTATCAACAATCATAAATTTTTCTGCAGTTTCAAAATATTCTGTTGAGGATACCGTATCTTCTTTGAAGCTGGCTCATAAGTTGATATCATCACTGTGCAAGCACCACAACCACCTCCTCCACAGCCATACTTAGTTCCTGTAAGACAGACTGAAAATGTTGTCATTAGGGAAAATAATTATCTGGTTCCATTCTGGGCTTTATTCCACTCTAAGGCTTGAGACAACCTTTTTTCCTAAACTCCTAAGGAACACAGAATTTGTTTGGTATCAGCATACGTACTGGATTCTGTTCTATATTGGAATAAATATTCAGTGAAAGAAAGATGGAAGCTAAGAAGTTACATGACCAAAATCCTCTTCCCAAGAAAGCAGAAAACTTGATTATAATTTCTTTTGGAAGAGGAGTAAGTTGTGACAGGAAAAGGGAAGTGAAAATTACTTCTCCAAGTGAAAATTGGAAAGGAAGAAATATGTAACGGGCAAACCAGCTGTATATCTGAAATTCCAGTGGAACACTAAAACAAATTTCCCAGTTTCTCCCAGAAGGCCCATTTATATACAGGATATTTGCCTTGCATCGCATCTGAAGGATCACACTTCTGAGAGAAGTGCTCATTTCTGTGAATCTGGAACAGTGGCCAGTCTAAAACTGTGAATCAACAAACAGCTACTTTAATGTTCCAATGCCACCAAAAGAAGATGCCTTTTTGCCCCTCAAAATTCCATCAGTCTCAGGCTTTCATCACAAGATCTCCCCTTTACCAGGAGAGAGATTATTACAAAGCCTGGGGACTCATACTCCATCAAGTTACTGACCCCTAGGTTTTTAGACTTCTTTATGAGGTGGGAGGGGAGGAACACAGACACATATTCATTGTGCCTGATGGCATAATTTCTCTCTTTAAAAAGCCAGGCTAAAAATAGAGCAGCTCAACTGAAGAATATTTGGATTAAGAAAGAGACATCATTTAGTGCAGTTGATTTATCTTAAAGCTATCACAACTTCCTTAATCTGGTAACTAAACCTTGAATTAAAATTTCTTAGAATTTTACTTGAATAAGGCTTTCATGAGTGACTTTAGGGAACAGACAAGAAAAGGATACGCCTCTTTCGCAGATAAGCCAAGAGCATTTGTTCAGGATCAGCATTTTTCTCTATTATCTACAGCAAGAAAGTAAAAACAAAGTTTAATTAAGAAACCAAGGCATTTCGTAATTCAGGGCACAGAATACATTCACACAAGGCCAGAAGAGAATCCTTCTCTGGTTCCCTCTCCTAGTACTACACTAATTGCCAAACACCACAGGAGAGTTTGGACTCCTGGAAACTCCTTTTCAGACACATACACTTCCAGAAAAGAACTGTTAGGGCACCTAGCAAGCACTAAAAATAACTGGTGCTCAGTGAAATGTTATACTGAGGGAACTGACCTTCGGCCACACTAGAAATAAAAATGCAGAACTTTAAAGACAGCATAAAGAACTAACTAATGATTTACAGATTTTAAAGTCTCCCTGGCACTCTGACATACCGGAATAAACATTAGAGGAAGTCCGTAAGGCTATCGGCAGTAGCGATTTCTTTTCTAGTTTTATTTATATTAACCTCCACTTGCTGTGAGAAACTGACAACAGAAATATCCACATTCTTGATCGAGTACAGAATCTCTTATTTGGTCACTTAGAAACAGCTAGTTCCTTACACTTGGTTTGGATCAACAACCAGTCCTAGCAATATTATCTTTATGCTCAATAGTCCAACTTTGGGCACTAAAGTCTTGCTTTCAATTGTGCCTCCGAAAACCTGACACCACCGAAGATGAGAAGCCAGACATCCAAGTGGAAAAAGGGGTTTGCTTACCAGCCAAGTTTGATACCCAGCTGAAAGTGTGTTTCACTTTGACACACTTTTTCTCCCAAACATAGCAGAGCTAGCCAAAATGGGATGCAACCATCCGACCTTCTTCCGGAGGTTTGTGTGAGGCTCCGGTTACACTCGTTCGAATAAATCTGAGGAAGCCAAATCTATGCCCTTCGGGGTTGCTTCAGGCACAGCAGCCCCTCCCTCCCCGGCCCGTACTTACCTTCCTCCCATTCACATAGAACACGAGCTCCTGAGCGGCCGCGGCCCCTTGCTGCGCCATCGTTCGCAGCCCGGCCCGGGAGCAGCCGGGCAAGCGCGCAGCTGGACGCGCCTCGTTATCCGGGGCGGGGCGGGGCCGCGGGGCGGGCGCGGAGTGCGGGGCCGAGTCAGGTGGTAACACGGACATTGTTTCCAACAAATATTGATTTACTTCAGCTTTCTAAAGTGTTATTTAAGTGTTGAAAAACGAAGTCGTGCCTCGCACTTTCTCAAAGGACGCAGGTGTTCTTGCAGAGCTAAACAGCAACGTTAACACTGTGCACTGTTATCGGGTTCTTATAATATCACCAAGAGTAATTTGAAATTGAGATAAAATCCAGCAATGTAGTGATCGTGGGACCAATGAGGTTTTTTTGCTATATTTGCGTTCACAAAATAATCAGCAGTAAGGTTCAGGTATCATAACCATTTGTAAGGGCTAGTTGTGCAGGAAAGATTTTATAGAAAAAATACTTTACTCTTTTTGTAGAATCAAAATATATGGAATTAATTTACTACAAAATTTCAATTAGAAAAAGTAAACATGAGAAAAAAACAACTTTAAAACTATAAAAAGAAGTTCAAATTACCTCATTCTCCGCAAAATTCTCCTAATTCTTGGTGATTGCTACAAATAGATTTTTATGTCAAAAATCATGAGCTGCTTTTTCATAATTTTCCTGGAAAGAGCTTCTAATATATCAAATGACCTGGTAAAACAATCACATATAGTGAAGTTTCAAAGACAATGCAACATTCTTCATGCTGCTTTTATGTTATCATTTTTTGTAACAATAAAAAGAAATGCAACCTCGGAAATAACAAAGTGAGTTTTCTCTGTGTTCTATTATTGAACATCAATTTCAGCAACAAGAGTGAGGATGGAGAAAACAAGGAAAGAAGGGCAGTAGCAATAATATGATTTTACAGTTACTTAGCTTCTGTGATCTTCAGGCCACTTTCTTTATACTTTTTTACTTGGAAGGATATCTATACTAAAGGAATGGAAGAAATGAAGGCATAAACCCCCAGGCCTTTTACTTTTATTGAAAATTTCATGCTTGTATTTGGAACACCCTAGTAGTCTAGCTGGTAACACCTGAGGCTGTGTGGAACAACAGGACCTTCACTGAAAAAATAATTAAGCCAGTCCCCAATGAGATTATTTATTTTCTGGGAAGATAAAACATGTGCCTCTGTTTCTAGCTTTCAAACCATAGGCAGTAGAGAGAAACAACCATTTAAAAAACCATTGTGTTTTGCTGCTGCAGTGCTAGCACTGGGAACACAAGTTTTAACAGGTATTTCTTGATGGTTTCTAAGGTCACAGCTGCTGATGTTGATAAATAGTGGAAGCTAGCAAGAACATTTCAATTAAACAGAAAATAAATTAATTTCAAACTTAGTAATAAAAGCCAAGGAAAATGCTTAATAATTTCTATGTGTACTTCCTTCTAAAAAATAACATTGAAAAAGGATAGAATCTATCTTCCCAACCATTTCTGCACCTCTTCACAATAGTCTTGGTGAATGTGGTGATGTACACAGCATGTACCAGAAAGAAAAAAGTCTGCCTGCTGAAACTTCCCAAATAATGTTAACAGCTGTTTTGCAGTGCAGATGACATTGCCTGGGTGATGAGGTAAGTTTTTTATTGGAAGAATTGTCATACTAATTGAATACTCTATTTGTACTGCAAGGTTCTATATGAAAACACCTTGCTCTACTTACTGCTGTATAATTACAATCTCTACATGATCTTTGCAACTGATAACCACAGCTAGAAAACTCTCTGTTTAGGGAATACTTAGTCCCCTCACTAGTGATATATTTAACTCTAAATTCATATATGGAAAGTCCTACAGGATCTTGAGGAAGCTGCCTTGGGGCTACAGACCATAACAAAATAACCACAGTAGAAAACAGTTGTGGTATTACTTAATTGTTTGTAAATAACACCCTTATGCCTCTTAGCGTTTATGGTTATAGTTCCAGACTTACATGTAGAATGGACACACCTGAAAGTCATATCCAGGAGTGTGTTCTGATATGTATCAGTCCTTTTCTGTCAAAATACACAGCTGAAATGCTGGCAACTCACAGGAGAGGGATGTAGGTTCCTCCTATTGAACTTCTTGAGATTCCTCTCAGCACATTTCTCCAGCCTGACCAGATCCTCTGAATGGTGACAGAACCATGGGGTATTTCAGCCACTCCTTCCAGTTTCTGATCACCTGCAGGCTTGTGTAGGGTGCACTGGCTCATACAGGCTGTTAGTGAACGTGTTCATCACTGCTGGCAGCACTGTGAAACCCTAATCAGCTCTAATGTTTTGCCTCCAGCTGGACCATTTGGCACTAATCACAACCTTCCAGCTTTTCCACTCACCTCACTGTGCCCTTAACAAATCCATACTTTGTGAGTTTGTCTGTGGAATGTTATCAGAGAAGATATCAAAAGCCCTACTATAATTGACACAAACATGTAGTGCTCTGCCCTCACCCACCAAGGTAGTTGGAAAAGTCTATCAGGTTCATAAAGCCTGATTTCCTGATTGCAAATCAATGCCATCTGCTCCCAACCACCTTCTTGTCTTAAACATCTGTTAAAGCACTAATTTCTCCATTAACTTCCAGCTTACAATGTAATCTACAATGAAGTACAAAGAGTATATTTAAAATAATGTTTTAAATAATATATTATAATTTTTAAAAGAATATATTGTATTTTAAGAATATACTTTTAAAGAATACATTATAAATTTAAGAATATCAGTTACACCTCTTAAAAAGAGACATGCTGTATTAGACAAAAGGTCAAGCTAACCAAAGAACTGGTCTCTGAGAGGGTAACCGGGCAATGTCCTTGGAAAAGGTACAAAAATTGGCAAAAGGCATAGTAAGGCTTCTCCAGACCCATCTTCCAGCCTTCAAAAATTTGCAATTCAGGAACATCCTATGCCAGAAATGGTTTTTCTGGTAATTCTTCCTAGATTTTTCTTCCATTAATGTGTCTGATCAATTTTTAAGCCTGTGTTAACTAGTAACATCTACTGCATATGCATGAAGAACCACTATCTATAACCAAAAGAAGTTAATTTGGATCTCTATCTCATTAAAAATGCCTCTCTGTTGCAAAATTAACCTGAACCTTATCTATTGTAATGTGTAAAAGCTGTGCAGGTAGTGAGCCTCTGGTAGCATCTACAAATCAGGTACTACAAGAAAACTGTCAGCTGACAGCACATTATGGAATGCAGAGGGGAAGCAGTACAAAACCTGAAATCTGAATGGTATGACATTATTGTATTTATTACTTGTCACATGGGCAGTCTCAATTGGAAACTCAAGGTGTTGCTTTCTCTAGACCCTATTTGCTACTGAATTCTTACTGCAGTGCTTTTTTCTTCCTTGCTACCTCTGGCATATACTGTGGGCACTTGACTTCCCTCCATTATTTATTTCTCAATGAGATTTCCTTATTCAAATCTCAGTGTGATTCTGTCAAATCCAAAAGTCAACTATCAAAAAAAGACTATCTCCATCTATTTCAATAAATTCATAAAAATTTGGTATGCATGTATCCATTCCAACCAGCACTGAGAACAGGTTCCACTCAAAATAAACATGAAAAACTCACAGTACAATTCCCAAAGCTTGTTTATTTTTATTTCTCATTAAAACATATATTTTCTAATAATTTAAGAAATGCTGCAAACTGTTTGAACAGATCAAAAATTACTGACCTGAGATGCAAAACAGGAGTGAGCCTCACCTGTATAAGCCTTCCTCAGTAAAGTATTCTGTGCCCCTTTTACAGAGGTTCTTCTCCAGAAAACTTCACTGTGGAAGACCTTACTAATCAAAGAACAACAAAGAGTCTATATTGCTAAACATTTAGCAATTAGTGGCAAAATTAAACATTTAGCATTTAGTGGCA
Source organism: Zonotrichia leucophrys gambelii (assembly GCF_028769735.1). Taxonomy (NCBI): domain Eukaryota; kingdom Metazoa; phylum Chordata; class Aves; order Passeriformes; family Passerellidae; genus Zonotrichia; species Zonotrichia leucophrys. Next base: position 18,757,813 of record NC_088177.1, on the reverse strand, counting down.
ATGTGTCATATATACATAAACAATTGTACCCATTTTAGAAGTATTGTCCATAAAGGCAATTCTCTCTTCCTCAATAAAATTTTGATTTGCTTTTAAAATTTCCTTTATTTTTTACTTTGTAGACTGGGGAATTCAGGAATTGTGTATCTGTAAATCGATCCCCTCTCCTTAATTTGCTGTAAAGAAAAGAAGTAAAAAACATCAGGTATGAATATCATCAAGCACATGTGCAGCTACAGTAATGTGATCACAATAATTCACATGGTAAATAGCACTAATGAAAGCTGGATACACTAAAGAAATTAAACTCGCGGAAAATAAGTATGCATGAAAAAGCAAGACACTACTGCTTTCCAAAATAATGCTGGAAATATGTGACCTCTATCATATTAGGATGTGATATTTCTGTAAAAAAAATTCAAAACTTGTTTACACTGAGCACTTAACAGCACCCATTCAGGACAGTGTAAATTTAACTGTAATATAAATAGGAGACAACAATCTAAAATCTTAGATTGGCATCAACATTTTTTTCTTAGTTACCATTTCTCAGAAATACAGAACTTATCATTTTGGGGTAAAAGAGTGGCAATGTGTCAGTGTATAATACTGTAGAATTTTAACATATAAGTGAATTAATAAAATAAAAGTGTGACTCTAATACCTTACCATTTTTTATAAGTTATCTGGTATAAATATTTCTGAATTGCCAGTGGTAAAGTGAAGACTTTCTCCATTACTTTTAGCTCCTACTTTTCCTCACTCACTGCTTCAACTGTTAGCTTACTCACAGAAGTAAAAAATATTTTGAGGTTGTATGAGAACAGTGCTCTATTTTTTTTCAGTTTGTGCATTCATCCTCTCCTACCACAGTATTGCCAGAAAAAAAGGCTTTTTATACCTTTGTCATAAAGTAAGTTGGGATAATCCTTTCACTCTCTTCCCTGTTCTAGGGAAGCCTTTCTGTCTTTACCTCATGAATACACATCCTACTAACACACACTCAACACAGTGGAACTGTTCCTTAAATTAATATTATACTTTAAAAAAAAATCCAAACCAAACAGAAAAACCTCAACAACTTTCTGGCAAAAATCTCACAGAATATTTTCAGAAGTAGTGAACCTCAAGGTCCATTTATATTTAGATCTATTTATGTAAGAGCAAATATATTAGTTTTCTTAATGGAAGTTTGGGTTTCAAATTCCCTTTTAAATTTCAGAAGTTATTTCACAATTTATGTCTTGTCTTTTAATAATCTACAAAATCCTCTGCCACTAAACTTACCAAGAATAATAAGAGGCAAATTAATTATAAAATAATTTATCCAATATAACCAACTAGCAAATTAATATATCTTAAATAATTTTTTATATTATATAGAGATAGTTAAATTTAAATGACTGAATTATATAATATTAGTACATAAATTTCCTTTCCATTTGACAAGATTACAAGGGCATTATATTACAAGGACATAAATTATGGTATAATTTACCTTTAAGTATAACATTCATAATTATTCATCTCTAAAGGGGATTATATCATGATAAACATTAAGATTCACTATTATTTTCTATTAGTCCAAACTATATTTTAGAATTTGAATACTATTGTTGTCTTACTTTAGTACATGGAAATTCTGCCACACTAACTGGAGAAGCCTTATATCAACACTGAAGTATCTTTGCAAAAGATTTGTGAGAGCTCAACTGTTTATTCAGGGGTTTAACACCTGATGTTTACTGGGGTAGTTACGTACACAAAGGACAAGAACAAAAGCCCCAATTGATGTGCACCTACCTCTGCAGACTGGGTTCCTTGTAGCAAACAGTGGGTCTGCCTCGTCTCACTGCTGCTGCTGAAGCTTCTAAAGTTTGGGGGGATTTAGGTACAGAAGTCTGAATTTGTATACTAGTATTTGTCAGTTCTTGGAGAGCTTTTCTCCCTGTAAATACAGCAGTTTACATGCTTCATTTTAAATATTTTGTGAATCATTATGTAAACTTCAATTAGTAATAATTTTTGATATGTTTTTTGCAATTCAGCCACATTGATTACTGCTCCTATGCTGAAGGTACACAGCATAACTCCATTTTATTAACTCCATTACATTGTATTATGATAATTGTATTTATTATAGAAGAATTTAAACCTATCTTTCAGATTTTTTAAAGTTTTCTTATGTTCTTTATGTATCGTACTTTAAAAAATAGATTGTCACATCAAAGCTGGCCCATGGGCAAGTTGTAGAAAAACCTACTCAACATACTTTCAGATATGGGAAAATTCCTGTTGAGTTGCAGTGAATGAAATTTTAAGTCCAGATATATTTTCAATTTAAGAAGGGAACAGTGTAGCCCTGTCTTGTTTCTCTTGGATAAAAGCTCAAGCTATTTTGTCTTTCTATACCCATTTTTGTGAATATAACGGAATTCTTCAAAAAAGGAATACATGCTTTAACTAAAATTGTTTCTCAAGAATGTAGACTACTTATATCTGCGCTGCTAAGTATCATCTTGGGATATATTGAAACATAACAAAGATATTAGTCACCACAATTTAAAAGGATATTGTAACTGATACATGATATAGAAGATTTAGGTGATTTTCATTCTTGTCTTTTTCTACTCCTGTTTTATCTGCTCTTAACAAGCAATGAGAGGACAGAATTAAGAGAAAACATGTTACCACTATTTCAGGCACTACCTAATTCAAAACACCTTGCTTTTTCTAGCCCACACACTTACCATGACAAGGTGTCAGAGTATTTTTGTTGTTCTGTTTAGAAATATGATCCATATTTTGTTCTGTTTTTTCAGCATCTGGTGCTTCATTACGATCATTTTGCCTGTGGATTTCAGAGCTTTTCAGTTTAGAAAAGTTGATGGAAGCATTGGGGTTATCAAGAGCTGGGAGCTCCATACCAAGAAGACTTTCCTGGGAAGAACTATCTGCCTTAAATGGCATATTCTTACAGGATTCAACTTCAATCACAGGCTTCAACTTACTCACAAAGGAATTCATTTCATGAGGGACTTCCTGGTCATCCAAAATATTCTGACTCCCCTGAGCAATATGCATGAAATAACTTTTTTCTGGTCTGGTCTCAGTAATATCAGAACTACACCTCTGTTTCTGCTTTACATGCTTATCAGGAAAATTACTTATGGGGGAGGGTTCACTTGCCACAGCTGAGGAATCTACCTTCTCTAACCTGTCAGCATCACCATCAACCTGCTCTTTAGCTTGTGGCGTATTCAGAGCGACACCATTCTGAGTAACTAAAGCTACTTGCATTTGCTGAGTTACAGCTGCTTTCTGTCCAGCCTCTGCAAGCAATGAATCCTTGTGTTTTAATTCTACATTTTTACAAACTGAGAACCGCGTGAGATTTTCCTTTGGTATCACACGTGTTTTCCGGCTGGCCTTTGCCAATGTACGCTTCAATCTGCCTGGTGAAAAATGGCTGCTCTTTTGGTCTACTTTCTGACTAACTTTATGACGGCTGTCATTTTCAGCATCTCTACCTTGTCTGTGACTACTTTTTCTGTTGTTTTTTTGCTGTGTAATATTCTTCTGGTCTTGTTTTCTCTTGCTGTTGTCACATTGGTTTATCTCTGCTTGAGATTTTTTTGAAATATATTCTCCATACTGGCCATTTTCCTCTCTACAGGATTTTTCTGTGTTTGCTTTGGAAAGGTTTTGAGAAGTCTTCCTCTTTATTGTTGGTTTGGTATCTTTCTCATTTGTACTCAGAAAGCCCTCCTGTAAAGCCAATACATCAGAAATGTTATCTTGGAATGGTAAATTTTCAGCACAATAAACTTCTGGTGGGATCTTGTTAACAGTTGAGCATGAATCTGTTTTTTGTATTCTGCTTTCCACTTCTCCAAACATTTCTGAGAATCTTACTTTATTTGTCTCTTGTTTTCTTGGATTCATTACATTAACCTGGTATGTCCTCCTGGAATCCTTAGCTTTACTTGTTCTATTCTGTTGCTCTGCAGAATTCCCTGTAGGTAGCTGTTCTGTCTGATTCTGGAATAGCTGAGTTTGTGAATCAGTAGTTACTGAAGTTTCACTATTCTCAGCCCTAGAGAGCATTTCTTCTGCATGCAGATTTGAATGGACTTCAGTCTTGCTTTTAATTTTTTCTTTATCCTTCTTAGAATATTTTACTTTTCTGAAATTTGGTAATATTTTGTCAGAACTGGCATTATTAATTTTATTTTGGTGCAATTTATAACTGCCTTTTGCTGTAACTGTGAGTAGTTCACTTGCATCACTGGCAGTCAACTCCATATCAGCATCATAGATAGTTTCTTCAGGCTTCATCTTGTCAGTAAAAAGCAGCTTGTTAAAATCTGTCTTACTTTCACTGTTAAATTTAAGAGGTGAAAGAGTAAGGCAAGACAAGTCACTTGAACCTTCCTGCAAATTCCTATCGTTGGCATTGCTGCTACTGTTGATGGTATGATGAAGCAGATTCAATGGCCTACATTTTTTATCAAAATCCTTTATATTAGGTTGAGTTTTTGGCTTCCAAAGTACTGCATTTTTCTTTCTTTCAGTCGCATTTTCATAGGATGGCAATAAGCTACCATGACATTGTTCTGTAGGCTCCTCAGACTGTTCTAAGAATTGTGTATTTTTTCCATGAGCTGGGAAGGCACTATTGCAACTTAATTCTGCACACAGTTGATTTTCTGCAAAGAGAAAAATTTCAGCAGCTTGGGGAAAAGAGGAATGGAGTGTAGTTATCTGCATAAAACTACTGAAAGCTGAACCAGAAGTATGGAAAATTATACTTTTTATTTTTAAACTGAATACACACATTCCATGGTTGGTCCTTAAAAATTTTGTAAACTGAAGCTAAATTCATAATTTACTGAAGTTGGACTTTTAAAATTGGACATAAAACTATTTTTCTGTAACTACTTGAGCTATTATTTGGTTATCATAGCTATGTAATTTCAACGAGTATTATTCTATAAATGATTGTCAGGACACCTATACTTAAGGATGAGCATTTATTTTTCACTAGTTTACTACAGTTTATGAATATTACTATACCTTCTGTATTGCACATTGAGTAATGAATTATTAAATACGAATTCTCAGAGAGCGTAAAAAATAAATCACTTTCACAGAAATACATCATACCTTTCAAAAATCTATTCTTGTCAACCACTGGTTCTGTTTCAATGAACTTTTGATTATTTGTACCAGGAGACAAGAGTGATGCAAACTTGACTTGATCTGAATGCACTTCCTCTGTCAAATTAGTGGCACACTTGTAAGAATTTGATGCTTCACCCAGAGAAGGGCTACCTTGCTGCTTTGCATTAACTGTTGCAATGAAAGGAAGCTCTGCTGGCAATTCTACAGATCTGAAAAGAGAAAATTTTACTGTGAAGATTTTTATTACATTTTCCATCATGACATTCAAGTGTTCAAAATGTTCTCTTAACAATGTATAATAGCTGAAAACAAGAACTCAAGTATGATATTGTGTTCTGTCTTGGGGCAAATGTATTTTTGATGATAGCAAATCCTGCTTTGGGCTGGTGAGATCACATGATCCAGTGAGTTACTCAAACACAAGTCTTGTCTACCGCTCTCTCTCTAAATTCTGAGCTGCAAACAGGTGATTTCTGGATTAAACAGGAAATGGTTTCTCATCACCTCAAAACTACCCAGGACAAGGTGCAAAGATCAGCTGTAAGAGAAGGCACAGACACCCAGCACCTTGGCACTTCCACAAGCACCTACCGAGCTGACTGATGGGCACTCCTGAGCCTGTCGCCAGTAGGGCTGCTTGGGCCACCTGACAGCGGAAAGGAGCTCTGGAGAGCCTTTCAAAGGAAGAGCAGCAGGCAAATACAAATAGTTAAATATTCTCTTATGTTTCAAGTATTGGAAATATCCACAGGGAAAAAAAACTCCACAAAATGAATGGGAAAAAGATACATGCACTGATGGAAGACACATGATATTCAAACACATGCAGTAATTTTAAAGCAAAATATTTTGTTACAAAATTCATCAAAATACATAACCTACTTTTATCCCAAAGGAATGTACAAACTTTCTGAATGTAGCTATAACTCATACAAACTTCATTATACATACAGAAGCACAGAGCAACACTAAGCAAGTTGAGAACAGACAACACAGTATTTTCCTTTTTTAAAAATTAATTGTATTTTTTTCCATGACACAAGGGTTAACATGGACTATGTTTTCTGGTTAAGTTTCCAGATGTAAGATATTTATTGCAGCACTAGGCAAGGAAGGCAGGTAGCTTGCTCACTACATACTGAAGTGCTAAACATTTTTTTTTTTTTGTAACCACATAATTCTTCTTTCAGGCTAACTGATATTTAACTTTCAGACACTTTGGAAAGCAGATTAAATCCTAAATTTTCAGTACAGTAAAATTAAATATATTGTAAGATACTGGTTTAATACCAAGTTTTAAGGAATTTGGGTCAGTGTTTTACAACACAAATAGTATTTCAACATTGCACTCAATTTGATGCTTTGAAAATCTTACCCTGGAAGAAAAGTTCAATATAGTAAAGTTGAAAACACATCTTACCTCAGAAGTGCTGCTTATTTCTATTGCAGTTAAGAGGTTTTCATTCAAAAATGCATCTATTCCAATAAGAGTTTTATTCTGCATATAAAAAAATATATTTTAAGTGGTAAGAAGAGACAAGATATAAAAGGTGAATCTATGCTGCAATTTTTTTTACTTAATTGAGCACTCATCTCAATACCTATAAATATAAAGGTGAACCTGGGACTAAAATAGCTATAGATATACACACTGATAGACAAAATAGTTCTAAAAAAGCTACAAAAGAAAAATAAATGTAAATATTATGCTCTCAGGTGATATAACTTCACAAATCTGAGACATGTATTTTAAGCCACCACTTTAAGAAGTAATATTGATTTTCAAAAAAAGATAAAAGCTTAGTTTAGCTCTCTAAGTTTAAACAATATGATTTGCAGCATACCAAACGGGTTAGTTTCTGACGAAGCGAGATGTTATGAAGCTGCAGTTTTTCTACTTCCTTCTGAAGAAAAATCTTCTCATTCTTTAGCTTGCGAGAATTTTCTTTTTCAACACTCAAAGCCAGAGCTAATGCTTTGTTATTTTGTTGTAAAGATACTTTAAACATAGATGAATTATCTAAAGGAGACAAAATAATATCATTTTCAACAGCTTCAATTCCAGGCTCTCTCTGTGTGAACTACCACTATATGACAACATTTTTATCTGTGGCTCTGGTGCCACAGCAGGAAAACCTAACACTTTCCAATATAAAACAGTTTATGCAGCTGTTATTCTGATGACTACTCCGTCTGTTTCAAGTTTATTTCATGCATAGATTCTGCTCTAGTCTGGATTTTTAAAAATAAGGTTATTTTAAGAAGAAAACATTTTAAAATTGATAGTTTCACAGGCATAAAAATGTTTAATAATATTTTTAAAATTATAAATTTTACAAAGTAAAATGTTAAAACATTCACATAATAAATGTGAGTTTTGACAACATAAAGAAAAAAGCTTTATATTAAAAGTATATATTTCCACTGTCTTTATGAAAACTTACTTATACTTATCTGTTACAGAATGATTGTAACAGGCAGAATTTCAGCTAATCATGTTAAACACAATTACTATTCCTTTTGAAGCCATACATACATTCTAAGTACAGTATACAGCTTCAGTTTTATTTTAACAGGACTTACTTATTAATTTAGTTTTGATTTTAGAAGCTAAAGAAGCATTCCATTTTGCAGCTTGTAATGCTCCATCCCTCTTCTTCATCCATCCTTTAGCAGCATTTGAGGTGAAGACAGCACATGACGATTTAGCAGTTGCACCTTTATCCATCCTCAAAATCAATCTGCACACCGTCAAGGGAAACGTCCAAATAAATAAATGGTCTTTCTGACCCTTTTCAAAATTGAGTTTATTATGTCTTGTAAGAATTTCTGTGTCTGAAGCTGAAAGAATTGCTTCTGTCTTCACCTTTTTTCAGTTAATTAAAACAGATTAATTAATTAATCAACACAATGAGACATGAACACAGAGAAACACAATACTTAACTAGTTAACCATGAAACCTGAAAAAAATTTTTAGCTTGTCTATTCCCTCAAAAGGGGAAAGCCCCAGGTTCTACTACTTCGCAATACGACCAGACCAGCTTGTGCTTTGTCAGACAGATGTAAAACTGACGCATTTGAATGAATCGCATTACAAACATTGCAAAGTTAATCCAAAAGAGACCGAGAGGGAGAAGCGGACACCGGCGGGCCAGCGGAGGTACGTGAGGCCGGGGTCGCGCCCCGGCAAGGCCCCGGCGAGGCCCCGCCCGAGCCCTCAGGGCCAACGGCCGCGCGCGCGCCAGGGGCCTCCGCGAGGCGGCGCCGTTGGGCCGGGCGCGCGCGGGGCCGGGCGGGGCGCGCGGGGCTCCGGAGCGGGAGCGGCCGGCGGCGCGGGGCTCAGCGAGTGCGGAATGGGCCGCGGTAAAGGAGCTCAGCTGGGCTCTCCCCTTCGGCCAAGGGTGTCTCAGAACTGGTAAAACAGCCGTCATTAACCGCTAATCCACGGTTCCGGCTCTTCAGTGACATCTCTGAGTGGTTTAAAAAGGAGTTGGGTGTTTGTAACTTCCCAGCTACGTACCATTTTCAATACCAACCATTAATAACATACAATTAAATTTTAAAAACCAAACATTAAAGATATGAACGCTTAGCATCAATCTCAGTGTACTGTGAGGAAGGGAGTAGGAAGCTCCAGATACTCCAGAGTTTGAGATGTTTGGCCTTCAGTTCAAAGACTTCCTTTAGGTTTAAGGGGGAAAAACAAGCAATTCCTTCTCAGTGGCAAGTTAAATTTCTTTGTGGCTGATTTTGAGCTATTAGTAATACATGGAATAACAATGTATAGACAGACATCAGGTAGTTAGGAATACAGCCACGATAAATTTACAGCCTAGTAGATTATATGCTGCTTGCATACCTACAGACCTGGAAGGGCAGGAAGTCTCTGACAACAGAATTTGAGCAAGCCCAGTTTTAATGTGGTTCAGGTAATATCAAGACTGTGAATTGCCTGGAAGTACTTTAATCTAATTCAATGCTTTTCCCCAAAATCTCTTTTAAGTCCAAAAGCCCTTTAACACTTTCTTCACATACATTCTCTTTTACTGGCTACATGTGCCCAGTTCTACCATTAGCTTAGGTAGACATTAATTGCTAAATTTGATCCAGGAATTGGTAATTTTAGAGTAAGCTGAATTAATGTTTTTTGAAGATTTACAGAGATTCAGAAGGTTGAAATAAAAAGCATCAGTTTCTGTAATGCAGTAATCATCACAAACCTTACCTTGCTGTGTGCCAACATTACAATATTCTATAAAGTAAGTCAAAGGAATCACATATTAAATATAAGTAGCATTACATGAAAATGGATCTTCATGAACTTACTATTTTCATCATCTGCTCTAGAGAGCATCTGGAGAGTCCCTCACTTCTACCTTTTTTAATGAATGATGTATGACAGAGTTTCTCAGTGCGGCCCTGAAGGTGCAAAACCCTTAAAATACAGCTTTGATCCAGCACACCTCATATACCTTTGGTATGTTTTCCCTCACAAGGAAACTTGGAAGAGACTGTAGCCACTATAAAACTCTGGCCAAATAAAAGAGCAAATAACCTTACATAACTTTAGAAACAGAAAACCAATCTAATAGAACTTACCTCCTCCTCCTTTCCACAAGGCAGTGCTTTCCTTCAGATCCAACACTGAGTCTTCATTTCCTCCAATTCCACAACAGTCTAAAGTCTTGAAGAGGCAATCACCAATTTGCTTCCATTTAGTGTTAATGTCACTACTGTGGGCAATAAATTTAAAATAAAATGTGAAGTATTGCATTCCCACCCATAGTCATACTTTCCTTTACACTTCACTGAGGAACTCCCACGCTGGAGCACTTCACATGTACAAATCTCCAGTTAATTGCCAGCTACTCAAAGTAGGGAAGAACTTAAAGCACTGCCAAGTTTCACAGCCTATATATCTTAAATGTATATTAAAAGCAGAATTATGAGTTTCAGTCACTTGGGATCCTATGACTGGTCTTTAAACTGAAGAGAAATGAAAAGCAGTGAGGGATAGACACGCAGACTCTTGTGAAAGCTCTAATCATATGGGAACTGAACTTGTACTTCACTAGATGCATACATATTCATGTCTTAGAAGAATCTTGGTTGAGGAATTAATTCTGTAATGCCTAATACAGTGTGAGCTATGACTAAAGCACTTCTGGTGAGTAGATTATGTAGGACAGTTTCTCTCTTTCTGGATTTTCTTATGTCCAACAAGACCTGAGCTCATGATACAACTTTTCCTGAAATTACAGTATTAAGAACCTATCTTCCTCTAATCACATCACTTCTTGCACAAGCTTAATGAAAAATCCATTTCTTAATGCCTCTTCCTCTCCATCAAATTTGACTGAAATTGGTGAAGTGAAACACAAATATATAGAGGATGAGTATGCAAGCCTGGCTTCCTTGGGAAACTAGCAAACACCAAAACGAAAACATCCCTGTGTTCACTTCCCAAAACACATAGCTCAAAAGGCTCTTTGCTTGTGGGGGCTGGTTATGCTGCACACTTCTATGCCAAGTAAATGCTCTACTAAACCTGACTTGTAACGATAATTCACATGGTTAAATCTGAGGTCCAAAACCTATTGCATTGTTTGTTTATATATATATAAACCTGGCTTCTGGGTACACTCTTGGTCAAGAACTGTCAGGGAGAGCCTTGGTGCTTGGCATACCATTCCCTCTCTTTGCCACAACTGGAGCAGGATTAGATGCCAAGAAAAATGAAATGTGTTTACTTTATGGCTTTAAATGGCCTGAAGTGCCATTTGAATGCAAATCTGCATTAAGATAAAAAGAAGTGAGTTTTAAGTAGTAAGTGATCATTCAGAGTTACACAATTTCAAAAAGAATTTATTATCCCTGTACTAGGACCAGATGATGATTTATATGATTTATTTGCCTCTTTCCTCTAATGTTCTTCATTTGACTGAAGTCTGAATTAAAAGTTAATGGTCCTAAATATTAACTGAAAACATGGTAGTCCATGAATATTTAGGTAATCTCAAAAATAAAAATGTAGTAACAGACCAGAATAAAGCAAGTGACACAGCTGGAACTGTAGCTGCTGTGTGTTACATACCATTTGGTCTGACCCTTTTGCAAGTGAGCCTGTAGCTGAAGTTTTAAATACCTTAAATTGGTGACAAAACACCTCAAAAAGGAAATTAGGAGTAAAAAATTAAGGTAATACAGGATGAAAATCAATAGGAATTGCAAATATAACTGAGTGAATTTTTTAAATACAATGTAGGCACATTTCTTATATGTGCAGTATACAGTAAAGTAAGTGGATTTTTACTGCACTTCAGGTATCAATAAAAGTACACTGTTAATATCTGGGATTTAGTTATCTCATAATATAGTAAATATGATAAATAAAATATTATATATTTTGTATAATATATTGTATATTTTATATTTTAAACACATAACCAGCTCATACCTTCCAGAAAGTCTGCACAAATCCAGAGTTTGGTGCTGGTTTTTGCACTCCTAGGACTTACTTGGCAGTTGTATCCAAAAGGATAGTTTCTTACTGTATGACTGGGCAAAAAACAAACTTTGTAAGCAAATAAAGGAGAATTAAATGGGAACTAGACATAATGTTGCAATATTTTTAAAGAAAATGCAGCTGCATTTTAGAAATATTTTTCATGTATATAGACTTTCTTTAATGAGGCTGAGACGAATGTTTAACAAGAACTTATTTTCACCTTTCTATTGTTTATTGCATGCATTTTGATGACCACATAACTGTATGTCAGACAAGGAATTTTATAGGACACTTTCTGAATGTCTTTTTAAAATGACTGTATGAGGGTCAGGCATCTTGCCTGCTTTACTGAATCACAGAATCATCAAGGTTGGAAGAGACCTTCGAGATCCTCTGCCATCAACCCAGCAGCACCATGACAGGAGTCAGCTCAAGCTGCTGTCAGATCGAGACCTGCCCTGCTGAGGGCTTGGGGGCAGCTGGTGGAGGGCAGGCTGGCCATGACCCAGCCATGGGCACTCCCAGCCCAGAAAGCCAAACCTGCCCTGGGCTGCATCCAAAGCCCCGTGGGCAGCAGGGCAAGGCAAGGCAGGGGATTCTGCCCCTCTGCTCTGAGATCCCACCTGGAACCCTGCATCAGCTCTGGGGCCAGCACAGGAGGGACAGGGACCTGGTGGAGTGAGTGCAGAGGAGGCCACCAAGAGATCAGAGAAATGGAGCATCTCTCTTTTGAGGAAAGACGAGAGAACTGGGTTTGTTCAGAATGGGGAAGAGAGGGCTTTGGGGTGACCTAAGTGCAGCCTTCCAGTACCTTTAAGGAACTTACAGGAAAGATAAGCAATAGTATTTATATGAGTATGTAGTGCCAGGACAAGAGGAAATATGTTCAAATTGAACAGGTTTATATTAGCTGTTAGGAAAAAATAGCTAATATTAACCTGTTCATTCTTTTCTGTGAGGGTGGTGAGGTACTGGAGCAGGTTGCCCAGGAAACTTGTGGACGCCCCACCCGTGTTCAAGGCGGGGAATCGCTGTTAGTAGATAATCTTCAAGGTCCCCTTCCAAGCCAAACCATTCTAAGATTCTTACTATGGAACCTATAGAAACAGCAATAGAATCAAACCCACTCTGAGTAAACCCGTACTTATAATAATAAAAAAAAAAATTAAAAAAAATTAAGCACGGTTTGTGCGTCACAGAGCAGCCGACTGCAGGTGGGTCAGCCACACTCGGGAGGGCGCCTGAGGGAGCCCCTGCCAGCAGCGCCGGGAGCAGCGGCAGCCGAGCCCCGGGGGCCCTGGCACCGGGCTGGCCCGCGGCAGGGACTCCGGGGAGGGGATGGCGCGGCCGGGCCACTCCGGCTGCCCCTCCGCTCCCCCGGCCCGGCCCGGCCCGACGCACTGCCATTTCGCGGAGCAGCAGCGCTTAGGTGACGCGGGCCGCCGGCCCGGCCGGGCCCTGAGCGCTGCTCCGGGCCGAGGGCGCGCGGCGCTTTCCGCTCCTGGGCGGAGCAGCGCCCCGGGGGCTGGGAGGGGCGAGCGAGCGGCCCGGGAAGTAAAAGCTGCCCTAATTAAAGATCGGTTTTTAAAGAAGCCTCGGTGTCGTTCGTTCAAAGAGAGCTGCATTTTTAGTGCTGTGAACTATGCTCAGGATTTCCCAGGTTATCCTTCCAGAGCTCTAGTCACACATCCTCACCACGTAACTCTGCTTGCCCATTTGTCTCAAAAGAGTAAGCTTTGTGTTTCCTTGCAAAGTAAAATGTCATAGGTTGTTACACTAAAGGTGCAGAATATTTGGCTATTTGCTTTACTAGGTCTCCAGAACTGTTTTTAAAGTGGTATCCTATTACAGATGTGCAAGAGCTGAGCTATTGCTTAGGTCTTGTATGTGATATGTTAAGTCTGTAGCTGGCATTAGTTTGATTGCTATTTGTATCTGGTTTAGGTTTGAATAGCTCGTAATGACATCACCATTGGCAAATGCAGTGGAAGAGGGCAAGGTTGAAGATGTCCAGGACATTCTCTGACAGGATGTGCGAGGCTGTTTATACACAGCCAGGCGTGAGTCTCTGCACCACTTAAAGGATTCCATGCTGGTGCCCATGTTTGGTGGATGCTTTCCTCTGAAAGTGCATGAATCAGGTAAATACATTGAAGCTCTAAATACCACATTCTGATCATGGAGCTCTTTGGCAAATACATGCTTTTATATATATTTATGCATTTTTTAGTCTATCTTTTCCCAGTTTGCTAAGCATCAGTTGGCTTCTAATTCGAGGTTGTAAAACAATTCTGCATGCATGACTTTATATGTACAGGTAGTTCATCTGAATTCCACAAGTCTATTTGTGCTTGCAAACACACACATTTTTACAGTGCCATATCCCTGTCCACACTGTGTCTTTGGAATCTACTTCTTCAGTAAGAATACAAAAATAGATAAAACTGAAGTTGGCAGAGTGTTTGGCATTTATCTTGAGTCTGTCTGTGAACCCCTATAATCTCCAGAGGCATCTCATTCCCTCTGTTCATTACATATAGAGATTTGGGTCTGATCTTTGTTTCAAACAGTAAAAATTGCATTTTTCACCACCATGGCTTGATATAAAAGTTTGAATAAAACTATTCATGGGTGAAATTTCACACTTGTTTGTGCCTTAGAAATCCTGCCAAAGTAGATCCAGTTAAAAGGGATGATGGATGAAGAATAGTAATTCCTTGTTGCATACATAAAACTGTTGAAAATACCCAAAATGTTTAACATAAGGAGTTTGCATAACACAGCAGGACTTTGCTACCATCTTTCACAGTTGCAGTGAACAGCCTGTTGTACAGACTGTATGGTTTGGTTGGCTTTTGTGGGGTCCTCGAGCTCTGCAGGCAAGGGAGAGAAAAAGAAACAAACACAGTATAACTTGAACAATATCCAGGGAAGGTTTCACTAGATGTGTACGGGAACTGATGCTGATTTTAACTCTTTTAAATGGTCTAGAAGCAAAATAGAACAGATCCCTGCAACAGTGAGTAAAAAGTGATTTCACTAAAACTCCAAAGAAATGTTTACTGCACTAAGAATTTTATCTTCAAATAACAAATATTCCAGGAAAATAAAAGACCATTTAAAAAGAATAAAGACAGTATACTTACTCCTCCTCAGTAAAACCAGCACAGAAATTTTGTACAAAAGGCTGTACTCGATGATTTGGTGAAGTATTTTAAATAACTTAATGTTTTCAGGAGCATGTCTAATTGATCAAGATGGAAACCTGTTTAAATATCTTTCGGATTATCTTAATGGAGAAATTCAGATTCCTGAAGATGAAAAAGTTAGAACTGCACTGCAGGAGGAAGCAGATTATTTTGGAATCCCTTATCCATACAGTCTGTCTGATCATTTGGCTAATGAAATGGAAATACACTCTTCAAGGTCCAATATAGAGCTTAAAAAGGTCCTGACATTTATTAAAATTTTTGATGCTGAACTCCCCAACCCATGCCGTTCTTTAGCATCAAACACTAAAATTACAGAATGTCCAAGTTAGCACTTCTTAGTGACCACACTAAATCATGAGTAAATTCAGAGTTTTAGGTTAAGAAATCCTAGAGTTGATAATGCAGTCGGTATAATTAAGGACACCAGCTTTTACCATCATTGCAATACAGCAACAGTTTAAATGTGAGTGTTGTACATGCAAGTCTGCTGTAGAACTTGTGTAGTAGGAAGGAAATTTAGTTTCCTATTTGGCTTCAAATCTTACTTGAAATTAGATTTGACCCCTTCAAGTAGTTTGGGATGGGGTTTCTTTTTCAGTTTTACAAATTATTCCTAAAACTTGTAAGCCAAAATGTACTCTGACATTTCATTAGAATGAGAAAGGAGAAAAGATAATTAGTGTATTATTTAAAATCCTAAGGTTTTAGAGTATTGTAACTTAAAAGCTAATTCTAATTAACTGGCAGGAAATTAACTCATACTACGAGCTCTGGCTGTGTTATTCCTGACAGTCATCTATGTTCTCTTAGCAAGTTGTCTCTGTATTTCACGTTCTCCCTTACTCATTTCCTTTTAAAAAGTGTAAAACAATTCCAGGCCTTTTTGTTTCTCTGCATGTTAAGGAGCTGCCTTGCCTTTAACTATTTCTGTTGCCTTTCTGAACCTCTTAGTTTCACAACATTCTCTGGTAACATCAGATAAGAAATAACTGCAGACGTTATTCTAGAAAAACTATATCCTTGATTTATTTAAAAGAGCTCACTGGTAGAGTTAAGAAAACTTAAATATAAAAGCTTATTCAACTAAAAATACTTCATTCTTATTAATATTCTATATGTTTTATGTTTTTTCTAGGATTTGTTGGATTTCTGTGATTCTTACAATTTAGTTTGCACCAAGCCTACAGTTTCCTGCACTATCTCCACTTCTGGAGGAAGCTGTGAAAGTAAAATTATTGGTGTGTATACCACAAGAGCAGATGGGACTGATGCAATTAATAAGGTGCTAGGAATGAAAATTCATGGTAAAATCATGTACAAATGTAAGGTGACTGTCAAACATGAAAGCACTATGAAGTGAGAATAAATAAATATTATAACTATGCCTAAATATTATCCTATGTAGCATAATGCAGCATTATTGTACTATAAATCTGTGAAAGGCATCTTTCCAGCTCCCAAAGCTGGATAATAGAATGGCCACATTAAACAAATAACCAAGATAAAAACTAAACTTGGAGGTTAAGAATTTGAGAGAGTACACACAAGATTGTTAGCATGCAGTTGCTGTTAAGTTCTTATTGTGCTTGACTTAATATTTTTAAAATACAATTAAAACAACAATTAAAATTACTTTCTAATATTTAAACTAAATACAGTGAATAAATCCCCATACAGAAAAACCTCCAGAAATATTTGCAAAGTTGGTTGGGATTTATGCACTTCTTTTGTTCAGCCTTCTATGACAGCTGAACACTGAGAAGCAAAGATGAAAAGAAATGGCTTTAATTCTTTAAAGAACGTGTACAGCTGTACTGCACTATTAATGTATTTACATGGCAGCAATTTGAAATTATTGGCAGACCTGTACTTACAACTGGAAGCAGTTGGTCTTTGTCACTCTCACAGCGCAGTGTCAGAAGTGTCACTGTGCATCTTTTGATGAAGACAGAGCTCTTGATGCTTCATCATCTTTATAATTAGGATGCATATCTTCCTAAATTTAGGCTGGGAACATTAATATTTATTCCAGTGGTATTCGGCAACATATGTGGTATCTGTTCTCCTACTGTATATTCTAGGAAAATAGGTTTTACATAATTAATTCTGTAATTATTCTTCTATGAACATCTATCCTTTCATGAATATCCAATTTTAGCAATAGGCATTCACAGGAGGATTAGAACCTCTTATTTGAATAAAAAAATCAGAGTAACATTTTCCTTATGCTTTATAAAACATTTACTGCTAAGTCCTTATAGTTAAGATTTAGTAAAAAGAATTCTATATTTCACCAAGGTACATTTCTAAGGACTTAGCTAACTAATCACTTGAATGTTACCTTTAAAATAATATTCCTAGAGAAGCTGAAATAACATCTAATACATCTGGAGCTATTACTCAGTAGCTGAGCTGAAAAAGATGATGGATGCTTTTGATGCCTGGAAAGGGAGAGGTAGAGTAATAATTTTGTATTTCAGTATTACTACGTTTTAACATAAAAAGAAGAAAAAATATTTGCCAACTAAGTATAATAAAAACCTCTGCATAAACTTTCGTAACATTGTAAAATAGTGGTGCCTCTTTGGAGGGAAGAAAATGTTTTATGGGATGTTCCAGAGAGGGGACAGAAATTGTCATGAATGAAGCACCATGCTGGCTGGGAGCAATGCTCAGGTCAGCAGGTTGAGAGCCTAAATTCTGCATAATAAAATACATGTATTCATGTATTTAGTCAGGTGTAAATATGCATGGCTGTGTTTTCTCAGCTCACCAGTACAGTGCTGCTATGAAATGCAGGTGTCAGCTACTGCAGAGTGCCTCAGGAGCTGACTGAATGTCGGACTCTGGAAGAACGCCCCCGAGAGGCAGTTTGCACCATATGCCTCCAGTTTATAAAAGGTATACTCATTTGCATAGGTGGTGTAAAATTAATAAACAAATACAGTGCCATCTTTTTTTTCCCCCTCTATAATTTCATGTTCCTTAAATATCTATGCATGTTGAGATTTCTCTGGGTTTTTTTAATTTACATTTTTATTAAACGTCAAAGAGTTCTTAATTGCACAACTGAACTCGCTAGAAAAAAGATTATGGGGTTTTTTTAGGCTGGTGAGATTTCTCAGCAGCCTGGCAAGGAGTAACTTGCAAAACTTGAGAGCAGTATTAGTTAAATGGACTGCTAAACCAGAAATTTAAATGAAAACTTTAAAAGGTTAACTGATTTTCATAACTTGGAGATGTATTCTTTTAAAAGGAATTTCTAGAACTTCCTCTCTGCAGTTTTCTGGTGATATTTATGATTACACCTCCATTCTCCACATGTTACCTAAAAGCAGCATTTTGCTGGCACAGTCACCTGAGCCAGCCTACAGCCACTTCACTGCTACAATTTTTAATGTGTCATCTAAGAGAGGCAGAAGAGATTGATGGTTCTAATCACAGAAAGGCAGCCCTGATTGTAGTGATGAACTGTTGGGAGCACTAATTTATGCTTCTTACAGTATCATGTAAACCTATTTGTGAAAGGCTGTTGCAGATGGTCTGTTTTGTAATAATGTTAGAAAAATAACAATTTACATATATGGTTGATTTTTTTAAATTGAAGTTCTTTGTTTTACAGATGATTAATTGACTGTACCGAAGTAGAAAGCTGTTTACCATGTAAAGTAGGTCTCCAGCCAATTAAATTCTCAGGTCCTTCAACAAGTACCCACATAAAAGTCAAAAATTCATCTTCATAAAAGATAGCTGCTTGCAATGCTTCACATTCTGCAGCAATTCTTATATGACCCCATAGTGAAAGTCTGATGCTGCACAAAGAAGTTTCTCAAACCACTCCACAACGTGCACAGCAGTGCCCAGCAAGTCCCAGGCTCCCTGAGGAAGGCCGAATGCTGGCAATGGGCCACTGAGCCAAATGCCACTCCAGCTGCAGGGAGTAGGAAGCCTGTGAACAACCGTGCAGTGAAGGTGAAAAGGACTCTGCTTTTCTTGAGACACCATCTCAGCCACCACCTTCTGCATCCAGTAAAACAAGTGAACAGGACTGTGCTGAAATTCCTGCAGTGCTAAACAAGAAAGAACCAGCTGTATTAGCAGAAAGTATTACCCTTAAGAATGATAAAGGGGGTAGTGTTTGACTCAGTCTGATAGACTGGACAGCTCTACATTGTACGGTTGAAGAAGAGGTCATTATCTCATGTGATTCTTTATTCAAGATGAGGTAGAAAATTGTGCTGAAAAAGATAATAAAAAGCACAGGAAGAAATTGTTTTAAGAGCACTGAAATGTGTTTTCTGCTTTATTTCTACGTATTTTTAGATGTTGGTAAGGGAGGAAGAAAAATGGATTAAAAAATCACTCAAGCACATGCAGCTTAACATTCCAGTAACTCCCATTTGTATTTTGTTGCGCTGTACTGTAACGTAAGTACTTGCACAGCATAAAAGAAAACCTCTTTATCAATTTTAACTACAGTGAACCTCAGTTTTTACCTTTAAAAGGGGGAAGGAGGAAGAAAGGGAAGAAAAGTAAGTAGCTTTTATTAGATAGAAGTTTGCCACAAGTGTACAACATATGTGTGCTGCAGAGAGCACCAGAAGTTGAATGCACTTACTGGCACTTCTGGTGAGGGTAAATCACCATTTCTGCTCTTACTGGCAATGCAAGGGATCACCTGTGCTTGTGCAGTGAGAGAAAATTCAGAAACACAGGAAGGGAAGAAGTGTGCTGTGTGAGTAACAAGGCTGCTCTCTCTGGAGAGACACCCATTTACAGACACACAATACTGTACTGTGATCTGCCACTGGGGCGAGGCTGCTGCAGCTGTGGCATTTTGTGTCACACTGCTAGGGGATGGCTTTTCTGGGGCTGCAGGGTCTGAGTTACACCTGGCCTTCCATGTCCTTCTGCAGGTCCTTTCAGATCAGGAGGGCACTACAGCAAAGCACAGAAGTTGAGGTCAAAATGCCGTGGTTTAAAGAAAAAGCCTCCCTCCTTCCCCTCATGCAGGCTGGAGGAGACATTCTTGTAGCAGGGCAAATGTTGAGGAATGATACTGAAACAAAGAGCTGCTGTATGTTTCTATCAGCAGAGGAAAGGCAAGTTTGGATTGTTGATTTTCAAGAGCCCTTTTAGCTGTTTAAATCAGTGAACAAAACCTGGCTTTGTTTTGTATGCTTGCTAAGAGTTGGGTGCCGGGTTTTTTTTGCTGTTTTTATGACTACTTTTGCTTCTCCAGCACAGTAAATACAGCTGTCTTTAAGAACATTGCCAAAAAGCAAGTTCTTAAAATTCCTGAGACTATTAGAATTACAGAAGGGTTCTTTAAATGTTTTATTTGCTAGAACATTAAAGCCATCACATTTTCAGGTTTTGCTTCCAACCATAAGGACTTGAAACATAATTTGCACAAGTAAAAAGCCCCAAATTTTTCTGTATTAACATGAGACATTTTGCCATAAACGGTAGTGACTATAAAGGTATAGAGCACTATAATTTTCTGCTGTTGGTGTGTATATGGAAGACCAGCTGACCTTTAGATTATTTAAGCTGGTGTTTTTTCTTTAAAAATAAACCTGGAGATCAACAATCCCAAGGCTCTTCCTATCTCAACAAAAAAAGTTTCACTGAACAAAGGACAAAGCAGAAATTATTGAAGGATACTAACATCATGTACTCTAGTATTCTTTGATCATTTGAGACTAAATTTGTGAAATTTATTTTTCATAATAATCTGACTGAAAAGCAGTTTTTAATACTTCTGTGTGATTTCTACTTCACTATTTATTCAATATCTGAGCACTTTACCATGCACCTTAAAATATTTTTACAAGGCTGTCTAAAGCTGATTTCTTTCAACTTTTGAATTTGAAAGCTTCTATAAACATGGAATCAGAGAATATAATTTAAGTAATAAAAGGCACACAAGAAAAAGCATTGAGAACATTCCTACAGGACTTTGAGTTTGTACTACCTCAGTGTTTACTTAATTATTTTGGTAGTACAGTATTTTTCAAGTAACATTTGTGCCATTTGCATTACAGCAGCATTAATGAGTCTTCTCTTTGTCGTGGACATACTAGCTTGTGGTTAAATGAATAAAAACCAACCCCCTTGAATTTCAGTAGATGAAATGAGAAAGTGGCTGTAGTGAAGAAGGTAAAGAAAGAAGGACTTGATTTTATTTGTTTATTTTCAATGGGATGAGGTGCTAACATGGCCTTTTAACTTATCTAAGTAGGCACTTCCAGCATGTTTTTTATATCACAGAATCTTGATCACTCTTGATTAACTGCTAAGAGTGATATTGAAGCATTTTATGATAGATGGATAGCATTAACTTTCATGGTGGCTGGAACTAGATGCACTGCCAAGTGGTGTGACAATGGCTTACTTTAAATCTTTGTGAAATTATAAATCATTACAGCAGAGATCATGTTAAAAAAGAAGTGTTCAGCAAGTTATTCCAATTCCAGAATAATTAGGTTTTCTTTAAAGGAGACGTTTTTCAAGCACATTAAATGGAGGGTTCTTTATCTTTTCTTTTTTCCCAAACATGGTTAACTAATGTAAGTTTTCCAAAGAGCTTGACTGCATTAAGTTACCTTCACTTTTTTAGTTTTCCAGCTGTGTATGCAGATCTTTATTTTGCTGGGTTCTGACCTTACACTGAATTTAATCTTACACAAAAGATAAATAGATTCAACCTGCTTTAAAATACTGCCTCCTTAAGATGTGTTTCCATTTCTGGAAGAGCACTAAGTGAAGTGGGAATTCCATGTTTGTGTTTGAGTGAGGCCAAACAGCTGTATTTGCTTTGCCAAGTGAGGGGACTTTTATATAAAAGAGGACTGGCCTGGAAGGGAAGCCTTGTCCTGCCATAAATTCCTTTACTGCCCCTCAACAAGTCCCTTAAAAGGAGAATTGCACGTAGTTGTCTCTGCAATGAGAAGATTAAACCAGTTTTGTTGAAGATGAGCCCAAGAGCTTTTGGCTACTTGTGACTACCATGAAATGGGCAGATATAATTCCAAGTATAGAGACACCCATGAAATGAAAGATGAAGAGTCTGACACAGTTCCAGAGTGCAGTCACAAAATAGGGTTAAAATGTACATTGGAATAACCTTCCCAAACCAGTGCAGACACTAGACAAAACTTGGTGTGCTAAAACTGCAGCATGCCCACAAGCAGCCCTCTCTACAGCCTTACCAAACCCACACACAGCTCTTTAACAAAAAAGATGTCTCTATATCATCAGAGAAAAGAGAAATGCCATCTCTCACCTGTTAGTCCTGGATCTGTCTGTAGTGAGCCTCCAGTACATCAAAGCTTGGCTGGTACTGAAGAGCACAAGATGGTCCTGTTGTGCTGAGTTATGACTTATGTTACAGATTTTATTTATTTATCTGCAGAAGGTCACTTGTGAGAAACTGACTTAAGGAATAAAGTAACTTTCAATAATGCAAAAATCAAATGTAGAAGCTATAAGGAAGGAATAAATGTTATTACAGGTAAGTTAGATTTTCTTTTTTTTAGGAAGGATTACAAGAAGAGACACATTTCACAGCTTAGATGTAGATAAGAAGTTCCTGTGTAATATCTGCATAAAATTTATAATTAAATCTCTTAAGAGTGAGGTTACAGTGAAACTGTAGATAAACTGTAAATAATTAAAAACTGTGATGCAGCAGATAAATTTTGAAAAGCTACCTATCTGATGGGTATGCACAACAGAGATTCTGGAATTTCAGTTCCATCTACTCCAAAACATTCAGCTTAAAAGTGTGATAGGTAGTTAACTAGGATAATAGTGGTGCTTGCAGGGCTAAGAAAGCCAATGTCTATCAACACGTTTATTTTTCTTTCACCACTCTTGCAGATGACAATGAGTTACTGGCCTTTTAAAATCAGGTTTTACCAATATTCACATGTGGGACACTGTATATGCATATAAAGAAAAATTAAAATATGGGAATGCACTTCACTCTTCCCTTGGAGATTATTTTTCAAAGGCCCCAGAAGGGAATAATCCAGTCAGTACTAAGGAAGTGTACAGTCAGAGAACAGAAATTAGGCAGAGGAAATTGTAAAAAGCAATAGTGAACAATCACCTAGGTGTAAACTTTTAAAGCTACTTAAGTGTCCTCCTGCTCTTACTGACCTTTAACACCTTTCTGATTCTGACACTTGGGCCAACAGGTCACTTGACACCAGCTTTGGATTCTGACACCTTACAATGTTAAACAGTAACTTCCTGTAAAATGTGCTCAGCATGGAGGTGGTTCTCACGGCAAGGCTGTGGCATTAGAATAAAGCTGGAAGCAAAAGCCTTAGTCCAGTCCAAACTCAGCTGAAAGCCTCCCATGGATACCACTTCCACTACGCAAATACAATTTGAGTAAGAGCACAGGTTAGGAACTGCAAAGCAGCAAACAACAGAGTATTTTAGAAAGAAGATTTTAATTATTTGGAAGAAACAGGTTTTCTGAAATACAGAATCAGAACATAAAGACTAAGTAATTTATTAGTCATAGCTCTTGTTATGGACAGATGGTTCCTACAGCAAAAATATAGAAAAATAATTTGAATTCAAGTCTAGAAGACCTGCAACTTTTCATATGCAAAAAATAAATCCAACTAGTCATAGAAAAGTGGCTGATAAGGATGGAGAACAGGGCTGTGCATCTGAATAGCCATTACTATATACATTCCAAACTTAAATGAGCATATTTCCTCAGCCTCATAAAAATAGTTTGTCCATGAAAAATACCAATATGTAATACATTTAATACAATTTATACTTGAATTTAAAGATCTCAGATTATGGAATAATAAGCTAAAATCAAATTAACTGCTTTTTCAACTCTTCTTGTATAGAACAATACTCTGTGTGTATACAGTGTGCATGCATGTACATGTATACACGTACAGAAAGAAAGAAGTGTATAGAGATTTGCTGAAAAATTCTACAAGATTATTTGATTTCACTGCAGACCATAGCATACAGACTTCCTGGGATCCTTCTAACATGGGCTGTTCTATGAAATAATAAGGTTGACTGGTATAACCACATATCTACAACATGTTTTTGCTATTATGAATTTAATTTATCTTTCCAATCTAGATTTAATTTTTCTAAGAAGTAAATGCTGCTTTGGTAAGATTCTGTACAGTCATGACAAAATAAATGCGAACATATTGGGGAAAGCCTTGAAAGTATGATTTAATTTTGATAATTAGTAGTAATAAAGATACCAACAAGTTTTAAGCAGCAAAAGATTTAAAAGACTACGTTCTGACTTATTTTCTTCACCAACAAGCTTTCCGAGCAACAAACTAAAATGAAGAGATTGAATTTCTCTGCCTGCCATCACTGTGACATTTTAAGCTACCAAAGTCACAGCTGGCACTGAAAGAACAGTGGCATCAGCAGAGACCTCCATCCTTGCAGGACATAAATTGCATTGTGACGCCCTGCCAGCGCTGCCTTGGAAAGGCCTGTGCTCTGCGGTGTCCGGTGTGTGGTGCTTCCGTCGGGACTTCTCCGAATGCGTCGCATTCTCTGTGGTCCTTGCAGTTGTAGACTGCTCTTGATTTTTCAGAGCTCCTTTATTTTTAGATCGAAAGCTGTTATGCTGCTGTCTTCTGTGTTCAGGCCTGGAACCACTCTTGGTATTTTGATCTGCCTCATTACTGGCACCTTGTGACTTATGAGATCCATTGAGCCGCATGTTTTGGTGCTGTGAGTTGAATCTCCGTCTCTGGCTAGAAGGCCCATTCTACCCAGAAAGAAATCAGATAACTGTTAGGTTGTCTGAATCCTTCCAACAAGCCAAGAAACACTGCAGTCAAAATTAACAGTGTTGCTGTTAGGAGGGAACAGGAGAGGGAGAACACTAAAAAGTTTTAGTTGTTACCAGAGTCTCTTTATAATACCTATAATCAGAACTATGAGTACCCCACTACATCTGAGTAGCCTGGAGATACAGATGGCAGGCTCGTCACTGATGCCAAATTAAAATCTGCCATGATTCAAGAGAATACAGAAAAGGGGATGAAATTCTAGACATCTCAACAGCAGCTGTTGAGAAAAGGGATCTGCAGGTTCTGGTCAAGAGAAGTTAAATATGAATCAGAAATGCCTTGGCAGCCAGGAGGGCCAAGCGTGTCCTGGGGGTCACCAGGCACAGCATCTCCAGCTGGGCAAGGGAGGGGATTGTCCTGCTCTGCTCTGCACTGGGGCAGCCTCATCTCAAGTGCTGGGGGCAATTCTGGGTGCCATGATATAGGAAAGACATGAAACTATTAGAGAGTGTCCAAAGGAGAGTCAGGAAGGTGGTGAAGGGCCTTGAGGAGAAGCCGTGTGAGGAGTGGCTGAGGTCACTTGGTCTGCTCAGCCTGGAGGAGACCTCACTGCAGTCACAGCTTCCTGTGAGGGAAAGAGGAGGGACAGGCACAGATCTCTGCTCCATAGTGACCAGTGACAGGACCAGAGGGAATGGCCTGAAGCTGGGTAAGGGGAGGTTTAGGTTGTGTATCAGGGAGAAGTTCTTTACCCAGAGGATGGTTGTGCACTGGAACAGGCTCTCCAGGAAAGGGGTCACAGCATCAACCCTGACAGAGCTCAGGAAGTGGTTGGACAATGCTGAGGCACATGGTGGGATTCTTGGGGTGTCTTGTGCAGGGCCAGGAGTGGGACTCAGGATACTCTGGGATTCTCTGAGCAGTTAAGAAGTACTGAAGAACTTAATACTGACTTTTTCCAAAATAATCACTATTGCTTTCCTAGTAAAGCATTGTACAAGTACTGCAGTATGACTGCAGGAAGAACAGACATGCCACATGTACACTGAAGTCAAGTGAAGAATCCTCATTCTGGAAGACACGTCCATTGTGATATTTTTGCTCAGAGGATGCTTTGATTCTTAGTGGGAAGTGGCTGAATTACTCTTATTTGCATGCCTGACAGGCCAGGTGATTCCATACATGCTCTGACATTATGCACTGTCTTACATTTCTCTCCAGGCATTTACTTGAGCCTAAAATCCCTACTAGGACGAAGTTCAGACCAACTTTAACAGCAGCTTTACCTAAGAACTATTACAACAAAATATAATTCATATATGAATCCTATATTTATAAAATAATACTACTAATATAGCAGAATACTATAACCTGTATTATAGAGCTTCTGAAATAATATGCTTTTAAGCCTGGCATTTAAGCAAAGATTCTGCTTTCAAAGTGTATGTAATAATTTGTCAAGGACTACATGTTTCTCCTCCATACCACTTAACTAAAATGAAGGGGTTTTCTTTTTCACTCTGTTACTGCCACTAGATACTTCTAAACAGACAGCTGTCTTGTCTTTACTCATATGCTATTTCTACTTTGTATGTTCACACTAACTTCAAAATGAAGCTGGAAAATATATGCTTACTATCTTCAAAAATTATTAATTGAATATAGACCACCAACCTCTATTTGATTTTGTATTAACAACTTTCAATGCTGTATTTTTCTGAAAGTTTTGAAGTAATTTAGTTCAGTTCATGGCTGATTTGACATGTTACCTGCTTATTTGTTGGGACTCCTTGAGAGGAAGATTCTGTAGGATTGGAAGAAGGATGACTTTGTACTTTACTGCTGGCTGTTTTATTATCAGAGTTCTTGGCATTACTAGAGGACTTTCGGTTGTGCGTATTTTGCTTGCCAGTTGTTGCATGTGAGGTCACTGAAGACAGCAGTAAACTACATGGTGTTCTTGAGGAATAGTTGTTCTTTGGGTGAGAAACTGTAAAAAAAAGGGATTATGTGTTATCGGTTACATGATCACCATCTAAACAGAAGGCTGTATTCTTACCCTGCTTACAGTTAATTTTGGAAGCACTGTTTCAGTCTCACTTTGAGTAATGAAGTAAGCTAACTTAAGCTAACCATTGAAGTAACTTGGCTGGAGTCAGGCTATAGTGTTCTACAACTCTAAGTCTGCCTCATTGCAAAGCATTTCAGGAGATAAAAGAGCCACTGTGGTGGCACTGCACTACAACTGGAAGAAGCCTGGCAGAAGGCCAGGCTTTTGCCATCCAAGAGAACTTGACTTATTCCTCTCTAAAGGAAATGGGTAAAAAAGATTCTTCTGTATCATGGGTATCTATAAAAAAACTGGAACTGAATGCAATGCACTAACCCCTTTTATGCAGACAACAGCAGTCTGCACCATCAGGAACCACTACTGAGCATCTCAGTATATTTCTACTCTCTACTTCTCAGTTTTTTGAGATTGCCTAATTTACTAAGCACTGTCATGTTTGGATATGAAATGCGCCCAAAATATCCTTGATTCCTCTCTGCATTTCTTCAAGCTGCCTTTGTGAAATGGCCCCCAAGCAGTCTTGAAGAGGATTCTGAGGCTAATGAAGTTCTTGAT
This sequence comes from Zonotrichia leucophrys gambelii, assembly GCF_028769735.1. Classification (NCBI taxonomy): domain Eukaryota; kingdom Metazoa; phylum Chordata; class Aves; order Passeriformes; family Passerellidae; genus Zonotrichia; species Zonotrichia leucophrys. Next base: position 18,730,473 of record NC_088177.1, on the reverse strand, counting down.
CTTAATTTGCTCTCCTGACTTTTCTGATTATGGAATTTTTCTGGTTCTTTCTGGTACAGATGACAAATTTGAGGCTCACTCCAGAGAGACACCTGTTGTTTTTATCTAAGAGGTATTTCTATTTTTTCCCTTCTAGTACAGAGAAATAAGATGAGGAATCATTTTAGTAACTAAGCATCATCTGTTAGGTTTTCTGAGGATCTTATTCACTTACACCAACAGCTACTTCTCCCACTAGGTGTCCTCTTCAGAAAAATAATGCAATGATCTGCACATTGAACTGAATTTTCTCTCCTGAATTCAGTGAGGCCAACCACCCCTGAATTCTATTAATTCTCTCTCATCTAAAACAGACTGCTGCACATGGAAGCCCATATAAAAATCCAGATGCTCATAATAAAAATCTATTTTTAACAAAAAAGATGTACAAGGAAAGGATACTAGGTGTTCTGATATATGTCAATCCAATTATTTTTGTTTCTTCCTGTCCTTCATTTTGAGTATATGCTGTCTATGATCTCTTCATGCTAGAACATTCCTTCCTTTGCACAAGTTCTGTAGGTTTGGTTATTGCTTTTGTTAAAGCCCTTAAGAGTGGCTGTTCTCAGCTACAGCCTTTGTATAATCTCTTGTTTGAGGAGTATTTGCAGCTTCTAACAGGGTATGGGTCTCATTGAGAGTTGATGCTAAGAGAAACGTCTTTTGTACTGAAAAGCTCTTGTCAAAAACACCAGTCATCACAAATTGCTCATCTAAGGTCACTGAGGGCAGGTATGAGCAAAGTTCTTCAGACACTCAGTGCACTATCAGTCATTTCTAGGATGACGCTGCTCCCCTGATAATAGCTGCTTTTCTGACTTCACTGACCTGATTTAAACAGGCTTGCATCAAACTATGCTTATGTAATGCTTTACTGAAATGAGGTATAAATAATTAACTTGCAGAATTAACTGCAGCTGCAAGTTATTCAGGAAAGTAGTTCAGTGAGTTTTAAAACATAGTCTATGGTTGTATCAATAGCAGCTGTGGTATTATTAGTCAGGATAATCTTTATGGAATTTTCAATCTCTTATGCTTCAGGCTATTAGGATCTATGAGGTGACTGTAAACAATTAGATGCATTACTGGGAAGTTTATGTCTTCCTGTGAAACATCCTGGGTTGGTTTCACTGAGAGACAGGATGTGGGGTTAGATGGAACTTCAAAGTGTTCTGCAAAAGCAATTCTTACGGTCTAATGAGTTAAACTGGTTATGCCTCCAAGCAGTCAGTTCTTTAGCTGTGCAATCAGAAGCTTGTATTGGCAGACTGTGTAGTACTTTCTCTGTTTTCTACTTTCAGGAACTACTTGAAAACATTCATTATTTTCCTTCTACCAAGATGCACTTGTTCAGTATTGTTTTACCAGTTTTCTCCTGAATGGAATAACAAAGGACATGGTAATGTACTGGGCAAAGCCTTATATAATTTACTTTGTTTTAGGGGGAAAAAAGCATGACAGAGACAAGAAATAGGCTCCTATTTTGCAACAGGGACATGATACTTGAAGGAAAAAATGTGAACCTGAATTTCCAAGCAGAAGGGCAGATGATTTAGAAAGAGAAGCCTGGAGAAAAAGAGGCTGAGGGGAGACCTCACTGCTCTCTACAAGTACCTAAAAGGAGGTTGTAGCAAGGTGGGATCAGTCCAACCTTAATGATTCTATGATTTGGGACTCTAGATGGCTCCTGAAAAACCCAGTGAATACTGTTAAAAAGCTGGGGAGTTACCTCTTAGCAGGAGAGATCTGAATTGGTCTTATGACATTATGCTCACACACAGAAGCTTCCAATTTACTATTTATTTATAAATTACTGAATTAGTTTATTCCCTAGAGTTGGGATCCTGTTTAGATTGAAAACTCCAACTGATCTGACTAATACCTAGACATCTCTGACAAAGATGGCACTGTGCACCTGCAGATGGAGCGTGCAGCCCAGGCACAGTGAATCTAACATGTTGCAAACTGCTGACTTGTGTGGGTTCAGCAGTCCTGCTGCATCCAGAGACACCACTCATAGCGGGCTTGCTGCACACTCACACACTGGCAGCACATGTGCTGTCAGCTCTGCTGAACAAATATACTCTGAGAAACTCAGTCAGAGGGATCATCAGCACTTACTTTCTCCACAGAGCTGAATCTGGGTCTTCAGCTGCTCTGTATCACAGGAAAATCGGGCAGACCTGCCCAGCTCTTCATCATATTTCCGCTCACTCACAAAGTGCTGCAAAAACAGACATGTTAACAGCGATTCACATTCTGAGCAAAAGACTGTATGGATGATAAAAGAACCAATCCATACTTAAGTTCACCTTAAGGCTGAATAATTCTTGACCCTGCCTTGTTCACAAGATCTCTGTGCAGAACCAAGTATTTTCCCATCCTCACCAAATTACATCTCCCAGCCCAGTGATGGGTGGATCACTCCCACACCTGGGAAGTAGAACTTCATTTCAGCAGAGAATGTATGTTTGATTACTGACGCTATCAGGTTTACTTGCTGAGTCTAAATGATACACAAACAACAAAACTCCCCACTGCTACACTTAGGAGGGGATAGCTTACACTTCTCTGATAGCATCTGCACACTGCTCAGAGGTGTTACAATGCTTTAAGAAGCTACACTTTCCCTATGGAAAGCTATTTACCCCTCATCCAATAGCAGGAATAAACAGCCTGGGCATGTTAATGTGACAACTCTTCCTTGGCATTTCTGCAAGTGGCTAAAACACCCAAGCAGAAGTGAATGCCTGACCTTAATTTCAGCCCTGAGTTCAGAGAGTTGTGCTTCAGCCATCTGACTGGCTAGGTCTGCCAGTCTCTTCAGCTCCTCTGCTTTCTTCTGCCGAGCAGTCAGGATTTCCACTGCCAAATACCAACAGTCAGTCATTAATGCTAGGAAGGTAAACTGCTCTGTAATTTATTAGTCTTTGGGCCTTAAGATGGTACATCCCATGTGAGACAAATACATGGACCATTGACTTCAACTGGACTTCCAATGTGATACTAGCACAGATTAAGTTGATTACACTGAACTGCCTGATTTTGAAGAAGATCTGAAAACAGGATAGTTGTCAGAAAATCAAAGTTAAAACTATCCTCTAACATTCAGATGAACAGGGGCAAAGACGTGCTGTTTTGAGTTTTCTAGTGTTTTATTTTGAAGCATAAAAACAGGGAGCCTTCCAGAGACATTGAAAGAAGCATTACATTGAGTCACCAGCCTGTTTCTGAAGACATGCTATATTTGATTTACAGAGGGGAATTTCACTTCCTCTGAAATAAACCTGTTCATATACAGTTTATGTTAAAGTCATTTGCATCACAATTTTGCTTTCGCATATAGAATATATGTATTTGCCATTTCAACAGCAAAGCAGCATTGAAGGCAAACAGTCTTTATGAAAAAAATACTAAATATTCATTACTGCCTGTCTTGTATATTCTATGCAAGCAAGGGGTGACTAGTTGTATTCTTATAGGGAAAGATGAATCATAAACCATGAAGCAATGGTCTAGTTGTACACAAGATAATATGACATTATAATTTTGGTGGAAATATATGCGAACTATTACCAAAATGGTGACTCAGAGAAAAAGCAACAAGTGATTAATTGGATGACAGAATCAGTACTTATGGGAGAGAGGAAACATCATCTAAATGTAAACCAGTAAGAATCATAGTCTTTTGTCTTGAACTTACACATACAGTCAGGTACTTAATGTAAATTATCCTAAGGACACAGACTCCATTACAGCAGTAGAAATTTTAGCTTCTTTGCCTTCTTTTGTCCACAAATTTCCACAGCACACTTGACAAGTCATGTAACTAGCCTATACTTTCTAATGCAGTTTTTAAAGGTGAGAAATAATGGTATTTCGTGGACAGTTTGTTCCTCAACCCATTATAATTTGTTTAATCAGATAACACCTTCTTTTGAAAGCATTGTAAAGTCAATAGTTTGGGCCAGAAGTGACCTTTAAAGGTCTCTAGTCCAACCCCCTGGCATCAGCAAGGACATCTTCAATAGATGGGGTTGCTCAGAGCTTGACCTTGAATGCTTCAAGGGATGAGGATCTCCTCTCCTCTGGGAAACCTGTTCCAATGTTTCACTGAGTACAACATGGTCCAGCAGGCACAGGGAGACACAGCTGCACCTGTACAGTATGTGGGAGCAAACAAACTGTGCAATTGTAGAGGAGTGTGTGTCACACGTGGCAGGGAAGGCAGAGGGTGGCTACACCTCCTTTAGCCCTGCTGGTAAATCTGTGCCTACATTATTACTTATGCCAAGAACTGCTGCTATCTTTCCAGCTGATCTTTTCTATTTCATTTTTTTACAATATGGTCTACAAGAGTGGGAAAATTTTACCACATTAAATGAACAGTTCACCAGGTGCTTACCTTGTCCAATAGTTCTGCTTTACTGCTTATTCTAGGTAATGCTAATACTGTTCCTCACCAAGATCAATATCCTCTCTTTGCTAAAGTGACTACCCAGACCATATGATCTCATCTCATACTGGCATTCTTTTCCATGAGATGCCAGCCAAATACCCATGTTTTAAAAAAACCCTGAAATTACCATATTTGGATTTTTTCCTAGTGTTTACAGCAAGAATAAGATCACCCACTGTAAAACAGTCCTTGAGTGCAGCAAAGAGCATGTTACAGTCCTGTAACAACTTTTTGCCTAAGTTTCTGAAGGCACTTTACAGCCTAGAGCAGCCTTGAGAGGCAGCAGAAACCACACTGCTGGATGCAGGTACTGGGCCATCAGCTGCCATGTGTGGAGCTGGCAGGGAAATGGACACAGAACAAACCACGTGCAAATGCAGCACTCTGTGTGCTGGTAGGTAGGAATTAGCTTTACTTTCTGCAAAAATTCCCATAACTGGACAAGATCAATGAAGGGGCCCAATAAAACCGTCAGCCATGGACAGTGATTTCCAAAATGTGGATTTGTTTGTGCAGTTAGGGCTTAAAACTGTGTCTGCTGATCAGTGGGAATGCTGCCATTGGTGTTTCTGGGAATGAGTGCATGTTCTGTAGCTGATTATGGCTACCTGGTATCTGGTAACCAAAGGTAACCAAAAACTGCAGATATATATTCCTCCACAAGTCCTTCCCAGAATAACACAAAGCTTCAAATTCACATCTCTTTCAAGTTCTTCCCAGCAAATTAGCAAATAAAATTAAAACAACAAACTTTGCAAATCTCTGCCATTGTAACTTTCTACCTTCTAGTTTCTACACATATACAGCTGCAAGAGACTTGGACAGCAACAGAGAATTTAGAGCATTTTTTTCAACAAATTTCAATTGTTATACTTCTGTAAACTAAGTGAGTTCTAAATGCAGATGAAGCATTCAAGAATGTTAAATGTATTTGTGACCCTGCTTGGAAGGACCTTAAATTCACAAATCAATAAAAGGATTGTATGCATTCCTATGGAGGACATTTTCATCTGCCAGGAAAAGTATCATTCTAATAAAGCTTTGGTTACTCTTCAATTTCTTGCTTAGCATTCTCTACTGAACCACGTCCTCCTGTATTTTCTGGAGGTAAATACAAACATTGTATCTTGGAGGGACCCTGAGACAGACATTGTGGCATCCTAATACAAGGCTCATCTTGCTTCCCCCCCTCTGCTACCAGAAAATATATACATAAAAATGCAAAAACCAAAGACAACATAAAAGCCTGGAATCAGATTGACTCCCACAGATTATTAAGAAAACAGACTGCAGTAAAGATCTGTTTTTTGATTTTTAAAAAAAATTCTAATTTATAAGTTTGATCACTATCCCTTAAAGCTATGCAAGGCAGCACAATAACCTACTCCCTAATTCCAGTATTCTAACTTATGTAGGTAATATAAGCAAGCGAAAAGTGATTGATAAATGGAAATAAAGTAATTGAATAGCCACAGAAATGAGAGAAAAAAAAAGAGTGGTCAAAAAGCTCTGATATGTAAGCAGAAGGAGTAAGTAATATAAATCTAACTCCGTATCACCTTTTGGTTTACCTTAATTTCATAATACTGAAATTTTGATGCACAATCCTCATAGAAACTACCCTAGCACATCAAAGCCTTATTTGACTACACATATAGAGTGAAAGATGATGGAATGCTGCTAACCAAATTAATGGATAATGTTATTTTCTGCCAAACAAAACAACTGTTTCAACAGTATTACAAAATTTCCCTGTGTATTTTTTTTTTTTTTACTTACTGGCTTCTTCTTTAACTTTATCAATTTCTGCCATTAATGACACTTCTTTGTCTACGATGCTAAAAAAGAAAAAAAAAAGAAAAAAAATTATTTAATTCATGCTAGAACTCCATCAAAATCAAAAGCTATAACTATACAGACTTCAGGCATTAATAATGGGCAGTTTTGAAATGAGTAAGACTTAAAAAATTGAAGCTGAAGAAATACCTAGGCAAGCCAGCTACAAAAAATGAGTGATAATGAGTGAGTGCTGCTTTACACAAACATCTCACTGGCCTTCCCACATATCTGCACAGATGTGGAAATCAGTCTCATTCAGCACAGCAATCCTCAAATGACTAAACAGTGTTTCCTAATTAAGCCAGATAGACCATTGCTGCTACCCAGATTAATACAGCTTAGGTGTCAGCATAAAACTAAGCATGAAAAAATTAAAGATGGCTGGAATGAGTTCCTTTTCTAGCTTAGAGATATTTTTGCAAAATATATCAGGGTAAACAAGAAAGTTGTTTATGATGTAAACAAGCATTGAACTATCTCCATAATAGAAGTCAGCTTCCTTGCCCCCTATTCCCTCCAGGACTGGGAAGGAGTTTTTCCACTTTTACCTGGCCTTCCTAAAAGAATTGTGTCCCTCTCCTTTTAAAAATGCCTGGTGTGCAATCCCTGACAGTGCCTATAAGCTGTCAGAGTGCAACTGATCAGGTAGGTCTGCTGAGAGAAGACAGGACATGTGCTAAGCTGGTCCCATTATGAACACAGTGACACTGTCCAGGGGAATAATGTTTCTGCAGAATGCCCTCCAGGGGACAGTGCTCTGGTGTGCAATTCTGTTTTCCTCTCACTAGGTTATTCTTAAAGTTAAGTTCACATTTAATAAACACCACCAATGTTAGTGTTTGTGTTTGCACAAGTGAGTAAATTCAAGCAGCTGAGGGGGAAATTGCAAAAAGTAGGTCGGACAGCAGGAGTGGATCTAGGCACGTACTCAAGGGAAGAGTGGGGCTCTCAACCCCATTAGTAAAATCAGACATTAGACATTAGTTTCTGGACCCAGTGAAGACACTGAGCTACATGTGAACAAGCTTCTACTGAAGGAAGATGGTATAGAAAACTTAAAACCAAAACATTTGTCTAGAACATCCTTAGCAAGAACGGGAAGACCCTGCAGAGTTCAGTGGGCCGTAAAGAGAGACAGAAACTTAGAGAAATATTCACAGGTGCTTAACTAAAGCAGGGAAAGACTGGTGAGCAGGCAGTGTGGGGAACACATGGCAAACACACAGCTGACAACCAAACATTCACCAGCTACAACATGTTCAAGTGCCATTCATCCTTCCTTGAAATCTTCCAACCAACCTCACACAGGAGGTTTGCAACAGAAGCTCTGCAGTCTTCTGTCCTTGAGTTTTCCCAGTCTACCATGCCCCCTGGAGAGGAGGAAACCTTTACACTGCCTCCCAGTAGCCAACAACAGGGACAGAAGAGGTTGGCTGATGGCAAAGATTGCAGCCAGCCAACACAAACTCAGTGTAACACATTTATTTTTGTTTCATACACAGAAACAAGACTAAAATGATTGTTTTAGCCTGCCAGATCAATTTAGTGTGACCTATCCACCAGAGGAAATAAAACAGCAGGGTTTTTTTACGGTAGAGCAAATCAGTTAAGAGGTAGTGACAATGGAAGGACACAATTGTTCCAGTTGGCACTCAACACTCTCCAGGCACAAGCATTAAGCTTGAATGCCAAATAAGCAGGTGATGACTCCAGCTTGCTAATCTAAATAGTCATAGCTTATCAGAATTAATCTATTTTCAATTAGCTTTTGTAACTACATGGTTTCATAAGCTTCCTTGACTTTCACAACAGGTGGCTGAAACGAGTCTTGTAAGTTACCTATTTCTATCCTCCCCAAAGAGAATCTAGTTATCTTTACTACTTTCTCTTAAATAAAAAAAAAAATAAAAAATTAAAGATTTTTACTTTTTCTGTCTCTGTTATTGAAGTGTCTCCCTAGTGCACTACACAGGTTATATAAACAAACTTTTGTCTGGAAAACACTCAAGGAACAAGGTCACAACAGCAGAGCTTATCAGAAGAGTGTTTTAGTGCAGCTCGTTCCAGGACTGTCCTCTCTGCATTCCAACAACAGCTCCTTAGTAAACTCGTGGCCCCTAACTTTTTATTCTGATGCCAAATAAAACCACTTTTAATACTAGAATGAAAACAAGGCCATAGCAGTTCCTCTATTTATCATATTTTATAGTTAAATCTTACCTGTTCCTAGACAATTTTCCACTCCTAATGTTTCATTTTGATCTCTGATGAACATTTTAGGAAAGCATTTGTATGTAGCAGTAGAGGACAGGACTGATAAATTTAAAGAACAATCACCTGAGTACTTTCTTTCTAGTTAAAAACTAAAACTGGAAAAAATTAAAGACTAATACAACAGAGAAACCGTTTGGTGCTTTTGTCGATGTAAGAAACTAAGTTTCTTTAACAGACAGATCTTGAAAAGGTTTTCCTTCCCTGAAGACAATGCAGCTGTACTAATTTACATCAGCAGAGGACATGCTCTCTCTCTTGGCTAAAGGAAAGGAACATTAATTTTCATCTGGAAGCATACAACCACATTTCTCAGCTTGGAAACCATAAACTGCCATGTGTCATATATGGGGAAAGTTAATGTTTCTTTAGAAATGTCGTAGGCCAACCAGCAACAGAAAATGCAAAACTGCCTCCAACAAGAATTTATCAAAGTTATAAACAAATGAAAACAACAGACAGAAAACTGGAAAAAAACCCTGGCCTGGGGGAAAAAGAAAAAGACAAAAGACAAATACAAAGAGAAATCTTAATGCTAACATATAGAAGGAGAAAGGACAAGAACAGTGTGGAAAAAATCAATGGATCACATCTTGTCTCTCATTCCTGCTAGTATCCCACACTGTTTTCATATGAAGGTCCGACAGTCAAACTGAACAGCTCCTCGGGAGTTCAAACATTTTTAATGCATTTTCTGGAATAAATACTGTACTCAGCTTTAATACAGTGACTGTGATTAGACCACAGCAAAAGCATTATTGAGACCTGCTTGAAGCTCAGCACAGCAATACCTCCCAGGAAAGCATTTTCTTTTAATGCTTCCTAGTGTCATTTGGCACTAAAATGTTGTATCAAGTTGGTACATTCCAGTGCACAGCCTGCAGCCATTGGTGTGCTGGGGAGAACTGGATACTGACTGCTACAGGAACTTTCTGCACAATCAGGTATGATCAGATTTGAGCTCTAGCAGAGCAAGAAACAGAATGCATTTCAGATCTAAAGACACCTGAGGGAAAAGATTCTGCTAATTCCTTCCTTTCCAGTTAGGTTGTTTCTCTTGGGTTTTCTATAGCTGTTTGGAACTGGGATTAAAACCATGAACATACTATTTTAGCTGATGTTCTGAAGAGTTCATAATCCTGTCAATTTTTTCTGATTACTCTGAGCACTAAAAATCTGAAAGGCATGGCTGAAGCCATGCCTTCTCCTTACCCTGAATATCAATATCAACACCTGAACATATTTCCACATACTATTTGGTGACAAACACACAACTCAGAACCACTTCTTACTTTGAATGTACCTGAATCCATGCCCTAATCATCAGTCCCCTGCTGCAGTAGACCAAACACTGGGACTCAATTCCTCCCTTCACCAATCAGATTCAAGACAGATCTGAATCAAGTGAGCCTTATCTCTATGACTCTAGGACTAATGATATAGAAAGACAAGAGTAACATTACTATCTCCTCCTTTTCTGCTCCTTTCACCACACCTGTCTCCTAAAAGGACTGATTCTTCCATTTCTTACCCCTCACGTTTTCAGGATCAGCACCATATCACTGTTCACCACAGGTGAGTATCTGCAGTTTGGAGCACAGGATTTAGCACTTTTGAGTTTCATATCCAGGTGAAATTTTGAACTGGGACTCAGGAAGGAGACAATTTTGTTGAGGGCAAAGCAGAGGCTTAATACAGAGGGCATGCAAATGAGACACAGCCAGAGCGTGTGCTGTAGAGCTACGAGATGCAGCAGGAGAGACAGCAGCTCTCTAGGAATCATTCTGCTGAATGGATTTTGAAGGCAAAACCAGAAGTGCCCTATTCCTGGTCAAATGAACAGTACTCATGCCTTGGCCTTACAGAGGCTGGCAGGGTTCACACTAGTGTACAATGGCAAAAGAGCTGCAAATGCCAAACTACAATGAGCTGCTGGGCACAGCAATGATAGGGGCAAATCATGCTGACAGCTGCCTCATTTCACAGTTTTGTACTCAGAATTCTGAATTTGTTCTGACATTAGTAAACAAAATAATCTTCCTCTAGTTTACAGCATGAAATCTAGTATTTGCACAGTGCTAAAGAAAAGATATTTTCAGCCAGCTGCAATACCCCCAAATTCCACTAAAATGATTAAAGTTATTAGTGCCTATTAAGAAAAGCTGCTTCAGATTGCCAGACAGGCTAATTTATAGTTTTACTGATGAGAATCATAAGGTTTCCAGATGACCAGAGTCTTCTCTTTCCTTCTGCCTCTTCTAGGCATTATGACAAACCTATTGTGCCTGAAGAGATGGGGAAATAAAAAGGCCAAGCTGACATGGAGGCAGAAATGCTGACACAGCTCTCAAAGGTAAGTCAGAGCTGCATGGCATAGAGATTACTCTTCAGCATAATTCAAATGAGTCCTTTCATAACCCTCTAAAACCCCTCAAAATGCCCATTTTCTCCTTGGGATGTTTAATAAGCTTTACTCCCCCTGAACCAGCTTTGTGACCAGTTTGAGAATGACTGTTCTTCTGGAGACTGAGGAACACAGTGTCAGCTCTGGTATCTGGAATAATTGCAGCAGGGCTCTTCATCCAGAAGGGGGAAGAGCCATTTTTCCTGGGCATCCTCTGGGGGCTGGTTCAGCTGGAGAGCTGCTGAACACTGAGGTACAATTTGAACCCTTTTTCACGAGGAAGGGAGTTAGATTAGTGAGACACTGTTTGAGCCTGACAGTTTATGCATCAACAAAAATACAACATACTCCAGTGATGTTGCTCTGTCAACGCCTTGGAACAGACCCCAGCAGCTCCTTGAAGCTGTGCTGATTGACAAGCTGCTGACAAGCCCAAGCAAGATTGAGGATGTTAGCACTGTTACTGTCTCTGAGGTATTTGAGCTGAGGTTACATGCAAATTCATGAGATGGTCCTGATAAGCTCTCCTTTAAGTATCATGCTTTTTTATTGCACATATTTCCCTTATAGCATGAACATATTTGACCCACAGGCAGTGTGAAAAGACAACTGATAAGAATCTCTAATCCAATTGTGTATTTCACAAAAGAATTCTGCACGTCAATCCAAAAACTAGAACTGTCCCTGTCAAACTTCTGGCACAAAGAGCTAGAATGATGTGATGAGAATGTAAATATAAAGCCCAATTACCGGTACTAGGTGATTATAAGTGTTACAGGATTACTGACTAGCCATGCTATTTTGTAATTGGAGAAATGATACTTCTAGTTTTCTTCATAGTAATAGGAGATATCTATTGTAGAAAATACCTTGTAGGAAAAGCTGGTACATTACATATTTTGCAATGTTTCAGTAGATTATATTCTTCCAGTATTAGCTCAATATTATGTAAATGTTCACACTGCTTGAAGGTTATTTGATTACCATATCAGCATATGCACAATGACTGCACAGCAAACCAGATTACATGAATTTTCATTCTGATCACTAGTACAGTCTGACAATAAGAATATAAACAAAAGACAGCATAAATCAATTTCACTGAAATTCTTCCCTCTACAGAGCACAATCTAGTAGAACTGAAAATGCCCAAAGGCTTTTAGTTATTCAAGTTCATTTTGTGTAATTTTTTATCTACCTTCGCTAATCCTGTTCTCCCTAGCAGCCAGCCAGCACAGTGTGATCTGGTAAATGTACCATAATTAAACGCCTATTTGTAATTTTCTTTTTAGATCTTTTTACAAACAATTAGAAAATTATTGCCTCATCACAAAAGCCTTTTTAAGCTAAAAACTGACATGGAAAACCTTTTCCTGAAAGAACATTTCTGAATTTTAGTTATTTAGAAATGAAGGCATCGTCTCACAATTTGGGAGTTTTAGTATGAGCTGCACCATGGCTTGTTAGCATCCCGCACATTTTTACACAAACTTGTAAAGTATTGATTTCTGATTTGAGTTTCAGTTCTGACCTGATTCCTGAGGTATCTGAATACCTTACTGGTTAAATATTTTAACCTAAACACACTTCAGCAAGGAGAAGACAGTTGTTGAGCTCCTGCTACAGAAAATAATTCACTTTCTCAAAAACACATTGGAAAGTTGCCTCAAAGGAAGGTCTGGCTTTTTGGTGCAATGTCAGTTGAAATTTTTCAAGATAATTATTCTCTTTTTGTGTTTAGTAAGCTAGATTTCTTATTAGTCTGACAACTGTGAGATCAGAAAGGAGACAGTCACCTATTACACGTACAAAATGACATGTACAAAATCAAGAGCGTACCTCACAGCCTCAAAACTTGTGTATGCTGTTTTACTGAGGATGACAAACACGCCTATGAATGACTGGGAGGGAAGAGGGCAGACACAGCACCATGAAATAGAGACAACAGCTAAGAAACAATGTAATCCACCTTTGAAGCTCACCTCTTTCATCCAGCTTCACAAACTTGTTAAAAAATACTGTGATGAAGTAAGTAATTGTAAAAGACAAAGGGGTCAGAAGGTATCTCATTGAAACATAACTCCCCCCAGCTCCAAGAACTCTGTCTGTTCTCTCCACTAATGCACAGCAAGGGTGATCCCAGGCTGCTGGAGGTCGTGAGAAGAGCGCCAACACAAGCCCCTCTCCCGGGGCTGCAGCTCTCCAGGCAGGTACCCAGCCTGGGGCCAGAGCTGTTGGATCAGGTTCTCCCAGACCACCCAGGCAGCAGGGCCTTGGTCAAAGCACTTATCTTTGGAAGTACCTGAAAACCCAGCGGGGCCAAGGAAACCGGAACACAAGGTGATTATTTTTATCTTCTCTGTGCTGACAAGGTTAAGGACTAGATCATGTGACTGATGGGCGAACAAACATCACAACAAACTGCAAGAGGGTTTGACCTGGACTTAAGAAGCAAAAGGACTACCTTTTGCTGGCTGTCAGACAGACAGAAACCTCAGAAGACTTGCCTGGAAATGGAGAGAAAAACAGCACAGAACTCTGTTCAGCGTAAAGCAATACCAGTCCTGGCCTTTCCAGCCATCTGCCCATCTCCAAACAACCACAGCACAAACAGGCAGCTCTCATCTGGTGCCACTGATTCTGGGCTAGGGGTGACACAAGACCATTATCTTTACAGTTTGCCAAGTAGGGGTATCAGAAAGGGGCAACAGTGTTCTCACTGTTCTGCAACTGAGCACTGGCACCACTGCTCCCTACCCCACACTGAGTCAGCACAGACACAACTATGTAAGTACAGAGATAATTCTGTTCTTTTAGATTACTTCTTCCCCCATTCAACCACTCCTCCGCTTTAAGTTAGAAAACAATATGAAAACTTCTTAATTTTCCCCAAACACACAGTACATGTTTTCTAATTGTTACCCTGAATCTATTTTATTTTTAAACTGTCAGTATTGCCAAACTCCATTTTCCCAGCACTATGTCAGAATCATTTTTTTATCTAGCCTGTAGTAAAGCTTTCAACTACTTTTTCTTCAGTCCAAAAACTCAGTTGTGTTGATTTTCATGCTCTCTACACAGCACTGGACATATCAATATATACAAAAGAGAAGAGAAGCTTGTATTTATGTGGTTCAGTTCTGCATGCAGCACAATTAAACCTGGTTCTTACTGTTTTCTATAGACCATTTGTGGCTGGCAGCAGACCATATGGGCAAGCAGCAGATGTTCCCTTTTAGTTTTCCATATGACTGTACGAATGCCCAATATGTGAAAATTATTTTCTGGCAAGAGGTGTTATGGGGAACTGTGGCTCCTTTTGTGCTCTACACATTTCACTCAGATTTCCTGGGGCTGTCCTTTTATCCCCAAGATGGTTATTCAGTCCCTTGGTGGAAAAGAAGTGAGAACACAGATAATGCATGCAGGTTTTAAGCTTGGCAAAAAATGTCTCAAGTGCACTCTACTGAGAGGAGAGTTCATTTAGCTTTTTTAACCTTCCCCTGCAAGTTAAGGACTATTTGGCAGCCTTCTTTTCTGTGCTCTACACTACCATGAGGGACATGGCTACGCTCTGATATATTTTATATCAAAGTAGTAGGGGAAGCACCTCATGTTCTCACTGACACCAAGGTGTTCCTGAAAACCATACAGCAAAGCTAATTGCAACGAGGACAAATACTGGATCAAGAGCTAATATCAAGAAAATTTCTCTCCCAACTTTCAGGTCCATGTGAGCCTGAGGAACACTGTCCTTCAGCACACTTTGCCAAGTGCTCTCACAACCTTGGGAAAGCAATGCCACAGAAAGCCCAGCAAGAGCAGGGGTGACCAGAGTGCTGGATCACAGCAGGAGCACAATCCACATGAGACTGCAAAAGACTTCTTGCGGGGCTAAGTGCCCTGCTTGGTCCAGCCCATGGCTTGTAAAATGCTATAGAGTCTTCTGCATGAAAAGAACTCAATAAATGCAAGCTGTTATCACTTCTTCTGAGCACACAGAGAATAACTGCAGTTACCAGAAACTTCAGTGAGGTTCTTTAAGAAAGAGGAAGTGAGCCCAATGCAATGTTTTAAAATAAACATCTTTCTGGGATTGTTATTTGCCCCATTTTACTACAAAGTCAGAACTGAAGTAAGCATTACATTTTCCCCCAAGCTTTTACAGGAGTTCACGGCACATCTGCTCCTTAGCACTGGTTTTCAGATTGTGGGAGGATATGCACTATCTTGCCAGATAGGTGACTTTTTAAATAGCAGCATATTACATGTTCAGGAGTAACTTCCTATTGGCTAGCTCAAGCTGTGAAAAATCAGCAAGAGAGAAACATGGATTTTCACTGGCAGCTATCACTCAATAGTTTCTGCTGTTAAAAGGAGAAGTTCTTGTGAATGTGTCTGCTGAAGCTTTCAGGACATCTTAGGCCACATGTGCTATTCATTTAACTCCATAATAATGGTTTCATTTACTGTCTGAAAGTAGAAGGAAGACACATGATATTATCTTTGCATTCTTCATTCTGTCTGTGATTGGTAAAATAAGGAAAGATTTTAAAAACCAAAACAGATTATCAGAAAGTCAAAAATATTACTGACTCTCGCAATGCAGTTTTGATTCTGACCTTGACAGCACAAAAGGACACAAAAGCAGTCTTATATACTGTTATCAAAGGAAGAAAAATAAACCCAAAAGAGACAAATTAGTATGTGTTTCAGCATTCAGCTGCAATGCAAGATAAAAGCTTCTGACTTCATTTAGCTTCACTAAAACCCCTTAGGTGGTGCCAGCTGTGTGTAACAGGAAGGGGTTACAGTACTGAGCTCATTCCAGTGTTCCTGGCAGTTCTGTACACAGGCAGCACTTGGTGGCGGCTGTATCTGCTGTCCATCTCAAGCAGCCCACACTTCAGCAGGAACTGGGAGAGAAACTTGGAAAAACCTTTGGAATCACGATCACAATGGAGACCTGACATCATGCCCTTGCTTTGGTTATTCCATAGGATTCTGGGAGACACAGTTTAGCTGAATTCCTTAATTTTTCTCATGACATGTTGACTGCGCCACAGTGAAAGTCCACGCCAAAGGAGAGCAATAAATATGCTCACTTAAAACCTTACCCTCCTGCTAGCACTGGGGATGTTTTGTTCAATTATGGAGCAAGGAAACTCCCATGTAAAAAACACACACTAAACCCTGCAGCTCAGGAGTACAGTGTGATCCTTGTATGAGGTCTGAGGCTGTATGTATCACTGGTTCAGGTGATTTCTACCCAAATCCACTAAATCTACAGCAGTTGTCAGGGAGTTTTTGGAAACAAGCCATTAAAACAGCTGTGCCCATCTTCCTCAAAGTTTAGGCCACAAGATCATAAGAAATATCAGAAAACTCATTAATTTTAGCAAAGAAGGTGTTAAGTCAGGCAGTTCACTATTTAAACAAAAAATCTACTTCATTCATTTGAAGAAAAAGCTAAATGTTAGACTTACGAGCTGCCAAAAGCAACATAGCCAGTACTGAGATTTCCATAAACATCTCCTGACATTGTACTGTCCTCACTGCAATGTTATGCTGAGGCACAAATATTCAGACCACAGATCTGTTAGATTCTAGAGCTTCCAGCAGACTCCACTTCAATAATTTAGGCACTGAAGCTGGTAGGAGGCAAAATAAAATTAAGCCTATTGAAAAGTTTTCCAGGCTATTTTAATAATTTTAAGTACTTGCATTTACAAACTCTTTTGGGGTATTTCAGTATTAGGCAATATGTTTTACTGCTTTTCAAACTACAATATGAATACATGAAAAATGAAGAATTTCAGTTCTGAACTTACTACCTTCTTGCACTTTTAGATCATGACAGAATTATAAGTCTGTTCTGTGATCAGAGTGACAATTGCTTAAAGACGGAATTGCTTGTGACTGCCAGCAGCCAAGGTGAGACATGTGACATAAGATATTTTTAACACTCCTACCAAAAATAAAAAAGTGAGTGTGAACTACTTAGCAAATGAGATCCAACTATAGTTTTCTCAGAGAAAAGGTCCCCTCTGAGAATGACCAAAAAAAGGTGCAAGGAGCTGATGAACTCCACTCAATTTTTCTATCCCAACAATCTTGTTACTACATGGAAGTTCATCAGCAAAAATCACTGTAATGGCTCCAGAACAATCCTGACATTACTGAGTTTAGTACAACGGGTGATCACAGCTCACATTCACTGGAGAAACAGAAACACAGCTCTCCCTGCTATACAGTAAAGTACACTGGGGGCTCAGTGAACCAGAATCTTCCCCAAAATCAGCTCAGCAGCACCTGGATTTTCTGCCCATAGAGAAGTGGAGCCCCAATGGCCTTAAAGTTATTTTAGATGCATCTTTGAAGACAATGAATACACCACTGAAGTCCAATGTTAACAAACTTCTGCCAATACTACTGCTCTTCTATAAGATATGCTCATGAAAATACTGAGAAATACTGTGATTGAATTAAAGGGGAGAGGTTTTTTACTCTTCTCTGATTTGTAACCAAGTATTGTACATTTTAACATGATTTCTTCTTTTTATTCCAACACTGTCTAATACACAGGTTTTATATGACATCTGTGCTTAACCAAGGCTGAGTGAAACTCAAAGCAGGAAATATTTTTCTATGACAAGAATATATCAAATATGCAACTTGCTACTACAGCAATTATTTCTGCTATAAGTTTTCAAAGGGTGTACGTATACATGCTAAAGATCAGCAGTAATCAAAATTATAATAAATTATTATAATTTTTTTTAGATTAAAGACATAAAAAATGAGGAAAAAGAATGAATTAGAGATGCAAATTGGAAATTAAATGATGGATGGGAAACTTAGAAGAAACTATGAGGGAAAGTTAAGAGAACAATGGTAGGAAAAGAAGCAAAGATGATGGGACATGAAGAGACAGTAAAGGACTGTCTGCCAAAGGAAGTAAGATCAAAGATGCAGTACAGAAAGAAGAGATTTAAAGAAGGTAAAAAGAGACTTCAGAAAATCCCAGACAGGATATTTAGAACAGCTTTCATTTGCTCATATATGCTGCCACTGAATCTGATACAAAATAATTAGGTCAAGATGGATAATTAAGGAGTAAAAAAAATCCAAGTTTTTTTCAAAGAACTTTATGTATGTACACAATATATGCATATATTACTTCCTGGTTGGTGAGGAACGTCATTGCTTAAATGGCACCATGGTTTTTTTTTAATGAAACCAAATGCTGCAAACAAAGAGGGTGTAAGTGACCCATCCCCACTAATACCAGTCACTTAATTAGTCCCTTTTCCATGTGGAGCTGATGGATCCCTGCAGCTGATTTACCTACCAGCTGTGTAATTCTGCAAAAGCAGCTTTGATCTTCTTGACTGAATTATCCACTTCCTCTTTGATCATCACACGATATCTGGTTAGAGAAACAGTGCAACGCTGCAAGTCTTTTACAGACTTTTCAATGTTTGGCCCTAAAATAGAAAACAAAAATTGCACAGTAGTCAGAAAGCTGGTTTTAGTTTTTCTGAATGAGGCACCAGAAATAGTTCAACATATTATTTGCCCAGACTAGA
This sequence comes from Zonotrichia leucophrys gambelii, assembly GCF_028769735.1. Lineage (NCBI taxonomy): Eukaryota > Metazoa > Chordata > Aves > Passeriformes > Passerellidae > Zonotrichia > Zonotrichia leucophrys. The sequence goes on along the minus strand of NC_088177.1, from coordinate 18,711,872 downwards.
ATGAAGTGGGTATTCTACTGAAGTCCATAAATCCAACTTTTTCATAGTCCCTCCCTAGTGCTCTTCAGTTCTAAACATGTTTGCTGAAATGCATCCCCCAAATCAAATAAATATTAGAAAGGCATTATTAATTAAAATTATTCAGTTTAATATGTTAAATAGAGCATAAATTAATTCCTTTTTAAAATAATTCTGCTTGTACTTTCCAACACGTCTCTTTTTAACTTTTGTGAATGCAGAGGTTTTTTCCTGGAGGCCTCTGCTCTTTTTGACCTCAGAACACAGGAACCAGAAACCAAATTTACCTCTTTTTTTGACTGAATCATCTGTCTTTGTTTCAGGTTGGGTTGACACACTGGGTGATTTAACTGAGGAAGATTTTGACTTTGGCCTGCCTGGGTTACACTGGAGTTGAACTGGCGACTGAAGGGGCTCGTGCTGTTCTACTCCATTCACAGTCTTTGGGCTTGATTCCACAGATACTCTCTGGCGTTCTCGTTCTCTGTCTGCAAGAAAGCATTAAGGAAGAAAACAGGGAGTTGTAAGATTAAGAAAGGTATGAAGCCTTACTTTTAAGTCAGAATGACTTTATGGTGCTCTCCTGGCACACATTCTACAAAACCTCAGAGAGCTATGACAACAAATGAAATTGTTTTGGTAATTAAACACTAATTGGAAAACTTCCTTATTTCAACAGTGTATAAAAGAAAAACTCAATGAAAAAAATCAACTCTTTCATGCCAATGGGGAAAACACCTCATAACATAAAAAGCATGCTACCAATTATAGTATTTGTCCATATATGCATATATATAGCACACAAAAAATATTCCTAATTTTACTAAAAACATTTTAAAAGCTCTGACTAAACATTCCTACCTGAAATACTTACCTTGCCTGACTACAGATTTCTATCAAAAGCTGCTGCTAAGAGGAACCAAGCAGGAAATGAAGTAAGTCAAAGATTAGGCTCCTGGGTTCAACAGCTTCAGAGGGATAAGGTAACAATGCCTGAGCCTGTTTGGCTGCCACAAGACAACCTGGTTTCCTCTTTCTAAAACTTCAAAGGGATTCAAGATACTAGCATCATATTAGGAACAAGCAGCCAAAGCATGACTGTGAAAACTGACAGGCAAGGTCAGCTATTGCTGCCACTGTGAATTTTAGTTAAGGAAACAAGCATAAAAAGTGATTTGTTGTGTTACCTTATTTTTCTAATTTTTGCACTCACTTCAATGAATGAATGATTCTTCATTCTGAAGATGCTTTTTATGCATCACTTTATTCAACTGATGATGCATGGTGTCTGGAGAAAAGGGACTTATCAGATTAACAACTGGATTACAGCCCATGGAATGGGACAAACTGCTGGGATTGAGGGATATCACATGGACAGGGACAGCGGATCAACTAGTGACTTCTTTCTGCCCTGGCTGGGCATTAGGACAGGTGGAAAGCACATATAGGTATATTTAATGGCAATCAAGTACCACCAGAGGAACAAGGAGGAACATTAGTGCTCACATTTTAAATCAGCTTTTAAGGGCTTTAAAAGGTTGAGTCTAAAACCAGGAAAGGTATCTTGCATAAAACAGTATGTAAGAAAGTAATGAAAGAAGTCAAAGAAACCTGTGAATCTGTGAAAGCAAGAAACTCCAGTAATGCAGGGCTCTGGACACATCAAAGTTGCGATGCCAACACTGTCCTGCACGCACTGAGGAACTCTGCTCTGGGCGAACTGCCACTAACCTGTTCAACCCTGGCTGCATCTCACACTAGTGCACATAGAACATTCTTTATAAATCAAGGCTTTCTACTCTCAATTGAGGCTGCCCTTGCTACATAACTCTAACAGCTAATTAGAAACCAGCAATCTATTAGCTGACCTATAAAGGCCAGGGCTCTTCAGGTTCTGTCCCTAAGATATGATCTTCTGAAATTTGTTGTTAACGTGCATAACTGTTTTTACTGCATTTAATTAGCATGTACTAAAAGGCTATCAGAGTGTCTTTCCACATCACAATGGCCCTCCCTTCCCTGCTAAGAAAAGCCAGTGGAGGTCTACTGTGACTAGCATGCGTAGGGAAGATGAGAAAAAGAAAAAATGGACTAGTTTGGAATAAGCAATAAAGAAATCCAGTAATATGCCAAAAACTCATAGTGCTCAGATATCTTTACCCCACATGAGGGATTTAATAATTTTGCTAACAATCTGACACTCAAGCCATTTTCTAACCCTGCATTTTTTCTATATGTCTACTTGTAATATTCTGGATCAGCTGGGCTGTCTATAGGAGAAGAAAGAGATATTGCATGGAAACATATTACAAGATGAACAGTGTGCAGACATTAATCTATTGGCATGACACTGATAGTTATGTGCATTATTTTTCCACAAAAACATCTCTACAACATCTTCATGGCAATAAAAATACCATGGTCTTTATGTCAATGGAGGCTTGGCTACTGCCAGTTGCAAAGGTGCTCTCTGTCAGACAAACTGACCTTTGATTTCTGGACAGTCCAGTGCTGACCCTGCAAATCCAGAGCCTTTGTTCTCAGGAGAAGTGGTTTCCAGTTTCTGATTGGCAGAACCACGGCCAGAGTTGTCCTTAGGGCATCCATTCATATGACAGACATTTATTTGCTGAGGCTCTTGAGATGCCTTCTCAGGTCCACTATTCTTGTTTTTAGGATCTTTATTGCCTTGGTGCTGTTTAGATTTGCTTCTTTTTCTCCTATTGTTCTAAATGGAGAAATATCCCCAGAACAGAGACATCACTCAATGCAAATTGTACAAACTCAAAATACAATCAGTAAATGGAGCACTCAAAGTGGCTGTGACTATCCAGGATACAGCTTCTTATTAAAAGTGTTTTTGTGCATGGGCTGTCTTGGGATTTGTTGTGTGCTTGTCCAGGGTCCCACATCCAGGTACATGGAAATTCATGGAAATTCTGAGCAAATTTCTGCTGTCCCAAAAATTTGCTCAGAACACTGGGCTTAGTGAGACAATGACAGAAGAACAGGATTAAAAACAGTACACACATTTGCTTTCAAGTACTGTCTACAGGTGTGAATGAAGTCACCTGTGATGGAAAAGGCCAAGTACTGACCCAAAGTAGCACAATTCAAGTACAGACAGCTGACAAGTCATTTAAATGCCTTGACTCTAAAGAGCAAGTTCTTACCTTCTTTTTCCCTGTCATATTCCATTCCTTTAGAACCTGAGTTGCGCTGCCTAGAGGAAGAGAAAACATTTCAACAAAAGATCAGCTATGCAAAAGAACCACATGTTCATGATCAGTTTCTAGTCTCCTAGCTGAGGAGCATTTCAATTTGTTGTGAATTCTCTTATGTGGGGGGAACAAAATGGACACTGCTGCCTTTCTTCTTCTCAGCCACCTGTTTTGATTTCATTACTTATCGTGGATGGTCTCCTTGGCACTACTGGCTTTTTATGGACTTCATTGCTCAAAGTGATTGTGTGCCTAACTTAAAACATTAGCATAACACCCAGAAAAATCAACACTCAAATCTCTTGCCTGAAAAGGAAAGTATCTCAGTACCCAGAGTCAACAATGACTACGTTAAATAGTCCACCTTGACTCTAGAGCATCCAAAAGTTTTAAAAACTTCTGGCATTTTTATAACGAATTTTCTATGAGTTACCTGTCATCTTCAGAAGACATAAGAGTATAAAAAGTAAAGAATTAGCATACAAAAGAGTAATTTTGTGGACTCTTGCATAAAATCTGCATCACACAAATGCAGTAAACTTAGGCCTGGCAGAAAAGAATGATAAAAAAACTATACTGAACAGTAATTACAGTTATACTTGAAATTCTGCCTGTTAAATAATGAGTTGCTTATATAAATTTATGGAACAAAGCAGGCAGAGCTTTGGTCAGAGCAGTGCTTGCTGCAATGTTAGAAGAAAACTCTTCTCCTTCTAATTAACATCATCATTTTGATCTCCTGTAGCCTAATGCTGAAAATAGATCTCATGGTAAGCCTGCAGTCTGAACTGTCATCCAAACTACTATGGCATCATCTGCTACAATAATATTTTTAAATGCCACCAGATTAAAGGCCTTCTGCTTGCATTTAACAATCACTTTACTATCACTTCACAAATCCAGTAAATACTCAATTATTTGCCTTTTCAAGTGGATTTCATACTCAGCCATTCTTCTCAATTCTTTCAGCAAAATCTTGATATTAGTATTAAGAAGAATTGCTGTTTTCAGATCACCGTGAGTTGTCAACCTGCATTCAGCCAAACACGTGTGAGGTTTTCAGATGTACAGAAATTACTTTTCTATCACAATAAGCCAGATCCAAGATTATCTGGTGAGCCTGTCACACACAATAGGAAAGATTACGTATCTTGCTAAGTCAAATCTGTTAAATTGTGAAAAAACGTGCAGGGAATCCATCAAAGCCATGTTTTATTTGCTAGATGACATGACAATGCAGATAGACGGCTAAGACAACTTCTATTTCATGTATAACTCTATACATATTTACAATTAGTTAAACACACACTTATGTACATGTAAGTACAAGCCCCTCCCCTAAAGGTACCTCATCTTTTGACAGGCACCATGTTTCTGTATCAAGTAATAAACATTTGCTCCCCATTTTACTCCATGTTGCTGAAAATATGTGATTTCATGTGACAGCTTTGATAACTGTTTTCACAGTAGCAACCAACACCCTTCTTGTGTCTTTGCTTTGCTTCCCTCAGCTTCCCTGTGAATACTATGCATGCTGAGAGTTACTTTAGGGATTCATCCAACTATCCTCTCTTTCTTCCAATTGGAAATGCACTAACTGTCCAAGTCCCAAAGCCCTCTTTTGAATACACCAGTATATTTTTTTGAACACATCTACAAAGCACCTGAACAGACCTTCTGGTTATGCTTAATTAGATAAACTAGCATAGCAAATAAAACATTTGAACCCTCTCTCATTTAAATCAAATTTTACATACAGAATAAAATTTGTAACAGAGGGATCACTTAAATGTCACTCCAGATATGAAGCAAGACTGGAAATTAAATATGAATATTTCTTGATTCAGCAAGCAGCACCTCTGAGAGAAGCACTGCATGGAGGCAGCTCAACCTTTCCACTCAGCATGGCCATCCCAATGTTTTTCATTGCAGGACTTCTCAGCGAGTGTTATTTCAATCTTAGCAATTTTTGTCATTCATTGAAAAAATATTTCAGTTCTTTATTCTATCCATAGCGGCAGCTACGTGGATATGTATCTTTTCTGCTCTTTCCAGACAATAACAAATATTAGCAATTTTCAAACACTCCCTCACAAAGACTTCTGAACAGTGATCATGAACTGGTGAAGTTCAAAAAAAAGGTCATCTGAACCCAGGTCTAACAGCTTGCTTTTCTTCATGACTTTATTGCACTTCTTGCAAAGCTTATTGCTTGCCCTGTTTCTTCCTTACAGTGGGTAATGAAACAACTTCCTCTCTTGAGGAGCCATTGGAAACAATTGATAAGCCACAAGCAAGCTATGATAACTTACTACAAAATAAAGTGAAAGCAACTTAGTGAATAGTCATCAAAAAGTCCTCCACTACCTTCCTCGGGACATACATTACAGGAAAAAAAATTATTGTTAATTGGATACATCACACTTCCCTTTTCCTGTGTGTGTATGTGCACAGACAAATGCAATTTCAATATATCCCTCAGAACGTAACTGTCTGTGCAGCTACCTGAAGCAAAAAGAATCATATAGATCTGGTGGAAGAATTTTGAAACATTTATAAATACTCCAGTTTGCTTGCATCTGCTTTTTGCATATTGCTAATTCCTAGTATACGATGACACTTTTTGAGTGATACATTTTAGTAAGTTATTCCAAATCAAACCCAAACTTCATTTTGAAGCAAAATAGGCATGAATTAAACAACTTGCTGAGATAGCAAAAATGAGGCATTTTTAAGATCTACAGGGCCATTTGAGACCACCAAACTTCTACTATCATTTATGTAACCCCAAACTACAAAAATTTTGAAAAAGATTGTTCATGGTATGCCATTACTTCGGCAAAGGGTTTCTCACAGATTCTGGTGAAAGTTCAAAATACTTGACTTTATATATTTACCAGAAAAGTGATATTAAAATACAAGTGACCTTTCATTAGAGGTGGTCTCATGACGCAAAATACAAACACGGATCCAGGTTTAAATGGTTCGAACTTTCAATGAAGTCTCGGTTCAGCCATTATAAATGTCAAGACTATTTGCAAAATTCAGATTGAGGTTTGAATGTCAATGTATGCATCAAGTTCAGGGGTTTAGGGGCCTGGTTATGTGCTTCAGAACTATCCTGAATTGTTCTTAGCTACTGTACTTAGATCTTCAATAGTGAATAATTTCCTGACATATTACTTTAAAAAGCATTAACTTTCATGCAGAATAAAGAAGCAGGTCTGCAGTAAGAATGGCTTCAAGAACAGCAAAGTCAGGTAGAACAGATGAACAACCATGTCAATCTCATACTATAAAGAAGCAAAGATGCAGCCAAGAGGATCAATTTTTTTATAATTAACAAGTGTCACACATTAGATTTCAGAAGAACTACAGAATATATTTTGAGCCACTAGAGACAACAAATAATTGGCATGTCATTGAATCTCTCCTGCGTTAGTGAAAAAGGTACATTGTACTCACCATCCATGAAAGCTTGAACAGCCTTGTCTACATTGTTATCAAATTGCTGCAACACCAGAACTATCTCATTATTGCTTTTGTTCGGAACAATTGATCGGATTGCATTGATCTGTAAGTAAAGGAAGACAATCACATGAATTTACCATACTCCTTTAGACTGTAAGGTACCTGTGCCAATGCATGTTTATAAAAATACCTGTTACACTGAGGTGCTCACGAGCACACAGCAATGTATCTATCTGCACAAAGTAATGCCCATCCTATCCTCACCCAGCCATGCAAATAATGAAGTGGTTTCTTCATGACATCAAATCATAGAACTGGTAGCCAGTAATCCTGGAAACAAATCCAACTCAGTCACAGCAGAAGAATTCTAGCTTAATCCAACTGACAGAATTTGGCCTTATGCTTCTTTCCTAAATGGTCTATTTGCTGCCAAGTGTCTTGATATATTACCTATGCAAATTTAGTGAGCACACAACCTCTTCAACAAGGCTCTTGCATCGCCTTGCTACATCAAAGTTATGGCTGATTTTTTTTGGCAGCTGAAAAACAGTCATGTGCATGAAAACAGTTGGAAGCTAAAAGAGAACAATATAATTTTTAAAAGTTTTAGTGGCTGCTCAACATTATTTCAGTTTGCTGTTCCATATACAAGTGACCAGGAAGCTTGTGTAACAAAATCCTGAACAAAGGACATGGGATGCCAAATGCTTCCTTCAGGAAACTGCTGATGGATGAGGTGTTACACCCACAGATTACTCTGGCATGCAATGCTTAAATTTCACAGTATTTGCTACTGCTATACTGTCAGTATCCATTGATACCAAATGGAATTCAACTAATGACGTTTTAATAAAATATTCCTACTGGAATCATATTATCATTTATTTTCTCATTCCTATATATTATAACTGAAAGCAAATAGCTACGTGAAACTTTGTTGCTATTTTATTTTAATGCTACAAAAATGTTACTAGGTAAGACCAAAAAAAAAAAAAATTTAAACATAATTAGCAAAACAAAAGCCTATGATAAAAAATGAGAGACACTGCCAGCCTAGTTTAGCCATTCCAAATTAGCTTTATGAGCTTCTGAGTCAAGATATCCAGCACGTATTTACAATCAGAAACTTGTTATTGTCCTGCAAATGTTTATCTGGCACCCTCCTTTGTCATCTTTCTGTAGGAATACATCCTTGATTAGGGTGTACTTTATTTACTGCATCCCAATGCCATCATGCTAATTGCGAAACAGTGTGGTCTTTTTATTGTACTGAGAAATATAATTGCGAAAAAGTAATACATGAAGGTAGAGCTGTTTAAGGGCATTAGGGCGGCTCACATGGCAAAAGCATTCACACTACCTTGTTGTAGCTGCCCAGCTACGTGCTGAAGGACAATCCCTATGGAGTCTCCATCAATGGAGACATCAGAAGGTGCTCAGATTTGACCAAAATAATCTAATTTTCTTGTAGTACGTGCATCCCACTCCCCAACCACTGTGTTTCCCTGTCCTGTATACTACCGTAAACCAGGAATCATGGCATGCTGTCTCATTGCAGTGATGGGACAGCTCAGATTCCTGATGCCTACTGGACTCAGCTTCAGAACTGCAAAAGGCTCATGCTTGGCTTCAGCACGTTAGTACAGCTACTTGGGATGATTTACTGTGCTCCTGTCCATCATCCCATCACACCCCTCTCTGCAGCTTCACATTCACCCACAGCACCTGTCAGGTGGCAAGTCTAGCCTTGGGCAGTCCAGGCCAAACCCAGAATTCAGAAGGCAGTGGAGCTGAAGTGCTTGCCTGCTTCCCAAGGACCTTTTCCCAGAGGCCTATCCCACTGTCTGTCTGATGTTACCGTGCTATGTCTGCTACGCCGGCCCACAGACTCAGTCCCCAGCCAACAGAGGCTGCTTTACAGTATCTACTAAACAGGGCTAACTTTATGTTAAAGTTCATACAGAGTAGGCTGGCAAGTGGACTGCTTGAGCCAGAGGTTGTTGTTGCCAGAAACTGTGCAGAAAATCCCCTGTCTGCTCAAGTTTCTCTCTTCAGCTGACATGCATGCATGGGAAGAAGTAATGAGTATAGCTCTCTGCTAAGTGCTGCAGGCAGCCAAGTGAAAACTAACCCAAATCAATAGGATGTGAAGAGAAAGCACTGGGAAAGGGAGTTAATTAATCTAGTGATTGTGGGCACAGGCGTGCTATTTACTGATAAAGTTGCAACAAGTGTGAACAGAGCTGGCTCCACAATAAGAGTTGGCAAAGACACTAAGGTAGAGCAGGCCACAAGCTGCAGATATTTTATGTTCAAGCTCACAGCTCTCAAACATTTTCACCATGTGGATTACATCTTCATATTCTCACAAAAAACTCCCCTCTTCTTTCACAATCATGTGAATCGTCTCTCTGCCTACTCAAAATTGCATAATCTCCTTGTGGTAACTGCTTACAGGAAAAATAGTAAAAGAAATATCTAGGGTATTCTAACCAACTTTAAACTTAAGCACAAGCATCTCACATGGCTTCTAGGTCCCACTTTGCTATGAAAGGTCTGCAAGCCTCAGGAAGCATCTGGAAACAACCAAGTGAGGCTAAGACCTCACTCAGAGAATCAGACGACTCGCCACACAGTGCACTTTGGAAACTTAAAAAGAAGAAGAATATCTGCAGGGTAGAGGACATTGACACACAAGAACTCAACCAAGCAGGCTATGTTTTAGACAAGATCAGCCAAAGACTTTCTGTTTGCACTGTGTGATCTTTGTTAAGAGTTTTTTTATTATAGAAAAACCAGGATTAAAAGCTAAACTGTGCTTCATTCAACTAATACAATAATTAAATAAAAAAGGTTAGGGAAACATTTTAGTTGTGGAGATAACCCATGATGATGATAACCCAGGATGATGATCTTAGGAAAAATGCTTAACAGTAACGAGAAAAGAAATTTGCCATATGACAACACTGTGGACACAGCCCTGGTTTAGTTGGACTACTAAAAAATTTGATTTAGAGAATTAATATACTGTAAAGCTCAACAGTTCTACTGCCAAAACCCAACAATATTTTTTGTTGACCACTGCCCAAAAAATACATTTGCTTATCTTTGTATTTGGAAAATATAAAAAATTGAGAAGTTTAATGAAAGAATTCCTCAGGAAAAGAACATCAGATTGCAAAGGAAAGCATCCAAGAACTAGGAAATCCAAAATCAGAAGTTGCTTAGACTTTTTAAAATCCGCTTCTCTTATGTAAGTATGCTGTGACACCCAGGATATCTACAAGTTAGAGTTTCTCCTTTCCAGATTTGTGCAGTGATTTAAGTGGGTGAGTAGATGAAAACTAAAATTTGCAATCACTAGAATGCATCAAAATTAATACACACACATCTATATCTATAACAATCTCAGTTCAGAATCAAAAGAACAGAGATCCCAAAAGGTTTTGCTCCAAAACAAAGTATTTTGTTGAGTAAATTTTTAGGAACAAAATGGCATCATGTTACCATACTTCTGGAATTTCAAAGACAAAGATTTGTGTGTCAGACAGCAAGTCTACAACACATGCACTGTTTTACCAATGTTGTAATCCAGAATACATTGGAACTGTTGTAGACAGGCAATGAAAATGTCAGCAATTTCTGGACAGAAGTTACTGACATGTGGTTACAAAACTCAGATTGTGACCTGACAGTGTATCTGGGAGGAGGACATAATATATGGAGGGAGAACAGGCAACCTTCACCTAGAAATGCCAATTTCAAGGTCCCAGATATTCCAGCCCTTAGTCCTTTAACCCTGATTTCAAATATATATGTAGATTTATGGGTCTGAAGCTCATCTCTATCCCCTCATGCAAAAAGTGTCCCATTTGTTTCCAGAAAGGGACCTAGTGATAAAAAAGAAAAAGTCAAAGGGAGAGATGGGAAAATTCCTGACAGCATAAGCCTAACACAAATGCACTTCTCCAACTGTAGGTCATAAGAGACCTAACACAGACTGTGATGAAAAGAAGCATATCAAAGCTCCAGGAACGCTTGACAAATGCAAGATGACAAGGTGGACTTACTGAAGGGCTCAATGTGATCTGGATCCAGCCACTCCAGGTATGCTGGCTGCTCTGTGGTTCACCTGCTAGCTCAGGTGATAAAACAGCCCTTGTGCTAGTACAGCTGTACCTCTCACTGCTTACAAACCTCCAGCTGCTTGGGACAAGTCCATCACTTCCCAATCCAAAAAACTGTATAGAGCTCATTTTCATTACAGATGTTGATAGGATGATGCCAGGGCAGGAGGCAACTCCTAACTTTCCTAAGTTTCTCTAAACTCATAGCCCTCAAACTCAGTAAGAATATCCATCTTCTTAACATGTAAACAACAGATTATGCAACTAGAATCATCTGGTATTTATGACTTCTCAACAACCAACTCTTTTAAAAAATGTTCAGCATCCTAAAATACGAAAGAAAGTACCGGAGCAAAAGAATCCCTTCCCAGGGAATGGTACTGCATTAATGCCATTCTGCAAAGACTAACGCAGCAGTCTACTTTATTAGATTTCCATTTATGTGGGAGAAAACGGTTTTTTTCCTACTTACTGAAACCTGATCATAGGAGAAACAGCATTACCAGACTAATTATTTTGTGAAACATCCTGTTTTTATCCAGTGTAGATTCCCAGTGAACTGCTGTCATCATCTGGATGCTAGACAGCATTCCAGGACACCCAGAGAATTCAGTAACATACCTTCAGAACCACAGATAATTAAGGCTATTAATGTCAGCATTAGTTGAGAATCTGTCACTGACAGCAGTTAAGTTCCTGGGCTTTCCCTCCTGCAGCCTAACAGGAAAGCACATTCCTTTGTTTACTAAGAAAACTTTCTCGGAATTTCAGCTTACCAAAGCTACTTCAAAGCAATCACAGACCTAAAATATAAACCTGTGATATTGACTGTATACAGTCAAGAACATGAAAGACAGAACACAGGTCCACCTCCATTTAAACTCATGATCCAGAGCTCAAGTCCTGCTAATGCTTGCTGCAATTTGAGCCAGACTGTGTCTCATCAGAATTCCACAGTCATGAGGATGTTTTTATCTGTCTCTTACAAAAAATGTTGAAGACTGCCCAGAAATGGAATCAAAACTGAAAAAGATATCAAGTCTCCTCAGATAAGTGTCTACCTCACAATAAAATCCTCAAGGTCTGATCAGATATACTTGACTATTTTTCTGATGATTACTGTTAAGCATCTCACTTGAGGCAAATTTTTGGCTCACCTAAAAAAAAATTATACACACACACACTCATATATATAAATAAAATGAATCAGTAACAGGTTACTTTGGAGGAATATAGCGCACAGGAAAGGATGCTGAATTCTACCCTCTCGTGGTAGCTTACTCTAAGTCCTCACAAACACCCATCTCACAAGACTTTCCAGGTAAGTCAAAGCTCAAAAAGAAACAGAGCCAGCCTGGAAGTTGTGATACCAGATTATTTATTCCACATGCAGAACCAAGCTGACAGTGATGTGCGCTCCTCTAAGCCCTTTACTTTCTCTGTCAAGTTTCAAATGGTTCCCAGGCAACTGTAACAACATGGACTCAATCACTGCCTGTTTGCTGCTCTGCTCCATCTGGTCCCCCTTGGCATCATCTCAAAGAGGATGTTTCTGGTGAATAAGTAACATATCCGGGGTTCAGAGAGTTTGTTTATATATTTCTGACATAGTGACAAATTAAACTTCTTTGCTGAAAGCTCACGGCTGTTCTGAAACCCCTAAACACAGCTGCTCTAATCCCCCTGAAGTAAGTTACTATTATGGTCACTTGGACAGAAATATTCTTATTCATGCTTGGTTAGAAAAACTAACACCTTCACTTTGTACTAAACATTAAGATCAACAGATCTTCTCTAAGTTAGGAATTAAATTAATTTCTAAGTATGGTTATCAATAAACACAGACATTTCCTACTTTATTTTTACTGCATGTCAGTAGCAAATGTTTTATGTACGCAGATACATCATTCAATTCCATTACACCCCCAAGTTCTCCCAAATCCTGCAAGTGAAGCAGGGAAGAAGGGCTGCCAGCAGAACACTGCTGGTTTTGATAATCTGGGAATTTAGCATTAACAGATGTCCTGGCTACATTAAGGAAGAAAATGCAGTTTAAAACCACTTTATGGTAGAATTTTTAAAAAGGTTTTGAACTTCTACACAAACATATTTCATGAATACAATTTCACTTGGTTGTGTTAAGAGACTATTTCTTACATTGGAGACATTTTTCCAGAAGCTTTACTAAGTTCATCATGGCAAACTGAACAAGTGCTGCTAATATCCCCTTTGAGCAAAATGACAGTTTTGATCAGATCTGTGCCTCTCTTTCTGCTACATGATCTCTTCATCACTCTCATACATTCTGATCATTAATTCCTAGTAAGCCCCAAAAAAGTTCTACTTGCTGCAGTAAACTTCTTTAGGCACTTGTCATGGATTTATTATTTCTCCCGTATCCATCAAATAGAAAGCCAGACATTCTAATATGTTATTTCAGGATTCCTGAGAAGTTTGGCTTAGTAAGAACTGTTCTACTCGAGTGATGACAGCACCATTTTTAGACATGGGTCTGTGATATCCTCAATCCAAGTTAAATGGCTCATCAAGTGACAAAAGTGCATTTTGATCAACTTTTTGGTCTTTGAACAGTCCATCTATTTCAACACACGGGCAAAGAACAGCTGCAAAGGTCAAGTTTAAGGAGAAAGTTTCCAATCTGTGATTTCACTATCTGCTTCAGTAATGAATGATTTCAAATTTACATACTACTTCCATTCCTTCCACTAAATCCTACTCTTTCCTTGCATGCTGACTATTGCTTATGAAAACCACATTTATGGTGTGATGCAAACAAAACCGTGAAACCTCCAAAACCACATCTGAATAAAATTTCCTTCTTGCAGTGCTGCCCATCTGCTCCTCCAGCTCTGACACTTGAAATGACAATATGAGAAAGCAAGCCTTTCAGGAGAACTTCAGCAAAACTTCACTCCTAACAGAATCTCAAAAGGAGAATTTTCATCTGAATGAGTATTTTGCTAATTCCAGCTGACAGCAGATCTCACAGCAAACAAACAAACAAAAACAAGACAAAACCCCAGAAACAAAAACAACAACAACAAAAACAAACAAACAAAAAAACCTAACCAAAAAAATGGACCCAAAAGCAAGTGTAAAGTTTAAACAATTCTTGATATTTCTTTGGATCAAAACCAAACTCGCATGCCAGAGATGAATGGTTATTCTGGGGAGTGCATGATACTCACTCTTCTCTTGTTAAACTAAGAGGGCCTAATTGTTGCAGGAGACAATACATCACTTGTCTTCCTCACTCCAATTTCTTCTTCTTTGGAAGACTTGTAATTCAGAATCTCAGCACCTCTTCTGGTGATGTACTAGGCTAATGCTTGAATACCTCCTTTGATTTTATGGATTTGGATGCAAGCCAATGAGTTTAGCTCATTTTACCCCTTAATCCGGTGAACTTTTGTGCATATGATCTGAACTATGTATAACACTTGGTCTCTGAAAATCCTCATACAAAAAATAAACCCTTACTTATTTTCAGGCACAGAGATGATTATGAGTGTTATCAAAGGCAAGAGGGATAGTGGCATAGTGAAGGAAGACTACAGCACGGGTCAGGGCAGAGGGAATTATTCTGAGAGAGGTCCTGATGGTAAACTTCTTATACTGGTTATGCACGCAATTAATGACCTTTGTGTCAGCTGAAAGGCAGAACATAGGTTATTCCAGAAAATCTGTGGGTTATGTGCATGAAAATATGGTAATTGAAACAGTCCTGGCTCCCCTACAAGAGTATCACAGCTGCAGGAGTCTCTGCCAACTATGGAAAGTTTCATTAGCCTTCCTAACATCATAGGCCAACATTTATATAAATCTCTTGAGGGAGAAAAAAGAAGATACAAAATAGAATGTTTAACCTATTGACTCTATGAACTATTTCAGCTGAAATGCCAAGAATGAATTATACAAGTATCACTACCACAGTAGCGTTCTCTTATGACTCAAATTCAGGGGTGGGGCTTTACAGAGCCTGGTTATGAGTGTAATGTCCAAAATGTCTGCACTGGCATCATACCACTTTTAAAACAGTAGCAGAGGTTTTACTTTCTTGAATAACTAGAAACTGATCATGGAGAGAACACAGGGAAAGGTCACCACTGGAAAAAAACCCCAAACAACTGCTGCCCCACTGCCAAACAAAAGAACAAACATGCTGAAATCTGCATGGGATTTTCATCACATTTTTATCACAGTGAAACAACCTTCAATGTAAGGAGAAACCTGAGTGCTACTTTTGCAGAAACTTACATGAGTAAGTATCTGTGTGCAGATGTACAGCTCCTTTGGCTTCATGCAAGTCCTAGCAAGATCAAAGTCTTAAGTACATCATGATCTGCAAGCACTAAGGCAGAAGAAAGGGAGAACTGGAAAGGGACTGTATTCTGGTCTGTTCTTTTAAACCAGGCCTGCTTGTATTTACATTGAGGGCAATGGATTTGTGAAGCTCAGCTGAAATATTATATTTATAAACCTTAGTTTTTTTATCCAGAAATATTGCCTCCTAAAAGGTAGGTAAAAGTAAACATTAAACTCACTCTGCTTCAATGTTGTGAGGGATGACTATGGAAGCTCTGTAAGCTAAGTGAGAAAGGGATGTGATTTTTACTCCCTTACCAGCACACTGTAAATATGTATGCTTTTCAAACATGCAAATGAAATCCTCATGTTTCAGCAGTTTATGTGCAAATATTATCCAAGGCAACTCTGCAGGACTTTTTTAAACTTTTTCCCTGTATTTCCAGTGCATCACTCAAAGACTTCTGGAGCTACAGTCACTTCATAGTTACTCGGTTTGTTGCTGCCCATACAGTAAACCAAATACAAGACACCAAAGAGAGCCACTGCAATCCTGTTTTAAAACACAAGGGACTTGCCCTGCAAGCACATGGCACATGGCTCCCTGAGCACAACACCCTCTCAACTGCAGCAGGCTTATGCTGTTTGGTCAGTAACCCTTTATGCATTAAATTAATCTATTTTTTCCAGAATAAAACCCAATGATTTTGCAAAACAATTTCAATTGCTATTAAAGTAAGTTTTGAATTTGGCATAGGGATTTAGTGGCACTAAATACTAATGGAAGATGCAGGAATAAAGAGTGGAGCAATTTATAAAAGAGTGTATTGATTAAATTATTTTCCTGCCTTAAAATGCATATGCTCATAAACATTTGATTTGGGGCACTCCCAGCTGATATTACACTTGGAACACCAGATATCTACCGCAAATAAAACTCCCGTTGCAGCTCTTCATTCTTAAACTTGCAAAAGACAAACACATGATTTATAAAATCCTGCACTTGTAAAACTGACTTAAATAAAAAATTTCAAGCTACACAGTAAATATGTAGAGCTTCAATTGACTTACTGAGTTATATTTTGGGAATTACTGTACTCTAGCAGCAGGGAAAAGAATTCAATGACATTACTTCATGCTACAAAATCATCATGCTACTCCATTTTAAAACCCTGTGCTTTTATTCAGGACTAAGGAAGACATTCAGCACCAAGACAGAAATTCATATTGCCATGCAAATCCTCAAGCACAATGAGCAACACAGATGTTAACACCAAATATAAGGTAAAACCACTGGCATCTGGGCAGTGCAACAGGTAAGGAACTGTTTCCCATAAAGAGAGATAGAGAAATTCTGTAGTTAGATTGTCCCTTCACAATCTGACTGCTGGGAGTCACAGAAGATCTCCTGACCTACCTCACATCCTAATTAGCTTTAGGTCCTCTACTGCTCCTGAAAGGGGGATGAGGCTCTAGCTCTAGCCAAGGATACGGAGAAGGCTCACTCAAGCACATGGAATGCAGTTAAAAGCAGACATACTTTCATAGGAAAAAGTAATCTACTCTTTGCAGGTCCTGCACTTTTAGGAATCACTTTAAATATTACAGGTATAACACTTTTTGGCAGAAAATTATATCTAAAGGGCATGTTTCTTCAATGGTTGCATTTTGTACAGCAGCAATCATCCCAAATTGCTGCTCTCCACAGCATCAGTGGGCACAGGAATTACAAAGGAACAAGAGAACTCTAGCTGACAAAACAGTCTCTCTGCAAAAAAGTAAAAATGCTTCTCACCATGCAAAATTCAGATTAGTCCTATCAATATCTGTGTGTGCACTTCATGCACAGAGTCAATACATTATAAAGTTCAGTATGTAAACAGTGTTGGAAAGAGCAGAAATTAAATAGGTATGCAAATATAATTTTGGTTTGTATTGTACTGTTACTTGAACCTACCTTTTCCTTGATATTTACATGAGAATTGATTTCTGCCATCTTTATTCAGAGGAGAGTAGTGTCTCTGAAATGAGAAAAAAAATCAAAGAGATTAATTTGGAGGTTTTAGTCCCAACCTGTCAAAGCTACACCTGTAATGACTAATTGCACATGCTTACCTGTAAGCATTAGAGAAAAATGAGAACACAATGTCCTGCACAGCAGTTCTCAATCCAGCCAAAGGTAAAGCTAGTACAAATTTCTTACCTTCCCCAGATTAGTTCTGCAAGCACATTTAAAAATGCCTTATAGCTATGACTCTGGATAAAAGGCATACCACACTTCTCCCAGCCATGTCTCCCATACCCTGTTCTGAGGCTATAAAGAGCAGGAGTACCTTAGATGAACTCAACAGCTCCTGTGTTCTCATTCACCAGCATCCTCAATTTTTGCAAAAGAATGTATCAATTAATGCAGTCCTAAAAGGCAGCTAAATGTGCCAGGAGGGTGGGCTGACAAGTGCTGCATGGCTGTTTGTTGTTTGTTTTTAATTCATAACTAATTCAGAAGATTTAGTCACACAGCTCCTACTGAAACTAACAGGGTCGGTAGATTTAAATCTCTAAGTCTTCTCTGAAAACTTGGGCACATGAATGGAATTTGCATATGATTAAGAAATCCGGCAATATGCTTTCTATTTCTAGTCATGTGGCTGGGTAATTGAGAGACACTCTACCACATGATGAAGAGTTAAACACAGGGAAAGGAGTCCCATTGCCTATTCTTGCTTCCATCAAAACCAACTGCCTTTAATTTCACTAAGGAACAGAGCTAAATCTTCACATTTTAAAATTAAATAACATATACCAAGAATTACTGCAAAGACTAAGTCAAATGAAATACAAGTTTGGTTTGGTCTCTCTCTCTAACTCTACTGTACACTGATAAAAAGGTACGGATATATGAGAACGAACCCTTAAGATTGTTTTAAAGTTGGAACAGCTCCTTTTCCCCATTTGAGCACTCGCTATGGACTGACAAGCGTTCCAAAAATTCTTCTAAATCTCTTTTAATGCCCTTAAACAATGCTCCCTCAACTTCTTCTTTGAAACAAAGAAGTTTAGTAGAGCTCAAACTCCAGAAATTAAGCACGTCTCTTGCAGTATTCACTGACAACTTTTAAATCATATAATTAATTTCTGTATGCAGCCATTTTCTAACTAAAGAGATGAGAATTGAGGAAGCATACAGGGAAGAGATAACAGGAAGAAGAAAAAGAAGTTCATTTGAGATTTGGTCTGATGAAGAGCAAAAAGACAAAAGTAACCATTTCCATTACCAGCTATTAAAAAGACATGCTTGAAATAAGTAAGGTTGTTTGTGACATCTCCATCTTACTATACTATGAAGAGATGCTCTATCAGAACTCAAATGCCTTTTACCTGTATTAAGTCAGTGGCCCAAATGCTTAGCCAAGCCTGGAGTGTCACTATGTTGGATAAGCCTCCTTGGCAGCTGGGCCGCTGTGTCCCTGGGAAGCAGACACTGTTACTGTCTGCAGGTATCTCAGAGCGTAAGGCTGCCCTTCCTGCCCCTCCTTACACCCAGAATCAAAGAGCTCAAATTAGTTTTTCTTTGTCAAGCCCACCCAAAGGCTAGAAGCAGAATTAAAAACATCTGGACAGAGCAGGCAGGAAGATCACTCAGAAGGTAAGTTCAGGGCAATTCCGTTTCCAATATTTAGTGTGTTCCAATAACAAAAGAAAGGTGTTGAGAAATGCTTGTAGCCTGTAGTCTCTAGACAACTTTTTTTAATGTACTTCTTGTCTTTTGCTGTCAGCTATTTCTCATGCCAAAGGGGCAAAGAACATGAGATACAGGTGATAAATTTTCCCATGCAGACTGGAAAAGTCAGCTCTAAAGCTACTCTACGTCTTCACCTGCCTTGCTGCTTCTCATAAAAGCATGGCTTCTATCTAGTGACATCAAACCCACGCTGGAGGGGTCCTATTCTCTGTTTAAGGGGTAAGTGTATGGTAAGGATTAGTTAAGGAATCCAACTGTTTTGCTCTTGTATCCAGTACAAAGCAGATTTTGTAATGTTAGAGACAACTGATCAATGCACTCTTGCATACTGATTCAAATACACTTAATCTGATCCAGAACCTCAGAGCAACATTAACAAGAAAAAGTTCATCTGTTCCTGAAGAACCAAGCATAAAACACAGAAACAAGCTCACTAAGGGAGGTAACAAACTCTTCTGGCCTTCAAAGTTTATTAATCTATAAAAACCACTAAGTAATGGGAAAAGATCTTTGTCACTTTAAATCTTCAGGTTCTTTTTCAACATGTGCTATCAATTCTGTACCAAAATTTAAAACTGCATCTTGTATGAAGCAAATTAATCCAAATAATGATACTTTGTGAAACCCTCATGCCTCTCAACTAAGGTTTCTTCAAAGATACTAGCTAAGCAATTCTTGAAATTTAAATTAATTTTGCTGATTAAACCCGACTACTTAGCCAATTCTACTCTTCGTAGCAATGCTCTGACTTGATTTAAAACCAGACATAAAAACTTCATTCAACACCTTGCCAGAATTTGATGTGTCTCTTCTCTGCTGTACACTGCAGGTGTTTCTATGATTATAGCCTTCCACCAATAAATGTGGTGCTGATTCAGCTAGCTTGCAACTGCAAGCTATTTCAAAAAGACCTGGCATACTACACAAAACATACACTTTGCTTCTTTCTTCCTTTCTCTTTTTTCTTTCCCTTTTAAGATAAAGAACTAAGAGGACACCAGCTTTTACAAATGGACCCATTTCTCTGTACTTCACATACTTCATTAATATGCATTTTACAACTGTCAACATGAAGATGCTAAAACTGAGTTGGAGCTATTTTTCATTCACCTTCTCCAAGGACAGATAATTGAAATAACATTTATAAAACACTTGCTCGTTTATATAACTCAGTCCAGCACTGCTTGTTACATAAAATACAGATGATACATTAAAAAGAAAATGTCAATGCTGCACTAATTTTTAAAAGCATCATCCTTTATGGCTATACTTAATAGCTAACAAATTTAAATTTCTCACTGTAGCACCAACTGATTTATTGACTTAACTAGTGTTTTTGCTCTGGTGTTATTTTAATCTCAGTGTTTAACAATTACTTCGTTTCTGTGGCAAAAGACTACAGCATATCCATAATTTTATGAACAAAATAGTCCACTGAAGTTTTATCTCCAGTCCTCAATATCTCCTTATCTTCTTGTCCTCAGTTCTTCAGCAAAGCTTCTTTCTGTGCAAGTTGTGGAACATCAAAATAGGACCCTCAGCTGAGCCCAAAAGGGACCTAAAGCCAATGGGAAACAGTACTTTACATGTTGCCAACAGCATGCAGACAAAAGAATGTTTGGACAAAGATCCCTGATAGAAAATTTTCTGCACTGGCCAAGCTTAAGTTAATACAAGTACTAAATTTAAAACACAGAAAACATACTGTATATGAGAGATTCTCAGCTTGAATGTCAGCTTACATGCTTTGTCTTTCTCCACATCTCCTGCTTGCATTTTTGCTCCTGAAATGTCATTGCAAATCATGCCAAAAAACTTCCAAGAAAAAAAATTTATGAAAGAAAATCCCAACAAACTACAAAATCCCTTCTATAAATGGGTCATTAATTTCTGCTATAAATTTCCAAATGCATTACCTGCAGCAGGAGATCACTCTCAGTTTCTCATTACATCCTGACCTCAAACACTGACAGGGTGTTTTTTCTAAAGCTATTACACACACCCAAATGAGACATTTCACTTGCCTTGCAAAATGAAGCATTTCAATTGCATTCAAGGGAATGCTTCAGAGAAGACTGGACTACTTTTGGCAGATTTTTACTTCTCTCCCCTACCAAATGAAGCAATTTGTATTTGTCTATGCAGTTTAAGCTACCATGAACCTGAACCAGGGCATCTATGGCGCTGGCACCTACTCTGTCCTGCTGACCTTAACTGTAAGCAGCAACGTTACAGGCAGACAGTTACAGGAACGGCCTTTAACCACTGCACAAAAACATGTCAAAGCTCACCTGACACAGCCTAAGCTATGTGCCTGCTGCCTCAGCCTTCACAGAAGATTCCTTCCTGTCTCCAAGCAGCAGTGAAACCCCACTGCTGCTGTGCTGAGCTTCCAAAGAATGCCCACCACCTTCCCACTGGTACCAGCATCAGAGGTGTTTGGCCCACAGACACCTTCCAGCCAGCCAGACTCAGGTAATGCTGACAAACATTCCATTCTATACAACATTATGGATGGGGGGGATTGCCTGCATCTCAAGCATCAAAGAATCACAACAACTACTCTGTGTCTTGCCACTGCTGCAAAACCAGGCACATTTAAATTTCACACTTTAAAACTCCGTCAGGTGCTACCCACTTCTAACAACAACAACAACAACAACAAAATCTTCTTGCAAATACAGAGAGTGGAAAAGTAGTCTATAAAAACATGAGGGCTGCCAGAAAGACACAATTTGTGAAAATACCCAGTCACAGTAAAGTCTATCAGAGTAGAGACTGTGTGTGATACCTGCTGTACCACTTCTGACATCTGAAAATACAACTTTGGAAAGGGGGATCAGAGAACTCCCCATTAAACAGCACCTAATAATCTGGTGTTGGGAGGATTTCCCATCTGTAGGCTTATGGATGAATGCTTTCCTACACCCCAAAAAAGGTCTTAGTTCCTCATCTGCCCACTGCAACTGTTTCCTTTTATAAGGAAACACTACCCCAGCAAACCAAGAATTTCAGGTCTAACTGACTTGACCCTTGCCAATGCTTCCCTAATCCCAGTCACTGAGTGAGCTTTGTCTATTAAGAGAGAAACTTGAGTTGATAAATTTGTCCCTCAAACTTTTTCATGAAGTAGAACAGCATCAGAATATGAATTTTAATTATTTTCTATTTTTAATTACAGATAATTTTCTCATTTCCAAATAGTTCAGTCAAAATCCCCCAGCTCCTAAAAGCTAGACAGGTATGGGCAGAACAAAGGAATCACAATTTTATAGAAACTTCAAAATAAAACAAAAAAAAAAAAAAAAAGCTAAGTACCTGTGCAGGTTTTGGCTGGGATTTAGTTAATTTTCTTCACAGTAGCTCTAACACAGGGATGTTGTAGATACTGCCAGCATTTCTTACACAGCATTAAAACCTTTTCTGCCCCTCACCCCATCCCAGCAGCAAGGAGTCTGAGGGGCACAAGAAATTGGGAGGGGACAGAGCAGGGACAGCTGAGCAAAGGGATATTCCATATCATATGATGTCAGGCTCAGCATACAAAGCTCTGCCACTCAAAGCTCACTCCCATGGGGAGGCAGTGAATGAGCAGCTGTGTGGTGCTTAGTTGCTGGCTGGGATTAAACCATGGCAGTATCTAATGAGATTGTAGCAGCCTGCACTATGCTTTCATCTTCTCTATTTCTACCTTCTCTACAGAATTACATCTCATTTTCAAATAAGATTCCTATCCATCCATATATATTATATTACACTGTCTTGCCTGCAGACTTCCACATGGTCTAGGTAAAACCAAAACCAGCAGAATCAGAGACACATGGCCTCCATTGCACATTTCACTGTTTCTCATTATAAAGAAATGCTACTAGAAAACTGCAGGCACATGAAGCCTGAGATGAACACAATTTTTCTGAAGCAGTTTTAAGCTAATATTGTTGCACCAGAAAGACTGAAAAAAAACTGAGGGGGAGATTCCAAAATTCAAGCATTTCAGAAAGGAATTATTTTGGTTTTCTTTCAGATCTTATTTAAATAGAAGAAAAAATTAATTAGGTCAAATGGGCAAACATCAGCATGCCACTGTGTGTAAAGCTACAAGAAATACCAAGATTCAGATATTTGTCTTCAGTATCTTGAGATCAGCAATGGGTATGATTTTCTATTTGCTGTAGTCTCCCGTCTAAAGACAAACATAATAATTAAATGCATAAACATAACCAGAGTCAGGAGCGCCCAGAACACATTAACAAGTATCCTCACAGCTCTCCTTTGAGTCTTTTGTGGCACTAGGAATGAACACATCTAGTAAAAACAACATAAAATGTTATAAATACAGAACTGGTGTTCTCCAGTACTGTTTTATATCTTTCTAATGACTGCATGTAGAAGTTTTCTATGCACACCATCATTTGGTATTTCCTGGTTTTTGGAAGTCTGAGATTAGCCACTTCAGACTAGTTAAACACCCCAGATAAGTTTCATGACATCTGAGGGCTTTAAAATCCTTTCCTTTAAATGCCTGCATAAAGATATGTATGGAAGTGCACAAACATTCCAGAATATTCCTCATTTGCAGAGTCCAGTCCCGCTACTGTCCCCGGTCACGCTTGTCTCAATCACAGAATGCAGCTGTTGCCTCTGCATTCTCCCTCCTGCTCAGCTACTGCAGCCAGACTCTGCTGGTCACCACACTGTGTCTGAAACCCATTGGCTGCAGATCTGAAAACAGGATGCAGGAAATAAAGCATCTCACTGATTCCACATGTAGCTCTGGAGTCCTAGAGAAAGGAGGCTTATGCTCCTCCATTGTTTATCACCTTCTCCTGAGGATTTCTGAAATGTCTGACTACACAGTCTGAGGAAGAAGCAGATGTCTCAGATCTACAGGTTTGCAGGCTGCTTGCTTGCAAATGGGGAGTAAGGGTAAAGGTTTGGAAAATGTGCAGTGGCACATCAGAACTCAATTATGCTACTTAACACTATAAAGTCCATATCTGAGAGAACACAGACCTATCTGCTAAAAATAAAAAAGGGACAAAGGTGAGAGTGGGATATGTGAGGAAGGACAGACCTTAGCACCTGGCTCAGCATCCTTCTGTCTCCTATCCTCCTCAGAATTCTGCCAAGGGCAGGAATGGCTCTAAGCAGGTACCACAGACACACTGCCATGTCCAGTCAGTGTTGCAATCAAACAGTTAGGCATCAGTAAGTTCTGTACCTCATTCTGATAAAACCCATTGCTCTTTGACCTTGTTAGGTTCTCCCCCTCCTAAGCAGAGATGGTACCATCCATGTAACCCAGGGAGAGCCTGTGCTTCTCCCCTCTTGTCAGCTGACTTGCTTCCCTCTCCCAGCTCCAGTGTGTGAGAAGCCAGCCCACTGCTTATGTGGGCAGCACAGGCATTAGTGTTTTCACAGAGATGTGGTGCGTGAGGGGTCCTCAGGTCCTCCCTGCACTTGGTGTTGCAGCTCCATTATATGAGAATCCTGCAGAGGAATGCTCTAGCCCTTAACAAGGTCACAATAAGAGTGGGTCAAAAGAAAGCTACTGACTGGCATCTCTCCCAACTCCATTAATATTTCATCCAAACAGTTTACAAGTATTCAGTGACATAACCACATCTTTTGATACTGACATCACAAAAGATTCTGGCTGTATTTTCTATCACTGGTCACCCCTGGTTATAAGCAAGGCAGCTAGCAAAACCTCTTCCTGTACAGCCTTTGAATCCTGGCTCTGTCCTATCCAAGTGAAGCTCTTCTTTAACACAAGCTTCAGTGTGGCTTCCCCAGAGACTGGTGTCACTGTGTGAGCTGGTGCTCCCTCATGACAGGTGACTGACACCCTCAAACAGTGACCACCAGTTACACTGTTACAGACTACCAGTTACATACAGGGACCTGGAGGTGTAACAACCAATCCTACCTCTGTAGAATACAGCTTGGGCTAAAAAGGATCCAAACCAGTAGTTTATATGAAGGTCATTAATGCCATCCTGCATCTGAGCAATGGAGAGCAATTTAAAAAGCACATAAAGAAAGGTCAGCTCTGCATTATTTACAGCAACTTACTAGAATGAAGAACAGAGCTGCAGAAGGGGACACATGCAAATCCTGTGTAGAGCTATGTTTCCATTGTTTCAACAGATAGGTACCAGTGCAAAGTAAATACTCTGTAACTGCTGACATATACACTCACACATATATATATATGTGTGGGTGTATATACATACATACATATATATATATATATATATAAAAACTTCCCCAAAACACATGTGGCAGTACACCTCTTAAACAAAACCTAGGAATTCAAATTCAAAAAAATATCAAATTTCTGGAAAGGAGTCTTGCACAGCAGCAGGCTTTTCCATGAAAGGATATTTTACAGGATAGAAGAGTAATTTTCTAATGAACATTCAGGGGACTTAGGCACAACTTCTGAAAATTCCTCCCATCCTCTTTCCATACTGATTAGGAGCCAAACACTTATTTTCAAGCCAGATCCTTTCTAAAATTGCATAACTTGCCATGTGAAGCAGAGTCGGTAATCTAAAGCCAACATTTTTCCACCTAAATTAATGTATAAATCATGTGTTTGAAGTCCCTATCCAGCTGGTTTTGTCACCTGAACAGCTATCAAATATACTGCTAAAAGTCTGAGTGGTCAAATGCACATGTAATTCTAAACTGAGGTGACAGCACTTCCTTTGCTCTTCTTTTTGACCCATCCAATTTACACCACACATTTACCAGAGAACGGAACGCTCAGCAACACCAACTCTACTCCACATCAAGAAGCTCTAGTGAACTACAAAAATACCAGAAGGCTGAAATAGTATAAGCCAGAAATTCTCGTAACAATTTTTCATTTCATGGTAGGAAATTATCGACTCATTAAAATCCTTCGGAAATTTTGGAAAAAACGAGGAGTCTTGTTCTAGAAATGTTTATACAAAGAACATGAAATAGCTCAAATAGAAGAGACAGAAAAAACTCATCTCAGCAGCCCAGTGACAAGAGAAAGCCTCCAGCCCACTGAAGATCTAGTATCTGTTCCAAACCTGCCTGCTGCTGTACCAGAAGAGTACTTTAACCCCTAGGCCATTCTTAAAAGCAAAGGATTTTCTCTAAATAGTTTTCCTATTTCCCTCCAACACATCTATGAGCCTCCTAGAACCAGGTAAGAGCCAGCAAAGGCATATCTCCACTCCAGACCTCCAAAGGCAGGAAACTCAGCATCACTGTATAGCTACCACAACTACCCAGTGGCTGCTCAGGATAAAATATCCACTTGCTGGCTTCTGATGCTCACCAGTTCAGGGACTGCATGCAGGGGCTCCATACCCTCCCCACTCTGCAGGACAATGCTGCTGGAAGCCTAGAGCCTGTGTTCTGCTGGCTGGCATCCTAAAGGAACATCTGCAGAGCATCACTGTGATTCAGCATAATCTGAATTCCTGGTTTTACTATGTATATCATACTAGGAGAGCTGAGCCCAACTGACAATAGATGAATTCAGCTACATGGTCAGTAAACAGTTTTCTCTGATAGGCAGGAGGAAGGGATGGTGGTTCTGGAAAAAAAAAAATCAGACTGAGAAAACTCACTTTCCACAGTAAGACTTGCCAAAATAAACATTAGCCTCTTGCTCCTCCTCAAACGCCTCAAAATATCTTCCTAAACATACAGATAAAGAGCAGTGAAATAGCAAAAACCAATCCACTCCAATTCTACATCTGCATGACCCTCCTGCAAAACAACAGAAGAGGTTAATTTTCAGTTTTTACAAACGAGGTATTATCTCCCAAGCTGTTCTTGCCAGGGACCTGAGCTATTAAGCCATTTACGCTGGCTCCTATTTCAGCTCAGAACCGGGTGCCAAGAGACAGCGCTGGCTCATTTGCTTTTGCGGCTGCCCAAATGTGGACTGCTACAAGGGCACAGCATGGGAATGCTAACAGGCAAGGATGGAAAGTGGGAGCACCACTCGCCTCAATCACAGTGTTTTCTCTAAACAGTAAGAGCAGAAGTAAAAAAGCGAATGTTAGGAAGTACACAATTTCACACCTGTTTTGGACATCATTAATTATCACAAGGAATCAAACTTCTACCAGCAGGCTGGCAGAGTATAGTAAATTTTCAAGGCTGGAATAAACCTCAAGTTCAAAGATAATCTGATTTCTGGAGCTATTCTGATTTCAGCCTTCTTTCTATTAAGTATTCAAAGTCCACATCACCTTTCTTTCTTGCTCAGACATCTCTGAAGAACCAGTTGACTGTTGTTAGATGTGCAAGGCTGGCTCTCAGCAAATATAATCCTTTGAATTCAAAGAGCTACATGGACTTGAACCAGCTGCTTGCTGGTCCCACAGGAGCCCCTCCAGCTGCAGACAGAGAAGTCAGCAGAGCTGCCCTGACCAAGCGCACCAGGAAGCACCACAGTCATGATGAACTGACAAGTTTACAGTGAGTTTGGGGAAAGGAAGCATTTTACCAGAGCTCTGAAAGTGCTCTCTGAATAAAGGGCTTCTGAAGGGAGCTGATAAGTCCAGGTGCTCAACTGGAGGCATGACAGACCTGAAGAAGCCTTAGTGTGGTGAGACCTCAGGTAAATAACATATATTCAAAGTATAAGTAAGCATACTTTATGAG
Source organism: Zonotrichia leucophrys gambelii (assembly GCF_028769735.1). Classification (NCBI taxonomy): domain Eukaryota; kingdom Metazoa; phylum Chordata; class Aves; order Passeriformes; family Passerellidae; genus Zonotrichia; species Zonotrichia leucophrys. Next base: position 18,684,309 of record NC_088177.1, on the reverse strand, counting down.
TCAGTGAGGTTATGTATATGCTTGAAGGTAAACACCTGATTTAAATGTGGCAAAGCAGTCTGAACCTTCCAAAACCAAACACTGAAATTAAATGCAGTCTTTCATTTTCTATAACCAAGTCACCTCATATAGCTCCTTTGAAGAAGATGCAAATTTTTCCTTGAACAGTATTTAAATTATTATATCTTATGTACATATGTACACATACAAAATATATGTACATAAAAGCTCTAACAAATGTTTACAAGTTTCTCTAGTAAAATCACCTGATGTATATCCACAATGAACAGACACAGGCCCAGCATCACTCCCATATTAACAGTACCTGTAGAATCACACACTACACTGTTTTCACCACTGACATTTTGATATTCTCAGATTTACAACACATAACAGTCTTCCTCTCCTCCCCCACCTTCCTACTGCTGAGGAAAACATTGATTTTCTAATGTTAACAAAAAGTATTCCTGGAAACAACAACAAAAGCACATAAATAAGTTAACCAATAATTGCTTATTGTTTCATACAGTCCTTCAACCTAATTGCTATTACACATGAATAAGCAGCTATTAGAGCATTCACTGGACTATGAACTGCACTTTTTAGAGGTAAAACCCAAAGGAAACCCATAAATTTTTTAACTGAAACCCACACTACCTAGCAACGTCAACATTAATTGCAAAAGTACAGTCAATCAATGCAGACTGCATACTGCCAAAAATATGCAAAAGTGCCTTAACCAGTCCCCCCTTTCATACCCTCCCCAGCAGAAAAGGGACAATCTCAAAAACTTTTCTGTTTCTGAAGGTCAACAGCATATGAAATGTTGCTGAAATGCATGAACTGAGGTCCCTGTTTAGACAGATATATTAAGATTTTGGATTTTTTTTTTTAAATTACAGGTTTTTTTAACTTGGAAAGGACAACCCAGAGATAAAGCTGACTAGCTGCAACATATGGACAGCAAATGGAGTAATTTTATTAACAGAATAAAAAGAAGATATTTTATTTATTGAGGAAAATTTTCAAGAAAATAAAAGTATGTATTATTGTAAGGTGTTTTTCTCAAAGCCAGGTAAGCTCACTTACACTGTATAGCACAGATACACATTCTAGAGCATCTTTCAGCTCATTTGCTTGTCTCTATTCACCATAAATGATCTATTTTTGGCATGCCAGAATCCATGAAATGATAAAATCTGTGGGCAAACCTTTACTTTGCATCTGTCCAGAATTTCTGAAGATGAACCTTTAACACAGCTTTGGAGGATAAGATAAAATACTACTTGCTGCACAGAATTCAGTGTTCAAGAGTTAAGCTTTAACTTGTAGTTATCACTGCAGGCCCTACCAGCTGAAACTCTCAGCGTGCTAAAGGATGCCAAACCCACTTTACTTGGGCAAACATGGATACCAGCAGGTTTCAGATACTGGATTGGGTTTGTGTGACAATGTTTTGATAGTGGAGGGGTTACAGGCTTGGCTTCTGTGAGAAACTGCCAGAAGTTTCCCTCGTGTCCGATAGAGTCAATGCCAGTCAGCTTCAAGATGCACCTGCCAATGGCCAAGGTCAATCCCACCAGCAACCACGGCAGTGCCTCTGGAATAACAGTTAAGAAGGGCAGGGTGAAAAAAGCTGTGCAGCAGCAGTTGCAGGTGAAGGGAGGACTAAGAAAGACTATGCAAAAGGAACAGCTCTGCACACACCAAGATCAGTAGAGAAGGAGGGGCACGAGGTTCCGCAGGCACTAGAGCTGAGATTCCCCAGCAGCTCGTGGAGGACACCACACTGGAGCAAGTGGATGCCTGAAGAAGGCTGTATCCCTGTGGGAAGCCCTCACTGGAACATGCTCCTGGCAGTGACCTGTGGACCCTTGGAAAGAGAAGCCCATGCCAGAGCAAGTTTGCTGGTAGGACTTGTGATGCCACAGGGGGCTCACGCTGGAGCAGGCTGTGCCTGAAGGACTGCACCCCACGGGAAGGGACCCTTGCTGGTGCAGTACAGGAATCCACACTGGTGCAGTTTGTGAAGAACTGTAGCTCGTGAGAAGCCCCCTGTTAGAGAGCTTCACACAGGGCTATGTTCCCTGGCAGGGACCCCACACTAGAGCAAGGGAAGAGTGTGGGGAATCCTTCCCCTGAGGAACAAGGATCAGCAGATGCAATGGGCAATGAACTGACCATGACCCACATTACCCACCCACCAGCACTGCTCTGGAGAGGGGTTAGAGAAATTGGGAGTAAAGTTAAGCTGAGAAGAAGGGAGGGCTGAGGGGAAAGCGTTTTTTCAAAATTTAGGGGTTTTTTTCTCTTTATCTTCCTTTTATTGACTGGTAACAAATTAAGCTAATTTATCCAAGTCTGGTCTGTTTTGCCTGTGATGGTAATGGCTGAGTGATCTGTCCCTGTCCTCCTGACCCACGAGTCCTTTGTTATGTTTTCTCTCTCCTACCCAGCTGAGGAGAGGAGGGACAGAGAGGCTTTGGTGGGCACCTGGTATCCAGCCAGGGTCAATCCACCAGAAGCACACAAAAAAGCACGTTTTCTATGGGAATCTCAAAATTGCTTTAACTGCTATGTCTCTCTTCTCACTGCTGTTAATTACCAACATTACAACAGCACTGACAAGCTCTTATGTATTGCACGTAGGCACTATCAAAATCCCCAGGCTGGTTAACAGTTACCACACTGAGCAAGCCAAAGTCTCAGCAAGTCAAACACCCAGTATCTCAACTTGCTCTAATCATCCTGTCAGCAGTAAGATCTGCAACTGCCAGACAATAAACTGAGCTAGCTAGGAATTTCCCAATCAAATGGGTTTTGTTGGGGTTTGGTGAAGCTGCTTCAGCATAGCCAAAACATTTCTCAAGCACCAGCTAAGCAAGGGTTCCCCAATCCCTGTTAGCTAGCTATCCTTTCCCAAAAAGCCCAAATCACAGCAAAACTTGAGATAAGCAAAGTTCAGCTTAACAAAGCAGGAAGTTACTGTGGCTTGTGCAGACACAGAAGAGCTGATCACAGCATTTATTATCAAGTAAAGCGCTGTATCAGTCACGCCTTTCCTTCATTATTCTACAGCCTCACCAAGTAAAGGCAGAGGTAACTCCTGAACAGCTAGTCCTTTACAAATTGTCTGACTGTATTTTCATGAAGCCATTCACAAAGTTATCAACTTCATTCATAATGAGCAGTCCTGGCAGTCACTCATACATATTTCTTACTGTAGACAAAAACACAGAGCTGCCACAAATTCACATCTCCAATTTAGCCACACACCAAAACAAGCAGGGCTGGCTCTGCAGGGAGCAGACATGAGATGTGACTGCATTCTGTGGTTAACAGAGCTCTGTCGCTGGCATCCACAGAACCAAGGACTTTGGATGAAGAGAGCTGGATTCATAGTTGCTCAATATTTGGACTCTCCAATAATGGAGGACAAAAAAAAAGACCCATATATGAGACACAATTTACACAGGATGAGATTCAGCTCCATTGGCTGTCTTCCTTAAACATGAAATTTACTTGCCAATAACACTGACACATTGCCAAGACCTGAACTTTCTGTATCACTATTTTTCCATGGGTTCTGCTCATTAACTGAGTTCAGACAGCCTAGCCACCTTGCTCACAGTCAGAGCACAGCAACAGGGAATGCTTTGGCTCTTTTTAAACTGCCTGAACTGTGCAGTTGGAGAAAAATACAAGAACTCTTTCACCACTTTATCCCCACATACACCTCGCTTTTGGACAGGGCACAAATTACTGCCTTGATCCTCCCTTGTAGCAGAATACACACTCCATCCTAGTAGCCCCAGAGAACATTTCTTCCTTTGCTATTGAAAACAAAGATTTCCATAATTCTTCCAACCTGCTCCAACTCCTGCTCCATAGAGGGAACAAAAAATGAAGTTATCACTGGCAAAGAAAAACTACCTGCTCGAATCATAAACTTTACAGCTGAACTATTTCAAAACATACTGGAGGGGGGCAATTCTATTTTGCCTTCAGTGTGGGCTGCCCTTTATGAATATGTTCACTCTTCTCCACCATACAAGGAAAGTTTCATTGAAGTCAGGGCTTCAATGTTAAAAAGGCATGAGAAATTGCACAGAACTTTTTATGAAGGCACTGAAGTCTCGGTTTCACTGTGCTTACTGCATGATCAACCAAATCCCATAATGTCATCTCTCTCCTGGAATGCCAGCATTGACTGACAAACCTAGTAAGAGGTTTGGAGGTGGCTGCCTTGAACTCTGACATTTAGACCGGTCACACTGCTACCCATTTGTGTATGCTTTGTGATGTTTCTCACTACCAGGAACAAATACTTATCTCTCTTGACATTAACAAGTAGAATAAAGAAGTGCCACCAATAACAAAGCAGGCCAAATACCCTAAAAATAAACAATCAATTCAAGAACTCGAGAGTCTCCTTTAATCTCAATTATTTTCTCTAAAAAAATCTGTGAAAGCTCAACTTGCTTTCAGTTTCAGACTTTGATATTGATCAAAGTAATCAGAGAGTTCTAATCTCAATTACCTGAACTCTTTGCATCACATAGCTGCCAGTTATTTTTCACTGACAGCAGCATACATAACCAAAAGGTGCTGCAGGGAAGAACAGGGCCATTCACTGATTTTTTTTCAGAAGTGAACTAAGATTTCATTCCTACTTAAAATCTTTTAATTTTTAGTTTTTCCATTTCTTATGATGAGCCCATAAGTCTAATTCTTAATGTTTCAATTTTGAAAGCATTTTATTGGTCCAGTCTCATGATAAATAAGACTCACAGAGCTGATTATTTTAAGGCACAGAATTTTATATACTTACACAGACAGCAACAAGATGCACCTATGGGCAATTAGAGAATTACCCATTTCTGACATAGGTCTGATGTTCACACTGGGTTAAATTTCTCCAGAACTGTTCTTGCAGGACAGAGTCAGCTTGAATTTGCAAACACTATTCAGACAAGCACTTAAGTGCTACTGAATTTCCTGAAACAACTTTTTTTTACACAATTTTCAGTGAAAAATGAACTTCAGCAAATTCTTAAGTATTTTTGAACTGTTTCAGAAATGTCCATGATTCTAATGAAAATTTCACATCTGCACATACAAGAAAACATTTTTAATGAAGAATACTCTGTTCTTAAGATGTTACAAAAGGATTTTGTTCTTCTGATAATTCCTTTCTCAGTACTATATTAAAAAGTAAGTAAAAAAAGTAGTATGATTTGGGTTGTGGTGGGTCTGACTGGGATGGAGTCAACGTTCCTCACAGCAGCCCTCACAGTGCTGGGTTCTGGCTCTGTGGCTCCAGCAGTGCTGACAACACACCAGTGTTTTGGCTATTGCTGAGCTCTGCTTGCACAGTGTCAAGGCCACCTCTGCTTCCCACTACACCCCCACAGCCAGGCTGAGGGTGGGCAAGACACTGGGATGGGACACAGCTGGGACAGCTGACTCAGTGACCTGAGGGATATTTCATGTGATGTATTCTCAAGATCATAAATAAAAATTGGGATAAAGGAACAAAAGGATATTTTTCTTTTCAAGCAAATTTTTTGGCTGTTGTTTGGAGACTGGTTGGGTATCAGTCTGCCATCACCTGGTGTGCCCTCTCCCTTGCTCTGCTTCTTTTTCAACCCCTGAGCCCCTGAGCTTTTCTTCACCTATTAAATGTTTTTTTTTAACTCAACTCAGGGGTTGTCTTTTGTTCTCCCATCTTCTCCTCCACCCTCCTGTGGAGAGCTGCTGCAGGGAGTTAGGAACTGTGTAGGTGCCTGGCTGCTGGCCAGGGTGAACCTACCACAGCAAGTAACATTGAAAACCCATCCCAGATTGGTGTACTCTCTTCTCAGATTCTGATCCAGAACTTGCCCCAGTATTCAGTGTATACAAAAACTCTATTTCTCTAGACACTTGTAAGGGCACTTTACCTCCATATATCTGAGCTGAGTATAATCCTCACCCCAGCTCTACAATCTGAGGAAGCATTTGTTATTCTCATTCTGCTGAAAGGTAAAGAAGTGGAGGGAACTATAGGAAAAGATTTTCAGAGCTGATTAAAAATTTTGGCCTCACTTGCAAAAAGAACATTTACACACAGCTATCTTTTAGTAGCAACATGAAGGCTTCTCAGAGCTGAAAAACAATCTCTTTGCAAGTTTAAGATCTTTACTGACCTCCCTTATTACTACCCCTCCAAGTACAAGACTCACAAATATGGATCTTTACTAACAAGCCAGTAAGTTTCCTTATTCTCAGGGTGACAAGGCATCATTCTGGTGTGAAAGACCAAGTGCAGCTGAAAAACCAGCATCTTTCCCAGAAATCACTGCTTCTGAGAAATGTCTGTGCTGTGTAACACTGCTGACAAGGGTGGAGATGCTTCCAAGAGATCTCGTTCTCTAGGCAGCCCATCTGTTTCTGACAGCTCAACTTCTGGTCAGCAACTGACCCAATGAGTCACTCTGCTTGTACTGTACAGAGCTCAGAGCCAGACAAGCAATATTTCATCATGTACTTGGCCACACTTGTGATCAGCAGATGCCGCAGAACCACTTTGGGCACGTATCTTTTTCTTCTTTCCTTTGAGGAAGTCACACAGCTCACCACTACGGAGTTCAGTACGCTGAATTATTAACTACCACATTGACTCCATTCAGCCACTCCCTGTGAGCTTTCCACTACCAAAAGCTTTGAAACTTTGCCATGTGGCAATTCTGTGTAAAAAGTCTGAAGCAAAAGGGAAATCCTTAAGAAACAGCATAACTACCTCCACCAAAGTAACAGGCTGCATGAAGTGAATAATGGGCAAATGAAATTACTTCTCCTTCCATCTATTTATTTATGGTGCTGAGCATTTCAGAAACTTCAATACATAATCATATTTATCATTCTGACACCCGTGCTTAAGTGCAGGAGTATTGTTATCTCATCTTACAGATTTAAAATTGAGGAATTAAGTGATGCAGTGAAGATTTCTCAGGAAGCCATTCATAGGGGACACAATCCAGGTGTCCTAAGCTGCAAGGAAACTGGAGAACCTTACAGACATTTGAAAAAATTGGTCATCTCTATTAGAATTACACAGAAGGATGAGGTCCTTAAAACTTTAAACTTGTTAGATTGAGGTTTGGAACAGATTTAGCTTATGTTTCTCTGTGTCCAGCATGTTAAAAATCTATCTCCTTTGGACAAAAAGACAAAAGGAATTCCTTGATATGTTCAAACAAATATTATCTCCAAAACAAGTGACAAAACCCATAGAGTTTGGACCTCTAAAATTAGGCAACTGCAGAGCTCCCATTTCTCAGTTTTGTAGTCTACATGTGCATTTAATTTTTTTTTTAATTACTACAATACTACCCTTTCCCACTATCCTCTGAACATCACTTTGGACTATACTTAGTGTGATATGACTTCAGAATATCAGTTCAGCAGAACTTTCAGTTACAAATCATGCTACATCTTCATAGTCATCCAAACAATTACAAAACATGAGGAAATGGTGAGGAGAAGCAGTAGGACCATACAGCATAAGCTGGTTAACTTAATGACAGAGAGGAAGAAGACAAAGGAGAGAATTTTATACAGAATGGTGAGTGACAGACTCTGGAGAAAAAACTGCCCCATCCCTGAGATTGTTCAGGGCCAGGCTAGATGGGGCCCTCAGCAACCTGGTCTACTGTAAGGTGTCCCTGGCTGCAGCAGGAGGCTCAGAACAAGAGGATCTTTAAGGTCCCTCCCTACCCAAGCCACTCTATGATTTACATATGATTCAAGTTCCAGGATAGAACCGCACTGCTCTGGTGAAAGCAGCCCCCAAAGTTCTTGGCTTCTTGTTCTTGCACTGATAGACCTGTAAGCAAAGAAACTTCCTATCTGAATGATCAGCAAAGAAATAAGAAGTATCTTACCACTGCAAATTACTCCAGTTTCTCTTCCTATTTTTCTGTCTTCTCCAAAAGACTGTATCTCCTGCAAAAATAGCTGAAGTTAAAAAAAAACCCAAACAAGTACTTGATTTTTTTCTTAATTTGCTTTACTGTCTTCTTACAGAAGAGTTTTGTGAAAAAAACATCCCTCATTCCTTTACTGCTGTGGTCAACACGTGGGGATGCCCTTACCTGTTTTACAGGGCCTTTCTTTTCTAAGGGTCTATCTCCACTGCCATGAAAGCTCAGGCAATCACCTAAGCTTCGTTGTTAGTCCCATTCCTGACCACAGATACAATTCTCTCCTGAAACAAACCCAGTTTTTAAAGCCTGTATTTTAAGCTCAAACTAGCCAGCACGTTGGATATGCAGAAAGATAAACTTAAGCAATGAAAATTATTTTATCATTAATGCAAGAGAGCAGTAGGTGCAAGTTACAGTAACATAGCAGCTACTAATCCAACCCCTCTGAGCAGCACTAGTGCAGCTCCACGGTGGTCATTCTCCAGAAACAACATTATCATCTCAAGAATACTAACTCAGATGAAACAAAGGGAAACCCAAAGGGTGACACCAGCACTTTGTTCACAATACAAGGTCTTTGCTGATTTACATATAAATTTCAGAGGAATTGTCCCCAAAGTTAAAGACACACAACCACATGGAAAACTGAGTGCCTATTTACATCCATACATGGATGAATGGAAACTGGTCTCCCAATTTCATCAGTGCAGGGAAGTAGTTAAGTTTTGTATTCTCTTGTGTAGTTGTGAGGACAAGGCAGTCATGGTCTCTGACTTACCATGCATGCCAGATAGAAATTATTCCTCTTTGGCAGCTGTTAAGTGAGTTGCACACTGGTCCTTGTTTGCTTTGGAATAAGATCTGTTTAGCAGTCCCTCAGCTAATCCTAAAAGAATATTGCAATGTTTCTGAACATCCTGATTGCTGAAATCAGCCTCTACTAAGCCACTATGACTGGACTGTCTTTACAGACAAATTTTTCCTTCTGTACTACAAAATACTACCTCTGTGTACAGACTAGAAATGTGTGACTGCTGTCATATTTAATTCATTTTATCCTTATTGAAACTACATATTTTGCCACGGCCAAAACAAGTTTTAGACTGCAAAAGTCCTGTCAGCATCACAGATTTTAGTTTAAAGCAAGGCAGAAAGCTCTTAATTGCTTCTGCATCCAAAACAGCCAGATGTTCCCTGAAGCACTTCACCTGGCAAAGGCTCCCACAACAAAGACTCTCTCAGCTTATGTCCCAAAGTCCATTACCATCTTAACACACATTTCTGCATGGCTTGCTGAGTCACAGTTATGTTCAAAATCAAAGGAATGAATAGAGCAATTTAAAATGTGATGCTTCAATGAAGAAATACAAGTAGTCACACATGTCAGTGTTAAAGAGCATTTCTGGGTGTTGGAATCTACACAACAGGCACAGATCCATGAGATGAAGAGAGGGCTAGGAAACCTGATGAGGGAGGCATACCCAATTCCTTGTCTTTGGGCAGAATACCCCAACCAAGCACTGGGCAAGAGGCCTATGTGATGGCCCTACCAGGAGTTTTGTCTTCAGGGCAAGCAAGGGTAAGATTTGGCTGTTCTCTCAAAGGGACACAAAGAAGGGCTGAGAACTCATCCATTTTGTCCAGTGAGCACCTGAATCACAGCAGAGAAGACAGAAATATTCCTCATAGCTACTGCACTTCTTATGTCAACATCCAGACATTGAACTCCTTCCAGTACTGCCTATAGTCTGCAGGAAGTATTTTTAGGATTTAAACACAGCAAATCAGATCACAGACATTATTGCACTGAGGCATCCTAGCAATTCTTTTCCCCTGCATCACATCTCCTGCTAAACCCCAGTTTGGATCTTTTTCAACCCAGGCTACATAGGAGAATCATCTCCAACTTCACTGGAAAACTAAAACCTGAAAAAGTCAAATGGGAAGAGCTTTATAACTTGAAAAAATTGGTTTTTTCCTACGTGAGTTCTTTTGATAATTTTTGTCCTTTGGAACGTGACAAGATTTGAAGAAGAAAGTGACAGATAATGTCAGAATCCCATTTATTGATGTGGTCAAGAAATATCGTCACAGGTATGAAATTAATCAAGCTCAAATTATAATTATTGCCCCTTGAGAGGTATTATTAAAAATTATTTTAAAACACAAAGGAACATAAGCAAAAAATTGAAGTCCAAAGTTGTTCTTTTGCATCGCCATAAAGTAACAAAGCAGATAGCCAACAGCACAATTCTAAACCCTCCCCATTTTACAGTGAACAGTAAAGACTTGTTCTTTCCAACCAAATGAGATATATTACCTTGAAAAAATTAATTAATTCTATAGGACATCTTTCCACAGTTTGATCACCTCTCCTAAATCACCACTTTGTCTTTACTCAATGGTCCATGACATGTTATCAAACACTATGTGGGGAAAAAATGACTCAAGGGCGGAGAAAGGAAATCATGAGTAAAGGTACAACAGTTAAAAGGAAGTTATTTAACTTATGTATCATCACAGATAATACTGTTGCTTAACATGCAAATGTTCAAGTAATTTTCCATTATAATGAAAGGTCAATTCTTGAAGTGACTTTTATTCTTAAACAATGAAAAGATGTTGGAATAGGAAGGCATGCTGTCACTCTGCAGGCCTTACAATGCAGGCTGAAGAACACTGGCCCATATTCCTCTGTGGCAGATCCATGGCTGATGAAAGCCATGTGCGAGGAGATTACATGATACCCCCTCACAGAACCTTCAGCACACTGTCCTCCTCTGCACAGTATGAGAGGGAAAAAGCAGAGCTACAGGTATCACATCACCAAACTGCACATGCAGCAGAGCTCGGTGACAAACAACGGCACCAAAACCAACATAGGCCCAAACACCTGCCAGGAATCAGCGCTCATCACAGAGCTACAGCCCTGCAGGACGTACAAATAACCCAAGCATTTTAATCCCTCCCCATCTTGAGCTGCGACTCTTTCGGCAGTTCCCTAATCCTAGCATTAATGTGATATGTGACAACAGAAGAACGAGACACGAAGTTTAACTCTAGATCAGAACAGCTATTCATTGTGGCACAGCTCTTAATGAACCTAAATAGCAGAATCAAAGCATGAGCTATATAACACTCTAGACTGGAGTCCTCATCCTACAGGAATCTTTACTCTTCAGATAGTAAAACAAGGCCTTTGGCCCCTTTTCTTCTGATGTCTAACCCTGACTGCAGCCTTAACCTAGGATTTCACAACACGCCCTTCACACAGAAAAGCACAAAAACTCCAACATTGCACTCTTCTAATTCCACTGTATACCCATGAGCCTTCTGGACCCTAAGAGCAAACACAACCTGCAATCCCTCCATCCCCAAGTAAATTTCCTACACAAATAGGATTGGCACACCTGTGCAAAATACTGTGCTAAATACATCTCATATCACCCATAGTGACTATAGCAGCACTGTAATTAACTGGAAGTTGTCAGAGTCTGTTAAGAATAGTTTGTTTGGCTTCTGGTTTGGGATGATTTTCTGCTTATTTTTAAAAAATATTAAAAGCTAAGTTTATAGTGGAATCAGAGGCATATTGAGCTGGGATGAATGGTGATAACACAAGGAAACATTGGACTATAGACAGTTAGCTTTTACTTCAGGATATTTCTTTGGTAAGGCCACTGATGGAACATCTAGGTGAGAAGAAAGTCAGCACAAGGCAGGTGATCTTCTGAATGTTGCTATGAATGACTGCAAAGGCTATTTACAGTCGGCTGGTCCACACACAAAAAAGTGAGATTTTGTTGATGACTATGGCACTTGGGGTTTTTGGCCCTTTTCTGGGTTTTGCTTTTGGCCTAGCTAGTGAGTCACATTTCCCTAACTGCCAATGCAGCTGCTCAGCACATGGAAAGCAAACCTCACTTTCTTTGACAGTGAGACCTTAAGACATCTACCCTTGCAAGCTCAGATGTAGCCAATCAGGGATTCTCCTTGTCTGCCACTGCTACACTTCAACACAGCGGTAAGATCCTGTCAGTATCAGTCAGTCAGTAACAACAACTTCCAAAGCTGAACTCTGCCTGCCTTTAACCCAAGATGCCCCATTTTGTGCACTGCAGTTTCTAACCCTGGCCAGGGCATGCAGTGCCAAGCACATTCGGCAGGATCCAGCCTTCAGAGCACAATTCATATCAACATTTACACCGTGCGCTTCTTACTGCAACAAAAGATGTATAATATTGTAAAGCAGCATGAGGCCTTCTGGCTAAAACCATCCACATTTGGTATTTGCCAAAGACTGTATAGAAGAAAAATCTGTTGGCATTGGTATTGGGAAACAACCAAATAAAAGCTTCAGGACTGGATCACCTCTCATCCTACACCAGATTTCTGTTCAGTGACACAATTGTGACATTCAGTGATATCAGACAATGATATCACAGTTGGGCAAATGATAGGATATCTGCAAGCACCTTGATTCTCTCCTACCAGTCATCTCTCATTATTTCAGTCTTTTATTCCTCCTAATGTAACATCAGTCAACAATTTACTCCCAAAGCATTACAAGCCTAATCCAATTCCTCCTGACAGTACTGGAGCCAGAACAGATCCACAACACACACAGAGATGAGCCAGATAACACTAGAAATCCAACATCACACCACTGAACACCTGGTATCTCACCAGATGGGAAATCTCTCCACTGTTAGAAGAACTGGACCCATTGGAAGCCCAAAATGGTTAGAGGACCGAGTTCTATGTCCCAGTGAAGCACAAATTGTCAGACAATTAACATAGCGCCATCCTTACAAGTTCAACTTCCTACAAGAGCTGTTGTCTGCTTCAAATATATACCATACTTCTGATAGATGAGGATAGCTTTTTTTCCACAGCTGGGAATGCTTTACTTGGATGTGTTTATCTTTCCTCAATCTCTGACTCACAGATATCTCAATTTATTTTAGTTTTCTCCACTCTCAGAAACTAAGAGGGTTTCTGTAACCAACTGTATCATAACCAGGTACACTGTCTATGACCCTAGCAGATTTATGGAAAGCTCTCTTCACTAAGAAACTAATCCACAATTTCCCAAAAATGTCTTATTTTGGGAGTTAACTTCATGAAAAGCAACCTAAACTCATTTGTTACACAGCAACAGAATGACTGTCTTAAGAGTTGTTATTTATCTCAGCCTGGAAGTGATAAAAAAACGATACCTTTCCATTTTGCAGAACTCTTTGGTGGAGCAGGGACAGCAGCAGAATAGCTACTTAGACATATATGCTATAATCAAGTTCTCAGAGTGTGTACTTTGATCAGCTAACTGAAATTAAGATGAGAATTTTCCCTGAAACACATGAGCCCACACGCCAAAATTATTCCCCTTAAGGGCAGGTGAGGACTTCTGAAACTACATTTGGAAACACTAAAAAAATGACACGACATCCTCAGCCGAATGTTTATGTTAGCTCATTATCATCACTACTAAAGAAAACACTCCCTAACATATTCCAGGCTATGATTTGCACACTCTTCCCTGCCCTGATCTAAGGATGCACAAAAAGGTATCCCAGCTGGACTTAGAAAGACTGGCTGATGACACAAGCCATAATTTGTCAAGATTCCAGCTTCTGAACATGATGAGTTTGTGCTGAATCCTAGAAATTGTCCAATATAAAACATATTTCAAACAGAAAGCCTTTGGGAGTAGCCTAGTAGAATACTTGAGGAAAAAAATGACCATTACAGAAGCTTTAGAGGATTTATAATTCTGTTTTGTTTGCAACTGTACAGTAGCCTTGCCCATAAATAGAAACCAGGTGGATTTATTTTTTTACATTTGTCTTAATTTCTTTATTTGAGACTTGTGGGAATTATGGTAACCAAGCAACACCACAAACCTGGAAAGCCCTAGTTAAGACAATTGCTGATACCCTGATGAGGCAGGATGTGTTCAGTGCCTAGAGGAGCACTAGGGGATCTCCATTTCTGTACATTCTAGGGGCCACAAGATTCTAAAAAGAATGAGGAAAATATTCTGTACAATCTGTGGACTCTCCATGCCTCAGTATGAAAACTGTCTCCTTCTGAAATGAATTTTGCTGCCACTTGGGAGTCCACTGTGAGTTTTACTTGCCACTTTTGCAAGGTCAGTCTGCCAGGAGAGCTTCCCCTTACCAAGGCTTGGGAACTCAAAAATACTGGGTCTCAGACTGCCAAGAAATTAAAAATAACATCCATGGATTTATTAGAAATATCACTGTGGATCCATGTAAATTTGAGTATTCATTTACACAGAACACAACCAAATGTTGATGATAAAAAGTGTAACTAAATTGAAAAAAAAAAATCTGCAATGTTATTTTCTGGTCAGAAAAGCACACCAGAAGAATCAAGCATTTTACAGCTTCTGCAATGAACAACAGCTGAAGTAACTCATTTTCCATGCAAGTGCAATCAGCACTATTTTCAAACTGGCACATCCTCCATGTAATCAGTCTTCAGCCTCCCAAAGAAGGAGAGAAGCTTCTGAAGGAAGCAATACTTCTTACTTTGCACACTAGCAAAATCAGCTGTGCCCCCACTCTGTCAAATGGTTTTTATTCAGCATTTTATAACAAAATTTTTCAAACTGCTCCAAAACAAAAGTAGGCTCTTTCTTAATAGCAAAGTCAATCTATATATTTTTGTACAAACATTTCAAGACAATCATATTCTGAGAAAGGAAAGTATGCAAATGATGTTTTTTAAAAAAGTTTATATTATTTGCCTATTCAAAAAAGCGGTGGCAGAGAAAATATGTCTGAGTGCATATGCTTAAAAGTGAATGAGGGGTTATTTTAGGAGAGAAAGGGTGACTACTGCACACAACCAATGTGTGGTGGGTGGATCCATCAAGGCTGTGGATATTGAGTTTATGCTGCCATTCAGCAGACAGCACCTCAGTCTCACAGGTAAGACAGTGAGATCAGTACCAACAGCAAGACAGCTCAGCCATAGCAGATGTGTGCTTAAGACATAGAGGATGCAGGTTTTGGAAGGGCATTAAAAAGCTCAATCCTGTGGAACAGGTTTCAACTTTTCCTCATACGGACATCCAGCTGAGACTGGGTTTTATTGTGCAGCATCCAATATCAAAGGTTCCAATAAATAAGTATTAAAATCACCAAAAAGCCCCAAGAGACTACATGTAAAGATGTCCCCTGAAAGTTACACTGGGACACAGACACAAGGGGGCTTCAGGGAACTTGGTCTACTGCTACCATTGCTGGACTTCTGGAAAAACATCACACCATGACTGTGAAAAGTAGAACTGTTTGTCAACACAACATCACGTGCTGAGTGTGCCCGTGTAACGGGGTACATGGGTGAGGTTCAAAGAACAGGAGCTCCTGGGAATCTCTAGCAGGAGGTAGCCCAGCAGAGGGATGTACACTCTGCATCACCCACTGCAGGAGGTACTGCATCCTGCTCAGAAAGAAAGCACAGTGCCAGGGCCCAGCATGGCAGCAGCAATGGGTCCTCAAGTCCAATTCCACTTCACTCCACTGTCCTGGCCTTGGTGAGTGGACAGGAGGAGGGTTAAGAACTCCCAGACTGCCATCACCTAAGCAGTTTCACATTTCTTCTTGACAGTCCTACACTAGAATATTTGTACAGCACAGAGGCTAGGCATAGTCCTTCTTATATAAAACTCCAATCCTTCTCCACCTAGAATGCAGAAATACTCTTGTGCATTCAGATTCTAAGAGTGGGATCATAATGAACAAAAATGCAGGATGAAATCAATTTACAAACATAAATATAACTCTAGCCTCTTTTGAAGCTTTAATAGGAAGGAGAAGCAAAATTATCCAGGGGATCTTGGTCAGACTCAGCCATGAGTGCAAATGAGATCTCATTCCCATGTGGTATTTCACATCACAAAGGAAAACACAGAGCTCTCACAGCCCTGAGACAGAAGGTTTCCATGAAACAGTAATTTGGTCGTCAAAGCAGCCTTTTCATGGGAATGACATACAAATAACAAAATAACACCCAAAGTTTTTAAGCAAGTTTCTCACGCTGGAACTTAGACTGTTTCCTGATGATTTAAATTATTTCAGCCTGGGCTTCAGCTGAAATGCTTGTGTCAGTATTTTAGTCATGGAGGAACACGGGTAAAATAAAGCACAAACACAGTGTGGTTTTCTATTCTGCTAGCAAGTTTGGATAAAAGCAAGTAGGTGCTGGTGCAAATCTGGAATCCCTTCAGGGAACTCAGATAAACCCTTTGTTAAAGCAAATGGGAGTTTGCCTCAGTTCATTGCTGCAGCCTGCTCTATGGCTGGCTCTCATGCCATATTCTCGGCTAGCATCTTCTATATGGATCATTTACTCTGAATTCATGTCTGCATTTACTTTCCTAGGAACAAACACGCATTTACTGCTGACACTGAGACTCAGCAACTGATCTATGACTTGGCACCTCCGCTCCAAGTGCCTTTGAGATACCAAGAGTAAAGTTTATTCCAGTAATAACCACTTGCCAACAGGACATGGTCTGAATATTTCACGGTCCACTAAAAAAATAACATCCCATTTAATGACAGAAAGTTGCATGAAAAACATTACATGCAGGCCATGTGGCCAAGCTACTATCTGTAGCCCAACCTCTGCTTTGTGAATTATCAGCCTTCTGTATGTTTTAGCTTTGCAAAGTTATAGTACGTTGACGTTATTTATTTTTCCATTTTATTTCCCAAGACAGTCGCCACTTCAGTAGAAGAGAGGAGTGGCACACAGTAACTACAATCTATCTTTCTTGTTTCCAAGATCTCCTGGCTTCCACAGCTGGACCTGCAAGGTGGGGGCTCTGCTCAACATCACCCATTACTCTGGTCCTCAGTATGAAAAACTGAAGCTTTCACATGTAAGCAAATCCCTCAACATCCATAGCTGCAGATTTCAAACACACACACTGACTGACCGCCTCATGTTCACCAATATATTAAATACTAACATTTTCTCAGTCACCCTAGGATATAAGTACATTTCTTCTAGTGAATTACCAAAGTCAGTGACCTTGAACAGCCAGACAAGCAACTCCTGGATTATGTTCAGGAATACAGCACACTGTAAAAGCTGAGCATTAAAAGCAGAATTAGTGAATTGCAAAATAAGAGTGAGATGATCATATTTTTTCACAGAGTCACAGATCTGGTAAGGTTGGATGGGACAGCAGTAGCTTATCTGGACCAACATCCCTGCTCAGGCAGGGCCATCCCAGAGCCCATTGCACAGGATTTCATCCACACAGTTACTGAATATTTCCAGGTATATTGAATATCTCTCTGGGAAACCTGTTCCAGTGCACAGTCACTCCTACAGTTAAGAAGTTCTTCCTTACATTAAGGTGGAACCTTCTGTGGTTGTTTTTTGGAAGTAGGGGGTGTTAAACTGTAATCTACGAACAGATACCTTTCTAGCTTTGTATTAACACAGACAGTTAATGATTTATGGCCTGTTTCTTAAGGAGTCCATCTGCTGTATTTTCAATTTCAAATAACAGCAGATTCCTTCCCAAAGCTCTGTGATCAGTACTGGAAACTGAAAATGTCCAAAACTGTAGCAATAAGAGTCCCTGAGGTCCTGCTCAGAAAAAATCCCAAACGAGCAAAAGGCAAAGCCTTTTATGGAGTCTGGTACCAAATTTGTTTAAAGACAAAATCCACCAAAACCAGCACACTCAGCAGCAGCCCTTGCAAAGCAGCCCAGCTGCCAGCTGGCGGCAGCTCCAGCGGTCCCCTCGCTGCCCAGAGGCCTGGAGAGGGAACACAGCTCTGCAGGAGCCCCGCTCCCACACATGGAAGCACCCTCACCACACTCCCACCTTACAGACTGACATCTCAAAATCAGCTGTCCTTGCCCAGCTCTTTTGGCACTGCAGAAAAACTGCCCTTGCTATCACATGTCTGACCATTTCCCTCTATTGAACCACTTCTGCAGAGCTGGGCTCTGACTACACAGCAGCTCAGTGAGGATGCACAGCCTGGCAGGTCAAGTTCAGCCCAGAACAGGTACTATACCATAGTACAAAATGTCTGGTTTTTGTCATCAGTAGCAGCAATCCTGAGGTTTTTCTTTTTTAATTCACAGAAATCTCTAATATGAGGCTAAGTTTCTCTCTAGATGGAAGAAGATATTATTAACTTAAAATAGTGAACAGTAGTTTGAAAGTGTGCTATTCAGTTTAACTAATGAGTTTACATTGCTGCATGCTTTTAATATGGGGCAACAATGCTAATGACTAACCCTTTTGCAGTTTTATAGACCTTGCAACTACAAGATGATCCCTCTTTCCTTTAAGAAGTCCCTTGTTACAGCTTAAGAAATCATGTTTTGCTTTTTAGCAGTTCTCACTAATAAGCTTTGCAAGGCACCATCACTCATTTACAGGCTGATGTTTAGAGGACCTGACTGTACACAACTGCAATATTAACTTCCTGCATTCAACATCTCTGGAAATCCAACACCAGGACAGCAATTAAAATTTTCTAACATTTCCTCATCTGTAAGTTAATGCACAAAATAATCATGGTTGTATACTTGGGTTAACTTCAGAGAGGGGAATCAGGTGTTAAAATGCCAATATGTCAACCTCATTCCAGAAGCAAAAAAACCCAGAAACCCAACATTATTTGTCAAGAGATCACAGAATGGGTTGGGTCAGAAGGGACCACAGTGGGTCATCTGCTCCAACCTCCCTTTTCAAGCAGGGCCATCCTAGAGCACACTTCACAGGATTAGGTCTGGGTGGTTCTTGAGTATCTCCAGTGAAAGAGACTCCACACCCTCTCTGGGGAATCTATTCCAGTGCTCAGTCACTGCATAGTAAAGAAGTTCTTCCTCACGTTCAGGTGGAGCGTCCCATACAGGTCCTGCCCATTGCCTCCCATCCTATTGCTAGGCACCACCAAGAAGAGCCTGTTCCATCCTCTGGGGACTCTCCCTTTAGATATTTATACACATTGATGAGAGTCCCTTTCAGTCATCTTGTTGTACCCATGGCAGTGCAATGGATGAATTTACATACATGACCATCCCTTGCCAGGTTATGCAAGAGCAGAGTGACTTCCCAGACTGCCAAATCATGGAATCACAGAATGGTTTGGGTTGGAAGGGACCTTAAAGACCACATAGTTCCAACCCTCAAGCCACAGGGGTAACAACGTAAATCACTACATCAGGGTGCCCAGAGCCTCACCCCAACTGGCCCTGAACACCTCCAGGGATGGTATCCACATCCAAACAGCTTTCCTTGCTCAGAACTTCCTTAGCTTTGTAGGCTTACTCACTCTCTTTACTACAAAATAAAGTACATCATTTCTAATTATAGAGTACCCTTCATCCTGAAACACCCTGTGGACTCTGAACCCTCTGACAAAACAGTCACAAGTTTCAGGACTGAGCACTCAGTGGAACTGCTGCAGACTGCTCCACGGCTGGCTCTCATGTCATATTCTTGGCTAAGGACCTAGAACCAAACTCCTACTCACATCAAAGTGTTGCAAAACTGCCAATGGATGTAGAGGTCTGACAGGACCTTAATTTGAAATATCTCTTTCCCAGAAACTCAGCTACAGAGGATGTAGACTGCACCTGTTTCAGACATGAAGGGCTTGTGTCTTTCACAACATGAAAAATTTTGAGGCTACCAGCCATGCTGTGATGCAGACCCAATAGCACAAAATTTGGATCATCTTGTTTCAAAAAGCCCAATCTTCCTCCCCACCAGGGTTTCCTCCAACTACCACCTTCTGATCTCTTCACAAGCCTACAGGCACTTTACTTACATAGCAGCTGCCCCAGTTCATCTGTATTTGCCTCACACTTCTTCAGGGCACTTCTTGCCCCACCTGCACTAGAGCTCTCTGCACCTGACAACACACATCTGACCCTTTGCCTTCCTTCTCCTGCTCTTTCCTTACATTTCAGACTTGCCTGCCTTTCTGCTGGCCAGATCAATTATCCAGTCCTTTTTGGCCTCCGTTGTGTTTGTATACAACATAATTTGGTTACTGAAGAGGAAGAAACGCTCAAGAACTTTAATGAGAAGTAAGTTTCCTTCTTTCATCCTACTAACAAAGTGCATGCAGCTCATGGAAAACCTCTGCAGCTGTGGGAACAGATGATGAAGCCTGTCTGCACCTTAGAGCTGTGCAGCCTTTCTCCACACCATCCCTCACTCCAACAAACCCAGCACAAGGACAACAAGCTCCAATTCTAACACCAAAGCACAATGCCATGACAGCACCTGAACAAACTGGCCAATTCAAAACAATTTCTAGCCAAAACTGAGTTATTAATGGAAAACAGAAACAGAGTAAAGACACCACTTCATTCAGACCTTGTACTAAAGATCACTAAGTCAAAATCTACACAGGCTAGTATCACTGCATAAGACAGTTATTCCCTCAGCAACACAGAAAGGAGAAGTCCCAGAGTGATGACATTTTGGGACTTGCAGGTTTTCCACTGCTACCATAAACCACAGCTTCTGAACTCATCCCAACTGAGAAGTGCCACCACACCCAAACTGCATGTGCAATGGTTTTATTGCTTTTAATTTTACATAGAGAACCACAGACAGCACTGTAATTTAGATACTAAAAGGGAATAACTTATGTGTAGTGCAGAATAGGAAGCCACAAACTGGATGTGTGTAGGACACTGCTGGTTTTATGCATTACTAAGTAATTTAGTCTGAAACACCCATATGAGTATGTGCTTGAGCTACAAGTCATCCAGAGCCCAAATACTCTTTGGTGGAAATTGTACCTAACCAACAAGAAAGTCTGAAGTCTTGATCTGCCACTATGAACCACTCTCCTGCAGTGATGAAAGCCAGGTGCCACAGCAGCATTCAGGCAAACACTCCGGCGTTGAACCTTCAGGGCAAGAACTGCACACATTTTTAAGAAAATTAGCCAGGATCCTGAAGGGCTATGCTGATTTGGAAATGTCTCACCAACAATATCTTTTGGTGGTGTTCCAGGTAAGACTCAGTCAAGCACCATAAATTCTTGCACACATTTTACACAAGGTTGGGCCAACAAACACCAGTCGACCTACCCCAAATGTAAGGTGTTTATTTTGAAATGCTGCCAGGCAGGTTGACTTCACCAGCACAGAAAGATAACTCCATGAGACCGAGCTGTCTACACAACAGTGGCAGCAGCTCCTTGAATGCCAACTCAAAACACACCCACAACCTTCAAGGATAGTCACCATCCAAGAAACCACACTCACAGTTCGCTTGACTATGCATAGCACAGATAACGTTGCTCAGCTCCACCCAGGACACAAAACAGCATCAACCCTCTCAGAAACACACTTCATGGCAACACCAGGCTTAAGCTACCACTTAAAAAAAATAAAATAGAACAGACCTTCAGTCAAAGAAAATCAAATAAAAAAGCACCAGTTCACACTGGACAAAATCTGTCCCAAACTCTGACTAGCAGCACACCGGTATTCACAAACAGGTGAGGCTTCTTTGCCATTTGAACTCTTACCTTTCCAACACTTGGGAGACTAGATTCATCATTAATTTAAATACTGGACACAGTACACTGCCATAGGCTTTTTTTTCAGCCAGCAAACCACTTGAGAGAGTACTGAAAGGCCTATTATGAAGGCCAATCGCTATCCTTTTCTTGAATGACCACATGAAAATCAGTGACTGTTCCACAATAGTTTGAAAGGGCCTTTTGTCTGAAGGAAAGGACAAGGAGTCACAAAGTATTGCAGATTCGTTTGCAACTCATGGCTTTTGAAGAAACTGCAGAGCTTCAGTTAAAAGCAAACCAAGAAAAGAACAAGCTTTGAAAATGTTATGCCACAATCCTTTCCTACTATGTACATGCAGAGCATATTTTTGGTCTCTTTTGTATTATAAAAAGATGGGCTGGCATTCTATATTATTGTTGTTTTATAAGAGAAGCTTAAAACGCTTGCAGAGTTTTGACTTTATTCCCAAATCCTAATTAGGGTCTGCAGCACTATTGTATAAACAGAAAATCATCGGGAGCTTTTTTTGGTACATCTAGTAAAAGTGTAATTGTACTGGGATAATAAGTGAAACCATTGTCACTGTTGCTTAATAATCACTTTAGTAATTGAGCAAATTTGGCATTGCCCATGATGTATAAGATGGCCAATTCAAGAAAGACTTCTTTTATACTGAGAAACCAGCATTAGACTAATTTTGAAGTCTGTTTCTGAAGTCCCTCACAAAAAAGTTAACCACATCTGCCGACAACTTCCCAGAAGAAATAAGGTTTTACTTCTCTGCCTACCCCAATGACACTTCAGTTCCCAGACTGTACACACAAAGGTGCACACATTCAAAAAGGGACTTGCACACATGACTCCATCACAGTTTCTAAACAAGCTTCACATGCACAAACTTTCAGCAGGAATGACAGTGGAAGCTAATAACCGGAAACACATTTCTTCTAACCCATACCCAGAACTAGGGACTTACTGCACTTCCACTGGAAAACGAGAGTTACAGCTGACAGACTTACCCTCTTCCCTGTATGTTCCACTCACATACCATGAAACTAAATAGGCAAAAAGTGTCAGTTGTCACTCCCCACCCAGCTCCTTGCCATATCCCAAAATTTATATTCCCTGAGCTCCCACAATGGCACCGAAGGCTAACAATCTATTTTGCACACACCATTGGTCAAGGTGCCAGTTACACTTAGCTCTTCTGACCACCTTATCAACTTACATCAGGCAAGGAGCTGGTCCTTGGCATGTTACAAGACTGCACGAGGGCCAAACTTTTGCTGTAGGAAGCAGCAACAATGGCACTCCCATATCTACATGGGAAGTCCTGCCATGACAAATATACCCCTAAGGTAACTACACCCCCTCAACTCATGCTCCCTCAAAACAAGAGCTTACCATTCTGAGGACTGTAAAGAGACTCTTGCCAATGCAAAGCAGAAGCTAAACAATGCCACACATCTTGAAGCTCAAGGTGCTCAGAAACCCAAAGGGCATAGAGGTGTGACATGCACAGCCCCTTGTTAATCTCAGTGAAGTTCAGTATCCAAATTCTTTGATTTAATGATATGAAGCACTGCTTTCAAACAACTTTTAATAGGAGAAGCTTTCCAGTCTAAAATAAAGGTACTTCACTACTGTTTCCTCTTATACTAGAAGAAGAAAACTGTGAGAAAGCCGGTGACACATCCGAGGAAGGAAGGCAGGAGGAACAGAAAAACTGAAGCATTAGAACAAGTGCAGAAAAACACAGAGTAAAGAGTAGCACCAGACAGGAGCCATATTTCTCAAGAGCAACATGGACAATAAAATCCTTGATAATAGCTACAAATCAACTACAATTAGCAGTTAACTGTTATTTTTCTTCCCTAGATCTTCCTGCAAAGTCTCACTGCCCTTTGGTGTTTTGCTCCAAGTCACTACACAGCTTTACTTTTATCCTCCAGTGCACAGTGAAAAGTGGAGTTTGACCTTTCCTTCAGATTTGTAAAGCACCACAGCAGATTGTTTTGAGAACATGACTGAGGTGGGTTTTTTTCCTATTCTGCAAGACTAACATTGTTAACAGCTAAAGAAGTCACAAACCTGGTCTCTGAAAACACACCAGGAAACATAGTCCCTTAGAATGACAACAGAGGTCATGTGTGTGGGTCAAAAAGTACACAAATGTAACAGTTTGTGAGAATTAATGCAAAATACAGGCTGTGTACAACTGCTGACAGGCACACGTTTGGTACTTCCATGATTGCTAGAGAAAAACATGAAGAAAATATGAAACACATTGTAGGCCACTGGAAACTTTGTACTTTCTCTTAAAAACAGGCCTGAATCAATTTCAGTTCCAGACAAGCATTTCCTTAAAATTTGGGAAACAGCAGGAAGGTGTCCTGACCCAGCCTCATTTCCGTTTCTTTGAGCAAGAAGGACTAGATAAGAATAACCAGTCTACATTCAGAACCAAACCTTTCCCAACACAGAAAGATGCTTGTGCTCAATTTGTAGGCTCATTACTGTATGTCAGACAAAACAATAATGCTCAAGCACATTTCTTCTCCGGCATCTGCCTGGGCATAAGGACTGTGGAAACAGACCCTTCACTTAAGGATAACCCTGAGGACATTTTGAAGGGTACTTAGTTTAATTCATCTTAATCATAGCACTTTTTTATGCAGTGAATTTCCCGTAGTTGTGACCTTACCTCCTTACACAGTTATACAGCACCTGACACAGTACAAGCCTTATCTTGATTAGTGTCTCATTACATTTAACAGATCCTGCTGCTCTCAAAGGGCCAAACTCCTTCCACTTCCCTAGCACAACTAGAGGGAGAACACTCAACCTAGCATCAGTGTTCGGCTCCAGCAGCTTGTGATGGTGCCTCACGAAATTGATCAACCTGTTCTGACCTGGAAATCATTCTGCATTTGCACGGTTTGAGTGCATTCACAGAAACAATTGTGGCAAGGGCACGGTGTCCTGCTCACAGCAGCTTGAAGACTCTAGTTAGTGGCATTCAACAGGTTGCCATCCAGGATTTCTTTCAGGGACAGTGCAAATACATTCCTAGGTAACCTGATGTTCTACATGCAGCAGCCTTTTCCACTTTCTGTGCTGGAAGTTTTTAGTTTACCTTCTCAAATCAGCATGTTTTGGAAAATACTTTATAACTACATCAAGAGCTCAAGGAAACAGAAGGAAAATGCCTCTTGCATACACTGGTAATTCAAATTAAAAGGTTAACAAAAGAAAAAAAAATTCCTACAGAAGATCATTAGTTGCCTTGAAGCACATTTTCAAGCTGAAATCAACCAAATCAATCCAGTGCAATGTGACCTGGAATGAAACAGATGGATTTTCTGTGGTGCCTCTTAGTTTTCCTAAAGAAAACAAATCTGGTAGTACAAGAGATCCACATCTCCAAGTGATGAGGCTGAGGGTGGGGAAGGAGCTTACACTATTAATTTACAGCTCAACAAAGGAAGCATTGCATTCTGATAGAGAATAAGAGTACTGCCAGCTGCCACTGCTTATCAATGAATTCCGTACCTACTAATTTTTTTATGCATAGTAAAAAAGACAACAAAGACTTAAAAAACCCACCGAACCCTAAACCAAACACAAAATCAGTTACAAAACCCCCCCTATCATCCTAGCGGTCTTTTACCTTGGCAGAGATAAAAAAGAACGGCAAATGGGTGGATTCACGCCGAAACGGGAGCTGAGGCGCAGCAAGCTCCGTGCCTACCTTGCGGTGTGGCAGCGCCGTTCCCAGCCCCGCCGGAGCCCCCGGCGGCGGTTCGGGACCGACCGCTCCGCCGGCTCAGCGCGCCGGGCACGGGCGGCCACGCTCGGCGACAGCCGGCTCGCAGTTAATCATTTATGGCTGAGGCTGTTACCGAATAGCCTTGAAGAGCCCAGCCCAGCCCCGCTTCGGCTCCGGAGGCGCCGATGGCTGGCGGAGCGGCGGCCGAGGGGGAGCGGCGGCGAGCGGCTCCCGGGCGCTGGCGGAGCGGGTCCCGGCGCACACCAGGCGGGGTCCGGGGAACGGGGCCGGCCTGGCTGCGGTCCCCGTGCCGCCAGGAGGGGCCCACCCGCAGCCGCGGCTCGGCGCCGGGATCCGAGGCGACAGAGCAACGGGTGGGGCACCGCGGCAGCCGCACCCCTCACTCCCCGGCACCCCTCGGCACGGAACTCCCGGCGGGCCCCGGCTCCCCGCAGGTGCTGCTGAGGGGAGGCGACGGCGGCGCCTTACCTGGTGCGGCCGCGGCGGAGGCCGAGGAGGGGCTGGGGCCGGTGGCGGCCGTGGCACCGCCGCCCTCCCGCGGACACGCCTCGCGCCCCGCCCCGCGCGCCAGCACCGCCCCCGGCCCGCCCCGGGCTGGGCTCGGGGCCGGGCGCCGCCGGGCGGGAGCGGCGGGACGGGCCCGGGGCGAGGCCGCCCGAGGCGGCGCCTCCGCGTCCTGGGCGCTCTGCGAGCCGGGCCGGGGGAGCTGTGAGGGGCGGGGAGCGGCCCCCAGGCGCTGGGCACGTGATTTACGTGTGCCCCGCTTGCCGCGCACAAATAAAACACCCACGGCGCGCGAGGACAGCGCTGGGCCTCTTGTAAGGAACTAGTCACGAACTTCTCCATAAGTGAAAGTAAACAGGCGACATCGGTCACGGCCAGCAGATGAATTTCAGCCTCGAGAAGAGATGACCGAGTGGGGTCCCTCTTCGTTAATGTGTATAAATATTTAAAGGAGGAGGGGAGTGTGTGCTATGAGGATGGATCAAGCTCTTCTCGGTGATGCTGAGCACAAGAGGCACCGAGCAGAAAACTGATGCACAGAAGTTCCACCTGAACCTGACAAAGAACAACCTTACTGTACAGTGACCATGCATGGGAACCAATTGCCCAGGGGCTGTAGTATTTCTTGGGAGATGCTCAAGAACCATCTGAACACAATCCTGTGCCTTATGTTCTGGGATAGCCCTGCTTGAGCAGGGAGGTTGGCCCAGATGACCCACAGTCATCTCTTCCAACCTTACCCATTCTGTGATGCTATAGATCTCTATGAATACTCATGGCAAACAATGAGAATATAAAAATTTACCATAAGTTTTCCAGCAATCAGTGTACCACCTAAAAGGTGCAAATAAAATGCAGCTAGGATTATTAAAACAAAGATTAAGAAGCAATAACTATACACTTAAATTTAAACACTAGAATGCACAGGTACAACCATGCACTTGGAACAAAAGATCAACCAACCGACCAAACAAAAAAAAAAGCGCCCAAGATTCCATAAGTAACTACAAGCCAGATATACTATCAGCATTGGTGTCTTACAGTGTCATAAGCATTTCCCTTAAGCCAAGCACATATCAGTTCTCATTTTTGTTAGCAACGATTGCCACAAGTAGTGGAAAGTCATGGTGTTCCCTCACAGAATGGTTGCATACCTCTTTTCCAGCTGGCACAAATGGGACCTGCTTGGTCATACCACACCTCTATTTGATTCCCTCCCCTCAGCCAGGAAATGAACTTTCACCCTCACAGGCCGCAGGCAACACTTGAGCCTTACTGCTTTCAACCAAGGATTCTGAAACTGTTGCACTGAAAATCATTCAAGGTGCAATTTATAATGAGAACATTTCCAACCCACCCTGCAAACCAGGCAGAGCTGGCAGCGTTTCCTCCTGGCAGGAGTCTCTGCAGTGGGACAGTGCAAGGCTCACTGTGACCACAGTGCCCCAGGAAACCTCACTGGGCACTTTCTACTCTGCTCAGGCACAGTGCCTTCGTGGAGTGAGAATCTGTCAAATGCACTTGTCCACCTGCTGCAGAAAGCTGGGCATGAATTACATAGTCAATGTTATGGTGAGGCCACAGGTTGAGAATTATGTCTGCAATTGTAATCACGTCTTTAAAAATATTCAGATCTTCAGTAAATGCTTGTTTATTTTAAACAAGGTAACTTGGAATGTCCAGGCTTGTATTTGTGTGGGGAGAGTGCTCTTTACAGCAATGCCACCATTTGTCTGCACCCTGAGCTGTATGAATTTTGCCTGGGAGTTTTGGAAATTATTCTGAAGTTCAGGAGAATGGTAGATTATATTCATAAAACAAGGGTGCCACTAACCTTTCAGCACACGAGAATAGATGTGAGATGAGATTCATCTAAAGGAACACAGTGGCAACACACAGGATGAAAGGCTCTAAAGGCTTTACAAATTATATTTGGATGAGGGAGAGCAGGGAGAAAGAGAATGTGGGAAAAAGAAGAATGAAAAAGGATCCTGCTGTTTAGCTCATACATAAACTGTATGTGTCTAGCCAAAGGTCACTCCTTTTATTTTCTCATTAATTTCAATGACAGTAA
The DNA here is from genome assembly GCF_028769735.1 of Zonotrichia leucophrys gambelii. NCBI lineage: Eukaryota > Metazoa > Chordata > Aves > Passeriformes > Passerellidae > Zonotrichia > Zonotrichia leucophrys. The sequence goes on along the minus strand of NC_088177.1, from coordinate 18,656,420 downwards.
ATGGTATATGAAGAACAATCTAAAAATAAGAACAGCCAGAAATAGCTTAGGGTTTTTGTGTGACAGCGTGGCAGGAAGAAAAACCTGAACTGAAACTTCATTCCAGATCTTTACTTCTGGCTTTTGAAAAAGTAGTGACTTAAAGTTAATTATTTAAGATGAAGTGGAAATCTATTTAGAGAAGTTAAACAAAAGTTAAGTGGTCTACTTTTTAATGTATTTTCCTATAAAGTTATATACTCTGTGTAAACTGAAATTAATTCCTAAGGGTTTTTTTCTCATCCACTGCTCTGGTGAGAAATGGTGTACATGGATAATTTTGAGGGGGAGTTTTCTGGATTCTAAACACAAGTGGGAAAAAACCCCACTAAGTACTAGGCAGCTGTAAACAAATAGAGGAGGAATAACAGCTTTGGGAAGCTTTCAGGTGCATGCAAAAGCTGGCACAAGGAAATTTCCATCTACAGCAACTGAAAGTAGAGGCTGAAATGGGAACATAAAAGGGGTAATGTATGATTTGCTGTGGGGGTCATGAATGGCTGCCTCAAACAAATCTTCAGGCAACGGGAGCTCTTCACACAGAGACTGATGCAACATCTGCCAACCTTTTTTTCCTAGGAAATAGGCCAATAGCTAGAAGGCAATCTACAGACAAGGTGACAGAGATTCTACAGCAGAAATGGAAAGGATTTTAGCATTACTCCACCAGCTTTTTAATTTTTTGCAGCAAATGTGCAAATGTGCATTGACTTGCAGCATATTTGACTGTATGCTGAGCTTACACTTGCAAAAGGAGGACACTAGCTGCCCAGAGTTTAATTCTCATCTTCTGTTTATGCCAAATAGCAGTATGAACCTTGTGGTTAATACATGTTGCAGTGGTTCACTTTATGTGTAGATATTAGTAATTGATAAAGGTAAAATGATAAGCAGCAACAATTAAGCATCCCAGCTAAAACATTTGGGCTATATTAGAAGTGAGATGACCTGCTCAAAGCAGCAACTTGGGATTTCGCATTAAATCCTTAGGTCATTTTATTTCCTGTACAACCATGGCCATATTTCTGTGGCGATCCCAGACAACTAATTTAATTTCTCTCAGCCTCAGTTTGCCATCTGCAAAGAAAGAAAGGAATTTCCAGCCCTCAGTGTATATGACAAAGATTAACAGATACTCCAGGTGTAACTGTACAATGCAGTAACTTTGGCAGGAAAGGTGCCTGAACGATTTCTTGCTCACTTGCAGCCTCCCTGACTCCATCCTGGCACTATAATCTATTATTCTATTCAGTTTTTGAAACCTAACTGCAGTCCAGACCACTGAAATGACCTGGGTTAAAAATACCACATCACACCCCTCATTCTTTAAAGATTTTTTAACTGAGATCCAGTTGTTATTAAAGCTCCAGCAGCTGGTGACCTGTCATGAAAAGGACCTCAAGAAGTGACTTGTAATACTCTAACATCAGATAATGAGCTGCAGTAATCCAGAGGGATGTCCCAACACAGCCTTAGTAAAGTCACTGTTTTTGAAGGGGAAAAACCCCCCTCACGTATGATATGGGTTCAATATCTGGTTCTACTTGATTAGCCTTGGGGCTAGGGATGGAAGAGGAGCCAACTGAAAGCAAAGGTAATGGGACAATTGCACAGGGATATATTTGATCTCATCTCCTTCACACACCTACTGCTCGCACAGGACTGACAGACTCCAGCGCTTGCTTTGCATCAGTAACACCACATCCTCTTGGACTGCTTCTTGGCAATCAGCTTCAAGGTACTGCCCCAAGCAGCTCACTGCTGCTTTTCCTGGCTACAGAAAAGAGACAGCAGCAAAGAAAGAAATGGTGCAGAGAACCTCTCAGCTGCAGAAATCAAGTGCAGGTTTTCTGAGTCCTGCCCAATGCACTGACTGCAAAGCCTCATCTCCTGCTATTTGGTGAGGTCTGTTGCCTCCCCAAAGGGACTCTGTGCCACGTGCAGCAGCAACAGGAGACTGTGGAGCAGGGATGTCTGGAAGGGAGCTGAGGTGTGTTTCTCTAAATATGTATTAGTTTGTTGATTTCAATACCAGAGTCAGTGATTAGGAGTTTGTTAATTGGCAACAAAATAAATCAGTTTATATTCTCCTGGCTCAAAACTGTTTCTGGCTCACAACAAGGGAAAATTGATTCAACACAAAAATTTGTAAATTAAGTAGTACAGTCACAGTGGTCTGGCAACAGATCTGAGGGTGAAGATATAGAAAACAGCAAATTACAAGTTGTGCAGCAGTTGCTAATCTAGGGCATAAGTATTACAAGGGTCTTTTTAAGCCAGAAGAAGGAGTGATAATAACATTTTATCCTGGCTTTTGTTAACAGCAGTTTAAAAACTGGAATGTTAGCATGAAGAAGTTCAAAGAGATAAGTGATTAACAGGAATACATCTTCTGGAGATAGGTGTTTACATGCTTGGCTTATGAGAAAGCAGCCAAGCAAAGAAAAGACAGAGGATCCTTTCAAGGAACCTGGGGTGGAATCCCGAAAAGCATTATATAGAGTGAAAGCATGGAAAGAAGAAAAAGAAAATTCGTTATAACTACAAAAAATTCTGACAGCCACAGTGGACCAAAACCCTAGAGAGGCTGGCTTCCTACATGTTATCAGAAGAAAGTTGTATTCACAATTCAGAAAAAAATTTAGAAATAGAAAAGCCTCTCCACTCGCCTATAAAAAAAAGAAGGACAGCATCTTTTTTAGCTCTCAAAGCAGGTCAAATTCAGAAAGAATAATTCACAATCCACAGATAAGTCAATGGCCATTATGTTTGCTCAGACAAGACCTGAATTTGATTAAATGCTTATGAGCATGCAGACTATATACTATATTAAAAAAAAAAAATCTGTCTTGCAATGAGACTATTTATATCAAAGTTAATTTCAATTGCTTTTCTGAGATCTCACAAAGTCCCCAAAGGACTGTGACAGTCAGAATGCAATATTCTAAGAAATATTTTTATTTTTACATTTTCAAGATTGACAAAGAGGCTGGTTAAAACCTTCACAGAAACATGCAGCTGAAAAAAAGAACCTGAGCATTTTCTGATTCCAGAAGCAACACAGCTGTATCTTGTGTCTGATGTCTCAGAGTGAGTGGACTTGAGCAGGGTGATAAACACTTAAGAATGACTGAAGTTCAAAAACAAACAAAAAAAGCCTTGAGCTCACTCTTGTAGTAACTGGGAAAAAAGTGAGGGAAAGCTTGGCAAAAATCAGCATAATAGTGGGCTTATTGTTGAATCTGAAAGCTTCATTTTCCAACGGTGTCCCTTTTCTGGGAAGCGGCACAACCACCCTGAAAGCGCTTTCTATAGAGATGATAAATCTGTGGTGGAGATTTATGCACATTCAGATTAAGTCAGGAAATCAGTAATGAAAAGGATAATTAAATAGAGAGACAAAAACCTAGAAGAAAAATTACCAAAAGCTCCCAAAACAAACACAGCTAACAATACACCATATATATCAGGTCCTGGGATTCTGACTCTGACTTTGGCACCCATTCTTGCTTGAGCAACACACAGGGTGAGCAACCTCATGCTCTTCCTCACTGTGTTTCCCAGGACTCTAGAGAAGGGCAGTCTGCAAAGCAGCAGATTCTGTGTGAGCAAGATGAGGCTTGGTATCTTTGGTCCTCTCTCTGTTTCTTTTTGCACAAGCTCTTAATTCATCAGTTGGTGGAAAAGCATATGAAGAAAAAAAATTTCTGTACTTATTTATAGAGCTGTTTGAGGCCACAACACTCCTGGCCCTGAGGGAGCATCCAAAAAGGAGGGGAAAGATACAGGGACAACTCTCAGTGACATCAGTCAATCTCAAAAAAATTCTACACAAACAAACAAACAAAGTGGTTGATTGGAAGAGCTCCTGATCATGGCTTGCAGTTCCAGGATATTGAAGCTGGGTTAATGCTCATCTTTTTGAGGAGTCCCACCATGCATTCAGAGTGCTGGTATGCACTCAGCGCTAAAGAGACAGCCAAAGAGGTACCTCTGGTAGCGGCTGGGGTGGACTCCTGCTCTGTGGTTGAACTGGACCCTGGGCTACAGAGGCTGCTCTCTCTCACTGTTCAGCTTCAGGCATCCAGCCTGAGTGCCTAAGGCAGCAGCCTCAGGGCCTGGGCTGTCAGGGGAGCTGTGGGTGTCCCCCTGACCCTGCAGGAGCCTTCAGCCCCAGATCACTAGACTGAGGTGCCCACAGTTAAACTGTGAAAATCCCTAGTGCAGTGATGACTTTGTCACAGTGCTGCTTGTGTTACTTTCCTGAAGCACCTGCCTGTAAAGAAAACTGCCCTCAGTAACCCGAAGGCACTGTGCCACTGTCTGATCTAGCAGCTTTATATTCCAACAGGGCTTGGGCCACCCCAAAACGTCAGCAACAAAAGAACAGGGAACTTCCACTAGCTGGTAGCACTAGCAGATTGCTGTCCTCTGTCTGGACTTGGTACTGTGAGGGGAAAACCAAGAGTTCGTAAGCTAAATGAGCTTATGAACATGACAGTCTCCATTTTAAAACCAACAGCCCTGTCTTTCCAGGCACAAGCAAATGAGGGTCTGTGAGAACTGCTTTAGACAGAGAAGTCACTTCTTCCCTTTTGACTTTCAAAGATGCACAGCCAACTCAGAGGGTTGATGTTAAAGCAAACACACTGACTGAACAAAATCTAGCAAAAAAGCCCTTTTCTTTTTTATGACTGTAACTCTAAAACATGAAAACTCAGTACTGAGTCATAGTCCAGTATGCAAACTTTTCCAGCTTTAAAGATATGGTGTACAAATGCTGCAACTGTGTGACAATCTTTAGTTTGTGCACCATGACTTTTAAATTAATTAACTTTCTAAATGTTGTTCCACTTCTCTAAAGTGGATTCAGTCCTAGTGTCTCATTAATCTCATGTGGGAACTAAAGACAGATGAAAAAATTGACATCTAAAAGACACAGATCTGCTTCCAGGTTTTGCAGTGCAAGATGATCTGTAGTAGAAACTATTTACAATCCTTTCTCTCACACCACTGGACCAAAAAAAAGCTCCACAAAAAGTGTAGCAATTCCAGTTTCTGCTTCAGAGTTCTGTTTTCGGCAGTGTTCAAAATGCTACTTCAACCCCTGCCCTACTCTCCTTTCTGCTATCAAGAATAATTTACAACACTTTGAACTTTTTTCCATGGGGCTAGATGAGTTTATAGATGACAATTTACTTTCTGCTATTAATATGCCAGGCTTAATTTAAACAAAAATCTCCATGCAAAAAACACCATATCATTTACTAATACAAAGCAAGACAATCTCCCTTAAACACCAAATCTGATAACCAAGTATTCCCCTGCCATTTGGAGATGTATGGGAGTTTAACTACACTTACACCTGTGTAAAGAAAAAATGCATGTAGCAGGCAGCCATGAAAAGTAGGGACCACACTCCAGGACTGGCTTTGCATGTGGACATTACTCTGGTCTCCTTCACATCAAAAACTCATCTGCACAAGATAATCCTAGCCTAAGGAAAAAGCGAGCAAAAGTATTGAGTGCTTTGAAGTGTGGTTTCAAGATCAACATGAAACTTACCTGGGAAGCAATGTAAATAACAAAAGTGGCACATTTAAATGATGATTTAACTACTAAATCAGGAGTTTGGCAGTTGAGATTATGGTTGATACAATTACATGTCTGACAGTATTTGAAAGAAGGGATGATCAACAGGCAAAAACATATCATCAAGTTGGAAAAAACAGTAAATGCAGGAAGTACTATAGTTTTAGTGTTGTTACACAGCATACAGGGAATTAAAGCAAAGTACTAAAACATATTAATTACAGAACAAAGTAAAAGGTATCACATCCCCAAGGTTTGATCAATCAGCAGAGTGCTTTAGAAGTCCAGTGATCATAACAGAAAATATGTGAGCAATGTGATTCAGAAATTACCAAGGTAACTTAAGGTTTAATATGGAATAATGCCAAGCATAGATTTGGTTTATCTCAGAAAAGACTGAAGGAAAGCTCCACTATGTAGAATCCAAATTCTTCAAAAGGAAAAGGAAAGTGTCCCCAGGGCTCTGCACTAGGAGAGTAGCACCTCTGTTTAACAAGGAGAGAGTCCCAGCTCAGAAAGTGCCTCACCCATGGCTGCACACGAAAGCTGTGTGAGGACTGAATGTGGCCCTCCACCAGGACACTTACCTTATAGTGGTTGTTGAAAGGTATCCTAAAAAAAAAAAAATCTGCTTGAAACAACACTCCGGCTAAAAACAAGAACAAAACCCATCTAGGTGGAGTTACCTGATTTAATGCACAAATACAGCCTGCTACTCTTAAAGTCCAGAAAGGACTGCTCGTGGACTAAGAGAAGAGAGAGATAACGTTAAAAAACCTAGAAGACAAAACTGAAAAAGGGAGCTATACAAATACAGATTCAGTATAAAAACCCTCCAACTTTGGGGTCATCCTTTGTACAAGTATCTTACTTCATATCACAGAATTGAGACAATACTTCTGTAGTCATGGTGCCCAAATCATCTACAATGTAATGAACACGTACTGTTTGTGACCCAATTTATTACACAAGAATATAACCCATTATTAATTAAAATCATTGGGCTGACTTCTTATTTTTTTGAGAAAGATGATATTATTCTATGCCAGAGTACTTCTCCCTGAAGAATACATAAGGAGTTAACTCACACATAGATGGATATTGTTACTTATCAGCACTTCACTGCCATTACCATGGCAGCAAGGCAAAGACCATTTTGTTCTGCCCCATTCTTCCCTCAGAACTGACAGTTCGCTTCCAAATACAGAATCTTAACAGAAACTAATGTCTGAGGCCAGATTTTGCATTGTGTCCTGAAAGCTCAATCTGATATGAAGTTTAATGAAAAGGTGGAACAAAAGGCTGTCGTTTCGTAAGCCTAACTGAGCATTAGGAGGCTGATTATGCTGTTTGCAGTACAACGTGCATAAAAAGAAGCAAACAAAACTCAGATCAAGTATTTTCTGGGTATAATGTGCACAGAAACTATCTGCATCTTCTTTTGCTGCTCACAGTGAAGTGCAGGGATCAGCATGCTGCTGCTGCCTGCAGGACACCTGTGATTGCCAAGAAGGAACACGTACAATAAAATTACAATGGGTTCATCAGAAACATGTGGGAAACAGTGAGTGGAGCACTCCAAAGGAGTAGTCAAGAACATGTAACATGCCAGCCATCCTTACACTTCACATCTGCATATCCAGTATGTTATCAGTATTAATAGGACAACTGGTGCATGAGGAGGCTCTGGGACATCATTTTCTGGGAATTGCATTTTCTGATTTACTCTGACACTTCAGAACCTGTCTAGAGAATAAAAGACAAAGGGAAAGAATGCCACAGACAAATAACCTAAGGAATATGATCACTGCCTAGCTGGTTCAGGCTCTTACCTGACTCCATAAAGGACTAAATATTAAGAGGTCATTGTGACATTAAAAAATTCCTCCACCAAACCCCTTCATCAAAGCTTCATGGATGAACAACTCACAGGAGCTCTCCTGCCATTCCTGAGTAGAAACAATTTGGGTGAAATATAGCAGGCAGGAGAGCAGGGCTTAGTGAAACAGAACTCTGACACAAACAAGCACAACAACTGGAAGGGAAGGTTGAGAAGACAGAGAGATGCAGGGGAAGCAGAAGGCAGCAAGTATCACTCTTCTGAACAGGAGGTTCAGAGTGTGTGAGTGTGAACATCATGAAAGCTCCAGATGGTCTTCTCCACCCAACACTGTAGTTTGCTCATGTAGGTCCTGGGAGACAGTTACCTGAACAACCTGTTCTCTCTTGTAAAACCTGTCATGTAATCCAAGTTCATCCTGTTGAGCTGACCACAAAATCACAAAGTACTTAGCTGTTTCCCCCTTATGTCATAAACACTGTATGAGCTGTGTTTTGTCTACAGCAAAGTGAGAGTTAATATCTGCGCAGGAACAGAGGCAGACAAAAAGAAATCAAGAAAGTGGATAGAGTGAAGCTGCAGGCTGCAACAGCTATGCTGTCTGATTCCCAGCTTTAAATCAACCCTCTGAAGTAGAACAGGGTTTTTTTTTATGTTAAAAAAGCTGCTTTTCAGTCTGCATCAGTGTTTACAGTTGCAAAAATTACCCCACTTGAAATCCAAACTGGATACTCAACATTGAAAAAAACAGCGGAAAATTTCTACGCAGATCCCCACATCCAGCACTCATTAGCTGCAGCAGTATTAAATGTTACAGTTGCAAGTGACATTGTTTTGCAGGCACAGTTCAAAAATTTACCTTCATCTCTACAATGAATGGTACAGCTTCACAGTGGAAAAGTCGAATTAACTACTGAAAAAGAGCATGTATCATGTCTGTGAACTTCATTTATTGAAAAGATCTTCAAGAGCCACAAAAGAGAATATTCATGTGAACAAATAAATGCTGAAGCTGCTGAGCTGAGTTTCATAGCACTCTCCTCTCTCCTACACCTCATTAAATTAGACTATAAATACCAAGGAGAAGAGCAAATAACTTCCTGAATGGAGACTAAGTTTGCACCTATCTGAGGAAGCTTGGCAATTTTGCCAATCAAATCCACAAAATTTATCTTTCTGCTAAAACCAGAACGTTGCAGGACAGGAAGCATGTCTAACAGAGCTTTCAAAATTATAGGTCATGTACACACACAACAGTGGGAGAAAGTCATTGTTATTTTCTATAGATCTTTCTATATATCTGTGTATAGATCTTGCTTCAGTATTTAAAGGGTTCACCCTTGCTCCCTAGGAGATCACCAGGACTTTGGAGATTTGATTGCACTTATATCAGTATCAAAATTCCCAAAGTTTTATATTCTCCATGAGAACTAATGAAGAGGGCCTCAACAAATAGTTGCTGTGCATTTGTATTTCTGTAACAGCTGTAAATTAAGAGTTGCAAACTTGACTATGTGCAATATCAAACCTTAAGTCCCAGAAGTACTGAGCTGTAATAAAACAGGCTGGAAAGCAGTTGTTAATTTAAACTAAATTATATAAAGGAACAGCTGCATTTCCAAGAGCAAAGCCCCAAACAACAAAAAGCAATGAAGAAAAGACAAGCCTACACATATTTCTTCTAAAATGGCTCTCCAAAGGGAGAAAACTTCAGATTTACAATAAAATGTAATATGGGACTTTAAGGTACAGTAAAATGCAGTTCTAATACTTGTTCCAGAGGTACCAAAAAATGGCTACAAACCCCTTAGCAAAGAGTTGTGATTAAAAAAGACCAAAAGCTACACAGTGGCCAAGTGAGATGAAATGCTGGCAATTAGCCAAATATGGGTTCAGGATGATATAATTTGTCATGCTCAGCATTGATTGCTATTGCAAAGCTGCTCTGGGATCAAAATCCTGATTATAATCCATCAAACCAGTAACTACAGTGAGTTGAATGGCTGAGCAATTGTGATGACACAGCCGGCTGCAAGGATGGTGCTAGAAATTAATAAGTGAAGCTGCTATTAGCATGTAGAAAGCTTTAGAGAAATGGAAAAGCAGCATGGTAATTGCTAATACCCACAACACAGGAATTTTATCAAAAGTTTTATTAAAAAACGCCATATCGTGCCATGCTGATTTTTGAAGGAGAAGAACTTATGCCTGCTGCTCACAATTTAAACAAAAAGTGTGTCTATACATCTCTTCACCTGGTATAAGCAGAGAAACTTTGTCGTCTTCTGAGTCAGCTGCAGTCACTGGCTAAATTCAGGGAACACCAGGAGAAAGAATAAGAACAGTGAATGATGCACACCAACTGGAACCAGATTTCCTAAGCTGGCAATAGGAATGCCAGAGTTACAAAAAACTGATTTTTCTTGGGCCACTGTTGGGACTCTGCCTCTATCTTGCCTGCTGGACAGACCTACATGGACTGTCCATGCAAAAACCAGCTGGCACTTCTGCCTCCATGAAAGCAGAACTCAAGGACACTCAGCAATTCCAACCAAACACTGCTTAGCTTGCTCTTGTAAGTCACCTCAGAGAAGTCTTCAGTGTGACTGAAATCCAGCAACAGTATTCCCCACTTTGGTTTGTGCTTCCTATTGCCTTTGACCCTTCATCTCCCATCTGTGGGATTCTTCCCTGTAGTGTATTTTTTTTTCATCTAAATATAGCAGCTCTTCAGTCTTTTTTTCTCTCTGCTACAACCTTGGCTTCCTTTAATGGATCTTGCATGAAATTAAACCTAGTTTGCATTCTAATCAACTTTGGTGACTTATGCTTTTAATTAATCCTTAATACTCCTCCAGTCTCCATGGATGGTGCATTATAAAAACCCATTTAGGGGCATTATAAAAAACCCATTTATATGTGACATTGCAGTTTCAACTTCAGGAGAAAAATGTCTGATGAATGGTGTATATATAAGAAATATATGCAATTTATCATAAAACATTATGATTTTATTCTCTCCAGCTGGAGTAGCAGACAAGTTAATATGTTTTTCCAATTGAAAAAGTTCCATGTGATTTAGTATTCCACAAGGAGCAGGGGTCCAACAAGGCCCCTACTTGGATACAACCTCTATGGGATTCTCAGCATATTGTAACTTGCTGGATCTGAGTAAGCCCTCTCCAAAACCACAGCAGGCCTCCGACTGCCTTGCACGCAAAGATTTAACAGGTTAATTGACCAAATCATGCTCACTTCAATAGCCCCTTTGTGTTCAAAATTTGACCCACAGAAGAGGTCTGAAAGTTTAGAGCACAACATAAGTGGTAAGTATTACTGGGTCACATTTTGAGGTTCAGAATCAGTTGTTACTTAATGTTTATTCAGCTTCTGTTAAAGTAGAGCACTGAATCAAAAACCAAGGAAGGACCTCCAAATTTTACTCATTATTAATCATTTGATGTTATCAATTCAATTTCATGTTCTCTGACATCTTTTACTCTTACCTGAGTATCACTCCAGATAAAAGATATTCAACTGTCACTTCTAAAGTGTGATTTATTGCTAGCCAACCTGCTTATCTGATAGTTGAATGAACCAAGAAGTTTCTGTGAGGGTTTTTGAAATAATCTTTCACTTCAGTTATATTTATTGCCACTTTCTGACTGTATTTAACAATAATTAGAATAATCACTCCAGAAATGACATGTGGAAAAACACACATCCTGAGAGTATTCATAAACCAGTAACTTCTTTTAAGAGATCTTTTCCCATCATATCAGACATATAGGACTGGCATTAAGTATAACCTACAAGTGGTTCAGAGCACTGAGAGTTTTCTCCATACCCATAAGATTAGTTCTTTTAGCATCTCACATCTCCTACTAAGTATGTTTTATTAAAATATTTATTCCTATTTTTTATTTGGAATAAAAGAGTTAAAAGATAAGCTGGGAAGTAAAATTCTGAACCAGTCATCTAAAACACCTGGTCCCAGGAAAACAATACAGGAAAAATAAGGGGCCCACTGCCATTACTGCCACTAAGATCTCTTCTTCTGTTCCCTACCAGCTCAGCAGCTTGCAACACCAGGACTAAAAGCCTGTCAGTGTTGTGGTTTTCAGATATTATTTGTTTGGTAAAGTGATGCTCATTTCTACATTTTAAAGATGAGGAGACACACCCTCTGTCTGCTGAGGGAGTGACATTTCAGCCAGGAAAGAAAACTTGAACTTGTTAACACCAGGCACAGGGGCATATCACAAATCTGACCTCAGTGTCTCATTTCTCAGTCACAGTCAGTAATTAATGGTTAAGAAATAGTGTGACAAAAAAGAAAATGGGCAGTGTGTCTTCTCCACTAAAGTCTCCCAGTTCCCAGGACTGTGCATCTTGGGCACCTTCCCTCTGGCATAGTGGAAATTATCAGGATGAAGATCTTAATCTTTCAGGCTTTGAATGACGGAAATGGTGAACAGCACCTGAGTGTGTCATTTATATGGATGACAACTCCTAAAATCCAAATAGTTGCCTGGATCAAGGCCAGGCTCCTCAGCCCCTTGCAGAACTGAAACATTAAAGTCTAAGGGACCATGGGAGATGGAGGATAATTTCTTAATCCTGGCTGATTTTACTCTGAGGCTGCCAGAGTTTCAAAGGCAAGCCTAAACTCTGTTATGATCTCAGTGGTTACTCAAAGGTATCATCTGGAGTGGGCACTTCTGCCCCCAAAAACACTGGGCCGGACCGGAGATCTTTTTCCTTCCACTTTTGCAAACTTCCAAAGAACTTTAACAAGTTATGCAAGCATTAGAATACTTCAGCCTAAGGTAAAGGAAGCACATAAAGAAAACTTACTTGCAGCTCAATCCTAGGAAAGGAAACAACCCAGCTTCAGGATTTAATTTCTTTAAAGGCAGCTGACTTTATTGGGGGAGAATTTTATCCCCAACTCCTAAACATGTTAAATATATAATAATTACTTGAATAATTATTTCTTGCATTTTTTTTCTTAGTCAAGAGACCAAAAGAAGTCTGGGATTTAGTAATTCTTGCAAACAAGAAGATACATGTTCCCAAAACCATCAGTAAAATAAATCAGAAAAATATTGTCAGAAGTGCAAGATAAATTAAGGTGAATTTCATTTTTCTGTATCAACCTAAAATTTGTACTTATAAAATTAAACAAAAAAATTATTACCATTACATATAGTCACAGGTAACAGTCAAATGTAGAAAGCTTGGGGTTTGTTCATATACAGGGCAGAAATATTGCATAATAATTTGCAATACATACAAAAGATACACAAATTAAAAGGCCAAATTCCGTAAATCAAATACACAGCTGCTCTCAGCAGCAAGTCACCCAAAGATTTCAACGAAAGCAACCTATGTCAGTATAAAGTTCTCTCCATTTCCAAAATTCTTGTTCTGAAAATCTTTTCACTGGCTTTAACAAAATCCAGCACTTCTGCCATTTGCACAAAACCATTTCCTGTTTGCCATGGAGGACCTGAAGCAAGGAGTCATGTAGTGCCAGTCAGCTCTCCTATCAGAAACACTGGGGAAATACATTAAAATAATTCAGCATAGTCTAGACAGGCTCAGCACTGTCTGCCTTAAAAATTGTGGTTCAGGCATATCCAAATGCATGAGTTTGTTTTCAAACAGTAATATCTTTCAGAAATAATTTGTTTACCTTTGATTTTTTGAATGTTTGCTGTTCAGTCAAACATTCCCATGATGGATAAATTTTTTACTAGTTTTGAAAAACCAGAAGCAACATTTTACCTGATCACAGCTGCCAAGGAGCGGAAACTTGAAAGAAAAAAAAAATAACATAGTGCAGAAATCATAATTAAATTGTGAGAGTGAACAAAACTGAACCAAATAGGGGAAAGTCTGATGTGTCCCTAAATTGAACCTTTAAAAAATAACAGAAAAAATAAATTAAAAAGGAAAATTAAAAAACCAAAAGGTTTACGGTCTTGTTATTGCGTGCACATTAATAATATTAAGAATCAGCTTTCTGTGAGAACAAAAAGTGGGAAAAATCTTGCCTGTACTGTAGTATTAAAAATCAAGTTATTATGTGAAATAGATGGGATGCAGAAAAAAATGCCAGAACAGACTTAGCCCATCCTGGCAGGTGTGTGTTCAACATTGCTGAGGAAAGTTCCTCAGCCTCCTTCAAAATTCCAGCATTTCAAAGCCTGTATAATAAAAAAATATTTCCTCTTATCAAACTTCTGTTTTCCTTGTTGTGTATTAAATTAATTTCCCATGCCTAGTGGAAGGACAACTTATCACTGTTCTTCTTAGAACAATTTCTATATTTTCATTTTTATCTCCATTTTGCTTTTCCTTTTTTTGGACTAAGAAGTCCCTTTCCTCACTTGATCTCATTAGCTGTATTTTCTTAGATTTCACACTATTCCAACCTCCTTAGGCTTGGGTTCTTTGAACAGTTCTTACAGAAACTTGTCACCTACTTTATATATACACCCAAAAAAGTACATTTATAAACAGCAACAATTAAACCAATGAAAACCAACCCCCATTACATTTTAAAATATTTATATTAACTTGCCAGTCAAGAGAGTCATCACTGCCAAAAGATTCACGACCCCTCCACACCAATCCTCCTCTTTTCCTGCAGTACTTTTTTCAATTGCATTTGGTTGAAGAACTTCACTGATGCCTATTCTGTACTGTACCTTACATTTAAGACAATATACAAACCCCTTGGATAATATCACTAGTAGTTCTGAATTTTAAACATTTCACAATTACTGGAATGTTACATTACTTTTAAAGGTGATGACATTTGGAAACATTTTAGTGTTTTCTTTTCAGAAAGAAGTCTTGTGAGAAGCTCAGAAGTCTGGAGACACAGGAAAGGAGAAGATATCAAAAGAGTTCCCTTCCCCAGATTCAACAAGTATTTGTAGTATCTTTGCAGGTGAAGGGGGCAAATTGTATGACTAATTTCACTCCATGTAGACATAGCATTTTTTTTAACCTAAAAATGTTGAAGAAAGGCAGAAAAGCTGTAGGGGGAGATTATAAACTGACCTGAGGAGATGGAATCAGCCACGAGGAACTTCTGAAACTGGTCAGGGAGACTGCAGCAGAGTAAGAGTTATAAATGGGTCAGTGCAGGGTTGGGGCTGCTCCTGCAGGCAAATAAGGGTTACAAAGGCTCCTCAGCACTGTGAATTAGGGAGTGAAATTGGCATCCAGCTGCTCCAAACCAGTAACCTGAAAGAATTGTTGTGCAAAGATGAAGATGGATGTGGGATGTCAATTTTAATAAAGACATTGAGAAACTGAAGGAATGAAGTGGGTTCCAGTCATAGGGAAATATGATAGTGAAGGCAAAAGAAAATTACTCACAATTGCTCCAAGAAAAATACAGAGTACATGCAAATATGCAGTGACACAAAGTCTAGAGCTAGGCATTATACCCAGCCATTTGATTAAAAACTAGACACACCTTGTCTAGTAGCAAACTGTAATGGGGATGCAGCATTGCCCCAGAATCTCCCAATAATGATTTTGACAACTGGATCGAAGTGAGATTGTTCTGTGTGCTTGCAAGGCCATGATCTGCCAAGACAGGGGCAGATGTCTGTCACAACAGAGATGGGTAGAAAAGCAATCATAAAAGGGAGAAATGTGAAAGACATTTGGTGACTGAACAAAGAGGCCTAATAACTTTTTCTACTGGTCCTAAATAAATAATTCTGAAGAACCTGTGAAGACCTACCAGGAGTATCAAGAAGAATGCCAGGCTAAACAAAACAGATTTTCCTTGTAACCTAAGCAAATATAGGTCTCAGCCTGCTAGTGAAAAACATGACGGAGATTATAACATAGCTGAATAGGCCAAGGAGTCTCAGCAGCAATGAAATGTGGCAGCCACCTGAGGAAAACTGAGTATTCAATGTCTCTACAGTGAGAAAATTATTTCAAAGAAAATGGATCATCTGAATTTTAAACTAGGATATACAAAGCTAAACTAAAAAAAAAAAAAAAAAAAAAGTAGTATGATTTGGGTTGTGGTGGGTCTGACTGGGATGGAGTCAACGTTCCTCACAGCAGCCCTCACGGTGCTGGGTTCTGGCTCTGTGGCTCCAGCAGTGCTGACAACACACCAGTGTTTTGGCTATTGCTGAGCTCTGCTTGCACAGTGTCAAGGCCACCTCTGCTTCCCACTACACCCCCACAGCCAGGCTGAGGGTGGGCAACAGACTGGGATGGGACACAGCTGGGACTCAGAGTGACCAGAGGGACATTTCATGTCATGTATCCTCAAGGGCAGAAATAAAAACTGGAAGAAAAACACTGGGGGTTGTTTTGGCTTCCAAAACGGATGTTTAGAGACTGGCTGGGCACTGCTGTGCCTGTGGGAGGTGATGCCATCTCCTTTGCCTCATTTGTTTTCTCCCCATCCATTCTCTTCTTCACCTATTAAACTGGTTTTTATCTCCACCGTAGAGTTCTCTCAATTTCCTTTTTCCTATTTTCTCCCCACTATGAGGAGCTGCTGCAGGGAGCGTCAGCAGCTGCTGGCTGGGGTCAGGTGCTGCTTAGAAGAACAGGAACTTTATTTAGTACTGTGCTTTCACAGAGCTTACCTTGCATTAAAGGGAGAAAAAATAAACCTAACTTCAGTGTTTGCATTTACTGCAACTACCCAGAGTTGCAACCATTCCTACGGGCAGAACAGCATTTGCCTGGAATTTCTTCCTTCTATGTCCAATAGTACACAGTTTGAGGAGCACTTTACCTACATATGTGCCTGTTATAAAACCCTAAGATATAAACGTAGCCACTGATGTCAATCACTTACATTTGGCAGCCTGGGCCAGCCTCCAGCTCCTTGCTGAATGCAGCAAGTGGAGGCTGGTGTTCAGTTCTGTGGCACTTAGAGAGCCCATTTCACATTCAGGTTGCACATCACACCCCCCTGGAGAATAAACCAAGCCCTCCCATTTCTAGTCTGGTTAACTGAGCAGTTGCTTTCACTGGAGACCTGATAAATGGGAGATTTCTTCTCATATCCTCCAGCTATGTGATTCAGGAATATATAATCTAATCTTAAAAAGCATACGTAACAGTTGATTTCACCATCTACATTTTAATGATATTTAAATCCTGCTAATCTCTGGCACTTAAACTGATGGAACTCATTACCAAAGGACACGATATATTAAACCAATGTGTATTTATTTTAAATAGTATAAAATACTTGTATTTCAGTCCCATCAGATTATTACCGTTCTGTTAGTTCAAATTCTGTGAGGTAAATTCTAAAAGTAATAAAATTTTAAAATCCAATATCATGCAGAATTTCTTGGCTCATGAAAAAATCCTGAGTATTACACTAGACTCAGTCCAGTGAAATAGAAAAGTTTTTCCATTTACAACCCTGTACTCTCATATGGATCTCAATTTCATTTCCAAGAAAATGAAACTGCAGAGCTGACAGATTGTGTGTGTCTGGGTCTTATCCTGATTTACCCTTTTCATGCCTTTCATTATTTCTGCAAAGTGGCAAAGGCAAATATTCAAGTGAAATCTAATTTATCTATTCCTCAAACACCAGTTCTAACGCAACACAAGTTCTAACTGAATTAGTGACTGACTTCTAAGCAGCCTTATGGGCCTAAGTTAGAAATAATTCCTGCCAGTGCTAAATAAGATGAAACTTCTGCTTTGATATTGATTTATTTTCCAGGAAAAGAAGGTATATTTGGCTTGTGATTTCTGATACAGAGAAGACACTATACCATCTGTTTTTGATAGAATGGTGGAACTTTGACTACTTCCCTTTCCCCTCCCAAAGGGATCCCCTCTCACCTGGCTTGTCTAGTGAGGTCACAGAGGTTCTCTCTTTCTGTCATGTTGAATTACCACCCAAACCACAGAAACCTTCATCTAAAACAAAGACCTACTAAAAGTTAGCTAGTCTAGGAAAACTGGTTTGTGCTTACATCATCTTTCCTTGCAGATTTGGACATAAATATTAGACAATTATTGATATGTTTATCAGGATTCAAGAACACAATGAAGAATGGGACCTGAAAATCCTCACTCACTCTCACTGTCAAAATTATGCAATTTTAGAGAAACAGTTTGTCCTTTCACTTGAATATATAGGTGACATAGAGAACCAGGACATACATATTTAACAGTGAGATTTAAAAAAAATCTTTTTTCTCTTAAACAATATGTGAAAGTGATAACAGATTTGATTAGGAGAAGATGCTGGAGATAGCAGGTTCTTGGCTGCTGGCTGGGTCAATGTACATGCACTTATTTTTCTACCATACTCAATGAAAAGGTCACAGGCAAGAGATTTAACCACATCTTCTCCCAGAGAGCCTCCATTAATCATGATTATCAATTCATGAGTTCATGATAAGCCTCTTTTTCTTCAATCTGATTTTTTTCCCCTCCTTGTTTAGAAGTTGAATTAAAGCATAATTGCTTGCATTATGCCACTTGTGACAGTATGAGCTGATTAGCTTGTAAAGCACTGATTAGTTTGGGGCTACCTTAGGAGAAAGCTATGAATTATAATGAAATTCACAGATAAGCTTGGAGAGGTACTTATGGTATGAAGCAAATGAATTTTATATATAATTCAAAACTAGAGTAATTCATAATTGCAACCTATTATAAATGGAAGAAATGACACTATGTGACAGATTATGCTAATCTCATACCCAAACAAGTAGCATCATTTCACAACCACTATATGCTTCTGTTTTCTGGTGCAGCAGCTTTGTGTGCCAAAGTGTCCCTCCCTCTCCAGCTCCCAGCAATGGGTTCTCTCCACACCTGGCAGATGGGAGAACTCCCACCGGTGCCACCATAAATATTTTGGTGGAACCAGTGTGTTACTTTGTGGCATGTCAACACACATCAAACTCAAACTAGAACATTCTGCATTTCATAGGTGACTGCTCTGCTCACTGAACCACTGCTGCTCTCAGGGCAGGGCACAATGGGTGGGCTCACCATAGCTCAGTGGGATATCTCCTGCACGTCCTACTGAGTAATGAGATTTTGGAACAGAAAACACACTCATAGCTTTTAGTGCCTTTTCAGCACATATGAGTAGGAGAATTCAATTCTCAGCACTGGCCAAATATGAATACCATAATCTATTGCTAAGCATCCATTCTAGAAAACAATAATTTATTTTTTCCAATGAAGTTAATCTTACAGGATGTGATCCAACAGGTTTTTCATGAGCCTACTCCCCTTAATAAATTTAATAAATTGATTTACATGCTTTTGCTGCTAGCATTGGGGTAAGATAATGCAGTATCTTCTGAGAGGGAGTATCAGCTTGTGTGAAAGAATGCAGATGCACTGATGGTTTTGGAATGTGCAGCTGAATAACTGACTGGCCTCCAGCAAAACTGTTGCAAAGGTCACAGATGCACACATCCAGAAGAGCATCCAGCAGTGCTCACACTTTATTTCAAGCTGGATTCCTCAGAGTTGCTAAACTCAGAGTAATCCACATCGAATCACACAGCACAGACCATTGTCAATCCACTGACTGCACACACGAGTGGTGTAACCTGGGTTACATTACTACAGAATCAGTCTTTTCACTTGGGCCTAAGATTTGATTACAAACTGCAGCTGAAAAATGTGTCATGAGGTGGTGGTTTTACATTTACAGAAATCAGACTTGTTTTAACAGCTTTTTCCAACTATAGTTTATAATGTAGAATAAGAATGATACACTTCAGAAGTGTTCTTCATCCACTATTTATTATTTTTCACTAAAAGCATTTCTGGAAACTTCTTTCAATTTGACAGCAGATCAATTATCTTTAAAACTGCTTTACCTTCTAAGCATGTGCATGGCATTCAGTGATTTCAAATGTTTATGTAGCACTGTATATTCAGAAATCAATGTGTAATCTGAGGTTCTTACTTCCCCCTTTCTAAAATGATGAGGTCACTTTTCAATTTTGTTGGGAAAATCTACTACTCCATTAGAAAGTCAGCAAGAAAATGAACATATTGATAATCTATAAGCTTCATTTAGTTATTTTGGGCATGATACAAATCACACAAGTGAACTCAGTGGACTTTGGCTGACACCATAAGACTTGTTTGGTCTTCTACTTTAAGTTATTCTCCATTTCACACAGAATCTTTTGCATTTTTTAATGTCATTAAGCACACAACAGAGGAACTAAAATATCAATTTTTCAGTATGACATTGCTTACAGTTGTGAAGGAGATTTTACAGAATAATAAAATCACATGATAACTAGCTGGGTATAAGAAGTCAAATCTCCCTCCGTCAGCACAATTACTCCTGTTTCAAACCAGAAATTCTTTCTGCATTCTTATAAGCTCAAATGGATTCCTGCTAGATGTCTGTCTTTTTTATTTCCCTAAATGGACACATATTTTACTTGTTACACTCTGTCATAACACTCACAGCAGAGTAAGGAAAGTGTTTCGCTTGTGTGTTATTTTTTTTACTAAGTATTTTTCCCTCTAAGAAATACCTTTAAAAACAGCAAAAGAACACATTTACCAAAAACAGCAACCAGAAGAGAAAAGCCTTGGTCTACGAAAAAGAATGGTTCAGGCTCAATAGGTCTAATTTGTCAGTGAATTTTCTTATGGGCAGAGAGATAACCAAGAGCTCTGAAGAGCTCTTACTGTATTATTTAGTAAGGAGGGATTCTGCATGGTGGACAAGTTAGAGTACATACACCAGAGGAAAGCACAGTGCATAAATCAGAAGAAGGACAAAACAATTAAGAATCTTACAGAGTCCAACAGCACAGATCAGCAGCAGAGGCTATGGTAGAAAATATTCTTTAAATTCAATATTTTGGGCCTTGGTTTGTAGAAGAGCCCTTTGTCCTTCAGTGAGTTTTGAGGGTTATCTGAAGGACACATTCTTCTCTGCTATTTTTAAGAATCCTATGCTAGTTACACATCCTGTTCTCAGGTCTTCAGAAGAAACAAAGATAGTTCAGTAAGTTTACAGCTACCCCACAAAGACAGTGCACATCAGCAAGTAATCTTCTTTGCACAGTTCCCAGTTCAGCAACAGACTCCTCTGTGTTTATCATTAAATTACATTGTCAGTCAAGCCTTTTCAGTTACTCCAACTGGATTTTAACTTATCATCCTGTATCCCTGTGCATCATTTCACTATCAACAGCACAACCCTTCAATCCAGAGGAAGAGTAGCACTCAGAGGATATAAATGTGTTAAATTCCCTTCAGCACATTTCATTAATGAGCTTGTTTGCTTGCCTGCCACATAATCCTTGGTCAGGGAGACAAGCAGCCCCCATAGCTTCAAAGCACACATTTAGCTATCTAAGTAAACACAGATAGAATAAGATAAACATTTAGCAGGAAATGCACATTATTGCCAGGGCACATGGTACTAGTGAAGATAATTTTTTGCATACTTCTATGGTCACTGATATGCTGCATACATACTTGCAACAACATCCCTGTACTTAGCATAGCTCAACACACATATGTAACTATTGGGAAAAGAGAAATAGAAATTTATTACTGACCTGTACTACATCTCCTATTTGCTCCTATAATCTTCCTTCCTTTTCTTTAACATGAAATAATGTACTTTTTCTAGCAAACTAAGAGTTCACACAACAATATTATGGTGTAAGCAGCAAGGTCTGCATGTGCAGACCACTTGTGAATTACCAGAAGAGCAATCAGACATTTCAGAAGAACCTTATGGATCCCAGCCTTGCATGGTTTATGACCCCCGAGTGTTACATAATGCATGGAATAAACCATGTTTATAACCACACTTGGGGTACAGGTGGGGCTCTGATAAATCACCATATTTTGCTGAATGTATCCAAACATCACAGTGAGCTGTCTTCCTCCCTGTTACTTGCCACATTTAGCCTGTGTTACTCCTTTGCAATAATTTGGGGCTTATTCTCCTGCACATCTCTGCTCAGTGTTTTATCCATAACCCAATGTTTTTCTGCACAGTCTCTCTCATGTTCTGTAATTGAAACTAAAAGCTGCAGCAATCGCTCTAGCAATTTTTACAGGGAAAATAACTTCTGCCAGGTTCCTGGAACCACAGTAGCCAAATTACTTGACAGTCCTGGAGTGAGAGCAGGAGAGCTGGAAATGCCATGTCCTCCTCAGCCTTTGGAACAAGGGTGTCATAACTGGGCCTCAGAAATCATTTACCGGTGTGATTCGCTCTAATTTGAAAGCCATGCCTCGTTTGGCAGGAAGATACAGAGCCTATTCAGCCAAGTATTGAGGTTACCTTGAGGAATATAGACTTAGCAAGAAGACCATCAAGAGTCTGTGACCTATTTACTTCAGAAATCACCAGCCAAGCAGGATTTTACAAAGCCATTCCCGCCCTGTTCAGAAGCACTGCTGCTAGATATGCTTCAGCTACACTGCACCAGGGGATCCCACGTCAGTATCACTGTCTTTCCAAACGTTTACAACAGGGTTTTGGTTTTATCAAACTGGGCAGAAACTTCAAACAAGTTACCCATTTATTTGCTGTACAGTATTCCCAATACTTAGTAAAAAAGTTGGAACAAGAATTTCAGCTTTTTTTTCCTCCTTTTCCCTTGTACACTCAGCTTTTGAAGCTGTGTGCTGGTCTGTTTTCACTTATTTTTAAAAAAGCATTGTACACAGTACAATATCAGACCAGTTATGGTTTATATATGTGAACATATGTGGCTACATTCTTTCTGTTTAAGTAAACAGTGAGAGCAGAGTAGTCTGTAACCTTTTGGAAAAAAAGTCACCATTGGAAAAAATTACTTCGTAGATGGCTTCATGCAATTGTGGCTACAATTCATTATGCCAAAGATGGGAAATAAAGAAAATAACGCAGCAGTCCATCAGACCCTGCTGAGGCAAACACATGAGAATCATTACACATACACTCCTAAAATAACCTCAGAGCCTAGCTTCTGGGTGGGGAGGTGGTAAATTCAAATTAATGCTGAATCCCTGGACAAAGTCCATCTCTGATGTAACTCACTGGGGGCCCCTGAAACTATCAGAGCCAAGTAAGCAGAGCAGTCTGACAGCCCAGATGGAAGATGCTGTTCTGCAGGCAGGTGCAGACAGTGCTAAGCAATGTCACCCCTGCCTATGGCTGAAAGGATGCCAGCACTGAAATGAAGACAGGCTTCTGAGTACCTGTACCTTGAAATATTTTTCACTATCTTCCATCTCTGCAACATATTAGAGCTCTGAATAAACAATAGCTGCAGACAGTAGCTTGCAGCCTCAAATCCAAATTTCCTTTTTGCAGAAGGCGTATTTTCTCAGTTAAGTCTTTAACAGACTTTCAGTCATCTTGCCTGGAGTTACAATTTCACCCATCAAGATGAAAGAAGCTATTAATCAAATGTTAATTCCACCATTTTGTCTCAATACCCACTAAAGGAAAAGAGTATTATAATGTGTCTTTTTTGTTGCTTTGTTATGAAGAGGCTTCAGGAAGATTCCACACCTTCTAGCATAAGCCTTGTTCTCTGTATATTCCACAGCAATAGCAAACAAATGGGAGCACTTGTAATGGTCAAGTTATCTGGGCACACATTCAGTGACACCTATGTACCTAGGAGATCTCTGGAACACCTTGTATCCAGCAGAGAACGAAGATGTCAAGAAAAGTGTGATGGACACATTAAGCCTGAGGACACTTTAACTAGCACAGGAAGCGCAACAGTTATACGAGCCCCGGATGCTGGCCGGGAGTCGCTATTGTATTCACCATTGTAGAACTTTCCAGATCACTGAAAGGTACATTTTTGATCAGACCTGTAAGTAAATCAACTTGTTGCTGCCAAATAGGACAGGTAAGGACTGGAAGACATGACACAGCTGAAACACTGCAGAGATACTGCCATCTGTATGGGCAGCCCCACTCACACCTCTATGTCAAGTGCAGCACTTTTGAGGGTGCAGGCAAGCAGAAAAACACACGAGAAGAAAATATAAGTGATTTGCCTGCAATTTGGCATCAGATAATAGCTATGGAAATAGGACCTAGGTGTCTGACCTCTCAGAATTCTGCCCTCTCTAGCCCACCTTTCGGTTTTCTTGAAGTAGGCTGTTCATATATGTTTCATATATTTCTGACATGGAATGAAACCAGACAGTCAACACGTATGGTTCCCAAGACATCATTCCTGAAGTGAAGGACACTAAGTCCTTGCCAATGCTCTAACTTTTTTCAACACAAGGAAGTTCGAAATAAATTGAGAGTAATTTTTCAAATTTTCTTTCAAACTGCAGAGAAGTAAGCTTATGTCCCATCCCATTCCATCTCTACCCTCCTCAACATACAAAATATATGTCCTTCTGGTGAAGAAGCCAATTGAAAAATCCACCCTTCAGCTCACATTACTCATTTTCCTGCACAGAAAATTTAGGAGATTTAAATTAAGCTGACAGTAATAAAAAAGCTGTTGGAAATGTTACCAGGATGTGTAAGTCAGACAGGTAATGCCACATCCAAAGGTTCTCATATTTTATTGGTGATAAAAGTAACACCCTCAACCCCACTGTGGAAAGTCAGATGGTTGGAGACAGTTTTCAGCCAGCTGACACTCTCATCCAAGGCAAATGGCTTGATTGGGAAAACAGCTGCTAACATTGATTTTTGCAGTGTCTGTTGTATCAAGAACAATGTCAGCCAGGAGTGAAAGGACTGCCTTGGAAGCAACATTATATACCTCTTCCTTTTCCTTTCATGCTTTCCCTGCAAGTGTGGAGAGTGACAGGAGACAGCCCCAGCTGTGGCAATTACTCTGCAGAGACCAATTCCCGGCATTGCTCCAGAGCACCGAGCTGCTGCACTAAGTTGTGGCATGGTAAGTCCTGGCAAGTCCTTGCTCTTCTCTTCCAGGGAAGGGAAATGGCCTTGCCATTGCCCAGACTCCTTGTCTGACAGCTACTTAGTGTTTGGAGGGATGTTAATTTTATCAGCAGGCTCTGCAGAGAAGCTAGGTGGGTGATAATGGCCAACAAAAGGCCAGTGAGAGTAGGCTGGTTGCTTTGCCTATCTGCTGAGCTGTTTAATAATGTTTCACTCTGTGAACACTCTGTTTACATCTCATGTAAACAAACAAGATCCACAGCAACAACAAACATACAGAGAAATTTCCTTATACAATCTCACCCAGATGCCTCAATGATGCCACTTTAAAGAGCTGGTAGACAAATTTTCTGTACCTCACATGAGACAATTTGAAAGGCTAACATATTAAAAAAATTAAAACTAAACTTATAAGCATTCCATAAAACAAGTAAATAAATAGAAACTTGACATCTGCTAACTATTGTCACTCAGTTGCTAATTTAGAATTTGGCAGAAATTCCATTTCTAGAAGTATTTTTTCTGTATTTTTACAGTCTTACTCAACTCTGAAGCCAAATAACTCATTTCAGTCAGAAATGCTTCACAGTGTGGGGCCCATGGCCTCTATTTGCAGTGTTTGTACCTTTCTGTTTCCTATTGAAGATTTGCTGTCTCAAAACAGTTTTGGGTCTGGAGCTGCAGCAAGTAAACTTTATCCAGAGGGCTAAAACCCATCTGAGCTCTTTCCCTGAGCAGCCAATGTCAGCTGCAGTTGTTCCTCCTGGCTTGGCTGCCTATTCTTGCAGGCTATCACTGCAGCAAGACAAACAGCCATGGCTACTGCTTCTTGCCAGCACTCAAAGAACAAATGACTCTGAAGTTTTCATATATATTACTCAAGTCCAACTTAGTTTTTGCTGGATGGATGGATTGCTTTCATGATCTGTCAGTTTCTTCACTACCAACACTTCATAAGGTGAAAGTCACTCTGTGTTTCTAGTTATTTACTTGGCTGTTAAAAACCAGACACTTTTTGCATGTGCAAGTAGCTGATACTCTTTCCAAAAATCACTGATCTCTGAGACTAGGCAGATATCTGATATCCCCATTCACAGAGATTTTCTATGAACAATGAATAAGGGGCGAGGCGTTTGACTCTGCATCTTTTCCTTTTCAGCTGTGATTGGAATTGCTTTTGGCAGAATCCCTTAAGTAATGTGAATGTGTCAGATATTAAAACCTAAAATAAAAATCAGTGGAGCCTTCCAATAAATTACAAGCACATTAAATACAGTGCTGGCAACTCTAAAGGTCAGAAACACTTTTCTGTTGAATGCTTTTAACTTCCAGGCACAGAAATCCTTTCTGATCCATGCAGCTCAACACCTTAAAACACGGCAGAAGAAATATCACAAATGTAAATTAAATGACAAATCATTTAATTGTCATTTGCCAGAGGGTAATCTTCCTGCTAAAGGCAACTTTCACCCTTTGGACAGGACCATGTTAGCAAGCACTAAAATCCCAAGACAGGAACACAAAACAACTCCCCACTTTGCTAGTCAGACAGTACTTTCAAAACTGTCAACAGTCAGAATTTTGAGTAGGTGAGGACTCATATAAGTACTCATGGGATTTTCCAAAAACACAAACAAACTCAATTCACATGGAAGGTAACTAGCAGTAAGCACTAAATGAGACTTTCTAATGCAATGAGGGATTTACCTGCCATTTCTAAGTGCCTGGATATCTTTCAAACCCAAATAAAGTCCCCTGTGAAACAGTTTTGCAGAAGTGACTCTGGGTTAGTTGTGAATTCCAGTTCAGTTACAGTGCACTGTGCAAACTGAAGTTAGTGCCCACAGGACAGGAACTGCAGAAAACTCTTCACAGAGGGATTTGTGCCTGTTGAGGTGATGATGCAGCCCCTACATCAGATCCTCAACTGATGTAAATCAGCATCCTTCAGACCTTTCCAAGGTGTGTCTTTATGTGGTTAAATCAAGGAGTTCAGAAGCCAAAAGGCACAAAATTTGGAATTCATACACTAATATTTTTATGTAAGGTCAGGCTTGAGGGATCCATGTTCCTATTAGGAGCCACTGAAGGAGAAACTGGAAACTAATGTTCCTTTCAGTGTTCACCTAGCAGCAACTTCTGCTGCAAATTCATCTTCCAGCTTGATATTGCCTAAGCCCTTAGTTTTGAATTGATTTGTAAGCTTGTGTGTATTGTCCCCACACTAAAAAAACAGCACAAGCTTACATATTCCTGCACATAAAGAACATGTATATATGGGGTTTTTTAAAAAAGAATTTTAAGGAGGAAATGGCAAGCCTTTATTTTGTGACTGATTTATCAGTTCCTGGCTTATGCATATTGCTATGCATTTCTTAGCAGAAAGCTTCTTAGTGGGGGTGGGTTGCTCATATATAAGCATAAATGCAAGTATTCCCTATACAGGACATGCCAGAAACTGGTCATTTAGACAATATCTTTGTAGAAGTGAAGAGGAATTTTTTCCTTAGATATATTTCTTCCTCTCCACTCTAAACTGAACTGCCTTAAACCCTTGTTGAAAAGCTACTCTATGCAACATATATCAAACATTCAGGTGCCTGAACTACATTTAGAATTTAAAGATGATCCTGAAACTTTCTCACATGAAAAAACACCAGGGAGGCATACACAGTGCCCAGCCCTGCTTCATGCTGCAGACACTTAATGTTCCTCTGAGGGACACGAGCACAAGGCCAAGATGCCCTCCAAACACTCAGTGAAACCTTTTCCCTGGTTTTCCCAAGGCTCAGTTCCTGCTCACATGAATGGAAATGCTTTATAACTATTAATAGGAGTGAGCTCTGTATCACAATAGCACCTCTGAGGACATTCTGTACCAGGTGCTACACACAAAACGAGCAGGAAGGAGACAGCTCTGCCTGGAAGAATATCTATGATCCTCACAGAACAACCAAACCAACACATCTAGGTAAATGACCACACTTTTGAACAGATGTACTTGAGGCACAAAAAGATCAAGTTAAAGGAGACCAAAATCACACAGGAAGGCTCATCAAGTCCAGAACTGGCCATTCCTTGCCAAGAACAGTCACATCCCCACTGCACAAGCTGAACAATTACTTTTACTGCTTGACTGTGTAGAAAATGCTCTTCTACATTCACCTCAGGTGATGTCCCTAAAGGTGCTGCTCTGTTTGCTCAGACAGTAGTATTTCACTAATTAAAATTAACCTTTCAGTACCGGTCTAGAAATTAATTATAGAAATAAGTAAATAAATTAGATCACAACCATGTTATCATCTTCGAGAAAGACTTTTAAAATTCAACTAATTACCAAACACAATAACTGAACATAAAAGTCCTCTCTGCAGTGCAGATATACACCATTTGCTCAAAATGCTCTTTAGTTATATGCAACAGGAGCCTCCTCCTTTAATCACAGACATCCCAGATTCCAGTCTTTAATTGAGCCACAGGGAAGTTAGATGTGCTGGAAGAGCTGAAATGACCACGTTAATCTGAATCCGTGACATTTTCAGCCAAGTTTTGATTCTTAAGATCACAAAATAACTAAAACTTTTTCTTCCCAAGCATGCTGCTATTACAAGGGTTTGAGTCAGCAGGAACACATGCATATTTTTCAGAGAGTAATTTTTCCAGTGACTTAATGTCTGAATGAATTTATCATGAGACATGGAAGTGTCATTAACATTCACCCCAAGCAAAAGAGTAGCTTTGAGTGTGTCCACACACATTTGCGTCATTCCAGCCACGGTTCACTACCTTGAATACTCATTCCACCAGACTGTTTGGTCCTGGTAAACACAGAACAAGTTTTCCTGGCTCCTGTACTTATTAAACCAAAGGATCATTTTGCTGACAAGTGTGTAGCTGGTGTATTTCAGAACCCCAGAAAGCAATCATAGGTGATGTCTGAAAAAGTCTCCTTCATACAAGATCACACACCTGGCTGGCACAGTAAAGAACAGAACTTTGGACTATATAAAGCCTTGCAATAAACCAGCAAAACATTTTGAGGATGGAAAGAGTGAATCTACAAGAACTTCCCAAAGATAAAAGGAAGCTGTGCACAAGGTGATTTGAAATTAAATTCTCCTTCCTATGAATACCTAACATCTATGCCTTACTTACAAGGTACTGCTGCATCTTTCCAAACAGAAAATGCACACGACTGAGACATTTTTGTAAAGCCAAGTTTGTCAACTTTTCCCACAGACCAGGATAATTTTGTTCCCATCCAACTGCAGCCAGAGATCTGTTCTGCATCAACTGCAGATCCTCCCAGAACCTTCCCAGTGCTTCCCCCCCAAATGTCAATAGCATGCAAATGAATTCCACATGCAAATGAGCAGCTCCGTGAATATGACAAAACTGTCCTGTTATTCCAGTTCTGTGACTTAAGAAAAACAAGGCAGCTGCACTACCTATGTGTTACCCTTTATCCAAAACCTCTGTTAAGCACATAGTGGACAGATTCAGAATAACACACACAACCTGATTGTGTCCTAGCCCAGGAGCTCACTTAGTGAAAAGCTAGGATTTATTACTCTGTTAGGTGGAAGGTAAAGGTAGCAAAACCCAGTTTCTAAAAGCAATAATGTGCTGTATGGGTACTGATGATTGAGTTTCTTCACTGTGTGAAAGCCTGAATAGGTTTTGTATGAGTTTATATCAGGGTATCGGAATTCACAATTCTCCTCTCCCCGACTTGCTAAGAGTCAAGTACTGGTGGTTCCAATAATCTCCACAGCTTTCCCCTACAGACCCACAGTCACAGGCTGGGAAAGTTCTGCCTCACTGCCCCCACACCTCTCCATGTCAGAGATGTGCACCATGGTAGCTCGGTCACAGTCCATATACAAAGCAATTGATGACAAAGCTTTAAATACTTTGTGATGCATCACATCATGAACTAACACTTTATTGTTTAGTTGTACCAAAACTTGTGGCGCATTAGAACCAAGAAGAACAATCTCAGATCCCTCTCTTGGTTCACAGTTTTAACTTCCATTGGATAAATGTGAATAAAGAGGCTGTGGATGCATCAAGAGGGGCAAGATCATAATTTTGTAAAGAAAACTACTGTCAACATGAAATGATGAAAATTTTGAAAAACTGAACCACTTTGTCTAAGAGTTTTAAAAACTACTGGTAATTTATGGCTAGATTCTACTCCAGAAACTTTACAGCTCCTCCTGTACAATAAGTACACACTGTACTTTAACAAAGTGGGTTTATAGCTCTTAGCAGTTTAACGACATACATTTTCAGAACTCATTTCACAGAGTTGTACCACTGTACACTGCAAAAATTCAGATATTGTGTAAGCTCATGCAACAAAAATTTTTCTCCTGTCATCAAGTCCTTGCAGGAAACTTATTGGATGACCCATAAAACACATCCTACATGCTAAAAGTGCCCTACTGATTTCAGTAGGGTATCAGATACATCAAATACACTGACAGTTCTCACAGTAAGAACATTAGTAGCACTTAAAACTGAATCACTCTGGCCATTATGAAAATCCTTCAACACAAGAGTTACCAGTACCAGCACTTCTTTTAAATAATCTATTAAGTTCCTGCAATTAGCCATTATATAATTCATTTCAAAGAACAATTTACAAGGGCAGCATTTTGTTTTCCATCTAAATCCTCAACAAGTATTAAAACTTCAGTAATTCTTAGATGTTAATGTCACCTGTTTAGAACAAACATCATCTGCTAGGTAACAGAGACAACAGAGTTAATTATGTTGCTTCAGAACTGGGGCACACATTTCACTAAATTAAGGAATCTCAAGCAACTGCAATGATCATAAGGTTCAAGAGCAATTCCTGTACTCTAAGAATGCAAAACTTGTGCAAAAGTCTCACAGATCACTGGACTTCTGCCCATCCTTCTCATAAAAATTAGTAAAAATCCCATTGCATATGCCAGAGTTATACTTGGAAATGGGAATCCACAGAGAAAAACATTCATGCATCAGTCTGATATCATTTTCATGTTTGTAAGAAAGATGTCATGGTCCCAGGATGTATTTATGTAATACTATTCCAGAAAAAGCAAATATTAAGGCTTCATGTGATTCACTTTGAAGAAATCCTCAGACATCCTCAGGAGTTCCAGGAAAACATAGGTATTGATTTCAGTTTATGCATCAAAAACCTTTTGCTTTTTTCACCTTTTTTTTTTTTTTGTAAAGGTTAAAGGTTAATATCTACTCAAGTATAAATCCACTGCAGCCACAGTATCCAGCTAGAGTCCCCTATCAGAGGCTGATTTAATAGAGAAGTTTTGAGAAGGTTGTCCCTCTCCCCTCAGCTCCTGTCATAGAGGGCACACGCTCCTAGGACTTCTGGCGGACATGCTACAGTGACAATGCACAGCCCTCCTGCTCCTGCATCCACACCAGCCAATGCAGTTATCCCAGGAAAGGCACCTGCCCCACAGAGCCCTGTGGGAGTGGCTCTGCCACAGCTACACAGCAATTCAGCTCCATTTCTCCAGGCAGAGGGTGTTTGTGTGCATCCACAACCAACAGTCTCCTGTCTCAAGTCTCATCAGGAGCCAAGGACTCTCCTCTTCAAAAGAGCAGCTCAGCTGGTAATAAAAGCTGCTTGATCATCAAGTTCAAGAGTGAGGCATCAGTCCTAATGGTCTCAGAGACAAGTCTGAAGCACTCTGACTGCCAGGCTGTGTTAAAGCATTCAGCTCCATATGGCACAGTACAAGAGCAAAGCCTCTCCCTCGGGAATATTTGGAGCCTGCTGTGGACAGAGCGCTGATGCTGCACATCAGTGAGGAAAACACACTGCACTGAAAGCTCTGTGTGACCTTGGAAGAGCCTCATGTCCCTGCGGAGATGCACAGCAGGAGCACATCTCCCACAGGGCTCACAGCAGGATGTATTTGGAACTATAAAATACAACCTAATGTGAAGACATCATAATACATTTTTTATTTACAGCTATTAGGAACTTACTTGTATCTCTGAAATCTCTTGGGTCTGTTCTTCCACTAGCCTTGCAAAATGGTCAGCAGCACTCTCTTCAGTTACTAGAAAAACAGTAGGAGCAAGCCAGACTAAAAGAAGCTCTTGATACAGACTGCTGGTTAATCATTTGCCCGTTAAATTAAACATGTAAACAAAGCTTCATAGCAGAGATGCTTGTTAGGGAGTATTTATTGGCTCTTTCATGTTTCCCTTCTTAAAAGTTCTTTTATTCTTCAGCACTGTATCTGGATGCTAATTTTATTACATTCAGCTTCAGCATTATAATCTTGTAGCATAAAGCATCACCAGTGGTTATGCAAGAAAAGGAAATTGAGAGAGAGCTCAAGGGCAGATATCTGTCTGTTACAAGGTTTGTCAAAACCATGCATGTCTTGGCAGATGCTGTGAGTTGAGTGGCAATTACACAGAGCTGAGATAATCACTGGGTAAGCCTGTGTAAAGTAATCTGGTGAGCCCACCTGCATATGGTCCTATTTCTATCACTACCCTGAAAAGCAGAACTGAGGATGGACTTTGGCATCCTGTAGTTCCTGTACTTTGATGTATCTTTATAAATCCAGTGCCTGGCTCTTAGTGGCAACTTTGCTTTTTCTGTCACTTAATAAGAGCCACACTCAGTAACTTTAGACATTCTGCAGTTAAGAAGATATAAATGTTTTGACGTAATAGTCATGACTATAGATGAATTTTTTTTTTCAGCAGCTGAACTGCAAATGTGCACAAGTGAGGAAAACATTTAACAGTGGTCTGTCAAGAGGATAGCTTAAACAATCCCACCAAATGGTTAGGATTGAGTAAGTAAATTCCAGTTCATCAAAGTTGAGAACAAAATAACATAGTTGTCATTGATGCAGAAAGTTGGAATATGCTCTCTAAAATGTTAACTACATGTAGTTCAACCTAAAATTCTTCAGCCCACCCTAGCAAAGACTGCAAGGTAAGGCCCTTTCCAGTTATAATGCTGACTATGCCAGTATGACAGATGTTTCCTGTCCCACTGGCTCCATTACTGCTTCATTCAATTTCTGTGTTTCCAGCAAATGTTGGCTGATAGGTTTTAATCTCTCATTCATGCTATTGTCTCTGTATCAGGCCAGTACAGATGCCTCCAAATTAGCTCAGAGCATTAACATTCCAGATTCTTCATCTTTTGCACAAGACTCATGCATCATATTTTCTTCTGTGAGTTCTCAGAGATGAAGATGCTTTTCTGTTTGACATATGCTTGTGTCAAGAGCTAGATGCTTTGAGATCTCCAGTACTTGCTTCAATTTTTCCTATTTTCCACTTCAATTATCCAAATAAGCTTTTGGAATTGTCACCAGGAGGGAGGATCGAGGAAAAGGCCCCATAACTAAGTGCTGAGCTCATTTCACCATATGTGAAGTTGCAACTAGAAGCCAAGGCATTTTTTGTATCATCTAATCTGTTGCAGAAAACACCAGAAAATGGAGGAGCCAGGGACTTACCAGGTACAGGGCCAATACGAGAGCACTGAAGGCCTATCCCAGCTGTCAGCAAAAGCACTGGGGCTGCAAGACCCAAACTAGTCTAAAACCAAGCACTCCACCATATTACCTATCTGTTGTTATACAAAAGCAATAAAAAGAGAGAAGCTCTCCACATGGGATGCACTTAACAGAAAGATCTAACTACTAAGCATTAGCAGAAACCCCTGTGTTGGCTGCTGCTAACACCTGTCAGCACCACTGAGATAACATTTGTTTCACACATGTCCTGGCTTGGCAGGCACCTGATTTACATTTTCACACTTTGTATCAGCTTTCTACACACTTGCTCTCTAGCATAGTGTTCATACATCAGACACCACTGTGGTCTCATTTTTCAGTGCAGTCAGAACTAGATTATTGCAGAGGACAAAACTCTTGCTCTGAAGTACACCTGCATCAAAACACAGTTAACATTGAGGTAACATATGAATTAATGACACACAAATTTTAGGTTAAAAAGCCATTAACCTGTTAATAACCAAGCCTACTTAATTTTCAGGCTTCTCCTTACTGCACTCTAATAATGAACTCTGACTGTTAAATTAAAAACAGTAACTAGTAACTATGACTTCACTTGTCTTAACAGAATTGCACCCATTCCTAACAGTCCTAAATGTGGCCCAAAAGTCACTGAACTCACTAGTCTCATTTTCTAAGGTGCCAAGGTAGGACACACCTGTGTCAAAACCCTCTCTTTTTAACAGCTTATAGTGAGCTGGCCTCCAATTACAAGTGCCCAAACTGCAAGGTATGTGTTTACTTGCCCTGAAGGATGCAGTGGTGGTGAGAATGCTTTGTGTCATTTGCAGCTCCATGGGCAAGCGTGATGGACTGAACAAGCAAGCAAAGATACTTCTGGCAAATCTCTCAACTGAAGTTAACACTGCTTTTCTATGATCACTAGAGCTGTATCACTGAAGGAATGATGCTAAACACTTATGGACTGTGGCTTATTTGCAGCCAATAAAAAGTATTCATTAACTGCATTATGGCAGAGGCATAAGTCAGAGAACATATATAATAGAGGACCACATTCCTCAGAAATCATGGTCTAAACTGACACAAGGGCACAGGGAAAAAGAGAACCCAAGAGGCAAAATGATCTATCCATGGTAAGTCTGTTGCAATGTTTGTAACAGTACCAAGGCATTTTGCCATTCACACCCTGTCCTACAGTTTTTCTCCAGAACTCTTAATTCCTACACTACAGATGGATAGGGATGTTAGGATTTTCCAGAGGCACCTGTCTAGTGTTAACAAAAAAACCCACTTCTGAGTAATATTTCAGCCATACATGAGTAATTTAATTGTAGCTATGATTGATAATGCAAGACAGAAAATATTAGCAACTTTTTCTTAACAAGTAGCTCTTAACAAAGGAGGCTCCAAATCTGCACACGGAGCAGTCAGCAGAGCAGTGCAGAGACACAGCAGATTGCAAGAACTGCAGCTATATATCTTGAGTGCAAAAACCCTGACAGTCCCTACAAACAGAGATGTGGAACGGATTACTGAATAACATCCAGACAGATTCCCAGAGAATTACACAGACAGGTCTCCAATTGCATGAGTAAAGATCTCCAATTGCATGAGTTCCTGCAAAACAGAGTTTTACCGGGCAGCAGCAGGCAGCAAACTTCTTGGGCCTCCAGAGCAGTCTGATCTGAGCATTAAATATTACAAACTCTGGGAGAGGTTATCACTGACCAATGAAAACTGTGTCCTTCCACCAACAGGATGGGTGATGCTGTCAGGGCTAGTAGGGATATTCCTCATGTGTTTCAGCCCTTGTGTAATCAGGATATTCTTATAAGAAACAGGTTTGGAAATGCAGAGAGCTGCACCCCTATGAGCTCACATGCCTAGTACAGGGATTAGCCCAGAAGGCTTCGATACTTATTTGTGTGGATGTTTATAAGAGACCTTTTTACTCTTTCAGCTTTCCTGTCAGATGTCATAGCTGAGGTGTTTTTTTGTAGAGCAAGCAGAACAATCTAACCTGTGAGAGAAACCAGCAAGGTCTTTCATGTGCCATTTTCACATGTGACTGTGCTCACATTACAGTATCATTAAAGCAGTGTGCAGTTACACCTCAATCCTTAGCCCACGTGTTTTGTCAAAGCAATACACCTCTATTAGTGAAAGTGTTGATACGATCAAGACAAAGAAAAAGGATGAGTGGGACAAATGGGAGGAAAAAAAATAAACTCCTCCACTTGTTGTAAATATAGCACAAGAGTTCTATTACCATTACATTCAAGGGTTCCACATTGCTAGAGTTTCATACCTCCTTGATGTTTCTCATAGACAGCTCCTCTAGGCACTGACTCTTCCTTGTCCTCACAGTGGCCAACTGCCTGCAGGTCCCCTCAACCAACCAATCCACTCTTTTATAACACTCTTCTTATTGGCTGCAGCTGTGGCCTGTTAACATCAGGCCTGCTCCTAATCTTTAATAATTGGCTCAGCTGCAACTCTTTAGGGGGTAAGATTACTTTCTATACTACCTTTACTTACTCATATTCTATCCCCCTACATCCATGGGCAGAAAAGCTTGGGTTCAGAGTCTTTCCCTTCAGAGGCACAGAATCAGTACAGAACAGGAATTAGATGACACTCCACAGGCCTCACTATAAGGAAGAAATCTATATTATACCCTGCATATTAGTAGATTAAACACAGCTAATAAATTAATTATTTACATCTTCCTCTATGATGCTGGGGCCAACAGACTCTCAGTTGGATATAACTGATAGCAGAGCTTACAACTTTCAAAAGTCTCTTAATTCTTAGCACAATCTTGTGATAGCAGTAAGAAAGTTCTGAAAATATCTTACCTGGAGAGATAATGGTATTTTATTTAAAAACAAGAAAGGCAAACTACTACAAAACCAGGATATAATCATATATCAGCCCACTATGTGGTGGGAAGGATGGCCTATCACTCCACACTTCTCTTGGAGCAATGTTTTTCAGCATGTCTGTGTTACAGGATATTGACCTATCTCAACAAACTCAGAGGTGTTTTCTATACACCACCACACATCTTGCAACCCAGACTTCAGACAACCAAAAAAAACTATTGACTCATCGCTGACCGGTAATGAGAGCCCAGATTTGCCAAGCTGTGTGAGAAAGTCTAGCCCTCAGCTACAAAGCACCTCCTGGAAGCTCAAGGAGTTCTGTTTTGGGTTAATCAGCTGGTTCCCAAAGGAAATGGGACTGTCACAGTCACAATGGATTAGGAATTTTTTGTGCGTGTAGGCTCGCATCTTGTGTGACTTGTAAATTCATTAACAGATTTCAAACAAAGTTCACAGAGGAATGGGCAATTCAGAGTTAAGAGGAAACAGGCAGCTAAATAGAGGACACTATCTTCAGCATCTGGCTGAAGGAACAGCTTTTGACATCAGAGAACATAGTTGGAATGCTACTCTTCCAAATTTTGCAACCATAAAAAAGTCAAAGTTTGCATAAATCATGAAGCAGAAATCTATAGAAACCAGATTTGTTACTTCATTTGTTCTTTTTGTTCTGAAGGAAAAGTTCAAAGCTTTTCTGGATGGGATACTATTCCCACATTGATTTGTCAGTGGTACACAAATCCCATTACAGTATCACAGCACATATAAAATGGGGGACTAAATGTTTCCCCTAAGTGATTGAATGGTAGACAACAAATATAGTATTTTGCTTAAGAAGTTAAGAGGTTACTTTGGTACAAAAATTGAAGCAGAAAAAGGTTATTAAAGTATTCTTGGCACCACCTTCCTTTCTCCCTCAAATTCTTGTTTTAACTCAGTTTTCACTTTAACCTTGCCCTTCATCTTTATGGAATTTCATTGAATACAGAAGAAAGTGTTTTCTTTGCTGCCTGTGCTAATGAAACCTGTTGGCTTTGCTCACTCTGAGATGTAAGTGTGTCACAACAGAGGATTTTGCTGCCAGCATGACAGCAGATATTGCTGTCAGTACAGCTGGACTCACGTTCCAGAAGTGTGTGACCCTGGGTCATATAAAGGCATCCAATTATAACAGAGGGCTGTCACAGAAATAATAAATTCTACAAGCAAGAGGCAAACAGGACCATTGCACAAAGGGCTGAGTAAATGTTACTTTGCTGATTTCCACCAGATATTGTGTGTTTCCAGTGCTGAAAGTGCCATGTACCCTTCCGACTGGGATGATGCATCTCAGGCTTGGCTGAAAACATTTCAGAGCCCTGATGGTTTTCACCTGACTGAGGTGCTCAGGGTGCTCTGGTGGAACAAGAAATCTGGGATCATAAGGGAGAGATTGTCATTCTGCAGTCTTTAATAATATAAAATTTTTAATTTAATTTCAAGGTTATAAAACAACCTTGAGAAAAGTCTGTTAGGTCTCAAACTAGAGTTTATGGAGCTGACGTGCTTTACTGTCATTCTCCTAGTGTCAGGGGTAGAGCTTAAAGAAGATTCAGATAAGCAAAAATATTATCCTTTCTCCTGGTACTCACTGATCTCCATTCTCCTTTAAGTCAGAAGATGCCAGTCACAACCCCAGGCCTATGAAGTCCTGGAGAATTTCCTGTGAGGAAGTTGTTTTGGTGGGTCCTGACTGAGTGCAAAGACACTGCCCTTGCAGAATCTCTGTTCTGTACATAATTAACAAGATGAAAGTGGACAGAGTAAAGCAAGTAATTAAAGAGGACAAATAGGCTTTTTTCACCCAAGTTTATCCCAGCACAGGAAATGATGTGAGCTGTGAAGTGTTTTTACTGGACAGATTTGCATCAAACACCCACTACCTTTCCTTCTCCAAACAACAGATGAATCCAACGTGACTACATACGGCACACTCCTTTCCTAATTTAACTCCTGTATGGTTGTCTCATGAATCAGATGTTTTGTTGAAAAGATGGTGCTTTGATGCCAATGGAAAGGACTGAGAATAGATACAGAGCTGCTCAGACACTGGCTCAGCTGAGAATTTAGAAGAAAACCAAAACCCTAATGACACCTGGCCTTTAATTTGCCATCCAGCATTAGATATATGAGCCACTCTCTTCAGTTCTCCATTAGGGCCAGGGACAAATGGCAAACAGAATCAATCCAAGGAAAAATGTAGTTTTTCTTTTGCTTTAACCAGCAAATTCAGGAAATACTTAATATTCTTACAGTTTACACAGAACAGACATTTATTTAAATAACAATGCAGCTACAGTATAGAAACTGACTGGAAAAACAAAGCTTGATATTTTAAATTATTTAAAAAATTACCACTTACAGCAGTTACAGCTCAATGTCCCAACAGCAGTACAATATGTAAAGCTGCCGTCAAATGATTTCTATCCAGCATGAGTTTTTGAACTGATACCACTAATCATATTTTAGCCTCAGTGTAAGACAGTTTTTGCAGAACTAATATTATCTTGCTACTAAAGACTTTTTCAAAATAAAGATACCTCAATCTAATTATCTTAATGCCATACAAACTCTAGTATCAGTACTGACCTTTTTACTTCCTTTAGAAATCACAATCAACATCCATCCTGCAGATTAATCCCCTAAATTGTTTCCTTGTCAAAGTGTCATGCTTTTTCATTAGTGATTATAGCTAATTGCAATTCTCTCCAATCTGCTAAGCAGCTAATTATCTAAAACAGATTTCACTGCCAAAGTATGCATGTTGTCTCTGTTATATAGTAAAATGTACCATCATTATTTGTATCACCATAGTACTTAGATGTCCCAAACGATGCTCTGCTTTTCATCTGCTAGTGCTGTACAAACACAGAATTAATCTAGCACTTCAGTATCAATAAAGCCATGATCACATTTGAGAGCCCTGGTGCTTGGGTCTGAGCATACATGTGCAGAAAGCATTGGATGAAAAGCAGACCAGTCAGTCCTTACTGTCTGGAGGCAGGAGGGTCATACAAATGAAACCATTTCATCCAAAATCATGAAAAACTTCAGAAGGGGCAGAAACCAAACTCAGAATCTTCTGATCCAGGTTTACAGCTTCACAAATAGCTCACTTTCAAGCATTTGTATAGTTCATACATGCCACAATCCAGACAAGGAAAACCTTAAACTGAGTTGTGAAACACAGCTGACATGTCTTAATTACACAGTCAAAATACAGTCCTGGTCTCCAGAATATGTTTGGAGTACTTTCTCTCTAAAGAGAGAGGAAAAGATGGCAAAGGCAGACAACCTACAGCAGCAACATGGAAAGAACCTGCTGTATTTATACATCTATTTTTCATGTACATGATTACAGCCAAGAGAAGGGCAATGAAATGGCAGCACTATCCCCTTCACATCAGTGGTGGGCAGAGTGCAATGAACCAAGATTCTGAAAGGAGCTCCAACTACCAACTACCTGAAACAGCCATTTTAACATCTTCCTGAAGAGGCACAGAGGTGAATTACAAAATAAAACATTCAGGAAAAATATTCCCAAAAACCAAAATAGGTTGAATTTCAAAGACTTTGAGAAAATGCACACAATCCTTTAAAGGCACAAAGTAATTTTAAAAAATTAAATGGAAAAGTTCACTTGAGATGTTACTGCTCTTTTCACACAAAGCAGGACAAAAGCAGCAAGACTTGTGGGATTCTGATGGCAAGGGAAATTTAAACATGAGAATATTAAATTGTTCTTCTTGGGGAGTTTAAATTGGAATAAATTGGAGATGGAAAGTGATTGGGACTGCAATAGATGCTGATGAGATTTTGAAGGGAAGCAGACTCGATGATATGTACTAACCAGGCCATGTCTTTATGAAGCAGTCAGCATCAACTAGTTGTAACTCATCAACATTTCTGGCTTCTTCAGTAAGCCTAGGGAATTTTTGTCAACATTTATCTGAATTTCCCACTATTCTCCAATAACATTACAGCCCCAAGAGATGGGCCTACTAAGGGCCCCAAATCTCTGCTTGTTCATTACCTCCATCATCACTGCAACTTGCAAACACACCCTTTCATGCCAGAGGGGGCTTTCTTCATTACCATCTGCCTTCTCTCCATCCTCTTTCTGGCTTCTGTACCACCACCCATCTGCAACTTACATGACACCAGTGCACAGAAAGTTACAGTTTATAGTGATTTATAACCAAAGGAAATTCTGAAAATTATTTGTTGATTGGCACAGCAGGTAACAACTTCTTGACAAAATTTACTCTGGTAATTGGACTGTTGTAATCAAACCATGTCCTCACTTACTTGTGCAAGTTTATCTGTCAATAAATGATCAATAACAAAGTTATTCCCCATTTGCCCAAAGTTAAAATGGCCACAGTTATTTAAAAGACTTCACATTCAAATATTGCCGTCAGTGCTATAAAACAGAAGTTACTGATATATACTCCTAATTACAGCCAACCTAAAGACCTTTCTGAGTGGAGATTTATATAATTATTACCAGACTGCTCTTATATTTTTATTTCAGTAAGTCACAGTGCTGTTGCCAATTCATAAAGCAGCTTCAAGATCTGTTTGTGCTGAAAGACATTAAGATATAAGGGCAAGAAAATATTCACTAAAGTTTAAGGTCAACAATATGTCATGTGAAATATATACTGAAATTAATTAACTGCAAATATACCACATCAAATATTCCAGGAGCTTTACTGTTTATGCCTGTTTAACTTTATATAGATATATACACGCATATATACACAAACACACTCATAAACATATATTTCCCAAAAAATAAACTTCAGATCCCTGGCAGTATTATCAACATATTACCATTCAGATATTGCATGCACCTCATTCTTTGGCCTGATAGCTATCACATGAACTTTGAAAGAAACAGACTCCTGTTTCTAATTAATAAGAACATAAAAGTGTTTATGCAGGAGGAGAATGTAGAGAGTTTATTACACTGAGGCCTGTCCAGAGCCAGTGTGGTTTTGTCATGTGTATGTTAAAACTGACACAGCCAAGTTTGGTTACAGCCTGTAGACATCTGCAAGCCATTTACATTTCAAATACTGCAATGATAAACACACACAGCTCTGTGTCCGTCTGATGGCTACATCTCAAAGTGAATGAAGGGAAAGCACTCAGAAAAGGAGAGGAC
Source organism: Zonotrichia leucophrys gambelii (assembly GCF_028769735.1). Taxonomy (NCBI): domain Eukaryota; kingdom Metazoa; phylum Chordata; class Aves; order Passeriformes; family Passerellidae; genus Zonotrichia; species Zonotrichia leucophrys. The sequence continues at coordinate 18,615,412 of NC_088177.1, read as the reverse complement.
AAATTGCTTAAACTGAATTTGGGGAAGGGTGGGAATGAAGAGGAAGAAGCCCAAAAGATATTTCTAAGGACCTGAGCAGAACCTTTTTTGCACTCCCTATTCTACAGAAAGTTACTCCTGCCACATTTATACTGTGGAGGCATAACCCAGGGAAACATGGCTATTCAGACAGATAGGAAGTGAGTTTGCTTATCATACAGCTGCCTGACTGACCTCATCATAACTCCCCAAGGGAAAGCTCATTTTGGGCAGAGACTGATCCCAGCACAGATCTTGTCTACTCAAGACCAAACTTCTGACTCCAGCCTGAACTAAGAGCTTATTTCCTCTCATACACTGGACAGGGCTCCTTCTCAGACTTTGATTTTAATCACAAGAATTAGCCTTACTAGCAGTCCCAAATCAATTACTTCTATGTAAGTATTATTTAGGCATACCCAAAGAAGTCCTTTTTGTCTGTTTTGCTTTGAAGTTAAGAATCTTTCACTCTTATTTCAGATCTCTAAGGAATGAGAAAAATGTCCAGAGTTGGATCTGCATTCACACTCTCACTATAGCCAACTCCAATGAATAGTCCTGGTGGTAGAATTCTCGTTTAAGGTCCTTTTGAAATAGCTTGGGGTGTTGGTGACCCTCTAATCTGCTTTATCCATTCATACAAGATCTATTAAAGGACTAACAGGATGTGGTGTAAGTTAGAAGGAATGTGTTTGGGCAAGCATTTTGCATTATGTACTTCTTGGCTATGGCTGTCAGCTTCTTTATAATTTTTTTACTTTTACAAGCAGAAAAATTACTCTAAATTTTCAGCACATATAAAAACCCAGTAACAGCCTTCTTTGAAACACAGAAAAATGTGTGTACTTGAAAGAAAAGTTTAAATTTGGAAGTTCTAGAAGTTTTATTGGTATTTCTGACATTCACATCAACAGAGACCATCAGCTGACTCCTCATTGGTGACACCTCTTCAGAAAAGTCAGGTCATCTCTGAAGAGTTTATACTTAATCAAAAGTTATCAGTATATTTTTAGATCTGGATTTACACTGCCTACTCTCTTTAGCTCAAAACATTTCCTCTTAAATCCAGAGGACAAGTATTCCAGTCAGCCACAGCCATACATGTAGTAAATGTACCTCCAAACGAGCTTCAAGACTGCTCTAATTTACGGTGGTAGAAGTAGGGATGAGGACAAGCCAGTTAAAAAACCTGACTGGCTTGAGGATTATGTAAGCAAAAATAGCTCTGATTTCTTGCCACAAAGTAAGCAATTACAGCCTGGAGGCCTGGCTATAACGTCCCAAGACAACAATGATAGATGGATTGTACTGCCTTCATGCTTTTGTCAAGGGACTGAAAAAGAGAAGACCTCATTTCTGTTGTGTCTGCTCTCTCATATGTCATAATGCCACATTTTCCTATAATTTGACTGCCACAGTGAGTGTGAATGTATGTCCACTTGTGGGTATTTTTCTCACTCCTTAGACATGATCTAAATCTTACGGCTGAAAGACAATGAGGAAAATTAATTGTGATCAAGAAGGTTGAATCTGCACAGATAGGGAAGAATACATTACTTGAGTTGATGTTTTCCTCATTGTTCTGCAAATTTAAAAACTAATCAATAATAAACAGCAAACAGCTATAGAAACCATAAAGGTATGATTCCATAATGGAATAATGACAGCCCATAGCAGTAGTACCCCTGGATGCTACTACTATGGGCTGTCATTACTACTACTACTACATAGTACCCCTGGGTACTACTACTGTCTGCTCAAGTGCCTCAAGGTGGATGAACCTGAGCCATTTGATTTTATGTTGATGATGGACCAGGCACACAGGAGTTTAGTTCACATTTCTGATATGCAGGGGCCTTGCACAACCCAAACTGACATTCACAGAATCTCACTTGCAACCAGTGCAGCAAAAGCACTTCACAGGATCAGAGTGAAAGATACACAGAGATATCAATGCCCATACAGGTTGCTTTGGCAAGAAGATGACACATTGCTGTGCACACCTCACCACCGTTCTTCCTAACATTCTCAAATGACATCATTACTTCCTATGGTGCTATTTGTGGTTCCTGCAGGTATAAACAGGAGTTGATAAAAGTGCAAATTCTCTGGAAACAGTCTTGAGAGAAGCAGTAAAAAAAAGGGGGCAAACATGAATCTTTTTTCAAGTAGTACAGCAAGCAATTTGTCTTAAAGACAGCAAAAGTCACATCAAACTATTATTCTTCTAACTAAAAACCAGCTGAGATCATTGCTGGGAGGAGCTACCATGCATGCAGACAAACAGGTGGCCCTGAGTGGAAGTGGCATGGCAGTGGGACACTGTGCTTAACACAGGACACATGACACAAAAAAGTTTGCAAAGAGCTGGCTTTTTACATATTTGTAGGCACATGTGGGCAGAACAAGCCCACACAATGTTGGAGCAGTACTGTAAACCACTTCTGCAAAACAACAGTTCTGGGCATCTGGCCATGTAACTGAATACAGGGATGAGTCAATCCTAAACCTAGAGATGCTCAACAAACTAAACAATCAAAGAGTTTACAGCTAGTGAACTTGGATAAACACATCTGTAACAATTTTTACTTTGTTAAAGATCCAACACCTCTGTAAAAATACTTCTTACTCTGTTTACTCCTGTGTAATTGCAGGCTTGATAGGAATCCTAAACATTTTGGTTGGGAAAGTGGAAAAGGTGCAGTGACTGAAATGGCAAAAACTGACCACCACTATCAGCTATGCCTGGTATAGAGAGCTTTGCAGCAAAACACTGACTTCAGTTGCCCAACAAGCAAACTGCTTTTGAAATTGTATTTCTGGGCTCAAAAATATATAGACTAAAGATAAGCATTCAAAAATCTTAGAAAGATACATAAAATCTTAAAGAAAAGTATTTAATCCATAGACAAAATGATCATTTTGTCCACTATAAAAAACTATGCCCAAGGCAGGGGGGGAAGTAGTGTGAATCTATGATTTCCACTACTATAGCTACCCATCTTGTCTATTTTTGTGTGCTGTACAGTCTATCAAGATTCAGCTAAGTACCTTCTTTTGTCTGGCAACTCCAATGAAGATAGGATTGGAAGACAAAGACAGGAGCTTGATTTTTTTAAATTACTCTCTGGTGCACATGAAACCAGTGTCCCAGTTATACTAAACCTATTCAAACCATCTGTGACCCACAAACTTCTGTGCTCCCACAAAGGTGCACAAGTATATCTCAAGCAGACAGGCTCATTCTTGCACTCTGAGGTCCAAGGTGCAGTAGGCAGTGAAAAAAAAGTGATGTCACAGAAGTATCAGCAAAGCAATATTTATGCTTGAGATGGGCAACTGCTAAAGACTGGAACAACCTCCTGTTAGAATTATTGGGAAAAATAAAAAAGCCAAACAAAACCCACACTCCCCTTTCAACTAGTTTAATAAGAGAGTTCCATAAGGTTACAACACATACCCTTAGCTGGTGCCAGAGATGAAGTGATTATTCAGGGGACAACTTCCAGCTCCAGGTCAATAGTCTAAGCCATCCCCTCAGTGTCCTAAAGGTATCTGAGATGAAGAAAATTAATTCTGGGAGCACATTTGGCAACTCACTTAGCACAGGTTGTGCCACAGCTGCTCTCTGCCCAGCTTTGTCACTGAAATGGGAGATGCCCCCAGAGCTCTCTGCACGCTCTCCTGCAGGAGGAGCCAGCCAGGCTGACCTGCACTGCTACTCAGAGCACAGGCACTACAAACAGCATGGCCAGAACCACATCCTGGACATCTGCATTTTCCCCTTGCTAGCCCACCTCCATAATGTGCTCTACCATCAGTCTTGAGCTCCCATTACTAACCCCTGTTTTATTTAACTGCTCAGAGCAGAGATCAGAAAGGAAAAATTCCCTGTAGGGAGTATTACTAATTTAGTGAAATCCTGCAGGGACTCAAAAAATCTGCACTAAAATGAAGCATGCCCTGGAGTTTTCAAAAGACTAGCAGAGTTTGAGAGAAAACAGGTACTCTCAAGCTGTCACTGCTTTTCTTTGCAGAGATCCAGCTTTGTGGAAAAATGCAACATTTTGATTTGTGAATCTGATCCAATTTTCTTAACTGGGCTGCTGTTCAAAGTAATGTATTAAAGAACTTCCTCACTTCAAATTATTTTCCCATTTTAGCTTTCTGGAAGTAGATGCTCTCCACTGACTAGATTTGTTATTTTGGTTATTCACTATTTCCAAAAGCAATGACATGTTATTCATTTAAGGGGCTCAGTTCTCAACTCACTATTATGCAGTCACGATTAAATCAGTCAATCATTGGTGTGAACTTGAAAACCTCAATTTTATTTTTAAAATGCTGGTCCCAACTGCAGTATAGGCAGGTTTTGGTGTGTAACAGGACATTGCATTGGAAGGATGGCAGAATTTAGCCAGAAGCTTTTTGGCACAGAGCCTCTCACACCTCTTGCCCTTTTCCTGGATTAGGCATATTTCCTGGATGATTTTTAGGCACATATAACTAATCTCAGTAGCCATCTATCAAGAACTGAAAGCACTGAGCTGGCTGATACACATAGATTACTTCATAAATCACACCAGTCTCAAAGGCATTGCTTGCTGAGCAGTTTTAGAAAATACATCCTGAGTAGTTACACGTGGCTTTTGGAAGCTAATGCAGTATTTACAGAACTGAACTAATAAGACTAACAGCTTCACTTTGTGCATCAAAATGCTGAAAACTGACACATCAATTCTCAACATAACAGCTAAAGAAAAAAAAAAAAGCCACTTCACAGAAGCTAAATTCTGAAGTCCCAGATAACATCATGATATCTCTTAAAGGCCAAGCCCAGGATCACAGAACACAGAAGCACAAGTCCCTTTTGCCCCACCCAGAGATCAGAGGCCTGGACATGCAAAGTTGTTCAGACATCTTCTGAGACTTCCAACAGCACCTAGCCCAGTTTTGTACTTAAGTGAAAAAAAAAAAGGATTTTAAGATCCCATCCTCTTTGAGCCCAATCTGAAATATTTGCTAGCAAATATCAGCTTCAGTGACCTGTACTGTGTAAGACCAATTTCTGGTCTCACAGCTAAAAGCTGATCTGAGTGTTGATACATACCCGTTTCTGTCCAAAACAGGTGGCAGACAACCACACTCTATTTTCCAGCATGGGCCAGTCATGTAGAGTCTAAGGGTCTGAGTACCTATTTGGTGCAGAGAAAGCCTATTATTTTTTATTGCTTTTCACTGTATATAACATGGACAGAGATCATCTTGAAGAACAGTTGCATGTCAGAAGCAATACAGACTCAAATCCTAGCATTCCCCTAAAAACCTCATCCTAGAAACCTCATAGATGTGATCAGAACACCCTTCCAGGAAATGGTCCCACTAGACTGCCCCTGGTAACTTCAGAAGACAGCTCATGGGAGCTCTGCCCTGTTCTGGCACAGCAGCTCATGTAAGGACATGCTTTGTGTTTGTATCAACACAGCTTTAAAAGACACTAAGTTAATGTACTGGGGATTTCTGTACCTCCAAAAAAGCCAGGACTAAAAGCAGAAACGATAGTCCAAAACACTTCTGTTTTTTTCCAAAGCCTAAAGTTGCAAGTCAGCTACAATTTCCCTGAGGAGGTAATATCATGTTTGCACTGCAAGTTTTGTCTAGAAGAGATAAGTGATGGTTACGCAACAGTGCAAGAAATCGCTCTAATCTACCTGATGCCTCTAAAATTGCTTCCCTTGCAGCCAGCCTCCAAGACAGAAATAAACACTGTTGCCACAACCATGAAGAAAAAAAAGTGCAGCAGCAATAGTTATAGAGGGTTGAAAATCCCTCTGAAGGTCCCAAAGCTCTGTCCCATGCCCAGAACTGCTCTTCAGGCTCTGTGTGGGGGCCATGGGCTACTGCCCAGAGCCCAGCACAGTCCACTTGCTCTGTGCTGCTCACACTGCACAGTGAGAGAGAGCTGGTGCTTCATAAACTGTCTGCTTTCATGCTGAGCAGGCAAAGGAAGAGCTTGCTTTGTGCTTAAAGAAACAACAAAATTTGGTATTATTAAGTTACTAAGGTTAACTATGCTTTCAGTGAGCCACTGTCTAGCTTCTTATAAAACACAGCAAAAAATATAACCAGAAAAAGGGAACTCTCTTCAAGATGGCATTGTGTGATTTTATACTTTAAGATTAAAGAGGCACATTGCTAGAGATATAAAATACATAAACACAGTCATAAAACCCTTCTTCTGCTTGTACCTCTAAATCTTTCTCTGGGTTTTAAAATGGAGGACTCCTCCTTTGTTTTGAGCACATTTCCTCTGCATTTCATAAGGTGGGGGGCTCCCTTTTGCTTGAGAAGGTTCCCTTTATAGAAAGTTAAACAATGAGTTTGGAAAAGTTTTGATTGATAATAGCTTACATATGGTGCTACAGAAAAGGAGTCTATTTTAAGGATCCTTCTTCTCCAAGAAGGGATTCTAAAGAGGCACCATGTGTTCCGAACTTGCTGGCAACACTTGAGCCTGTTCTCAGAGCCTGCCTCTGGAACTGCTCCCTGGCTTGTGATGGAAACCATAATCCTAAGAGCAGTACATTTTATTTCCTATGCTTGTGAGGCTTTGAGAATACAGCAGGAGTGGTGTGTAACACATGCTGTTCTGGAGGAGATTCCTAGGAAACATTCATCCACTGGTCTCAGGTACATGAATACAGAGCCACAGATGTATTTCTTCCACACATAAACCCAGAGAAAAGGGAGGGACACTTCGTTGTCTACTTTCCTCCCCAGTGTTTGCTTGAAAAAAATTTATTTAGAATATATTATTACAAGGAAATACATTTTAGCTAAAGAGACATTTTGCAATCTATTTGACTCAACTATCTGAGAAATAAAACTGCATGAAACCTTATATATTAAGATGAGTCTTCAGGTCTTTCTCACTTTTCATCAAGATCTAATCCTAAACCATAATGTTAAGGGCATCAGGCACAGTGGCTTCCAGATAAGAAGCTTGTGTTTCTGGCCATAATCAAGAATTCCAGGAATTCTTCTTTCAGCAAATAACAGGCAGGAAGGACATAGTGACCTTGCAACATTCAACCTGCATCAAGAGCTCTCTGCCAACTTAAATCTTGCCTATGATTTCTATGATGACACAGCATTTCCTTTTCTAAACAGTTGCATTGCTTTGTGTAACTGTTTAGGATGTTATTTACAGAAGGGTGAAATAATTCCTATCGACTATTCCTATTTGTAAGTGATTACAAAACTTGCCAAGAACAAAGTAAGATTATCCTAATAAAATTTTGTAAGAAAAGAAGTACTAGCTTATAATCATTTAAAAACACTTTTGTAATGTCTACGGCTATGACAAGTCATTTGAAACAAAACTGGAAAACATGCAGAAGGGGGTTTTTGCTTATAAATCCTCTGAATTAAATATGCCTTCTATAAATATATTATCAGCATTGTTCATGTACAAAACCATTTGATCATGGTAACAAGAGTCCTAATAATTATCTGTCATCTGTGACATGTCACTTGATAATGCAGATCATAGTGTTTCTGTTTTCTGGGTATCTGCAACTATGTATAATGGAAGCAGAACTATGCATACAAAGAGTTAAAGTTTAAAACATTATCAGTTACCCTTTTCCATTTTCAGTATAAGCTGAGATATAAGAAAGCACTAAAAAAAGCTGTCTGCCTTACTTACCCCAAAAGGCTTTTGACATAATGATCATCAAATGTCAGAGGTTCATAAGATGACCTTCACTGTGATGGAAAAAGATAGTGGTTATCAAAACAGCAAACCACGCTGCCTGGTTTTGGTTAAATTACTTCAGTGCTTGCCTACTTCTTCCTAGCAGCAGCATGAATTAACTGCCATGGAATTTCATAAATATACAAGGCCAAAGTTACCTCTAAGGTACAACAAAGATTACTTTGGTGTAAATTAAAACCACCTGAATTTGAATGCAAAATAATGAAAGTGTCATGTGCAAATCCACTCATCCAAAGTTCAATATTTTTGAAATTTCAAATCAAAGACTGGATTGGAGCTTTCTGTCTGACTCAAAGAAATGTTTTACTAAGGATATTAACTTCATTGACTTCACAATGCATGTAAGTGAACAAAACAACTTGTCATTGGGCAGTTCATAATTCAGCACCACCGTTCACATCAGTAACTAGAGACATTCATGTTCCTCAGTCTTTTAAGTGAAGAGGTGACTGTGCAGTATTTATAGCAAGAGCTTGTACTGGGAACATCAAATACATTAGGCAACAAGCTTGGTAGAAGGGCACCCTTCACATCATAATCCTGGGCAATTAATGCTGGCATTGTGCAGGATTGTGAGATCAATGTCTCGCTGCCAGGTCTTGTCATTTTAGAGATATTTAACATTGTGATATTGCTCTCACCCATGTGAGAGCTTGTCCTAGGTAAACTGTGACAGAGCTCTTCCTTGCTCCTCAGTAAAGCTTCCCTTTTCCCTTATGGCACAAAGGTATTTTGCAGATCCAGGCGATTTCCAAGTGCCCACCCACAACTCCTATCCCTTGATACTTCCAGCTCCAGGAGTGATGTTTACTACAAAGGCAATTCATCTCCCTCGAAGAAAGCAGGGAGTGGATAAATGCCACCACTAGGGAGCATTTCACACTCTTCATAAACAGTTAATTCTAGTCAGTGCATGCAGACCCACAAAATGCAACTGCTAAGGAAGAACATATGCTTTCCATACATAAACAATAAAAACTTTCCAAAACTGTCTTTCAAGATTGTCTTTCTTCTTCAGCCGGAGCCAATGCATTCTAATCCCAGGGAGGTGTCTGCCACAAGTGATGCTGCATGGTTCCTTGCAGCCTTCTGAAGCAGTTTCCTCCTCTGTGAGCTTTGCTCATCACATCCTGTGCCTCATTATGTTTCCAGGAAAGGTTCCCTAGCACAAGCCAGTTTCTCTGAAGCCCTTTTGCTCCATTCCTTTCCTCTGCTGCTTCATCACATGAAGGAAGTACAATCACCTCAGGGAGGAGAGATACACCATGGCTGCTCTGCCCCCCTTTATTACAACCCCAGCTGGTAGAGAGGCCAGAAGAGAGTCTGGGTCTTGCACAGCTTGAAACTTCACATCTCAAAACCTAGGACTTCAGCTGACTGATAGCTTCAAATCAACACTTCCATCCAACTGTTTCTCTGCAACATCCTTCCTAAAGCACTTTAAATGCATAATGTCCATGTAATTATTGTACATACACCCCCCCTGTGTCTGCCCCGTGGAAAATAGGTGGTTTTATTTTTTAAGGAAATAAAGAGAGTAAGGTAACTTTCACAGAGAGACACCATTTGTCACCTGAGAAAGCAGCACATGGAGCTCCATACAGAGATGTTTACTTACTCAGGCAGCCAGGAGCACAGTGTTATGGTCATCAAGATAACCCCCTTCCAAATCTTCTAACAGTCACATTAACCAACAGTAACATTCTAACAGTTTGATCCCTGTTACCTTAAGCTATTCAAAATGCACAACTTCTCAGCTTGGAGCCTGGCTCTCTCAGTCAAAACTCCAGAAGTGCTAACAAATTCTAGGTAACAGACTGGCTGAGGGTTAGGAATTTATTCTTAAAAATTCCCTAGATTACTTTTATTAATTTCCTCAACCTTCCACAGATGTATGCAAGCATGTATGAGTAGAAGTAAAGCCCACAGATTATATTCTAGGGCAGGAACTAAACTGGTCAAGAGGATTTCCTGTTCGTTGAAAAGAAGTTGAAAAGATCCAGTTTCATTTGTAGCTACTTCTTTGTCTAGTGAGAAGTAAATTTCATAATTGTCATTAGAAGTGTAATACTCTAGACAGGGAAATACAAACTGAGTTAAGTTAAATACAAAGATATCCTTTTTTTTATTTGGACACAGATCAAACATTCAGGGGAACAGCCTGCCATAAAAGAACACACTTCTACACTCCTTTCTTTCTAACAGAAAAAGTAATGGCTGGGTGCTGATCTTGCTTATACTCAAGGGACTATTATGAATTCTGGCCTTGTTTTATGGAAGATGCAGTGTTAGTAAATAGTGGGAAGATTTGTTAATAGTTATATATATATATATATATATATATATATATGGGGAATACTGAGAGACTGTCAGTGTTCCCAGTGCATTAAAATTCTCCTGAGTTGGAAGGATTAGAAATGTTTTCCCTTCCTAAGTCTGAAAAATGCACACAGGTAAACTACTTTCAAGACTATAAAACAGAAAAGGTGGACAAGTTTAAGCCTCAGGAGACAGCAACCTGTAGAATTGCATTTAGATGGTTTTGACTTACAAAGTATAGTTTGGGCAAGAATATCACCACCTCCTTGAAGAGGTATGTGCTGCTTAAGAAAAGAGAATCTCAGCTGCCAACACACAGATGGAAAGATCTGAGGATTTCTTTTTTCTTTCCACAGGCAGGGTTGGTCAGCTGGCTCATGCTTGTGTATTGTCCCCATCTGCAAACAAAAGTAAACCCTGCTATCAACTCCTGGGATTCTCATCATACCTCACATGGATCCTAAATGCTGATTTCCTACAAGCATCTGAACTAGGGACAGTCTTGGTGGCACTGGAAGACACCATCCTTGTCTTCAATATCCCAGAGAAAAGCGTTCCCAAATGTGCCTTTAATGAACATATAAACTCAGAAAGTCAGAATCAAACAAACTGAAAGCAGTCAGATCTCAGTTTAATTCATTAAACAAATATTAAGCCACTGCTATAATTTTTACTGTTTGTACTCAGGAACACTGGATCAGAACAACAACAAAAAACGAAAGGGGAAGATGAGTATCTAATTTCAGGATGCCAGCAGCTATGCAGGTGATGGTCTGATGTAACAAGACTCATTTGAGGACAGGAGGCTGCCTAAGCACTGGTTCAACTGCAGAGACAGGCTCCACAAGGGAGAACTGCTGCTGAAACAAGGCAACCCAGTACTGCAGGGCTGATCACATGCAGAGATGCAATAAAACTGGTTTCTCACATTTTCACAACATGAACAACTGATGAGCCAGGGCAGTATCTGAGCAAAGAACCCAATAGCCTCTGAGCATTTGTACTTGAAGTCCAGCCTAGCAGTTCTTTAAAAACTAAAAACAACAAAGAAGTAATAGAGGCAATATGTAGCCAACGGTGAGGCAAGGAGGATGAGTAAGCCTTTCTTTGGCCACAATAAAAGTTTTCAGCAAGCTGCACTTGAGAGCACTGTAGTGAGTGCTGCTATGGGAGGATCCTGGGGAGAGGCAGCTCACACTGCAGCAGTGCTCCCAACAAGGGCGAGCAGGGTGAGCTTTTATCACTACTGGCTATTTTCTCCTTCCTCTAAGAGGCACAGCTGTTAACCAGATACATGAAGCAGGAAGTCCTTCTACTTTCCTTTTCTAGTGCTTTGGGAACACTTAATGAGAAGTCTGGGTCAGAGCTTATAAATAATATGAAACTTAAAGTAAACTAACAAATTCCTGCAGGAGAGAGCTTTCAAGAGAATGAGAGCTGTGTTTCTTCTTTTTTGGCAAATAGTACAGTACACAATTTGATTGCTGAACCAAAATACTCTGTGAGTTGCATGGCAATTCAAGCTCTGCCTCTTTTCATAAACGTCCTTCATGTGCTTTTCCCTGCTCTCATCCTGGCTGCTAGGAAGGCCTCACTATGGCCCTCTGCATATCCCAGGGAACTGGTAAATAAGAAAGAGAATGATAATGTAAAAAAATAAGCCACTGATACTTAAGTCTTAAATCAATATTAGAACAGGAAGCTTTAGTCTAGTGTATAGGTCAGGGCAGTATTTGAAATACAAACACTGGACAGCTTAGTTCATGGAGAGGGCTGGCTCAGAGAGCTCTGCTGCTCTGAGGAAAGCAGGATACAGCTGCTCTGGCTGTAGATACAGCTCTGCTCCAGGCTGCTCCCCACAGAACACCAGAGAGACTATTTTACTGCTCCAAGACCACGATAGGGTAGAACAGGCCAGGTTTCATGCAAAGCTGGGGTTTGGACTGCACTCAGAGAAAAGAGGAAAATCATTGCTCCTGCTCTGAGACAAAACCCACATGGACAGTAAGGCTCGAAAACATGTTCCTAGCAGTACTTAAGAAAACTTATCAACCTGGGAAATTAAGGCTCTGATTTATAAAAGGAATCTGAAACTGGAATTATAAAGTCAGCAATGTGACAAGCACTGTGGTCATAATTTTGATTTAAAAACCCCAAACAAACAAAAAGCCAAACCCAACACAAACAAGGAATTCCTAGGAACTCCCAGAACTTAAAAGCAGAAGTGAAACCTGTAATCCATGGTACTTCTATGGAATATTGGTAGCATTGGGGCTAGTACATGCAGCAGCACCTTACCTTGTTGAGTGCCCAGGTTTATCAGTGAATTGCAGAATATTCTGAAGCACACTGAAATCAGTCATTTAGAGTCATTTTTTTTTCACAAGCTGTCTTCAGTGAATGGTATTGGGCAGCTGCAGTGCTGAAGTCACTGCAAAACTTCAGGTACTGAGGCTTTTGGAAACAGTCCTCAGGCCTCAAACAAGCAAAACTCACACTTTAAAGGCACAAATACTGTCAGGGAGGCTCTGACCCCACAGAAACTGTATTAACCTGAGACTGGAGAACTGTATTCTCCCATGGACATCAGCAAATGAACCTGGATATAGTCAAGAACTCCTCCACCCAACCCCATTTCCATCTGTAAATAAACATAATAAAATGCTCTGAAAGTTGCACATGAAAAACAGGTTTTTCCTTTCTCAGTGGTTTAGAAAGACCAGTTACCATGGCTAGCTTGCAGGGCAGACATACATAAACATTTCTGTATGAACACAACACCTTTTTAGGGGTGATATATATGTTAGGTGTCTGTTGCATATCCTCACTGAAAATACACTAAAGTGTTGGTGCATGAGATGCACTGTTAAACCACTCTCTGTGATCTGGTTAAGCAGTCATAACCAGGAAAACTCCAAGTTGTGTAGAAAGCAAAAAGGGTAATTGTTCTCATTACATCCAAGAACTAAGCATGAGAAAGATGAGCAAAACTGAAACAATACTTTAAACACCAGGATTATTGTGCCATTATTATGTCATATCTTTACATGTGCTTTCTGACCCCTCTGAAGTGTTTAAGCCTTATACCCCATGGGGATTTACTTTGGTACCTTTTATTTTAAAAACTGCCTAAGGATGCCCACACACAGCTCTACAGTCCATGGTTTAAGAATTCTGGCAGACCCATCCCAGGATATTCTTAACTGTGCAGTAGCTTGCACAGTGCCTGAAGAAACTCCAGGCAGCACAATCTGCTCTTTCCTGGGAAGACAAAACAAAACAAAACAAATCCCTATCTCTCATCAGCACTCTCTGACCAAGGACAGTATTTCTACATTTCCAAAGTGACTTTTCTTCCACGTTTATTTGATTTTGCTTGTTTGCATTGGTAGAAATTGCCATTAATAATATTAGGAAGGAATATGGCATTGAGAATAACAGGATGTGAATAATGGAAAGCTATTCAAGCAAATTATAGTAACCATGCTACATCTAATCCCTTAACACATACAGTGTACTCTTTTTTGGAATTTTGATCTCCATTTAGGACCAGTATCTACTGAAAAGTATCTACTGAAAAGACAATCTTTCTAGACAATTTCTTGGGGAAAAAACAAAAACAGAAGAAGAGAAAGTGAAGCATGGAAAACACAGAAGCTAAAACTCAAAACCAGAGCTGTTTCACAAACTAACAAGCATAAGAAATTAATCCAAGTTAAGCTGCTACAGCAGACTGTACAACTAATGTGCAAGTGTTTGATGCATACCAGAGAACCTTGAAAGAGAAAAGGCATGTGAATAAAATATGATTCAATAAAATAATTCATGCTGAAATGACAGGATTTTAATTATGTGCAACTTCAGCCCTGTGAATATGAAACAGGAAGCACCTCAGGCATTTAAGGCTCCAATGACAGAAGTTTACATTTATTCAGTTATTTACTTTATGAAATACGATGTTGGATGCAGCATTCGGAAAAAAGAAACAAAAATCATAACCAGCAAATCCAAACCAAAACATAAAAACCAATACACAAGCAAATCCACAAAGACACTATACTTAGATCTGGTCTTCATCAATAATCAGGACTACCAGTCAGAGAATAACTGAAGTGACAGCATAAAGCCACTTCCCTCAGATACCTGTGTGTTCCAAACAGCTGCAGCATCAGCACAGACACTGCAATAGTGCTGTCAAGACTCCACAAGGAAATGCAACAGAAAGGCAGGCCAGAAAAAACAAAATATGTGAAAGTGCATACGCGGACTTCAAAACAGTCTTGTTCAGGACTAACCTGGGAACATAAGAGAGCTCACACTTGGGAAAGGGATGTATATCTGGATAAAGGCTCCAAAATAGTTCCCAAATCATTCAGGAAGAAAGCAAGAATGGTAAAGCAATTACATATGGTGATGTTCACAAAGAAAACAGGAAATATAGTCCACTGGGGAGAAATATAAAAGACTACTAAAACAGGCAGCCTGTTGTGAATGCAAACATGAAATTAGAAGAGAAAGCGATTCAAAACTCCCACACAACAGCTCTTCCAAACCACAAAGCCCAGCAAACCAGCTAAGAAGCAAGCAGGCAACATTATGTATCTAAATGAATCCTTCTAAAATCCTCTTTGCTTTGTAGCTCATACTACGCCCAAATGGTACTGAGAGGGTTTTTTAAGTAAATGTCTAGTGAAAGTTCAAGAAAAATTCAAGCAAAAAGTAACGCTCATGTAAATACAAGTTAAAGGGTAACTGCTTTAGTAAAGCAGCAGGGAAGCTACAGCAAACAATTAGGTCTTTTGTGCTCAAACAATTGGCTGGATTAGTGCTTGAATGGACACAGAAATTTTGCGTATCAAATAAACTGTACTGAGAGTTGGGGTATCAATTTACATATGAAGAATATGACAAGAGATCAGTGCAGGAAGGGGTACACAACTGTGACATGGTACACTGGGCAATTTTCAGAATCACTGGCATCTAGACAGGCCTTGACTTCAAGAGACACAGCTCTGCCTGTCCCAGCAGAGACATGCAGACAGGGAGCAAGATAAGAGCCCATGAAAATCTGAGTACAGGAAACTAGAGCTGGCCTTTCTCTGGCATTTTTTGGATGTCTGAATCACCAAATCTTTTTTTAAGTAGCTTTGGGCATAATCTTTGAAACACAGATTTTATCTTTTTTCTGGGCACAGGATGAAAGAAATAATCACTTAATGAACCATAAAGAAAGCAAAAGCAACAAGAAAGAAAGGAGAGCATACTGAATATAGTAGAAAGAGTAGGAATGCACAAGGTTAATAACAAGGGGAGAACAAATCTATGGTGGTAACGTATGATTGGACAAAAGAACCCCAGCTAACTAAACAAGGAAAGAAATCCCTACTGGTCGTGCAAAGGGTCAGAAATAATGTTGGGGAGAAATCTCAAGCACTCTGCTACTACGCTTAACAGAAGAAATTTGATCCTGCAAACTAAGCTTGAGAACTCTTAAATATGAAATTAGAGGAAATTATTCCAACACACTGGATAAATACAGTTGGCTCATCTGCAGCAGCATGCTCAGCTTTGGGTAGCCTGTTAGAGATACTGAGAGTTTTGAGAAAAGACAAACAACTGATTCTGAGACTGCAATGGCAATAATGTGTCTGTGAATGAGTGTCAGCAGCTCATCTTCTCAAATACCCCCTGCCAGATCTACAAGGAAAGAAGAGGGCTGTGTGACAGTAAGTCACAAAGGCCGTTTGACTACAGCCTGAATGGATCAGACAGTCTCATGAGAAGGCAGTGACTACTGTGGAGAGAATTAATCCCTGGTTTTTGCAAGTGAAGGTTTCATGTGTATTCATTTTATAAAGTGTTCTAAAGACCTTTCTCACAACTGAGGAAAGTCACTATAAATCCACCAGAATTTGCTTCCTCCTGATACCCAGGACACTACATCAGAATCCTACAAGAAATTCTCCCTGCCTTAGGTACAAGGGAGTTCTCTTGCCTTTTATCTGAGAGAACAACCTCCAGTCAGAACACCAACCTTCTCATAATTTTTCTCAAGTTTTCTAAACTTTCTTGAATTTCGGGGCTGTTTCAGCTTCTGCTCTAGAGACAGAATACATAGAGCTTCCCTCTTATATGAATCCTGCATTACCACCCACCTTTGATCCCCTTCCTCTCTCTACTTCTGCTATTTTAATTTCACAGACTTTGCCAGGAGGAACCATTAGATCACTTAAGCAGACCTCCAGTATAATGCAGGCACTAACTTTCACCCAGCTACCCCTGCTGAAATCCATATACTTCAGTGAAATAAAAGCAAGAGATTAAATTGTACACTGCAGGAGACCCTGCAGCACAAGCTGCACTGGCAGAAAACTGGGCAAAAACATATGCAAATGATTCCATCAGGAAACAACAGACTTCACTGCAGAGAAAGTCAGTCAATGTTACCAATTTGGCATTAAACCCCCACTTCTTTCCAACACAGAATCTAAAAGTAGAACATGAAATATGTAAAAATGACTGAAAATCTAATTTTCCCTTAGACGTCTATGCTATGTCTTATGCAATGAACACTTTTTCTAGCCTTGACTAACTGCTGGTGTTTAGGAGAGAATAAAAAACAAAATACAAACAAAAACCACCATAGAACAACATGAACAAAGGAAAACGCCCTCCCTTATTCACAACAGAAATTATGCAAAGATTTTGTTATAATTACTGTCTTAATGCAGCTGATACAAATTCAGACTTAACATCTGATCTGTAGATTTGCTTCTGAAACTTTTAAGTATATTCACAGTAAGTTTACAATTCAAGCCACAGTGGTCCTACCATATTTACAAGTATTGGTACAAATGCTTTATTACCTTCTCAGATGGAGGGCTGGAACCTTATGGCAAGATGGAAATCATCTTGCCTTCATCCTTGGTGAAATGGCACCTCCTCTGCACTTCTCTCTGCTGTCTTGCCCCCTTCCCTCACGGTGCCTCTTGGCACTACAGTACCAAGCTCACTGTGCAAAGCCTTGTGCAGAGGAGGGCTGAAATGGCACACAAGAAAATACAGCATATCTAACTTCAGCTTCCCTCTATTTCTGATGGAGTAACTTCAAAGGCAGCAAAGAAGTCTGCTGCCATTAAAATGCAGAACAGTTTCCCCTGAACAACTTCAATAGGAGAACTTTATATTAGGAAAAGCCACTGAAATCAGACAAAACACACATTAAGAGAAGCACTGTGATTAAGGGAGTGTTTTCAATAGTGTTGCACAAGTTCACAGGAACTTACCCAACCCCTATCCTATGGCAATACTACAAATATCAAAAGGCTGGCACACCAGCAATGGAAAATGAAGGTAAAAGACAAGGAGGGGAACTCCTATGACTTAGGGTAGCCAGTACTCACTGTGCAACAGCATTTGCCCCAGGTGCTTTTCCCTTAGAAGAACAAAAGCACAGCTGTGTAGGCAATGCTTGCTTTTTTAACAGCTCTTAAATACCTCTTCCTGTGTCTACATGTGGTCAGTGCCTAGAGATCAGCTATCACACCCATGTACAAGGGAGAAATGAAACTAAAAGCATTTTAAATGAAATCACACCCATTTACAAGGGAGAAATGAAACTAAAAGCACTACACACTCTTGTATCCCATCTCTTTTAAGCTGTGAGCCATCATGTCACTACAGCCTAGGAGGAATCTCAAAGCCCCCAGCTGCAGCCAATAGGGCACATGAGGCAGAAATTAAGCTTAATCACACAACAAACAAAAAAAGCAGGAGAGCTGTGAAGTTTTGAAGGAGTATGATCACTACTGTGATAAACAATATGATTTCTACTACTAAACAGATTTCCAGCCATAAGACCTCAAAATAATTAACTAAATATAACCTGTAGTGATGATAAGGTCAGGCTTGAACATGTCTTGAAAACTGGGGAAAGCTGGATGTGTCCCTTGAAGTAATCAGACACTGCTGGGACAGGAGGCAAAGGACCCACAATCAACATAACAAACATATTTTAAAATTTAAATATTAAAAATTAGCTTTGCCACTGTCAGCCACAGAGGTGCCTGTGTAAATTCACACATACAGCACATCTTTCCCACATTAAGAATGTAGATAAATTGCCACCTTAAAAAGGGCAGGCACTTTAGAGAGAACACAAGACACTATCGTTGACTCACAATGCAAGTCAGGGAAAATATCAAGACTTTTTAATAAGACAAATCTGAATTATTGAAATAGCATTTAATGCTTCTACCATTTTATCCTTTACCCTGCTTACAGTTTCCTTAATATCACTTACTTCCCAGCCACAACAGCTTTGTGACCAAGGCCATCTACTGGTGAGTGGGGTGTGTGAATTAATGGGAGGTTTGTTGGCCTGATTTAATTAGTGCTTGTCAAGATTTAGGCACATGTATCGAAATTTTGCCAGGCAACTGTCAGGAATTATTAAATATGATCACAGTTTTGGATGAACAAATAAAAAACTCCCAACTCCACACGGACCTAAAGAACCATGACGTTGCCCAGGGGAGAAGAGTGTGGAACTTTGAATCTGCATCGTGTTGTAGTCCAGAGACCATGTCACCTCACTGCTCTGTGTAAAGTCAATCAGACATGTCAGTGTTGCTAACAGAGATATGAATTTTACCCCCAAAATCACTACCAAACTGGTAACATTGTTTTCAAGAATTAATGGGGTCTGAATGGAAACATTTGTAGGCTAAAACTGCAAACATTTGAAATGGGGATTTATTTATTATGGCTGCACACCATAGTTACAATTGTACTTGTCCCCAGGCATTAGGCAACAGAAATGGACACCAGGCAAGGAAACTGAAGGGAAATGAAGCTCACCCTTATCCTTACACACTGTCATTTCCAAGGTGATGTCTGAAACTGATCAGCAAGGGAAACTGGGAGCAATAGCAAGCTATGACACAGAGCTCCCCACACTGCTCTGTTGTTACCTGCTGAGCATCATTATTCCCAAATCAGCCAGATGTTTTTAATAAGACACTTTCTTTAGGTCTTTTTTTCAAATTCTGTAACACTTAAGATAGCATTATGATTTTTAGAGTAAGGTATTTGAGTGGCAGCTCTGGAAATCCCCAAATTACAAGACAATATTCTCTCCATCTTTGAGATGAAGTAAAGTTAACCCTTTACTCATCCTTTTTGCCATAAGAATTTCTGGCCACCTCGATAGCATAGAGAAATATATTCACTAGGAGCCAGCTTGAAGGAACTAAAATAACTGCTTATTGCTACTTTTTGATAGCAATATAGAAACCAAAAGTTCTTGTTTTGCTAGAACAAATGACACAGAAGAAAGTATTTCCACAAAAGAAAATGTGGATGCCATAAAACGACAAATGCCCTTCAGTGGCCATCACTTCAGTCTGATTAATAGCTATGATGATCAAATTTATGACAGAGAATTTATGGATGGCAGGTAAAATGAGGCAAACCTTCCACATTTGTCCATTAAAAGTTGGGTTTGGGGCTGGTTTGTGAAGGTTTTTCTGGGGTAGGGTGGTGTTTTTTTCTACTGGCACCAGTGTGAGACTACAAATCCAGTTTAACTACACCAGTTTTATTCAGTGGGGGAGAATGCCATTTTCCAATACAGCAAGCTTAGTAATTTATATGCCTTTCTGATTTATTTATGGTGCAATAAATCAATGGGTAGTTCTGTGTCTGTTGGAGATTTGCAGTGTCCAGGATAAGTTTTTAACTGAAGATCAGAAGCAGGGAAAAAACCCCAAACCTCAAACTGCTGCCCCCTTTGGCTCCAACCCACAAGACATAAACAACTTCAAAAGAATAAAATGGTGCATGTAAATTTCCAATCACATCTTTCACAGCAAAAGTATGTTATCAACTAGTTGATAAGCTTTAGATGTTCCTCTCATTAAGTCACTGGATCAAAAGAGCTGAACTATGGAAAATTTAATTTATACCTTCAATTACAATTACTATGAATCTTAGTAATTACACTTAACACTTTCAAAACACTGCACTAATGTCTACAACATGCCTTGGCAGAAAGTTAGCTTTATATTTGAAGATGATATAGGGGATGAAGAAACCTGTTATGATTTCCTGTTGATCTGCATAGAAAAGCCTCCAGCTACTTACACCAGGATTCTCATGTTCCAGAAACCAGAGAGAAAGTGGCAACTAGGAAATTGTTCAGTTGCAACATCTCATTGTAAGGATTTGATAATTTCTTTAACATACATTTCAAACAGAGGACTTAACTTCACTGTCAGGTCCCCTTTAAATTAATGTTTTCAACTGATCTTTCTTCCATAATTCTCTAAACTTGGAATTGCCCATTGTGGTAGTTTGACCAGGAAGAAGTGGGAATTCTGAGATGCTGTGGTCAAACTAATGGATGTTCTGAGTTTGAGACTGGCACTTGGTTTAGCTAGTGGGGTTTGGACACACCTCCGAGAATACACAGGGGTTAAAAAGCAGAGCTCTGGCCCTAAGAGGTTCTCTTAAGACGTGGAGGAGAAGAGGTCAGATCTCCCTCCCCTGTCCAGCCGCTGCTGCTGGGCGGGGGAGGGGCAGCCATGCGATAGGCCCGGGGCCTGGACAGAGATGGGGGTGAGAAGGCCCTCAAGGATGGAAGGGTGGAGGGGCAGCCCCAAGAGACATCGGGCAGACATTTCCCCCCCCAGGAGGGAGAGTCGGCGAGATAGAATGTGATAGCAGCCGGCCCAGGAGGAGAAAGGGAGGAGAAGGGTGCAGCCCGGCCGGCCGCAGCAGCAGCACGTGTGGGAGTATCGTCGTTCTGAGACAGGCAGAGACTGAGATTTTTAACCCCCTTTCTTTCATGATTAAGACCTTGCAAAAATGCTGATCCTCCTCAGAGCTGACTAAGAAGAGAGATAAAAGATAAGATGAAACAAAGACCTAGCCCGAAAGACGTAAAGAAGACTGGCTGAGTGAAGAGAGAGATGCTTGGAGTGGCCTTGTGGCTGGACTTTTCTTGTAGCCATAGACTCAGTTTGTTCCTGTGACACAGAGACTGCACTTAGGGGGAGGCAGTGCCTCAGAACCAGGAGGGTTCATCATAGAGACCCCTCAGCCCCAGGGGGTTAGAAAAATATGAGGGGGACAGATGTCCCAAAGCAGAGACTGTGCCTTTTTAGAGTGAGACAAAGCATCCTTAAAAGACAACCCTAAAAGCAGCTCTAGTCCATGCACAGTGGTGAAAGCACTGAGCATGGAAGGAAGATGTCACAAGCGGCAAAAGAACTTTCCGAGCAGTGCCGAAGTAACATAGAAACACACGAAGTTTCAGCGTGTTTCCAGGGGAAGCCTATAGAACAAAAAAGACTCCTCTCCTCTTCATAAACTGAAGTTTGAGTATACTAAAGTGTAGTGCCAAGCTGAGCAGTTAGTGATTTTGAGAGAATGTATCAGATTGAGAAATTCAGGTAGTGGGGAGGAGGAAAGTAAGTTTTTTTTGTAAGGTTTTCAATTTTTTTTTTCCTTTTCCTTATAGTTTTTCCCTATTTTCCTGTAGTTTAAGTAATAAAGTGTTCTTTATGTTTAAGCTAGAGCCTGTTTTGCTTATTCCTAGTCACATCTCACAGCAGACACCAGAGTGAAAACATTTTTATGGAAGCACTAGCTCTGTGCCAAGCTCAAACCATGACACCCATATATTACTGAATTGAAAGGAATGGTTTTTTTAAATTTTCCAAAACATACATATGTTTGATCCATTTTCCCAGTGCAATGCTAAAAGCTTTTTCTTTCTCCAATCCTGTAGCGAATACAAATAGCAGCTCTAACTTTCTTAACCTCAAATATATTCAAAAGCAAGATTACCTCAAAAGGAACTGCTGAGGCTAGACAAGCTAAGAAGTCCATCTACCTCTATTTCATCTTGCATATTATTCAGTTATATATTGTACAGTCCCTAGGGAAAAAAAAGAAACATAGGAAAGTAACTCAGAAAGGCCATCAGTCATTTAAGTGTTGTTTATTTTCAAATAGTACCATTTCTTGTCAGAATGTAAGAAATTGATATCCATCACATATCCATTACACCTGCCTCAATGAAACTGTGCTGTCTAAATGCCTTGGATGAGCACTGGAACCAATTAAATTTCTACCAGCCTGTTCCAGAGAAAAGGCTTTGCTGTAACACTGCAGCACAGTGCAAGCTTCAGAAAGAATTTTTGGAGATCATACATAGAAAATTTATCCCTCTTTTGGAGGAAAGGGCAGGAAGGGAAAAAAAGACCCCCAAAAGCCTGGTATTTGTTACATCAAAACAATTACAGTGGTACATAAAAAGGCTGTAAGAAGGCATTTATTCTAATAGCCTTGGATGTTCAATCCGTGTAATAGTCCAGTCTGGTTTTGCTCCTTCTGTAAACTCCCTTTGGAACCTGAAAAGGGAAAGATAATAAGGGAAGAGTTGTTAAGATTTACTTGACCTTAAGGAGCTACAGGGCATGATGAAGAAATATTTTACTTCAAACTTATTGCTGTAAAAGCTACTTAAACTTTAATGCTTATGCTCCAAAATGGAAGATAAAAATTATTCCCATAGTAAGAAACAGAATTCACTGACTTCAGAGCATTTTGGTTCAGATCCCACAGCATCAAGCAGCAACTGCAAAGACCCTGATACCAAGAAAACACTCAGCTCTCACAGCAGGAATATGAGTAAACTTTAGAGAAGATCTTGATCTGTAAGTAAAGGGTCTCATTTAATGGGATGGTAAGTGAAAGAAAATCATGTGCTCCACATTTTACTTGAAAATTTTCCTCTTTCCTGAAGTGTAGTTTAAAAGATAATACATTTTCAGAATTACATCAAAGATTGAGCTAACAGTAGCACTGAGTCTCCCCTGTGTAGAGACAAGTCTGAGCTTCAAGGTGATTCTCATGTTCTCAAATGATCTGCATGTCATGGACAAGAGCAGTATAATACCACTGCTTTGCAATCCTGTGCAAATCCACTCTTGCAAAGTGGGATTGGGAAGATATTTAGGCTTAAATGGAAGGCTCTCAAGGTTAATGGAACTTCAGAAACCTCCAACTCTAAGGAAGATGCTGAATTCAGCTGAGGGATGGATCCACAACAATCCAGGCAAAAAGCACTGGTCTCCTCATGAGTGTTACCTTTGTTTCAGAGCTCCTCATCACCTAGACTCCAAGTTTTCAATTTCAAATGTGGGTGTAGAAATCCTTGATCATACCACATTTGTCACACAAAAATCCTCACTTCTCCCAGCTTCTGAGAATCTTATTTTCAATACATTTTGCCAACTGTGTAGACATTTTTTGCACTACTCTGACATCAGTACCCCAACACAGACATTACTTATAAGCATTCCTATGAAAATCCATCTTCCTAATGTGTGCTTTGAGGATCAGAAATCTCATTCAGTGCTCCAACTCTTCCTTACAGAGGAAGAGTTCTCATTAATATCAACCCAGAAGCAAGGAAAAAACATAATGATATTAGGGGTATTTAAAAAAACTGGCCCTAAAACCAAAACTGAAAAGCTGGATGAGAATTAACTTAGACTAGAATCAGAGTAAATGAAAAATAGTGGGGTCTGCAGCAGCACAGTGGGAGTGCTTGCAGAACTGCCTACCCCACAGGTACCTCATGGACACGGGAAAAGAAAGGGACAAGCAAGCTTACTCATAGTTAGCCGTTAAAAGATGTTTCTTTTCTTTTGTGTTTTCATCTCCAAACACAATCTGGAAGACTTTGGCTTCACCTGGTACTTCGTCAGGTAGATTAGCACCATTCAGATACCAGAAGCACATCAGGATGCTAACAAACTTTCTTCCTGTTGGAAATAAATCAAAACTCAAGTTAGATCTCGTGCTTCTCAGCAGTCAAATGCTCCTATTTGCTACCCAGCATATATTCTAGTGAGACCCTGGAAGGACAGCTGACTTCAGCCATAAAGAATACAGGTTAGAATAATGAGTGATCAAGCTATTTTATGCCATACTTATGCTGTTTAGCAGTAATAAAAATACACTCTTTAAAAAAAACACGTATTTTATTGTGAACGTGGTGTGACAGTGTATATAATGAAACTGTATTAAAAAATTTGGTTCCCACAAATTCCAAAGCTAACTACTAATACAACAAATGTGTGCAGAGTAGTTCAAACATGGGAGCAATCTAAGAGGGGAAAAAAGAAATTCCTATTTCCCAAACCAGGAAAAATGCTTACTGGGTCTGACAACTTGAAGTGCTCAACTTCAAGTTGAAGACCCAGGATTAGATCCACACATCATCTCCCCTGTGTCTGATAGTGAACAGAGCACACAATGCAGGTATCCAACCAAAATAAAAACATACCTGAGCTCAGCATGAGCTTAAAAAATCCCAAACCAATCAAGGAGTCCTAGAACAAAGTGTATTTCATGACAGAAAGACTAAACCAGCAAAATTTACTTAATTATGCAGCCTTCACTATTCCTCTTGCAGGATGCAATTCAGGATGCATTTTCAGTGTTGAAGCAAACAGCTTTCCGCATATATTAGAATAATTGTTTTTGAATAATTTTTTCACATTACTGAGGACTAATAATATAAAATTCTGTTCAAAAGAAGGGAACACTCAGACAGAAGTCAAAACAGTACCATGATGTATTAACAATAATCTCTGTCTCTGATTAAAAAGGAAATAAAGAAATTTTATATGGATGAATTACTAATTGAGAAATAAGGGATGAGAAACAGTACTCAAAATCACATCTGCATGGAAAATGTCTGTTTAGTAGCAAAACCAGGAAATAAGACTGCTCACTGCTGGAATGTTTTAGGGTTCTAAACATACCATCATCATCATAGTAAATGCGAACATCTCCTTCAGTTGTGTACATGATTGCATCAATGTCAGCTGCTAAAGCATCCCTGTGGCTGTCAGGGAGCAAAGAAATCTTTTCCTTCAGCACCTGAAGTACCTAAATTCAGAAAAACTGTCACTTAGTTTTTCATTAGGAAATGTAAGTAACAATCCATTTCTACTGCAGTTAATAAAATGAGCTGTATTGCTAAAACATTTGTCTAACACATGTAACAGCTAAAGTGAAAAAGCACTGGGAATTTTGGGCACTCCTAAAACCTAATTCAGCAGCATCGAAGAAGCTCCATTTACTGCTCAAAACAAATGAAAACCAAGCATCTCAAAAAATGTTTAGGAAAGGTACTGTCAAAACAGCAGCAGCAACACAATCCATGTGAGCCCAGAAGAGGCCAGTGAAGCTGGCTCCACAGTCACACTCTGCCTTCTCACTGCTGAATCCTCGCTGTGTGCAGGTTCCTAAGCTTTGGATTCCGTATCTTTGAGCTATCTCTCACAAATTTCCTTGAAAATCAGTTTCATTACCAATGAGATTATCTTTGCCATTTTGTGATCCATATTCCATTTAGAAAAAGCTTAAACACTTGCAAATCAGTCCTGGCTGAAAATTGTTCCCCTGGTAATTAATGTCCTTATGACACTCACATCCATATTATCTAAGTGTCCTGCGATCTACAATGCTGTGTAAGTAGAAAATGGTGGGGTGCAAAAACTGCACAGAGGTAGCACCCAAACACCACATGAGAAAGTCAAGTCACAAGAAAGGATGAAACTACAGAACTTATTTTTAACTAATACTAATTTTTTTACCCTAATTTGATCTGCTATTTTTGAATAACAAACAAATGCAGAGGTTACATGGAAGCAAGCAAGAGGCAATCTTCACAAGGAGACATTGATTTCTAGTACATTTTGCAGGTACAAAATTCACTGGCCAAAGAAATGAACAAGTAGCCTGGGATCACAGCCTCATCTACTGCACCCTTGGCTCACATGAAATCTCTGCATCAATGTAAACCTGAAAAATTTACAGCCACCACAGCAAGTTCTTTCAAGAGGGAGCAGAGGAGATGCCCTTTCAGAACAACTGCAAGAAACAAACTCACGTTTTATTGCTATCTGTGTTCAGAGAGAGGAGACAACACTGTTCAGAGGGGATGCACTAGAACAGCACCAGAGTTTTTGCTGCAAAGGCATGGGTGGCAATAGGACAGGCCATGCTGACATCCTGTAACAAGGCAGACAGACCTGGAGTGTCTCCTCCACTTGACTCTGATGCATCTGTTACCCCCATGCCCTGAGAAGGCCAAGACAACTTCAGCAATTAAAAATTCATAAAAACACAGAAAACACAGCACTGATGTTTAACCAGGTCAGTCACATCCCTGAGACCATGACACAAGACTGAGGCCTTCCAGCCAAAACCAGTAATCAGCTCTATGATCTGATGGGGGAGGGAATGTATCATTGCAGCAGGGATGAGCACAAACCAGTTTCCTTCTTCACATGAATTCTGGTGCACACACTGAGTCAGCTTCAGCCACCTGCCTACACCTAGAGACACACAATTCCACCTGCCATCCAGAGCCTGCAGCCTTTCAATCCTTCCTGGTACACCAGCAATCCTTCTGGCATTTGGGCCTTATGCTCAACAGCTAAAATATATTTTATTTTAAGTACAATAACTTCAAATTAAGTTTCATGCCTTGAAATTAAACACAAAAAAAGCTGCAGGACAAAAATTTGCCCACCCTATGTCGCATTATGCTGTTTTTCACAAATTGAACCAAACTGGCAACTTGTAGGTAATGCCAGGCTGAATGCATCCATGTTAACTTTGTAACAGACAATCAACTGCTAGGATAGGAGATGGAAAGCATTTACCTCTGCTGATACAAGTTCTTCCAGCAGGTCAAGTTTACGCTGAGACAGCAGCTTTGAAACAACAGAAAAGGCCTACCAAAATAAAACAGAATCAAAAACCAAACATGAACAAGTAACTCTAGGTTGGCTTACTTTTCAGACAAATCCATAAATATATGACAAGCTACCCAAATATTCTGTGATTTAAGATTTCAATACTTGCAGAGGGTATCGCCATTGAAATGTAACCCCTAAAGCATTACAAGAGTGATTTAATGAATTGATGAAAATCTGAGTTCTTTTCTATTTCTTATTTAAAACATCAAAGCTTCCAATAGGTGAATTCACAGTTTACAAAAGAAAAAAAAAGCTTTGCAGTATTTTGCATGTTGCTTTTACTCATTCAAACACTCTATGTCTTTCCCTGTAGATATTTTGTTCCCCTGCCCTCTCTTCTCATTCATCTTCTGGTTTCAATCAAAACTGATGCTGCAATTTACAAATTTTCTTTAAAAATCTGGTTTAGTCTCTAGACTTCAGGAAGCTCAGCTCTCCTTTCTCCCCTCAATTTTGCAGGCATATTTACATACAATTATGCCTCTACACATTCAAGTAGTGCACTTGTGAAGGACAGTGTATTTAGGACTCTACACCAAGTAAAAACAAACACCAAAACAAAACCTCAAAAAAACAGACCAAGGTAAAACAGGTGGTATCACACATGTGTCAAATTATTTGTTGTGGGTTTTTTCCTCTCTTGAACTGACCCTAATCATTTTAACATTTTTTCCCCCAAGGTGTTATTTCGAGCTGTTTTTTTTTTTTTTGTAAATGTAAACATAATAATAAAATGTTTCCCAACAGATAACTCTGTAATTTTGATATGACTAACTTTGAGATACTTACCTCTCTGACACATTCTGTTGACAAGGCTTACTGGGCTCATAAATTTGGAGAAATAAATATATATACACCAGCTCTATCTGTCTAAGCTTGATCATTTCAGAAAAACCTGCTAAGTGGAGACACACTGCTCCTTAAAGTCTCTACAACATTTGGAAGCACCTTCCTTTGTGCTACTTTGGGGGATGGCTTAACCAGTTCATTTTAATTGTGGAATCTGGGAAAACAAGAAATTCCTGAGGGAAAGTAAAGCTCTGCTTATATCATTTGCCTTGAAGTGTGGTGCTTGGAGCCGGCAGGGGAGAACTCCATGTATTTTACACACAGGAGCACATTTGTGCTATGATGTCCACACATAATAAATAACATCAGGCTGGACAACAGGAGGAATTTCTTCATGGAAAAGGTTGTCAAACATTGAAATGAGCTGCCCAGGGAGGTGGTGGAGTCATCATCCCTGGAAATGTTTAAAGAAAGAGTGGACATGGCACTGATGCCAGAAACTGGCGGATAAAGTGGTGTTTGGTGATACGTTGGACTCAATGTACAACACAGCCACAGAGCTCCTGGAGTGGGTCCAGCAGCAAGGATTGGGGACTGGAGCATCTCTCCTCCAGGAAAAGCTTATGGGACTTGTTCAGCCTCAAGAGGAGATGGCTGAGAGAGACCTCATCAATGTGTATAAATATTTAAAGGGGGGGAGTGCCACGAGTATGGACCAGGATCTGCTCCGTGGTGCCAAGCAACAGGATGAGAGGCAATGGGCAGAAACTGATGCACAGAAGTTCCACCTGAACACAAGGAAGGACTTTACTGTGAGTGTGACCAAGCACTGGAACAGATTGCCCAGAGGTTGCAGAGTGTTCCCACTGCAGACATTCTAGACCTGTCTGGACACAATCCAGGGCCATGTGCTCTAGGACGACCTTGCTGGAGCAGGGAGGATGGAGCAGATGACCCACTGCGACCCATTTCTACCTCACCTGTTCTGTGAATCTGTGACTACCCCAGGAACCTTCTCCAGCCTAACTGATTCTATAACTCCACGAAATTAAAGAACCAGGGGCTGCACTGGCAGCCCCTGTGGAGGGT
This sequence comes from Zonotrichia leucophrys gambelii, assembly GCF_028769735.1. Taxonomy (NCBI): domain Eukaryota; kingdom Metazoa; phylum Chordata; class Aves; order Passeriformes; family Passerellidae; genus Zonotrichia; species Zonotrichia leucophrys. Next base: position 18,586,573 of record NC_088177.1, on the reverse strand, counting down.
CAGCAGGACCCTTCCTTCCCCTCGGGCCGGCCGCGCTCCTCGCCCCGAGACCCCAGGCCCGCTCACCTGCTTGGCTCCCCGCGTGAACTCCTCGATGCTGAATTCGTGGTCGAAGTAGAGGCGGATGAGCAGGTAGTAGAAGCGGGTGCGGAGCCAGGCGAAGGGGCTGGTGATCCTCACTACCACAACACGCCGCTGAGGGCCCTCGGTCCCAGACCCGGCGCTGCTGGCGAACCGAGCCTGGGCGCTGAGCTGGGGCGGACGGGTGCGGGCGGGGCCCAGCGGGCCCGGTGCGGCTGCAGCCGGCGGCAGGAGCCGGGCGGAGCCCGCCAGCGCCCGCGCCAGCCAGCGGACACGGCCCGGAGCCGCGCAGCGCAGCGCCATGATGGCCCGGCGCGGCCCCGCCCTGTCCGCAGCAACTCCGGCTCCCCGGAAACGCGGCTGCGGCCACCGCTGTTCCGGTGCAGGCGGAGCGGTCCCGGCTGCCGGCGGCTGCGGCCGAACCGGGTCAGGGGACCCGAGCCCCGGTCACCGCCGGAGAGGGGCGGCCTCCCCTCTGCTGGCCCTACTGGGACCGCGTCTGGGTGCGGTGTCCAGTCCTGGGCTTCTCAGTACAAAGAGACAAGAAGCAGCTGGGGAGAGGCCAGCGGATGGCACAACGATGCCGAAGGGGCTGCAGCATCTCTGCTCATGAGGAGAGATTGCGGGAGCTGGGCCCGTTCAGTCTGAGGAGATTATGAGCGGATCTCATGGATGCACAGAAATACCTCAAAGACGGGTGCCGAGAGATGTTGCCAGACACTTCTCAGAGGTGCTCAGTGACAGGACGAAGAGTTACGGCCATAAACTAAAGCATAATAAGCTCCACCTCAGCCTGAGAAAGAACTTACTTACATTGAGGGTGGCAGAACACTAGAATAGGCTGCCCAGGAAAGCCATGGAGTCTCTGTATCTGGAGACATTCAAACCCCACCTGGACATGTTCCTGTGTCACCTGCTGCAGGTGACCCTGCCATGGCAGGGGTTGGACTCGGTGCTCCAGAGATCCCTTCCAACCCTGACAATTCCTTGATCCGCGGGTCCCGGCCCTTGCCCAGGGGGCGAGGCAGGAACGCTTCTGCGCGGCTCTTCTTTCCGGGGGAAGCGGCGGGGCGGACGCGGTGCCGGCGCCATGGAGCGGCGGGCGGAGGCCGTGGAGCGGCTGGAGGGGGTGACACGGGAGCGCTTCCTGCGGGACATCTACCCGCGGGTACGGAGCGGCCGGGCCTCCACGGCGACACAGGGCAAGGCAGGCGGTGTCCGGAGACTCCCCCTCAGCGGGCTCTGCTGGGGCAGGCCAACCCCAGGGTTTGCGTTTGGGTGTTCCCGGAAAGGTGCCCTGATCTATTGAAGGAGTTTAGGAGCAAGGAGCTTCTGTAGGCAGGTCCTGTCTGAGCTGCTGGCAAGTTCTGACTGGTGATCTCTGTAAGAGTGCAGTACGTTTGGCAGTGGTTAAAAAGTGTGATCGTTAGTTTTGTTGCTTTGTCATCTCTTGTTTTATCCTCCCCACCCTCCGAGGATCCAATTAAAAGCAAAAGTGTCTTTCTGCTTTTTCTGTGCGGGCTGGATCAAACCTGTTTGTGGTTGTGAGCAGCGAGGAACCTGGTACAGGTAGAAAGAACTTCTTTCTCTCATGAGAACATAACAGCATCACCACAGCTCACAGGCTGCACCTTCACTGTGTCAGCTTTTACATGTTTTGTGCTAAGCCTTGGCTAGAAGGATTAAATCTAGTTCTTCATCTGGATGGATTCCTAAATGGCCCCAGCACAAAGTGTGGGCTATAATTGTCTCTGCCTCTCCATATCCTTCCTTGCCCAACTAGGAAAGAACATGTAGTTAATAGAGAAACAGTTCCATAATTTGCTGCATTTTGTTTCAACCTTCAGCATTTGGTTCACACTGCTTGTGAACAGATTAGTTGTAACCTTGTGTAAGAAACATTTACAACAATTACAAAGAAACATTTCCTTCGATGTAATTTGAAAGATTCATTCTGTTTTTTTTTTTTTTTTTCTGTTGGATGCTGTGGTAATTCACCACTGAATTTTGTTGTTGTTCCTTAGAGAAAGCCAGTAGTGCTGACAGGACTGGAACTGGGCACTTGCACCACCAAATGGACAACTGATTACTTGAGCCAAGCTGAAGGATCTAAAGAAGTAAAGATTCATGTTTCTGCAGTGCCACAGATGGATTTCCTCAGTAAGAACTTTGTGTATAGGTACTTCACTCCAAAGCCTCTTACATTTTAAAGGCATGTGCTTGTAACTTACAGACACAATGCATCTGTTTGGAGCTGAGGGTGGGAATGGGAAGATAGTTTGTGAAAACATTACATTATGTGTCAAAGGGTTGTCCTGGGTTTCTCCCTCTTCTGTTAATTCTACAGCCTGAATAAACACAATGAGGGTGAAATGAGGGGCCAAACAGCACCTTTAAAATGGTGTCATGAAGTGTTGCAAAGGTATTTTGTCAGAGCACTGTTTTAGGAAATTTGAGTATGGCATTTGCAGATGTTCATTAAAAACAAACCAAACCACCCTTGATATCTATGCTTGATAGCCTGGTATTTGTTGTAGTTATGTGGTGCATTCTCAGTGTTATTGAATAGTGGCAATTTCTGACTCACTGTGTGTCTGATCCCCTTTGAATGCTGGTGTGTGTGTGCCAGCCATGGTATTCCACTCCAGAAAGGGTGTAACTAGTTAAATCCAAGCTCCTTTCAAAGTTACCATATGCAGCTTTCAGAATGCTCAGACCACTGGATACCACACATTTCACCAGCTCTTCAATCTTGATGTGGGCCACAAAAAACCTTGATCTCCTCTGGAGCTTCTCTTATGTAACTGCCAGAACATTTCTTCAGAGTTCATCTAGTCTGAGTCATTGGATTGTCTTCAAGGGTAAACGCCTTAATTTTAGCAGTTTTTGTTTTCCCCAGGTGGGAACAGGATGCACTCAGTGTGTTAAACTTCTAAGCAGGTGGGAGCATATGCTGTAAACAAGCCACAAGTCAGAGTGGAGCCTGTTGTTCAGGGAATAAACACCAATTACAACCATGATGCATTCTGCTCACTGCATAATGAACTACTGAATCTCTGAAATTAGGGAGAACTTGAATAACTTTGCCTTATCTCCATTCTTCATACTCCCTGCTCTGTTCTGGGTTTTTTTAAGTATACCTTGCTGTGAGTTCACATACAGTTGTTCTGAAGTCTTAGCTTTAGCAAGTTTGTAGACAACCAAATGGACTCTCTGATGCTCTGATCGTGTTTCATTAAAGCAGGTGTCAGGACTTTCACATACTTCACTTGAAATTCAGGAAACTTTGACTTTTTCCACAGCAAGTCCCTCATGCTAATCTGAAGGGACAGTAAGTAGAAACGAAAGAATAGAAACTCTGAGGACTCAACATGCAGTTCCATTAGATTAAACTGGTGAACATTAGTACTACTGCAGTTCTGTTGTGAGTTGCATGCTCCTAGCCCTGTTTTTGTGTTGGTTCTGGAACTCATCCAGCCAGGTTGTGATGTGCTGCAGAAATCTGAATGGTTTTTTGCTGTTTTAGCTTTGTAAGCAGGTTCACATGGGGGTCAGATGAGTGCCAGTGCTATTGTAAGGGGGGAGATGGGGTGATGAGGGCAGATAGCAAGGGCAGAGCTGTGGTAGCACCAAAATGCATCAGTTTAAGCTGTAGTGAAAGCTGTGCTCTTTCTTCAGCAGCAGACATGATAGAACAGTTTGCCTGAAGTCAGAGCACTGGGTTTTGTTTGGTTTTCCATTGACTTCAGTGGGTTTTGTATTTGCCTATTCCAAGCAAGCCTAAAATGTTTAGAGAACTGGTTTAAGTATTGTCAGATGCAGGTTCACATTCTAGTAGAAAAGATAACAGCATCAAGAAAAATCTTGCTTGAGAATGGTTTCTTCTTAACCCTGGGTACTTGGTGGTTGCTGTGAAATGATATTTACGTGCAATAGTTAATTATCCTACACTTAGTGTGAGATGGTGAGCTGCATGAATGTAACATTGAATTCATAATAATGAATGCATGTCCTGTTGCTGATTGTGTTTGGTTTGCCATTCAGCTATCAATTGATACCAAAATCTGTAATCTGCATGAAAAGCCCCCATTATGTAGATAAATATGTAACACACTTGCTGACTTCAAAGGAACCAGCTCTAAATGCCCAGTTACTCTTCTTGAATCTTCTGAAGCTGTGTTTAGTACATTTAAGGAAAACTGCAAAGAAACATTAGAAATATTGAGATGCCTGTGTTTTGAGGAGCTGAGAAAGCATATATTTTAAAAAAATCCATATAACTGAAATAAATTTTATAGATGTACAAATGAAGGTAATTACCTGTATTCCTGCACAAATTCATAGCAGAAAATGCATAGATACAAACATGCATCTTCCCTGCTAGAGTTTTCTTGATGCTGAGCTTTAATAAAATTTATGAAAAGGTACAGTAAACAAGCCTAAAAATGACACACCTAAACAGTTAAGCAAGTATTGCCACAGTTTGAGTCTTAATTTGACTGTGGAAAATGTTTTGTTCTGTGACTCAGACCATTCAGAACTCCTAAACTCAAGAGGGGATCTCAACAAAGTGAATGAACAGTTGATGGAGCCAGATTCTCTGTGGTCCATGGTGACAGGACAAGAGGCCATGGGCACAAGCTGAAATACAGGAAGTTCTGTCAACCCCTTTAACACACACAGACACACTTTTACAACCAGGTTACTCAAACAGTGGGACAAATGCAACATGTTTCCTAGAGAGATTATGGAGTCTCCATCCTTGGAGATCCATGAAACAGAACTGGATGCTGCCCTGTGCAAGCTGCTGTAGTGAACCCTGCTCTTTGCAAGGGGCTTGGGCTGGAGGAGCTCCAAGGGTGCTTCCAGCCTCAGCTACTACAGGATTGTTCGGATATATACTGGAACAAGTCACTAAAACAGAAGTTTCTAAGAGTAGGATTTCTGTCTTGGGAGAACTCTTCAAACACCTGCTGCAAACACTGATTAGTCATCATATTATTTTAAAAAAATAAGAGAGCAGCCTATTGCATCTGCCATTGCACTTGATATGGTAAGGGAGCTTATTATAAATGTAGAGTTTAGACTGCGTGTTGTTACACTGACTCATGATATAAATTCAAATATTTCTATTTCAGAACTCTGCCTTTTGATTCATTTGTGCGAAGAGCAGCTGAAGTCAAGCATAAAGAGTACTTTCTTACTGAGGTAATTTCCTTAGTGTCACAGTTTCTTCTGTTGGTTATTTTGCTGGTATTTGGAGAAAAGTGATGAACTGTAATTTAAAGTCTTACTTCAGGAAAAGACTTGATCTTAAATTTAACTTTCTTGCGTGTGGATGCCAAAGGAAAACACATGAGAAGTAATTCTCAGAAGTTTTTTTGCATGTCTACAGTGTGGTTAACTTCAGTCATCCTGTTTCTCTTAACAAAAAACTGCTTACGTGAGCAAAAATTCCAGTATGAAATTTAGAAATCAAACCTTGCTTTAGAATAATAACCATATAATTTGTGTGGTTTGCAAGAAAATGTCATGAAGATATTTAGAATTTGATGACTATTAAAATACAAATCCAGATATATTGTAACATAATTTGTGAGTAGCAAATGTGTGATTATCTCTACTTATCATTGTTCAGCCTAAGTATTTTTCAGATAACTGTGATTAGGAAGCAAATAGTTTTGAATAGAGACATGCTTTTTTACCTTTTATGCTGCATAGGTTGCTGTAAATTTTGAAGGCAATAAAATAATTTTCTGCATCAATATGTTGAAGAACTTAAATTATAATCAGCATTTACTTTGAGTCTGCTCAGTAATAGCAATACTGAAGCAGTTAACCAGTCTCCCCACACTTTATTTACTCTTCTCTTTTCAGTTAATTTATTTTTCCCTTTTGTCAAGATGAGCTGCAGGGATCTGTTGTCATTATATTACAAAGGTTTATTGTCATTACAGTGCAAGGGTTCCATATTGCTAGAGTTTCATACCTGATTGATGTTTCTGGTAGGCAGCTCCTCTAAGTACTGACTCTTCCTTGTCCTGACAGTAGCCAAAGGACTCAAGGTCTCCCCAATCCACTCTTTTATACCACTCTTCTTACTGGCTACAGGTGTGGCCTGTTAAAATTAGGCCTGCTCCTAAGCCTAATAATTGACCCAGCTGCAACTCTTTAGGGGGTAAGATTACATTCTATACCACCTTTATTTACTCATCCTGTATCCCTCTACAGGGATCAGTAAATGGCAGTATAACAAAGTAGCTGAATTTGTAAATGACCTTTATTTGTACCATATTTTCATGAAATTCTGCATTAGATAAATGAGAAAATATAAGCTCTCTATTTATGTATTTTGGTAATTCTTATTAAAAAACCCCAAATAATTCTCTTTTTGTGTTCACTTAAGGATGAAAAGTACTATTTGCGATCAGTGGGTGAAGATGTTAGGAAGGTAAGTTACTGGAGATTACAGGTCTAATATTGTAAAGTTGCAGTTTAGAAATATTTTTTAAAGTCTGTTGTCATACAACTTACTTAGGGTCACATGGTTTGTGAATCTGACTGGATTTAGGTCAGAGTACTTTAATGTGTCTAGAATAGTTGCTGTTGCATGGGAGCTGAGCTGGCCACTGAAGAGTACATTGCTAAACTGCCTTTCTTTAGCTTTTGTTGTAAACTAATGTAAAAGGATTTATGCTGATCAATTGCTCCTGCAGTGTGAATCCTAGCAGCCATGGTTAAGAGAAGCTCTCTGGCTGTTCTTATTAATGGCATTTGGCAAGTCAGTGCTGAAAAACATTGCTGATTTCAGGTTTTTGCCAATGCTGAAGTTCTAACTCCATTTCATGTGATTGGAAATGATTGTGAAGTGCTCCCCCATTTAAATGCGCATAGATGGTTCTCTCTCTATGCCCTTTCTGTTTCAGGATATTGCAGATATCAGGAAGCAGTTTCCTAATTTAGCAGAAGATGTTCATATTCCAGAGTATTTTGAGAAGGAACAGTTTTTCTCTAGTGTCTTCCGCATCAGCTCAGCTGGATTACAGTTATGGACACATTATGATGTAGGTAATACATGGGTTTAGCATAAAATGTTGCAGATGGCATTACAGAATTGAGAGGATAAGGTGAAAATCTCTGTCAAAGATTAGAGAATAATAACAAACTTCGCATATTTTGAAACAGTAAAATGAACCACATTCTGTGGTGAGTTTTAAATGTTGCATTGCTTAGGCATAATATCTTAACTGGGTTTATGTCAAATGCCAGATTTGCAAGATTAAAGGATGTTTTATTTTGTTTCCCTTTTTTAAACTGTTTTGAGTTTTAGTAGAAAATCTGAAATACAGTAACTTTAAACACTTTTGTCTTCAACATTGCTTTCCTTTTTTTTTTCACTGTAATGGCCAGATTAGGATAAATTCTAGTTGTACAATACATTGCCAACTGTGCAATGCTTGTAGTGGTTTCTGGCTCCAATGCAATAGATTCCAAATAAGGTTGTCTTCTAACACTGTGCAGTGAGTTCTGAATAAATTTATTTATAAGATAATTCTTAACATGTGAAGGTTTTATTAATATTCTTTTTTAAGCTAATAATTACATCAGTTGAAGTCTGTATATTTATTCAATCAACTTTTGGCTGACATCTCTATTATTACACTCATCCCAGGTGATGGACAACTTCTTAATCCAAGTCACAGGGAGAAAAAGAGTTGTTTTGTACAGTCCTCGAGATGCACCGTATTTATATTTATCAGGTATGCATGTCACGGGTATCTAGATTGGAGTTTGGTGATCTTAGCTTTTCAGCTCACAACTGTTGCACTGTAGAAAATAATCACTAACAGATGACTCGCTATAAAAGAATATAATTTGTTCCTTTAACTCTGATTCTTTGTGCTTTAGTCAAAGCTAAGGAAAACAGCAGCTTTGCCTGATTATTTTCAACACCTAACTGAAGGAGTAAAATGTTCTGTCTGGGTTCAAAATAGTTTTTTAGATTTCAGGAAAAGAGGGTTTTAGTGTTAATAAGGTTGCAGTTACAGAACAAGTACAGACAAGAGGAGAACACCTTTTCAATAAATGAGGGCTGCCATCAGGTTTTCTTGGTTTTGAGAAATAAACCAGGACTAAATTTGATTCAAGAACTGCCATCTCCAGCAATATGATAATGCTTTGTTACTATTGGAAGAGTGGGACTATTTATTCACTGAAATTTTCCTAGGTACTAAATCAGAGGTACTGGATGTGGATAACCCAGACATGGAGAAATATCCCCTTTTTGTGAAAGCCAAGCGCTATGAGTGTGTTTTGGAAGCAGGAGATGTGTTATTTATTCCAGGTAAGCAGTAAATAGTTCCTGACCATGGCATGGTATTAAACAGTCTTGTTTCTAATTTATGATTTCTGGAGATGGTAAGAGATTGTTAAAGCATTTCTCTGTTATAAGTAGGAGCATTGAAAGCCAATGTTGGCAAAACTAATTTACTTCTTCCAACTGTTCAATTAACCTGAAAAACAGTATTATTATATCTACCTACAAATCTTGCTTTCCCTCAAGTGTATGCTCTATGCTCCTGAATTTGTGTCTTAATAGATTAATACTATAAACTTAACTTCTGAAATCTGAAATTACTTCAGTGACCTGAGTTTTTTAGTGACAGAATTTGAGTGAAATAAAATTTCTGTTCTTCTGTAGCTCTGGCACTTGAGGCACATGGTCTGATGAGAATTATGGATGATAAAGTTATTGGACCTTCTAAAGGTTAATAATCATCTTTGGGGAATGGAAACACAAGTCTTAATAATTTTTCTGCACAAGCAGAAAGCTGCTTCCTGGGCTGACATGACAAATTCTGGTAGTCAGGAAAAGGCGTTTGAATTACTCCTACTGACTCCTCCTTGTTACTGATTTTATTTTAACTCCTTGTGAGCTTGCAGCAGATATGACTTACCCTGTCACTTTTACATCATCAGGTCAGTCAACAAGAAGGTAGTAAGTTTTTAGGAAGTTATTTTATAATAGTTTCTTAGCCTTTGACTTGTTACTTAATTTTGAACTTACCTTTGTTTCTTCCTGAATAAACTTTTGGTTACAGTTAGACAGTTAGATGTCACTCTGCTGCTGATGTCAGCGTCCCTGTTTTCTGTTTATGAAGTCCAGATACACGTTTGCCTTTGCCAGTGGGTGAGCGGAGTCAAACTTGAGTCACATTCAGCTCTCTTAAGACTGACTGGGGAGTATTGGGGTTTTTGAGTCCAGAGAATGGTGCTTTGTCAGCATCCTGCAGTGCATATCACTGAAAAATAACATGTTTTTGGAGGAATGTGTGTGGTTATTATGAAGAAGGTAGAAGCAGTTTCTCTTCCTAACCTGGAAGAAACTTCATGTTTATTTCTCAGAATAAACTTTTCTATGTCTTCAGCACCTACAGCCAATAAGATGCAATAAACACAGCATTCAGACTTTTACCTTAAAATACACATATCCTAAATATACCATATTAAACTGATTCTTTAAATGTACTCAATGAAGCAAAGATATCTTGGCTTCCTTACCACAGTCACGATGATTCAGCTGAACAACCTCATGCCTTCATTATGAGAAGATTAGCAACTTTGCCTGGGTGAGCTGGCTGATGCTGGTGGTTTAGATTAATGCCTGGACAGCATGTGCAAGGTTAGGGACTAAGTGAAAATAGATACCTGCATTTAGAGTGGAGGAGAGCAAGGGAAGGTGTCTTTCTTTCACCCTATGCTTATCTTTTGCTTACATTTGAGTACCTGTGTGCTTCAGCAACTGTTACTTTTATAAGAAGTTATGGATCAGCATAAATGTCCTGAAAAACTTCTTAAATTTGGTACAATGCAATACATTCATATGGATGTTTATAAATAAAGAAAAATACAGTAGTTGAGGCTTTTCCTTAACTAGATTTAGTTTGGGCAATTCTGACACTTGTTTGGAGTCACATGGAAGTTTTGGACAGTAATTTTTATTTTAGGCACTGTTCTTTCTACAGCTTTGTGGTTCCATAATGTAATTTCTGAGGAATTTGGAGTGGCACTGAATGTCTTTTGGAAGCACCTTCCTGCTGAGTCCTATGATAAGACTGACACTTATGGAAATAAAGATCCCATGGCAGCCTCTAGAGCTATACAGATCTTGGACAGAGCCTTGAAAACACTTGAAGAACTACCTGAGGAATACAGGGATTTTTATGCTCGGAGAATGGTGTTACGGATCCAAGAAAAGGCCTACAGGAATGATTATGGATAAAGCAACACACTGCAATTCAGCAAGGTTCCTTGCAAGTAAAAAATTGTATGTTAGTATGGAAACTCTCCATCTGTACTTACATCCACTTGTTGTGAGACCAATAAAAACTGTCAATAAACATTCTTTTATAACAAAATTCCTCTTGTAGATTTTGTTCCTAGTTTTTCATGTGCAATCACAGTCTGCTTGATCTGGAGATGGTCTCTTTTCTATAACGAGACAGACATTTGCAGTGCCTCTACTTATAACTGTACTTTTTTGGAACACTCTACTTAAATTTTTCCGAACAAAAGTTTTGGTATGTGGGCTGACAGCATGTATGCTTAGAAGTAACTGCACGTATTTGTGAATGCAGCCTCATTAAATTTTAGCAAAGCCATAGTGGTTTCTGAGGAGGTCCAAGCAAGCCATTGGTGGTAGCTGTAATGCTCATGGTTTCTTTTTAAGTGATAACCTGGCAATTAGTGTAGGGAGTTTCTTCTCCCCCTTGTAGTGAGACAGAGTGCGTATGAGAAAAAAAGCAAAAACTAGCCATGCCAGATTACACTTAGAATTGTGCAGCAGCTTGAGTGCAATGTAAATGATTTACCCTTTTCCTAGCTCAGTAGTGTGTCACTGGGGGGAATATCTTCTTTGTCACTGCCTGAGTGCAGTCAGACAGCATTGCTGTTCCTGCAGCTGTGAAACACTTGGCACTAATGAGCCCACAAATCCATTCAGACACAGTCCTGCTATCTGCAATGGAGTTCATAGTTGTGGAGTAGACACAAAACCTGTTTGGGCTGTTTTGTTATCATATGAAAGGGGGTTTGCATAGCACCTTTTGGGATGGAGCCTGCTGTTTAGGCATGGTAGGTTACTTTTTCAGCAGATGGTAGTGCTTACAAAAGCCCTGTGAAATAAAGGTGGGGATCTGACAAAGAGGATAGGCTAGGCATTGTTTCTTTGAAACACCTATGATGTTACTACTTGTGCTGTTTGGGGAATGCAGCATTTATCTGACTTAGGTCAGTCTGTTACTTCTAGCAACGTTTTTTGAGAATTGTAACTTGTCAAAAGCTCTTAGACAAAATAAATGTGTAGTGTTAAAAAAGTGCTGGAAAAAAGCTTTCTTCAGAAGAGCAGGAGCTTGAACACTGTGCAGATTATTCTTCTAAACCTGTTCCTCTTGGCAGTTCAACACAGTGAAAATAGTCTGGTACCATGTGAATGGGCACCCGGCCACCTCAATGAATAAGCATGAATGGAACCAGCCAAGCGATTCTGACGGGCATCATTGTACGTTCTGAGGGTAGAATTTCAATTTGGGATCACAAATAGGTCTCCCAAAATTTTTGTTCAGAAAGGAACAAGGATTGCTTGTGCATACTGCTGAGACAGAATCTCTCTGCCCGTTAGGCTGGGGTAACCTCTTGGCTTTGTTGGCTTGGTAATGTCGAGGGCCCAGTCTGAATTGCAGAGGTGAACAGAGCATATTCTTTGTGTGTTAGGACTGAATTGAGAGGTTCAGAGAGCCTGCAGGGCTCAAGAAAGCTGTGTTCCAGCATTGTGCCTGCACAGCCATCATTCTAGCTGCCAGCAGCCTCTCAAGGTACTGGTACAGAGAATTACTGTGCTGATTGTGTGCCTCCTGCCATTCCTTGGGTCTCCATTCACAAAAGGGAGGTGGGCAGCTTGGTATTCTCAAGCCCCCTCTACACTCAAGTGTAAATTTTATCTTCATGCTGCCAACTTTTGCATTTGCAGAGATCTGACTAAATCAGTCTCAGATGGAAAGAAGTTTATCAAACTTTTTAGTATTTTAGACTCATACAAAATAAAATTATTTCAGTCATCTGGACAAGTTCATAGACTCAAGCCTTGCTTTAAAAGAATTTAGCAGCTTACAGTTTAGTACATGTTAGCATGTCTCAAAATGTACCAGAAATAAGGATGTAATACAAGAACACCAGTCATTACTAGGTTGTGCTATGGATTGTGTAAAGTTGCTCACTCCATTAGAAAACAGAAGTGTCTTGAACTACAGCACTATTAGCAGGAGAGCCACCTAACTCTAGGCACTTACATCTAAGCTTATTAAAAACTGCCTTTAAAGTTAATGTTGAAAAATGGGCATATGCAAACTATGACCCATTTTATCCTAACACAGAAATGTCCCACCCTTGACTGCTTCATGCCAGCTTTCCTGTGTTTGTGAGATGCCAGAAAGCTGTTTTAAAATTATGGATGCTGACTACACAAATACAAAGCTTCCTTGAAGACAAGTCATCAAATAAATCTGATTTTTAAAACTAGGTCTCCACAAACACCTGCTAAAACTTAATCCACAAAACTGCACATTCCTTGTTTAATGGTTTTATACTCACATCAAAGTGGTTTCACCCATTAGAAATAGTTTATTTTCTACATAGTTTGCAAAATTTATTTTTAGCATGCATTGTAATGAATGACAGAGGCACATTCCAACAGAGTACTACAGCTGTTTAAAGAATGAAAAACAACCAGTCAGTTTTCCCTCCACAACACGAGGTCTCATAACAAGATTAGTTTTACAACAAAGTGCCTATTCTTCAAAGTAATGCAGCAACACTTGAGCCTATTTAACAGTTATTGTAGGCAGCCTCCATCAAACAGGTTAGTATTATTTTAACAGGACAGCCATCCAGAAACTTTTGAAGACAATGTCAATATTTTAATAGCTATTTCCAAAAGCTTGCAGCAACGTAGTTTTGATGTTTTGGCAGGCACAGAATTGTTTAGAAATTGGTCTGTGATCTGCAGTGTTATTAGATTGGGCAAGTGTTAGCACACCCAACTTAGCCTAGTCAGTCTAAAACTGAGGGAGCAAAAGCAATAGAAAATTCTGGGGTTTTTGTTGGTTTACTTTTAAAAATACTATTTTGTAAGGGGATGGTTAAATATATTTCAAGACATTTGCAGGCTTTCTATTAAAACCACTTCTTTAGGTGACCCATATTTCCTTTACAGAAAAATTCCTCACATATGCTGTATGCTGCAAATATTATCAAAAGGACCATAAAGGGAAAAAATGTTCCTTGAAACAAATTAAGAAGTTGTTATAAGCCTATTAAGATGGTAATCAACAAATAGGATTGAATGTAATCTCCAAGAAACAGCCTAAAATAAAAAAGCAGATGGAACTAAATTTCAGGTTCTTTAGAGTTTGTTCGCATATTGCACTTTTCTCCATCAATTAAAACAGATTTCTTTTGATGAACTAGGTACATTAATCTAATTATTAGTGATAGAGTTCTCTTTCAAATTGTAAGGTGCACACTGCATGCATAATCCTTTGTATCACCCTTAATCTTTTGAGTGTTAAGAAAATTTTCTTAGGAGTACAACACACTTTTCTCATTATTCAGTGATCACTGATGTGCACAATTTCTGCCAAAAGATGTCTACAGGGAACCTTATAAGTTTTAATGATGCCAATAGAAGAAACTTCCTTTCCACAGTGTAAGAGTCATGGGAAACAAGGAGCAGGGCAGAGATGTCACTAAGCCATCAAACATACAGCCAAAGTTGAATAAAATGCCTTTTTTCAGAACTTAGCCACAATTGTTTGTGTAATCTTCACAGAGGTTTGCTAACTTGCTTTTGTATTCCTATACTTCCAGGAAATCCAAAACCATTTGGAGTTACTGGTTCATTGTTAATAGTTGCAGTTGTCTTTAAGGATGATTTTAAGCTTTGTAGCTAAATGGGAAATTACTTGCAACAGTAGAAAAGTTCCATTAATACCATCATTGTCCATCTTTCAGTATATCTTTCTTAAGTACACTCAGGTTTGGTGTCTGAACCAGATGACATATTTTGTATCAAATCTGGCTGGCTTTTTATTTAGAGGGGCTTTTTTCTGCAGGAAAAAATAGGCTCCAAAAAGGTTTTTGGATGGCTCTAGAAGCAACTACTACAGTACATTTAAAGGAGATAACAGATTTTAAAACTGAGGCATTTTGAAAGAGCTACACTCAAGACAGTCTGAATTTTTTTTACTGCAACTTGTAACAGATTATGTGCTTATGGTTTGATTAAGAGCAACATCAATGCAGCAATTACCAAGTACAACCTTGCCATCCCAAGGTAGGGACATCACCCCTTGAAGTGATAACAAAGGTATCACTGCTGGTCCTTACAGAAGTTAGCAAAGCAACAGCAAGGCATCTTGAAGCACGGAACAAGCTACACCCTAATCAACATTCCTGGTTACTTAACATAGCTACATCACAATTTTCAAACCCCCAGGTGAAATGGCTGTTCACTAGCAGATACTACACAATTCATTCATCAAACTTCAGAGTGACAGAAATGGCGAGGCGCACATAAGGAAGAGAAATGTATTGGCACTATTATTCCAAAGGTGAGTATTTGTGACTTTGTTTCAAACAGGAAAAATGTTACAAAACTGGAAGATTTAATTACCTAATAAAACAAGTCTCCACAAAATATATAACTAACATTCTTCTTACAATCAAGTTCCTTAAGCCAAAAAACTAACCTTACATCTGTTATTGACAAAGAGCAATAATTTTAGCCCTGGAAGCACTCAACTGAAGTATCGACACATCTGAAATTCCCAAGTACTTTATAGTCCCATTAAATGCAGTATATATTAGACATCCAGGACTAAAAATTCTGCCAACAGTTTAGGAATAAATATTCACATTTAACAAAAAAACATGCATAGGATTGTTCTTCATAACACTTTTTCCCAGGAATCATAAATCAACATCTGTTATAGTTATGGGATCCCAATAAGCCTTTTTATGCTACAGAAATTTATATATAGCATCTATTAGCAACACAGAACTGATTTAGTATTCTGTTTAGAAAGCATCTGCTCAAAGCTGAAAATCTAGATGACAACATTTACAGTGTTAAAAGTGGTTCTACAAAGAATATATTGTTCATATATATACAGTCTCAAAATACTTCATGAACTCTGAAGTGGTTGTCTAAGGAGGGAACTTCATCAGCAAAATGCAGTTGATCATTTATTTCCACACCAAATTCTTCAAGTATGTGTACAAATTTCTCATGCTCTCTCCCAATCCATGACCTCATTGTGTCAAACACTTGGTAAGGTGTAACGTGAGCATGAACTTTAATTCCTGTTTCTGCAAGTTCTTTCAGCATTTCAGGGTGAGTAACCCAAGTGTTGCTTCCTCCCGAGTGACCACCATCCAGCCAGTAAATTGCTTTTATGTTTTTTAAGAAGGCATCTGTATTCTTGTCTGTTTTGGCTTCCTTCAGCTCATAAAGCAGCTGGTTCAAAACCACACAGCCTTTACTGAAGCCAATCAAAGTAAAGGATGCTGCACCTACAGCAGAGGGGACCATGACGTTGGCAGCAGAATTATTAGAGCATTCACAATCTCTCTCCCTTTCTTTGGAGGAGCAGCCATTTGTTGTAGGAACAGACTGTGGCTGTGATTTACAAGCAGCTATTTTTGCATCCTTGCTGACACCGTGCACACTTTTCTGGGACAGCAGAATATTCTGAGAGAGTCTGAATGCATTAACCAGCAAAGCACTGAGATGCTTGAAAGCTCCAAAGTCAGTGCTGTGCTCTGGTGCTCCAAACATGTTACTTGTCACAAAATTGTCATAACAGCTGAATTTGTGCAGGTGCATTCGAGAACATTTTATGACCCAAATAAAGCTATTGGGGAACCGGCGAGCCAGTATGGTAGCAACATTTTCAAAACTCCAGTGCTCCCACTGAAAGTTTTCTGGGTGGCAAGACATGATGTCATGATAGTTCTGAAAAATTAAAAAAAAAAAGCATTACTACATTGTGAAAAGATTCAGCTTCAATGTACTCCTGTTCATAAAGGAGAAAGGAGTACTTTTTTACAGAAAGGACTGTAAAAAAACCCCATGCATTAGAGGCTCCTACTTTCTAAGTTTGCACAACAAGAAACACATAAAAGAAACTGGTATATTTTGACTTGCTTACTTTTATATTTTTACAACATATTTTTAATACCCCCAAGATCAATACAATAAAGTCAGCACATGAAAATATTAATAATTTTTGTTGACTTCACACCAAAAGAAAATTAAAGTATTATTCAACTTAGTATGACACAGAATACATAATTTTACTGTATTATCTCTATCTACAGAAATACTGATTATCTTACTACAAAATAAAAACAGACTTAAAACTTTGTAGCAAGTTTTCTGGATTTTTATACAGAAACAAAAATATCCCCTCTCATTCAGCTGTAGGAAATTTTTGCTGCCTTATTCACATGCATAGAGGGCATTTTTGGAAAGAAATTAAACCCCAGGTCTTGAATGAACCTCATGTCTGAAATCTTAATGGCAAAGAATACCAGTTCATTTATTTTACTAAGGAATAATGAAGCCATATGCAAGAATGGCAAACAGACAAGTCTTCATAGGCCATCCCAATCCTTAAAATAAAAACCCACAAAATGCTGCCTCTTTACCTGGCAGAAGGGAAAGCCATTTTCCCTTGAAGAAGAAGGCACTACCCCTGCTTTTGAGAAGCAGTAATGACAATAGAGATTAGCTGGCCACCAGAACATGTTATGTTAGAGATAACACATAACCACATGCTCGGGGACAGCACTTCAGTCTCTGCAATTTCTCGCCAACTCCAGAGACCACAGGTGCCTTCTCAGGACAGGCTGAGAAAGTGTCAGTGCCTGTCGAATTCCCAAAGGGCAGGGTCTGGGATGTCCATACACCTGCACGGTGCTCTGCCTGGGGAGAATAACCGGGCATTGACACTCTCTGCCACGCTTCCAGACACTGCCATCCCTGTCACTGTCACCCTCAGGCAGCGCTCCAGGGCTGGAGCGAGCCCAGAGAAGGGCAGTGGGGCTGGTGACGGGGCTGGAGCACAAGTCCTGTGAGGAGCAGCTGGGGGCGTTCAGCCTGGACAAGAGCAGCTCAGGGGGAGCCCTTGCTGCTCGCTCTAAGTCCCTGAAAGGAACTGTAGCCAGACGGGGTCGGTGTCTTCTTTCAGGCGTCGAGAGGACACAGTTTTAGGTTGTGCCAGGGGAAGTTTAGGTTGGACATTAGGAAGCACCCTTCACAGACAGGATGGATTGCCCAGGAGGTGGTGGAGGAAAGACCGGACATGGCACTCGGCGCCAGGGTAGCAGGTGTGGTGGTGTTGGTCATAGGCTGGACTCGGTGATCTCCAACCTAAGTGATTCTGTGAGGACGACTCTCCTCTCCTCCCCTCCCCTACTGCTCCAGCCGAGGTTTTTCGAAGGGCCCGTTCCCGCTCCCCGTGCCCGACCGTGCGGAGCAGCGAGATGCTCCGACGGCCGCGGCGGGAGCCGGGCACTGCCCACCCGCACAGCCCTTCCGGCGCCGCTTCCCCGCTCCCGCTCCGCCACCCGGGCCCCCATCGCCCCGCGCCCCGTACCTGCACGTCCCCCGGGAAGTACACGACGTGGTGCTGCGGCGCCGCGGCCGGGCCGCGCGGGGCCGGCGGCAGCAGCAGCAGCAGCTCGTTGGTGCGGTGCGGCTCAGCGCCCGGCACCTCGGGCAGCCGCAGCCACGGCGGGCTCAGCCGCGCCGCGGAGGATCCCCCGCCGCTGCTGCTGCCGCCGCCGCCGCCCGCAGGCCCCGCGGCGCAGGCGGCCGGCGCCCCGCAGAGGCTCATGGCGCTGCCTAGGCACAGCGCGGCAGGGCCGGTAAGCCCCCGCAGCAGCACGGCGGCGGCCGAGCGGCAGCGCCGGCTCATGGGAGCACCGCTCCGCGCGCCGCCCGCCCGCGCGCCGCGCCTGCGCACCGCCCCAGCCCCGCCCCTCGAACGGGCCCGTCCCCGGCCCCGCCCATCGGACCCGCCCATGGGCTCCCCGGGAGGGACCCGGCAGGGGGCGTAGCACGTGCGCCCGCCCCTCGATGACGTCACGAAGCTGTTCAAAAGGCGGCGGCGGGAAGCGCGTGGGGCCGCGAGGGAGAGGGTGCGCTCGTGCTTCCCGCGGGGCGGTGCCTGAGCCGGCAGCCCTGAGGGAGCCTCGGGATGGGGCAGCGGCCGCGGAGCCTCCTCCGCAGGGCAGCGACGCCGCGGGGTGTGGGGCTGTGGAACTTACAGAAAGGATCTAGTGCTCCACGTGGAGCAGTTAATTTCCTAACTGGAAGGTATGTGCCTCCTAAAGGTGCTCGTTGTGTGAGAAAAAGTAAATAAAAAGATAGCTTTGAAATACTGGGTTTGGATACACTAGTTCTGCTGCGTTGGAAGAAAAGCTTTCACGTGTGCTGGTGAGAACTCTTGTATTTTACAAGGCAAACAAAGCAAGGAAACAGAGCCTTTGGTTTCTTTTAAGCATTTAAGTTTCCTTTTTCTAGAATTTTGATATTTCACGTGTTTTTTCTGTTAATCTGTTTTCCTAGTCCACTTAAAAACACTTTTATGCAAGCCTACAAAACAGCCAAACACAAAACCGGTCTCCTGTCAGCTGAGGCACTCAAAAAAGGAGAGTTAATTAAGCACTAATTGCTTAATCAAGTAATCAAACTATCGACTGGTTTCTTCTTGTCGGAAAATTCAACAAAGACATATGGTGACGTTAAGGTTATTTGTTAGTGTAGCAAGCTAGAAAGCAGCAGAATACTTCAGAGTGGCTTTTTCACGTTTATATGAATAGCAGAGATTAATTAAATTTTTTGGTGATTTAGGTTTTTTATTAAAACAGCTTTTTTTTTTTTTTTTAATCCTAGCTCTCCCGACGTTTTTGTATGAAAGGTATTTTTTATGCGATTACAGCTTTTTTCTCAAAGACTAGGAAAAAAATCCAATATTTGGTGACCAGCAGGTGGCGCAGTGCGGCGCGGTTTGGAGAGCCCGTGTCGGAACAGAAACACTCAGGTGCTCGCTTCGGCGTTTTCCCAAGCACATCCTCTTTCGCCTGGTTTGAATTCTGGACGTATTGTTGTAGGATGTTTTCCAGATTTTTTTTTCTCTGTGAGTATGCCCTAAGGCTATGATCCGAGTGGAAACTTTCACAATCCTTCTGCTAATGAAGCAAAATTTTTTAAGAAAACATCTCTAGCTCCTTCACTCAACTGTTTGTTTCAGTTCGTGGAGACAGATTTTCTCAGTCCAATTTTGAGCTGTTCAAGTCCATGCTGACACTAAAACTGAATTAGGTGGGCTAATGGAACCTTCTCACTTCTGTTCTCTACTAGGTACTCTGCTGAAGAAATACTGGATAAGATCTTTGAAATGCATGTGCATAAGAAGAAACTAGTGCTCTGCTTTTCTCATATGAGGCAGATAATTTCCAAAAAATGCCTACAGAAATAGAGGAAAATGGCTGTGCTCCGAAAATCTGGATATGTGGACCTTGATTTCTAAGGTTTGTTTGCACAGGCACAGCTCTATTATGATTATTGATAACTGATGAAAAAGCAGGGATCCACTAGAGAGAAGTGGTCAGGCAGAAGAAAGTTTTAAATTTGGTAATTATTGTTGAGAAACATGAATAATTACTGTCAGCACTGTGGAGAAAAATCTGTGCTCTTCTCCTCTGGTGGCCTGTGTTCTCTCCAGTGGTTTCTGCAGATGAGAGATTAGCTTGCCCAGAAGAGTTTTACAGGCATTATTCACATTGTGGGGGTAGTTACAGTAACCAAAAGGGCATGCTGGTACTTCTGCCCAGAAATACTTATTTAACCATGGTGTATTCATGATGCAACTGGGACCAAGCAACTAAAGCTAATGCATAAGGTTGTAGACAGGCTTTCATCTTCATCCAAAATGCTACATGAGCCTTATGGGAGAGCATGGAAATAAGTCCCTATCTTAGTCAGAATTCAGACATAGACCATGTCCAAAATTGTGAAATGGACTCGCTTTTGATTATAGGAAATAATGATGTACATCACCTGTTTTTCCCACTTAAAATAGAAATCACCGATTTATTCCTACTCTCAAGAAGATCCAAGAAATCTTTTGTGACATATTATAAATTATAATGGTGACTGGTTGCTCTGAGTTTGCTTCCAATCTTTGTCATGTGGCTGTTGTAGTATGCAAGTAGATTCAATAACTGAGTGTATTAATCCTTACACATATCACCCAATGGAGGCACAAAATACTGTATTTTTGATAGGCCTTTGTCAGCCTTCATGTTTGTCCTTTTTCTGTGATGCTTCATGTCTCCATTTTTCTATTTACTAATTGTTTGCTTGTTATGCTCTCTATTATTGTAAGAAGGACCTTTTCTTTTTACATGCTACTTCACTTACCACATCTGCTCTTCTTTGCCCACAGCAGCCCTCACAGTTCTCATACACAGGATCAGTCACTGACCTCTGGGCTGCCAGTAGAACAGCCTGTCCTGCATGTGCAGTTCAGTGCCCATTTCCCCCTCCTGTAGGTAGGACAGGGATGTGAAGTATATAGCATTTTTTTAGACTTTGGAGATGTTTACACCTCAGGGAGTTTGGCAGAAAGCATGTCTATCATGGTTGATTAGCAGTGATGAGAGACATGCATATAATAAATAATTCCTCTGGAGTGAGCTAATGGCTTTTTCACCTCTTCAGTGTCTGAGTTCCCATATAGACCCTTGGGGCTGCCTGCAGGGTGGTTAATTCGTTTAACCTGTCAGAGACAGCCAAATCTGCAGTTTCTGAGTAGAAAGGATACACAGCAAAAGTTGTCTTTGCTATACTCAAGGCAATTTTTCTGAAATTGCCTTTATAGCATGTATTCTAATCCTGAGCTTCCATTCAGGGCATATGTAAACAACATAGAATAGAATTCAGGTTGTATACTTTTTTTAGACTAAGAAAACAACCTGTAGTTTGTTTTAATCATAGCACTTAAGTGAAACCACTTTAATATTTGCTTCACCAAAAGTCTAGGTGAAGAACAGCTACCTGCTGATGTGATACCTTTAGCCAAGTATTTAAGGTATTTGAATTTCTATGCCTTCATATGTAGGACATGCAATATTTCAGAGGAACATGCTGCAGAAAAACATTCTTCCTGCCCAACTAATGTGCAGTGTATATATGCACATATTTGCATACCTGTGTACTTTATTTTAGTTTCCTTTTAAACATTTTCCAGTGCATATGTGTTGAAATTGCTAGTTTGCGTTTTGGCAGAGGATGGGAATAGCTGTGAAAACACCTGCTAAATCCTGATGGGAAACTCCTTAGCAGTTGATATCCACCTGTGTCTTTCAGTAGTGAGAGAAAGTGCCAGGCCTGGCTTGTCACTCTCTCAGGTACAGTAGCACTTCAGGACTGAGCTCCCTGCATCTGTGGTGAAGCGTGCACAGAGGGATTCTCAGTGGCTGCACAGTGATGAATGCCCAGGTCTTGGCTTGTAGCTCTATTAATGGCAACAGTTCAAATGAAATTACAGCTATTATGCTGCATTGTAAGTACTAGACAATTTACTTCTGCTGAAATTCCTACTGCCAGCTCTGCCTGCCAGCACCCATCTTTTGTGTAGGTATAAGATATTCAGGAGATCATAGCAGAGAATAAATCACTCTCTGGGCAATTTACTGAGTTGTATGAAAGTGGGAATAAAAGCTTTTG
Source organism: Zonotrichia leucophrys gambelii (assembly GCF_028769735.1). NCBI lineage: Eukaryota > Metazoa > Chordata > Aves > Passeriformes > Passerellidae > Zonotrichia > Zonotrichia leucophrys. The sequence goes on along the minus strand of NC_088177.1, from coordinate 18,564,639 downwards.
AGCCTGACAAGTAAATCTGTGTTTCTTCTGTGTCAGCTGCATGGAGAAGCTGCTAAAAAACAGGATATAGGGTCTTGGGTTTTTTAGTGCTGAAAAAATTGGCATGTATAAAGTATTTGGAAACTACTGTACTGTTTAAAACAGTACCTTTTTTTTTCTTTTCCCTGTGGAAATTGGTTTTGTTTAATCTTGATTCTGTCCATATTTCCAATACCTTTCTATCAGTCATTTTTCATGTCTCTGTTGGCTGCTGTTAGTGAAGAGTAGGACTTGCAGAACAGTTAATCTGGAAGAACTGGGAAAATTGATGAATTAATAGATTAGGATTATTCAAATGAATGCCTCTACTGAAGGAAAGCTGGGGGAATTCAGCTTTTATGCAGTGTGTTTGAGCATAGGCTGGAAGTTCAGTGTGGTGACTACACACTGGAACCTGCCTGTGCTGTCTCTGTCCTGCTCAGAAGACACAATGAGTAGGAAGCACTGGAGTTACTTTAATAGAAAAAATAAGAGCAAAGGGCAGGAGTTCCTAAAAAAAAAAAAAATTGGTAGTTCTGCTGTTCATGGAACAATGACAAGTTTCTGTGCTTTGCTTTTTATCTAAGTGTACAAAAACCTTAGGATTTAAGGAAGCTCTGTGTTGCCTGGTGTAAATCAATATAAATAGGAAATCTGTTTGGGATTTAAAAGAATGCACAGTGGCCCAAGGAGTGTAATAAAAGGGGATTTTTTTGCTTAAAGAATTGGATGAAGCTCAGTCCCCAATAATTTCTGCAGTCTGAGGTTTGTCAGTGAAAGTTTGAAATTTCGGCTTGTGTGTGCTTGTATCCCAATTTCCCTTCTTTCTTCTTTTCCTTAGAATATTCTGGCTTTGTAGATGGGTATATTTGCAATGTATTCAACATGAGACTTATTTCTGCCATTCCTTTTTTTAACTTGGATTGCCACATGCACAGAAATAAGGTCAGAATTTGGCCAAAGACAGTATTCTTGCACCATGGGTTTCTGGAATTTATATCACATCCACTCTAGTTTTTCCTTCCAAAAATGGTTTGAGATGCTGGTTGCATGGTACGTTACACAAATAGTAGGCAAGTAGATCCTCAACTTGAAATGATTTGTTTGTCAGAGCACAGTATTCTCTTAGGAAGAATACTGCATAAGCTCAGGACTCTGTGCTAGCCCATTTGTTTATGGGATGCTGATAGTAAAAAAATATTATTTAAATATAATATGTTTATATCAAATAATGGACTTAGCCATATGATATCCAGTGGATACTGATTCTTCAACTTCCAGTTATATTCTCCAATATGTAGTGACAATGGAAAGTATGTAACAGGCAATGTTTGTTACTTTAGAGTATCAAGCAATTCTTCATTGTTCTTAATGCAAATAATCCTGTTACAGTTAGTACTTTACATGGATGAGAAATTTCCCTTTTATTTGTAGAAAGACTTGGAATATTTCAGCACATATAATACATATAAAGCTGCAAGTAAAGGTATCTCTAAGTTAGGTATCTCTAAGTTAAGTTATTAATCGAAGTATTTATGCTCATGCTTCTGATCAACTTTATCAAAAGACTTGTTTTTAAATGCAGACAGAAAATTATGTATATGCTTGTGCAGTATGGTGAATTGAAGTTTTTGCTATTTACTGCATACTAGAAATCTCAAATTTTTATCTTCCTCTAGAGCATGAAAGTAGTCAAGCAGCAGTGGTAAGTACATCTCCAGGTGATGCCCATAACAATCTGTTTTTATTAAAGCAACTCCTTTTGATTTAAGACTGTATCTATTTTTTTTAATGTTCTTCAAGGGGTTTTTAAGTCTTGTCCCAAAAGAATTTTCTGTGATTAGAAGATGAGGCTTATTTCCCACTTGTCTGATGTAAAAGAAGCTATATTTAAATATAAGGAAATATTTCTTTCCTGTAAGGGCGATGATACACTGGGCTGGGTCTCCAAATGTGGAGACATTCAGATGTCCTGAGCCATCTGCCCAAGCTCAACCTGCTAGCAGAAGATGCCTTGGTCTAGATGTCTCAGGATGCCCCAGGATGCTACAGCTTCAGCCATTCTGTAATTCTCTAATTCATTTCAAGCAAGCACATGTGACACCTGAGACTGGAAAAGCAAATTGCAGGCCATGTTGACCTAAAGCCAAATCTACCTGTGATAGGAAACTTCTTTAGTCCTCTTGTTGTTCTAAGGCCTTGTGAAGTACATGCAGAATGATGTTTTGTTCTGTTAGGAGGTTCCTATGCAGACATCACTCAGCTGCATTTGGAATAAAAGTCCATCTTCAGAATACCCAGTGACATTCAGTGTTGCTAGCTGGTATAGGTTTGCCCTTTTGTGTTTTTCTGAGGGAAAAGAGCCCACTAAAACCACAAATCAAACAAGCATTTAAAAAATCCCATATCACCAAACAAAAAACTCTCCTTAACTTACCAAGACTTATTTAGTGCTACCTTGGGAGAACTTGTTTTTGTTAAATCTAGCAGTGGAAGCAATGTGAGTGAATTGCAATTGACTGAAAAGGAAGCAATTGACTAAAAAACAATATGAATTGAAAAATTTTGGCAGGATGCTTTGGCTTTCCAAAGCCTCTGCTTTAGCTGTGTTCAGCCTTGTATGGCCTGAAAAGCTCAGAACAACAATTGCCAGAATATTTTTGTGTGCATATCTCACAGAAAAGACTAAGCTGTAGCATGCTTTTATACTACATTAGCAAACACTACAGAGGGCTTCAATAGGAACAGGTGAGAGGACAATTTCACATAGTCCTGCTATAGCCACTTGCAACAGACAGCTGGAATCCATGGATCCTCAATGAAAGGATGCACCTTCAGATACTGATTTAGAGCCAGAAGTCATTTTGGGAGGCTGTCATCTTATTCTTGAGCAACAGACGTTGATGACTTGGAGAGAGAAGTGCTCATTAATTGTATTTCAAAGTTTTGGAGCTAAAATCTTGAACATGGATTCGGTTTTGATCATTCTAAAACACAGTGATACTAGTAAATGAATGCCTCAGTTTAGTGTGAAATGCTTCTTCAAGCTGCATACAGTTTTCATTGTGTCCCTTACTGAAGTTACGAAGCCTCAGTTCTGTGATGTATTTTTTTTGAGCTACAAATTCTTAAACCTGAGTTAATAAATGAAGCCATAAGTTCATCTAGGTTCCTGGACCCTTTAGTACCAATTTATTTAAACTGAAAAATGCTTGAGGAAAATAAGCAAGAAGGGTACTGAACTGTATTTCTCCCTTTTAATAAAACAAGGATTCCCATATACTTTAAAAATATATCCTCTCAGAAATTTAATTTTTATTGAGAATGGCAGTGTTTGGATCCATTTTAAGAAATGTTATACATAAATAACTTTCTGACAGGAGAATACATGATTTTCTTCTGTAATCACTGCTTTTAATTTTCTTAATGCACTTTTCACTGTTGCTTTGTCTGAATACATTTTATTTTTGTTCCTCTAGACAGGATTCTGCCACAAGCATTTTTAAATCAGACATTAATAGCACAGTTCACAGTTGTTACTGCCAGTGCTCAAACACAAATACTGCATTTGTGTTTGGAGGAAAAAGCAAACATCAGATCTTAATTATGTGCATTTGTGCTTCTGTGCTTAAGTAAGCTGGCATAAGGAGTTTACATCACTATCAGTTAACTGTAGTCTGTAGCTATCAGGATCACCAGCTGGATGGTTTGCAGTGGTGGGGGGATTTGTCCTATTTTTTTGCCTGTTTTTAAGTGGCAGCATTGCCAGGGAAACTTGAAGCTTTGTGTTTACTTTATCCGTAAGGAAATTAGTAGGACTTTAGCACTGAATAACTAACTAAAATAATTTGATTTATTTGCAAACTGTTTTCAAACAATTTTTGTTTCTCTGTGGGATTTATTAGGAGTGAGTAGGCCACGAATTAGATATCAGAATTGTGTCAATCTGCAATACAATGTCTTGTGTTTTTCATGAACAGACAAATAATGAGTGGATCTTCAGCCCTTTGCAGCATGGATTAAGTTTGTCTGTTGCGATAGGACTCTCCTCCTGGCACTTTTAGGCACATTTCTAGTGATAAGCTTTAAAACATGAAAAGTGTACATTAGTCATTCAAGCTTTGGATTGCTGGTCAGTTATTAAAACCATTATTGTGATTCATCAGTCTTTGATGGATCACTAGAATCACATAATAATTATTCCCCCTTCCATTTTGTAAGGTGTGGGAGGTGCTGAATGTCAGCATAAGTAAACTCTCTTATAAAGACATTTATTCTTTGCAAAGCAATAGAAATACAAAATCTTTATCTGCTGAAGAAAAGTTACACAAAAGGTTCTAGTGTAGATCTTGGCCAGATGTCATTTGTAGAAAAAGAAGAGAATTGGGCCCAGTAAGAGTTAAGTGCTGGGGATGCTTAGAGAACCTCCAACAAGGACTTCTGATCAAACCAGAACAAAAGAAATATCAGCTACACCTAGGAAGGATTGCCTGACATACAGGACCACAGGCCTTTTTCAATAGAATTATGGCAAATAAATCAGGAATGCAGTGTATGCTTTTGGGTCCATATAATGTTCACTTTGTTTTTCTCTCATTTTAAAATCTGGTCTTCTAAGGTACTGGTATTTTGGTTTGGATTGATACTGTAAACAGTTGAAAATATTTTAATTGTTTTTTATATATTTAATTCAGAAGATGAATTTGATCTAGTTGGCAGTGAATAGCAGAACATTTAGAATTGGTTGACTTATCCCACTTTTCTTATAAATAGGACTCAGCATTTATTCTTTCGGTTAGAAGCTTGATTATAATCTGGAGACTCTTGTTGAAGTGCTTGCTAAAAGGAATGTTACAAGCAAGATGTTTTCATTTTGTGTGCAGCTAGGAAACTTTTGTTAAATGTGCTGTTGTCCCAAAGCCATAAGAATAGTTCCTTTTTTTCTGCAGTGTGAAGTTGAGTCCAGGAGACTGAACTTTAACATCTTATTCTTGAGCAACAGACGTTGGTGACTTGGAGAGAGAAGTGCTCATTAATTGTATTTCAAAGTTTTGGAGCTAAAATCTTGAACATGGATTCGGTTTTGATCATTCTAAAACACAGTGATACATTAATTTAATTGTTCTTGCCTGAAGAAAAGTATATGCCAATCATTACTTGCTGCTGAAAGAAATTTGTGTAGTTATCTCTTAGGCTCCTTTTTGAGTAGTGGAAAGTTTAGTCTTTCTGAAATTAGCTCATTTTTCTTGCTCTTTCATGCAGAACGCTCAACAGGAAGGCCAAGAGGCCCATCTTTGGAACATGAATTATTATTTAGGTGTTACTTTGTAACATGGACAATGAATCTGATGTGGGTGGATAAAAGGGAGCTAATGAAGTACATCTTGTCTGTTTTCAATAAAGACCCGCATTTGTAAAAGGTCTTCATTTTTAGCAACTGCAATAAAGGAAAAGAAATTAAGCATGACTATATTGGATATTTGTGATTAAGATGTCACCTGGAGTCAAAGAAACTAGACTGACTTTGCATGAAGACTGAATATTTTTAATACTGTGTTCTTGAAGATACCTCCCATATGTCTGTCCTCAGTCAGCAGAGCTGTACTTTAAAGAGCAGCTCCTGACCATGGAGAGAAGACTGCTTGGATGGCTCTAGCTGGAGTCACTCTGAAGGACTGTAAGCATAGTGTGCCTTAGTGAAAGGCACTAGGTAGTTTTGCAAAAGGAGAGCAATTTCCATCTCCCTTTATAAGATGCATGTATGTGTAATCATATATTTTTAACATATGGATTTTAAATCTTGGCATTGAAAGCTTTCCTTTATTGAATTGTGAAGTGTATGAACATAAATAGTCCTAAATTGCTGTGTTCGTGGAAGCACAAATGAACCGTGTGAATCCAGAATAATTTCTTGTTAATTACTGTGTTTTATTCCAATGGTTTAATTAGGGAATGGTGTCACATATTGCCATAGAATATCACAATTTACCTGCCCCCATCTGACAATCTTTTGGCTTTAGTAACAAATGAATGCATAGCCCTTTTTGGAATGGCTTTGAAGAGGAGATGAAAATCTTATTTAAAGATGGATAAAATTAATATATCCTTTTGGAAATTCACAATGAAGTTAACTGACCTTCTCAAGATAGATTAGCAAAGTGTGTCAGTAGTCAAGAGCATTTAAATTCCTGACTGTGTCCCTCTTTTTAAATCATTCTTTCCAGATCAGTCTACAGAATGGCACTCTCACCAGTGACTGAGGCAATCAACAGAACTGAATTACTGGGTAGATATGTTTTCCTACAATGAGCTTTCTTCATGTAAGTAATTTACCTCCTTAGTGTTTTGGTTTACTTTTCTTCTGAGAGGAAGAGGATTGGGGTAGATAAAAAGGGTGACAAATCTGAAAAAAATTTTTTTTTCATTTCTTATTGATATTTCAGAAGGAAATGGATGTCTCTGCAAGCTAACAAAAGGGAAATGCATGTATATTAAAAGGATTTTTTTTGTTGTTCTTGCCAGGAATAGAATGCCTTGACTAGCCATAAATGGCTTCATGTCTTGGAATTGGGGTCAGTGGTTCAGGAAGAGTTCTTATAAAAGATTTGTAAGAAATTTCATGTTTCTTCTGGGTGTCTAAAGCAGGACACCATAAGTTACACCTTCTTCAAATAAGCTCCATTGATGATTTACTTTGTGGGATGGAAGATTCTCAGTCTGTGCCTTAAATCCATACTTTTTGGAAAGGTTTTTGAACCTTTGTTAGTTATAGTTTGTGTAGCAGTGCTGAATTATTTGCTGCACAGCAGATTCAAACTGCAGTCTAAAAATTAGGCTTTGAATTCTGGATGAATATCTGTGAAAGTAGGCCCCAAATGACCTGAAGTTCTTTCAAATGATCTTATTTGCCTAAAATTACATGAAAGAATATGGTTTTGCTTTTAAGACTTTATGCTATGTTGCTGTCATTGAGCTATTGCAGGAGATGTTCTTGAATGTACTGTTGAAAAAAAATTTGTTATAAATAATCCTGTGTTTTGTAGTCCTCTAAGCCAGAGAAGGATTATGGTAAATCAGGTGAACTGGATGCTGTATTAGCAAGGATACAATGACCCAAATTACATTTTCTATTGAAATGCTGTTAAGGATTACTCTGTTTTCATCTGTACACCAAACTTCAGACTCATTGAATTTGTAGGTACTGATTCCAGTAGTAAAAAATAGAGTCTGCAGCATGGCTGGGAATTCTGCTGGCTTTTCCTTTGAGTACCTGCTATGCTTTTTAGTACGCCTGCTATTGATAACTTTAGTTTCTTCTGGTTGTGAATGTGTACTTGTTAAATGTATTTTGATGTTAAACACATCCCAGCAGAAAAACAGCAAGTGGAGCTAGTCCACGTAACAGGCATGGAGCAAACCTCCCAGCACACCTTGGTGCCCGGCCAAGTTAGTGCATGCCTTGGAAAAGAATTCATCGATCCCATTCGTGCTGATCTCTGTGGTGCTGGACCTCATGTGGGGTACCCCAGTTCCTTACTATTTCACAACAGTTGATCTTACCTACTTGAGTATTGTTTCTGTGCCACAGGTACTTTTTTTTTACTTGTCTGGGTGTTTGAAATAAGAACCAAATAAAGGCTAAAGTAAGAAACATGTTTGCTAACTTGATTTTGGCTTGCAGTTTGCTTTTGTTTTCTGACACAAGTATTTTTCCTGAAGTCCATTCTGTTTAAATGTAGCCATTGCTCGTATTTTCCACTGTAAACTTGCATAGCCACTGTGGAACAAGCCACAAAAAGTGTGGGTTTCATGACAAAATTGAAGACCAAGAATTTTAAAGTTCAGGAGTCATCTTGAGCACTTAATTAGCATTTATTGATGAGCCAGATTTCCAAATATTATTCTTGTCTGGTAGGTCTGGCACTTCTCATACAGCATTATATGTTTGCTGTAAAACTGATCTGTGAAAAAGCACCAGAAATATTGAAAAGCTAGGGTTGTAAAATGGATCTAAGTCAGGGAACTGAAGTTTTACTTCTGAATTCAAAATTCATTGAGGCAAATATAATCTTCTCAGGACAAATAAACCTCTTAGAGAAATCATACTCTTTAGAAAAGCACTGCCTTGAACAATATTATGCAGCTTCATGTACTTCATGGTTTTCATCTCCATGTGTTTAATAGTTAACAGGCTAACACAGATGAACAAAGGCTGATATGTGCTTTTTGACACCTTGGGATGAAGTGAGTGAAAAGCAGCATAATTCATATGAACAGCTTACAGGGAGACTTTGCGTATTGTCATAGCTGTTACCACTTGGCTGATCCCAAGAGTTTTATCTCCCTAACTTCAAGGGCTGGATGCGTTTTGTGTCAGACATTCTTATTCTAGTAGTAACATGCAGGATAGTTGGGTTCTCAGAGGAAATGAAATTAAAGTATGAGGGAAGAGCAGAGGAGTTTTTGTTGATTACATTTGATGTACAGCTCCTAAATTTCTAATAATACAATTTGTTAAAGGGCTGGTCCCTTCTGGTAGTGCTACATTTTCTGAATCTTTATTGCATGCATGAAAGTTGTCATGTTTGCAGGTCATGTTAATTTCAGTAATCTTTCAGTTTATACCTGGAGCATGGATCTCTTAATTGGATTAATAACCAGTCTAACTTTCTAAATCTAACCTGGCCAAAAGCAGAATTTATTGCTGTGAGCTCCTGAGCAGTTAAGCTTTTCTGCCCCTTCAGTAAGGGAAGCAGAGCCTGGCTTTTACCCTCTTATTGACTAGCTTAATCAAATCTACAGAGAAAAGCCAAGGAGGTGGTGACACTCACCCTAAGTGTGTGCTGATAACTGCTCCAGGATCTTTTCCCAGTACCCTGGCCTGTGTGGTTTTCTCTAAACCAGCATTGTCAGAGTTCCAGTCATGAAAAATTGCTTCTATTTTTTCCAGTTTCTACAGCAGGATGTGGTTCTTTAGCAATACATAAGTTAAAGGTGGTATAGTCCTGTGCTCCTATTTCCATTATTTTACCCTTTCCTGCCAGTGCTCCTGGCCTTTGTGTGGTTAGGGCCTCATTCTGCTCAAGAGTAGTCACTCTTTTGTTGGTTAGTTTTCTCCATTAAAGTTGAGCATGTTTCCTGTGGTGGAGAAATGTGTGGGGCAGCAGCAGCTGAGATTGAACTGCTATGGTACCTCTCACTGAGAACACACTGATGTTATAACCATGGGAGGAACTCTTCTGTCTATTGCAGCATGGTATGGCTCGAACTTTAGAAGTTTTATAAGATCATCTTTCACTTGCACTGAAAAGAACTCTATTAAATTTGTACTGAGTAGCTTAGAACTCCCAAATTTTGCGGAAAGAAGACTAAAAATAATAATAATCAAGATACGCAGATGGCAAAGCTGCAATTTGGAGAAAGGGATTTAGCTATTCCCTCTCTTGCCATTCTGTGAGAAATTTACTTTCTATGGCTTAGTATTCAGAACTGTTAATCAAATAGCTGTAGGCATTTGTTTGTGGTAGGTATTTTGCACATGGGCAACACATGCATTTGATAACTCAGATTCTGAGCTGGTATTTTTTATTGGGTGTTTTGGTCACTGAATGTATTCCTTTCTCAGACTGAATGACTTTCATTTATTTTAAAGATTAAAGTTTCTTGGGTAAATGTTTGGTTATTAAATTATCTATAAATAATTCTTCATACTTCATAAAATGCCCTGTTAATCACTTGGTGACAATTGAAATTACAGCTAAGTATCTATAAACAATGGTTGTGACTGACAGTCTGAGACAAATTTGAGTAAATTTGTGGGTGAAAAAGGAAAACAGATTTTCACTTGTCTCCACATTAAAGTGTGCTGTAGTGTTGCAGTGCATTTTTAGGCAAACTATTTGTTTTTCTGTCCATGGAAAATCTGTGGATTGTAACAATTTAATCTGAACCTTTCAGCTTAGTATTGATTTAAGATTAAAATATTATTGTTGTGACATTTTGTATAAATCATACTGTTATGCAGTCTGTTACATATATGCCTTGTGCATCTGCAGAGCTGCCACTGGAGAGCTGTCTGCTAAAACCAAGCTCAGATATGAAAGGTGAGGAATGTTCACAGCTCCTCCTGACTTCAGCTGGAGCTGACAGTACTTGTGCTTTTGTAGACCACTGCAGGATGATCAGTGCCAAGCAAATCACCATTCTGTGTCTCACTGAAAGTCATCACTGTTTCACTGATTTCATAGACTTCAAAGTAAAGAAAATTTTAGTCAAGTGTTTAACAATGTACTGACTTAAAAAAAAGAAAATCTAAATTTCTTATACAGCGTTCAATTTGATATCAGTGGAATAAATAATTTCTAAAAAGGAAGAAGTGCCAAAGTGCATACACAATATTCTGCAGAAGCTGTAACTACAGGCCTAAATTTTTACCTCTCTTGCAGAAAGCATTTTGCACTATTTAGTAAATGTTTAAAAACCAAATTAGACTAATGTTTCAATTTTATTCTGACATTGATGGGTACATGCTGACATGTATGTCCAAGCAGGAGAGAATGCAAAGTCTCCATCTTATGATGACCTTTCCAGTGAAATCTGGTCATACAAGCAGTTACTGTGACTCTTTGTTGTCTGAGGACATGGCAAACTGCTGCAAACTTATTTTCTGCATATGTGGATGAAAGCAAACACTTATTTTCACATGGTATTTGATTTTGCTTGAAGTTTTACTTTATTTTGATATTGAAGTCTGTAGTACTTGCAGGGCTAACATGGCTTAAAGCAGAAAACACTGTGGTAGAAAGGATCACTGTGTATTCCATATAATATGGCATATTTTCTTCTTCTTCAGGAAAGGGGTTTTTTTTCCTCATTTGTATCTTATCAGCATGGGATCAGATGCACGCAGCTTTGCAACTCTACCTATTACTCTGATTACTAATTGTGAGGTTTGCGGAGTAAGGAGCAAAGAGATGAAAAGCACTGGGCACAGCCCTGTACTTTATGAAATCACTAGAATATTTCATGTGGATTAGACCAAGAGTTGGAGCAGTTTTGCAGAGGTTAAAGGAAATGTAATGGCAATGTCTGAATTAAACATGGCTCTATTTGCTTTTGCAGCAAATTGTTTACCATGTTGCGCTGCAAAAAATGCTTGAGCCTTATGGAAGAAATCAAGGGTTTAAGGAACAAGAGGATGCCAGTCATGTTTGTATTCTATGTAGTGGTTACTTGGAACACTATGGCCTGTGAGGGTAGTGCATCTAGCTTGAACTGCAAGAATTAAACGTTTTTCTAAGAGGAAGAAGTAGAAGCATATATGCTTAGCTTAAACATTTTAACACTGAGCTCTAGGAAGAGGCTTGGTTATAATAAATCTTGTGTATAGGCACTCCTTTTATTGTTATTCAGTTTACAGGTCCTTCAGATTTTCTCTGCTGAATCTTTCTTTTCTTTTATAGATATTTAAGTCTCATCCACATGTTGCACATTGTTATGCTTAATGGCATTGTAGAGCTGTTTCCAATGTTACAATAGTGCAACTTGAATGATTTCTGCTTTACAGGTTTGTGCAGTGGGATCAGACCTGGGTCACTTCTCAGTGTTGTTTCTCACTGTGCTGCCTGACTTAGTATAGAATAGGTTACTGCAAGTAGCTCTTTAGCATCTCTTTGGAGGGAGGTTCATCAGTTTGCCCTCTTTTTGTTCTTCCATTCTATTTGCAGGTAGACTTTGACCAAAAGCATCTAAAACCCAATATAATTTACTTTTTGTAAAGACTTCTTTCTGGATTTGTGACCTCAATTAGTTGTACCTTACAGAACAATGCTGGTAGCAGGGGTCTTGGAGTTGTTTTTTTGGTACAGTACATTGCAGTTCTGGGAAGCGGAGGAGTAGGTGAAGAGGTAGCCCTCTAGACCAGAAACATTGTATTTTAGAATTTTTATTGAAATAATTTCCCAAAATTATTAGTAAGAAATATCTTAAAGTTTTCAGTAGCAAGAGGGGTTTTGTTTTTCTTTTAAAACAGATAATCTCCTTTATAATGAAAATTAATCCTTTCTTATGTTTTACTTAAAATAGGAGCCCATGGTCATGGGTTTCATATAAAATTCCACATTCTAGGAGTAAGCATTTAGACAAGTTCAGCAAGGATTCGTTGGTGATTTTTTCCTTTAACTTGAACTTTGGCTTCTGTTTTGTCACCTGTGTTTTTATTTACCTGTTCTTGCTCTACTTCTGTAATTGAATTGACTTCAATGCCTCCTCATTTATATCTTTATAAATGAGTATTGGGACAGACTTTGAAATATTTTTGCATACGTTAGACTTCATTAAGATCCTAAAAATTAGGGTTTGCTCCTTCTAATTTTTCTCATTTGTTGTGTCTTTTCTGGAGCTGAGTAGCACTGAGGACTTGACTCGCTATGTGGGAAGAGAGTAGTGTGCAACTTGAATTGCAATGCAGACTGCAGTATGAAACCCTTGCTGGTTTGTCAGTCATTTTTTGAATTGGTTTGTAGAGCTATGTGCAACTATAATTACTTTCAGCTTCTCAGCATTTAGTGGATCTAGAAAATGTCATTATTCTGGGGTCTCAGCGTTTACAGAGCTGCTTCTCCTTTCGTTACACCAGAAGGCAGCAGCTGGCTCCTCTTGTGCGGCTCGCACGGGTTTAGCAATCCTGTCTCTCCTTGCCACCTGCTGGCGAAAGGGGGAAGCCTGCAGCGTGTAGAAATAGACTTCTGCTTTTAGGGAAAGCTCTCTCCTGCTTACATTGGGTTCAGTGGACTGAGTCCTACCTCTTTTCCAGCAAATCCAAGCTCTTTGTCTCAAAAAACCCCCGAATTTAAAATCTACAAGGATTTCCAGAGGGATTCAAAGCTGTTAAACCTTCAGCTTGAAAGAAAAAAAAAAAGCTTTCCTACTTATTTTCTCAATATCAGCTTAAAATGATTTTCTGTTCTATGTTTGAGGGATGAGTCTATTTGCTGATATAAAGAGTAAACCTTATGCTTTTGAGCAGTTTGCATGTCTTAGAAGTAAATAGTAAGTTTGCTTCTAACAACTTCAATGTTGTTCAGTAAAGTGGGCACAGGAAATCTTTTCTGTTAATTTTTTTAATGTTGCCACATGTTGAAAAGCATTGAAAGAGTTTCTCTGAATTGAAACAGACAACAGTGCTGTGTGTTGGATACTGTATGCTGAGTTTGGAAGTGTTTTTTTTTTTAATGGCAACCACCATAATACTTTAATACTCATAACTATTTCTAAACTAGTTTTAAATGCAGCCTTCAGTTTGCCTTCAGTTCTTTATAGTGTAGTAGTGAATTGGTTCCTTCACACAGTTGGAACAAATTTTGTAAATGCAGAATAACTGTTCCAACATCTCATGACATTAAAAACTTAATGTTTGTAAAATTTTGTACTTTTTTTGGTTTTTTTTTAAATTACATCATCCTATTTTCACATAATTTTAATTGCTGTTGATACAGGAAAATAAGCTGTATTATTTTAATAGTCTATTTGCTATACTACATAACTAACACAAGCCTTATTGCTTCCCTAAGGATGCTGTAACCAAGGTAGTTATAGGATATTTGTTAGTGACTACAGTAGTAAATATGTACTTATCTGATGCAATGTAAAAATAAAGCATGATGCAGCATCTCAACACTTTCCCATAAGCAAGGCTGCATTCTTTGAAATTTGTAATCTAATGAAATGGATGGTGCAGTGTAAGTGGAACTTTTGAGTTTGTGTATGTATAAACACAAAGCATATGGCTATGCATACAAATATTCAAGCATACCTCCTTCAGTGAAAACTATTACTTCATCATATGCTCAGAAATGCTGCCTTTAGTTAATGCTGTTTTGCTGTTGGTTCTGTTATGATGCTTAATTTTTAATGAAATTTAAATGTAAGTTTCTTTATTCTTGGACTATTTCACATTGAATTCCTCAAGGAACCGTGCAAGGGCAACATTAGGTTTGCATTAGTGTTATTTTTCAGATCATGCACATTTTGCAGTCATTGAGGGTTCAAAGCCCATGACACTTGAAATAAGGTGGCCATTTAAATTGTAGACCTGAGAGGTTTTCAATTTTTAATGTTTGGTTTCTGACTAAGAAGATGCTGATATAATTTGAGTTATTGTGTGGAACACAGTGAACCGCTCATGATGAAGTAGGTTTCACTGAGGTAACCTTGGCAGTGGGGCTGACAGGATTCATGCCAGGTAATCAGTCTAAGTATGTGAATTGGATTCCCCAGTTGTGTGCTGAAACCTGGACATTGGCTTTGGATAATTGTGTCCAAGATCAGATAACTGGATAACAATTATCAGATAGACTGGTTTTCTAATGACAAACAATTACTGCCAGAAGGACATTCATTCTTTCAAAGTATATAGCCATGCTGTTAATCTGTTTCATTTGTTTGAACAAGGCTTTGGTGGCTTCTCAAAGTACTAAAAACATCTTCATACTGCAAAGTAACTTTGTAATTCCACAAACTGCTTAAGCTGGCAAGAAGCAATGCTGCTGCTCAGAGGTAATTATACTCTCATTCCAACCATCTGATCACTCCAATCATTTTTCTCTCCCTTGCTCTATTTCTAACCAACTGTTTATGCACGTAGTTCTCTCTGAACTGATTTGCTATCTTTAGAAAGAGTGAACTGGCTGATCCTGGTATAAAAGGAGCTGGAGAATTTAGAGCTTGTAGCATGAATGAGGAGTTGCTTTCATTATGTGAAAACAGTGACATGGCCAATTTTTGAGTCATTTGTGTAATCAACAACTCCTAAGAAGATGGTATGATGATAAAACAATATTTGTGCTGCTCTTAAGGAGACACTTATTGGATAAATCACCTCAAAATGAGTTTTCAGTTAATGCATAAAGCTAAAGAAGCAAAAGTGAGTTGGTGTGGTTGACCTTTGCAAGGTTAAAAATAGAAACCCTTTGTAAGGTCTGTAATGGAAACCCTGCACACTTGCCTATTTGTAGACTTGTTTGTTGTTGGGCTTTTTGGAGTTAAGATGCATTTTATCTGTAAAACTTATCTGCAGTGCACACTCAGTGTTTTTCTGGAGGCTAATGGTACAGATGTGTAGTGTTGTAAATATCAGTGATACAAAAATAAACAAGCAAGGAACTAATTTCAAGAGAACCATATGTACATTACTCTAGCAAGAATCACATGTATAGGATGGGTCCTCTTTTTGTTGATGGCATTTAAGAGAGAAATGGGCTCCAGCTGGAAGCATGTGAGTAGTCATCTTAGCAAGTTATGTCTGACAATATTTGGTTTACAAATAAGGCACATGCTTCTTTTCTAGCATTAAGAGTGATGATCAGCACCAAAAAAAGGGGTAATTTAACTACTGAATTTTCTTTAAGAGTAAAACTGCTCTTTTCTGTCAGAATGAAGAAATTTCCCCACGGCAATGCCAGAGAGAAATTATTTTCTGATGCATGGGAAGTGGCAGTCAGCAGCTCAAAACTGTGCTTCCATCATGTGGCCACTACTTTTGCCATGCAGCTCAGAAGCGCCTCTTGTCGACGGAAGGAGACCAGGACATCAGGTTGATCATCACAGGCCCCATTTTATTGATCAGCACAGCGGGTTAAATACAGTTCGTAATTAACTTCATGCATATTGCAAAAGTTGAGCTCAGGATTGGTTAGTTACATATCAGCAGTTACACCTACTTTTACATTCCTATGGTCCTACTTTTGATACTTTCTACATATTCTTAGGAGATATTCAGGACTAATCTCTACTCCCTTTCTCCATGTTGCAGCAAGGCCACTGATTGCAAGCTGCTGACATCTCCTTTCAGCTTGCTGACTGCTGATTTCTCAGCTTGACCAGTGGCAATATGTCAGCATGGCCTTTCTCAGCTAACCAACTATTAATAAAGCTCTCCACATTAAAGCTCTCCACAGCCTCTTGCCGGCCTCTTCCAGAAAATGGCTTAGCAGCTTTCCTCAGCTTGGCCTAAGCATAGCTGGGGTTGCAGTCCTTGCCTGGCAGGCCTTCAGCCAAGATATGAAACAGCAAAACTGGTCTGTAAAAGTGGAATACCCTGTTAGCAGAAACCAGAATAGTTACGGGACATCTTATCAAAATAACATTCTTTTAATAAAATATCTCTACTGAACAGAGAAAAATTCTTTGCATAAAGTTTGGTTTTGGGCAGGTCCTAGACAGCTGAAGAGCCCATATACCTGAGCATTGTATATTGCTCATGTGTGCATGATTGTACACAGACTTACATGTGTGCCTGTATATGCACATACGTGCAGAACCAGATATAAATCACCATGTGTATGTACTTAGGCATCATCCCAATCTGTTTTCCCAGACTTTTTCTGGGAAGGAGTGGGAACTCAGTATGATTCTGATACTGATGGTTTGGAGGAGCCATCTGTTGGCTCCAATCCATTTTGTAAACACTTTTGTATTGTTGCTGTGCCAAATGTAAACTATGTGTTAGGAGAGTGACAATTGATGCATTTACAGTAAGGACATTATGTGTAAACTCTGCTTACAGTTTAATTTTGAAATAGAAGACTATGTCTTTGCAGTCATCCAGTACAATTTTCTTAATCCAAATGAGAATTCATGTACTCCTCTATTTATACAGACTGTCAAAGGGCAGCTGATACTGTAGCACAAAGCTGATGGAGATGAGAGGTGTTATATTGGCTGAGGACCTTGTCTTCAGTTTGATGCCATGCTAAATACTTGGGTTGTTGCTCACAAAATAACTCTTGTGCAGAGATGCAAGCTCCAAGAAATGTCTCACATAATAATCTTAGGTATTAACTTGTGTATATACAGTTTATCTCTGCACTGTAGAGAGACCATCAGTAGTCAGTGCATTGGAAGTGACAAAAAAACCCACAAAAAAAAAAAACTCAAAAAAAACCACCAAAAAATTTCTGTTGCAATATCCTTTCAGAAGTAAGAGCAAGTCTGGCTTTTCAGAACACAGGAGTAGGCAAACAACAGGCAGTAGCTTCCCTGAGCTAATCAAACCTTCTTTCAGCTGCCACCTAAGGAAACAATTTTTCCCCTTCAGAATCATGAAGCTAGTGGTTATTGAGACTACACTTGTCTCTAGGTCTCTTTCCTCCTTTTTCATGCTTTGCTTGTCCTATACCTTTATTCACAATTCAAATTTTGGTTCAATTTTTTGGTTGCTCTTGCACAATATGGTACCATGCACGAAAGTTTGAAAACAATTTTCAAAGTAAAATGTAAAGGAATTCCATTTAAACTCAAATGTAATAAACATTACAGTTTCATGAGAGCAGCAGTTTTAACTTCACCACTGTTGCACGTCTCTCACAATGGCAATGTATTTTTGCAGGAATTTCTCAGGAGTGATGTGAAATAGAATGGGAGATTTAATGGTTTTGAGGGGTTTGCCTTGATTCACTTTAGACTGCAATGCGCTTCTGTATATGAAATCAAGGCTTTGTTTTAAGGAAAAGCCTGCTGAAGTCCTTGATTTGAGGCACAATCCAAAGCCACATAGCTTGAAGAAGTAACACTTGTCTGCAAAAGGCTTTGGGTCATGCACTTGACTATCTTGGAAGGGTGAAACTCGGTACAAATTCTTAATTTGGGATGTCTGGTTTCTACGGATTCTTAAGATCTCCTTGTCCTTCCTTTGTGCTAGTGTAACTAAGTTGTGCTTTACAGTATGCATTTTGTATTTATAGCATTATTTTTCCAAATGGAAGCTTAACAGCAAGCCAGTGTTGTATCCTTTAATGCACAGTACCGTAATTATTATTTTCAAGCTATTTTTCTGTGTTACTGCACAGTTCAGTAATGTGAAGCTAGAAATAGTTGTTGCTGGCTGTAGAATCTGTGGTGGTGTGCTACAGACAGCAGTGCCTTCAGCACCCTGTGCCTCTGAAGTGCCTTGTTGTTAGACTGGAACTGTCATCTCCATTGAGCAGCTACTTCACTGTGATTAACAGCCACTGCTGGAGATGTGTTGTTAACTATATCCTGTTGGACTTGTGACTGGCACTCTATTTATACTGAATAAGCAAGTCTATAGCAAAGCTGTCATGGCTGATTTAATAATGTTTCTCCCAGTGAAGCTTGTACTCTTTTCAGTAAGCAGAATCAGGTGTTTAATGATGTGGAATGTAGGAATGAGTAATTTTTTAAGGCAAGCAACCTTGGATTGCTAAAATATCATGGGCTGCTTATGCTGTCAGAGTACTAGGGAGTTTTGTGGTGGTGTATTCTGCAAGGTTGGTTCACATGCTTGAAAGTCTTTTATAAGTAAGCTTTATCTCCACAGCAGAGTGAGGAGAGAATAAAAATGATATGAATGATGATGCATTCATAGCTGGTATTGAGATGGGACTGGAGCAGTATCAGTGGCCTGATCTGACAGTAGCTTCAGAAAGAGATAATGTGCTTGGTTGTTCTACGGCTTGGGCCAAAGGAATTCTTGATTTGTCATTCTGCAGCAACAAAAGCGATCTCCCAGTGACCTGTTTTCAGAGAGTATTAGTTCAGATTTTTGAAATTCTTTATTAGTAAAATAGATATAATAATGTCAGTCCTGAAATGCTGAGAACTGAAGATAGAAATGAATATTGCCTTCTTTTTAAACACAATCGGTTTCAAACCAAAAGATATTATTTCTCCATTCAAGTTGTTCAGAAAAAGAGAATGCCTGGTCATTCTCCACTACCATATTTTGGCCCAGTTTAAACAGCTGAAGGACTTTCAACATAAAGAACTACTGTTTTCTATAACATCCACAATGCCCTTTGTTCTTCAGAATTTACTTTTCTTCATCTATGTGATGAATGGTAATTTTCAAAGTTGGCTGAGAGATGGGAGCACTATAGGAAACCCACTTGTGTTGTCTGGTGCAATGTAGCTCTTCCTGTCACACAGTCCATCAGGCACTGGCCTCTGGTGGTTTAACCTCAGCTGGCAACTAAGTACTGTGCAAGCAGTGGCCACCCACCATGGGGAGGGGAATCAGGAAAAATTTTTAACTTGTAGATTCCATAAAGTTTAATACCTGAAACAAAACAAAACTAATCTAAAGATAATAATAATAATAGTAATGAAAAGGAGAGAAGAATAAAACCCAAAAAAGCCAAGTGATGCCAAACACAGTTGCTTACCATCTGCTGGCTGATGCCCAGCCCATCCCTGAGCAGGGGTCAGACCCTCCTAGCCAGCCCCCACAGTTTCTATACCAGTCATGGTGTTCTATGATATGGAATACCCCACTGGCCAGTCAGCTGTCTCAGCCATGCTCCCTCCCGGCTTCTTGCACATCTCCTCACAGGCAGAGCGTGGGGAACTGAAGTGGCCTTGATTTGGGTAAGCACTACCTAGCAACAACCAAAACATTGGTGTGTTATCAGTTTTATTGTCATACTGAGTTCAAAACACAGCTCTGTGCCAGCTAAGGAGAAAATTAACTCTCTTGTAGCCCAAATCAGGATGCCTGTCCTAGTGGCTTGCCCTTCTAGGGGCTGTTTTCTTTTTAATTTGAAAACTACCAATTATAACCTGCTTTTTCTCTATTATTTCACACTGCAAGTAGGGAAACTTCAGCAGGACAGATCTTTGTACAGTATATGCAGTTGAAAACAAGCACTATAGTTGTAGATGGATCTATTAACTTGTAGATCATAATCTGTGAATAGTACAGGATTAACCTGTTCTTCCACATGTGTGTTATGGAAGGGTTAACAGTGATAAAGAACTGTAGGACTTTTTCCTGAGGGCCAGTAAAGCTTTCAGCATCTAAGCATTGCTTGGATGAAAGTGGCTTCAGAACTGTCAGAAAGAAGTCCCTAAATAAGCGTCCTTGTAAGTCACTTTCATATCGGTTTATTCACTTTTGAAGCATTATAAATAATGCAAATTTAGTGTCCATCTGGACACTAGGTTTTTGCCAACTGCTACCAGACCAGCTGCAAAACTCACTGACTACAAGCTTTGCAGCTGCCATGTGCAGTCAGTGCCAAGAAGGAGCACACTTCAAATTCTCCTTTGAGTGATTGGACTGCTATGCTGGGCTGGAAAACAGGTTAACAAGGAGTGAGACATCGAACAGGAAGAGCAAGGCTTTTTATGTATGGGTGTTCACCTTTGTTTTAAAAAGGCTGCTTGCAGAGAGAAGCCAGCTGAGACCTAATCACCTTTGTTTGCAGTGGCCTTTGTGATTCTTGTTTACTTGTCTCCTACTGTAATGCATATTATCTGCACTGGCACGTTGTGACTATAACAGCTACAAAAATGCATAGAATCTCTGCATACCTGTGATTTTGATGCCTACATCTGGATGCTTTTGTTTTTCAGTTTTTTTTAGTCTTTCCTGACTTGTAGGCTGCTTTCTGAATTTACTGGTAGACATTCTGTCTTAGGGACAGTTTCTTGTCAACATCTTGAGACTGTTTTGGCCTCTATGGTTTTGGATATATATGGCTCTCTTAAATGTTGAGGAAAGCCCCTATTTCCTTGACCAACTGGTCTGCTTTGTCACTCAGGATTTGTTAATTTTGATTTGTTCTTCCAACGCTCAGTATTTTGGAATGCGTGTCCCAGTAGACCTGAAGATGCTGATGAGGAGCCTGGGGCTAATGCTCTGTAAATTGAAACCCAGAGCTCATAGCAAAGGCGATTGAAACTCTGACAACAGGGGAAAATACAAGGTCTAAATTGAAGATGGATCTAAGATTATTGCAAGTTTTTTTTCATTAAGATGGTGTTCTTTACCTTCAGGGAGAGTCCATGCTTTTTGACCATTGATATTAAGTTGGCTAATATGTTTAGATCTCTCCAAACACAAAGCTTATGCTTTGACAACCGCTGTATAGATCAGTTTTATAAAACAGTGTTCAGTTAGTCAAGGAGTACAGCTGTCTAATAAAGAGCTTAGCTGGACAATGGTAGGTACTATAAATTTAAGGCATCTGATATTTAGCCATGTTCTCAAGCTACTTTAGGGTTCAGAGCAGTTTTCTGGTGGCGAAAATCAATGTCAACTTTTTCTACTATATCAGATCTCTGCAGGTTAACAAGAGCTGAGAAGCAAAGCATTACTTTGTTCTCTTGGGGTGTGTGTGTTTGGGTGATTGTACTGCTCTGTTCATGTGGTTCAGCACTCCTAGCATACCACTGGGGAGTTTTCCAGAGCAGGGGGAGCAAGGATCTTGATTACTTATTTTGCCTTCTTCCAGACCACGGTGCATGGTCTGATGGGAATTGAGATTGCTCTTCTCTGCTACAGAAAAGAGCATCACAGAACATCAGTGGGGAGGCTTGCATAAATAGATATACTTAACTGTGACTTAACTAGTTATATTCATAACTAGCCTCTTCAGCATTAAACTTTTTTAGAAGTCTGGATTCTGGGAAGTTGGTATGTTACTGGTGAGTGATTCACAATTTTTCTTAATGTCACTCACATACTTCATGAAAAGAGGGATTTTATGAAGATAATTAGGATAGGAGAGCATAAAGCTCACGATATTTCAGATTTTATGTTCATCTCTCAGTTGCAGTGCTCTGGCTTTTCACACACAGGTTATGAGGGCTACCCTGAATGCTAGACTAATCCTAAACACAGATCATTACCTCATGTTCATGGCTTGCCTCATTTTCACATTTTTTTTTCTTTAGAAGGGCATTAATATTTCAGCATGTAAGTGCTTTACTGTGCTGCAATACTATTAATCAAATAATTTTTGGTCTTATCTGGGAAATTTGCCGTATAATGAATCTGGGTTTATTAATTTTAATAGATCTCTTATAGCTAGAGTTGTATCCTGAATGTTTGTAATTGAATTAAATATTTTATCTTAGTCTGATAGCAGATGTCACTCAGGAGAGCTCAGGTGTTTATGCAGTGTCAGTTGATAAGCAGAGATGTAGAACAAATCTGACTTTACCAATGCACAGAGCAAGGGGAAACTATGGGAATAGATGAGCTGTGTCAGTGTGAGTGCCCTTGGCTTTAAGACTCAGGGTGTGTTTGCCTGCTGTATTGAATGGGAGCCCCAGTTCTGCCATGGAGCTCAGACTGAAGGATGTTGATTTCTCATTTGTAAGCTCAGTGAGGAGAGCATATGAAGTATAGTCTGGGTAATACAAAACATGCATGTCACAATGGAAACCAACAGGCATGAGCAGAAGTGATCTGTTGATACTCCAAATAGTGCAATATGGAAGTATTAAGAAATCATTTCAGTCAAGGCAAATCTTTTATTAACTCTCTATAAACATAACTGTAATGTTTATTTATGTGAGCAGAAAAAAGGAAGGTGGAAAAGTTTTCTTTATGCAAACTAAATTAGACTGTTTCAGATGAACATAAGTCTCCTGCAATATGTATTATATTTGCCTATTGTTGTAACACAAGTGACTATAGGGAGAAGATTACTTTCTAATTGAGACATTATAAAATTTTAGTTCTTCTATTATAGTAATATTCCATTATAGTCAAGTAAAAGCACCATATAGAAAATCAACAGAATTGAATATAGAATTCTTTCAAAACCTAACTCAGCTTGGAAGCATTTACCCCAAGAGATAGGTGCTGCAGCTGACTGCCTTTAAAGACTGGGAACTTCAGCTACCTCCAGTATTATGGCATTCATACTTACCTGTCTAGTGCATTTGGAGACTGAAATGTACTTTGGGCTGTCATTGAAGCAATTTGTTAAGTGAAGTTCAGTCACAAAGCTACTAAACCCTGGGATCTGTGCATACTGAGATTTTACAAAGCCTTCCCAGGTTTATGAGGGACTCAGCCAGCTCTCAGAGCTGAGCTTCCCCAGATGCATTTGTCTTGGCCCTATTTCTATTAAAATCCATTTTGTGAGAACAGGTGCTAATATCAGCTTGTTACTAGGTACAGCTAATTAGTTGGACACCCATCATGATGATGGGGTGAGTGCTGAAGTCCAGTCATGTGCCATTATGGCCTCTAATATGTGCCCTAGAGGACTTTATTGCAGCTGTAAAAATAGGACTTTTAAAATCTGAATTTTATTTCTAAGAATTTACAATTAGTCAAAGATTGCTTTAGAAGAAAAAACTGCAATATAAAATAGCTAATTGAGCAATATAAGCCATAAACACCTCAGGGAAGCTCTTAAAGGACACTTTTAAAGCTGACTTTAGAAATCTGTTGGGCTTTTTAAAAGTATTCCTCCCTCTAGCAACACTTCTTTGAAAACTTGACAGGCAATGAGGGGACTGGAGACAGAACTTTATTTCCGTGAAAGGAAGTGGTAAATTCCTCTGGTTCCTGCTGCCGGTCCACTTTCATAAAAATAAGGAGATGAGGAGAAGGACTGACTGGTACTGGTGGAGTGGGGAATAGCTTTGGGAGCCTCAGGAGGCTCCTTTTTTATGACTTCATAAAATGACTTTTATAAAGTTATTTTCACGAGTGGCGTGGCGAGGACAAAGGATGTATTTTTCACTCCTCATTTTTGGGTCTCAGTCTATATGGCAATAGGACCAGAGATGATAATGAGATTTATACATAAATTTGAGGAAATCTTACCTTCATTGCAGTCATTGATGAAACAGGCTCTTCATGTCTGTAGAGCCAAAGCTTCAACTTCAGTGTTTGTACCTTTTATCAACTTGCCTAATGTCTGCCTGCAGCACATGCAAAATGGAACAATATTTATGTAGATCCCATGAACTGAGTTTTGCTGGCAGCATGCTCTGCAGTCAGTAGGTTGAAGATGTTACATTGTTTGCGTTGGGGAGGTTTTGCCAAACAGATCATTAATCCAAATCAGTGAATTCTAAAACTGCTCCAGGTTACCTCCTGTTGTCCTCACACTATCTGTTCAACAGATTATATTGCAAAAATTAATCCAAGCTTGTAACATGTTCTTGTTTTTAAAAGTATTTCAGAGCTGACTTCACAACTTTGAAAGTATGTTTGCTAAAATTTTGCACTGTTCTCACTGTGTTTTTATTACTTTAAAGTTTCTTAATTTTATATATTATTCCTTAACTACAGTAGGCTTTTAAAGCATATTTGCAAAGCAGTTTTGAACACATTTGAGTTTTTGAGTCTAGTTAGCACTGAATGAATATTTTTGGACCAAATTTATTCTGTTTTCATGTAATGTATAAAAAAATAGCACTTCTACATCAAATAATTTTTATGATACTGAAACATGATGGGCAAAAGCATATTTTGAAAATGTTGACTGACATTGTTCTTTTCATTGAAAATCTTGTTCATTGTAGTGTGCCAAAGTGGTCACTTTGACCTGGTTGCTTTTCAGGTGCTCAGTGTGGCTCCTCACAGGGACTTGTAAGATCATGGCATTCCCTGGTGAAGCAATTCTTCCGATGGTGATTATTATCTCTCAAGGCTGAGATGTGAAAATCATAGAACACCCAGTTTGCTTGCATTCTTCCAGTTTTTGCTCAGTACAGGAAGGCAAAGAAGGTCTCTATGGAAATCATTATTCTCACTTTAACAGCTGCTACATGGGCATATTCAGAACACAAATGGAAGCTGTTGAAGCCCCTGTGATATGCCAGCTCTGGTGTGGTGGTTAAATAACTCACCATCAGTTTAAAGACCTGATTTGATGAACTTGAGGAACTATAGGGAACTGGCTGAGAAATTGCCAGTGTAATTTGACCCATGCCATAGGATTAATTATAAATCCCAATCAAGGTCTCTTTGGCGAGGAAGCAAGTTTCAAATGGGCCTAAAATGAGGATTTGAGCTGAGATTTCCAATGCTACTTAAAGTATTTCTGAATTCAAATCCCATTGAGATGAACAGAAACTGGGCACCAAACACTGTAGGTGGCTTGCAAATCGGAGTCTTGAATATTAACAGTGATCTTTCATTCCTATTAAGACTTATAATAGCAGGTATTATAAAGGAAATAAACAGCTTCTGCCCCGAGTCTGGCATCTTTGTTAAGATAGGCTATGCCACAACACATGTGCAAAACTGCAGGCTCTGCAATGCACGTACTCTGCCTAATGGGTCAGCCCTTTTGAGTTCCAGTGATGTACTGTCTTTATTACAAAGTTACTGCTTGGGCAAGGAGCTTTAATATATTAATAATCAGTGCCTTAGGCCAGGTTATCAGGTGGCTTTTATTATGGCAGTCTGTGTGGTCCCACATCTAACTCCATGGGTAAAGATGCAGGGAAATCGCTCCTACCTTCATTTATTTCTCATATCAGATAGCTGAACAATTTCAGATCTCTGCTCCATTTCTTTTGGTAAGCAATTCCCTTCTGTGTTATTTTAACAAATTTCCAGTTGCAGATGGCTAACTATTTGAATGCACACAATCCTGTTGTTAGCATCAAAGAATTGCAATTATTCTGTCTTTATTCTCTTTTTATTTAATTTCCCAAAGCAACTTAGCAATGTTTGGGTTTAGTGCCTCTTAGCATTGGAGGGGACTTCAAGAATTTATATTAATTATTACTATATATATATATGATGAATTTGTATCCTGAAGAAAGCAGATAATGCTTCATCCTGAAATATTTAATTAGGAAAAGCAGTAAACACAAATTGTGATTCACATTCATACAAGTCTGCTTCAATTTAAATTATTGTACTGGGTGAACAAGAAACTCAGATTCTGGATTGACATTCCAACTGCAAATTGGACTAAAAATAGTTGCTTAGCCTAGTCCTTTCTAATAACTGCTGGTTACATTTACATGAGATTAAAAAAGAGATTTTTGGTTTTTTCTTATTTGTTCTATAACTAATCACCTTCTTTCTGAGTCCTGAAGTTTCTGGGTAGTGAATGTCATGATCTGTTATGTTCAGAAGAGGGCAGCATCAACCTAAACAAGTGGGAACACATCTAATTTAAGGATTTCAACATGAACGGGAGAAGCTCCAAAAGGTGACAAATAGAGTTGTTATGTTTAAAAGCAGAATTTAGTTTATATTCTGATATTATAATAAATCATATCCTTAATTCAGAATTATTTGAGCGTTATAGTGTCTCTGCAATAATGTTTGTTGTCCTCCAATAGTAACACATTTCTCAGAATATTGGTTACCACACCTTAGTTATTATGACACCTGCAGCCTTGTACTTACAGGCATTTAGAAATAAAAATGGAACAAAACGAAAAAAAGGATCAGAACAGTGAGAATTTGTGACTGAAATGCTGCTGAAGTCACAGCTTATATGAACTAGGTATTGATACAGGTGATGGCACAGTGGTCCTGAGGATCTCAGTTAATAGAAAAACTCAAGGATGTCAGTTTGGCTTTGGATATAGGACTGAGTCAGATGCAAGATTTGGACTATAATGGGCAAGTACTTGTGTAATTACATTATGGCCTAAGGCTTAAGGGAATTAACTTGACGTTTTGACTGACCAAGGCTGCTCTGAGTGCAGAGTTATTAGCTTAGCTATTCCTCACCTAGCTGCCTGTGACTAAATGCTGTCCCAATGGAATGGGCCCATGTCAGATTTAGCCATTTTACCACATGATTCTGCTTAAACAAAATGCTTGCAAATTTATGCACAAGTGCCACCGATATCAGTGATGTTTCTGTGAATGCTGGCTTGTTTTGCTGAGAGGAGAGCTGCAAGAGGAATTGCAAATTGTTTGGTCATCAGTACAGGCAGGCTGTCAGCCTGGCAAAAGGTGACCCAGGTAAAACATGTGCTTTTCATGTAAGAGTTAACAAATTGTGTTCTGAATCGGGGCACCAGGAGATAAAATTGGATATTGCATACACTAGTTCTTTTCTGGCTGGCAACATTTTTAAAGTATCTGGGTGATTACAGCTTTTATCCCTGGATGTATTTAAAGTTCCTTGGCTAAGGAAGATGCATTATATTTCACTTGATTCCTTTCTTACAGTCTAAAATAACTAGAACATGTAAGCTCTTCTATTTTTTTTGAATCTCAAGGTGGATTATTTAACTTTGTATCATAATCCTGTTTCAGCATAAAGTCTATGTGTGCATATGCTTAATGAATAAGACCCTAAAGATTTGTAAAGAGCCTAAGTTTATATACTCCATTAAATATGATCTTCACAGGCTAATTAGTTAGAAATTTTACCCTTGCTTATAGTATACAACATTTTATGGTCAATAACAGTAAAATCTATGTAAAGCATGCTCTCTATTAATAAACATTATATGCTTCTGGCTTTCAAATAAGGAAATTGATTACTTGTTTTTCTCTAGTGATTGGACTGCAGGCAGAGTAAAATCCAAGCAGTTAACATTATGGATAGATTGCTTCATGTGAGACATGAAGGCATTACAGATAATTTTGCTTTCTATTAAAATAAATATACTAGTACTGTGAAGAAAAGGTAGATCAGCAATATCCAAACTCCAACAAGATATTTCAGGGAGGTTCCAAAGTCTCTGGGAGTTGATATTGCATGGAATTATTATTAATATTATGTTACAGGTTTGTATCCAACAAAGATTAGTACTAGCTAGAACTGGTTATTAGGTACTTGTAGTTGGATAGCTCTGTCCTGGTTTTAGCAGTAATGTGTATACCCCTAAAAGCTCCCCTGTAAATGGCACTGTTGACCTTTTTAAAGAAGGCATTGAAATGGAGTGATCTGGGATGTGCACCACCCTCCTCATCCCTGCAGGGGCCTCTCTGGGTTAGCATTTGAAATACAAAGGCAGAATGAATGATCTCTGTGGAGCTGTAAGCTTATGTGATAAACTGCTGTTCTGCCAACACACACAGACATAATCATCTTCTGTTCCAGTCCAAGAGCTCCCCAGATGATGAGTACTTTGAGGATGTATATAAATGAGCAGCTCATTTTGACTTTTCAGCTAATAGGATTTGCAGTATAAGCCAGGAGAAAATACCTGTGCTCTAACCTTTACACCCTTTACTTTGCCACAGAGGGACATTGCTGAAACAAAACAGCCTCTCATCCAAGAGTGACATGTTTGATATGTGCACCGTTGTACACAGAAGCCTAAAAGCCCAGGACAGAGAGCAAATATAATAAATAAAAGTCTGCTGTGATAGAGGTCTCTTCATTGACCTCATTCAATGAACAGATGCTGAAAATATTTTAGTAATTTAGTTAGAAAAGTCAGTCTAGTGGGTCTTACCTTTGTACTTTAAAAATGTAGTTGTTTGGCTCCAGAGGAAAACCTTGGACTGAATGAAAAATTGTTTTTTATAAAGGGCATATCATATTGGTCCTGTTTGAAGAAGGCAGAATTTTCAACTGATTTTGTTTAAAACAGTCAGGCTAGCACACAGTGCTGTTCCCTTGTCCTTCCAAAGGTGTTCCCTGAGCACCAAATGCAGTTCATAAATACCTGAAAATTATCTGACCCAATATCCAGTTGAAAACGAATAACTTCAATGCTTAGAAATGGAGCTGTTACATACAGAAGACTTCCCTCTCTCCTGTATTTTATTCTTCTATTTAAGTTTTTATCAAGCATAAGGTATATTTAGAAGCATAGCAGTTTAGGAAGATTTTCCTACCTTTTTCTGTCCTCTAGAAGTTCGTGCAAAATACCTATGCTGAATGTCATTCACAGGTCACAATTATTACTGAGCTGAGAATCTTGATGAGTATGAAGGATAAATAAACTTTTTCCATGAGTGCTTTTCCCTAAACAATTTTTTTCAGTCCCTGGAGCATCTGAGGATAACTTTTTGCATTACTTTATTACTAGGCTATACAGTGGTCTGACCAAGGCAGATCTGACTCAGGTAGAAATGGAGATTTTGCTCCTGGGTGCTTAGAGCAGTGCCTAGTTGTGAAACCAAAGTCTTGTTCTTGTATTATCTGTTCCCAAACAGGAGTGAGTCATTAACCAAGCTGATTTGGTACTCATCAGTTTTAAGGAAAGCTGCTGATTCTGAAAACTTGTTTCCATAAGTAAATCACTTTTTCTCTAAAGAAGTAAAAGGAAGTGTTCAGCTCATGGAGTTGAACTTCCATTGACAATGGAAGCTCTCTCAGTGTGCTAAAACATGAGGGTTGGAAGCTTGAGTGAATGATTTTTCTTCTGAACATGAAAGCAAAAATCCTATTGCTACTTGGATGGTGGAGTTCCCTTAGTAGGTGGCCACCATCTTATTTACAAGGAAATCTCAACCATTAGGGTTTGAGCATTATTGGCTTTTAGCAGGAATGACACAAAGAACAAATGAGGCATATATTGGATTGAGGTAAGCAGTCTCTGTTACCACAACTGTATTATTAACTTATGTTTAATTGCTCAGCATTTATGAGGTTCATAGTTTATTGTCTTTCTTGCCACACAATAGGTTGGGCAAGTCAAAAAAGCTCCAAGTTTCAAAGGCTAGAGTTTTGGGTGCCTGCCAGCACTGATCTGTTTAGCAAACAGGCAGCAGGGTGCTTATTAGTAGGTTGTGGCTTGCAAACCCTGAAGCCTGTGGAGCCAGATGCACTGATCAAATAGTGAATCTATAGATCAGTAAGCTCATTAGATGGAAAAGGGGAGCACCACTGAGTATAAATATAGTTTTCATAGGCTTCAATTAGCTACCATAAATGAATTTTCTCACTCTTTCTGTTTACCCAGCAGTCTAAATATTAAACATTAGTTTAAGCAACATTTGTTCCAAATTGCTTCTCTTAGAATTTCCCAATGACTTATAATTATATACTACTTCATAGTAAAAAAAAAGGTGCCAAATTGCTCTTATTATTTCTATTTATTTCAGTGTAACATATAGTGACTACTTGTAACTCAAGTGCTTATATATTATTCATAAAAACACAATAAAAATTGGCAGTGAATCAACTTCTGTGTAAGATTAGGTGATTAGCTGGTCTGAATCTGTGTGGTTCAGTGGAAGCCAAGATAACTCTGGGAGTTCCCTGAAGTTACTGGGGTTATGAACATTTTCCAGTTGTTAGGGATCTGACAAAAAGACTCTGCAAATGGCATTTCACCCTTTGAATTTTCCTGCTTCAGTTGGAACAAGTGAAACATCAGTTTCTGTAACTTCAGTTTGAAGTTTCTAAGAGCAGACTTTACTGTTTTAATTAGTTCCCTGGCTGATTTTTTAAAAATATGCTTCAGCCTGTGAATCACTTGTTAATTTCCTGGGATGCCTGATGTTAAAAGGAGTTGAAATTTATTGTGTACCTCATCACTTAAGTCATGTAGCAGGATTCTCTCTTCCTCGCCATTTACCTGCTGAACCCTGGAGTGACTTGAGCATTCCTAGTCCTCTTGTTTTCTAGCAATGTACTTGTGAGCACAGTTTTACTTCTATAAATATCTGCAAGGAAGAAGTGAGAGATACTGTAGTGCCACTAAACCATCACTTTTGTTATGAAAAGTCCTGTGAATTCTTTTTGTAGAGAGGCCCCAATTCTGGTTTCAGTTCCCTCCTCCAGGAAAGATCAATAAGAGAAAAATACCTGAAAGAGTATTTTGAAGATCAATCTGGGATTACTTACATAATAAATAGGAAAAAGAAATTAATTTCTACAGCTGAGAATCTTCTGTTGATAATTCTTGGAAGCATAGAGCAAAACTAAAGTACTCTCGTCTCAGCTTCTTTCCACGCTGTTGTCAGCATCTTCTCTTTGTTTCTTTTCTGTTGAGTAACTCAGTGCTGCTCTAAATTTTGAGAGAAAACCACAAAAGAAAACATGATGGCAGTATTTTTTCAGTCATTGTCTCAAGCTTTGCTTAGTTGATGTGAATTAAATTAGTTTGAAGGTACTAGTCATTGACAAAAAAGTCTTCCTCATCTGTGCTTTCAGTGTGGACAAAAGTGATATACTACACCAGTTTGTAAAGGAATTGTTATAAATTGTTATTGGTAAGCTACCTGGTTTCAGGTGTTTGCACACTGTAAGAGAAGCATATCCACATAGTAGAAAAAGTAATAGGAACCCATGAATTGATTTTGCAACTTATCAGGTTGAATCTGTTTCAAAGTCTGTAATGATTTTAGTGCCATGCAGCTTTATTTTGGGTCTTGCACTGGCAAGATGCTGAAGAGCATAGCAAGTGTTACGGATTTCAGTAGTTCCTGCTGGCATGCTGAAGTAAATGATGTGTATAAAATTCAGTGTGTCCTTATATTGCTTAGGCTAGTGCAAACTGAAGCTTTGCACTAGTGGAAGTGAGAGCATGTTTAGCCCCAACTCAGCAAAATTTGGAAGAAAAAGTCAGGTTGGCATTTTCAGAGTGTGTGATTTATTTGGATGTTTCTTACCCTTCAGTCACCAGTCATTTCATCTAAGGGCTACGTTAGCTCTTTTTAGGTGGGAAACCAGAGTCTATTGTTCTGAGACTAAATTAGGACTAGAGGCCAGATTAATAAATAATATGATTCACTTTCTGGAATTCCTAAATGTCACTAGGCAAGCATGCATCTGTGAGATTTATTAGCCTCATTATTCTTGTGCAGAACTGACATCTAAGAGCACAGACAAGAACAAAGACTAACTGAAAGAGACTAATGCTAACGCAGGAATCTTACATACCGTTGAATGTAGGGCAATGTAGAACCCACGAATCTACATTACAAGCATCTTTATTTTTCAAGCAGTAGCATTCCAGGAAAACACAGTCTGTGACACTTACATGAAGCTGGTCCTTAAATTGAGGTATTTTGATTCCATTTTCTCCTTTTGAGGGCCAAGGTTCTATAACCTAGCCAAAGCAAGCACTCCCTCATCCACGTGCTTGAAGCTTGACAATCCTGTATCCCAGTCCAGTTTACAAGAAATCTGTTTTGGAAGCCTGTGAAGTTTCAGATGCATTCAGTGGGAGAAGGGTAAGAGCCAACTGGCCTCACTGTGTGATATCCCTTCTTACAATATTCCCAAACAGAACTGGAGGAAACAGCATTCTCTTTTGTTTATATCAAAGAGTATCTGCAGATGGAAAGACTTTCTGCTTGTACAGCTGGAGTAATAGAAAATCCTTACAAAATGGCTCTGCAGGAGTTAATGTTTTTCAGTTATTCTGGCCCACCAAAAAGTATCCTAAAGAAAAAGCAGTAGTGGTTTTTCTTTGCTGGAATATCTCTGCAATGAATGAATGGGAGAACTTTAGTCCCACACTCTTCATGCTCACCTCTATACCTTCGGCTGCGGCCAGCAGTTAGTCCAGTATGAGAACCTCAGGTTCGCTAAGAAAGCGATGCAGAAATGAACTCGACCCATAGTGTCTCTCCTGTCCTCAGGCTTTGTTTGCAAGACCCCACACCAGAAAAGGGACAGAACTATTGTGAGTGCTTGGATAGAAAAGACTAACACTCTAACACTTGTAAAATCTGCTGTAGCCTATGCTAACTCAGACTTGCTCAGCCAGGTTAACTACCTTGATTTAAAGCGCCAGAGAAAGAAGGCATCTTGGTTTTTATCTTGGGACAGTGCTTGCTTTGAGCTGCTCAATTATCTGTAGTTGAACTGATAACCTCAGTTTAAATCTTAGCTGTCTTGTTTTTGCTGCTGTTGTAGTCTCAGGTAGGAAGCTATTATAGCCTCAGGCAGGAAGCTCCAGCAACCTTAGATAACAACCTTTTTTATTCCCCAACCCTAAGTTGTTTGAGTTTTTTTTTCCTTCTGGTTAGACATATCATTTCAACCAAATTTGCTAAGGGGTAAGTGTTTGCAGCTCCCAGGCATTTTTGCTAGGTTGGAGATGCACAAGATTTCTGAGCTTCAAATCTTTAATGATGCATGGGAAAACCAAGGAAAACATTGACACTCTGAGAATGCCACATGCTGCATGTCTATAGAGAAAGAAAGATGAAAACTGTTTTCTTCTACTAAACCAGTGGATTATAGCTAATGCCATGAAACTGGACCAATGTTTTCTTGAAAACAAGTATTCTTCTTTGAATTCACGCCATCTTGCTTTGCCTCAAATGCTCTGTTTGGCTGAAGTTCAGCAGGGGTATTAAGAACTGCTGCTAGCTGAATGCAGAGCAAACTCTCACAGCCAAAATTAAGAACAGTGCTGTCTTCTGCAGGGTTTTTAAAACTTAATTAAAGTAAATACTTTGGAATGATTAAAAGGCACACACCATTTTAAGATAAAAGTTTATTATAGTTGAAAAAGGAAGCTCTGTAATTTAAAATGGAAAGTTTATGAAGCTTCAGGATAAACCTCAGCTAGGAAAAATAACAGGTTTCAGATGTTCCGAATATCATACGTTAACCCCAAATGATCGCTCTATAACACCAGTTTCCTTAGTCCATGCTGGCTGGAATTAGAACACCCACTCTGCTTAAAGGCACAATGCTCACTGCCACCAGCCATTAATCACCCTGCTTCTGCCCCATATCAAGGCTCCAGGCATCATGATTTAAAAATGGGAGACTGTGAATCTATCCCAACTAGATCTGATTTCATCATATCTAGGCTTGCTTTGAGCAGGAGGTTGGAGTAGAGACCTCCCAAAGTCCTTTCCAGCCCCAAATGATCATAGGGGTCTAATAATAAAACAAATGGCTGCTGGAACAGTATCTAGTGAGACAAACAGCTAGGAAATGGCATGTTGTGCAAGGTTTTTAGTATTCCAAGTAATGCTTATGTATGACAGAGAAAGGGGGAGGATATTCAAATGTTATTTACTTAAGAGTAGCTGTTATTTAATCTACAGAATCAGATTTATTTGGATAGTTGCTATAATTAAATTCCAGCTGACTACTAGAAGCATTGAAAGTTAACAACTATGTAATAAACTTTCTAGGCAACAATTAAGGGTGTTGGGGAGACAAGTCTGCAAATCTTTTAAAGGTACTATGAGAAAGGAGATGGAAAAAATTATATCAGAAAGCAGGATAGTTTAAATTATGATTTAAATTCTAAACATCAGCCCTTGGTTTGTCCTTATGGGAACATCTTCCTGATAGTATGCAACAAAAGACAGTGCAGGAGGATGGAAAGGGAGGAACCTGCTACCACTGTTTGAGGCAATTGTGCTGTGATTGAAATCTCCTGACACATGTCACTACTTGCTGTAAACAAAAAGGAGTAGTTAACAGCAAATTTCTATTAGGTAGCCTACTCAAGCTATTTCCTGGCTCAGAATTTACTCCATTGGTTTAGACCACTAGTGCCTGGCACTTCAGGTTGCAGGAATATGCATACCCCATTTCTCTTTCTCCCTCTCCTCTTCACACTGCTTGAGTGAAAACCCCATCTCTGCTTTTAGCATCCTGCAGAACCTGCTGTTCTGTTGGGCCTGAGCTCTTCTGATTCTACAACAGCACTCTATCAACAGCTCTAAGGAGGTCTTCTGGTGACAGCCATTTGGTTTACCTTGCTTCGAGAAAATCTGGTAAGATAAGTAATTTGTTTCTCTTCCCATATACTGCTGGGATAACACTTGGCTGCCTAAATCACTTGGAAATTCTTGGTGTTTCTGTATGGTCTGATGATTGCCACAAGGGGGTTTTTGTCTCTACTTTTGAAGTGGAGAAAATTGCCTATGCTAAGAGAAGCTTTTGCAAGAGTGGGATTTTATGAGTAGCATGCCAATTTACAGTACTTTTTTGCACTCATCTTTATTGTCCTTCATCATTGGTCCTTCCATTGACTATGCCTAACTTAATCCTGTGACTGCTTGGCATTGGGTATTGTACTAACTGTTGTGAGGGTCTGTATGAGTTGGCCTTCAAAATGTGATGTCCTTGCGGCTGCAAGGTTGTTCCATCTTTTGCTCATTACACTGTGCTGCTTTTTTAAGCAGTAACTCACAGCAACCCTTTGCAGCTACAGAATTCAATGACAGATAGTTGGTAATCAATTACAAAATATTCAAGCATACTATTTATGTCGTTATTAAAGTACAATAAGCTCTCTTGCTAAGAAGGTAGGAACAGTAATGACTTCTTTTTAGTCCAGTCATTGCATTCCTACAGCCCTGCTGTATTTCTTTTGTGCTGCAGTCCCTGGAAAATATGCTGCAAATCCATCATCTTGAAGAAAGGGTGTGCACTGTGCCAATACGAACTTTTTTTTCAGGATCAGGCTTTAGTCACCTGAAATTCCTCATTCAAACATTTAATTAAATGACCCCATTTTTGTCTACTGTTTTAAACAATTAGTTAAGATCCTTAAGCCAGTGTATCCTGACCTATTGTAGCCACCTCCCAACTGAACTTTATGATGAGTATTTGTTAAATGTGGATATCAAAACACTGTCCAGCATATGGAACTTGTGTGATGTACCCTGGAGGTCATATAATCACTCCACAACAGACTCTTTTAACCTGATGAAATTACCTCTTAAAAGAACATTACTGTTTCTTGGCTAAAACTGATAACTAGCTTAAGCTTTTTTAAATATACAATAATACAATGAGCTGCTATAAGGCAATTCTGTGATTATCCAACAAGGCTACTCATCATTTGACACTGAAAATTATCCCTACTCAGAAAAAAATAATCTTATAAAGCAAAGGAGCAAGCAGGCTATCAGATGTTTTACATATATTTATGGATTATTTATTTTACAAATAAAATTTTCTATTTTCAAAATATTTTATCGTGGAAAGATGTTCTGATCATTGTTGGTATACATAGTGAATGGTATAGTGAAGGCTAGTACTGTGTGAATGAATCTATACAAAACAGTGAAAAAAGGATTATCTGCTTTAATTACAATTTAAATTAGTTCCTTATCAGTTAGAGAACCCTGCAAACTTGTCTCATGTACTCTTGTTTCACAACTGGCATACTTACATTTAAATGTTAGACATAGTACAGGGAAAGATTTAATCCTCTGCTTTGCTGAAAAACAATGCAATATTATGACTTCCTGTTTTCTCTCTGCATAAAGGTTATACTGGTATCAGAATTTGGATGTGCCTGTCAGAAGAAATGACACTGAGGGAACTTTTATTATTCTGTTTTTTAATTTGACCATTCTCAGTTAAAGTAGTGTCTTTGGAAAATTGCCTGCTTGTCACTCAGCTGCATTTCTTAGGAGGCAGAAAGTTAATAATTTTCAATACAGATTTGTAAGCTCCGCTCTGAGGCTGTGCATAAGCATATTTAGAACAACTGATAGGTTAGATGAAATTTGGAAGTAGCTTTCAATTTCTCCCATTCACAACAAAGCAGGAAGAATTCACATGGAAGCATTTTCCAGCTTATGAAATGTAATCAGTTTACTGTTCAGTACTTATCACTATGTATTTCTGTAGGCTACTGACTTGAATTCTAAAATCAGCCTCTGCATTTTTTTTGTCCTAAAAAAAAGTCAAACTTCTCTGTCTCTTGAAAATCCACTTACAGACAAAAAGCCCCTGAATTTTCTTTCAAGAGCAGCTGCTCTTCTTTTTTTAGTACTCAAGGAAATAACTAAAAACTAGAGGGAAAAAAAAATTCTAGCTAGCCTACTTTGGCCTAACCAGACCTTCCCACAATTGCTTGCTTAGCACACAGTTTAGCTGTACGGGATCTAGTTTAATGAAAATATGAGGAATAGGGGTTCCTTGAAAATTGTTTTAGAAAGCCAGTATTGTTTGATGGAAAGTCAATATAACTGTCTCCCCTTATTGTTTAATTTCCTGAAGTGTTTGTCTTGCTAATGGTAACTTCTGTATTTGTAGTTGTTGGTATGAGATTTTTGGCTACAGCATTTCTTTTCAAGAAGATCACCTATCAGCACATGCTGCATGAGGATATCACCAGTCAGTTATGATTCTCTTAGGGATGATTAAATTTTGGTACTTTGACACTATAATGCATCTTTGGTGAAATAGCCTAATAAATAAGATGTGATATAAAAACTATCCACATTAATGAAAACAGAGCTTTTCTAGGTTTATTCTAATGCTTGCTGAAGATGGGCTCGATTGGCTTTTTGGACTATAACAATCATAGTATTCTTTATGAATTATCTTCCTGAGCAGTTCAACATCATTTATGCAGAATTAAATAATGAAGTGTAATTTTCTCTGCATGCAATTTTGTATAATCTGATTAAAGGCACAGTTAAAAAAATTGGCACGTGCATCATGATTCCAGGGGTGCAAGTAGTTTTAACAGCACTTCATGACCTGCTGTGAATTCCTGTGTGTCTGAATGGGACTGAGGCCCGTTTTATTCACAGGATCTCAAAACACTCTACAGTGCAGCACATTTTTTTTAAAGTAACTTGATATGAACTGGGAACAGAACGCTAATCAACAGGCTTCTGAGTGCTCAGCTTTATCCACTTGACTTCTGTGTCTCCATGGCCTTAAGTATAAGGAAGTTTATTGATTTCTGGCTAACAGCTTTGACACAGTTTGTGTTGTCAGTAGCGCTCACTGTGTTTGGAGTGGACATCAAAGTATTGACCTGCAGCAGAATGAGTGGAAAAGGACACACAGATTCATAAAGAGAGCTTAGGTTAACGCTTGCAAAGTCTTTCTTCCCTTCTTGTTGGAATCCTGGGGTTTGTTCTAATGGCAGAAAAAGAGGCAGTGTTTCTGCCTCAGAATAAGATCCTAGGCAGCCTGCCCTGTTGGCCCTGCTTTGAGATGCAGTGTTGGACTAGGTGATATCCTGAGGTGCCTCCCAACCTCACCCATTCTGTCACTCCTTACCAGGCAGTAGGAGTAATCAGTCAAGAAAAAGAACTTTGAACAAGCAATGATCAGGCTTTTGAGAAATGCAAAGAGAACATTTTACTGCTTGCAGCCCTCAAGACTACCAGATAATGCAAGTAGAATCCTTTCTTCACACAGAAATGCTGCTTTTCTTCCTCTCATTAATTTACTAGTTTTCTGGCGCAAGGTTTCTTAAGATGTTTTTATTCAGTTTATACTACAAAGTGCCAGAAGTTCATTTGAGATTTAATTAAACTTCAAGTGGCTAGAGAAAAGTGAACCCTGAGGAGCAGCAACCTTATGTTGCTTTGTTTTCTCTATAGGAAGATAACCCTTGCAAAGGCTGAACTTGACAGCCTCAGGAGCATTAGAAGTCAAAAGCAGAAACTCTTGTCTGCCACTGCTGACAAGGAGTATCAGCCATTATTATGATGATGTCTTGTGTGGTAGAAGCTGTGTAGCAATGGTGAGATGGCAGCTTTTGTGCTTTGCTGCCACAGAAAGCTCCATTTAAACACCCATCATTATGTAGACCAGTGTCTGAAGGGTGTCATGAGAGGCTTGCCATTTTTGTACTAGTTTTATGAGCTAAATATATGTCCTTTTATTATAAATCTGTGCTTTTATTTCTACAGATTTATCTGTATTTATCAGGAAGCAACAAAACAAGTAAAATAGGTCAGAGGAGGAAAAGGAAGCATTCCTAATCCCAAAAGGAAAATAATTAAGGTTTAAGAAAGTCTAGGTCATAAGATAGTTATTTGTTTGGGGATGTTTTTTTAGGGACTTCAAAGTTTGAGAGAATTCTACTTTGAAAATTTTGTGTTTTTCCACAGCAGACCTCAGCACAAATGTGACTATGGAAAATTTGAAAAACAAAATACTTCCACCGCATTTGTGGAGTGAGAATGAATATAAATATATTCAATATAATGAATATAAGACAGAAATGACTGGACTACTTTAACTAATTTAGAGAACCTCCTCAATTATGAGTAAGGGGAATTATGAACTTAATGGTGAGGAGGGCAATCCTAAGTGCTGATAAATCAACAATAGTTACAAGTTTCCTTCTGTCTGTAGTCCTCTGTAATATTATGCAGCTTATTCCATCGGAATTATCTATTTACTCCCGAACACTAACAGTAGGGGGACATGATCTATTCCCTTCTTATTTCCAAGTGGCACAGGTGAGACCAGCAGTGAAAATGTATCTAGCTTGGCCTATAGAGTTGTGCTGGTGATTTTGATTTGAATAGAAGTTGGTTAACTGACCTCAAAAAGTAGCCACAAGGTTACATCTATGGAAGCTTATGGTTTCTGCCTTAAATACTGGTTATTACTGCTAGCTTATCAGTAGTTGTTTTTTTGCTGTGAGTCTGGGAGGTTGTGAAGTTTTAAAAGTGTGAATAGCTACACCCTTGGAACTCCTTGAAGCAGGTTATTGTTTTCTTCTGTAGCAGTTCAAGACCTAACACAACAGTGATCTCATACTTTGAGATCCTTGGTGACATGGCCATACAAATGAATAGTTGACAACAGCTGGCTTGCTTGCATTTGGAATTAGTAGTTAGACTTAGTGGGTGGGGAGTTAGTATGTATGTTTGTCTTTTTGAAAATACAGGGCAGGCAAGATGAACAGCTGTTCATACTGCATTTACAAGTATTTTTTGGATTATATTTGGTATGAAGGCATAAGAAGACTGAGCAAAGCCATATACTCAAATTTCTGATGCAAGTATGCATGAACCTTGCCTCTATCTTTTGTATGTAACAGCATTTGGATTTTCCATCTGCTAATGCTCTTAGTTCATTTGAACGAGTAGTTCTTAACTGTGCTGTTGTTGAAAAATGTAGGTTTTTTTAAAGGAAAGGTTATAGTTATGAGGCTGTGGTTAAAATGTTGCTAGCTACTAGTATAGAACTGTTTATCTGGATGGTAGGAGAACTGGTAGTACAGGCTGTTTGCTCTTACTGGAAACCCTCCAAAATCCATGGTCAACATTTTATGACCTTGGGCCTATGTGCAGTCAGCGGACTTCAGCTAATATGGAGATCATGTTTTTGGCAGAATGGTTTTGTACTGCTCCCCTGGTGTCACAGAACCTATGTAGCTCCTCCCTAACTCAACTTGGCAGGAAAGTCACAGTGGTTTTAAAATGCTTTCCACAGTTAGTTTTCTTACTGTGTAAAGCGAGCTGTTGGTAGCCATCAGAGCAGCTACAAAAGATGCAGCTGCAGTCTTTGGCCAGAATGCACCCAGTTCAGCCTCATTCACTCCTTTTTCTGTCAGTAAGGGTTTATTGCAGGTCTGTGCTTACGCTTATCAGCCTTTGATCTGTGGACCCTTGGGGAGGGTCTTTATATACATATATATATATATAAAAGAAAGACCTGCA
The DNA here is from genome assembly GCF_028769735.1 of Zonotrichia leucophrys gambelii. Taxonomy (NCBI): domain Eukaryota; kingdom Metazoa; phylum Chordata; class Aves; order Passeriformes; family Passerellidae; genus Zonotrichia; species Zonotrichia leucophrys. Next base: position 18,524,621 of record NC_088177.1, on the reverse strand, counting down.
CAGATAACACTGCTCACAAGCAAAAAAAAATTAAATGGGAAAAGAGAGACAAAGAGTGAACCCTTTGCAGTTTGCATCACTTTGTAACCAGGAACAGAGTAACTTTACACAGGATAATTCTTGCTATTCCCACACCCCTGCCACAAGGGTTATAAGATCTCTACATTTTGAGAAACCATGTGCTAGAGTTTGCTGATATTTAAACATACCTTTCCATCTGTGCATACTTTGCCAGAGAGATGGTATTTTAAAACAGGTGTACACATGCTAGAAGGCACAGAGATTGATCTGTTGAAGACCACCTTACAACTCAGTGGCAGAGAGAGATTTCCTAATGCTTGCCACTAAAATGCCCCATTTTTCCAAAGAAGACCTGTTGATGCTCTGTCTTTTGATTGATCACTCAGTAGATCCTTAATCTCTCTTCAGACTGGACAGGTGAAGAAACTGCAGCTCTCTGCCTGCCTCAACAAACAAAAGCATTTCCTTACTCTCAGCATGCACTTAACCCTGGTGTGGAGGGGCCATTAAGGGCAATTCGATCTACATTGTGGATTTGATTTTTGGTTTCTCAGATGAGGCTGCCGAAGCAGGGAACAGTTAATGCCAATTAGAGTAGTGGCTTTTGTGTGAAGAACATCAGTCCAGGAAGAGCTGTCCCAGGACCACCAAGCTCTTTTACAAGCAAAACAAGCTACCCAATGGAAATAGCTTTTAGTTTTGAAAGTACAGCATCATGCCAGAGTCTTTGAAAAAGCTGTCAAAAGCAAGAAATTCCTTGGTAATGTCTCCACCTTGAAATTTTTCCTCATAATGCACTTCTGTTTTTTACATGTACTTTAACACGATCTTCTAAAATGTGATTAACTTGTGTCTGTGCTTGAGGCTGTCATGAACAAAACATATTTTAATGTGACTATTCCTGTTAACATAAAATTACATCTAACTAAGAGGCTGCCACAGCATATTGTGTGAAAGCTTCTGTGCCAGGTATGGTCACATTTCACCAGGGTAGCACTGATTTCTTTTCACTCCTCAGTTTACATTTCCAAACATATCAATACACAAGTACTGGAGGATTAACTTTACATCTTGTAAAGGGATTGGCATTGTTTATGATAATGCACAGCCTTTGGTATAATTACAGCAAGTCATGAGAAGGTTCAACTGCTTCATTAGCTGACTGGAAACAACAAAGTCTTGTGTTTCATTAAAATCAGATGTAATACTTGTGTTCCAAGATCAGTTGGAAACTAATAGGAATAATCCGTCCCAACTAAGGCTGAGCTGTGCTAATCACATTGGGATCATACCACATTGATTCTGTGTTAAAATGTTGTATCATAAGCCCAGCTTCTGCATGTTATCTCCTGGAGACATGAAGAGTGAATGCAGGATGGTGTGGGCTTTGCTTATGAAAGCATGGATGTGGAGCTCTTTGCTGCCTGCCAGATTACCTGAAGAATCACCAGCAGTTTGTGGGCTCCTTAATTTGGAGGCTGCACAGAACTGATGCAGCTTTAATCCCATGAGAGAGAGGGAATCCCTGCATCAGCTCTTTATGTTTGAACGTCTGGACCTCAGTAGCAACTCCTGATGCTAAAGAGGATGAGGGGTCTGATTACTGTTACCCAAAAAAGCCAGGGTCACTTAAACAGCAGCAGTGCTCAGCACTAAGCTTGTAGTTCCCCTTGCTGGACCTTGCTGGGAGTCATATCCTTCACACTAGACAGGGAGAGGGATGCACAACTGAATGGTTATAATGGGCTTTTTCAACTCTGTCAATGTCTACTAAACTGAGGCAAGAAATAAGCTTAGGGGTTAAGCCAAAAATTTAAAAATATAGCTTTTAGCTGCTTGCTAGAGAAGAGAGAGCAAGGTCCAGTTTCCCCATAGTCCAAGCAATATTTATTCTCCCTTATAGGAGGCTTTGCCCATGAAAAGGCAAGATTTTAAAGTAAAGAAAGCAAAAAGTTGTGGTTTTGTTCCTTATATTTAAGGAAAAAAAGGTCTTACCCAGCCTGAAGGCAAGGCTATAATTGTGAAATGAATAAAATAATTACATATAATCTAAGGGGTAAAAAGAAGGAGCCCTTTGAATGTTTTCCTTGGGGTTTTTTTTGAATATTTATTTAGCTTTAGTAGCTAACACAGGGGAGAAAAGAAGGCCTTGTTAGAGAGTGGAGAACCATTATCTCTTGAGCTAAGTTGTGAAAGCTTTCATTTTATATGTTCTGAGGAAATTCAGAGAAATAGGGAATCCTAGGCAATATGCACCTTTAAAATGAAACATTCTGATAGGAAACTCAACAGCCATAGCAACAATGCAATAACATTTGAAACACAACAAAAATCAAGCTTATGACCAACTTGTAGCTGCTCCTCTCAAAAGGTTTGTGTGATTTAAGGGTTTGGCCTTTATAATCTGTTTTCTATTAAGTCTCTAATGCTGGAGCAATGGAGGACAACATAATTTATTGGCTTTTTCTAGAAATAGATTGAAAATTCAGAAAACTGTCTGAAATCAAGAGAAAAAATTCCGAGAAACTGCAGAGGCTTGAATCAGGTGCAAAATCACTTGGGGTCTTTTGTCCCAAATGTAGGAGTTGGAATTTTTTCTTTTCCTTAGCTCCTGCTAGGAAAAAGTCTGCAGTGAAGTGGAATGAAACACAAGAACAAGCTGTGTCTGAACTTCAGCCAGACACCTCCTTTTGGATCCCAAGGGAACTTTGATGTGCTGGTGCAAAACTGATTTGTTAAAAAGTGTGGCTGTGATAAAGGTATTTACATAGTGAAAGAGGTCTGACTGTGTTGGGAGAGAGCTGAGAATATAAAAGCAATGCAATGTAACCTGTGTTTTGATTCAAGACCCCTCTCACGGAATGAGCTGAAGGAATTAAATTTCACAAAGTGTTACAGCCTTAGTTGTGTCTTGGTACCTTTCATCACGCAAAATTATATTCAACCCTGAACTAAAACATTAAATTTGGAGATATGAAATGAAAAAGATAAGCAGCAGAAAACATGACTTTTGACTAAATGAATTGGCTGTAAAAACAGGGGTGAAAATGTGGCATAAAATTATCAAAGCTCTCTGCAATTTTTGCAGCACTTTCTCAGCCACAAATATGCTTTCCCACATAAGACAGTAAGTTGTTTCTTTGTAGAGCTATCATTAAGTACAGCAGAATGCCAAGTCAATGTCAAAGCTTTGAAAGCAAACTATTAGTGTTTTCTTTCGTCCTTCCTTCCTTTGGAAAAAAATGAGAGATTTGTTTCAATTATGCATTTTTAACAGATTCAGATTACAAAACAATATCTTCTACACACATATGAAAATGAAAATGCCAAGGATTTCTTTCAATAAGATCTTTCCAAAAGATCTGTTCTTTCCTTCAGAATTATTATATGAGACCTTTGGAAAGGTGAGGAATATTTTCAGCATACAGATGGCAGTCTGCTTTCTAATTCCATTTTGCCTGACTGGCCTGGCTGAACTTTCTTACTGATCAGTACTGACTGGATCACGCTTGAAAGCGTGCTAATGCACAGTGCTGAAGCAATGGTAGCTGACTGAGAACAGGGATTACAACTGTATGTCTGAGGTGTCTTTCAGTCTGCTATTTTTTGGCCTTGTCAGGTTTCTTCTTCATAATTAGATTGTTGTGAGCAGCATGATTGCTGAAACCTAATTATCATAACTCTATCTAGGAGTGAGGTTGCATTACCAGAAATGTGAGTTATGTTGACATGACACAGTGCAGCGTTGTGTAGCTATAGCAAGTTAGCTCTGAGGACCAGAAATATACCCCTGGTGCTGTGCAGCAGGGAAAGCTCAGGAATGCAGGCTGGTGGCAAGGCAGCTAGAGGGAGGTACAGTGAGTGGGCACTCTGTGTAGCCATGACCTTCCTCCCTCCTGCTGCTCTGTTGACCTGCACAAGGATTTGCTCTAATGTTTGCAATCAGAGACAATGGCAGACACGCATGTGTGTTCTTTCCACACTGAAGGTAAACACTAATGCTGGGCATGCACTGTAAGGAGGTCTTCAAAAAGGTTACATGACATAGTGCTCAAGAAGAGGATTCTCTGGATTCATGGCCTGTGTTCCTCATGGTTTCTTTGTGTTACCTGGCCTCTAGGAATTGGCCTGGGTGTTTCATTACCTCTTAAGCTCACTGAAAAGTTCAGCAAAATGTGATGATTTCAGTGTCTGCCACTGTCATATCTTTAGGAAACACATAAGGTGAAATCTTTTATTAATGTAGTGTTCTATTGGAACTGAAAAATCTAGCAGCCTTATTCACTGCTGCATGTACAGTTTCAGCCATTAAACAAGGAATCTGGAGAGTAACCACTTTGGAACTGGGGTTTTTTATGCATTAGGTCTCATCTGGAATATTTTAGAAGAGGATTAATCACTTCCCAGTTTTGTTGAACCTGAAACAAGACTTTCTGACTAAAATTCACATAACTTAATTTTCCTGCGGCTGCCTATAAAAACCACCAAGAAATCATGCCATCCAGCAAGGATACTTTAATTTGGTTTTCGGGAGAAAGAGACACAGTTTGGCACAGAATCATGGTGCAGTGGAAATACACAAAAATAATAGACAATTTTTTTCTATACCATGTGCCCCTTATGCAGTAAGCTTATTTTCACTTGCATGGACACTCTCCTTGTTCTGAGGGAAGGTGGAATCAGTTGGCAACAATAAGAATCTTGCTTTTTAAGTTCCATGTTTCTTGCAAAGGAAGAAAAGCAACACTGATTCAGCACTAGAGTGAAGTAAGTGATTAGAATCTGAAAATAAGGTATAGAAAAGAGAAAGTAATTATCTGAATTTGGGAGTGGAGCCTGAGTAACATGACAAAATGCTGTGGGGAAAAGGATGTTTTTCCACAGATTATTTGCTGGAGCCTGTCCTATTGCATGTTCGCTGAGGAAAATGAGGGTCTGTCTGAATATGCCATTAGTTGCTGTAATCCAGCTGCAGTGGAACTGATTTACCCTCCATCCCCTCCATGGAGATGCACCAGCACACACAATAAGTCACACACACTAAGAGGCACATTAGTAAGTTGACTCTTACCTCTTGTTTTAGCGTAGTTAGGGTTTTGTTTCCTCAGGGTGCAGTGCAGAGGCACAGCCTCTTCTAAGGTGTCCTTCAATGGGCAGAGCACAATTAGTGCAGGTCCCTGAAACCCAGTGTCCCATGAGCATTGCCCTTGGAGTTGTGGTGCAGGAGAGAGGAGCAAAGCTCTCCGATGTCTGAGGCTGGAGCCAAGTGTCAGACTCTGTACCCACAAGGTGTACTGACTAATCCAATGGCCTTTCCTTTGTTACATGAACTAATGTGTCAGAGGTAGTAATCAGTTCAACAGGATGTGGCACTGTCTTGTGGTTGGAAAAGAATTTACCTTCTTTCTAAAGAGGAATTCGAAATCTGCTCTTGTTAAGAGCCATCATAATTTCATCAGGTAAATTAGGCTTATTTGTTTATCCCAGAGCTCCTCTTGTGATGCAAAGGGGAAAAGCATATCAGAAGCATCAAAACAATCTCTCACTTCTGAAATGCTCAACTTGGGGCAGATATTATTGCTGAAATGTGCTGAGATACTCATTAGGCAATGAAGCACACTACGATTTGCTGTCAGCTCTCAGGCAGCTAATTCTTCACAAATAAAGGATCAATAAGCTTCTAGGAATAGGATTGGCCAACAGTTTCCTGTCAAGAGATTTTTAAACCTAGTATGTTCTATTTTTTCTTAACAAGAATTTTCAGTTTCTGTTAAATGTCTATTTTTTTACTAAAGTGATGTGGGTTTAAGGAAAAAAAAAGATCCTTGTTTTTCTAAAACAAGTGAGTACAGAATGTCAAAATGTTTTCAGGGGAAAAAATGAAATAAATAAAAAAGACAAATTGGATACTTTGGTTTCCCCTAAAATATAGAAGTGAAAACCCTGAGAAAACTGATTCTTCAAGTAATGCAAAAAATATTTTCCATGTTTGAACTTTTCCTATTACTCTGCGTTGAGAGCAAGTCTTTATTTCATCATAAAAATCATCAGCAGCCACATTTATGATAACCCAAGTGCCTTAAAAGCAAATGATAGTTTTTACATCTGGATGATATGTCATTAACAAAACATTATTTTAAAAATTAATTCTTTTCCAATAGTTTTCCGTAATGTACCTGCTTCCATAAAACCCCAATAACATGTCAGCAACTCAGTTTCCACCTCTTAAACTGCTGGGGCATTTGTGGTTTAGTGTTAATAGCTTTATAGGCATAGAATTCTGACTCAAGCAAAGTATCATGTTAAAGGATTTATGCATTTAGTGTACTATCAAGTGCAAATACTGGCATTTAAACTTAGCATTTTCCAGACTGCCAGCCAAACCCGTGTTTAAGATGTCTGGATATAGTCATGTTAGGGTTTTCCGACTATTCTGTCACAGATTGGCTTCTATGACTGACTCTTCAGCTTCGTATGGCACTATGAACATTGTTCTTGAATTTTGGAATATTTGAAATAATTTTCTTGTTTTAACCAAGCTGGATTTTAGACATCTGAAATAGGTGGGTTCACAGTGTGATGCATACGGTGTGATTCTGAGTGTCACAACACTTATTTTAAATTTCGTCAGATTAGGCATGTTTCAAATTGGCCACCACAAAACTGAAACATTAAATTCACTTCATACACTTTCCATATAAACTTTGCCTTGGTCTACTATGCCTTGCTTTAGAAAGTCCACCTGGAATGAAAAGATTAAAGTGGAGCCCTGACAGGCAAAGGGCACATTCCAAATATAAACTCCTGTGGCTCAGGATAATCATGGTTGAAACAGGGACATTTGAAGAGAGCACTTCATGAGAAGTGAGCCCAAAACACAGATATGTTAAGAATTATATATAAATGTAAATGTTCTTCCTTGTGTGTGTCCCATTGGTAATGAGGGCTTTCCCAGCTTTCCTGGTGCTGATCCCTTTCCAGAAATCCAGAATGTGGAGAGGAGGGGTGTCCTGTGAATGCATCTATGTTGATCACTGCATCAGTATCAACTGAAAATTCCTGCTTTTCCTATATCAGGTATTTAGGTACGTAGGCAGTTTTAAGCTATGCAAGCAGATCATGATGCTAAAATAGGATGCATTTCTTGATCTTCTCTCTTTCCTAGAACAATGCAGTGTATTCTCTGTGGTCATGGGTCCTCCCTCTAGAGGGATAGTTCCATCAGACTCCCATCTACCCTCTGACTTTGCATAGATTATTTGAGATACAGATATATGTGCAAAAGTATGGTAAATATTATTTTTAATTTCATGAAAACTTATGCTTCTGCACAAAAATAATAATATAAGTTTCTGTGGGACGTACCATATGCTTGCTTTGTTTCTGCCCAAGTTCCTGGACTGTAGGGGTTGACTGTATTCAAGAATGCAACAGATGATACTTGGAAAAAAAAAGTTATAGCAGTTTTAATACTCAAGGATCTCAGTATGTATGCAAATACACAGCACTTTGCTTGTTCTCTGCCCTTTTCCCAAAGTTTGTAAGAGCTGCTCTTTTAATAAGTGTTCTATTAGTAGTGTTGTAGATGGAAACCAGCATCAGAAGAGCATTATTTATCTCTTTACACAATATGTCATGAACATGATTCTCAAATGCCTTGATGTAGAGCCTTAGCATGTGGCTTCCTTACTGTGTTACACCAAACCCTTGCATTTCTAATCCATTGTGAAGCCAAGCAGGAGCAGGACTGTGTGACTGCCTAAGCCATGATCACAGCCACTGCAGGGAGGGAGAAAGCACCCCTGCCATGCTCTCAGCTGTAATAGCACAAGTGTGAGTTTGCTCATCAAATTCCTCCTGCAGCTGGTTCCTCAGGGGTAAGTGTGGCCCCCTCCAAGTTCGCTTGTACTGACACAGCTGCTTTGAAAGTGGCAAATTAAAATATCTGCATGGAATGGAGATGGCTGCCACCAGGGCACATGGCCTGCATATGATGTTGTGGTGGTCTTGGGACCCCAGAGCCTTCTCTATGGGATGGTAACATGGGCAGTCCTCTTTAGGGCTGATGTGAGAAGGAGTTTCTAATGCTTGCCAGACAGCTAAAAGGCTACAGAGAAATAAAAATGTCTGTGGCTTCCTGGAAAGTTTTCTGCATTGCCCCTAGCTGGTCTGACAGACCTCCAATTGCTCCCTGGGAGGAATGGCAATGTTCTCCTAGCATCCAGCCTGCCTCTGTGCTTGTAAACTTGTGCTAGAGCCATTAGCTGAATAGGAGGCCTCTAGAAAGTGCCAAAACCATGATTTAAAAAAATCCCCTTGGTTGCAGATATTTCTTCCTGCTGGAGGACTTGAGACACTTGTGATACTAATTCAGTGACACAAAAATACTTTAGCACCTAGAAAATATCTCTGTCAATTGCTTGTTGGAAATGTGTTTAGTATCAAATTAACTATTTATGACAGTTCACCACAGGTTATTATATGTTATTTGCTGCCTCTGCTACATTGCAAAAGCCTTACTGGTGGCAGAGTAACATGAATTCATAGCATTTGATACAGAGAGTCTTTCAGAAGAAAGACATGCAAAGAGTTTTAGCTTTAAATTATTTAATTCCTGTCATTTTCTTAAACAGATATGTGAGATTAATTAATCCATCATTTCTCATCAAATCATTCCTTGCTGTTCAGCTGTGGAATTTTAGGATATTAAGAAGCTTGTGAGACAGGGGTGTTGATTGCCAAGCCAGCAGAAACTTTAGAAGTCTATGTCAAAACTAAGCTTGTTTGACATGGAGGACCAAAACATTTGCAGTTGTATAATGATGAGGAGGCTTTGGCTTTTGTTTTCCGTTTGTTTCTAAGTAGTTCTGGATAGCAGTTGAAGTCCTGTTTTGCAAGGCACTAATATTAGACGTCTCTTTGATGTGGGGAGGAGACTGCACTATTTCTTGGGCTGAAACACTAGAGGTTGCTTCATGATGATGAACAAAAAAGAATGAAAGCTGTAGCAATCAGTGTGCTGGGATAGAGGTCTCAGACATATACAGCTCACAAACCAGCATGTGCTGCTTTGAACATTGCTTGTTATTGTATGTGCACTGACTCACACATTCCATGTGTGCGCAGCTGACCCTGGAGGGTGGAAGCTGGCACTAACACATGGGCATGCCATTTCCTTGATTAGATTGCCTAGGCTGTAGGTTTTTAGTAAGCGGCCATGAGGTGTTTTCAGTATGCTAAGCCATGAAGGCTCCTAGTGACTGACATCACTAGGAGATAGAAGGCTAGAAACTAGTCTGGCAATGGCACAAGAAACTCTGGTTTTGGAAATTTTGGCTTGATTTGTTTTAAAATGAATGCTTTTTAAAATTAATTTAAAATTCATAAATGGTTATGAAATTGTTTATCATAGCAGCTACTCATGAGATGCTACCTGGACTCCTGCATCTCAGGTAGGACATCAAGATGTTGGAGAGAGTCCAGAGGAGATCATCACGATGATCAGAGGAATGGAGCATCTCTCCTTCGAGGAAAGACTGGGAGTTTGGTTTGTTCAACTTGGAGAAGAGAAGGCTTTGGGGTGACCTAAATGCAGCCTTCCAGTACCTGAAGGGAGCCTACAAGAGAGCTGGAGAGGGACTTTTTTATGTGAGCATGTAGTGACAGGAGAAGGGGAAATGGCTGTAAACTGAAAGACTGTACGTTTATATTAGATATTAGGAGGCAATTTTTTTACAGTGAGATGATGAGGCACTGGCACAGGTTGTTCAGAGATGCTGTGGATGCCCCACAGGGCTGTCCCTGAAAGTGCTCAAGGCCAAATTGTATGAGGCTTTGAGCAACCTGGTCTAGTTGAAAGTGCCCCTGCCAAAGGGAGAGGAGCTGAAACTAGATGATTTTTAAGGTCCCTTGCAACTCTGATTCTACTATGGTATGTGCTCCAACACTACCTGCAACAGCAATCAGGCCTGACACTTATTCCAGGTGACTCATGTATTCCAAGGGGAAGATGTTCTGGGAAAAGGAAATGAGTAGAGGTGGGTGTTATCCTGTCTGTTTTCATTGTTTCAAACAATGCTATCTTCAGACATATGATTAGTGGGATTGTGCTGCTGTTTTTATCTTCTGCATCACCCTCTCTTCCCTCTCTCCCACCTCCTAAGGAGCCTTCTCCTGGTGAGAGGCTTATATGAGGAAATAGGAAAATCTATACCCAGTATTTGTTCCCCTTGGCAGCCATCAGCTGTCAATCCAAGGAAGCCACAGTCTCCTGCAGGGCTCTGCTTGATGATGCTAGGAATAGAAAATACTGTCTACAGTCTTTCAAATGTCAGTCACAGATCCATGGCTTCTGGGGTTGAGCTCTGTGTTGTTCTGGGTAGGGGTAAATCTTATCACTGCTGGCATCAAGCTGATTAAAACTGTACAAAACAACATGGCAGAGAGATCCCCAGAAATGGTATTTCATCCACCAGAAAATTTATGGTCTTATATAAGCACTTTAGTTAGTTTGTAAAAGGATAAAAAGTCATGCTGGTTAAACTGCTTCTGATTGCTTGAACAGAAAAAAAGCTTTGTAGTTAAATTGCTCAGGTAGAATTTTGAAGATCTGTGTCCATTTTGTTGCACTGCAGAATTCCTAGGTGACCTGAACACATTCTTTAATCTCTGTTCCCATCTAAAAAGGTACAGTGATAAGGCTCTTTTTATTTAAGTTTTCGTGTATGAGGTTTGACAGCAGGTATTTGCCTCACCCTATGGGGATACAAGGCATTCTTTAGGAGGGAATGTCATTTCAGCTGAGCCATACAGGTGTCCTTCTTTGCTATGCAGCTAATAATGGTAGCTGTGAAATACAGCTGTCCTATTATATAGGCTTAGTTTTAAAAGAAAAGGGTACGTACTGACCCCAAGGCTTTTCACACTGGCAGGGGATTTATTACACAATTCAGAAACTTGTATTTTTTACAAAACTGGCCAGAGCTGGAGCCTGAGAACCTGGAACTGCCCAACAGGGAAAATGGGAGAATAGATTCTTGGATTGAAATAAATCCCATCATCTTGTCTGTGGGAGAAGAAGGGAACTGCTGTGCATATCAGAGCAGGTGGGTTACTGAATTTGCTGCACAAAGAGTGGAGATACTGCTGGAAAAAACAAGCTCCCTTTCATGTTTTAGGTGGTAAATGCAGATGTAATTTGAGAGTCAGTGCATGGCTTTTGATTGAACACAAAGGGGCAGACGGTTCCACTTAGTTCTGAAATGAGATGCAATCATATCTGTGGATTGCATGGTGGCAAATCACAGTAATCTGCCTCAGAGTGCATCAAGCTGCCCAGAGTGCAGAGCCCTGCAGCAGAAATCCTCCTCACTGCCCTGGCCTGTCTGTCCAACGCATAGTGCTGTACTGGAGTAGTAACACACAAAAGGGAACTCTTTCTGCCACACAGCAAAAAGTGGTCTTACCAGAGTCAAATCTCACTAATCCAGGACTAGCACTGTTTTAATCAGTTTGCATGGCTGCAGCTCTGAATAGCTGTTATTATTGCTGTTGTTGTTCCAAAAACAGCCCAGCATTTCCTAAGTTGGCTGTTTGAACATTAGTGGGGTACACTTCCAGTGTAAATTGCACTTCTCCTGTATTAGCTGCCACTTCTGATGTCTGGAGACACTGTGAGAACAAATGGTTAATGAATCCTATGTGATCAAGTAGGAATAGGATCAGAGAATACCCCTACAGTTATCTTTTTAGTTCCTTCCTCTTCTCAGAGCATTTATTCTTATTTAAATCATTAAAATAGTAAATCCCGTAAGCAGAATGTCACTAACATGAAAGCCAAGAGATGGCTAATGAAGATGACAGCCCTAAGTACCTGCCCTTCTCACCACTTCCACTAACTCTTTTAAAATAGGAGAATGATATGTAAGTATTAGAGCACTGAAAGACTGGTCACCTGATTTCAAAACCTTGAACTCTTTAAATAAGGAAGTTGAGTATATAGCAGGTAGAGAATAAGTCATAGAAATCTAGAAGAAATCTGTTCTTTTCTGATTCTTTTAACTCTGAAATTTAAGATTATAGATCCTTAGAAGAAAGATATTGGTAGTAGTTTGTCTTTTCTCTGGACTGAAGATTGGTTAGAAAATTTTTCTATTGCAATAGAATTTAAAATTATTCTGCTTGGTGGAGTTTGTTGGAAGATCAGGAATTTTTATTCTCTGGATTTTTTACCAAGTGTTGTGCAGAAAAGTAACTTTTGTGCAGAAGATTCTCATTTCAAAAATAGCCATGCATAGGAATAGTGTGTAAGCAAACCTGAATTTTTATAATAAAAAAACAGATGGAATTTTTTTTTAGTTTTTGAGCAAACACTTCATTGTGAAGTAACTACATAAATTTTTTCATTTGGCTTGATAGTGGCTATTTAAGACAAAGAAATACACGGCTTAATGTTGTAGGAAACATTCCTGGGGCAAAGAGTACAGAAGATTTGTTTCCCTATGGGTCTGTGTGCCTAAATAAATGGCTAACATTTTTAGAAATAGACATTGTAGTCATCAATAATTCTGATAATTAGCACTTGATCTCCTGCCTTCAAACTCCCCTCCTGTCTACTGTTTAAGCAAAAGCAGACATTGCTGTCCAGCCTGGAGGCTTTATATTTCTAGTCTTTGGTCTTAATGCATGATCACATTTCCGAGTCACTCTATTAGAGAGGAGTGTACTTAGCACAATAAGACACCAAGGTCTCCTATGTGTACATTCTTTTATGTTCTAAGCACAGCCAAACAATTTGAAACTAGACATTAGAAAGGTGGACATTTTATTACTACTTCTTCATTTGTATTAAAAAGATGCAAGTTATTTAACAGCAAAAATATTTAAAGGCTCTAGGATATTAGGATAAAATAAGAAGCAGTTGAAAATCTGCATGGAAGTGTGAGAGAAGGTGCGATCCATTGAAGAGTACATTCATATGTAATTCTAGATCCATGGCAGTTGCCTCAGCCTGTTTGGCTTCACAGTGGAAAAAAGTGCTATAAATCCCATTCCAGCCCAATCAAAAAGCCTGTTGATTAATCATCTTTGACCAAAGGTATCTCCTACCTGAGAGGGGAGAGGGTTGGAGAAGAGGGAGGGCACATGACTGTGGGTTTGAAAGGAAGTCTGCAGGACTGGCTTCTGACCCCAAGACCAAAATAAAGCTGAATCTTAAAATGCTGAATCGAAGTTTGTGGAACTTGGTGATTGGTCCACATACCTGCAATGTCCAAACAAAACCAGACCATTGCTGCCAAACTGACCTGTCTGTGCTGCAGTGACAGGAGCAGCCTCCCTGGGAGCCACAGATGGCATTTCATGGAGGCCACAGACTGTATGGACTGAGGCTTGCCTGCTTCACAGTGTTGGTATCGAAGCAGTAACCTGCAGGTCCTGTTTTCTCCAGTGGGAGATATAAGGGAAGGTGTAAGGAATAAGAAGTGACTGAGAAAGTTCTGTTCTTGATGAATTCAGGATTTTAAATTAAGATCTTTCAAAAAGGAAGTTTTCTGTGGGGTGTAATAGAAATACACTCCCCTGGAGAGGATTCTGAAGGCTCTTTCTGATGGTGAGGGAGCCTGTGGCCCTGGGATGCTCATTAAGTATCAGACAACCACACTGTAATTCTCTGGTCAACTGTTTTCTTATTTCTAAATTACTGGCTGGGATGAGTAATAGGCAGAAGCTTCATTACTGTGACTTTCTTTTTGTCCTTCCTTCCTTTCTTGAATGCTGACATGCACTTTTAGTGAGTGCTAGCAGTGCTGCTTTTTTGAGATGATGTGAAGTACTTTCTGATCCTGAAAGAAAAAGCAAGGTGTGCCAAGCCAGCTGTGTTGGATAAACTTTAGACATGTGCTCCTCACTCAGATCAGAGGAAGAGTCTGTGGCAAAGCCTTGTGTAACTCTCTGAAGGTGCAGTGTTGACTGCTGGTAGGAAAGCAAATGGAGAGTGGATGCATCTACTGCAGCTGATAGGCATTGAGGCTTTCTGGCTCTTGGAGTGCAACGCTGCAAACTCATAGCCAGTGGTGTCAGGCCACTGCAAGGCATGTTCTGTGGGGATGGGGAGCATTTGGAGCTGTAGCTGCTGGAGTAGCAGCCTGATTAGAGATGCTGTCAGCTGGGAGGGAGGGCTGCACACTGCCTCTGCTGAGAATTTTTCTATAACGAGGCAAGCAACTATTTTATCTGTTTAACTACACAATGCAAGTGCCTCTTGCCAAGAGCCTGTCTTCTCAGTTTAAAGATGTGTTAATTGAGTAATAGACAATATTTGTCATGAGGGGACTAACTGTATGTCTCAGGAGTGTCTGCCACTGAAACACGACAAGTTCTGCAAAGCTGTATTTTTTCAAGTAGCACATCCTTGCTGCACTGTGTGGGTTCTGCTGTGGCTATTGTTCCAGACAGGACTGGCCATAACCCCTGGAATAGATCAGCAGTGTGAGCTTTATTTTGCTTTTGTGGTAACCCTTGTAACCTAAGAAGTCAATAGCTGACTTTTTTGTTTTAATTTATCTTATAATAAAGAAATAGCAATGTGCTTCTGGTAAAGAAACCCAATTCTGTTTCTTTCTTCCAGTCCATAAAGAAACATTGTGTTCACCAGATCTCACTTCTTCAATAACTTTGAGACTACGGTCTTGAGATTATGTCCCTCAAAACTTTTATGAAAGGTTGCTCAGTCTAAATTTTCACAGAATCTCAAAGTAATTATTGTATGTTTTTAGTGCCTGTCTAAATCTAGGATATCAGTTCACTAATGTTCAAGAACTTTTGGAAATCAGATTGCAAAAGACTGTCTTGAGATGTCTTAAGCAAGTTTGCCTCTCTGATGATAGATACTAAAACATAATACAATCAGTCTCAGATATATCAGATACTCAAAATGACTAGTCAGTTTTGAGAGCTAGAGACCCTCAGTGAGTGCTTTTCCATGATGTATCGTGTTGAAATATTGCTTCCTCAAGCTCATAATAATTTAAGACATCTAGAATTATATGAGCCAATAGTTCATAAAAATGTACTTTAAAAAGTTGAATTTAAATTAAAATCAGACTACTTTTGCTCCTGACATTTTAAAAGCATTATACTGAATTTCTATGAGCATAAGAAGTCTCAGCTGATTTTGATGTTAGCTTCCTATCTGCTGTCTGCAGACACTGATGTGTGTTTACTCACTAAAAACCACCTTGATTAGCCCAAATAGCAAACTACCAACAAATTAGTAGATTTCTAAACCAAACTGGACACACAGGCACAGTTCTGAAGACCTGTGAGGAGACAGAAACAGAGAGCAGACTTGGCTTTGCCTACAGCAGGAGCATTGGTCAAACTTCTCATTGTTGTCACTGCTTCAGTCATGAGGAGCTCATGGGGCAAAGTCCCTGTTACTGACAGTGCCCTAATTTCTGCAGGGATGTATCACTTGACCTTGGGTAAAGTTTGATGACAGGAAGTTGAAGTAGAAGCCTGTTGCTGGAAACAATGAAGGCAAACTCAATTACAATCCAGACTTTCTTCTACATGGCTGATTGTAAAACTGATTTGTTATTATGTGCCTTTGATTTTACCTTTTACCTAATGGATATTGTCCTGGAGGATGTAAGGTATTCTCATCTCTGAGTTCATGGCGTCTCTAACTAAGGGAAAGTTTTTATGCAGATGTTTAAATGTGGTTTTACAGAAGAAAAAACCCACAGTGCATGTCTTTTAAAACACAGGAAAAGGAAGTCCCACACTCATGTAGTTGGGTCAGCCATTGAAATGATTCGTGAGAATTGCCCAAAATCACAAACTTAGAGGTTCGCCCATCTCTAATATTAAAGCTCTGGTTGGTCCAGGCTGAGGGTGTTCCTGGTTTGTGTCCTGGCTGACAAATTGAGCAAGAGCTTCCTAAAGAAACAGCTTTACTAGATGACAATGTACAATGCATTTCAGTAGTGCATGTTTTATATCTCCTCGTTTTGAGACACACTGTTTTTCTTAAGAGTTGTCCAAAGGCCATAAATATTCAGTTAAAATAATTAAGTCTAGAATGTGCTGATTATTTCTAGACTGTTCATAACTGGACCACTCAGTTAAACAATTATAAATTTGACAGTGTGTAACCTCTCCCATTTGGTGTACCTGAAAAGTGTACATATTGGTCCTAATAACAGGGTCTCCTTTCTACTCACTTATACCTTTCTTGTGCCTTTGACCAAATGGCTTTTGTAATGCAACACAGATTATGAAATAACATCAGGGCAGTACTGAGGAATATTTTTATGTCCTTTCATTTTTACTGCTCATTATTTTCTTTATTCCTAATTAAGGTCTTCACTTGAAAATAACTGATATTTTTAATCAGCTTATCATGGAGGTGACAAAAAGGTTTCTGTTGCCCAATAAAATGTTAGCAGTATCATCTACTAAGATCTGGTGTAACAGCACAAGCTTCTTGTCTTTCAAAGGAAATTTCCTGCAAAGGTGAATTCAACTTTTTTTTGTGGGAATGCAAGCCAACAGATCTCATGGCAATGAACACAGTGTCAAGTGAAGGGCTGGATTGGTTGACTGTGGTTGGGAATGCATTTTATGAAAGGAAAAAATATATAGGGAAATAGTTTTGTGCCAAGTCAGCAAGGTGAAAGGAGTTCACCAAAGGGTCCTTGGCCAAGAGGGAGAAAATCTCTGGTCAAGAGCAGTGGCAGAAGGAAGCCTGGTGGGTGTAGGATGAACAGTATCTTTCCTTTTCAGTGATGCAGAGCAACCAGAATGGCACAGCTTTACTGTAGCCCTTTACACTGGTAAAACATAAGGAAAATAATACCTGATGGGAATCAATCCTCATGGAAAAACAATGACTGGAAGTGTTAAGATGCTGGGAAAGCAGTGTTTCCTAAGTGGCCATGGAAGATTCTTCCTGGTTCAGAATGCGTAAGGTCCCTGAAACCAGTGAATGGAAACTGGATCTACAGCCACTTCTCCCTTGATGGACTTTTTATTGCCATCTTGATTATAGATATGAAAAATTATGTGGTTACAGATACAAATCTGGCACATAGAGGAAGCAGCTTTAACTCCCTCTTGCCCCACATGGTTCCAGTGCTGCCTTGAAGAATTCTCACTTGTTCTTTACTTCTTCCCTTGGCAAAGGGTCACTAGAAACCATGAAAATCCCCTATTTTGTATAGTGTTCTGAAAATAAATGCATGAGAAGTGGAAGGTACTCAGGCCCTGTGCAAACAGTGGCCATACTAGGACAGTAGATAGCTGGCATTATGCATAAATTTCTGCTCAGCAATGATGAAGAGGATTTATTTCTCTAATTCTTTTAGTGTTTTACTTGAGTATTGTGTTGTCTCAAAAATATGCATTTCTTTCCATCAAGATTTTCTAAGCTAAGTGATTCATGGAGGAGAGGAACAAAACCCCATATTTTAATATGATTATAGATAATTCAATTTCCATGCTGGTGATCAGCAATTAATTAGTAGCTGAAAACATTAATCCAGTCTGTGAACCACAAAGCTACAGTCTATTCCAATGGCTCCAAGATATAGCAAATCTTTGGAGCCAGTTTAGTAATATAAGTAGACCATAAATCTGACCAAAGCGATCTAATGAAAAGTTGAAGCACGACCCAATGGTCTCTAGAAAGTTAGAATTCCAGAATAATTGAATTCAGAGTAATTTTATCCATTTGTGTGGGCTTCTGTGAAGTGGGAGATGGACAAGAGTTTTATTTCATTCTGGCTCTTCTAAAGAAATCTTAGACGTTTCCTTACTGATCAGATTACTTTTAGTTTTCTGTATGACATTTTATTAGGGTTTGTTGGGATTGTCTGCTATTGTTCCTCACGTAATCTTATGGAAATTCTGGGCAGCGGTAAGCACAATGGTTTTACCACCATGATTGGTGCACATTTTCCACACATGATAAATGCAAGTGATTTGCTAAATGCCTGCCAATTAAATACTGTAACTTTCCCCTTTTACACAATTATTCATATAAGCTAGAGACTTCAATCATCACTAGTTCACGATTCTGCCTTTATAACAATTAAACTAGTTATGGTATTGAAATGGGTTCTTGTATCTTCTACTGGCAGCAACAATCTTGGTTAAAAGGATGGCGAATATAATCTACAACAGCTCCAAAAGCAGGAAATACTTCAAGCAAATTCCAGTGTAGTTTTTTTGTCTGGTTATTTGTGAACTTCCCAGTAACTTCCATCTGTCTCCCCTGGCTTCCATGTAGTAAGTTAATAGTGCAATAATAGCTGATGAACAGAGAGGGAGCCGAGGAAACAGCAGAGTTGTGCTAAGAATGGAACGATGTGCCCTTATGATGATAAACTGATCCCATTCCATTAAATCACAAAGCTGTCTCCACTCTTCTCTTCATCCCACATGAGCGGCTGAAGAAAAAATCATGGAATTGCTATCGCTCACTGCAGCTGTCAGGAAACGATACTAATTAGTTTAATTTGCAATAACACAAGCACTTAACTCTCCAAATAATCTAAGTTAGTAAGTCAGTTTTTATATTATGACAATGACATGTTTAAGAGCCTCTGGAGCAGTGATTTCTTTAACCTCTGACTCAAATGTCTTTCAAAGGAACACAACAAAACTCTTTGTCCCATGTTATTCCAGTACCTGCTTGTGAGGGCAATTACTTGATAGGAAATTGTGGCAGCATTGCTTGAAGAGGAGAAAACCTGACAGCTGGTACACACTGTTATTTGGCAAGGCAATGTAATGAAACATTATTTTTTTAAAAAGAGCCTATCCTTTGGAATTAATTGCCAGAGGATAATGTCAAAAAAAGATGGTCAAACTGCCTTGGTTTCCTCTTTTCATGGCTTTGTGATGTTCCTTGATTCAGTAATTATTTCTTTCATTTTCTGGTGTTCACACTGTTCTGGTATTGTGTATGGATTCCTAATGCTTCTGGACAAGGCAGAAAATGTTGATGAAACATGTTGATGAAAAATCCTAGTCAATTACAAAGGGAAGAAATATCACTCCATGGGCTTGAAAATAATGAAATTTTAAATGCCCACACCTGTAAATAAAGTTGAGTTTGCTTGCTTTAGATGTCTCATATTTCACTCTGGACAGTGGAGGAACAACCTCCACTGGGAGGTTGATTGCCCTTCTGAAATTCTCTGATACAATTACCAATTTAATGTAACATCAACATGTAACTTAAAAGTTGTGGAGTAATCAAACATTGGAAATGAATGGGGCATTTGTACATCTCCAAGCTTGTGTTTCAGGCCCTATGCAAACTCAAATAGTACCTTAAGGCACTGCTTCTGTTTTTGGTGATCATTTTGCATTGGCTTAATATATTGATGATAGTGCTGTTGAGAAAGCCATGACAGTGTATGCCCTTTCCTCCTCTATCTTCATCTTTAAATAATGACTTACGTTCTGAAGCAGAGTTTTTTACAATAAGAAAAATTCAGTGATAACTTCTTCAGTGAAGGAATTGTGACAATAGGTGTTTCCTGAAAACAAGCATGTTAACCTGACTGAAAAGGCCTGGCTGAATTTTCTTTCAAAGGCTTCAGTCAGACCTTGGATTTTAAGACCTTTGTGTAATCAGCACAGTTCCATTGTACAGAATCAATCATCTCAGGATCTCTGCTGCTTCCTAGACTTTATTTCAAGACATCACTTAGAGGCATACTCATCCCAGACTTTACAGTCCAGTGAGAGTCTGAAAATCCTGAATGCCAGGAAAAATCATAAGTTTTAAAAGTGTATCAGTCTAGTAAAGAGGAAAAAAAGGCTCTGTAATCAGGGCCAGGGGGAAAAGCAAGAAAACAAAAGCTCATTTACTTAAAGAAAAAAAAAACATAGAACTCCTTGTTTCTTCAAACCTCATAATAGAGTTTATCAACTGTCAATAACCAAATGCATGTTTCTCTTTTCCCAAGAGCTGATTAAAGCTGTGGTCGCCTCCTATAATTCAGGGCATTCCATTGTGTTTGTTTCTCCTGGAATTTTCAGGCTGAATTACTGTAACTAATATACCACTAACTCTGTACTGCAAGAGCCCTGACCTTTTGAATCTCTGCTTCTTAGCAGAAAATTGGCATAGAAAATTTCAACACAATAAATGCTTTTAATGCTTTACTTTATTTTGATCCACAAATACATATACAACATCTTATTACGTTAGTTTGCCACCAGTATCAGATTGGGTTGGAGAGTTCTAAAGGACAGGAGATGGGAAAAGATGAACTATTCCATTTGCAGTGGATTAGCAATAACCAGGAAAAGACCAAAAACTTCTTTTGGCTTCACTCTGAAATGGGACCATACTTGTGTAGAAGTATCCATACATACTGATCACAAGTCCTTCCAAAAGTTCCTTCCCTTTGGAAATATTCAAATTTTCATGTATTCTTCAGAAATGGGGAGAAAGGTTTTGTAGCTTGAAAAATTATTATCTGAAATAATGGTTCTGATTATTCCTTGAATTCAAATCATTACATTAGCTCACTAGACCCTGCACAAAATGAGAAAGTATTCAAATGACAGGAGCTAAATACCTTTGCCAGGCAAACAGATACCATCTTCTTGTGTTCACTGGTACCATTCAAGCCTTCTGCTTACTCAGAGCCTCAGCAATACAATGCTGCATGATATGAAATGGAGGCACTGGAGGTGGCAGAGAAGAGACTGTGTGTGGTAACTGGAGGGTTCTTAAATGCCAATCATTTCAGGATGCTCATGTGCTGGCTGGATCAGTTTAGGAAGTCTATGTCTCTTGAGGTTGCTTTCTTTTTTTCCTAGGTGTGAGATAAATATTGGTAGTTTTCAAGTAGTTCTGTAGTACTTTGCTTTTGCAGACACGTCCTACACTGAGACAAACACAATAAACTTTTGATAAGGGTGGAAAACACACAAAGTGAAATTTCCCTTGGCCAGGGACTTCTGTGCTTCTTTCAGGCACAATGACACATATTTTCCTGTGACTTTTGGATAGACTGCAGGCATGGTGTGTGGAGGAATAACCAAATGATCTCTGTATGAAAAGGCAATAGCCAGATGACTCTGACGCTCTGTGGCAGCATGGAACCACAAGATCCCCATGAAGAGTAAAACCTGGCTCATCGTGTGACATGGAGCCTTCAAACTAAAGGTGAGTTGCCCCTGGAGAACTTCACTGCACAGGACCAAGAATAACAATATGCCACATTTTTCCTAAAGAAATAATTTCTGACACTATCCTCTTTAAGCTGAAGCTAGTAATTTCGCACAGTCATATGGATAGAATTGTTAGTTTTCCCTCATATCTCTTCTTACCCATTGTTGCCGATCCTCATTTTCAATATACCTATTTGCCATTGCTGATTCAAAGTCATAAAATATTTAGCTTTTTGTTGCTAGATCAAATAGAACAAATAAAACACAGCTACTTTACAGCTAGACTATACAAATTCCTGTATAGATGGATGTTATGAAAGTAAGCAGATAAATCACTCAACAAAACTAAAAATAATAAGATTGTTAATCAACATTGAAAAAAATCATTATTTAAAAAGGTTTCCAAAATGCTACATTAAGCAGAGTTGTGTATTTCAAGGGAAAAGCTTTTAGTAGCCTTTGCATTGTTTGTACATTTAGTTGGAGCCAAAGTAAAAAGCAGATTTTTTTAAATTCATCTGCTCTCTGAGGACAGCAATGTAGCTGAATTGAAATACCCACATTCTTTCTGCTGTTTTTTTTTTTAAATAGGTTGTTATGTTCTAAAACCACAATGAAAAAATCTTCTTCTAAAGTGTGTAATTACACTCTGTCACTCTCAAATCTCCTCTGGTTTCTGAGCTCATTTAATAATAGTGAACAGATGAGCAAAAGTTACAAATGAAGGTACTATCAATTTGATGCTCAGCACATAAATACCTATAATGATAGTGTGCTTGTCAGCATCCATTGTTTCCAGTTCTGCCCATTTTCTATTTCTACAGGGATTTCCATCCTCTTATGCAGACAGTAAGAGACAAACAGGGATTTCAGAATAGGCAAAAAGGGCCCCAAGAATCAGAGAGTATGTATTTTATTGTCTGTATTCCGTGAGGTTTTAGATTGCTAAATCAAAAAGTTTTACCTTGGAGATTCACATCTGCAGAGATCCAAGTCTGGCAAGTCCAGATTGATTTATCTGCTAACAACAAGTTTGTTGAGTGAACTGGGGCAAAAGGTATGGGCTTACTATGGGCTTACCTTTACTTTGTCAAAAGCAGAAGTCCATTTTGTAAATCACATTCCACTTAAACGATTTTGTATCTAAATGGACACACTATGAGGAAATGTTTGTAGAAGTGCAGTGGAAACCTCTAAGATGACTGTGGGGAGATTCATGGACAGCATTATATTGTATGGAAGGAGGCAATGGAAAGATTTCAGTCAAAGGGTATAAAACAAATAATCCCTCATTTACTGATATTTTGACCTATGACTATTGCCTTGTTCTTGCCACCTCTCAAAGCCCTCCTGGCAGCCACTATGCAATTGTAGCAAGCAGTCAATTGTAAATATTAGAATAGAGGTTTTGCTCTAGTAGGCTGCTCCTCTGATAACTGTGGGCATGTTTGGCTTGTTAAGTGCCACTACAAATTAGAAAGTTTCATGGCATGTGGGTTTTTTCTGTATGCCCAGTGCAGGGCTGGGACACTGTGGTGGAGGGAACCATGCTGCCTTGCAGATTATATGAAGGAGTAATGCTTTAGCCAATAGATAGACCTGGAAGGTTTTGTCAGGACATGGTTTCCCATATGCCACTTCAAGGCCTCTCTCGGTCTAAGAGGGAGGCCTGCTGAGGATCTTGGCCTCTCATGTCATCCTGGGAGTGCTGTACAGCTTTGAGTTTATTCTCTTTTTCAGACATACTAAATTTGCATCCATATCCTACAGTCTGCTCCAAGAGGAAGCCTTAAGCTGCACTCCAGCGCTTGCTGGAAGACACATCACAGACCCAAACTTTTTTTGCTCTTACACTTTAAATCCAGTGGGTTTTGTGACAGAGGGACCATGGAGCACACATGTAGGTGTGCCTGGACCCTACCACATCCTAGACTTCTCTCACTGGAAGTACTTCTTGTGCCAAACTTCAGATCTCCCTACATCCAGTAAGGAAACAAGGTGGGCCAGGCAGGGCAGAGTTATTGGCTGCAATTCTAGTACAAGCTGTGTGGTTTGTGTGCAAAGTACGCTCATAATTTCTCCTGTCGATTCCCTGTTCTCCTGAACCTTCCCCTTCAAATGAAGACAGGCTCTGAATCTTTGCTGATCTGGCCCTGCTACGTTTTTATTGGTAAAACACCATGTTGTGCTCAGCTTTTAATATATTCATTTCTTAACATTTTAAGTGGGAAAAAAAAATTGCCACTGTTCTGTGTAACATTTAAACATCACTATTTACAGCACAGGCTTCTCCAAATGGGTTGCACTGATGTTGCCCTGAGAAAGCACAGTACAGATGGGACAAGGCTAGGCTGTGACATTTTTTATGAGCAGTGGGAAAATCCCCTCAGGGCAATCATTTGCTTTGCTACACAAAGGCATTCCAGGGCAGACTCAACAGCAGTCTCTAGAATACCTTCCTCTGGAATGCACCCTGGTTATTGGGATGTAAAATGGAGGCCTTCATCTGTGCTATATAGGCAGTTCTTCCATAAAAATATTTATCCATTTTTTGTTTCTATAGGGAGATACCTCATGCATCATAGTTCTGAAAGGAAATCCAGATTGTCTTGGGTTGTTTGCCCTATTGTATTTTCCAGAATTGAAGATACTTTTCTCTTGCTTTAACTAATAGCTCCTTAAAATGTTTGCTATAAAGCCAAAACTCCTGGAAATTAAAAAAGGGCATGCTGCCTTCTGCTTGAACCTGATCTTCCCATTGAAACCTGCTCTTATTCCCTACTCATCCTTTCTTTGGGCATCAGAACTTCAAGATTCTGATTTACATTGCAGGATCAAAGAAAGGTGTCTCAAAGAATCAGGCTTTGAGTAAATACTTGAATTTTGGTAAGAGTGAGGACAAGGATGACCCCTGCCCAGTAGGAGTCCTGCTCACAGCCCTTGCTTCTCCCCCTTCCCTGTGAGGGCTTCTGTGTGTGGGAATGTCCACTCTGGTATGTACATGCATGCACCTTCACAGGAAAGTGAAGCTGTTGAGTTCTTCATTCTCTGTATTCTACCAACTTGAATTTCATTTCATGAGGTGCACACAAGTGATATGAATAATAAACGATAAGCTATATTCACAAAAGAGAAGGAGGAATGGCAGCCTTTATTCTGTTTCTCTGTCTTTTATATCTTCTCTCATTTTGTATCTTTCTTCATTTTGTTCAGATCAAGTGTACTTTGTAAAAGCACCCTCTGCTTTTTTTGTGTTTGTGTTAGTTTTATAAGAGAGTTCTTTGGACACTTAAGTGAGTAGGAGTGAAGGTAAAAAAATTAGTACTTTGTTTGCCTAATTAAATAAAGACCTTTTTTCATACTGTTTGGATTATCATGCATATCTAATTAGCCTGCTGGGGCTAAATCCAAATTCAGGGTCCTGTCATGCAATCCAAAATCAGGCCAGGTTGCAAATTCCTGGTCCCAAGGCCCAAAAGCCAGAGATGTTGAGTTCTTGCTGCTTTGCAAATATTCCTTACTGGTGCTGTTTCCCCCACCCCCTTTTGTTGCAAGTTTTGACTAAGAGGAAAATGCTTGTCACAGGCTTTTATCAGAAGAATTTCTCATCCAGCATCTGTCCCTGCTGGTTAGCACTGCAGCACCAGTGTGGAAAAGGTGGTAGAACCACACTATTCTTTGTGTATTGAGTCATTCCTGCTGCAAACAGCATAGGCTGCAGTTTATTCAGATGTAATGTGTGGGACAGCAGACTCTGAGACTAGATGAAATAAAGGAATGGGTTATGGTTTTATATTGATTGAATAGATGTTCAATCAATATCAACCTGAGGCCAGATTTGTGTTGTAGCTGAGCTCACCGATTAGTATCACAGCTGTGAATGCCACAATCAAATTCTCACTGATTTTAGACAGTCCTTAAAAATAACTTGTGAAACTACAAGGTGATATTAGCTTCCTATAGATCTTTCACCTTATTAGTTTTTAGGTGTAATTATATTCCTACTTGTTCTATATCTCTCCCAGGCCTGCCTCCTCCATCTCACAAACATGTGTACAAATGATGTACACAGTATATTGAAGACCCAAAGGTGCTTTGCAAGTTGTGAATTTTTATTCTCTCTTTTAAGCCATTATCTTCTCACCTGTGAAGGAATGTAATGAGCCAGCTAAGCCAGTTATCTGGCTGTGTCATGTAACTGCAGCAATTCAAAGCCTTTGAAAGCAAGAGAAGGTTTGCTGCCTCAAATCTTGATATCGTTTTCTCCAACAAAAAGGTCTTTTCCATCCCCATCCCAGAAATGTGCCTAAAGAAACAGCTAGAGTTAGCGGCCTTTATATGTACGCACACATGGGAGAACAGATGCCAGGTTAAAAAAATAAAAAAGCAACTGTGAAAAATGATGGGAAAAGTAATCTGTTTCAGTGACCTTCTAATTCTGCTGTACTGGTCCTCCTGAGGACATTGCTGTCAGTGGCATTTGCATCTCTGAACTGAAGGGGGTGTGTGGCCATGAGATGAGGGTGTTCATCTCCTCCTCAAAAGTGTTGACTCAGTTCCCCCAGTTCCTGTTTGCAACAGAGGAATATTGGTTTCCCAGAGCATTTGTAAGAGCTAGCTTTTGTTTTCTGTAAAATATAAATGCATGAGAGACAACTGTCAGGCTTCATCGTGGTCTTACAATTAGCAACTGACCAGCAGCTCTGGGAGGAAAACAAATCAGTTCAAACGAGGGTGGGGAGAGCAGGACAAGACTGTCCTGACTGCATTGCATGACACACTCATGTCCCAGGCTGGCCAGTGCTCAGCGAGAAATAAAACCTCATCCTGCCCTTGGTAAAACTGTTGTCAGGTCCTAGCCAAGACAATGTACAACTAGATTTTCCATCATTAAGAAAGGAAAAGCAAAAGGTAGAATTACCTTTTACATGCAGTTTCAGCAGTGAATGAAATCTCTTTCTACTGATGTATTTTATTTTTCTTATAATTATCCCACAGTTCTTTTGTTATCTATCCCTGTCTTCTGTTGTGCCACAACAAATTTCTAGCATTCTCTCTTAGATCAATCTTTCAGAAATTGTGTTTTCCCATATAAACAAATCAATATAGACATCTTCTGAGGTGGAAAGTCCAAACTCATCATACAACTCCAGCTAAGGTTTGCTTTGTAACAATGACCAGATTTTGCCAACTGAAGCTTGTTCGTGTTCAGTATATCTGAAAAGAACAGTTCTTGCTATTTGAGCTGATACTTTGACATCCCATTTTACTCCAGAAAGAAAAATAGTTGAAGTATTATTTGAAAAACTCTTGAAATGTGATTTATCAACTAGGAAAGCACTCAGTTATAATTTGAGATTATAAGGTTTGTGCAAGTTTGCATATTAATAAATAATAATACATCTGCCATGCAGGTCTTGTTTCTGGGAGTTGGAGTGGAAGAGCAGATATTGTAACCTCTGCAGTTTTGCTTTTGCCTGAGGCAAGATCTTGGCTGCATGGAAAGCAGTGGCAAATCTTGCATGAATGTAGGGACACAGGATTTCATCTCAGATTTTCAGTATTATAGTGGGCATCATGCATCACTGACCAAAATCTCAGCCTCCATAGTATTTACAATTGTTATCTATTGGGATGAAGTTCCAGTGCTCACATTACCAAAGAAAATCCTTCAGGTAAATTTATTAACACTGAGGCTAAAGATAAATCGTACTATGCCTTTCAACCCAAGCACAACATGGGTATGCACAGGTACTCCACATCTCACCTGGTCTAAGCACCCCATGAATGCAACAGTACACATTGTTTCCAGGACACCAAAATTTCTTTTCCAACTTTACTTTTCAGTTTCTTTCTACAGTTTAGTGCCAGATCAATAATTGCCAGGGCCCTGAGTGCCAAAAGGGTTTGGGGACTGTGATAAGCTTCACCTGGGGCTTCCCCTTACATGCCCTGCCCCTAGAGGCACAGAAGCATAGGCCAGGGGCTCTATTTAAGCTCAGCCCTTGCTGGTTCAGGCTGCTTCTTGAGAATAATTAATTTTGTGATTAAGGAAGCAAACATTTCCACCCAGGAAAAGAAGTGCTTAAGGTCAGATTAAAAGATTTTTGTGGTGGTTAAAGAAATAGAATAAAACTTATGGAGAATGTTAGCCTAATGTATTACAAATGAGATATATACTGAAATAAAAGAGTAAATATTTTTGTGGGGTTTTTTGGCTTGGTTTGTTTGGTGGGGTTTTCCCTCTTTGTAGCTGTTAGCCTCACTTTTAAATAATTTGGATTTTAATTTGGTTACATTTTAACTGAAAAAATTCATAGCAGAATGAAAAGTGATGCCTAGAATATACTGTGAAGAGACAGTTGTTTCTAGAATGGTATTTGTCTACAAACACATCATCTGGCTGGGGGAATATGGGGAAAATGCCAGTAGTGCAAAGATCTCTTTACCTTCCCTATTGTTCCTACCTACAGTAGGAGCTGTGTGGGAAGTTGATGGCTCCTGACCTGCACACTGCAGGTTATTGCCTTTTCTTTTTCAAGGTTTTTTTAACTAAAGGCTAAATTCAGCCCACTTCTTTACAAGTTCAAGAATTCAGTGTATTATGCATTCTGAATAATGGTTTCTCTATGTGTATTTTAGCTTCTGTTGTTCTTCTTATTTCTTCATACTGTTGCTTGTAAGAACAATACTTTGCAGCACCCTCGTCTGTTGACTCCCTAATTATTTTTTAATAATCTTCTTGACCTTTTTCCACTAGCAACCAAGTATTTGTTAAAGACCCACTGAGAATGGAAAGAAGATGAGAGTATAAATACTTTCTTGAAGTAAGTATATTTCCATTTTTCACATGACTGCTTTAGCGGATGTTGTTCTTAAAATATACAACTGACATAAACCCAAAGCAGCTACAAGAAATAAATTTCTCACAAAGAATGCCAGCCTACAGAAACATTACAATGAGCTAGAGCATGTTTTTTTAATCACAAATACCCAAAACAGCATGCAATTGCCTTATTTTTGTACAATGCCTAGAACTAATGCACTGTCAGGAAAAAGAATCCAAATTCCTAAAAATAATTTTGAATAATTAATTATAGCCACCTGTTTAAACGGAATGTCTCAAACACCTAAGGCAGCAGGATCTGCAAGAGAATAATTCAGCAAAACAATAGTATCCATCTAAAGTCAAGGTGAACACAAGCTGGCAAGTTGCAAATGCTGGGGAGTTTATCCAAGATTTGCAGCTTGGCCAGTGGGACAAAAAAGAAAATTGGTGATATCTTCAAGGCAGGTACCACGGTGAGACAGTGCTGTCTGAATGGTGGCTGAGTTGCTTCACTTATTACCCTACTGAATAGTCCAGGGGAATAAAACTCTGCATGTGTCTGCCAAAGTGCCACTCTTTTGAAGGGTTACGTACTTGCAGGCTGAGCTCCTTCATAGCGGAACATTATTCACCTTGAGGTAGAGACTGGTAAATAAGTGGGAGTTTCTTCGTTGTGTGGAAGATGCCCTTTCCTCCCCCCGTCCCCCCAATACTTTATATGTAGTCAGGGTTACCTGATTTTTATTTTTTATTTTCTTTTGCAGTGATAATCGTTGTTTGGTGTCTTTGTAGTTTATGAGCTGAGGGAAGGAAGGATGGACACAGCAGTCAATGTGCCTGCAAATGTTGCTTAAAACCTCTTTGATTTTTGGCTACTGCTATTCCCTGTGTAGAAAGGGATGCAGATTATAAAACCTACAGCTCATTAATTCCTTTGATTTAGTAACAGCAAAAGTACTTTTGTGTTCGACAGAAATGACTCATTAAGTTAAGGAGGCCTGATGGAGTAACCCAAAATACAACAGAAGACAGAAAATTTTGCAAAATTTTTTGGTAGTGTTCCTTATTCTAAATTCTAGCTGACTTTATCAACAAGTTTGTTTTCATTTGTATCAGGCTGCAAAAATTCCGGATTTTGGAAACAGAACAGATGAGAAGGGAATCATCTGAATGCTTATTCAAAGTTTGAATGCACTCTACAGCAACAATTGTCAATGTAGGAAAGGAAATACGACTATATTTATTGTCAATAAACCTTCAGTAAATTGGGTCTTAAAATCATTGAAAGGCAAAGTTTAGCCTAGTTACTTGTGTTACACTGCAGAAGCTGCTCCTAATGCAACTGTAGGAATGGGATTTTTGGCATTGATACATGTAAGATTCAGCCCTGATTTTGAAGCTTCTTTCCTGTGTTGACTTGATCACTGATTCTAACCAGGTGATAGGACGAATGAAGTTTTTAAATATTTGAAATGTGTGAAAAAAGAGATAATAAGCACATATGATTTTTCCTAGGGAATTTCTATATGTTGCATATTTTATCAGTCTTCTTTTATAGTAATCCAAATATTGTGTCCCAAGGAACAGTTGAAAAGGATCCTAAATACAGAAAGTTTGCAGATCATTCAAAGTGTTCTGAGAGTGAATTCTGCCCTGCATTTTGGAAATGTTCTCCCAGACTGGGAGGCAGACTGGTCTGGAAGAATGCACAGAACAGGGAATCAGGAATGACCGGGGAACCTTCCAGTGACCTGCTGCACAGCCTTGGGCACTCACTTGGCTCCTCACCTCTTTTCCTTCTCACACTGAATGACCTTGGGTGCATGTCAGGGCAAGAAGCTGGGAAGCAGCAGAGCAGGATCCTTGGTGACTTTCTCAAGTCTGCCTTCATGCAGAACAGAAGTGTGACCATTCTGCAGGCACTTTGCTCCTCCTTAGGCAGGGAAAGGGTAAGAGCTGCCTTAGCAAGTTCAGTGTCAAGACTACAATTTCCAGCAAACAAACCCTCTCTGATTGCTAAGTGGGTTAGGTTTGTTTCCTTTTACAGATGTAAAAAACAAGAGGTGACTTTAGAGGTTCTCAGTTGTGCTTTTGTGTAGTAGGAGGATGTGTCTGGTATACTGTTAGTCAGTCTCGTTCTCCCAGATCAGTAGCATCCTTCTAAAATGCCACTCAAGAAATTTCTCTATAGAAAGAGAACTAGAGCAAAACTATGAATGTAGTCCAAGCTTCTAAATTTCCAGGTTGTGTACTGACCTTTACTGTGTACCATATCTTTAAAATAGGAGCTAATGAGGCTTGAGCTCCACCAGACATTAATAAGTGCTCATGTGAAAGCTGTCAAATATCACTACTGCATCTCAGAGGATAAGTTCTGTTATTTGTTTTGTAGCTTCACCCCTACTAAGCCACAACCCAACCAGGCACAGAAAAGGTTGGCATCAATTTGCAAGAAAAGAAAGTCTTCGTGGCTTTAGAAGTGATGAAAGATAGCTGAGCAGAGGCTCAAGGAGCTGTGTCTGCAGCAAAGGAAGTGGGTGGACAGATCCCTGTATACAATAGTGCTATGAGATGTGAAATTGCTAAAATAGCCCCTGCCTAATGTAATCACCTTTCAAAGAATATTTGAGAGGCATTTTGTCAGTGACATATAAACAAAGGCTATGTTTGAAATTCGAAACTTGTCCAAAGTAATTTTTCTTTCAAAGGCTGTTTCCCCTGCTTATGCTTGTTCTAGTGCTTTGAAAGGGCATGTTTTTAGAGGACAAGCTAGTTTTAATTGTTTATTTAAAAAAACCAACAACCAAACAAAAACCTTTTACAAAGCAGTAAGGAACACCAAATGCATCTTTGAACAACTTTACTTTTCTAACACAATAGAAACTTCATAAAGGCAGCCATTACCCAAGAACTTTTAGGCACTTTTTCTAGAGCAGAGATCTCATGAGAATATAGAGAGAACAGCAGGCATGGTACCAATAAGACTTTTGCCATTTACAAATAGTCTGTATCAAGACAATAACTTCAGATCTTAGATAATTTCTCATTCTAAGACATTCCAGCTTGCATTACAAGCTAGTAGCATGATCCCTTAACTGTGCCTGTGTAAGACTCCTGTTTGCTTCAAAGGCAGTGCTGTGTTCAGGCTGACACAGGATCATGACCTTGACCCAGAGACAAATTATTTACTGTGGTAACTGCAACTTGTGCTGAACAGGAATTACTGAGAGAAAAGGGAGCAAACTGCCTAGTATTGTCTATCTTAGCTGTTGCTTAAGGCAGTAAAGTAAAAACCATAAACCACAAAAAAACCTTACCTCTTTCTGCAACTAAAATTTTGTTGGGTGTTGAATTATGGAGGACATAAGTCAACAGTTGAGCTGGGATTCTGAATACAGTTAAATCTGGGATATCTCAAGTATCCCCTGATATCTCTTACAATCACTAATGATCACTTTTGGCATCTTGAACACTGAAGTTTATGAACACCAGGAATAGTGACACGTGGTTTCTCATGGCTTTTGTCTGGTGTTGGACTATGAGTCATGACAGGTTTTTTGCTGCAGGTGGCCCATTTCTATCTGCTTTCCTTCTCAGTTGGTTCTTATCTAATGAGACAGTAAATCTTGCCGCGTTTCTTATGGCAGGTCACACTGGGGGAGAAATGACAGGACTTCCCTCCTCTACCCTTCTCCTTATTGTTCATTGCTGGCAGGAACTTACTGATCCCTTTTACCTCTGTACTTCAGGTCTTTTTTGTAAATTTTAAACAATTGCTTGTTTGAGCCATCACCCACAAGTTTTTAGAGGGAGTCATGAATGTATCATGACTGTGTGAGATTTGATTTACAGGAAACTGAGGGGACAGAAAAAGTCACTGGTGCTATTTGCAGGCATTGGTGGAAATTATCTCAGAAAGAAACCTGTTAATTTGTGGGCACTAGCATAGTTTTTCTTTGTGGCAATGGGAATCACCAAAAGGTTTCTAGTGTGTATTCTACTCTTTTTGTGCTTGGAGAGTAAAAAAATGTTGGAGTCTTATTCCCCCTGAGGGGGCACATACCACAGATCTCCTCAGACCCTTTACCATCTTCCTAGGAAATTCTTGATTATACAGAACTGGGGGGGCAGGGACTGAATTATAAGCTACCAGGGGCTCCCACTACCATCTCCAAGAAAAAAGTCACCCCACTGCCACTTGATGGCTTTATCCTGCTGCACATGCCCACTCAGATGGCCAGCTGCAGCCTGGGCTAAATCTTTAAGAACTAGTGGAAATGAATTGCGTGTTATTCATCAGTCATGAATATATGAAAGAGAAATCCAGCCTGGCAGTTGCACAGTTACTTTACATGCCTTGTGTCCCATGAAGCCTACCTCCTATTTTGATTCTGTGTTAGCTGTTGTTTCTAATTTTTGTAAAGGCTTCAGGAAGCTTGTTTTAGCTAGAGGGAGTGAATTGTCTTGGCAGAAATGAGGGAAAAGTTAAGAGGAAGGGCCTGCTACATTGTGCAGGCATTGTACATTGACTTAATTGAAAATATATTAATATAAATAGACTTCAGACTTCCTCTCCTCTCTCTTTCCAAGCTGAAAGCCACCCACGGTCACAGTGATGCCGAGGGCTGTTGGGCAGCAGAGGGGAGATGGCGGCGCTCAGGGTGATGCCTTGAGAGGCTACCTGGAACAGAGGCTTGACAGTGTTAAAGGAATAAAGTAGGTATTTATTAAAAAGGCCTTCAAGGAATACACCTTGGGCAGTACAAGAGCATGGCCAAGGCTACAGGAGGAGGTACCACACGTTTTCACAATTTTATAAGTTTTGATTCATTTACATATTGGGGTTAATTGTCCAATTACGGCTTCAGGTATGAAGTCCCATCTTCCCAGATTGCTCTCCTCAGCTCGTTGTTGTTTATGTTGTTTATACTTTTTGGGCCTGAAGCTGCAATGGTGTCCTTAGTCCTTGGGCTGGATTGTTTTGTCTAACTAAACTGTAATGAGAACTTGCTAACACTTTATATGAAGTTCAGAGTTGTTTTCTAATGCAGTACAAAATCTGGAAAATATGAGAGTTAAAACTTGGGGCACCAAGGGTGCAGCCCGCGGGGCCAGGCTGGCCCGGCCAGTGCTGCACTCCTCTGTTTGCTTTGTGGGAGTGGACAGGCGCTGGGAGTTCGTTGGGGTTTTACTGTCGAAGCTTTCTAAAGTGGTGTAAATGTGTGTGCACAAGCTGCCGGGGAGGCCTATAAATGCAGGGCCATATAATCAAGGTGAAAATTGAGAAAGTTATTTATTTGGTTCTCGTCCTCGTCAGTGAGGACGAGAACCCCCTGTCCCGGCCGGCCGGCCGGCTCTCGGCTTCTCACGGCCGTGGCGGGGCTGAGCGCTGGAGGAGGCGGGGAGCAGAGGTTATCCCCTGTCCGCGGGAGCTGGGGCTGGACCCTCTCCCGTGGCCCTGCCTTGTGGCGGCGTGGGCGGGGAACGTGCGGCAGGCCCGGCCCGTCCAGGGGAAATGGCGGAGGAAACAAGCGGCGCTCAGCGGGCCGTGTCTGGCCCTGGCCCACACGCTTGGGCCACTCCCGACCCTCTCGATCTGCCTGAGAGGTGACGCCAAGTGCAAGCGGGGCGGAGGGTCAGGTCACCGCCGGCACCGAAAGCACAGGAGTGGCCTCCAGCCCTGTGTATGGCCGTGCTGGCCTCCGGCCGCGCCTCGTTCCGCGGCACCTGCCGCCCTGCCCTGCTCCGCTCCCCTCCCCGCGGGCACTCGTGTCGCGCCGGTGCCGCCGAGAGTCGCCGAGACCAAAAGTATCAAAATCTGGATGCTACTAACACTTCCCTTCCGGGGTGTCCATCCTCTCCCCATATCGTAGGAGTCGAATTCCGGCTCCACTTGCGTGGAGGCTTCCCCGTCAGTCCTGCCTGACGAGGCTCGGTGTCCCCTCCTTTAGATTGCGGCGAGCCAGCAGGGCTGTGCCAGCAGGAGCAGCTGTGACTGCCTGGGAAGGGATCGCTGCCCGTCTCACCGCCCGGCTGTCGAGCACTCGGCTCGGCTTGAGACTGGCCCGCATGGGTGCCTGGAGCTCTGGCAGTGGATAGAGCAGGGCTGCAGCCGCTGGGGCGCGGGATGCCATCAGCTCGCCCCTCAGAGGCGTGCGCTTCGCTCGCGTCTGGGCGCCCACTTGCGGTCCCTCAATCGGATCGAGTCAGCTCTGTGAAATTCCTCGGGGCTGACCGTCAGGGAGCCAGGGCTCTCTTGAAAGCGACTTAGGAAAAGCACAGGGCTGAGAAACTTTGAGAAAGTTGGGCAATTCGTCCCGTTTGTGTGAGGGGAGACTAAAAAGCCGCACGCTATGATCCCCTCTTGAGTGAGGGCACGCACGGGATCCGCTGCAACTCCGCCTTGTCCTGGCTGCGGAGGGAGATGCTGCAGCCCCAGAAATCCCGCCGTATCTCGTTCAAAATAGGTTGATACAAAGTCAAGATGCTAACAAACAGGCATTCCCCGGTAAACGCGCGCAAAGACGCCTCAGAAATCGGGAGGCTGCCGTTGTTTATGTCCGTCTTAGCGAGGAGGGATGTACAGAACTATTCCCAGGGACAGAACAAATACCTGCTAAGAACCAAAGGCGCCATGGGTTGTCGCACAAATGAATTGATCCAGTAATCGCTAGGGCTATAACACCCTTATTTATGCTAAAGCATGTGACATAATCTTCAAAATGTAGTAGCTCCAAGTTACCACCTCTTTATTACTTATACAAGCTAATAGGTAAAGTGACTTTTACCTTCTTTACTTGAAGGAGACGCAAAGAAGCAGACAGGTAATTCCGCGCTGCTAATTATTGTGATGTGATGGGTAGGGAAGGGAGAGGTTGTAGTGGAAATGGGAAGACCGGTTATGAAATCTCGCAGTTTAGCTAGTAGTGACCATCTCAGACCTCATGATTATTTTTTTCTTAAACTGCGGATGCCAATATGTTAGAAAATCTGGCACCTTATCTGCCAGCGAGTGAACCCGTTTATTCTGTCCGAAAGCGTGTTTTGATAACAGGCATATTTTTTTTTCTGTGACTGATTTGAATTCTCGCCTAAATGTTAGCGTTTTAAATTGAGTGTTTAGCTGTTGCGCTTAAGGGTGTGGAGAGAGGGAAGCGGTAGCTCTCTCGCTCGCTCCTGGGTTCTGCGGTACCGAGAAAGATCGCGCTCAGTGCCGAGAGCGGAGCGCGGAATGTGCCGCCTGCCGCGGTGAAGTTGCGGTAGTGTTGCAGTTCCGCTCGTGTGAGGCTTGCCAGGCTTAAGGCAAAAAGTGTCCCGTATACAAAACGATCAGAATATTTACAGGTAATTGTGACTGTCAAATACTTCGTTGCGTTGACAAAGCGCAGAGATCTTGGAGCGTTTCGTCTTTCGGGGGGTGGGAGGTTGCGGGGGCTTGGGACCCCTGCGAGGGGCAGCGGCGCGGGCCCGTTCGGCCGGGGAACTGGGGGGCTGCTGGATCCCAGCGAAAAGCTGGCAAGGAGGAAATAACAGTGTCTTCCCGCAGAGACGGTGCGGCTGAAGGGCTCTTCCCGGGGCAGAAGTGCAGCGGTTCACGGAACAGAGTAAGTGAGAGCTGCTGTCCCCACTGGGGACAAACTCTCTTGTTAGATGCTGATTTAGTTGGAGCGACTCCGTGACGGGGAGCACACGAACACTGCGTCTGCTCTGGTTTTATAATGGGATTTCAAACGGTGGATAACTCTCACCCGTCCTTTTACGAACCTGAAATTTGTCACGGGAGCGCGCAGGCTGCGCGCAGGCCGGCGGCCCCTGCGGCGGAGGGGGGCGGGGGGGAGAGGGGGCAGGGCGGCCGGGGGAGACGCAAGGGCTGGAGGAAGAAGAGACTTTAGGTGGAATCGCTCTCGCTGCTTGACAGCGGTGCTTGGCGACAGCGGTGCCTTGCCTGGGCACGGTGGCCGCGCAGCTGCCGAGGCCAGGCGGCTCCAGCGGCTGAGGCCGTGCTGCGGGGCTGGGAGGTGGCAGCCCCCGCCGGCCGCCGAGCACTTGCTTCCGGCCCCCTCCGCGCGCTGCCTGCTTCTCAGGAACGGGGCAGGGGGGGCATGGAGACAGCCTCGTCAGAGACTGTGAAGCACAGGGGCATCAGCTCCGCGGAGCCCAGCGGGCGAAAGGCGGGCAGGCTCAGGGTAGTGTCCTCAGTTCCCAGCTGCCCCGGTATCTGCTTCTTAGGCTTCTGCCTCGTTCCGCTGCTTCGAGAAGCCACGTACAGGTTGAAGCCCTCGGCAAAGCTACCGGGGCTGCCTCGGGCGGCGGGCCACATTTTGGCCACCCTTTAAGGTGCTGGGAGCCGGTAGACAGCCCCGAACCCCGAAGGGGCCCTTTCCCGGGCCGAGTACGAACTCAAGCCCCGAAAATATTTTTAAGTGTTGGCACATATTGCCTGGCAAAGTTTTGAGGTCGCAGGAAAAGACGATAGGTTTGTTTGCAGGAGGAAAAGCGATAGGATTTGGCCCTTTGCTGCCCCTGGGCCCCATGTGTGACCCCTCTGCAGACAGTGCCTTGCTGTGTCCCGTAGGTAGCAGTGCAGGGATCGCGAAAGCCAAAAAAGACTGAGCACTACCCTGTCAGCTTTCCATTTGCGGTGATTCCGCCAGGGACAAGCCAGGCTCGTGGTGCAGCCGGGAGGATCTGAGCTACCTTCTTGCAGGAGCCAGGCTGCGGGATATTTGCGGCTCATGTGTATTAGGATGCATTTCCCCGTGTTGCTCAAAGGCGTTTTCAGCCTTTATAGTTCAATAAACCCTGTTGTTTATTTTCACTAGAAATCCCCTTCACTGTCTGCCCTTTTTTTTTTTCCAAGCAGATCCGCAGCCTTCAGTTACTTGCACAGAAAACTCTAAGCCTTCAGCCGGGACCGCAGCTGCCGGCCGGGCTGTTTTGTCACAGGCTGCCCTGGTTTCAGCCTAACAGGGGGGAGCGAGGGCGAGAGGTGGGGGCCGGCACCAGTCTTTTCCCTGAGCACCATTTCGCGTGGCAGGAGCCGGCGGGAACTGCTGCCTTGTGCCGCAGAGCAGAGGGTTCTCCCTACGCATTTACTGGAGTTTCAATTAAAACGGGCGTAAGCAGATAAGAGTATCTGTTGAGAGGCAAAGTTTGGATTTAGGAGGAAAACAGCATCCTACTCTGTCCAAAGGACAGTCGCTAGTGAGCACCGCGTCCTGAGGGCGGCGGGGCTGGGGCTGAGCTCAGCTCGTTGGGAAGCTCACGGGGAGGGGGCTCGGAACCGGCTCTGTCCTGGCTCTGTTGAGGTCCGTACTCTCATGTGCTCTCCGCCGGCCGTAGGAACTCGAAGAGCGCTTGAGCCCTTGTGAGGCGATGGTGTCCAACCTGGGCGGGTGATGTTTTGCTTCTAGGTCGGAGCCTGGCGGGGCAGCAAGGATGCTATCTTGCTAATTTGTATAAATCATTGTAATTAAAACGATTCGTGCCTCGGGGTACGAGTCCTCAGCCCAGCACGCCCGGCATGTCCTGCAGAGCTCCGCAGTCACTCGTTCTCACGCCGGGCGAGAGCGCGGTGGGAAGGGAAGAGCGGGCTTCCCCGGAGCCCTGCGCCCCGTAGGCACATGAGGGGTGTAAAGGCAGGCGCTGGGCTGGCTCCCGCGCCGAGGGTGGCGGCTCTGTGCTGCAGCCCCTTCCCGCATTCGTTCACGCCGCGGCTCGGGCAGTGCGCGGCAGACGGAACGCTCGTTTCCCGTCCCGGCGCCGCTCGGAGCGGCCACCTCGGGGTGAAGCGGGGAACACCGCCCGGCCCGGGGCAAACGGCACCGGAGTGGCCTTCGGCTGCGGCGAAGGAGCAGCCGCAGTTGGCGCTCGGGTGGAGGGGCTTGTTAGTTACTTCTCTCTCGGATCTAGGGAACTTTCTTTAGTTGCAACGAAGGTGGGAAAACTCTTCCTTCATTTCCAGCCATAAGCTGCTAATTTGAAGGAAAAGACCCACAGGGCACAAAAGCTTCGTTCTGTGCTCTCTGCTCCTGACAGTTTACAAATCTAAACAGAAGTATTTTAAAGAAGCCATGCAATACTGAGGAATTTCGAAGTCTGTTAAGGTGAGGTCGATGAGCTTGATATCTCACGGAGGAAATCCCTTGCGGTTAGCATTGCAGCGTTGATTGTGGGAAAACGCAAGCCCAGGGCCAGGGGGAAAGCCAAGATCTGGAGACGGATGAGGAACACGGGAAGCTGCAGATCGCAGTGGGGAGCCGGAGGGCAGGAGAGAGCCTAGCACGACTCCGGCAGCGGCCAGCTCAACCCCGCAGCAGGCGTCCAGCCGGCCCGGCCTGCCGGTGAGCCCCGCTCCCCGCGCCCGCCTCGGCCGGAGCTGCGCTGCCTCCTGGGCACCGAAATACGGTGTAATGGCGTTTTACGTGCTGCTCGGCTCCGGCCGAGTCGTTCCCTTCCCTGTGTACGTCTGGCTGCAGAGATTGCTTCTCTGTTGTCCGCAGCTCTTTCTCCATATAAACCAGCGTTAACAGCAAAAGGCTCATTAATAAAACCGCTGGGGGGAAGGATGGAAGCGCGGGTAGGTCTGCAGAGATACTGCTATCCCGAAACCCTTTGATCGGAGCTCGGACGCCGTGAAGACGCTTTGGGTTTGGTTTTTTAAAAATTATTTTAGTTATTCCATTGGCACAGCACGAACGAGCCGCGTGGATCCCGAAGGGGCTGGAGGCAGCCGGCGGTGCTCAGGGGATGCAGAGCCGGCTCCCGAGGGCCGAGGCGTTATGCCGCGGAGCAGGGGGACTTGCCAGCCGGCCCGGCGGCCGCCGCGCTCCCCCTCTGGACAGCCGCCGTTTTAGGCTTGGGTTGCAGGGGGAAAGCGGAGGATTGTGTCAGGGAAAGCACGATGGCCGGCGCCGTGCTCCCGCCGACACTGTCGGCTGGAGCCAGAGCTTTCCCCTCGAAGTGATGCGGGAAGAGTCGAGCTCCTCCCGCCACTCAAGGACATTTTCGTTTCATTTCGGCTTTCCCTCGTGAACCTGCCGCCGAAAGAGGGATCGCGGTTGTGCGGAGGGACGAGAACCCCTCCTACGGCGGCAGGGTTAGATGGCTCGTCCGCGACAGCGAGCGCTCGATGGCGGGGCCACTCCGCAGCGGCGGCTCCTCGGCTGCCCAGTGCCTTTCCCAGGCCGCGAGGGGAGCGCGAAGAAGGCGCGGCTGGGCAGGAGGTCGGTCCTGACGCGCTGCCCATCGCCGGTTTGCCTGGGCCGCCGCTCTGCCCGGGCCGGGCCGCGGGACAGGAGAGGTGTTGGAGCCTCGACGGCATGTGGAGCGGCGGGCAAGGTGGCAGGGCGGAGCGGCGCTGCAAGGGCCGAGGGCGCAGCGGAGGGCGGCGGGAGGGGCCCGCTCGGCCCGCGGCAGGTGCTGCGCCGTCCCCGCACCGCCAGGGCCGCGGGCGGGCGGGAGCTGCGGCCGCCTCGGGCTGCGCCGGCGCCAGTGCCCGCGCGATGGCGCTGTGCAAAGGCGAAGGCAGGGGGACGGGTCGGGCGGGTGGTCCCGGCCGCGGCCCGCAGGAGCTGCCGGGGTCTCGGGTCTCGCCGTGATGGAGCCTGGGCCAAGCGGAGAGACCGGAACCCTCACCTGTGGGATCCGCTTTCCCCTCTCCTCCTGACCCTGCGTCCTGGCAGTGGGGACTACAGCCGCCACCCCGAAGGGACTCAGAGCTGCTTCGCTGGTGCTGGGGGCCATCCCTCTCCCAGCCCGCCGGCCCCTGGGCCCCCGTGGCAGCCCGGGACCTCTGCGCTTCGAAGCAGTGCCCGCGGGCGGTGGGCCGGTGTCCCCCGGGACCCCAGCGCGCGGCGCCGGGGACCTCGCCTGGGCCCGGGCCACAGCGCTCAGCCCCGGCCGAGCCTCGCGGGGAGGCTGTCGTCCCGCGGGCGCCGGGGAAATACCGGGTGGAAGGGAGAGAAAGCAGCAGGGAGGAGGAGAGCGCCCGGCGGATCCTGCCACGGGGAGAGCCACGGGGGCCGGCTCTCGGCCCGGCTGCGTGGGGCAAGAGCCGCCCCGGCCCGGGGGGCGGCATCGCGGGCAGCGGAGGCCCCGGAGGTGGCGGCAGCCCCGGCTCCAGCCGCCCGCCTCTGAAGCCTGTGTGGGCACTGAGCCGCGATCGCTTCCATGCGTTTTGGCTTTAAAAGCGGTAGTTAATGAAAACCAAACCTTTCCAAGGAGGTGTTTTTGTTCAAAATTTTTTGGTAATCAACGACTGAAGGGGTCCGCAAACTTCAGTAACAAGGAGCGCTGGGCACTCGGAGCTCATCCACTCCTGCTCCCATCATAGTGAGAGAGCAGAAAATTCGCGTACCGGAGTTCGTGTTAGAAAAAGAAAAATATGTTATTAATATTATTCATATTTTTTCAAATAGTTGTTTTTTTAATTGCGACATTGAAGACGGGAGAGGAAAGCAATGGGAAATAATCACCTTTTCTTTCCAGTGGAAATAAGGACATGTGAAAATCATGCAATGGGGGAAGAAAAGCGTTTGTAATGCGAAACAGAGAGAAAAGTCTTTTATTGGGAAAAAATATGTAAAAGAAAAATAAGCATCATACTTCATAAAATCCGTATAAATTAAGTGGATGTTTACAAAACAGAAGTTACCAAACAACATTTATACGAATTCGGTTACGTTTCCCCCGGTTTCACTAAAAAGCCCTTTTGCTTTCACGTCAAAATTTTCAAATTATTACGCCTCCCGATTTCAAAGTTATTTTCTTAGAATATTTTATGTAAACATTCAGTTTATACATACGGACTAAACACATATTCGGTAATCCTGATATTCCAGTGAACGCGGAAATGAGAAACCAGCTGCCGGTGGAGAAAAAAACGAAAGCAAGAGAAAGGTGCAGGGGATTCATTGCAAATAAAGCAATCGCTACATATATATTTAAATGTATTTAATTGTATGCATTATTCAAATGCCCTTCTGACTAGTTTAATAATTTAGAATCAATAGTTTTCCTAAAAACTTTATAAAATATTTACACTTAATAAAATATTAATCGATTAACAAGCCAGTTGTACTCTTATAGGAGCTTTAGTAAAAGTCCTGTAATCGCGCTGTCGCCACACGTCTCCGCTGTTAAGGAAAGGATCACTGACAAAATGTAAATGAAGATCTTCAGACGGTGGTGTTTATAAAATACCTCATTAATGGGCTTGGATTGAGTCTCTCCATCCATCCACATCATCAGATATAATAATAGTAACGAATCAGACAGGGAAGATCCTGGCTAAACCATTGGCATTTTTTTTTTTCCAGAAGTACTGAAGTCCTAAATCACCAATTCTTCTAACTTTCTGGCCATTGATCCTCGGGCATTCGTAGTTCAACATCAAAGGTAAGAACAAAACATTATTCAATTATTCAATAGCTGGTGGAAAACGTTAAGTTCCATGTAAGAACTTTAACTTCCATTACTGCTAAGCTTTATCAAATAGGGAGAGGGGGAAGGGAGAAAAGTTAGATCGGGTTATTTAAAAAGAAAACAGAGTTCTCCAAACTTTGAGGCTCGTTTCTGAGAGGGAAAGCAGACCTGCCTGGCGGCAGCCGCCGCGCTCTCTCCTCCGCAGCCTGCGCGTTCCCGGCATCGCGGCTCGTTTCTCCGACCGCTCCCGGAGACCGGCCCTGGCCGTATCCCGGCCCCCCGCCCTCGGCCTTCCGCGGCTCCCCGTATCTTCTCTGGCTCCCCCCGACTTCAGCCGGCGATGGGACGCGGCTCCCACCCGCGTTCACGGCTTGCTGTCCCGGGGCAAGGCTGGCACCGCGTCCAGACTTCGGCGGCGGGTCCCGCTGCCCCTGCCGAGGCGGGGAGAGACACGAGTGCCTCGGCCGAGGCGGGGACAGCCGCACTTGGCACTGCTTTTTGGGGCCGGCCCGGAGGTCGGATGTGGAATGAAGGGATGATTTCTCTTACCCTGCCCGGGGATCCTCTGCGTCTC
Organism: Zonotrichia leucophrys gambelii; assembly: GCF_028769735.1. Taxonomy (NCBI): domain Eukaryota; kingdom Metazoa; phylum Chordata; class Aves; order Passeriformes; family Passerellidae; genus Zonotrichia; species Zonotrichia leucophrys. The sequence goes on along the minus strand of NC_088177.1, from coordinate 18,482,577 downwards.
CCGGTACTATTTTCACAGGGGCTGCCCGGAGCTCACCGGGACACCCGAGCGCTCGGGTGGGCCGTCACTGCCACTCGGAGGGAAAGAGGGGAGCAGCGGGACCGGCGGCAGCCGATCTCCTGTGGGGACCTGACCCTCCTGCAAACCCCGAGGCATCACAGGGACGGCTGCATGCGGGCTCGAGGCAACCACCGCTGCCCGCCCTACTGTTCCCGGGTGCTTACGGGGAGAGCGAAGATCTGTCACCAGGGCTGCCCGGTGGCCGTGATGCTCCCGCAGGTTCCCAGTGTCGCCGTGCCCGGGACGGGGGGCTCCGCTCCCCACTAACCCCCCTTTTTTTTGACCCTCCGGCGCCACCGTAAAAGACAGAACTCTTAAGGGAGCACGGCGGGGAGGGCGGCGCCGCGCACGGAGCCAGCCGCGGACGGGCGGCGGGGGAGGCGACGGAGGGGGGGTGTCGGGGCACTTTGGGTGCCCGCCGGCGGCGGCTCATTCCTCGCCGCCCGTCCGCCGCCCGCCTCCCCCGCCAGAAGGGATTCCCTCGGTCCACCTTAACGTGGGTCTCGTTCCGCCGCCGGGCGGGCGGCGAGGGCTCGGCGGCGCGGGGCCGCCGGCTCATTCCCCCGCGCCCCCCGGGCCGGGCAGGGGGCGCTGCGGGTCCTCGGGGCGCCCGCGGGGCATGGCCCCGCCGGGAGACGCGGCCACGCCGCCGCCGGCCCCAGGGAGCGGCGCGCTGCACCTTGCATTAGAGAGAGAGGGGACTGCCTGCCTGCCGGGTGACCGCTCGCTGCCCCGGGACTGGTGAGGGGCTCGATCCCGCCGCGCTGCGACTTCCCGGCCGGAGCTTTGCCCGCACCACTGGCTGCACTTAGGTAGCGCTGTCATACCCTACCCAGAGCTCCGCTATTAAATAATTTAGCGGCGGCGGCAGCAGCGCTTTCCTGCCCGCTTGTCACCTTCTCCCGGCCCCCGCTATCAATTATTCAGGACCATCCCGGTAACTGCCTGGAGCCGGGCACGGAGAACAGGGCGACGGCGAGGCCCTACCTGGGGCCGGTCGCTGGCTCTTGGAGGCCTGGAGGAAGCGCGACCGGCCCTCGGGGCGGCAGCCCCCACCGCACCGCGAAAAGTTACTGTCGCCTCGCCCCGGCGGAGAGAGGTTGCGGGAGGATCCCCGCCGTCGGTCGGTTCCTAGGGGGACGGGGGTGGGGCGCGGGTGGCAGGACGCGGCGAGGCCGCACGGGCTGCTTCGGACCAACTCGGGCGTCTGGACTGAATGCCGGTGGCAGCTTTGCTCCTCCTCGATCGGTCCGGTGTCCCCAACTCCCACTTCCCCACCATCCGCCCTCCCGCCCTTCCCCTTCTCCCAGCTCCTCCTCCTCTCCTTCCCTCTCAGCCCTCCCCCAGCCCGACTGCCCCTGCCCTTGCGCCTTTCTGCCCTGGGTCTCTCCTGTCACCGCCGCGTCGTCCTGCCACGCTTCCCCTTCCCCACCCAGCCTGCCCTACGCTCTTCCTTCTCGCGGCACTGCGCTCCTTTTTCGCGTGTGAGATGTATTATTTATTTATTGGTGTTTAATTTCCTGCCAGGTGGGTTTCTGCCTCCCACCCGTGCGCGCAGCGGGGCCGGGGCTCCGCGGGGCGGGCCGGGCCGGGAGGAGGTGGGCTGCTGCGTGCCCGTCTGTGCCCGATTCCGAGGTAGCAGCGAGACTTGATTTTTGCGGGGGGGCGGGGAGGGGGAGGGGTGTCAAGGCGAGGAGGGGTGGCGATGTTTGGGATGCACAGCCCTGGGACGGGAACGCCGCGCAGACAGACAGGCAGACACACACACAGGCGTGCACATACACCAAACCCGAAAGCAAGGACAACCCCAAAAAGGACTCACTTTGCCTCGATGACTCAACGCAACTAATAACCGTTTCTCTGCTCTCTGTGGCGAGTCCCTCCTGCCGCTGCTGTCGTTGGCAGAGGAGGGAGCGATTGAAAGTGACACACGGGGGGCCGCCGCCGCCACTTCTCCGCGCCGCCAGGCACTCGCCGCCGCCGCGGAGCCCGGGAGAGCGGCGCTCCCTCCTCTTCTCCTCCCCCTGTTTCCCCCGGTATTGATTTTCTCCGCTGAAGGTGTGAGAAGTCGGCTCCCTCTCCCTTCTCTTCTGCGCCGCAGCCGACGGCCCCACGCCTCCCCGCCCCCTCGTCCCGACCTCTCTGCTCCGCTCGCCACCCGGGACCCTCCGGGACGGGGCTCTATCCTTGCCGCCCCGGCCCCGCCGCCTCAGCACCCCCGGAGGAGGGCGAGGAGGGGGCTGGGGGTGGGGGGAAGGAGTAGAAGCGAAGAACGCGGCGTGGGAGAAGGAAACAGGAAAACTTTCCACCCTGGATTCTCTACTTCTGATCCATGGACAGAGCCCAACTCAGCCAACTTACAGACAGGCTATAAGCAGTAAGTACAGCGGCAGTTCGCGGGAGCCGCTCGCTAGAGGCTTCCTCGCCAGCAGCCGGCTACTCCGTGGCTGCACAGCTGGCCGCCGCGGGGGGGCCGTGCCAGCGGGGCCGTCTGGACTGGCAGCCTTTTCCCCACGGCCCCCGGGGGTGGGCCGGGACTGTGGCCGGACCCGGGGCGCAGCACCTGGCTGCGGCAGGCGGCTGGGCTACTTGCCTGCCGGGTGCGATGGGAACCGGGGCGCAGCACTGCCTGCCCCCGCCCGCGGCAGGTTGGCGCCGGGCGGGTGAGGCGAACCGCTCGCTTCCAGCGGGGCTGGCTCCGGCGGCGGGAGCGGGGCGGCATCGCACCCGGCCGCTACTCGCCTGGTTTCACGGAACTGAACCGCTCTGGAGACGGGCATCGGGGGCCCGGCCGGGTGAGCGGGGCCCAGTACTGGCCAGCGGCCACTGAAGCGCCCCTTGTTTCTCTCGCCCTAGGTCCGTGCTCCTTCTACTGCGACCTGCCAGCGGGAGCAGCGTCCCCGAGCATGGAGCGGAGGAGCGAGAGCCCCTGCCTGCGGGACAGCCCCGACAGAGGCAGCGGCAGCCCCGATGTCAAAGGCCCCCCCCCCGGGAAGGTGGCCAGGCTGGAGCAGAACGGCAGCCCCATGGGCACCCGCGGGAGGCCCAACGGCGCCGTCACCAAGCCCGTGGGAGGTAACCGTGCGGCCGCGCTCGCGGCGGCTCCGCCGCCCGGGGCACGCAGGGCGGCGGGCCCGGGGGAAGCGTGTGGCGGGCGGGTCGGCACCGCGCGCGGAGGGGCCGGCAGGTCCGAGTGGCGGCTGGAGGGCTGCTGCCCGCTTTCCTGGGCAAGCATCTGGCTGCTCGGCACCGCTGCGGTGATGGGGATCCACGGGAAGACTTGGACCGGGAGTGCGGCGCGCAGCCCTCCGGCGTTGGAAGGCCGCCTGCCGCAAGAGGCCACCGCGGGCCGGGCTCTGGCCGGGCGGCTCTCAAAAGGCGAGAGCTGAGCCTGCCGGAGGGTAACGGGGTGAAAGCGTGTCCTGCGCTCGGCGTTTTCTTGGTGCGGATTGCGCTGGGGCAGCCCACGGGCATCCCCCGGCCCTCCCGCAGGGCACGGCAGCGGCCGGGCGGCGGGCCTGGGCAGCGCCTGCAGCGGAGGGCAGCGCCTCCGGCTCGGGTGCGGGCGGTCGGGCTGCCTTCGCGGATGTAGGTGACACCAGTTAGGTACGTTAACACCCACCGTCACAGCTTTAAGAAAAGGGTCACCAGGGTGGGAAAAACGGTGGCGTTTATGGTTGGATTTTGGGGTTTTATTTTTCTTTCGGTAAGTAGGATTTTGTAGAAGTTGTTGTAAAAGAGAATAGGGCATGTGTAAGGTTTAGCTCTTTCAGCAAATATATTGAGCATTAGTTTTGCTGTTTTCCTGCGTTTCTCTAGAATACTTAATCTTTCCTACTTTGCTATCAAGTTGCTGGTCAGTTTTATGTTAAGAGCATGTTAAGTGCGTAGTTGCTTTTTCCCCTCCTTTTGTTCCAAGCAGGTAAACTTTCCAGTCACTTCTTTTAAATGCCTTCTTTTTTCCTCTTAACTCTGATGCTGTCGTGTTTAAGACAGTGCAGCCTCGTGTTAGGAAAAGTATATTTAAAAATCTTGAAATTAACCAGGTGTTGTGAGCAGAATTCTGCAGGAAAGGCCACCAATAACTACGTTAAAAAATCCTCTGTATTTGTGTTTTAAAATGAGCAGAGCGGTGACACATAATTGTAGTTGTTTATACACAAGGAGTTTGTGTAGCTGGCATTTCGAGAGATACATTGAAATGGTCGTCACATGACTCTCTATTACGTGAGGTTTATTTAGCGATTTTACCATTAGATGCTTGTTTTAGACCTCTTTGGCTCAATAGGCATCCTAATTGCTGAAGTTTGCTAAGGAGCTGCAGATTTTGTTTTAAAAGCGTAGGATTCATTTATATACCTAATGAAGGGTAAGAGAGCTCACTAGTTTTTAAGTTTCTTTATATCTAGTTTTTAACCTCTTCTCTGTGTTCTTCCAATGTATGAAGAAGAAGCAGCTTTGCAGTGAAAGACTTGTAATGCTATTCCACTTAGAAATTGATGAAGAAATAATTTGTTGAATAATTGTAAAAAGGAACTAGTTAATCATATAAAAAGTAGTGTATGTAGTTTTACGTGCCTTTTTCAAGACTTGGTCAATAAAGCTGCTTGATTTTTAAAGGAATGTTAGAATTAGAGCTGAAATATTTTTCCTTGGGGCATTTATAGAAATGTACTTTAAGAAAACTCTTTTAAATGTTTTGGAATATATGTTTGCTTTCTAGTTGCAGCTGTATTATCCAAGAGAAATTCAGCAGCTTTTATAGTTATATTGGTGGTTCAGCCTGAATCTGGCCTGTTAAGCTGTGGAAGATCTCTTCCACTTAAGAAAAATACTTTCATTTCTGAAAGCAAACTTTTAAGAGCCTGAGTTTTCATTCATTACTCTTCAGCTCATTTATAAAGGTGTTGTAGACTGGAGTGTATAAGTGCGGGAGAATAAGAAATGCAGGAGTAATTTTTTTTTCTTGTTCCTTAGCTGACGTTCTTTAAACAGTCTCAGTCTCTTTGAGTTTAGGCTGTTCATAATAAAGGTTATTCATTACTCCTTATTGATACTGAAAGCAAGAAAAAAATTATTCCTTTCTGAATACTTACCTAGGTTCTATAATATTCAATACTAAGTTAGTTAAGGCAGATTTTTTTTAATAACATAATGGTGCTGTTTAAAATTGATTTTTTTTTTCTCCTGGCAATGCTCTTACAATAAATCAACATAGCTAATTTCCAGATATTTTCCTTCTGCTCTTTTTCAAGTTTGAACTTTAAGAGCCTGTTACAATCAAGTGATCTTTTCCTGAATGCAGATCACACCTGTTTCAGGTATTTTTGGAAGTCTGTGTCTTTGCAGTGAATCCTGTGGTCTTAGTAATTTTTTCACTGGAGTTGTGAAATGCATCTGTAGACATTTGTGCATGGGCTTACTTTAAATTTACTGGCAAGTTAGTATAAAAATTATTTGAAGTAAATACTGATAGGTACTCTCCTACTATTATGCCTAGAGTCTGACAAAAAGGAAACTATTGAAAGTCATAGTGAAGTGACATCCAGGGCTTCAGTTGCCAGTGTTTCTGTTTATTCTTATTTCTTAGGCTCTAACAAGTGATAATGCTTACTGAACGTGAATTGTATTTAGGACGAAAATGGAAATGCTTTACCGAAAACTAGAGACCATTTCAGTTTGGTTTTTTTTTATTTTAAATTCCATAATGTGTATCTAAAGATTTTGAAAGCAACGCCAAATGCTAGCAATTCTTTTTCTCATCTCATTTTGGGCCTTAGATATGTAAGTGCTGAAATTTCTTCCTATTTGTCAAGTGGCTTTTTGTTGTAGTAATATCTGTTTCTGAAGTTAATCGTGAGAACAGAGCAATAAGCTCTCAAACTATCTGCAGCTATGATGAGTGTGATGACCTTTGGTAACCAGTTTTATAATCGTACTGTTTGCTGCAATTATTTTTCTAGTGACTTCCCTGAGAAATAGAGAAATATAATGCTATAGGTGTTTCTAGCTTTCTCACTAGTTTTATGAGTAAAAAAGTGTTTTAAAATAAGCTTATGTAATGCAGACAGAAAATCAATTGTTCTCATGAGAAATTTTGCGTTATGATTTTCCTAGTTTTTTATTCCCAACATGAATGTCCTTAATTCAGAGGGCCATTACAGCAGCTATAATAATCTAGTGAAGGTCACTAAGAAGATAAACGAGGTCTTAAAGGTTGTGTTTAATAGGGGATTTAAAAGTTTTGGTACTGTTTACAATGTTGTTAGCGTCAGTCCAATGTATTAGAGTCCAGTTTTGGTTTGCCTGACTAACCCAGTGCTTCTGAAATTTTTCAACAGTTGTCTGACCAGTCTGTTTTAAAACCTGTATGTAATAAAACACAAGTGCTCAGATTTTAAGGAGAGTAAGGTTCCTTGGAAAAAAAGACTAATATCGCTTTAAAAAACATATGAAGCCTGGGAGAGAGTTTAGAGCAAGCAAGAGCACTGTGGTGTTGACAGCTTTATATCCCTGTTGGGTAACATTCACTTACTAGAATTGGCGTCTCCTCTCAGTTAGTAATTCACTCCATAAGGATTAAAAAAAAGAGGGATGATTAATGACTAGGAAACTTATATTTACAGAATTGTTGATTGCAGTTCGTGAACCTGTTTGTGTAAGAGTGGATGTACATATATATATGTGCGTGTTGATTTGAAGAGTGTAGAAAATAAGCATCAAAAGCTTCTGAAAGCAGCTTAAAATGCCAGTATGCAGAGTGAGCTGTTCTGAAGTTTGATTTTGCTGACGAAGAGGCATAGAACCAAATGATAGCCAAGGGAGCATGTTCAAATTTGAAACAGGAAATGATGGCAAAACATTTTTTGTTTAGATTAGTTTGATGCAGTCTGATAATATGTTCATATTAATTTAACTGTTAAAAACTGTGATTCAATTTACAAAATATTAATGGAGGGAAAAGCTTTTGGGCAATTCAAACCAAAGTATATGATCAGGATGTTAATCAGTAGCTGTAGTTAGGGAGCTTGTATGAAGTCAGATTAACAGAAATGTGGATGCAGTGACTCTTCGGAGCGCTGCTGCTGGTTGCTGTGAGCCCCCTGAAGTTCAGTGTATCGTGGTTGTATCTGCTTAAGTGTAGTTAGAAATCAGTTTTAATATATCTCTGGGGTGACAGAAACACAGGCTGATGGTTAAAGAGCTGTTTGTCAAAGTCCATTCTACATATTTCTGTAAAAATATGGTAGAGTTTGTACTACCTTGTATATCTTTATAAGGATTTTAAGACACTTGATTGGAGCAAAAATTCACTTCTGTGCAGACGGAAGAATACAGCCTGATCAAATTTGCTCCTGTGTTCTAAATGGTTAGCTAACATGGCGTCCTGAGCACAGTAAGGAAGTGTGTTTCACTTGTCCTTAGGAACTGAGCAAAGTGAAAGGTTTAAGTTTTTGATTCCTGCCCAGATCCTAGATGAAGAATACCTTCCTGCTGCCTGAAAGAAATATGTGGCTGTTGGAAAGAATTAAGTGCGCTGAAATACAGAAGCGTGAAAGCCGCAAACCCTTGTTAGTTTCAGGAACCAGCATAGATGTATGTTTTATGTTTTACGTTTATATTTTATGTTTTATCTGTGGCTGCATAGTGGGAAAATGTTGCTTTTAATTTTATATGATTCAGTAGGGATTTGGAAGAAATGTAAAATCTTGCATTTTACATGTTTCTGATATATAATGAGGAAGAAACCTGTAACAGGAACAGTAAGAAAAGCAAGACAGTGATTATTTTTTTTTTCGTGACGGATTGTTAAAAATGATTTTCTGGTATTTTTGCTGATCTTCATCCCTCTCTCCCTTTTCCAGTCAGGCTATATCATGTAAATAGAACAAACAGAGCAGTAATTCCTGAAGGGTCATGCAGTGTATCAGCTGTATTTTTGCCAAAGTAGAAAAATAGTCTTTCTTTATGTGTTTTCAGTACTTGGTCTGTTATTAAAATAAAGACACAGTTGGTTGAAGTGCGTGTGCAATTGAACATACACATTAAACAGAATATAGGGTATCCACCCATTCAATGACCTAGACATAATTTGATGTTTAGGGTAATTTTGGAATCCTTAAGTTGCATCTGCAGAAAGACACCAACAATTTTGAATTCAAGATTTAAGATTAGTGGTAGTAAGATTTTTTTTCTTTCCCCTGCAACAGTTCCTGAGTGTTTCAAGTCATCTCCGTGCTTCTTTTCCACACCCATGGCCATGTTAGTTAAATGCATGCTGTTATTCTTATCATAAACCAAAGCAAAGAAAAAGCAACCAACATAATTGAAATTATCCATATTAATTCTCTGTTTACTCCTCCCTTTTTAAGTTGGGTCCTGCTTTTTCTTGATCTCACTGGGATAGAACATGATATATTTACTGTCAATTATTTATAGGGCAATTCTTTGGCAAACTTTAACAGGAGGTTTCAGTGAATCCCTAGAACTGTTTTATGTGCCTAAAGAAGATGGCAAAATCATATTAAAAACTAAAAGGACGCCAATGAGGTAACATATTTTCAAGAAATTAAATAGTGAATTATCTGCCACTTAGAATTTAGATGAAGAGTTTGGACATCAAAGGAAGGCCAACAGTATTAACCTTTTAGTATTATGAAGAAACACTTAGAGGTAAAGCTTGCAGATTCCTTTCTCAAATACCTAGTTTTGTGGAATCCTTTTATTTTATTTAAATACTCTTCCGATGCTGGATATTTTATCTTGATTTAAAAATAGAAAAAACCTGGCATAATGTAAGTGTAATCAAGTCATCATTTCAATAGACAGCTATGTCATACCGAAACGCTCTAGTTTGTAGCACAGACTTTCAGATGGTATCACTTACTTTAGGATTCCTTTAAAAGTATTTGAGTTTAGTTTTGTTCATGGAGAGGCTAGCCTGAATATTTATTTTTGCAGTTACTTTCTATTATTGATGTTTTCTTTAGAGCTGTCTGTGTGGAATGGGGAGGAAAAGGGCCACAATGGTGGTCTGGAGCTTAAGTAAAATACTTGAACCGGTAAGATTTTTGTCACTTGCATTGACACAGAACATGGTAATACAATATGACAACTATGGTGCTGTAAAATGAAGAGTTTTATTGCAGTCATGTATTTATATTCACCAAACATCTGTGTGACCTGTTTAGGAAAATTCTTATTTTTGTGCTTGAGCAGTCCTCAACCTGCTTTTAAATCTTATTTTTAAACTTTTCAAAATAGCTGAAAATCTGTAAAACTTGGGAAGATTTTCTTTTGAATCCCAAATTGCAAGGCATAGCTAAGTTAGGCCTTTAATTACTGCCCCTCATAATTTAGTTAAATTAGTAACTACTGCTGTGTTTTTCAGATTAAAGGCTCAGTTTTTCAAGGTATAAAGTATTACCAAGTCCCTTTGAATTGATAGGACGGGGATTTGTTGGAGATAACCTGTGCCTGATTCATAGTCTGTAACTACCAGAGGAGCGTGCTCTCTGTTTAAAGCTCGCAGTGGCTTTGAAACGAGCCTGCTGTGTTGAACAAGGAGCCAGAGCCTTTCTAGCTCTGAAAAAATCTCCTTGTGGTAATTGGTTCCTACTGTACCAAATGTCCGGGGTCAGCTGCATCAGTCCCCACGGTGGCATGTGTCACTAATGCAGATGTAAGAAATAGTCACAGCAGACAAAAGGCAGCTGAGTATTTGATGGCTTTTGAGAAATGTTTTCTAGCCTCTAGCGATACTAAGAAAAATTGCCCTCCAAGAAGCTTTGTACTTGTTGCAGAATGCTCATCAGCAGCGTCTCTGCTGCGGGGCTGCAGACAAATGAGTTTACATTGATTAGTGCTATTAAAGACACAAAATACTCTCTGCCATTTCATTTGGGGGCACTTGTTAGCCCACCTAGTTGAGGTTCTCATGGCCTTTCCCAAGTGTTGACTGCTTTTAATGTGTGATATGTTCTCAGCCAGCAAGGCATGTTGTTCATATTGTCACTATTCTATATAGTTAGGGATTTTTTTTTCATCCAGAGTCCCTGCGCTTTGTATGAAAGTACGTACTGCATCTGTTGAGTATATTTTGTCCCAGTCTTCATTTGCATTGATCTGAATATTGGTAAAGGAAAAAATATTTTATATTTCCAGTGTTATTTCTTCTATTTCAGGGAACTGTAGAAAAAACATGAAACAGTATTTTTAGTTGTTTGGTTTTTTAAAAATTTTTAAAAATATTTGATAGCTCTGTGAGTGTCCCCTGAAGATTTACAAATATACAAGATTTTGGCATTTGTCTATTTTCAGTTTAGAGCTAATGATATTAAAAAACTCTTACAAAAGATGTTCAAAAGGTTTTGTTTGTTTGTTTTATTGGTTGGTTAGTGCAGCGTTTTGCTTTGGCTTTTTTAAGTGCAATTCTTACTCTGATTTTTAAAGGTGTGAATGTTGACGTTGCTAGTGTCTGAGTACTTACGTGAAACCTCCTTCCCGGAGGCACTTCTACTTAGAATAAAACTACTCAAATAACTTACAGATTGTTTAAAAAATGGTGTGCGAGCTCTGCATCGATGTTCTGGTAAACTGGATGCTAGGGCAGGAATACTGTGTCTGAACTCAAGATATATTTTCAATTTCTTGTTGAATGCTGAATGATCATTGGTGTTTCATGCAGTGATGTTTGGAAAAAGAAGATTGTCATTATTTGTAGAAATTGTATGAAGGGAACAGAAAGAACTTGAAGAAAAAGGACAGGTAGCGCTAGATAAGAGTCTAAGCATATGACTTGTTTTCTAAACAGAAAATTATCTGGCTAATTATCTGGCTAGAAATGTTTAGTCATTGTGCTCTAACTGCTGTCCTTGTATCAGATGGACATGCAATATTAAACAATTTAAGCACAACTGTACCTTGTTAGTAGCTATGTCAGCAAGGGAAAGAAGGTCAGAAAAATCTTAATACCTGTCAGACACTATTTTATATGAAGCTGCGGCATCTTATAACCATATACCCTCTGCATTTTCAGAATGCAGTAGGAATGTCTTCCACTTAAACATGCTCCCTCATGTTTTCCCCAGAGACAAACACTGAGATGAAAAGACGCACTATTGACAGCAGATCTTTTCAAAGGTACTAAACCTGGCACGAAATGTCGAAATGTCGGGAGGGGAGTTTGTTATATCAAAAGCATGATTTGTATGGCTGCATACAGCCACAAGGTTACTTTGTCCCTCTCTCAGCTGTTCCATTCTATTTGTAATGTTGAGAAGGGGCTGCATTAGTCTGTCTTTACTTGGGTATCACCAACACTTCACTGTTGAGAAGTTGCTGACTTTTGTCAGCATTTGGACGGAAGCTTCAGATAAGTGAGGAAACTCACAAAGAAGTATTTACCATCTTGGTAATCTAAACTCACGGAGAATGTTTTGCCATAAATTTAACTGACAGGCTTATATTGGAAATGAAGCATGTTATTTTCAAAACTACCAGCCTATTTTTTGGAGAGTAATATAAATTCATATTTTGAGCATATTTTGGTTTATGTGCATTTCCATTATTTATATATTAAAATTAGATGTGCACAATTTCCAGCCTTATTATTTTGAATGGTTATTAAGAAATGTAGTTATAAATTATGAGTTATACAATACTTTGGAGTAAAAGGTGATTTTCATAATGTCTTTTCCCAACTTACAAATAACTTCTTTGCCATAATACAAACATGTTAGCGGAGCAACATGATAGATGTTTCTTTAAGTATCGTAGTAAAAGAAAATGACTTGTATTCTGAGGCTGTGGATAGTTTATGTTGTTTTGGACCCATTTCCCAAGCAGTGATCGAAAACAGATTACAATAACAATTATACAGTCAGAAGATGCAATATCCATTTCTGTTTTAATTGAGTGAAAGAATAATAAAAACATCATTAAGAAAAATGAGGTGGACCTGTCATACATGCTACCAATTTTTAGATGTAGAGAAAATGCAGAGTAACAGAAGTGTGAGGGTTTTTTTTTTATTTTCCTTTTTTCTTTTTTTCAAGTAGTTTGTTTCTCAAGCTAGAAATCTGGATAGTAGACTTCATATGAGCTCCTGTGAGCAAGTATGCAGTAAGTAGGTGTATTGCTTGACAATAATGCTCAAGTTAGGCATTATCTGAGTGTCTGGGTCTGGCATAATAATGAATGTATTGAGCCTTTGTGATGACATTAATATGATCACAGTGTCATATTGACCTGCCAGCTACATGAGCTTTGAGAATGCCATGGACAGGTAGAAAGTAGTAAAAACTACTTCCTTCTCTTTCAAAATGAAAAGCTGTGCTACTTCATGTAGGGAGAGTGTTTTGGTTTTTTGTGCCTTCCTCAAATGTGTGGACCTGAATGCAAATAAGAGTACTTGGTCTCTTAAGCCATTGCTCCTTGGGACAGACTCTCCTATGGCCCTTCAGCTACCTTGGCATCTCAGGGTTCAGATTAAAACCCAAAAGGCAGAAGGGCCCTGTGCCGAGGGGCCGTGCATCTGCGTGCCTCTTGCAAAGGGATCAGACTGTAGTTGAAGGCCTGAGGTTGAGGGATCCTGGCTCTCCATTTTCTCTGACTCCTAGAGCTGTAAGCAGAAGTGTCCTTTCTGCTGTACCCTACATGGGAAGAGAGAACCTTGCTACAGTAGCCTTGGCTCTAGTCCTGTATCGTACAGCTTTATAAATCAACATTTGGAATGGCATCCGAAAGTGAAGTGGGAGCCAGTTCGGCCTTTGGAGCACAGATGTAATCTGCTTTCTTTGGCTAACACCTCTCAGTGAGCACATGCATTTGCACTAGCAGAAGTATCTAATTCTTTGGTGTAGTTCTGTGTACATAATAATGTAGCAATTCAGATTGTTGAGCCCCAAAAGCATTGCTGACTCATCACAAGTGAATCCACACGCTGAAGGTCAGCCTATAGGCAGGTCTTTTCTATCCTTGCTCCAAAATATTCCTAACCAGATGAAGTGTACTGTGCACATCTGAGAAAGAGAATGTATATTACTTTTGTTCCTTGACCTCATAACTTGTTTGATCAAGATCTGGTAGTTATTAAACCCATTAGATTAATGTGACCTGCTGGCAGATAAATGTAAATATTCCTAAAGGTCTAATATTCAAACTGATAGCTGTTAAATGTGTGATCTTACGTTTGTAGAGTGGTTCCCCCACAATTCTGCAGTGAGACAATACAAGAGAAGGCTGCTCAGAAGTTGCCCAGGGTGTGAAAGATTGGAGTTGGAAGTAAGGGGCAAACCCCAGAGGGCAGCTGCTGACCCATAATGGGCTGTAGGTGCAGACTGTCTGAAGACTCTGTATTGACGAGTGGAAAGGGAGGCAGAAGGGGAAGCTGGCTGCCTTCTGGAGGACAGAATGGCTTCTACATTTTCTCATTTGTGATTCTCTCCTTCACTTATTTTCGCGCTGAAGATTTGATGAAGATTTCTGTGGTCTCCTTCTACCAGAAAAATACCATCTAGTAATGATACCATTGAGTTTGACAGCATTTATTCAGAGTGATTTTAATGTGGCCTGTCCTCTTGCGTGTGTACTTGTAACTTTTGCCCATAGCCACTTCTGCCATATCTGTTGGCATTGTCACTTAGAAATTAGGTTTTCTAGTGCTGCCATTATCTATAAGATACGAGGAAAGAGGCAGTGGTTACAGTGGTTACAGATAATTCAGTTTGTCTCGATGTTGGAGCCTGCAAGTGGTTTTGAAGGCAGAGATATAGGTTGGCAGACATTTATCTTGTAACATGGTGAAGAGGTGATAAGATTTCTTCTTTTTCTTGCCAGGGAGTGATTCACAGAGGAATGGACATGATGGAGAAAAGAACTTGCTGGTGGGTCCCAGTGGAGACCCCAAAATAGGCCCGAATGTGGTCTGCAGCACTTCTCCAGAAATAAAACCTCAAGCCAGCTATGAAGGCTTTTCTGTTGCATTCCAGGGGACTTATCCCAGTACCAGGAGACTAGTTAATAGAACCTTCATTAAAATGCTTTTGCTAGAAGATGTTTTTTTGCTTCAAAAATTACATAATATGGTGGCATCTGCTAGCACCACTGAATTTAAGGGCTTATTAGTGGTTCCAGTTTTCAGGGTTTAAAAATGTTGGTCATTAAAAATAATTTTGGGTGGAATTTGGCTTAGAGAGTCTTAACCCCTTAGGCAAGTTCTGTTACATTTTCGAGAGAAAAGAAACAGAAAGTAGTTCCCCAAACAAAAAGCCCCTCACAAACCCTATACTTGTTTTTAAGTTAAAGAAACCAAAACCTAAAACTAACAGGAAATTTATGCCTTAAGATGATTTTTTAACAAAAAGTCATCTGATTTTAGAAGTGTTCATTCCACTGATTTTGAGTGAAAGGAGTATATTTTCCATTTAATTAATATTATGAAGTATGGCTGTGGAGTATTTTTTCTTCTTTTGTAACTGGGAAGCAAGTTGAAACAACTGAGCTGTTTTATTTAGGAAACACGTAGCTGTAGTGTCTTCACCTTTTTCCTTTCAATTGGAATAGCCAGACTTCATTATTTTAAGTGTTCTTTTCCAACGTAGCTGATTCTATGGTTCTGTTCCATGGCTTGGAGGGCTTGTGTGTGATTCTGGTGGGCAGCATGGTGCTGGTACCCCTCAGGATTCCTGCATGCCGGGGGTGCTGCCGCACAGGGGGGCTGAGCTTTCTGCTGGAGGAACCTAGGAAGCTGTTTGTGCTGCCTTCTCACTCAGGCTCCCTCAAAGCAGTATTTTGAGCTCTGGGTTATCGTTGCTCTCAGTTTTGCTTGTTTAATTGGAGAGGTGGGAGTGCTTTATTCTCCTGTTTAATTGCTCTTGCCTCCTGGCTGCCCCGTGCGTGGCTGTCCCTGGGCTAACAGGGTGGCACAAAGCCCCAGTGGGGCTGCTCCTGTTCCCACTCAGTGAACTCAACAGGTGTGACAGATTCAAACTTAGGGCTGAGTCAGTGCAGCTGGTTTAGCAAAGGGGATTTGTTACCAGAAACAGCTGATTCTCTTTGACTAAGAAAAGGTCTCATCTCCTGCGAGCAGCACTTCTGTCCCAGACATACTACAAGAGAGGCTGTGCCAGAGGTAAACCCTTGGTGTTTTTCTATTTCTCATTTCTTGTTTGTCACAGAATGTGCTCTAAATGTGGCTTTTATTTTTTACCATTTTTTAAGAAATTCAAGCATTATCGAATCAAGTTAAGAGTTCCATAGTATGTTTCTGTGGTGGGAAAGTGGCATGAAATATTTTGTGTTAAATAAATAACAGTAAGGCTGTTATTTCAGCTAGGAGAAGGATTCTTTGGGTAGTTAAGCTGTCAGAAGCAGAGGACATCTGCAGAGACGGTAGTGACTTATTTATAATACTTCCTGAGATCTGGGATAGCTGCGATGGCTGGGAGACTGAAGCCACAGAAAGGACTGGAAGCTGAAGAAAGATGTAAATAATACCTTGTGGTTTGCATTTGCCATTGGCTAAAATATAAAATGTAGAAATGCATTTCCTGCCTACAGATTTATTGAATATGTAAAGCCAGAAAAAATAGCCGAGGAGGAGTAGAAAGATATTGTCCTTAGTTTTACTTCCTCTGGCCCTCCTAAGAAGAAAAATTCTACAATATAATGTTATTTAACATAATTTTGTTCCTTTGGCAAACACTGTATTAAAATCAGCTGTGGACTGAGCTCTTCTTTACTAAATTGCATCCTGGAACAAATTATTTGCAGCGGGCTTATAAAGCCATGAAGAGTAGGAGTTTAACAGCATCACATTACTGCTTATATGCAAAATCAGATATCTTGCATTTTGTCTAGAACACACTGGAGTGCAGAGGATTAGCAGAAAGTAGGGTACTTGGTTTTAAACAAAACCTTTTGCTGTAATGAGGTGCGTGATGCTGCGCAGGATTGTACAGTTGCAGAGGTCTGGGTACAGTCTCCTGTATTTGACACAGCGATTTCCCGCTGGCCGCCTGTCAGTGCGTGCACACAGCTTTCTGCACGTGGTTCCGAGTGGTTAGTGACAAACAACTGCAGAGTCATTCCTTCAGTCCCTATTAAAAAAGATTTACAGTGGAAGAATTCTCAGCTTCATAATGACTGTTGTAAGCTGGTGTTTGATAAGTAAAAGGCTGAAACACAGTCCATTTACCCAAACCAAGCATTTATTGTAAATAAGTTAAGTGCCAACAACTTATATTCTGTCTGATTTAATTGTATTCATAATTTATGGTGTAACTTGAAAGTGAGCCTTAATGGACATGCCTAAAGCTTGCTGAAATGAGGGAGCTCTGTCTCTTCCACCTTACCACAGATTTGCACTGCCATAGGCTGAACCTGGGATCTGCTTCAAGCCAGATCCTTCTTGAGCATGAACAGTTGTGTATGTGTGGGCCTGTGGAAACGACGTGATTGTGTTTGTTTAGCCTGTCCTTGTATCTCCTGCATCTGCAGCCCTCAGCTGGACTCTGCAGGATTTTCTGGAGAAGGTCTCACATCACCATCAGCTGCAGATCTATGCTGTGATCTAAACAGAAGTGGTGTTGAGATAAAAAAAAACACCTTTTTTTTCCCAAATACTATTTGGCATCTTTCCTCTTGAAAAAGCCCCAGCCAACTGGACAAAGTACCCCACATTTTGGCGTGCAGTTAATTTTCCTAATTATGAATTTATCTTTTGTTGTTACATGTGATCTTAAAGGTCTTTTCCAACCAAAATGATTCTTTGATTTTACGTTTGTTCAACTAATAAAGTCTTTAGTAGAAACCTCCTGATTTTTAACATATTAACTAGTTTTTAATTTCTGATCACTTTAGGATTTGCAGTTTACACCTTTTTGAAGAAGTGGCACACTGAGGCTTTAGAGCTTCCCTTTTTCTATTTTTTTTTTAATGAAATTAGTAGTGGGTTTAAGTTTTTGAAAAAGGAAATTACGGATTTGTGTTACACTTCAGGATGCAGGATGGCATCTTTGCTGCAGAAATTCAGGTATTTCTGCATAATGAAAATGGTCAAACTGAATTGGCCTCTGCCCTTGCAATTAGAGCTGCAGGATGTGAAAAGGAGAACTGGCAAACCTCTCCTATGCCCACTTCTGCCTTTTAAAGCATTTTTCTCAGTTTAGCTTCTTTTTCAAATTTGTTTAGAAGAAAGGGAAAGACAGTTAAAATACCAAATCTGTATATGTAAGGTCAGCTCTACTGCAGTGCAGAGAGAAATAAATAAATGGACTGCTTTCCCCATGACTGCCTTTGCTGGATAGAGGTCTCTCTCTAAAGAAAAAACAGAAGCAGATTAGGTTTAGGAAATGTTTGTAGTTTGATTGCTTCCTGTGGTTACTGCCAGTTATGGAAGCATGTTTTATTGTTAACTGTACAGAATCTCCATCTAGATAATTTTCTTAAGGCAATCCATGCTTTGCTAATTGGGCTTCTTAATTTCTCTTGTAGAGTAAGGGTCTCATCTTAGAAGTCCAACCAAAGTTACTTGTACTTCAGTGTTTTTTAGTTGTGTTTGGAAATCAGCATTTGTGGATTCTGCTCTTGCTATTACCTGGCTTTTTTTTTTTTTTCTCTGATGGAAAGGCCAGCTTAGAGAATGGCCCATGTTGCAGTCTCTGCTAGGCAAAATGTTTTCTACATAAAGTAATGAAGAATTTTCAGTAGTTTATGAATTTTCAAGTAGATGTCCTGGTTTCTGAACTCCAAACCATAGAAATTTGCTTTGTCTTTGAGGAAGATTACTCTGCATGTGTGTCTGTTCTGTTTAAAACAAAACAAAAAAATAGCCAACAAACAAAGCCTAAAAACCCAAAGCATAACAGCAACAACAAAAACTTTATTTTCCACTTTCTTCACTTGATAAAAATCTCTCCACTGTAGAATGATTTCCTTTGGGTTTGACACCACCATTTGATCTCCGTTTTTAATAATTTTGGTGGGTTTTACTCCCAGAAGAAAACATGCTTGTGCTGTGAAGTATTCCCACTAGAAATCTGGGAAGTCTTAAAACCTCATGTTACTCAGGGCAAATAACTGGCTTTTTTATTAATTCCCTGCTAGACAACCCCTGTACAGTAAATCTTTCCATAACACCATGCTGTTGAAATTAATCAACTTGATGTTTGGAAATTGTTCAAATTAGATAAAATTAAATAACACCTAGATGGGACTCAAAACTTGTCCTGATGGAAGGAGATTTTAATCTAAAAAGACATGAATTTTATTGGTGCTTTTTCTTTCTAGTTGATCTTCATTTTATACTTATTAGGATGCACAAGCCCTGCTCCCTATTTAATGGCTGGAGAGGTGGGTGGCTGTAAGAGCTCTCAGCTTTCTGCTCTGCCTGTGATGCTGCTGTGCAAGCAGACCATGCATAGAAATTAAGTGCCACTAGTATCATATCTATTACTTAAAAAAGCGTGTGCTGGACCAAGTATTATTTGTAAATAAACAAAAGAAACAGTGCAGTAGCTTTTAATACTTGCTTTCTTCTCTTCCTTCTAGTTTGTCATTAGAAATCTGCAGCATTTACTTGGAAGTCTTAGAGCTGAAAATGTTTTCCAGGAAGCTATATGATTGCAGGTTGATAATACTTTTAACTGGCTCTAAGTCCGTTCTTGTAAAAATGAATACTATATGCAGCAGACTGTCTTGGATTTTCACTTCTTTAATGAAATATCAATTTCTCTTTCCTTAATTTTTAAAGATTTTATTACTCTCCAGTGAAACAAAACTATAGATTAAAATGGGCAAGGAGGAAAAATGTGCATTTGGTCTCTTTGATACATATTTATTTTCTTCTTAATTTCTCTGGTCTTTAGAAGAATCTTGGGGAAAAGTGCAAGTGTGTGTACAGATCCTCTGTACATTGCAACTTTTCCGTGAAAGCAATAGCAGAGCTTAAATCTCATCTCTGATGTGCTTTAAATATGTATGTTATACAGAGGTACTGGTTGCTGCTAACCATTCTCTTCTTCTGGGTAATGTTGGGAAGTTTTTCACTGCTCTCTTTCGTTGGTTAGATGGAATTCTTGCTGTGTATGGATGTCCTTATAAAAGCTTTTCTGTAGATCTTGGTTTATGCTCCCCTGACATTTTAAGCTGATGCCATCTCTGTGGCGTCATAGCTCTGTGGGAAGCACGAAAGAGCTGTTCATGATTCAGTTACGTTAATCAAAATCCAGGAGTAAAAGCCTGTAGTGCGATTTGCTATTGCTGGTGATGTTTTGTGTGCATACTAGCTTTGTGTTTGTCCTTGAAGGAAACAAACTCTTTCCTTTTTAGCCCTCGGAAAACTGCTGGCTTTCTCCCTGTGTGAGAAGCAGTGCGGTGTGTCGTGCAGCATCGCTGCCTGCAGCCTGTCTGGAGCTGGGGGAGCGGCTGTGCCGCTCCAGTGCCGGGCCCAGCCTGCTCGCTGTGTGTGTGTGTGCACGGGCGAGGGAGGGTGACAGCGGTTCTGGCGGATCCCTCCTCAGGGAAAGAGCTCAGGAGCTCCAGCATTTATGAGTAAGGCTGGCTTGCACTGCAGTAGCGCTGCATTTGAGACTGTTATGGATGCTTGGTCTCCAGCTCTCTGAGTACTGCTCCAAGTTCTTCAGGTGGAATGACAGTGAGTAGTGACTAACTTGTATTGCTCTCTAAGGGCCCTGTAGAGAGCTGGAGGTGTAATATATGCCTGTAGGAGCAAGCCATGATGTATATCTGCATGTAAAGAGCATGTTGGCATCTTCAGAAGTTTTTCCTTTTGATCCCAAAGTACTGAAATATATTCATTTTCAGATAACATTAAGAAACAGAGAAGTTTGAGGTAGTGAGTTCGTTGGAGATACAACAGTTTAACTCTCTCATGCGAAATAGAGAGCAAAGCAGTTGAAACTTCCTTGGAGTGAGATTGACTTGGAAATAAGTTTGATTACTGTTGCTTTTTATTTTATTTTTTAAATCAGTATTAAGATTCCAGGTGCTATAGTGAGAGGCATGAGAATAGGTCAGTATCAGATCACATCAGACAGATGTGGTAAGCTGCCCTTTGCTCTCTGTTTTTAAGGTACTAATAGTACTTTATCATCAGTTACTCTGGGTCACTGAGTTCAGAGATGTTTTTCCAAAAGCTGTTTCTTTAGCAGGGTTCCTGCAAGCATGGGCAGCAGGAAGGGGCAGGAAAGTCATCATGGGCAGGAGTTGTGTGGGGTCCTTAGTGCTGTCCATAAAGTGATATAATGTATGGCATCCATTCTGGCCTTTGAGATCCTGTTTGTACTCAGACAGTAAGGAATGAGTGCAGAGAATAGGTGCTACTCCTGTGCTGAAGAGGAGAGACTGTTGTATGACAAGGAAAGCTTCCAGCAGGAGCATAAAAGACAGTGTGACATTCCTCTCATCAGTTTGCTTCACCACCTTTTCTGTCTTGCCAAAATGTAATTTACACAACTGATATTACACAGCCTCAGCATTTGGCCAATTATCTTAATCTTTTGCTAAGACATTAATAGCCCCATCAAAAGTGCTGTGACAGCCTGTATGTTCGACAGGACTGGAAGTTTGTCACTTAAAGAGACTTATTTTTATTTTAACTAGTTAAATGGTGTATGGACAAATAGAATTCAAATTTTAACCTTTGATAGGAAAAGAAATTTTGTCACTTATTTCATAGGAACGTGATCACCCATGTGCTGTCTCTTCAGGAAAGCACCTAGAGGGTTTTTTTTCACTGAGATTTTTTTTTTTTAGCACTATGTGTTAGAATTTGGCTGCTTGAACTTGCAAAATGCATCAATTTAACCCAGAATCAAGTAGTGAAGAGGGAGCGGTATCAATGTGATGCTGTAACCTTCTTTCATGTTACTTTGAGATTTGTTTTAAAACAAAGAGCTGAAACACGTCAAGTGGATATTGTAGTGTGTAGCTTCTGCAGTTAGGATGTCAAATTGAGAGCCACTCTGTGCTAGATAAGTCACTAACTGAGAATTGTGTATCTAAAATATATTTTAAAGTAGATCTACTTTCTCAAAATTCAAGACAAGGAGTATTTAAGTTCCTTAGCAGATACTAATATGATGTATTTATTCCAGGGCAGAGTGACTCCTCTGAAGGGATACATAGCTATTGGTTTGTAGGTATTAGGTTTTGAAGCTGGTGACCGTAGCTCAAAAATATTTAATAGACTTTGTGAAGGAAAACTGAAATGTGGCTTTTTCTTCTTTTTCCCTTAAAGAAGTGTCTGGTCCAGGAATACAGTGATTTGTGTCCAAAATTCACAAATACACTCAGATTTTTTTGTAATTGTTGTCTACTGGAAATGATTATATTTCATTCTGAAGAACAGGATTTAGAGGTGAACTTGCTGGTGACAACGAGCCTTAAATGGCACATTTGGAAAACTGCTTCAGGCTGAGATTTTTCTCTGCACCAATATTTTCTAGCTTATCTAGGGACTAACAAGTTATGTGTAACCGGTTAAAAAAATGTCTGTGACTGGAGGTAGACTGGCCTGTAGCAGGTGGTGGAAATGGCTGTGCAGTGCTGAAGGTTTTCAGTCTGTTCCCTCTTCCTTCTGGGAATGCACTGTGGGGCTGTTTCCTGCAAATTGGCACGCTTCTATACTGCCTGCAGTGTTGAATCCCTTCAAGTTCATGCCTCACAATTTATCTAATGCCATAGATAACTTGATCCTGTAACCACAAAAGTAGATTTGCAATAAAACACAACAAAATTGAATCCAGACCACCCCCTGAGTTTTTCACTTCTGTGGTTCCTCCTCATCCTTGATTCTTTTTCCAAAAGAGGTGTTCTCACACTCCTCATGGATGCATTGGAAAGGCAGCTGTGGGTCTCTCTGGGTCTGAGTGACCATCAGCTGCCAACACAAGATTATAATTTTCAACAAAATCAATTCAAAAGTATTTTCCTTGTACAGTGAGAATGTACCATGGTCTTAAAATGCTCAGCTATCCCAGGGTCCCTCAAGGGGACCACCCTCTGCTGATTTCTCCATACATTCACTGTGTAGAGAGAAGCAGAAATGGCATTTGTGGGTCAGGCTTTCATATGGTTGAATATGGAGAAATGACTTGAAAGAAATAGGTACATTCATGGAACTGTAGCAGACTTCTGCAATGTTGAAAAAGTGTTACTAGGAAGTCTTGTTCATCTTTGTGCTGGCTATGATTCTGTTCCTGAACTGTATTCTCTAGAGCTTTTAGTGTGGTTTTTAAATGAGTCGAGTGATGAGACTTTAGTATTTTCCTTGGAAAGCAAACAAAACTTATCCCACAAGGAAGAAAGGCAGATTTCCATTTACGATGAGTCTTCTAGGAGGTGTGTTAATTTACGACTTTAATTAGACATGTATGACACAGTTCATGTTCCTCTTATTGATGCTTTGTTGGTTTTTTTTTTTTGGTGTTTTTTTCCATGTAGGTTTGATGATTCCAGTCTTTTGTGTGGTGGAGCAGTCAGACGCCTCTCTTGAATACGATAATCGAGAAGAGCATGCTGAGTTCGTTCTGGTTCGCAAAGATGTGCTCTTTAGCCAGCTGGTGGAGACAGCGCTCCTGGCTCTGGGGTATTCCCACAGTTCTGCAGCTCAGGCACAAGGTATTCAATAGTTTTTTCCCACTTCTCTGCACTGCAGAAGACAGCACCTGGGGTTGTTTGATGTAAGGAAAAAGTAAGAAAATTGGTAGCAAAACTTGGAAGTGTTTATTTCAGTTGTGTTAATTGCTTAATCCTAAACTAGGTGTATAACAAGCCCTACGTTTTTAGCCTGTCTAGAAAGCATTAGCTAGATCTTGCTGAAGTGTGAAATCTGTTGATAATGATCAGTCAGGATATTCATGACACACTTGTTCTGCACCAGGAGGCAGGTTGCTGCTTCGAGGAAGTCAGCACAGAAGATACAACCTTTAGCTGTACAGCCAGATGGTATGTAGTATTCCTCTTTGTATCAGGGCAGTTTTGAACAGCTCATTGTAGTCTTTAATTTTTTAAATTATGCATTTTAGCTAATGGTTTCATATATATGCATGCTGTCTTTATGGCAAATAGTTGTAGGACTAAGTGTGCAGGCTGATTTTTGTTTTCACTTACCTACTTTATTGCTGTAAAACCCTTTGTAAAGCACTATAGTCCCTTCCACTCAGATTATTCTCTGTTAGCAGCAAAATCTTAAAATAAAGCTTCTCTCTCTCTGCCCAAAATATAAGCCTAAAAAACCCAAACCTAAAATCATAATGTTGAGAGAGATGGGCAGGAGGTGGTAGGTTGTGAAAAATCTTTTCAGAATGAACTTCAAATTTGAAGAGGGTTTTTAATACTAAAACAAGTGATTTCAGTGCTTATTCTTTTGGATGAGAAGCCTGTAAGTTTCTCTCCATATCACCAATAAAACCTGTGCACATTTAGAGTAGTTTAAAAGCAATTTGCCTGAGGATTTGAATTTTGTCTGTTGATTTTAGTTGCTTTGTATAGCTAGGCATTTGAATGTGGGAACAGGAGGAGCAGTGGTGGTGTTGAATCCAGGAGTTCCAGGCAGTGGTTAATCGCATGGGCTCCTTGTGCAAACTTCTGTCCAAGCAGGGCGATAATGATTCATTTCCTCTGTCAGACTCTGCTCTGTGAGAGAGGCTCAGATTCTTCATATAGGCAGAGTTTATGTACATGTGTTTATTTACACAATATGGTAGTAAAAGCCCTGCAAGAAGGCAGTTGTTTTGGTTTTCAATACAAAATGCTTTGTGTCATCTTAGGGACTCTTTTTTTCCTGAATGTAGAAGGTCAGCATATCCCACTGTTTCCATCCTGGTGAGCCAGCTTTCTGTTTGACAGCACTATCCATCTCAGTTAACACAGTTGCTCATCGTGTTGCGAGCTAACATGTGGAACATGCTGCATTAGGTGGCCAAGATTTGATTCTTGGCACTCGCAAAGGGGAATGGGCTTTGCAGAAAACCTGCTCCAAGGGGGCATGTCATCCAGTGCAGTGACCCACGCAGGCTGAGCATCTCACTTGGGGGAACCTTGCTTTTGTGGCACTGCTCTGTTGTGGGAATAGAGGGAAGGAGACAGATTGACTCATGAAGGAAATTAGTCACTGTGCAGGGAGGAAATGGCCACTGCGTTTTTGAGCTTTAACAGTGAGCAGGTTCAGATACTGATCTGTCACTTGATGTGCTGCTCCAGTAACTCCACTAGAAAATAGAAGTTGAATCTCTAATTTTTGCAATTAGTCTAAAAGAAAAGACTAAGGTATTTTCGTCTTTAAGGCAGCTATTACATTCCTCTAACATCTCATGGTGTAATATTGAGAATAATAGAAAATACCTTAAACATCCATCAGCTAACAAATCTCTTGGTCAGGTTATTTACCTTCACACTGAAGGGCCAGTCCATCAATATCTTTTAGACATCTTCGACAAATACTGCAGGCCATGCTGATCTTAAGGTATGAAGCTGAAGTATGCAGCATGTCCTGCAGTATCTTGGCTCTGTGATAGCTGTCTATAAGCTGAGGGGTGAGGTACAGGTGGGGACAGCCAATAGATTTGTGAGATTGTTTTGTTTAATGTGAAAATTTATAGAATGTAGGGCCCTAATTCATTACCTAGAGTTGACAGAACCATGCTAGTAAATTGCTGTTATAACAATCTGTTTGGGAACACAACTCTCTGATATTAAAAAGGTGGGAAAAATAAAGCTATTTACTTTATTCATTATAGTTGTAGGACAAGTCTGCTTCTGTTCTAGTGCTTGGAATTGATTTCCATTAGCAAAACATTCATAAACGGTCACTTAGTTCTTTTTTATGATCAACTGAATTACAGGATCTGCATGAGAGGTTGAAGGTCCTCAGGTAGGTGCATTTTTCAAAATGCTCTGAGCATCATGCTCTGCAAAACAGTGACATGAGTAGGTGTCCCTATGTCCTCCAGGGACAAAGTAAACGAGTTTGTCCAAGCTTTGGTATTGTGAAAGCTGTCTAAGCTGTAACTTGGCATGTAACAATTGTCACCTTTTGAGTTGGGAAAGCGCTTTATTTCGGTCCCATGACACTGAGGGGAATAGCAATTTCACTTCATCCTGCAAGAAGCCTTTGCCTGTTCTTTTAGAACAGGGTCTTCTGTGGCAGATTGAAGAACTGGTTGGAGGGGAAAGTAAAGCTGTGGCAGAGGAGAGAATTGCTGTAGGATTTCACTCTGCCTTTTCTGCAGTTCCCCATGGCAGCCCTGCAGAGCTGCCGAGGCTGGAGTTGGTGTGTGCCTCGTGTGCAGGGCCCTGCCTCGCCCTTCCCAGCTGTACAGCAGCACAGCAGAGCCTGGCTGGCAGAAGGGAAACATGGCACAGAGTGGTAGGTGGTATGTGCCTCCCTGAGGGGCCCTGCTGTTGGGCTGCAGCCTGGAGCTGCAGAGCTCCCCCAAGAGTGATGCTGTGTCCGAACATTTGAGCTGTAACATGCACACAGTGGTCGCCTGGCCTGAGCCTCTTGTACTGGCTTGTGGTCACTTGGCTTATTATGGATCAGTTTTATTCCTGGCTGCTCAGTAAATTGGTAAGTCTTAGCACAAACAGTGTTGGGACAAAAATAGATCAGGAGGTATACATGAAGGTGGTCCCATGCCTCCCTGGAAGAAGCTCTTTATCCCCACACAGTTTGGGCAGAACACATTTATTCCACAAACAGCTGGTTGTGATTTTTTGTTGATGGTGGTGGGAGCAGAGACTTTTCCAGCGAGTGCTGCCCTTGTGAAACTTCCCTTTTCTGACAGGAGCTGTGAAATGTCTTCTGGAACAGCATGGGAATTCGTTAACAGCTTGGCGCTGGGGTGTGAAAGTTGGTGGTGTAAATGGCAACAAAGGTTTAATAAACATTTATGTATTTTTCTTTCATCACTTGAGTCTACACCTGACAGTAGGGAACCTGCTACATGTGCCTTTTAGAGAGGAAAAGAGTCATGCTTTAAAGGGACTCCTGTTCTCTGTGTAGTTTAATAAAGTTTACGTGCCCTGATGAATTTTTTTCTTGTGGGTGAGGTATTCTAATGGGGCCATGCAAGAGAAGGGAGCTGGTAGGGGGTACATGGAATATACAGCGCTGAGTGCTGAGGCCAAAGTATGAAAGTAGCTGCAATCTGGTGTACCCTGCCTGCATGCTCTCCTGTGGCTTTGGGACCTGCTGTGAAAGCTGATTCCCTCCTCTGTGGGGTGGAAGAAGAACAGTGTTAGTTTGATGCTTTTAGTATTTACCTTCTTAGAATCCGTGTGAAAAAGAAAATAGTGTGATTTCCTGTGGATGCACATTTTTTTCTTTTGACCAGTTCCTTGTTAGCTGATGTGAGTGCGTACAGGGAACTGATGTGCATTGTTGGCAGAAGTTAGCAGAGCTGAATGGGCCATTGAAATGGAGTTTGCCTTCTCAGGTACTGGAGCTGGGTGTGTTGGCAGCGCAGTGTGGAGTGCCTGCCCTGGCTGCTCTCTGGGGGTGGCTTTAGCCAGGCACTGGCGGGATGGTTGACTGGGTTACCTGCTGTGTGTGGCCATGGCAAGGAAAGGGGTGAAGAAGAGTGAAATCATGCTCAGATGTCAAGTTGAAGAGGAAGAGGAGTGAGAAAACAGCGGAGGGAAGTTATCACAAGGCAAGAGATCCTTCCCATCCCTGTCACTATAGAGATTGTCAAGCTCTGGTTCTTAAGCAGTGCATTACCTTGAGCAGGGCCGTTGCTAGAGGCAGTGCCTTGCATTTATGCCTCAGAGACCTCTCTTGTGCCCAGTTTCTTCTAGTGCTGTCTATAGGCTGGAGAGGGAGGAAGATTTGTGCTTGCATAGAGCTGTGTGTGGGTGGTTGGAGTGAAAGGCTGGAAGGAGAGGCTAGCAGTGGTTGGTGGGGAAGGTGTAGCACAAGAATAAGGCAGGAAGAAGGTTTTAAGTATCTTGTTGTGCCATGTGGAATTGCAATAGCTGGACTCAGAGGTGAGTGATGCTCTCTGGGGGTTGTGGCTTAGTGAGCAGAGATCAGACACTTCAGCCCTGTCAGCCTTGCATCACTGGAGTGCAAAGGAGGAGAATTCTTTGGGGCCAATCAGTGCCTGGCCAGAGTAGCTGACATCCAGAGGTACCTGAGGACCTACTCCAGCTGCCTGACTGTGAAGCTCTGATATTGCTTGCAGCCACAAGGTCAGCTTGGCTTTGGTGCTTCTACAGAGAGCTGTGTTGTGGAGCACTGGGGGAGCTGTCTTTACAGTCAGCTGCAGTAGGAGAGAAAGGTGGCTCTCCTGACTGTGTAGGAAGGAAACCAAGGCACAGACACATTGAGAACTCTCCTCTGGATTGTTAGTGCACATAGCTGGGGCAGGAAATAACCCAGGCTGCAAGTGTGTTCATTTCCTTCAAGGGTTTAAATGTGTGTGCTCGGCCCTGCTCGCTGCTGTTAATTGGAAGCCCCTTGCACTTGTGGCCTGCTTTTCAGTATTACTTCAAAGCACAGACCAGATCTGTGTGACACGGTGTTGTTCAGCCAATCATTCCAAGCCCCAGGCTGCTGTGTGTAAGAATGTGGCAGCCAGAGTGCTGTGCTCCTTCTCTCAGATTAGCCTTTGTGTGAGCAGCATGACCATCTTGCCCCTTATGGGATTATAACCATGTGTACAAATATTTGAAGGGTGTAAATACCGATGAGAGAATGGATTTGCCTAAGCTGGTACAAGAGGGTAGGGCTCTGAGGCAATTGGAAGGACCTGAGCAGATGATTAGTAGGGAAAGATCCTGTGAAATATTCCCATCTGTGCTGTCTCCAGAACCACAATAGCTTCCAACTGAATGTCAGGTAAAGGGAGAACATGCCAGCTGGGTACTGTATTGAACACACACGCACAAGCTGGTTTTATATTTCTGTATCAAGAAAGGTATGGTAAAAGTGTGGTGAAACCCTGCTGAACTGTGCTTGATGAATACAGCCAAGTTTGCTGTAGCTGGGAAGACCAGATAAGCTATATTCTACTCAAGTGCAAGGTAGCAGTACAGGAAAAAATGAGAGGAAACCTGAGTTCAGGTTTCTTATGTGAGTAATGTGCAATGAATTACAAGACTGCTGTAATCTGGGATCTTCTGACCCCTCAGCCCACTGTCACTCATGTCTGAGTCATGGTTCCCTATTCATGTGATCAAAGATTTTCTAATGAGAAGAGTTTAATAAATTGGAGTGACATTGGTGATATAATACCTTAAATAACAAGATGATACAGTGATCAGTCAGATAACATTGGGTCACTTCCTGACTGTCACTCCTTACTGCCACTTTTTACTTTTTCATTTTAATAGAGACAGCATGTTGGTCTGAGTAACTGAGTTGTCAGTCTGTCGAAAGCTGCTGTACTTCTCTAAGCTCAAACTCTTTTGGCACGGACTATTCTCACCCTGCTAAATCAAGATTTAAAACAAACCACCCCAAAAGAAATGAAAGAAACCCACCCGACCCTCTTCACACCTCTTTTAATCAGTTCCATTTTACACCATCTCTAATTAACAGCTCCTTACCTTTAGTAATCCCCTTTGTCCCCCTCGCCTCTACTGCAGATATTTATAATGGGTAAACTCTTCTTTCTTCTCTCCAGTTTTGCAGTGGCTTTATAAAAGGCCCAAATCAAATAATTTAGCAGTAGTATGTGTGAGGGGTGCAGCTCGTACTGACATCTTGCAGTAAACTGCTGTGCAATTCCATGACAACTTGTCTGAGATTGCTAAGCAGACTGGATTTCTTGCAATGTTACTCAGCCATCCAGATCAAAGTTTTCTTTGTAAAAGCTGCTCCTTCTTGAACTGTTCATTGCTTGAGTTGTATTCTTTGTCTTTCTCCCTGATGTCTGAAAAAAGAGGGCTAAGAACTTCTCAAATATTTATTTCTCTCCCTATATACATCATTTACCAGCAAATCACTGTTTTGTCTACCCTACAAAACTTCATGACAACTGTAAGTGAAATTCAGTTAGCTGGAACTGTGAGACAAAGTCACATTTTAATGAGAATATTGAAAATGTCTTCGTTCTTTGTGGGTTTTGATAGGCATTTCTGTGCATAATGGACACAGGGGTTGAAAGACACTGTTGTTAACGATTCAGCATCTCATGCCATTTCAATTAAAGCCCTAGAATTCTCTTTGAGAGTTCTTCAGAACTCTTAAGAAATCTTATGTAAAAACTAAAAGAAGCAACAAAGATTGAGCCTCCTTGTATTTGTAGGCTTTGCTAAAATTAGTGTTGCATTTTTTATGGAAAATGTGACATATAAAGAAATGTTAGAATGTCATATTTATAGATACATAAATGGAATATATTTTAAGTTTTACTTTGGTTTATATATAAAAACACTTATATGGTATATTTATAATTTAGTACACACACATTTTATACATATACGTGCATTCAAATATATATTTATATAAAAGTGTAATATATATGTGGAAGCAAAAGCTCAGAATTAAATTAATGAATTAATATCAGATTACTTGTCATCCTTATTCTCCATTTCATTATACCAGCAGCATGATCTCCAGTGAATATTTTAGTTTTTGATAAGCTCTGTGTGAAAGTTCTTAACTTCTGACTAGTGGTCGGGAAGTGTCTGTCTTTCCTTTTCTTCCTGCCACCCCTCCCCAAACTGGCATACAGAAGTTAGCATGTAGATCAGGCGTTCTGATCCCAATATATTATTTACAGGATTCTTGTATTGGAACAAAACCTTCTACAAATAATAATCTATTTTTCTAGATGGCAAACATCTGGGTAGTATAAGTAAATGGGTAATTTATTAGTGTTTGAACAGCTTAAAGGAGGGTAAGTAAAGGTAGCCCTGAACAGCTTAGCACTTGTGACGCTGCTTTCCGTCTCATTTGCGGTCTGTGACTGAGCACAGCAGGCTCGTAAGCAGGAGAGGGGGCAGGGGGGAAAGGAGGGAGCAGAGGGGACACAATGGGCTTTGGTTGTTCCAGTGAGACTCTTTCATCCCTCTCTCTGTGAGATCCCACATACCTGCAAAGGGACTTCAGCGTTGAGTGCTTT
The DNA here is from genome assembly GCF_028769735.1 of Zonotrichia leucophrys gambelii. Taxonomy (NCBI): domain Eukaryota; kingdom Metazoa; phylum Chordata; class Aves; order Passeriformes; family Passerellidae; genus Zonotrichia; species Zonotrichia leucophrys. The sequence continues at coordinate 18,452,422 of NC_088177.1, read as the reverse complement.
GGAGCACATCACGTTTTGGTGGCAGCTCTGCCGGTTCCAGTGAACCTGTTGCGGTGGTGTGTGTGTCATTTGTTTGTTCCATGGTGACAATGGATCAAACTCGGGCTATGCTCTGGGAAGAAATCATTAAACCTTTTGTTCTTGTCTCCTTTGTTTCTGAGCCATATTGCTCGGGCTGAACAGTGCATCAGTGCTTTAGTTCGGTGAGGGCCACGTTCTTTAATGCTTTCCATTCACTTTATGTTGCAGGCTGCGTGCAAAAAGGTAACACTGCAGGACAGAGGCTTATTGAAGCTTTGTACTCTTCAGGAAAAGATTTGGCTGTACTCTGTCAGTTTTATAAACCAGTGAAGAAATGCTGGGGAAGTGGAGCCACAGGCTTTTTTGTGTAACAGCAACCATTACAGTAGTTTGAGGTGAAAAGAAAATCAAGTTCACTCTGAAAGGTCTGTGTGTACTTGATTTAAAACTTAGACCAGTATATAATAAATTTAGATTTGTCCTGTTTCCCTTCCCAGCCTCTCAGCTGAACCTATCCTCTTCTAGTCTGAGAAACACTACTGGCTTTGACTAAAACTGAGAAATGGTCTTGATTAGTTTTAATTAAAATTTTGTTGTCTCATTTTTTTTTCTTCTTCATGAATCTGATAATGAAGCAGTGCTCTATTTAAAAGTGGGAATAAATTAGGTTAGGCTAGGTCTTCCCCTGTCCCGAAGAGGAAAATGAGGTGCAGTTAACAGTCTGCTAGCTAACAAGCTAAATATTTAAACATTCAGTAGGATGAGCAAAGCTTGGTGCTGGTTAACATGTTAGAGTAGCTCTTTTTTTTTTCCTTCCTTCCTTGTTTTTTCTCTTTTCTTTTTTAGATTTTTAAGAATATTCTTATCTGCTGAATTTTTTTTCCATTCCCTCCTCTAGATAAGGAAAGCAGCCGTTTAACCCAGTGGCATGAAGAGCTTGTTTTTTTTGTTCCAGCTGCAGACTGCCCTGCCCCGTCTGCCTTCCCCACAGGCACACAAAACCGAGCCCACCCTCAGCTGCTTCTTCTTTCTTTAACCTAACAGAGGTAGGGCACGTGCCCCAAATCAGCTTCTGCTTATTTAGAAGTAAATCCCACCTTTCAGAGTTCCTGGTTTGCCTTGGGTGCAGGTTCCCTGTGCAGCATTTGTGATGGCTGTACTGCTGGAGAGAAAGCAGAGCTCTTTCTGCTGGCTGGTGTCTGGTCTGACACATTTATCATCAGTGCCCCATTCTGAATCTTGCTGCTCGTGTTTGGGGCAATTGGTTTGGACATGTGGAGAACAAAGCTGCTTGGCTCCACGGAAGCTTGTGGTGTAAAGCAATACTTCTCAGTCCCCTTTAAACATGTAGGCAAACTAAGTGTGAAAACCATTTTGGTTTTAAACTGAAAAACCTAACAAAGTAGGTGTAGAAAATCTGAGGAGGCTAAACAGATGGTTTAAAATGGCAAAAGAGAGGCCAGCACACTGACCCCCCTGCTCAGTGTCTTCTGTCTCTTCAGGAGAGATCCTCCTGGCAGTGACAGCAAAGGGTCAGTTCAGACAATTTCTCACTGCTGTACATGAGCATTGTGGAGAGGACCTGGCTTTAATCCTCCTGGTCCTTGCTGGAATATAAATGAAGCTGTCAATCAGCTGCTGTGTTTGACATTTGGGTCCTTTCATACCGGTTGAATTTTACAAGGGCAATCTGCCCTCCTGCATTGTTTGTCATCAGGGGTCTGCAGCAGATTAAATGGCTGCATTTAATGGAATGGAATGGGAAAGGATGAGCAGAAGACAATGCTATTAGTGACCTCCTTTTACCTACTATCCTGCTCACTGGAAACCCACTCAGAGTACTGGTGAAGGTTCAAATTCAAGCTATGTCTGGGAGAAATGGGTGTGTGTACCCTCCTCATCCACTGAGCTACCTGATTGTTCAGGCTACGTGTCTCTTCCTTTACTGGTGGAGTGCTTATGGAGGATTGCTCATACTCTGTCTTTTGGCCAGTAAATACCTTTGATTTATCCAGACAATTTAAAATAATACATATTTATACAGGTGTGATTAAAAAAAAAGGCATTGCATGAGGTTGGATGAGATGAGGTTGGGGCATTTTTCACTGTGTATTTATGGGCAATTTTACTTTCGACCTTATTCCAAATGAAAAATAATTCTTCTAGAATGAAGTAACTGTCAATAAAGCTAGAATAGCCCTGGGATCTGGGGTCTGTATTTTATTCTGTTTTTACTTCCCATACTGTTTTGTATGCATAGCACCTTTGTCTTCACCTGGCTGTTTCCGAGTTACCAACAAAGAGTTAAATTCAAACAAGCTAGGAGGAGGATGCATGTGCCAGTCAGGATTCGCAGCTAAATTGCTTTCATACTTTGTTTTTATAATATATTTACTGCTTAGCCACATTTTGGCCTTTTTCCTTTTTCTAACAAAAATCATTATGTGGTGTAACTAGTAGATAATTCCTACTTTTACAGAGACAACACCATGCTAAAAATGTCCCTTGGCATAGGGATTGTTAACTGATGGCAGTTTGTCTGCCTTTCTGAGTATGTTTTTCTTCGGTACCAGCTATAGAATCTATGAAATAATCTGTGGGGGAAAAATGTGTTTATCTTGTGTTGAAACTGAGATGGACCAAATGCTTGAAGAAAAAATTCTATCAAATAATGAGCTATAGATAATACTGTATTTTTTCAAGATCGTGGAAGGAGATGCTTAGGCAGTGTTATGTGGCAGTCAGCATGAGAAAATTGGCATTTCGTGAAATGCTACCACAGAATGTGCTTCAAACATCACTATTTATGGATTATAGACATGAATTTATATATCCATGTATATAGATAAGATCAATTACATAGTTTTAAGCGCTGATGATGTGTCTAAAAGCTACATGCATTACAAACATAAAAGTTTCCTTTTCTGTGGCATAACTATGGAGAACGAGTCTTGCTTTTCTCAATGTGAAAGCTGTATTTGTTTGAATAATGAAATGAAGAGTAGTATTTTGTTTGTGATTATTAATAGAGTATTATTAATATTTTATTGTGATGCTTTCAAATAAAAGACTACACCTACTAGGGTTCTTTTAGGGGGTGAGGTTGGTTTTTTTTTTTTCTTGATATATCTATTAAAAGAGCAGAGCAACACCATATATTTGCATTTTCTGATCACTAAAAATCCTCCCTGCCATAAATGTGTATGTGAAATTGAGAACCTAATTAAAAGATTAACAGCATGTACAGTAATTTACCCAAAAGGCATGTGTTAATTTGTTAAAACACTAAAGATCTTTATGCTTTCTTTTTTGATGCTATCAAAATATTTTCCATGGAACTGGTTGAACCTGGTCTCTTCATTATAAATTCTTCTGCAGAGTAAGACAATTTCATATCTAATTGCATAAGGAATTATAAATTATCTTTTCTAAGAGACCTATGACACTAAAGCACAGAATGAACAAATAAAATGGGTTTGTTCTAGTACAAATGAAGATATATGGCAGTATTTTTATTACAGACAACATTTGTTTGGGCTGAGTGTATGAATATTTTACAATAAGATGCAAAGTGCTATTTGTCGAGCAGTCATTCTAGCAATGCATCTTATGGTGTTTTTCAAGTAATTGCCATGAAGAAACCCAAATCAACAATATCCAGGCCCACCCATAAAATAAAATCCTATGCAGAATGAGATAAATCTGTTCCAAGGGAAATACATTTTATGTGCATATATAAAAGTGGGATCTGCTTCTTGGATCAAACATATAACTTTTCTTTTGTTCCCAGAGGAAAGACCTGTTGATTCCAAAAGTGTGCTTTAGCTCAACAAAAAAGTGACTTGCTGCAAGTAAAATGATTTCCAGAGGTACTGCAGTGTAGACTGGAGCACACTGGTGAAGGATTTCGTGTCTGGTTTCTCTTGGGCATGATGTATAGAACAGTTTACTGGATGTGGGGCATTTTCCTGATGCAAAAGGAAATGTAGGTCCTGTCCTGGCTCCACTGGTGTCACACAACCCGAGGGGTTGCCATTCTGCTGCACAGTTAGGGTGTCCCTCCCTCCTGGGGGACTTGTGATGGAATCCTGAGCAACTCTGGCCTTGAAAACACAGGAGGTTGTCCTTTGGAAACAACAGGGTGTCAAACAGTACCAAGTGACATCGTAATCTGAGAACTAAATATTAACATTATGGCAGAATTCAGTAGAAACTGGTATTTATTAAAGATTTGTCTTTTGTAGCTTCTTATAGAATTGTGTTCTGGCATTGAAAGTTTAAAATATTTTATAGTACATTTACTATTTTGTACCGCCCTGTGTCAGTGTTGGTGCCAAGGCTGTTTGAATGTTACTGAACATCTGTTTAGCCAACTTAGATTAAACCGTAATAATTATTTAGTGCAAGGAACAAATTAATATTACACTGATCTTTGGAGGGTTGAATTATTAAATATATCACAAGGATTAGTTTGAAATTGCATAATAGAGATGTTTGTTTTATTTATTTATCCAGAAGTACTTTTGTTGTGAAGTTTACTAATACAGAGCTGCCTCTGTCAAGCTGTTATTCCTAGATACTAAAAGATCAATGCCAAGTTGTCTAAATCCCAATGTATTGATGGATTTGTGAGTTTTCTAGAAGGGGGACAAAAGAGTAGTATGTCACCTCATAAAGGTGAGTAGGAAAGAAATGTAATAAATTTAGCTAGAGAGCTTCTGTAGTCTCTTTTGAGTGGTATGAGACAAAAAATTCAGCATTTATGGTGAAATGTGGATTACCATTTAAAAAAAAATTACGCCTGATAATCCAAAGTGGTTTCAATAACAAGGTTAAGGAACACTTTTGTAATCATACAAACATGAGATTTTTTTTCCCCTTAGCTTTCTGTAGCTCTGTATTAAAACTTTATTTTGCAAGAACTTCTTATGCTACACAGTTTCGAGTGTGTATGGGTACAGGAAAGTAGGGAGAGAGAAAGCAAAAAGGAAGAGAGACAGAGAGGTTTTTCTACACTGTGTGTAATAGCAATATCATGACTTTGTGAGGGACAGCAGTGTGATTTTTGGTAGTGTAGTAAGCACCAGCACCAGGTCACTGAGGTCCAGCAAATCTCTGTGCCACTCTTCTCCTTGCTGTCCAAAGTTGGGGTGCAGTTGCAGGTACAGCTGTAGCACTGGCATGGCTCTGTGATGCCCCAGGGCACAATGTATTGTGCCGTTCCACAATACATTGTGGAAGGAGGGACTGCTACAGAACAAAATTGCCATCATGCATCTTCAGGGCTTCTCCTGAATCCTTATCTTTTTTTAACTGGGTCTCTTGTGCACAAACTCACATTTTGCATGTAAATGTGAAGGAGATGCAGAAATCTTAGCTGCAGATGGGGAAAAAAAAGCCTCCAGTGTCTTCATATTTTAAAAAAATCCAGAATTAGAAGGAGATAAATTTATGTAACCTTTGCACCATAATAATATGGCAAGACCTGACACAAAGCCATAAGGCTTTTTTCACAGATTCAGTTGTCTGGAAATTGTGCAATGCTGTTTAAATAGAATGTCTTTTAATAGCTCACAAGAAATTAAAAAAATACATTAAAAAAGTCATGTTTTCACCAAGGATTACATGATGGCAGTGTTAACTCCAGTGCAATTAATAGACAGCATGTACTTTGTTTTCCTTTGAGTACTTAGCATTTTCTCTAGATTTTATCTGGTCACGTATCCAGGAACTGGATAGGGATGCAAGCTGCTGTTAATTGAACTGTATTTAGGACTGTTAAAGCCCTTGTATGTGCAGTATGGCAGGATGTGTATCTCAATGTGCATTTGCAGCAATGTCACCGTGGCATGGTGTATCCTGTAGTAGATAGGCAGCCCCTTGTCCACATATTTTTAGATACAAAACCTAATTGGTTTATGACAAAGTAACTTCTTTTATTGGCAGAGCATTTATCTTTTACAAAACCTGCAGTTATTTTCTCAGAACAGTTGGGAGGTGCAGTTTGTCACTTAACAGGGAGAAAGATGGAATATGTTCTAATTTTGTCGTGGAGCATGGGCCCATTGAGTCAGGCCTTGTCGTAGAAATTTCTCTGTATAAATGGAGGCTGGTTTCCCTGGAGGTCCTGGTTCCCCCCATCTCAAACACCTACTGAATGTCTTTTTACATCCAGCTAGTTGTATGACGTAGTATTTGGGGAGAAGAAGACGCTGTCTTATAGGAGAACTGATCAGTTTACATCTGGAAGCAAAAAGAAAATACCCCTTACTTGTGTGCTTGATAGATTAAGTCTTATATATAACATGCTTTATAGCAAAAGGGCTATGTTTGTACAGAAGGAGGTGCCAGAACGCTAATAGAACTATAGTAACTCATCTGATGGGTGGGACAGATTTCTGTTTGGAAAAAAAAATTAACCCCGTGTGGGAGTGTAATCTTTGGCATTGTTAATTCTTGACATTTTGTTTCCCATACTTCTGGGGCTCTTGATGAGGGGAGCTTCATCTTCTCTGTAAAAATTTAATTTGTAAAGATAAAAAATAAATTCTAGGAGGATTCCATCAGAAGCTTGTTAGCATGATCCTGTCTTTGGCATGAGAATATGGAAGAGAAAAGAATCCAAGCATTTTATCCAATATTTAATTTGCTGGGAACAAAAAGAAGCTGGTTGGTAACTTTGGGATGCAGTCTTGCTCTCTGAAGCACATTTCTTTGCGGGCGTGCAGGCATGTGACAGTGGGATCCTACATAGGGCTTGGTTGGTTTCAAACATGCCTGGGGCCTCCTGTGGCCCTTTTGTTATTTCTCAGCCTTTGGCACTGAGTGCTGTTGGGGGATGTGTGGAGATGGGGAAACAAGAGAAATGGATATTAGAATTCAGTAGCAGATTTAAATTAAGCAGAAACCTCAGTATGTTATAAACTTGTAAGGCTATATATACACTATGGCATGTGGCTGGACCATAGTTATGCTCAGCAAACCACTGAGCATTGCAGGACAGTTCATACATTTTCTAGCTCTTCCCAGAAAAAAAGAGGATTTCAGTACTAAGTAATACCTTGTTATCGTATTTCTAACTGTTGGCAGCAAAGCAATTTGAACTTTCAAAAATAGCAGATTAGATATTTCCCTAAAACTATACATACCATTTGGCATCTTACAGATGTTCTGGGAGAACAGCACAGGGATTGACAGAAACTGGAGGTGACTTAGGGAGCCAACAGAGTTTAGGGAAAGTTATGGAAAAGCAGTGCTTTCCAACAGATATACTGTGAGGGCGGATGGGAAAGGACCAGCAATGCCAAAGCAGGAACTGCTCATCACAAACATGACTTTTTCAGCCAAGAGGAGTCCAGGCTGACAATGTCATTTGGAACTTTGCATCCTTAATAGGAAGAGTTAAGAACAGGAGTGAAAAAGCTGATAGTAGTAGAGATAATGTCCTGACCTCTTAAAAACGTAATGTCCTGGCCTCTTAAAACATAAACATGAAGTGCCTATGTCAGAAGAAAATACTCCTCAAAATGGTGGAAACTGAAATCAGGGTTCTGCTACTATTGTAATGAGGCCAAAAATTAAACTAGAAAGTTTTGACTTTGTGTGAAGACTAAGTGAAATAGAAAACTTAAATAGGCATCCAGTGCTGTGATCTAGGGTCCAAAATCAGCTCACACACTGCTGATTAGTTCATAGTTGTTAGTTCATAGTTGTTAATGCTGCAGCTTCAATAAGGGATCCTTTACCAGAAAATTAAGCCATGTTTTGAGTTACAGAACTGTAAATAAAGTCAAATGCTTCTGAAGTCAGTGGAGTTTTTGGTTTCCACTGATGCAGTGGAGGGCAGAGGTTAAAATGTGATTTATGTTTCCAGTTGTATTTCAAACTTGTTTTATATGAAGAAGTAAATAATGTGTTGTGAGGTGGATTGGGATCATAGGCAGCCCAAGTTGACATAATTTTATATATATAAAGTATGTGGTTACTGATCCTATACTCGATTGTTTACGAAGAGCTTATTTGAGGTGTTCCATCCATGTAAGTTTTCATCTGTATCCTAATATGGAAAGCCAAACACAATACAGCTATTCTTGAGTAAGTTATTTAGCTACAGGAGATATAGGCCAAAGCCATTTTACTACAGAACATTTTTCCTTCTATGAAAGCCATCCTTTTGCAGGATACTTTCTGTTTAATTATGTTTGGAGTAATTTGATTGTTATTTCTAGTCTATCATCAAAGTTTGGGTTTTTGCTTGCTTATGTGAATATCTGAGACACAGTGACTAAGACTGGGATAACAAAATAGGGATTGCCTGTAGGAATGCTCTTACCACTTCAGAGTCATGGAGGAAGACAACCTATGTCCTCAGAGGCCAGAAGTGTGGGAACTCCAAGACTGAAAGTAGGAGCCATATGTGTCTTAATATATGTAAGATGTTACTTGGTTTCAAGTGCTTTCTTTAAGATTGGAGGAAGGAGAAAGCTGCAGAGGGTAGGGAGACACATGAAACTTGGGGTTAAGAGCCTTAAAGTAGGGTAAAGTGTTGCTTTAGTTGTGTGTGTATGTCTGACTGAAGGTAGGGATAGCAGATAACCACTGTTCTGGCAAGGACTAAGAAGTTGGTCTTTAACTTGACTAATATGTATGTGTATGTAGGAAGGTTTTAAAAGAAGGGGAAAATAGTTGTTAATTTGGGCTATTTTTGGTTGAAACAAGGAGAAATACAGTAACTTTTTGTTTCCAGAGAACTTTTTAGAAATATTAATTCAAATTCGGATTCATATATTTTGTGAGGTTTTTATGTAGGGTGGAAAGCAGGGTACCTTGTCTGACTGCATCTATAAAACAAGATGGTGCCTTCTTTTCTATGAAGCTTAAGGTAAAAGAGTTTTAAAGCCCAGGGTGGTTAGTACTTGTCTTTAGACTTCTAAATAATATAAAAATGCAAGAGATTTTTATTTGATTAACTCTTTTCTAAAAAAAATTATTAACAAGGTGCTTATGGATAAACAGTCATCAGAAGCTTTAGAAATTGTGGGAGATTTATGATGTCATATGATGTCATTACAGCAATACGCTGCATTGTAAAACTTCAGAGCAACCACTGCTGTACCACCAGGGTGAATAATGGAGCATTCATTCACTCCTACTAAATCCCAACATCAAATATTCCACAGGCTCTCTTAAAACAGAAATTGTGCCTGTAGGAGCATGTACTGAGAAGTAATGTTTTGCAGGGTATAATCAGAGTACCTCAAGAAGAGTGGTAGATATTTTAATTCCCAGAATTTGCTGTGTTAAAACTGTAGAAAAGAGATTCTTCGAGGTGAAGGCTCTTCATATGGAAGCAGCTGGAAAAAATCTTGGCTATCTTGTGAGGAACTGGTGAGAAGGAGCGCTAGAGGCCAAATGCTGCTCGCTTACACCATCCTGTGTTTGGGGTAGTGCCAAAGACGAGTGCTTTCCCTGCTGTGACTGGGCTGGGGGAGTGCAGCTCTGAGGGGCCTGAGCTACCAGTGACTCTACTCTAAACCACACATAAAACAAGTTTAGCAATCTTGGACTGTTGAACAATGATTCATTTTATAATATGACCGCAAAATGTAGCTGTGTTGGTAATGATTACTTCAAACAGCTTGAGAAGCGGAATGAGCAAAGAGGGGTTGGGATTACCCTTAGCCCTACTGAGTGTCCTTGTTGGGCTGGAGGTCAAGGCTTCCTGGTATAGCTTTTGCCCTGGGCTGCACAGACAGGCAGGGCAGAGCTCTGCTTGCAATAGACAAACAAAGGTCTCATTCTTTAGTGGTAAATGTGCTTTAATAGCCACCACTGTATACTAATACTTAAAATGAAAGGAAATGTTAAGTCTGCTGCATGTTACTTGTTCAGGATGTTAACAGCTGTATGGCAAATACATCTAGAGTAGAGAAGGGAGAGGAAGATACAAGCAACTTTCATATCTGTAATTACATCCAGACTTAGCAGCAGTGTCATTTCATTTTGCAAAGGAGCGTGGCGGCCCTTGAAGTGAGATTTGTTGGTGTTCAATCCCACACGGTAGAAAAGGTCCATTGTGCTCTGACCTGCTTTAAAACAAACCATACTAAACCATGCATGCATATTCAAAGAGTCCCCCCTTTTTATAGACAACTGCCATTTGTTGCAAGGGTTGCTATGGCAAACCAGGGCAGAAAATCCTGTCTTGATGTTAAAGTGAAATACTCAGAAATTGTAAGAAGACAGATTTTGAGAATATAAATTAATTAAATGGCAGTAATTGCATTATTGCACTATCTTGCCAGCGAAATAGCTATTCCTGTGAGAGTCTATTACTGTGTTAGGTCTTGGAGCAGAGTGTAATTATTTGAATGTGCTCTAGGTTTTCAAAATCTGTCTTTGTGCTTTTATTTATTTCTAACTAATGATAAATAGTAGCTTAGCCTTGCAAAGGTGGTCATCATCCAGTGTGATTGAGTTGTCAAATCTGTAAGAAGACTAAGCATTTGCAGTTTGGGCTTTAAACTGACAGAAATAGCTAACTATAACTTCACCAGTCTGGCCTACACAGCTGCTGGATAGTTTGCTGGTTTGAGATCATTGTGTTTGGATTTGGACAGGAAATGTTGTGTTTCTCCAGATAGAAGTACTACAGTGTCTAGTGTGCCTTTTGCTCCCTGGCTGCTGGAGGTGCAAAGCGTCAAGCAAGAAGGAGACTTCCATGGTACATTACTTCATTTGAGAGAAAAAGGAAAAAAACAAGGCTTTTTTTGTTGGTTGTCTTATTCAGCCCCCCATGTCCTGAGTACTTAACAGGTCTGACCTTACTGCAGTTGTACCCTTCTTCAAATCAGCAATGAAATGACGAAAAATAAATGTCAGAAACAGAACTGATAAAATGGATGCTGCCTAGTGTCTTTTTAGTGCAATTAGAAAAGCTGCTTGGACTTCTTTTTTTCACTTTAAATTCTGAAAACAAAACAGTTTTGTCTCCTTATATCTATAAGAGTTACTCACCTAAGTATTTCCTTACATTTTTAAGTGGGTCTGTGTTATTGTCCTTTGATAGTATTTGGGGAGAAATGAAGATGAAAATGCTTGTTTCCCACATCTGACATGGGAGATTGAGATTGAAAAGGAGAAAGAAACAAACCACTATATAGAAGAAGAAATGAACAATGCTTTTTTGTAGATGCCTTACCTTGGACCATGAGGAACCTCACTCAGGGTGCCCTGGTGAGTGAAGTCCTTTCTGTAGGTGTTCTCCAAGCGTCTCTGGTCTTCGCTCTGTTGATCTCCGTTGGTCAGTCAGCCTCTGCTTGGCTGAATGCGGGCACATGCCAGTGGCTCTGCGTTGATGATGCCAATATTGCCAGCCTTATGAATTGACCATCTGCTGTTTGCTTTTGTGTGCACTTAAGAATCAGGCAGGAAGAGCACTGGCAGTAGCCTGGGATTAGTACCTACATCAAAGTTCAGGAACTCTAGAATCTTCTAAGTTTTGCCACTGCCTATTTGTCTTCAAAATGTCATCTTTAGCTGTACTACTAGCACAGCTTGCTGTAGGTGGTTCTGCTGGTTAACAGAGGTAAATACGTGCCGCTGACAAACTTCCAGAGTTCATTTTATTACCCTGAGAGTGTCATTCCCCTTGGAATGCCTGGTCCCCTTGGTCCCTTTGGTTCCTGAGTAGGCAGTAGACTGGCCAATGAATCCAAAGAATGGAATGTGGCAAAGCTTCTGTGTTGTGGATTGAATTTTATAACTTTGGAAGAGGGACCAGCAGGTTCCCAAATGGGAATTTGAAAAAAGAGGAATGTAAAAATGTTTCTAACTAGTTCATGTCAGCATCTTAATCTGGAACTGGCCGTGTCTAATGCAAGATGCTTTTCATGCCATTGTGTTTGCCAGCTACCTCTAAGACTAAGGCATCTGTAGTGATTCAAGAGTTCAACTTTGTGTTAGAAAAAGAAAGGCACTTGTGCAATATCATTAAAAGCTGAGCCAGTTTTTTTTTAATATTACTTACTTGAATCTACTGTCTTTCCTAGTATTTTATGAGGCATTTTTCTTCCTTGTTGCATTTGTTGTTATTCAATGGAGAGATTTTCCACTGTGTTAGCTACCTTAAAATGATCTCATTTTCAAGGATAAAATTAAGGAGTTCTGAAAACCTGGATATTCTAATGGTCACTAGTGCAGAGATTAGTTGTAGGTGGCTGTGTGCTTTGAAAAGGAATTTTGTATCCACTTAACAACTTTTCTTAAAAAAGACAACTAAATAATTAAAAAAATACAAAAATGGTTAATTGAGAACTACTTTTTAATATCTGTTTCAGTCATTCCTTACTGGTAAAAATATGCATAAAATGTTGTGGGTACAACCACAACATTCATGTTTATTAGATATGTTTTTATACTGTCTCTGCATTGTAAATGAATAATAGTTATCTTAAATCCTGTATTTTTCCTCTACGGTTGCAACCACAATTAAACAGATTCCCTGTGTGGGATTTTATCCCCAGCTACTTCCTCCCAAGGTATTTTTAAACTTTTTGCTTGAATGATATGCATTATTTTAATTACAGCACATAATAATTATCTGGAAGATATTGGTTATTATGTCAGTCCGAGGTGGCACTAAGTCCTTTCCTTCTCACAATTAACAGAATAATACTTGTGTCAGAGGTGGGCAGGGATATGGACCCCAGCTAAATCCTAGCAGACACGTCATTATTGTAGCAGGGGAAAGCAAAGGAGCAGGTCCCTCCCTGGGTGAAAGCACCGGGAACAAACGGGTGGCTGTATTTGTTTTGGCAGGCTGAGGCTGTTGTGAGCCTGCAGTCCCAGCCAAAACCAAGTGAGCTTGGACTTGACTTGAGCTGTTTCTCAAATGTTTTTGTGAACTCTCACTTTTTTTTTTAATTCCCCATGTTGTTTTAATTATATTTCTCAGTGCTGGGAACATCACACTAGACCTTCCATGTTTCGGGATTATTTGTGAGAAGATTTCTCATCAGCTAATACCAATTGTTTAACAAAAAATCTTCATTGGTTAGGGTAAAATCTGAGCTCAGATGTGTGATCACATAAGGGAAAATTCCATTGAGACTTGGAGTGGAATGAAGCCCCCTCCTTAATACTTTTGTCTAACATATGTCGCTGTATTAAAAATAATTACTTTGGTTCCTTAGAGGGGAAGAAGAAGGGCTTTTTTTAAAACCTGGAATTCTATATTGAGTAGGCAAATAAACTCCTGAGATTGCTTTCATTGGAAAAGGATATTTTAAATGGTACCTTTTACTTGAACATTGGCCAGTTTAATTTAGATTATTGCTTCTGACAATTAACCTCGTGTTGGGCTGCACTTGTCTCATTAGCAACGTGGTGAGTGATGAACTTGGATCCATGAGGGCTCAGCTCTCACCTGGGAAACTCCCCCGCCAAGGCTGTGCCACTGCTTATTAACAAAGTATTAACAATTTATTAACAAATCCACCTCAAAGCTGTCTCTGGAGGGCTGGGACTGGGGGATTAAACAAATATATTAGTAGTCTTTTAAAATTCTTAGAATATTTTTGCCAAGAGAGAATTTAAACAGCAGAGGAGGCACGGACATAAGTTTAAAAAATACATTGTTTCGAGATGATTTGGTTTTGGTGTTTTCCTTTTCAAACTTTTTTGTAGTTTGAGACAGAGTTCCACCTTCAAAATTTATCTGCTTAAAAACGAGTTTTTAAATAAAAAGGGAATGGTGTGTGAGAGAGTAAGAATATGGCTAAATAATTAAAGATTAAAATTCTTAAATTCTGTTTGACTGTAATGCTTCATCTGCCAGGAAATGATCAGTTGATTTGTTTTTCATTTAAGCAAACCAGTTACGCAAGTTGTGGTTTTATGAACTGATTCTCTCTTTTTCTCCCCTGATTTTTATCCACCAAAGCAAGATATCTGTTACTTTTCACGATCTGCTGCTCTGCATTATACAGGGAATATTCTGAAATAATGTCATCTTTTGGTGGTGGTTTAGCAAAAAAAAAGGATTGAACATAATTTTGTGCAATAGGAATAATGACTTAACCAACTTTGTATAGCTTGAAAGCTTCTCATATTAATATTGTCAGAGAATGTCCATACCCCAAGATGAAATACAAAGAATTTTCTGGCATTTCTTGGAGAAACAGCTGAAAAAACTTGTTTGCTTTTCAGTTTTTTTTTTTTTTACTTCTTATGTGCTTTATTTCTGAGTTATAACAACAGGCTGTGTACTTGTGTCTAATTTTACAACATACATATCAAATTTGTAGTGTCCAGAGTTAACACAACAACACATATCTTTATGTGCAGGAAGGGGGAAAAGTGTTAATTCCTGAAGTAAGTTGTTGTTTTTTTCCTTTTAATGTTGATTCACTTTGTGTTATATTGTATCATCTCCCTACAAATACTTCTACTGTGAAAATCAGTAAAGGAAGCAGGATTTAAAGTGGCTGCTGTGTTTTCTCCCTTTACTGTGGCTATGCACATAATATTTGCATTCACTTAAAATATATCACACTTGCTATTTGGAAATACTTATTCCATTGAATATCTGATAATAATGCGTACATGACAGCAGATCCAAAGAGAATCTATCAAAAATGAGTTGTTGTGGCAGTAAGGTGGGTCATTTTAGTGGAAAAATGGCGTGTTTTCCTGTCCTTGGCTGCAGCGAGGGAGGGGTGTGTGCAGCTGGCCCATTGACTGTGCAGCCCATATGTGTGCAGTGAAGAGGGCTAATGCCGAGGTGTGAATTGACTGGCAGCCATCGCCGTGCCTGCCTGCCCTGCTCCTTCCTCATCTGCCACTGCAGCTTTCCCTGCCCTGGCAGCTGCACCTTGTTGTTTTCTGGGCTGCCCCACTCTGGATGGGCTGAGCAGGCACCCTTGGACATGGCTCTTGTGGAGCAGGCATCCCTGGCTGATCTTCTTGTGGCACCTCTAGTGCTCTCTTCCTCTGTTTATAGATTTGAGTAAAAGGCATGGGAAGAAGATGGGAAGAAAAGTCATGACTCAAGCCAAACAGAGTGTAACTTGTGTCCTTGGGGGTAGGAGGAAGGGATATTGGGGTTTGTGGTCTGTAGAGCTGGGAGGTGCTGGCTGTCATTCAGAGACGGGAGCAGCGAGGCGTGGGTGGGAAGAGGAAGGTGACAGTGATGTGGCCCTGGGTGGATGGGTGAGCAGGCACTGACCAGCAGAGCTGCTTGCCATGAGGGATTCTCAAACAGGGTTGTTTCATCTTATTCACTATGACAAATCTGAGGTTTGCTTTAGCAAGAAAGAAAACCTATTCATTGATTTTCAAGCTCAAAATTTAAATTGTTTTCTTTGTACCCAAGAAGGGCTGTTAACAAGGTTGAGACCATTTTCTGGCATGGGGCAGTGGCTGGTGGGGAGTTCTGCTGTCTCACTAAGGCTGAGGGAGAGTGTGCATTGTTCTTGCCCATCAACCTGTCAAGCCTTCCTGTCTTTTGTGAGACACAGCAAATTCCTTTTCCTCTGCTGGCAGAAAACCCCTCAGTCATAATAGTAGTATGATATTGCGGTTCTACTAAGATTGCTCAAAAGTTTTAGTTGTGATACTTAGTTACATTGGCTAATATTTTCTTTCAAGATAAAAATTACTCAAAAGACACTTTGGGTATGACATTCCTTTTGTTTATGTAGGGCATATGGAGGTACTCACCACAGTTAATGGAATATGAAGTTTTTTGTGCACTGCATACCTGGATAAAAGCTGGCTTAAGTCCCTAAGTGCCCCCATTTCATTTGTAAAGAGCTTTTTAGCTTAGCCTTAACACAGTGTATGTAGGTTTCAAACTCTTACCTTACTTTTTCTAAATGAAGAGCATTCTTTAGACATGTCCAGATGAGGGGCTTCTGTATCTTGAGTTCACTTCTTTGAACATGTGGCAAAAAACATTTCACCTGAAAAGGAGGTAAAGGAGGTAACAATTTGAGCCTCCAGCAATGAAATTATTCCTGATTATGAAGATTGGGTGGACCTTAATTTTCTGGCTTGACTGGACAACCTCTTGAATTTCATCAATCCAACATGTTTAGTCTAGAGCAGTTTACCTAGACTAAGCCATTTCTCACAAAATCCTATAGATTCATCTCTAATTTATCAATTTTGTTTAATATTTAATTTTACTCTCTAGATTGCAGTTTTAATGGTCGGACTGTGATCTTTTCCATTCACACTACAGTGATGACTGGTCACACTGATTGGGACCTTTACTGTATGAGCTTTTCAAATGGGTTAATCTGTGATAAACTGTAAACCAGGGTCATCATGAGAAAATGAGAGCTGTTTTAGTGCTGATAGGCCCCCCTGATTAGATTTTCATCCATCATGAACTCAGATTTCAAATGAAGAAAAGAGGGTATTTTTTTTGCTGATTAGAAAGACGTACAAATAGTTTTAAGTGTCAATTACTATAGTATTTTAGGCAGCTCAGATTTTTAGGATAATTCTATAGTTCCAAAGTTTTTTCTTACTCGAAGTTTTTATTTCTTTGGTGTGCATACCTGTCTTAAGACCTCCAATATGAAACAACCAGTAACACTCCATGCCTCCAAATGAACAATAGGCTTTGGGGGAGTGAAATAGACTTTCATTAAGATGCAGATACCCACAGTGCAACCCACGTCCCACCACCTGAGTGAGTGCCAAGAGCAGAGAATAGATCCCGGCTGTGGGAAACGGCTGTGTCGGCAGGAACCAGATTGAGGCTTTTCCTCCAGGGTGACCTTTGAAATCAATCAGATAGTGAAAACGATAGACTTCCCAAAGCTGCCTTGGTGTGTTGGGCCAGTAATGCTCCCTCAGTGCTGAGGTCTGCTCTGGTTCCCTGTGCCAGTAAGGAAAAGAGAATATATCTGGATTATATGAGGGCTGTTCAGCCTGTTCTTTGAGAAGATGTATGCAGAGTCTTCATCTTCCTACATAAGACTTTGTGAAGTAGGTATTTATATCTTGTTTTCTCCTATGGCACGATACTATTAGTTGAAATCCCTAGTCAGATACTCTGTATTTGTGGTACAGAGAAGATTGCTGGCAGCAGTATAGGTTGTGCCTTATGGTGAAATGGTATCTCTGGTAGATTCCAGGGATTTTCCAGTGCTGATGCCATGTTCTGAATAAGGCATCATCCCACTGTATCTTTCTTTAATTATATTCCCCCAAACTGGGAATGGGCTTCTAGATTCCTTTTCTGCTTTTGCACATAGAAGCTGTGCGTACGTGGGCCCAAGACACCTGGGGCTTTGGAAGATGATTAGAAATGACAGTCTTTCCTCCCTTTTCTCTTGAAATATCACCCTGCAGCATTTTTTATCTCTTTGATTTGAACATGAGATAGAGTTTAGGAAAGAGAAAGAACTGGTGAGAGGAGGTACTAGAACTCTACACCATCTCACAAGGGTGTTCGCAGTGCCACCAATGCTTGAGGCTTGGAGAGTCTGTCCATGAAATCCTCACACTGGTTTTGCCTGGGATAGAGATACTTTTCTACATAGCAGATCCACAATTTCTATGTGTGGTGATTACATGAGAATCTTAGCTGCTCCTAAAGAAGTGGGGAACTGGAAGTGCTTCTGAGCATGATTGTGTGTGCAGCAAACTTCCAGATCCAAAATGTTAATAACTCTTTCCAGTCTTTACCATGTGCACAGAAATTTATAATTTAAATTAAAAAAATAGTTATTTCTGTCTTTCTATTTTTCGGTCTCTTCTTCACAAAATGACTAACGTGAAGTTAAAATGCTAACAGGATCCAAAAAGGATCTGGTGGCTTTGTAAGAAAATAGGTTCAGTTCTAGGAAGATGTGGGCTAAGAAAACAAATCTAGGTTCATTTCAGCATTAATGTGGGCTCATCAACGGTACAAGGGAAAACTGTTTTTTCTGAGTCTGGTAACAGTTCCTGCTTGCTCTGAGTCATCTCCTCTAGTGGTGAACTAGTCTTTTTTTTTCCGCTTTTGTTTTCTGTTGATAGGAAATATAACATAGTTCAGTAACCAGCAGAGCTTTATTTAGACTTGTCAGAAATGCAGAATTTTTTGGTCTTCCTGGGAATAAAAGAAAGAGATGGGGAACTTGAGATCAGATTATCAACTGAAATAAGTATCAGTAAAGGAAAATTTCTTCTTTAATTTAATCAAATTCATCTAAATTTGCAATGCTGTGCAAACTAAGAACTAGGGTTATTAAAATGTATTTTGAAAAGAAATATTATAACCTTAAAGATACTATTTTCTGTCTCTCTCCAGCTGATCAGTTTGTAAGGCAAGGGAGAGTTTTAGTCCCTTACCTTCTAACGTGTTTGTGCAATGAGTGAGACCTGAGCCTGAGTATCAACAAACAGTGCCTGTTCTTAAATATACATGTGCATGCAGATTTTCATGGATACTTCTGCTTCCATAAAAATTTTTCTTATAAAAATGCTAAAATAGAAGTGTTACTACCTCCCTTGTTAACTGCTTCGTGGTGGAATTAGTTCTTAACTGAATGTCATTAGAGACACTGGGATTAAGCTTGTGGATATTTTTTGGTCCTGTATGGATCTGGCTATACTCTTACAGTAAGGCAGCTACAAAGAGCAGAGGGCTTCAGAGTTGAATGGCAAAAATTACAGCAACTGTGCCTTCACTTACTGCATTCATGTTGAATTAGTGGAAGCAGTCATTTGAGATTATCAGTAAAGTCCTCAATCCCTCTATTTCCTCAGCAATACTTGCTTTTCTGTCCTGATAGTTAGATGCTGCCCTACTAGTTTTTCAGTTGTTCATGTTGTTTTTTTCTCATGGAAGTCAAGAACTGAATGTCTGGTGGGAGGAAAGAAAAGACAGAAGGCAAACCAAAAGTAGTAATTTAGTGAAAAAACATTCTGCTAGTCTTTATACAGAGTAAGGAAAACCCCAAGACACAAATCTTATACTAAAGAGATTAAGCTGTTAAACTACATAGGCCAGAATATGAAACTGCATTAGTTTAGGGGTTTGTTTGTGCAGCACAGCGTGCTGTATGCCCTTATTTTTCTTTGGACTTGAGACCCATGAATTTTCAAATCTACTTGTAGTTGACTCAACACAAAGATAGTTGGCTACTGTAGGTTTGCAGTCTGAGCCAGACTTTCTGTGCTCTCTGTAGCTGTTGCTGTGAGTGGGCAGGATATTCAGATTCATACAAGGCCAGATAATGTCTGTAGGCTTAATTCTAAGCTTATTATCCTCTACAATGTCCTGTTGGCAATGCTCTTTTATAACCTTTAAAAGGTGTTTTATGTATTCAGCTGCAATGCCATGTTATTGTGCTGTTTCCTCTGCTCAGTAGACTGATTTTCCTTGTGAAGCTTATAGGCAAGCATTGAAGCTGGGTGAATTTGAGGAGGTTTGGGGCATTGGCATCTTTTAAAAAAACAGATGCAGGGCTTTCCCCAAAGAGGGAGAATGTCTTCTACCTCTCCTCTTCTCCATTGGGAAATATAATATAAAATTCAAGAAAGGCTTCAGGGAGGTAGGGACCAAAGGCTGTCTGCCCAGATACCCTGTTTTTGCTGAATGTGTCGTGAGGCAGATTGTCTTGGTGGCAATGGGCTGGCAGAAAGCTGACAAAAACGGCTGGACAGCAAATGTTTGTGTAAAACTCTGGTCCTTTCACTCATGTGCAGCCCTTTATAGGTGGTGAGGTGGCTGGCAGTATGGTCACCTGGTCCAAATTTGTGGTGAGATGATCCCAGCATTGTTTATGGCCATTCAGGAACATGTGCAGTGGAGAAAAGCACCACCTGTTGAGTACACTTGCATTCATGTTTCTTAGCAACTGAGGCAACTGCACTAAAGCCCCAGTTGTCAGTCTGCAAGGCTGAGCTGGAAGCCCACTGCAGGTCCCCACTAGCTGCGTCTGCTTATGTTGGCTCTCTGGGAGGCCCTGAATTAGAGACAAGTCCTGGTGCTGTGCTGGGATGGCAGATTAGCAGCACATTTTGCCTGAGACTCAAGGAGAGACAGCTGATGTCCAAAGCAAGAGGAACAGCTATGATTTAAGATGGCAAAGCAAACCTCTACTCATGGCAGCAGCTAAAGAAGCTCTTTGATCAAGGAATAAGCTGAGTTGTGACTCTCTGGATTTCCAGGGTGTTCAGCAGGCACTGCTCCCTGGGAGGAGGCACAGCCTGTGCTCCTGGTGTCCCAGGGCTAAGCTGGGAACGATTTTACCATACACAGATTGCCCAAAATGCAGTAATTTCATGCAGAACTGGGTGGGGTGCCCTGCTCTGGGCATTATGTGGGGATGATGTTGGTGACATGCAGCGGGTGCCACAATCCTGTGGGCATTGGGTCTACTGAGTATTACCTCTGAGACTGCCCTGGTGTGAGGGTGCCTCTCAGGAAGGGCAGCCTGGTGGAGGGTGAAACTGAACTCTAGACTGGCAGGGTTATGAAAGACACCTGGAAGCAGTAGCCTTTCTGTCATGAGTTGTCATGATTTGAAAGACTTTGTATTCTGCCCTGGAAATGGTACTTAGAGGAGTGGTTCTCTGTCTCAGATGAGAGAAGTGGGCTTCTCTCTCTTTATGCATTTTCTTGCTGTCCAAGGCAAGTGCACACTTAGCCCAAAAATGACAAAAGACAGATATTATGCAGGACTGAATGTGGTTTTCCTCAGTGGAGGTGGTAGTTTTATAAGTAATACGGGAAATGTAAGAAATACTTCAGAATCACAGAACATTCTGAGTTGGAAGAGACTCACAAAGATCATTGAATCCACTCTGGAAACTTAAGTGAATGCCCCGTTGTCTTGGTTTTTTTTTTTTTTAATAGTACTTCCTGTGCTTCCTTGCCCTTCTGTTTATTTGTGGTATTCCTGTTCTATCATATAACAGTTTTAAAAATAATCCCCTGAAGTAAATAACATCAATTTTTTTTTTCTGTTTCC
This sequence comes from Zonotrichia leucophrys gambelii, assembly GCF_028769735.1. NCBI lineage: Eukaryota > Metazoa > Chordata > Aves > Passeriformes > Passerellidae > Zonotrichia > Zonotrichia leucophrys. Next base: position 18,431,426 of record NC_088177.1, on the reverse strand, counting down.
TTACCAATTATTGACTGTTTTGTCATACTGAATAGAGGTTGGAAAATTAAATAAAGACTTCCAAAATAACAAGCTCCAGAAAATTTTATTTAATTTGTGGGTTCATTCTGTTCACTCTCTCTCCCCCCACCTCATTTTTTCTTTTTTTAAGAATATCTTTATTAATTTAGTCTAGTAACTTAGTGCCTATATTAAATTAATCTAATAAAAGTCAGGGTCCTCACATAATGTTTCCCAAATGTGAAGCAGCATCTATTACATGAGGCACAATCTTTTTACTGTAAAATGTAAACCCGATATGTGGCATTACAAGCCATTAAACTGTTTAGTGTACGTTATTTAAGTCAAATACTTCAATATAGTCATGCTGGAGGAAAGGAAGGGGCAATGCTAGCATTCAGAAAATTAAAAACGCAAAACCAAGCTTCATGTATCAAAATGATTTTCATCTATGAATGTACTCTGAAGTTTGGCATGAAATCTTGTAACACTAACAGTCTTTCTATTGATGGTTACATCCATAATTCCATAAAACTTTTAATATATAATCATATAAATATCATATGTAATAATGTAATTGCATAGTCTATATTAAAGTCTGTATACTGAAAGAGATGTGCAAGCCAGAAAGTGTTTAAATTGAAAGGCTCATAGATGTGTTGTTTTGTGCTCTAAGCCATCACTGGTAGGTAGAGTTTATGAGAGCATTTTTAAACAGCGAGAGCCAAGACTTCCAGCAGCAGCAGTTCAGGGGGTTTTGTGTTTGCAGAGCTTTGTGTGGCTTGGCTGTGTTTTCCCCTTGGGTGAAGGTCACCCTTTTGTGCAGAGCCCTGAAGTTGCACAAGTCTCATGAGCTGGGGTGGAGCATTTGTCATTCGGGGGTTGTGGGTGTTCCTGTTGATTTGTGGATGTGTACATCACAGTGTAATCACATGGTTTATTCCTGTTCTCTCACTGAATTATTTATTAGGGGCTGAAATGAGGAAGGAGGGGGATTCTTTTGTATTGACATAAGCATGGGATTATGTTCATTATGTGCTTTCAATCACTACATCACCGATCTGACAATTGGCAGAATACAGTCTACCTCACATGTTGGGATGTTGCAAAGTTCAATTAATTAATATTTTTAAAGTGCGTTGGGACCCTCTTTAGAAGTATGGGAGACTATTCTGATGACTGTTTTCCATCTATTACCCCAATGTGTCATTGATTGAAGTTCAATAGAATGATATTGGTACCCTTATAACAATGGGCAAAGTATTGCATTTTCTTAGATTTTCCAAAAAGCTAGAAAAGATGGCTCAATAATATAATACAAAAATTAATATAATCAGTTTATCTTCTGGTAATTTTTCCTGTTGCTTTTTCATCCTTTCTGCTTGAAAAGTTGTTCACTTTGCTGGATTAACAGTAATAACTACACATTATTGCTTTATGTTGTTACAGTGTGATGATATAGTACAGCCAGTGTAGAGGTAAGAAACACAAGTTGAATTGTCATGTACTGCAGGGTAGTGATTTTCTGCAACTGGTTTATGAATAAATAATTCTTTGTAGTTATTACATGGGACAGGCAGTTTTTGATTTCTGTAAGTAAACACAGTTCAACAAAAGAAAGTTTCATGCTAAAGCATAGGGATAAGATTCCTTTGAAGGGGATAAACAGATGCAGTCACTATCACAGGAGGCTGCCCATTTTGGAAGGAAGTTCTGCAATAGTGGCTGATAAAGAAATTACTTGGTCCCAGAAGTGGGGCTTTTATTGGGTATCTCTTTGAGGTCTTTCATTTGGAGCTGTAAATGAAATCAGAAGTGCTTGGGTGTTAATGCTAACCTGCAATTTCTCCTGATTGTCTGTTGTTTTGATAAGAGCTGCTGTTAAAAAGCACGATGTTTGATCAAAACTACTTGACTGAATTCACAAGGCAGCAGCAAATGGTGGTTGTGTTATTCTACCAGCCTTGTGTTTGCAGTCCACAACTCTGGGTTGTGGTCCTGGGATCCCCGAGATGCAAGGAAACAAATTCTAGGACACTTGACTAGCTTTTAACCATGGCAGATTAGCATTTTTAAAAAAATACATTAATGCTTTATATGCATTTGCATTAATACTACAAGTATCCATTTAAGTTGTAATTCAGGTGTGCTCATAATTTGAAATCAAGAGTATAGCCATGGTGGGAGCAGGGGATGGCTTGAAGGGAGCCAGTGACAGGGTATGCTCTGGTACTGTTTGCTCTGTTTAGCCACAACAAGGAATTTGGAAAATGCCCCATTTGAAGAGTTTAATTTTACAGCAGTGATGTATTGGAAGGTACCTGAGATGCTCCAGTAATTGTTATGGGGTTGTCCAGATTAAAAGTTACCTGTGAGTGGCAGATGCAGGACCTGGTCTTCATTCCATTTAGGACCTATTCCATAGTCATAGCTAGACTGTGATATGTATATTCTAAAGCTCAGATGTGGCAATCTTAGAATGAGTGTGCTGTGTGGCTACCGTTCCATTTGCAATGACAGATGAGGTTTCTAGCCTATATAGATAAATAATTTTCATGGCACTAGAAAGCAGCTTTCTGCTTTTAGTCATTTTGTAGTCCTGATCAAAGTGGTTATTCTGGAAGTATGCTTTAGCCCCAGCCTTGCATCCATTCATTTCAAATTTCAGTAGGGTGATGTCCTAGGAATAATCCCAGTGCTTTAGGTGCATCATCTTTTCAGGTGATAAAATAAAGCTCATGATGATCCTGTGACGGATTCTGCTGGATATAGAATGGGTCAGCTGTGATATAGCAGGGCAAGGCTTCTGTTCAGTGTAGAGTTCTGCTCTCACTTGTGTAGTTATCACTTTCTTCTCCAAAGGAGCTGCTTTTTGGATGAAACTCAATTGGAAACATGCTGGCAGGGTGGCACATCATTGGTCTGAGTGGAGGGACAGCAGTGAATTCAGTGGTTGTTATGTACAAACTTGACACTTGAGCTCACAGAAGTTTGCCACTGGTGTGTTCTGCCATTCTTGTGGGTAAAGGGAGTTACACCCATTTTACACAAAGCTACTCTGCCTTTTTTCCCTGTCTGCATTTTGATGAAGCTGAGGCTTAAAGTTAATAAAAGACCTGGCTGTAGAAGTACATGGCATTCAAGAACCAACAACCAGTGTGGATAGAGAATCTCTTCTAACATAAGTTTTGAAAAAAAATCTTTTGAGAAAACCGATGCCTTTATTGTCTTTAATGGCCTAACTGGCCTGGGCTGCGTTCAGTCATTTCTTGGTGAGGTGAGAGCTGTTCTAGTGTATGGCCATTTCTTCAGTCTGTGCAAGCATTGAAATCTGTTAGCTCTCCCTTCAAAACCTTTCACAGGAGAAAAGACCCAACAGATACAGGAAAGAGAGCCAGATTTGTTAATAGAAGAGTTTTGGGACTCAAGGAAGACGTATTTTTGTATTTCCTGAGCTTTCTGATCTGCTGTGCGTTATTCACACATAATTTTGAGAAGATCTGGAGCTGACAGAGAAGCGATACTCCCAGAGAAGTAGTATGTTCATTAATAACACAGTGACCTTTCCTCATTCCTGTCTCCTGTCCCAAGTGTCAGTTGTGGTAGGATAAAAGCTTAGCCAGGCCTGTTAAAGTGATTTTTTAAAGGCCTGAGCTGTACCATTTAAAGTCAATGAGAGGAACAATAAAAAAATGTGTATGTGGAAGTGACCCCTTGCTGCCAGGCTCTTTTCATCTTGGGATTGCTGTTAGGCTAGAAACATCCAATCTGGATAAGAAGGGACCTTTTTAGGGGGAAAATTTTGGCCTGCTCAGTTTTTACTGAGTCATCATTCAGAGATGTCTTAGTATGCCGAGAACACATTTGCCCAACAAGCTGGCATAATCTTCCCAAACATAGCCCAAGAGTTGCCTTAAGTACAGTGTTGGTGCCATGAAATAAGCACCTGTGAAGTCTGCTGAGGAGCTGAATGGAAACCATGGCTTCTGGCTATGGTTTGGACCAGCTTAAAGTGCTCTGGAAAAAAATATTTCACACGTCATATCACACCGGCTGAAAAAATAGCGTGCATCAGCAGTGCTGTAACACAGAGTAAAGGACTCTCAGCAGGTGTTAACGTGCAGAGGCACTGAGCATTATGGTAACACCTGTGTTTGTTTAAATCCAGCCAAAACAATTTCCTCTCCAGTGGTAGAGGAGGATTAAAAAAAAATAAAAAATCTCCTAACTTCCAGTAGTAGCAGACATTCCTGTAAAACAATTTGCATAGTATTTCCCATGGTGCACTCTAGCTGCACTGTTTTTTTTTTTTCTTTAAACCCTTTTAGTCTGGATACACCTTTGGTAACTTCAGTGCTTCCCGACCATCTCTTTGTCCTTTGCCAGCATTGCCAGGCCCAAGCAGTTGCAGATGGTGTGCTTTCCTTAATTGAATGAAAAATAAAGCCTCTTGTAAAATATTACCAATTTAGATGTGACTTATGGGGCACATATGATGCTTATTTTTTCAATTACATGAAAACTTGGCGGGGTTAAACATAGGAAGCCAAGTGTTCTGTGAAGCTGGTATAGATTTCTGGATTTTTAGGTGATTTTGCTTTAAATTATTATATAGCAAGAGGAGGTAAAGGAAGTCAGCAGCTAAACGGTGTTTTTCCAGCATATATTTTACGCAGTGGACCCTTGATGCTCATTTAATGACTAATATATGCTGTACTATATGCATTTCTTGTTGTCACCAGAGATAACATTAAGTAAACTATCCCCTTAAGAAAAACAGCTTTTCTTGGCAAGTGGAATATGACTCAAGGAGCCAGCACTGGAGACATACGGCGCTGTGAATGAGTGCTGTGTGTTACTCTACTGGATCTGAGTCCAGGCACTATTTATACTGCAGCATATTCAGCACCAGATTGTTAAATCTTAATACTGAAACAGTGCATCATTGAAATGTTTTTGTTCTGTTTATGTCCCATTTTCAAGCATTGGATATCAAGCAACACTTAGTAACTTTTTGTTTCATTTGGACACTATATCTCTTTGCCAAAAGCTTCTTAATCTGCTTTTGAAGTATTAGCCTGTCTGTACCAGTATGTTACAGTGAAACTTTGTGCCACTGAGGATGAACTAGGTCACTTCCAGCTTCTTTCAGTGTGTGGTGACAGAATGCCTTGCAAAGCATGTCAGTGGTAAATGCAAAGATTTAAGTGCTACAGAGAAAGAGTACTAAAATTATTTCCTCTTCAATCTGTGTAGGAATGGGGAAAAATACTTTATAGTAGGTACTTCATGGGCTCCTTGTATTCTGTTATTGTCTCTGTGAGAAGCTTTGTTTCACTGTTTCAGTGTGGTGTTATCTTAGGATCATTTCTGGGAGATCAGGATAAAAGGTTTTTGTCATTTACTGCAGTTCAATTAGTTCCAGAACTGGTGAAGAACTGGGAGTGGAAAGTGATGAGGAGACGGTTGAAGTTTCTTGGCACCACAGCATCCTTCCAGATACCCAGGAGGAGTTTTTGGCGTGCCTGTTATCTCAGAAGAAGTAGTCTTCTCATGTATTAGTGTATTAATTTTTTTCTGACAGTCGAGTTCCTGGATGTCTTTTCAAAGATCACACAGTATATAAAGAAACCTCAGAAGGCATCAGTTTGAATGGGAGAATGGTGTCTTGTAGGGCTGAGCTGAGGAGAGTTAAGTGAGCTGAACAGTGGGGCAATAGGAGCACAATGAAGGAGGGAATAAAAGCAGTAGTGGCAATAGTGCAGAACAAGACTGAACTGCTTTGCTGTCATGTAAGATGGCACTGTGGCTTTCTTTGTTTGGTGTCTTCCTGGAAGTCATTCCCGGGATTAGTCATTGTTTTTGGTGTGGGTGGGCCCTCTGTAATTGTCTAAACAGAAATAATACCTCTGTACCAAATGGTTTACCATCCAAGTTTACAGTCTTTGTGACAAGCTCATCCAGAAGAGGTGATGATCCCTATTAAAGAATGAACAGAAGTAGAAATAGAACATACAGCATTCTCTCCCGCCTCCAAAAAGCTATTTTGGATCTGTGGTCAGCAGCTTGCAGTTGTTTGGTTGGTTTTTTTTTCCCCACAAAATCAACTGTCTGCATAGTGCAACTTGTATCTGGGAGTGAACTCTTCCTGCTTGGTGGGTTTCCATCCACACTGGGAATCATACCATGCTTAGATTGTAACAGTGCTGGAGGCCCATGCAAAGGAATTTTCCTGATCAAGTCAAAAACAATGCATTTATTTACTGAAGAGTTTTTGTAGACTGCAAAATCAGGACTAGAAAGTACTTAAAGCTTATTCTAACTTAAAGAACTAGGCTTCAGAGCTATGATGAAGGATGTGAAGGAAATCTTCTGTGTTTCCTTGCAGTAATTTAAGAGTCAGGAACACGTCAGCAACTGTCTGCTTAAGATTTTGAATCTATTCCTGCTCTTCTCCACTGTTTCCTCAGGAGTGAGCAGAACATGTCTTTCTGGGCAAGACTGCAATAAACCTCAAGGCAGATCTTGGATTGCAGGAGCAATCAGCCTTGCTGAAGGGTTTAATAAATGGCTGATAAAATATAAAGCATATATTTTTTGTTTTCTTTTCAGGAATAATCAAGCTTGGGAGGTGGAATCCCCTCCCTCTCAGTTATGTGACTGATGCACCAGATGCGACAGTAGCCGACATGCTGCAAGATGTCTATCATGTTGTGACATTGAAAATCCAATTACAAAGGTGGGTGTTTCTGAACATCTGTCCTTCCCTATTCTCTGAGCTGCTCTGTTGGTTACAGCATTACTACAGAGATTAGCACATCCTGTCTTCATTAATTTCTGGGCTTTTGATGAAATGAAAAGAAAATGGAGAGAAGGGTGGGTCACCTGGCAGCTTTTTGGTGCATGTTCCAACTGATACTGTATGTTTTCTGAAGTAGCAATATGGTAACAGAGCAGGGAAGGGCAGAAACTCAATCAAGTAAAGATATGGGGCTTTTAGAGGCAGACCTTTCTACAGTCTATGATTTAATGGATTCTTAAGTTCTAATTTTATCAAATAATAAACTCCTTGCCTTTTTCTAGAGGCTGCATTATGAAAATCCAGGTCTTCTGCAGCCAGTTGCTGAGATGTGGAAAAGGGGATCTTTTTTTACTTTCATTTTTTTTCTCCAGTGGTCTTTCCAGCAAATAGAAGACAAGGAAGGAGAGTGTCACTGCAGCTCCATTTGGTGTTTGGAAAATATTTTCTTTCCCTGAGGGCTAGTTCTGATTAGCAAAGCAAGAGCTCCCAACATTTTTACACTTATTTACCCTCCTTTCCTCCCACTCTTCCCTCCTTTTTTCTTCTCCTTTCTCTCTTGGCCCACTAAAGAGTCCTCAAATGCAAGGTCCCTGGCAGTGCCTGGCATATGCCAGAGCTGCAGATAAGCCTGCATTGCACAGCCTCCTGTAGCTATATGGCCAGAACATGACAGTGGAAAGAGTAAAAAGTAACAGACAGTTTGGAATAACTTACTGACAGTTCTTTGAAGCTTTGGCTTGAACAGAAGAGGGGCCCACAGGGATCTGTGCATGTCCTTTGGTGACAGGTACATACCCTCCAACTGTTCTGTTCAGTTTAGAATTTGGAAATAGTTGATGCCTCACTCTCATTATACTTCCAAACAGCAACATGTCTTTCTTGTTGAATCATCTGATGGTGCTTGGGTTTTCGGATTTCCATTAACAGGTCTTTCCTTGGTTTTATATACTGTGAAAATTTTTCAGCTGGGCTGCATCTCTGCTATGTAGTTGTAAAAGAGTGTCTGGACCCATTGGTGCTATAGAGCTACCAGGAGTCCGTGTAGTCTGTTGTCACATCTGAGTTAGCAAAGGGTATGAACCTGACATTAAGGTCTCATTCTTTATCTTCAAAGTGCCTGGATGCCACATAAATAAAAGACAGTCCATGACTTTGGCATAAAGGTGATCTCTGACTACTTGAACTCCTCAAGCACAACTCAGGGTTCAGCTCTGAGGCAGGCTGTAAGGGCAGAAGGCAGAACCACCTTCTGGGGCCATTGGAGAGCATGCCTTAAGGCTCTGCAGCAGAAATGGCAGTGACAAGCTTCTCCCACCTTTTTGATGTGCTTCTTGGGTCTGTCCCCATGCATGTAGACACAAACCATAAGCTTGTTAAATTAAAAGAGGCACAAGTCATATGAAGACAAAAGCTTCGCTACATATGCAGTTCTTGTGGAATGAAAGTGAGAATGAACTGCACGTGACAGATGTTGGGCATATGGCTTGATGTGTTTCTGAAAGGCTCTCAGATACTTCAGTGATAAGGGCAGTATAAGAGCCTGTATAAAATGAAACTAATTTTTTGAAGTCTCACCTCCACACAATGAGGGCCCTCGCTGTTCAGGGAGTTTGTTGGTGGCAGTGCATGCAGCATATATGTTTATTTTTCTACCCCAGCAGGAGTATCTTTGTCTGGTGAGGAGGGCTTTACTCAGCCATTCCTGGGGCTCACTTTATGCAGTTTCTTTGCTCTCCATCAGGCCCCAGCAGGAATGGTTATGCACACATGTGCTGTAGGAGGATCAGCAGCTGTGTGTTGAACTGCACATCTTCTGGTGGTCGTGCTTGGTGGGAGAGGGATAGAGGGGAGAAACACCTTGATGGACTGGCCAAGCAGGAAGCTCCAGGGTTGTGCTTGTTGCTTAAAGGTCTATAGCACTTGCATGCAGAAAGTAAGCATCTGTGAAGGTGATGTTTCTATCTGCTTTTTGCTTTCTGTTTTAACAGTTGTTCAAAGTTGGAAGATTTGCCAGCAGAGCAGTGGAACCATGCCACAGTTCGCAATGCCTTAAAGGAACTGCTCAAAGAGATGAATCAGAGCACATTAGCCAAAGAATGCCCTCTCTCACAGGTCAGTGCTTTCAGCAGGCTTAGGGAAAGAAAGATTTGCAAGAAGTAAAACTCATATTTCTTCTGTAAAGAGCCTACACTAAACAATTCTATAAATACCAAATAAATGTCTTGTTTTCTTTAGAAAGGAGAAATACTAATTAAATAGTAGTGTCTTTACACCATGTTTTCACCAGGTGAAAATTATGAATTAATTGATTTCATAGAGATGTAAATGCATTATTTTTATTTTTATCTGAACCTATTGCAATAGGACTAATGATCCTCAAATATAAGATTCGAGTGGCTTCTTCCCACTAGCAGAGGCTTCCCTTCCCCCCCCCAACCCATGGGTAGCTCTCATCAGCCTGCAACCATGATAAAAAGTATGCAGTTTTAACAGTTGTGGCCCAATTTCTAGGAAGCAGCAACAAAGAAATGTATATGTAATTATGTTAAAAAAAGAACAAAAACTCAGCCTCATTCTCCATGACTGCTTTTTAAATGCCACTGATGTCATGTCTCAGACACAGGTTCCTACAGATGTCATGAGCTCTATTTGTACTTCAGATTGTCATAATGAGACATAAATAAAATTTTTATGACTTTTCCTTGCCTCTCAGAAAAAAACAGAATAACACTTTAACACCCAGACCAGGTAACTTTGCTAGGCATGAAAAATATATTGCCTTCTAAAATGTGTACTAGAATCAGGTTAATCTGTCCATTGTTTCTTTGAAAAGTCAAAACATGGGTAATTCCAGCTTCCTAAAAATCCAGTGCTTTGCTTGCTCATATCCAACATTTTTTTCTCCTTTGATTGTGTCTTCCATTGCAATCTATGTTCATCCTGCAATTCATGATCCAAAGCCTCCATGAACCACGATAATTCTCTCTGTTCACCACAAATTTGCCTCGCTGTATTATGATTACAACTCTAGGGAAAGCACAGAGGTAAAAAATGGAGCTGGTAGGAATCATATTCTTCACTTTATTTAGCTGTGTGGGATCTGCAGAGCTAACAGGAATGGAAGGGTTTTGTGAGGAAAAGCCACAGAACTTGCTGATTTAGTAAAGGAATAAGAGACACTGTAGATATGTGCAGTGTGGAATACGCGTTGAATACGAAAGTGTTTTCATTTTCACACAGTTTAAGTGTCATTTTTTAAAATAGAATTATCTGTGGAATCTGGTCAGCTAATGATGATTGCAGCATATGGTTGTCTCTGCCCAGTCTTCTTCAATATCCAGCATAACTAAACTATGCATCATTTCATATGCAGAATTCATTTGTTGTCTAGGTCTGTTTCCTCCCACTTCAGTTTCAAAGCCTACCAGGTGGAAACACTGCAGTTGGTTTACTCCTTCTATAGGCTTAGTCTGACATATATTTACAAAATTACTGATGGCAGAAGTGTAGCAGCCAAAATCCTTGCCCCAGTATTTATTTAGTGGAAAAAAACCTAAGAGGAGGTCCTTTTGTAGGAAATTGAGCTTCCTTACTTTTAAGCATAGGTATAAATGACCTTGAGTAGTGACTAGCTCTTGAATTAAGACTGCAGAATGCAGCTTGTATCGTTATTATTATTGCCATAAAAAGTTTCAGTCTCTTTTGGTTTAGCTCACAAAATGCAGAAGATACAATGGAAGGTTGTATAGAAGCTGTCTATTACCATCATCTGAATATGCCTCTAATACAATTCCTTCTCCCAAATCAGTTTTAAAAAAATATCGTGCCAAATGTGAAATGTCATTACAACCCCCTTGTGGTTAATATATTATTGACAGCAGCAAATTGCAGAGTGGTCTCTTAGGAGTGAAACTGCAGAGTAAATGCTGCTGTTTATTAATGTGTTCGCAGTGCCTCAAGTACAGAAGCAGAGAGGGGCAGCGTGGGGAGCTACCGCTCCCACCAGCCACGGTGCTCTGTCTCTGGTTCTCAGTGCCCCAGCTCTCCGAGCAGCCCAGATGGGGATTCTGATTGCTGCTAATGGGAAATGTAATCATTCACTTTGATTTAAAATTGTTCTGGTTTTTTTCTGCTAGGTGTATTACATGTCTGCAGCTTAGCTACCCTTATACGGCTCCTGTTCAAACAAATAAATCCCAGTTAACCAAGTTGGGGGGAAGAAGGGTAGGTAGGGGGAGTGTGTGTGGCAGAAAGAAATCCAATTATTTCAATATTTCCATCTTTCCATAGAGATTTCAGTCTTTCCTGTGTTGTATCACTCATTTCAGCACTGACCATGCATTTTTGTCTCTTTGCTGGAGCAAGCTTTATTAGGACATGAGTGTGTCCCATGTTTTTCTCCTTAAACTTACTGCACAGATTTTCTTTGTGTGGGTGTTTCTTAGCTCCTGGTCTAAGTAGTATTCATTCCACATGGCTGTCATGGCCATGCACATACCGAACATATCTGCTGCTTTATTCCTTTGTTAAGAATTATTGCAGAAATATTATGCATTATTTAGAACTATTTAGAACATTATTTGCAACTAGTGAGTGATTATTTTTCCCACTCTGTTTTAAATGGATATTTCCTTTCTCCAGACTTATCAGGATTCCTAAGGCAAATACCCCTAGTTTTACTTTACATATAGTAGTGAGGATATGTGGTCTGAAAATTGTTATAGTTCTTTCCCTAGCAGAAGAGAATCTGTCCTGTGATTTTTTTTATTGTTTGATTTTACTTTGTTTATTTATTTTAAGTTTTGCTTTCTCAAATAAAGGTTAATGGATTCATATATTCTGTGATATTTAATAGCCTCATGATTTCAGTAGTGTTGATTTCTTGTAGAGCTAGGTGATTTGGAGAAGGAATCTTCCCCTCCCCCCTCCAAAATAAAACAAACTTAAGAGAACCAAATTGGTATGTAGACGGAGTTCAACAATTTCCCCACCCTTCTTTAGTGAATGGAAATTTAACTGAAGTGATGCAAAAAACCACTGGGTTTGCTCAACTTTGTTCAAAAACCCTCTTCAGCAGAGGCTATCGCCATGCCAGGCTTTCAGAATTCTATTGCTTGTTAAAATGCTGTAGAGCAAGGGAGGATTTATGGGCAGGGAATTGCTGCTGACTGCCACAATGCTAGGTTTATGTCTCAAAATATTGATTTTAATTAGAAAATTGAATCTCAGTTTTAGAAATTGGAGCAGCTACTTAAGGCTCTTACTTCATAGCCTGCAAACTCTACTGCACTGCACCATGGCACTCTTTGAGTGGAAAAGGCAGAAGGGCCTCTTGAGTGAAAGTGAAATTACCTGTTGAAGGCTGAAAGTAATCTGTATCACCCAGTTATCTGAGGTTGTTCCGTTTTGCTCACGTTTTCTAAGTTTCTAAAACTCAGGAGTTAGGGACAGAGTCCTGTGATACTGCAGTGAACAGGACAGGAGACTGGGTAGATCTGACAGAGGGCTGGGATGATTTTGTTTTTAAAGCATGGTTAAATTCAGTGAGCCAGTGCATAAGCCTTATAGCTTTCCAGAGATGGCCAAGAGCCTGCAGGAGCTCATAGGCCAGAGCTTGAAGCCACGGTTTGAGCTGTGAGATCATCCTTGCTCTCTCCTCTTGGTGCAGAAAGGTTGCACAAGGTGCCCCAGCTTTCTCTGAGCTTTGACATAAGTGCAGAAGGAGGGCATGAGGAAAATAAGATAGAGTTTGTGGAGAAGGTGCATTGCCTCCTATGTCTTGGTGCTGTTAGATTGCATTTCCTTGCTGACAGTGTACACGTGCTGGGAACAGTTTGACCCTGGAAGGGTTCAGAAAGGAGAAAAGAGGACAGTGAAATGTAATTAAAGGGATGCCTCCTCTATAGCATGGAGGAAGGGAAGAACTACCGCTAACGAGGCTGTTTGGGCAGAAGCACCCCAGATATAAAATACCCTTTTTATTAGTGTCAGGTGCTGGAAAAGCAGTCTGCAGCTATCTCTTCATTCAGCTTGTATGGAGTTGCTTAGGGGGAATTTGCAGAGTAGGGAGGGGTGCTGGTTAGGCAAGTGGTATTTCAGTTTTGTTGAGCTTTCTTGTGGGTTTTGACTGCTCTGTGTTGTAGTATGTGTAGTTCCCTGTGCTCTGAATGGCACTGCTAATTTCTCTTCTGGGTGATTCTTCACACAAGGGCTAATCACACGTTTCTATAAATTAAATTAATTTAACTTATTTGTCTAACTGTTGTTCTGCACCGAGAAGCACGGATGTTCTCCAGTTCTTGGCTGTGCAGTCTTGCTGCATTTGGAAGCAGAACAGAGACATCTGAAAAGCATTATTGGGATAATGCATGCTGGAGCATCTAATCTTACCTTTAGGATCTGGTTCCTAAATTGTGCTTGGTGCAGCGAGCATGTGTTACTCAGCCCAGCTCTGCCTGTTGTTATGCAACTGAAGTTTGGCTATTGCAGTACCACAAGCACAAAGCAAAGCAGAACTTCCCCCCCCAGCCTGAGCAGCAGGTCTCTGTAGGTTTGTACTGCATTTTTTTTACATGATTGTGCAAAATAAGTATTATTGTGATTTTATTCATGGCTGGGCATATAGACTGGAGAATAAAACCAATGTTTTGTACTCATCAGATGGTTCTTTTGGGTTTAAAGTCACACATGGATGATCATTATGCACTCGTGTGTCATTTGCTTTCCCTGGAAAAGATTTCTAATCATGGAAGATATTTTAAATCCTTTTTGTTTTTTCTTTCTATACTTCCAGAGTATGATTTCATCCATTGTAAATAGTACATACTATGCCAATGTGTCAGCAACCAAGTGCCAGGAGTTTGGGAGATGGTACAAAAAGTACAAGAAGATTAAAGGTAAATTGATTTTTTTTGTTGCTTTCCAAGTTCTTGAAATTCTGCTGACAGTTGGAGATTATTTGATTTAAATAACAGTAATAATCAATAATAATATTTGTGAATTTGTCTACAAAGAGGACACAGTCACAGCACATTTGAAATTAAATCTGATACTTTACAAACCAGGCTGGCATGAAAACACAGGACACAAAACATGCTTAAAATATCCCATTTCACTGTGCTGAAAGATCAACTGTGTTTTGAATTAAGCAAAAACATTTTGGAAAGAAAACATTCTAGTATGTCAGGATTTAAAAGTTAAATTACTATGTAAGTTGCCCTAGTTTTGTTTTGTTCCTGAAAGCTAAAAACCTGACTTTTTAAGTTTACATGTGCCCTTGTTCTCTGTTCTCAATACTGCAAGGTCTTCTGGCATTCCTGCTGTATTTTATTCCTCTGGATACAGAGGATTTAGTACTGCTTGTTGGGAGACACTTATAAATAGCAAGGTGCTGCACCTGCTGAAGTCATGAGAAAAATAGCCCATTGTATGTATTTTTTCTATAATGAAATGGTATTAGTAGGTCCATAGTGCCTGAGGTAGTAAAATTATTCTAAGTTCATCTCATTCTCACCACTGAACAGTCTGATCACCTGTCAGTGGTGCACAAAATGATGTGACAAGCATCTATCGTGTGTGGTTTGTTCTTTTATTGTTCCTTTCCTTTGGGAAGGGACTTGCCAAGTGTGCACCAGACTGTTTGTTTTAGTAGGTAGTTGGGTTTTGGGGTTTTTTTAACACTCATGTGCTTTAAATGCTCAGGACTTAGAGGATAGTCAAAAGCTTTTTCATAATTCGACCTGGGACCTCTCTCCCCAAATCTCCATCACCCTTGGAGATTAGCTGTATGCTGGCGTAGGATTTTTCCATAGTTTTTCTCTCTGTTACACCACTGAACTGAAGGTTCATTGTCTGAAAAAAGGCATGGACTCTTATTGTCATTTCTGTCTGTGATTCTTTCAGTAGCCAGGAAAATCATAACAGAATTCACAAAAACACCATGAAGAAATAGAGTAATGTCATGTCCTTTGTGAGAAACTGTTGTATTTTCAGTTGTGTGAAGATTAGCACCTTTCAAAAATAGTGTGCTGTCTTTTCCTCTTAAAAGGCTGGAAGCATAAGCCACGAAGGGTTGCTTGTTTGGTTTCCTTAGGACAGACTAGAAATCTGCATAATAATACCATAAAAAGTCTGCTGCTTGAGCTAGGAACACATGAAACAAAATTGCATGAAACATCAGAGCAAGTTCTGAGGCATCTGTTTTTTCTCTGCACATCTGGCTTGTGCAGAACATACCTGTAAGACACTCATGCCTGGCCTCTGCAATGATTAGATTTTCAGTAGGGGAAAAAAGAAAGAATGTTCTGTGGTGAAATTATTTGTGTCTAGAAGGAAAATTGTCCAGGCAGGATTGGGGTAACAGTGCGGGCAAGGAAATGGAGATGTTGGTTTTCACCTACTAAAAAGGTTTAGGCTAGAAGTAAAAATGTTGATTGGACATTTTAGTATGTGGTGACCCTCGTGCCAAATAAACTGGATATTTTCTTTTCTCTGTAAATTGCCATTGTGTGACTCAGAAGTGTTTCTTTTCTCTAAATGGTGTCTCTTAATAACAGAATTTTATTCCAAGTACTTTAACATATCCTCTTGGTTAAAAAGCAGTCAAAAGGATCAAACAGCTTCAAGGTCATCAAACAGCTTGAAGGTCATTCATTTGCTTTTACTTGCTGTTCTGGGAAAACAGAAATAGGCTTTTTTTTTCATTTTTCTTTTTTTTTTTTTTTTTTTTTTCCAAAACTGGGCAAGGGTGCCAGTTGCAGAGGCACTGGAAACCCTTAACTGTAGTGTTCTTTACTGTAGAGACCCTACTACAGTTTCTGAGTATTTCTAGTACACTGTTGTCTTCTACTTTCTACTCTTGGAGCTTATGCTCTTAAATTTTCTTTACTGAGTAAGTGCACAGTTAAATTTTTAAGTGCAGTAAAAGCAGAATGAAACCTCAGTCAAAAGGTCAAGGATCCAAACCCGAAGAGTTTGCCAGATAACTCTGTATCTGTGCTATTCAGAGACACAGCCAGTCGTTGCTGCTTGGAAGTTTATGTGTGTGTTAGTAGGAGGAGAAAAAGGAAGGTTAAGGTATGTGTGAAGTAAACACAAGCTGCTATAAAGCAGTTCAAGTAGTGTTGATTCATCAACCATATGAGTGGGAGAGAAAACAAAGAGTCTGTGGCAGGTACAGTGGTGCATGGAGAATAAACAGCAACTTCAGAGCAGTAATCTTAACTGCTTGCAAGCAGGAAGACTTCTGCGCTTAATTGGTTTCATTTTCTCATCGTCTCTCATTTAAGGTTGTTTTGTTTCTTTTCTATAGCCAGATAGTCCTGCAGGACAGCTCAGTTAGTGTGCAAAATCAGTGACTCGAGTTACATGCACCAGTCATCGCATACTCCTTTAATAATATTTTAAAAAAGACTTTCCATGAAGGTGAATGGATGATGTAGTGATTTGTTTTTTGGGCTGTAGCTGGATAAATTAGGTAAAACTATGGTTTAGAGTTCTTGGAACCTGCACCCATATCCTTGTGTAACTCTAGAGCTGGTTACTAGAAAGTAAAAGCAAAAAATGATTCACATGAGCTGTGGTAAATACAAAATAGGAAGGGGCTTCAAAATAACTTTATTGACGTTGCAAACTAAATACAGCCTACAGTGTTAAATGTGTTTCCTATTATCTGCTAATGTCTGTTTTAATAAAACAGTGGGAACTAAATGGTTGCTTCTTAATCAAAACCATGATTTCCTAAACATAAGCTATGTGATTCTATTACAAATTGCCACATATAGATCTACTATAGGTCAAACTTTTTTCCCTTCTCATAGAAATAAATAAACAGTAAATTAAGTATACTCTCTGGAAGATCAAAGTAATTACAACCAAAGACAGACAGAAATAAAAAGTTCCCTGGGAAAAAAAAAAAAAAGAAAAGCATCAGGTTGCTGAGTGCATAGCTAATGTTTAAATAATATAAGAAAGTGAACAATCAATAATTTGATATCATTAGCAACAGATGTAAAAGCTGTATACAAATGGAATTGTATCAAATCTCAAGTAAACATTCTCAGTGTGCATTCTGTTGAACTCACTGAAAAGACAGCTAATCTACTTATGCTCATAATTCTAAAAAAGTTTTCAGTTAGTTCAGCTCAGCATGTCAATTTTGTCTTGTGTCAGATGATGCTAGATTAAAATTCTGCTTTAATGTTTTTTCTCCCACCCTGTCCCATCCTCTCAAGGTTTTAAAACATTCACAGTTTACTCAGCAGCATGAGAGTTAGTGTACAGCCAGATTTGGGAATTGGCAGGTAGGAGGATGGAGGCTTTTTGTCTCCTCCTGGCCCTGGATCTGCCCCTTGTGTGTGAAGATGTGAGGGAGGTTATAATGGGATGTCCAGTCTTCCCAGTGTCTCTGGCACACACGTATATATTTGAAGAAGAGCTTATATTAAAACCTGTTATAATGGAATGTGTACAGTGTGGTTGGGAAACAAAAGGCTTAACAGTTCCACTGTGGGCCTTTTGCCTTTAGGGTGTTTGTAATCACTTGAGGTGGTAATTAAGCTATTTAGTATGTGTTTAATTATGTTCAAAATATGCACCATGAATTAATCTAAGATTGCTATGTGAAGCCTCTTTTCCCCTTTTTATTTAATTTTTTTTTGAGGGATGCAAGACCTTATAGTACAAAGTTGTGCATACTTGACAAGACTTAATTATGTTTATACCTGCCTCAGTGAAGAATCAGAGATCCCTCTTTTTTACTAAAGAATACATACTAATAAATGACAACTATAGACCAATGGCTTATTCCAGTGGTTCTCAAGCTGCCTTTTTTCCTGCCCAGTCCCACGGGGATGCTTCTGTCAGTCTGAGAAATGCTCATCCAGAAGCATTTCTCTAGAAGTTGAACTTGCTGAAGCTGGGAGAAGGCATTTAACGTTGTTGAAATGCAGGATTTTAATAATGGCTTGAAAGGTTTGCATTGGTTTTAAATTTGATTTACAAATAGATACAGGAATAAAAACAACACTTCGTAAGTATATACATGTGTGTATATATGTGTGTGTATGTATGGAGAGAGGTATTTCAGAACTTAGTCATGCAATTCAGGTAATTCTTAAGGGATCAAACTTGTACCAGTTACCTATTTGTGTCCCAGTGTTTTGTGTTCATAGCATTTAAAATATTTTTTAGCTTTCTTTCTCAATAGATATTTCACTTCAAAGTGTCATGCTTTCTATTTTTATCAGAAGGACTATCACGGTATCACAATTCTTTCACAACTGAAAATCTTAACTGGTGTGAATATTTTCTTTTTGCCTGATGACACAACTTAGCTCAGTGGGAGGAAGTTAGAAAGGCAGCAGGAAAAAATAAATACATTGTGGACTTAAAATTAAAAAGACATACTTTTTTGTGTGTGTATGAAGAACATGTCATCTTTGCTCCTGCCATCAGTGTCTGTCAAAATATAGCTTTCTGTGGATGTGAGTTTTGAGACTGTGGCTGTCTCAAAGTTTTTGTGGAATGATGAGGCTTTTCAGTTTAAAGGAGGAGGCCTCAATTATTTCTGTTTCAACAGATGAAGAATGTAAGAAAAAGCTTTCATAGCTTCCTTAAATTGAGAATCTGCTTTGGCTCCTCTTTGATTTTTCCAATATTACTGATTTGTTGCTTATGTGCTCTTTTATTATTGAAAGTTTGTTTGCTTACTTCCAATAATGGATAGACTGAGCAATCTGTTTCTCTTTTAATGTGTTCCTAGAGGCCAGTGTAGGTTCAGAGAGGTTAGAAACATGATTCAGAAAGGCTCCCCGCTTTCTTATTTCCAAGCTGAAGGAACTGAGGATTGCAGCGCAGTGATAATGCCAGTGTGAGCCTAGGGAAAACTGTCATTATGTGCTTTGAGGAAGAGTTTTTAATTGTTCCTCTGAAGCAGATGTTGTGGAAGCTTCATGAAGAGGCACACCAGATCTTTCCTGAACAGAGTTTCTGACTTTTAAAAATACCTTTTTTACTGATACATGCATGGGTATTTACCTTTCTCTGTGTAAGTAGACGGGTTTACGTATAGTATGTATTTACATGCATATATCTTGACCTTTTGCAGAAATGTTAAGTTTTTTAGGGAAGTACGTTTCATATCTTGTTTGGATATTAGTTGTGGCTCTGGAACCAAAGCATTTAGGGTCAGCTGTGAGGCTTTTGACATTACTGTAACTTCTCCTTTGCTTACTTTTATACACTTTACTGAGTATTCGTTTCCCTAAAAACAGGACTTTTCTCGCTTTCTTAAATAAAAAGGAAGGAAAGTAACATCAGTCACAATAAACTTGTCAGCATCTAGGTAACATACATGACCTGAAGATCAGCTCTTGACTCGGGGACATTGTCTTAGTCAGTAGCCTGCTGTGCTGTTTTATGAGGAGAGTAGTTCATCAGTTGTCACTAATTATGAGGAAAAAGTGGCCTCTCTCTTTAAATATAAGTTAAAAGTGTCAAGATTCAGCAAGAATTATAGACCCCTTGACTGCTGTTTTCCCCACCTGTATATTAACATTTTGCATTTTGTCATTGTCTGTGATGTTCAGTGCCAGTTTGGGGGTTTGTGCATGTGTGTTGTTAAAAGCCAGTTTAGCTGCTGCTCTGTGTTGCAGGGGTGTATGAATTGTGGCCCTCTTGGCTATTCCTCTCTGTAAAGAGAATTAAAACACACCCTTTGGGTTTATTTCTTCAATTAAGAGTAATTTTTGTCTAAGGTAAATGCATATATGAATCTCAGCTTTGCAGAATGTCTTCCTTGGCTTGTGCCTGTTTTGGGGCAGTGACTGTCACTGTTCACAGTGCCTGTGCTGTGGCAGAGGATACGTGAGATTTGCTGAGTGGCATCTCCTGTGCCTGTGTGTGGCTGGAGCTGCAGCCAGTGCTGCTGTAGGCAACACAGGCCACACAGTAAAGACTGGAAACCCTTCTGTGGAAAAGCTGTCCAGCCACTTGTCCCATGTCTTGCTCAAATTATGTCACTGAACTTTTTTTAAATGTCTCCTATTCCAGTACTGTGCTTTTTTCAGTGAGGCCCAGTTGTGTGCTGCAGCTGGGACATCTGCCCTTTTGAATTCTTAATAAAGAATGGTCATCTCCATTTCCTAAAAGGAAAACATGTTTTTGTTTTAACCTTTGGAATCTCAGAATTAATTTTCTTTCATATTTAAAAATTGTGTGCTTCCAAACAACGACATGTTAGCTTAGATGAAAAGTTATTTTCCCAGAGTAAGCATTAGTGGAGATAAGTTTCAAACAGGAGGATAACTTGAAGTTTATGTACAGGCATAAGCTTTCCTATGTGAAAAGCTGCAAAGTGTCTCTCTGATCCTGTGGATTTCATAGAATATGTAACTCCAAGAGCAGAAGGGCATTCTGTTCACTTGAAATACCTGATGAGTTTGTATCTCTACATTGTGATGTTTGTGTTCTGTCTCCCTCCCTTCCCCATCTCTGGTGGTATGAATCAGGAATACACATGTATGTATCTCCCAGAGGAATTGCACGATTGCCTGGGTCATCTAGGAGGTTTGTACCTCTCACAAAAGATTGAATCTACTGTTACAATAGTTTGACAGGAAGGGAGATACTTTTATATCAAATGGTAACATCAGCCCATCTAAACAAGTGCTGCCTGTGTTTCTGTCAGAGTGTTCTAACTAATGATTCTGCTGCTTCTCCTTTTCCATTTCACCTGACCAGTATTCATGGGTTAGAGCAGGTGGTCACTAGAATACCTTCAGTATCATGGTTTTCTCTGCCAGATGGATCTGGCATGTCCTTTTGACAAAATATTAACATGACTATGAAGAACTGACTTCATACTTCTGTGTGCCTCTTGAACTTCTACAAAAACCCAAAAACCTAAAAATAGATGATGATACTTGTCTTCTGACAGGCATCTTTGGAAGCAGTGCAGTCCAGGGAAAGCTCATGTAAAGCATATGACTTCTTATGCTTAAGCACTGGCAGAAGACATGTTAGCATCCCTGTGTCCCAAGGGATGACTTGGAGCTAGTCTTGAGGATAAGGAGTGAGCAGGTCAGCTGCACAAAGAGACTCAGCAATGTCAGTACACCCTGCTAAGTTTACCTCAGATTGGTGGTTAAAGGCTCACTTTTAATGATGATTCTAAATTTTAAAAATAGTGATTTGTGCTTTGGTGGGAACTGAATGGTTTGCAACTCAACAAAGAACAGACAATGGCCTTTCCTGTCTGTTTTCCATTAGGCTTGGATAAAGGCCTTTGCTACCCACAGCCAGCGGCCAAACAATTTCTGTATGTGCTCTATAGCTATTTTGAGGTTCTGTGCTGTCCTGCAGGAGTAGGGGGAAAGGTTTTTAAAGCTTCTTATCATGTCTGCCCCTCTGGTCAGCCTGCTTTTCCTCCAGTCCTGAATGCAGGAACAAGTGGCCTAGGCAGAGATCAGGCACCGAAGCCAGTGAATGACTATGGGTAAATACAAAGATTAGATACTGACTGAAATGAGACTCCTCAGATCAGCCCTTTGCACTGAAGTGGTTAAGTGGGCTGTGATTAAAAGAAATGAGTAATTATCCCAATTACAGATAAAAAGATAGGGAATTACCACTTTAAAAGCACCTCCTGTGCTCTGGAGTGGTTCTGTTATTTACAAAGTGGTAGTTCATACTTATGCAGCAGAAGCAAGAGGGCACCCTCTGGGTGTAGTGCAGCAGCCCTGTCTCTCCGAGGTGAAGCTGGTGCTGTGCTTTGTGCCCCAAGCATGGCTCCAAAGTTCAGGTCTTGCTCCAGTGAGCAGGATGGTGCCAAGCCAGGAGAAATTGTGGGAACCTTTCTGTCTCACGCTTAGTGCAGGGTATACCAGAGTTCACAGAGCTCTCCCGGCTTGGCTGTGACCACTGCTAGAAATGGCTTTTATGATCACCAGGTTTTAAATAATAAATAAAACAAAGAAGCAAACTGAAGCACTGGAGAACAGCCCTGGGTGGTGACATACTGTCACAATTGAAGCATGGCAATTCTGCCGGCTAGTAACTTATTACAAAACGTTTCTTTACCAGCTTCTTCTTACTCTGGGGCAAAGTGCCTGTGTGCCTGTGGGACTGAAAAGTTCCGGACACGCTGGGTCATGGGCGCTGGCGGGTCCTCTGTGTCCCTGCTTGCAGTGCAGTGCTGGGAGACGTGTCACACTCTTGCTCTCCCTGCTGCATCCCTCATTGTGCACAGGAATTTGGTTTCCAGTGCTGTCAGTCAATTCAGTGCCACGCATAAGCCCTAAATGCCCCACGGGCTGTTTGTCAGAATGTTCCTATTAACAACTCAGTGCAAATAAAGTGTGAGGGGAAGGGAAGGTGGAGAAATAAATCTTATTTTAAATCTTTTGAGCTGGTTTTATTTTAAATGGAAAGTTGCATGCAGACCACCCCAAGCTATTGTGCTGTGGTCTGCGTCAGCTGCTTGACTGTGCAAGGAAGACTGGGCTAGAGGTTAAGAGCATCACACTGGGGAAGGGTGCACTGAATTCCTTTTGTGCTGGATCCAGGAAGTTTTAACTCAATATGGAGTTGAAATACATTGACACACATGGTAATCGTTACAGGATGAGAACGGAATATTCAAATACAATAATTTGCTGCTCCCAATTTGGGGATTATGTTGGTTTCTGACTCTTGTACAGGTAGTGACATGTTGTAGGGAGGTATAGAAAAAAGAAGGGCAGATGCTATTCTAGAGTGCTCTCAGGGCTAATTGCTGAACTTAGCACAGTACCTGTTGTCCAGACACAAGTCTCTGCCTACCTAGTGATGGGCTTCAGAAGAGTGGGTGGCTCTGCAATATGACAGTGCTGTTGTACTTGGTTTAAATAAGCTCTTCAAGCAAAGAACTGCAGAATTGTATACCAAGTGAGTGATGCAGAGAGAAAATGAAAACACTGCAATGCCTTTTGCTGTGGTCACACCACAGATGGAGGTGGGTAACAGCCTCCTGAACCAGCTTTTATTTAACTACCACAGGCATTGCTAGCAGAAGTAGTTTATGAGCAGTACTTGAATATAGACAGTACATATCCATGGAACCCCTTCCTTCCCAGTGAGGTCTTGCTGTTCTGTCCTCACATGTTTATATTCAATCAGTACAGCTTTGTATTCCAATCAGTACAGGACTACAGGAGCTCTGGACGTATCCCCTGTAATTGGGTATGAGCATGGAAAATGGAGGATGCAAATGTAAAAGCTCTGTCTCGGGAAGATCTGAGGCTGAATGCTGGTGGCAAAGAAGCCTTGTGGCTTCTGTATCCCTTCCTTCTTAGAGCATTGCTGGGAAGCTGGCCTGTGTCTCAGGACAGTGCCACTCTCCATCTCCAGGGTGTCTCAGTCTTGTTCTTGTTCAGCCCTGCAGATTTGGTAACCAATCCATAGTTACCAAAGAACAACAGGGAATCAGATACAGGCAGTTTGTTAAAGAAGGAAAGAGTCTTGAGTAGTTGAGTAATGCACATTTTTTCCATCCAGCGTAACTGCTAATGGTAGCCTTTTATTACTGAAGTGGTCGAAGTGACTAGAATCTGGTTTGTTTATAGGCAGTACATGCATGGCTGTGTAGTCTAATGTGATCAAAAAAGGAAACTGATAATAAGGGAAAAATATACCTATGGAAGCAAGTCAGGTGATGTTTCTGTGTAATTCCAAGTAGCACTGCAGAGATTAACAGCCTGGCAGCCTTTTCATCTTAAACTTTATTTTTATAGGGGTTTATAACTTGGCATTGAAGTCAAGAGTGGGTGGAAACTTGGCAAATGTGGTTCAGCCCAGAAAGTGAATGTTATTTATATTTATTTCTCACCAAGTTTTCAAAAACACTTGGTTACTGTTTTTATGTTCTAACAAGTAATAATTTGCTGGTTTCAGTGACTTATTCTCTGTGTGCTCCTTAAACTACAAATAGTTCAGAACTTTTTCAGCTCTTCTGAAACTTCTAGCGGAAGGACTCTTATTTTTAGGGTTGTCAGTGATGTAGTAGGATGCTCCAGTTATTTCATTACACTGAGCAACAGCTTTATGCTACTTACACCTGCCAAGTAGCTATTGTACCTTTGGACTAATTGCACTTGGCTAGCAACAGTGTGTATTTAATGGCATTACTCAGGTGCAGGCTTAGTGCAGAGAGGCTGAGGAGGTGATGGTATGGCCATGTTGGCTCTGAATCGTCTGTGTTACAGAACGTGGTCTGAGGCTGTGACAAAGCAGCCCCTCCTCACTGCCCTGCCCACACCTCTGTATTGATGATGGGTCCATCCCTGGAATTAGCACTACTCCTGTTGCGTATTTCACATTGATTTAGTGTCCCTGAATACAGAACTGGTACAGAACTCCTGGTGTAGAGCTTTCTGTGCCTCATTTCAGGGACACCTTCTGACGTCATGAAGAGCAGCTTCTGAATAGGGACTTTCAGTATTTTCAGAAAGATGAAATATTGCATTATGTATCTGAGAGCGTGTGAGTAACACAGCAAAGTGGTCATTTGCTGACAATAATATTTGTGTATCACACATTTTGCATTGCCTTTCATAGTTGAAATACAAGTAAACACTTACTTAGAAATTCAGTTGGGTTAAACATTAGGTTTTGTGAGAAAGTGGAATTCATAGCTTTCTTAGTAATTAGTTTTTTTTTTAACTTTTAAAAGCAATTATTTAATAGACCACTAAAGATGTTACAGTATTTTCCTTTTAAAGAATGGGAAGAATGAGTTAAAATTTCTTACAAGGAAATTCTGGGTATTAATTCACCTAGCTGTAAAATTCAGTACTTGTGATGTTCCAGAGTGACAGTTCTAAAAATAGTAACTCTGTGTATGTATGTGTTCAGGGCATGACCCTCTCTGCCTTAGATTAACTCTGGCAGGAGAAAAGAGCTCTCTTTCTATTTAGAAGAGAGCAAGTCATCAGTAAGCTATCATTCTGAGTATTAACTGTGTAAAGCTTTATATAGATTAGGTTTTTAAAAAGAGTTCAAAACCTCGTACAGTTGTTAATCATTACACAAGTTATAACAGTATTACGACCTTTCTGAAATAAATCCTATCTTGTTACTTGCTGAGACTAGTACAGGGATGAGGTAGTGGTTTTCTGTGATGACATGTTTTTAAACACATATATCAGATCAATATAAAAATGCCTATTCGATTGCACATAGGGAGGCTTATGGAATCTGCAACCTACTGTAGA
Organism: Zonotrichia leucophrys gambelii; assembly: GCF_028769735.1. Taxonomy (NCBI): domain Eukaryota; kingdom Metazoa; phylum Chordata; class Aves; order Passeriformes; family Passerellidae; genus Zonotrichia; species Zonotrichia leucophrys. The sequence continues at coordinate 18,406,376 of NC_088177.1, read as the reverse complement.
AGGACTTCTGATTGCTTAAAATTACCTAGGTAGGAATAATATTTATGCACTTGCTAAACTCCATTTCTTATTTCAAATGGTACTTTTAGAGAAAATTTTATTTTGTGATGTGTGTGTTTAGTTTTGCAGTTACCTGAAAAGGTACTGTGGTATTGCTGACATAAGATATTTAGCAGGGACAATGCACATCAGTATATAAAACTCAAGTATATGCATTTAGTGTGTACTGTTTTAATTTTTTTTGTAATGTGATATCACTTAGAGATCGCTGTTGTGTTACACATAGTTTTTTTTTTTTAATAGAGTGAACCACTTTATTTCAAGTGGGCATTTGTGCAAAGTTCTTTAAAAGTTTCTGGACAAACTCATGGCAATGAGGCTTTGGCTATAGGAACCATAGCTTCAAACTTTTCTCATGTGTAAATTTCACTGTTTTGTACTATGCTTTCACACAACCAACATGAGTCTGCTGTGGTGCACCTGGGTGAGCTGATGGTACCAGAAAGGTTTATCCACACACAGTGCAAGGTAGAGTTTATGTGGAAAAGATAATAGTTACCAAGTTAGTAATGAGAAGCAGTGCCATGAGCTGCACTGGGAATGGCCTTGTTTCCATTCAGTTTGTGTGAGTAGATACCAGTTTGCGTTTCTTTCGTTTACCTAGATTCCAGGGATTCTGAAATGCTGACCACTTTTAAAGGTTAATCAATTTGCTGTGACAGATTCAAATGTTAGTAATTGTATAAATGGAAGTGTCCAAGCTTTTTTCTTTTAGGAAAGGAGGCTGGGGAGGATACCTGCTGTTGGTTTGTAGGGAGTCTTCATGGGCCAGGATGAAGCCTGGGAAGTCCAAGAGAATGTTAATTATTCTTGTTGCTTTTACTTTGTGTTTCTTTTGCTTATGTTTCTGTGATACTTCTATGCAACTGTAGACTTAAAAAGTAAAGCAGGTGCTGTTGTGTGCAGTCACCTGCAATATAATCCTTTGCCCTAAGTGCAAACTGAAATGACTACAAGCTAATTTTTCTCTTTTAACAGTGGAAAGAGTGGAAAGAGAAAACCTTTCAGACTATTGTGTTCTTGGTCAACGTCCCATGCACTTACCAAATATCAACCAGCTGGCAACTTTGGGAAAATCTAATGAACAGTCTCCTCATGGCCAAATTCACCACAGTACTCCAATCCGAAACCAAGTGCCAACGATGCAAACCATGATCAACCCTGGGCTCCTGTCTCCTCAGCTCAGTCCACAGCTGGTGAGGCAGCAGATAGCCATGGCCCATCTGATAAACCAGCAGATTGCTGTCAGCCGACTCTTGGCTCACCAGCACCCACAGGCTATCAACCAGCAGTTCTTGAATCATCCACCCATCCCTAGAGCTGTCAAACCAGAGCCATCAAATTCATCGGTGGAAGTCTCTCCAGATATTTACCAGCAAGTCAGAGATGAGCTGAAGAGAGCCAGTGTGTCTCAAGCTGTCTTTGCAAGAGTAGCATTCAACCGCACACAGGTACCAATTTCTGTTCTATAACCAAGAAGGGGCAAAGCTGTGGCTCTTGTGGGGCTGTGTGGTTGCTGCAAGTTAGGGCAGGGTGCATGCCATAGAAATAGGTCAAACCACTCTCAGTCTTTTCTGCAGTCTCTCTGTCAGTTTTGAACAAGACTGTTTCTTCCTGGAATAGCTGTTTGTTTGCGTTTGGCCACTCCTGTGCCATTACTTGAGCTTTGTTCTCTAGCAGTCATTCTGCTCATGGGAGTTCTTCCCTGGGCTCCTCTCTGTGGTTATAAACTTCCACATTTGCCCCTGCCTGGTTGCCAGGAGGAGGTAATGAGAGACTGAGAATCAGAGGTGTTTTTGGGATTCCTTCTGATGCTTCCTCAATTCCTTCCTGTGGTACCACTGATGCCACAACTAGTGCCAGAGGCTGCTCCCACAAGAAATGTGTAATGCAAGTGTGCTGGGAAAAGTGTCTGCCTTTTGTAGCAGATTGTGTTTGCTTTCATACATCTGACACAGGTTTTCTCACTCACCTAGTGAAATGCAGATGTTGAAATGATTGCATGGTAGTGTCAGCTTAAGCCTGGCATATGGAGTACCCAGGGTCAATATGTGCTCAGAAAGACAGACCATTTGCATTTATCATACAGGATACAGCATGTGATCTCTCAATTGTGATATTCTAGCAAGGCTTAAGAAATGGAAAGTGGCTTAATACTCAATATTGGTACAAATTCCTTTTGTGCAGCTGGAGTTGTTATTTGAGGTAAGATTCACCCACAAGAGAAGAAAAAGGGGAGTATATATCTCTATGTCCCATGCCCTATACAGTGCCTTCGTCTGTTCTCCTAGATTAATGATTTTCTTTGGCACTGCCATTTTGGAAATGCCATGTTATGAGGGAACTAATTAAAGTATGGAGCGCATTTTATTACTTCCCTTCTTCCATTAAATTCATAAGATGGCTGCACTCAGAAAAAAAACACTTGAGTTCTGGGGTTAGCCTTGAGGATATCAAATGAAAACTACATAGGAATGCATGAGTATTTCCTCTTTAAAATGCTGCTTTTAATTTGGAAAAGCTTTTCATCCCTCTGGGATCATAACCTGTTGTATATAAAGCCTGGTATAATAAAGGTGGATGGTATTGACAGAATGACATATTCTGAACTGGAGCGAGAGGTCGGCAATAACATTGCCAAGTGAGGGTTTTGTCACTGTCAAGGAACATGAAGCCCTCCTTCAGCCACGCCGGGAGACCTGGGCTGGTAATGCCCAAGCATGCTATTAAATCAGAGGCTTATTCCCCAGCAAATAAGATACTACTTGCTTCTTAGCCCTCCATGATAAGTAAATCAATGTACATTCTGATTCCAGACAAGGCAAGTCTTACAGCATCCACAGAAGATTTGCACATCGCACAAGTGTTTTGTTAGTCAACAGTGCCCTAATACAGAAGACCAGTGGTCTTACATGCAGTGCATCATGTCCCCAGGAGCCATCCCTGCAGCAGAAGAGTGTAGATACACACTCAAGTTTCCATGTCGTCAGCTGTTCATTCCAACTCAAATCAAGCTCCCTTCACATGAGGAACTGTTCAGGGTATTAAGAAGAGGGGCTCAGGCAGTCAGTATTGCACTGCATAATAGAAGGTGTGGGATATTCCCACACATCTCTGGTGGAGAAGCAAACTCTGTAAAAGGCACTTGGAGTGGAAATTTAAGTCTACTCTCACTCACCTCCTTGCATCCCCCGTGCTGCCTCTGAGGTACAGAGAGGTGTGTGTTTCTCTCTGGAAAGGTTTGGGTTTGTTGTATTTTACAGAAGTGCCAGCATTGGAAACTGGAGGTCTGTTGTTTCTCCTGATGGTACCAAATAATAGATGCTGTGTGCCAGCCAGCTAATAATGGCATTAATCACTGCATTATGGGCCACTGCTTAATCTTGCTTCATGGTAGCTCTGTGGTGCACATTAGCCTATAATTAAGTATAGCTTCATGAAATATGTACTGTGAGGCTTGTTTAATAGATAAACTATTCTCTAATTTATTTTAAAGTCCAATGACCTACATACTCAATGCTGAAAAGCCCCTTCTTACTAACATTATTTCTCCCCTGAGACCTTCCATCTGAGCAAATCTGTTAAATGAAGTAGAGGAAGCTTTGATCCAAACTAGGCTAAATCCATCGGAACAAGTGGCTGACACTTGTGTGTGTGTGGGAGGGAGAATGTGAGGAGGGTCAGAAGATGGAGAGGTGAAATTGTATGGTTTGTGATACATCTAGATCTTCTCTTGAAGCTGGAAATACATACCTGAAGAGAGCAATATTTGCTTATACCTGTGGCCATGTTGTCTGCACACATGAAAACAAGCACTTCAGGCTGTGTGACAAGTTCTGTACATTTCTTACATACACAGACTATAGAGGGGGAGGAGGTTTTAGTGCACAGAGGGAGCTGATGTCTCTCCTTGGTCTCAAATGGTGCAGTGAAGTCAAAAGCTGTCAGTGCAGTGCAGTCCTGGTCCGGTACAGGCTGGAGTTCTCAAAAATGCCTGCCTGGCTGAAGCCTGCATTGTCTTTACATGAGGATAACTTCTAGGTGATGGGTGGCCCCTGAAAGCATGCATTGGCTAGTGGAGATACTCTGAAATGGGAGGCAGGACAAGGGGGCCTGACGGCCAAGGCTATGAACTTCTTCCTGGAGGAGAATACACACATGGAGTTTGGCCCATCTTCGGGGCAAAGTCCTTGTACCATCATGCAGTTTATTGTTTCCTAATATAGCATTCAGATTGCAACTAAAAGGTTGTAATAACCAGAACTTGCTTATTGCAGGTTGTAATGTTTTGATAAATTGGTAGGTGATGTTGGTTATAGGAAAAACTAGGCCTGAGAGGTCTATTTTAAAGGAAATGCATGAAAATGCACCTTGTCCTTTGCTGGAAAGCTTTTCAGCATATCTGGAGCGGCTGAAGTGATCCCACTGTTGAAAATGCAACCTGGAAGATAGGTAATTTGAATCCTATTCTGCATAAAGAAAATGAACATACTATTCTTGTCCTCGTTTGCTCAGCATTCCTCTTTGCTGCAGGCTCTTGGAGCTGTAGTCAGGATAGTTTGTTGGGCTGTTTGTAAAGAATCCAGACAATTTTAAATCACTTGATCAGTGAATTGCTGCTCTCCTTGGGAGTGCGCAGTGGACTGCAAAGCCTACAGACTGGAGGAGTGTTTCAGTTTGTATCTTTCTCTTTTATCAAGCATATTTTTTTTGCCAATGTTGTGATACAATAGCCAAAACTAGTAAAATGTTTGGGCGAGTGGCCAGTGCTTGTTTAACTGAACAGCCTCTGAAACTGGAAATATTCTTGAATCTGAGCTTTTTAAATCAAGTTGTTGTGGGGCCAGATACAAAGAGATCTGGATAAAAACACCATCGTGTCCAGGCTGCTTGTAACTTTCTTCCCAAAGAGCACTGCTCCCTCCTTCCTGCCCTGAGTAGCTCCATGTGGGAGTGTTGGCTTCCCAGCCTGCAGATGGGAAAGCTGCGCACACCCAGCTCAGCTCCTGCCTGGGTAGCTGGTGCCACCCACTTTCTTTGGATGAAAGGAAGTAACAGCCTGAAGAGGAGGAAACTCCACCAGCTTCAGATGTCATGACGTTTATGATGAAATAAGCAGCACTGATCCTCCATGGTCAAGGGATTTGGTCACACCTTGGCTGCAAGGTGTGGTTTGAGGCATAGGGGAACACAGGATTGATGCTGGGTGTTGCCCCAACTTCTGGTGGAACTGCAGGCAAGTCCAGGGTTCCACAATGAGGAAGAGGGAAATAGCTCTTATAGGTGCTATAAACCTTCTTATACGTGCTCCAAACCCTCTTATAGGTGACCAGTGACACCCCTGTTGGCATACAAAGGTGTCACTGGTCACCTCTAAGAGGGTTTGGGGGCTCTGACTGCAGGAGTGTGGTTGCTAAGGAAGTAAGGCTGTGGGTTGTGACTCCTTGTTTTAATTCTGCTTTCTTTGGCAAAATTCCCCCAACAGGAATGGGTTCAGAAAAGAGTCCTCTACAAGGCATTAAGACCAGAAATATGGTTTGTTGAAATAACTGACTCTTCCACCTCTATTTGCTTGTGAGCCAAATCCTGGGCAGAATTCCTTTTGCAAATAATTTTCCCTTTAACTCAAATGAGAGGAACACAAGGAGCTTTAATTCTCTGCCTGGTATCTAGTGAGACAGTCATGCTGCATTCATTGCTGTGGTGTCTGCCCCATTGTGCACAGACTTTCAATTAGCCAGGCTTCTGGTTTGGGTTTTTGGGGGGAGTTTTTGTTGGTTTTTATCCTCATAGAAAACTCTCTCTTATAGCATGAAACCCTTTCATGCTGCCTGCTTGTTTTATTCTTGGGTGTGATGTGGCACAAGCAGTGTTCTGTTGTACTTGTAGGAAGGAGGGCAGTCTGTAAGGGAAGTGCTTACTTTAATAAATTGCAGATTTTTGGTACATGGGATATTTGTTCCAACAGTGGGTTTTGCACTGCCCAAAATTTCAGTTTCAATTAACTTAATTGTATTCAATAGGCTGAATGAAAAGATCTTAAGTAGCATGTGAGTCAGGCTTTCAGAACGAGTGCTTGTAGGAGGTGGCTGCTGCCTGCTCAGCTGATGCACAGGAGTCCTGAGCCTTGGAAGCAAAGGCACAGATCTACAGTGTGCACAAGCTGTGTGCCTTTGCTCATTTCCCAGCTTATTTCAGGATAAAGGTCTGACATGCATGTCATATAAATGATGACACTTTGTGACTGCAGGTGGTTGGTCTTTCTCTGCCTCCTTTTCCTCATGCATCCACATTTAGATCCGCATGCATATCCTGTCTTCCCTCATAAAAACAGATACTATAATAAAAAAGAGGCTTTATTAAACTAATGCAATAAAGCCGTTTTCTTTGAGGACTTAAACACTTCATTTTTAATAATAAAAATCAAATTGTCATTGTTGCACCCTGTATAAGTTTTATTCAAATCAGCCTCTAAATGCTTTGTGCCTAAGCAGCTCTCTCCTGAGATGTATGCATTTTAGCATTAGTTAAATGAGTTTAAGAGCAAGGCTCATACTCTGGCTGTAGGCACTGAATCTGGAGATCAGAAGATTTCTTCTAAATGAAGGATTGATGAAGTGTATGGTGTGTTTGACTGTTGGTCTCCCATTCATGAAGAGTTAGTCTCAGTCAGAGTCCTTCGAGTTCTGAAGAAGAGCTGGTCAGGGAACAGGATACAAAACCCCTTTTTTCCTGATGGAAATGATGACAGAATGGATATGAAGGTGCTTGGTTTGGCTAACCACTCAAATTTTTCCACTGATTATCTAAAGCAATTTTGTTCAGCAAAATTGGACTGGACACATTGCCAGGATAAGCATTTCTGATAGACTTCCAGCACTTCTGCTTCATATCCTAGCTGGAATTAGAAAAAGATGCAAAGGAATGGAAACAAAGCAGTGAGCATTGGAAAAGGAGCGCGAGTCCTAAGAAGCCTACAGGTACTTCATATAGAGGCTCTTGGTGAGTGCTGTATACTTAGAGGCAAAGAGAAGTATTTCAGAATTGCTGAATGTATCTTGTTCTTAAGGTGAGACCTGGAGTAAATGCAGAGAGGCAGAGAGATGTCATGGTAAAATCCTGCCTTGAAATGAGAAAAACACAGCAGATGGAAATGCTTTATTCCTTGAAGGGTTGTGAGAAGTCAGTGCTTCTGCTGCAGAGCTCCTGGACTGGCCTGCTGCCTCCCGATTGCAACTGCAAGTAGCAGACAGCTGTAAATATAAATGGTCATTTTAACCTGGCAAAATCAAGTTTGTTGGTACAATTATGATGTAGTTTGGTAGAAACGTGTAGCTAACCAGTGTTTCCCTGGGTGCTGCCTTCCATGCTGGAAACAGGCCTTGTGTGCTGAGAATGGACAGGTTGACATCACTGACCTCTAAGATCCAGATGTTGAAATATAATAAATCTCTATGTTTTCTGATCCTGCTGAGGGTCACATCTATCCCTGATGGAAAGCAGAATAGCTTTTCTATTGAGACTTGTCAGTATAAGTGCAGGGCTTAAAAATACTTGGAACTTTAAGCACTGCAGAAGCAATATTTTTCTGGTATTTCAGCATTTTCTCTGTTGCTCTTGGCCATAGCTGAAGTATGGAGAGGCACAAATAGACTGAAAGTCTGAAAAAGTGTTTATGCTTTTTCAGTCTTTCATATATATAATTTCCTTATACAGAACATATAAACTGAGGTTTAGCACATTAGTTGGGTTTATTTAAATTTTTGCCTTGGCCAGTGTTTTGATTGTCCAAAGCCTATTCTGAACCTCTTTAACATTAGTGCCTGGTTTTGTAGTCAGATGGCTTAGGTCAGTAAGAGGGAGAGCATGACTTCCATGCATGTCATGGAACGTGATGTGTGTGAGGCCCTGTCCAGTGCTTGGGAATCTCCTGCTGCCCCATGGCCCTGGACGTCGAGGACACGAGTGCCTGGGCTGCACTCCAGCAGCACGGCCTCGCCCCCAGCCAGATTGCTTTTCCAAAGTTCCACTGCAAAATTGTCCTGCCTTTGGTCACTGGTAGTGCAGTCTGCTGTCCCACTGAGCTCTCCCTGCCACCCTTTCCAGGCCTGAGCAGGAGCCCCTTGGGAGGAGGGCACCGAGGCTTTGCTCACCTTCTGTGTGCTTTGGTCAAGCCTGTGTTTGCCTCAGAGGTTGGTCAGTTTGGTCCTCTGGGTGTTGGAGTCACATGGAATAACATTTGCTCTACATTGCACTGCATCGTCTCTCAGAAACTGCTTAAAAAAAGATTAGGTGCCAGTGAGGTTTGGATTGTTTGTCCTGGAAATGCTGTAGTTAATAAAAATAAAAGAAGTTCACAAATGGGGTTTCATAGAAAAATGCAAAGTGACAGTGACTTTGCTGGCCCGAGGGGACTGCGTTTCAGCTAGTTTGAGAAAACATGGTCAGAATTACTCCTGCCTTAAATAGATGGAGTGACTTTTTTGTTTTGATTGGAAATGTGCTTTTTACTCCACCACAGGTATTATTTTCTTAAAGTCAATTATGGATCCAGTGTGTAATTTTAAAAATAGCGCAAGTTCCAAGGGTAAACCAGGCTGTGCAGAGCCCTTGTCTTAGGGCGATCACACCCCTCGTTTGCAAGCACAGCCTGTGTGAACATTAAACTTCATCAGTTGCCTCTTCAGCAGCCGGTTTAAAAATGATGCAGAGGAGTGGAAAAGCAAAGATATTATCAAGCTACATGTCCTAAAATGTATCCTGGGAGCTATGTTCTATGTAGAAGATCTGTTTAGCTATTTAAAGTTATACTGACACTTTCTAGTCCCTGAAGATGATCTTTTAGGTTTGCAGAATTGGTTACTCTGCAAACTGCCAATTTTTTTATTTTTTAATACGTGAGATGTAAGTAAGTCGGAATGAGTTAATTTAGCCAATGGAATTTTATAAGAAATCCATGAATGCTGTGGGTTTCCCTCCCTCACCCCCTCCAGTAGAAACATAATTTGGAGAAATGAAAACAGTCTCTGGCTGGCTTTAGGGCTTTCTCAAAAATAGAAACAGTAGGGTTTGTCTGGCTGGGCCAGTTTCCTCACCACACACCTGGTGTATATCACTTTAAAAAATACATTATGCCTCATTAAATTACAATTAAATGAAATCATGATCATTTGTTTTTCTGGAAGGAAGATGTTTTGCATATTGAAAGCCTAATTTGTTGCAGGTGACAAAAAGGCTGAACAGATTATTTAATATCACTTTATTTTTTATAATGTTGCTCGCTGGTTAGTTTGCGTATACTTCAGTAGCTCAGAATTATATTATTGTCAACGCTATTGCTCTCAAGACACTTTATTTTATTATCCTCCCCTATCACTCAGCTATCTGCTGCTGCTGTTTACCACTGTTGTTGTTTATCTTCGCTTGCAGGAGGACACGAGATTTGTCCCTCATGAGTCAGTTTTCTTATTAGCTCTCCTGCTGTTTACATGGTTCCTAAGCTGCCAAAGGACTTAGAGGAGCTGCAGAAAAACCCTCTTGGCAGCCAGATTTCCTACCTGTGGGCCTGGAGCAGGGCATGGGGAGCAGGGCTGCTGGGGAAGCAGCAAGTCAGTCCGCCCTGGAGCAGATGCCTGCCTTAGGAGGAGAGGCTCCCAGCCTGCTGATGGAACAGGCGTGCTGCAAAATGCTGCTGTGTCCCTCTAGCAGCTCAGGCTGAGACCCTCGTGGGAGCAGCAGCGCAGGCACCGAATCTAGAGCGTGAAAAGTTGTTGGTGGTAATAAATCAGAGCCTGCAAGCACAAGGGTTGGTATCTCAGGCACTGAGATACATCTTAGTGCCATGAGCAAGCCACTTGTACCTGTGAGCCTCTGATTTACATGCAGAGTCTATGACTGCATGGAAAAGTAATTGCTGGCATGCTTTCACGTATGTTTCTGCTCTCCATTTTTGAAATTGGACCATAAATTTAGTGAGGCTAAAACAGGAGGTAGAAAAAAACTGTTTCAGAGTCAGCTCCATTAGCTTTCAGGTCCCTTTCTTTCATACTGAACTCATCAATTTTTGAAGTTCTGGTTTTCTTTTAAAAAGAAGTTTTACATACATTTCCTTTCAAAGACATAGGGAATTAGAAATTTAGAGAATTAGTGGAACCAATACTCCCTTTATTTACTTCATTTAAAGAATTTTTCACTGACTTTAGGGGAAATTTTAATAAGGACTTGCATCGGTCTTGGAATCACACAGGTTGTCGCTTCAAGCTCCTGTGTGTACTTTTTTTGTTAACCTCTCCCAGCCTATGAGCCTTTAAACTTTAGAAAGCTTTTCAAAATGGCTTGGCTTTCAAAAAGTCCTTGGCTTCTCTAAGAAGACCTTTTTCACCGGCCAGCTTCTCTCTCACATCCCACTTCTGAGTGGTGATAACCATGCTTCCATTCCCAGCTCCAGTCCTTCTGGTGCCCACACTGATCATTGCAGAAAAACGTAATTGGGAGTGTCTCAGCTTGATTATATAGATGAGAAGCTGAAAATATGGAGCCTACCTTCAGGTTGTGTGTGGAACTTGCTTAGAGCACTTGTGGTAGAAACTCTGCTGAAGTAGAGGTTTCAACATGTGTATTTTAGTATAGGTGTTGAATAGCAGATAAATGCAGGTACAGGTATATCATATATTTGTCAGTTGGTTTTGTCAGGAAGACTGGTAAATAAGGTCAGTTTATACTAAAAATGTTGTTGTTTGGTTAATTGGCCAACTGTAGTGACAGTGCTTTTAGCCAGGCCTTTTGAAGGAGGCTGTCTGATATGGAAGAAAATAAATGAAAACTAAATACTACAGGGCTTGGGGTATGTGACTGCTTTCTAGTAACATTTTTCTGACAAGAAAGGAGTAAGCCTTGCCTGTCCTTGGACCCTTGCCTGGGTCCTGGCTGTGAAGTAACTGCAAACACTCATGTCAGCAGCCACAGCGGGGCCGTGTCGGGGCCTGCAGGGTCCCTGTGCTGCTGAAGTGCTCCTCTCCCAGAGCAGAGGAGCCCTCCAAGGGTAGCCCTCCAGCTCCCACTGGGATCTCACAGGGCTTCTGTGGCCGGCCTTGCTGGGAGCAGCGGCGCAGCCTGCGGGTGACAGGGGAGCAGGAGCAGTGTCACCTGGCTCAGGGAAGCAGATTGGCAGAATAGCGTTTTGGAATAATGAGCACAATTGCATGTTAACAGTAAGATATCATTTTGATATGTTACCTTAAGATGTAAGTAGCCTTGATGGACAGAAATGCTCCCTCTCTCCTTCCTTGCACTCCAGTACATTAAAACAGGAATAGTTCAGAAATTCGCTGTTCTTGCTGTTTGGAATGAAGTCCCAATTGTGAAGTGGGGATATGAGGGGGTGCCTGGGGGAAGCTGGTGGCACACGCTGTGTCCTTGGTAGTTTCTGTGTGCCCTGATCCAGACTTGTGTGCTGTGCCTTTAACTTTTAGATAATCCATGGAACCATTGAGTGTGAGTGCATACTCTTACACATAATTTAATCCCATCATTAGATGTAAGCCTCTTTTAATGGCATTTTCATCTCTCCAATTCTTTTATTTTTTTTACTCTTTAATTTTTAGAAATACTGTGTAATGGCTTTTGTAAAACCTAGATTAATATGGTGTTCATTCACAGTTGCAATGTGAAGCCTGTGGTATTTTAAAATGAGGCATGAAAGAATGGGTTAAATCCCTGAAGCTAGATTCGAAGGTTTTATTATTGCTTCATTTTTCTCCTTTCAGAAATGACTGTCCAAACTGAAATGAGCGGACTGTAACATCAAAACCCAGCCAAACATTTTTCTTTATAAACCTCCTGCACTGTTTAAATGTCGAAACTAAATTTACCAACCTTGGCAGATTTGTCAAAAATGAACAGGATTGCCAAGCGTTCCCAGCTTCAAGTAAAAAGAGAAAAAGAGAGAGAGATCTAACAGCTCCTAAAATATTTGCAGCAAGCACCTGGTGATAGCTGCAATTTCTTCTAACCAGTGCACCTACCTTCCTATCCAGTATCTCCGTACTCAGAAGCTTATTACTGTGCCAGAATAGGACAGTCCCAAAATAAACCCCAGCCCCCAGAAGACAAACACTTTCCTACAAAATATCCCCTCAGGGAGAGCCCATGAGATTCTGATGTAGATTCTCAGTATTGCAACCCAGCTGGTTACACTAAACAAATTTTTAAAAACCAAAGAAACCCATCAACGCATGACTGGCTTTTTTTTTTTTTTTTTTTTTTTTAAACCAGGGTTTGTTGTCAGAGATCCTGCGTAAAGAAGAAGACCCTAGGACAGCTTCCCAGTCCCTCCTGGTAAACTTACGGGCAATGCAGAATTTCCTCAACTTGCCTGACGCGGAGCGGGATCGTATCTATCAGGATGAGAGAGAGAGGAGTATGAACCCAAACGTGAGCATGGTGTCTTCAGCTGCCAGCAGCCCAAGCTCCTCCAGAACACCCCAGGTAAGGTGCAATCCCTTCCTGCCTGTTTGTTGTCCAGATAATTCCAGGAGTTTCTTTCCATCCTTGCCCTGTCTGTTGCTCCCCTTGCCCAGATGAGTTGTGGAAAATCTTTTGTAAGGTTTTGGAGTGGCTGTTAAGAGACATTTAGTGGATGTCAGCAAGACACTGTGATGATCATTCTATCTTTAATCAACGCCATAAGGCAAAATAGTATGTAATGTTAGTGCATGTGGGCATTACATACAGGCTGTTGATATATGTCCATTAAATGGCTATTATGGAATATATTATGGAAAGACAGTGCATGTAGCTTTTTACCTGTGTTGATTACCTTCTTTAGAGCACAGGGAATTTCTGGGCTTCTGGTTCATATATGTTGCCATAAAAGTGTCTAGTGAACAGAGGTCGATAGTGCATTAGATAGATGTTAGAAAATACTGTGCTCCATATTCTGCATAGGAAATCATGGTCCCTGTGTTAGAGGTTTTTACAAGTAAATATTTAGGTACAGAAAGTGGAGATGGATGGCGTGCTGGGAAGGAAGATGATGCTTACAGCTCCCAAGCAGCTGTTATCTCATTCACTTAACTGCATGTGTTTATTAATGTGCTGTTGCTGCCCACTCTTCCCTGGGTAGGTTGCACTAAGAGGGAGCATCCACAAACTACACTGTAATAGTCACCCCACCTTGTACCAGGCTGATGCAGTCCTACACATGTACTCTGCAAAGTGAGGGTGCTTGCACAGGGCTGCTGATGAATTCCTGTCATGACATTTGATTAACTTGAGTCTGAAGTTTCTAACAGTACAGACATGATGTGTCAGCTCTAGCACTTAACTGATCTTTAGTAAATAGGCCTGTTTAACCCTTCTAATAATATCAATGATCACTTCTCATTGAATTCTCTAGTCACAGCTGCTAAAAGTAAGCAAACAAGCACTGTTGGGAGAGTGAAATGTTACACTCAAACAGACCATCCTTACAGAAGGTGTGTTGATTTTGTAGAAACTGTTGAGGTGGTTCAGTTTAACCCAGACATGTAGGTGCACTTCACCGAATATGTGATATAAAGAACTGTTTTCACTGAAAGCAAGCTTATCCTGCCATCCCAAATTTGGCACTGAATTTTCATTACATGGGAAACTCATTGTATTCTCCTTATCTTTTTTAGTTACCTTTAGGTGAAAATAAATATATATAGAGGGGTACACTATTTTACTATTTAAATAGTGTAGCCACTTTTTGCATTGGTATCGATTCATTAAAGAAATAGCTTACTCCTGCATACATTTATTGCAGTAGGTTTTGTACTAGAATCAAGCACCAAAAGAAAATTGAGAGATTAGATGCAATCTGGTGAAAAAAAAAATGGGATCTCTTGCCCCATTTTGTTCCTGCGTTGAAATATGCCATTTTCCCATGCTCTAGCCGCAGCTAGGGCATGATTTAAAGTAATGGATTTTTTTGCCTGCCTTTGTAAGAGCTAAATGTTGCTAGAAAACCATAGTCTAGAAGTATAAACCAGCGTATATTTGCCTTATTTCAGCTCAAAGAATCCAACAGAATTTTGTGAGGTTTTTGATCAGCAAAAGCAGCACACAAAGGTTTGTGTACCCAGTGCTTGCCTTGTGCCCGCTGTGTAACATTTCCCCAGCCCTCAGAGGGCCAGCACCAGTCAGCACAGGTGCTGTTTTGACAACTTGGACACCTCTGCAAATGAGGCTCTTCCCAGCTCCCGGGCAGGCAGCACGGTTCCTGCGCTTCCCCATATGCCTGCTCTGAGTTCTGAGAGACAAACGCCGTCCTCGCAGGCAGCAGCAGCTCCCCAGGCAGCTCCCTAGCCTGCCCTGCAGCTCTGGGGTGCTCTGGGGCAGCAGGGGTAGGAGCTGAAGCAGCCTTGCAGGAACTGTGTCAGTGTGCCAGGGAGGTGATGGAATGGCAATTGGAAGCATGGTTTCCATAGATACCAATACCCTGCAGCAAGGCTTTTGGGATTGAGCGTGCTGGGTGGGAGAGGAATGGCAGATACCTGTGGAAGTGCTCGTGCTGGGGCTGGCATACAGGCAGCTGTAAGGGCGTGCAGAGTTACCTAGCTCAGCTCTCCCTGACTCTGAGCCAGCCCCAAGCCACCCTTTTGTGGTAGCCCTGGCTCAGGACCTGCCTCAAGGGGAGAATGAGAGATGAATCCAGAAAATGGAGTCCAGTTGCTGTGGGGAAGATGCTCTGAGCTGTTGGGAGTTGTTGTATGCACACAGAACCCCAGCAGTAAGGGGCTGGGTTGCAGTGCTCTTAGCACTGTGGTTTGCAAACACTTTTTTTTTCCCCGCTGTTGGCAATAAGATGTTTCAATAGTGTCAAACTCCTTCTAAATATCAAGACCAGCTTTGAATCTAGACTTCTAACATTAAATACTTTATTTTACTGACTTTTGGTTGGTATTTGCCCTTCCTATTTTGGTGATTAAATAAAAAAGCTGCTTTCAGGGTGTGCAGGGCAGGCTTTTTCCTGACATGTGCCTGTGGACCTAGAAGTGTGTAGGAGACCCATGCAGGATGGACTTATATTTTAAATCTTTCTTTTACATGCTAATTTGTTCTTCTCAGGATCTCAGACATCCATAACGGCCTTTGAGGCCATGGTGACCTCAGCTGCTGGGCTAGCCAAAGGCTCCAGGGCCTGGGAAGACTTTTATACCCGACAAATCTCCATTAAATCAGTCCTGACAGACTTGGACAGTCCTTTTCCTTTCCATGAACTCTTTGTTGTTTTCTTACATTTCCCACAATTGCCCTAACTCTCACCTATCTGTAAGCATTGGATTTCAGAGCAGGGTGTCCCTGTGGGTCCCTGTGTTGCACATCCCAGCTCATGGCCTGTGGATGGCAGTGGTTTGGCCCTGGCCTCCTGGGCCATGGTGGCCCTGCTCTGCCCCAGCTGCTGTCCAGCTGTCTCTGCCTGCACACGGGGCTGGCCTCAGGGAACAGGGAAATCTCACACCCTTTCTGTGTGCGTCCTGCCTGCGACAGGCAGGGAGCAAGCCCAGAGCAGTGCCTGCTGAGCTTGGAAGGGGAGAAGACACAGGTTGGTTAAGGCTTTATCTCAAAGTCGTAAGGAAGAGTGATTAGTCTAGTGTGTTATCTTGACTGACTTTGGCTCAATTATTAATGTGGCCTCCATGCAGAAGACATGTCAGGAAGAAGAAGATTTGGAGGACAACAAAACAGAAGAAGTTCTGAAGGTTTGGTTTTGCCTAGTTAACCTCCCTATTAACAAATAAACATTTGAGCATGTCTGCCTAGTTAAAAATTAGCATTAGACATATTCTAGCAGACTTCCACTCTGACACAAAAATGGGATCCATCTGAAAAGGTTCAAAATTGGGCCAAATATGAGGGTCACTGGGATGTACGGGTGATTTGGGTCTGTTGGGAGCTGTGAGCTTTGCATTTAGGTTGTGTGCTTTCCTAAGACCTCTATGTTTCAAGACAGAACAGAGATTTTGTATCAGTAACCCATGTTTCCCTTAAAAGGTTAAGGGGTGCAGTGATCAGCCCTGGTATCTTTCTTCTTTGAGCCCAGGAAAGTAAATGAGATCTGTCTCCAAGGGAGACACACTCAGTGAGCAGCACGCTGCCGCCACTCCCTCTCCTGCCAGTGCATTCTGGGGACCACCAGTCCAGGGGGCTTGAAAATGGACATCCTGTAGCAGTCTTCTGAGCTGTATTGACAGGAGCCTTGCAGGGGTAGTCCAGCCCAGGGAAAGCACTGGCAGCGTCCGTTATTGTCCTTCATTTGTCACAGAAGCTGATGGGAAATCATTCAATTAAAAGGAGTGCAGTGGAATACACAAAATCTCAATATGAGTTTAGGAGAATGAGGGCAGCACATCAAAGGCATGCCAAAGCCCAGCTTTATGAAATGATTTTTTTTTTCATTTCCACTGATTTCCTAGGTGAAATTAGGTGACGGTCTGGCTAGCATAATGATGATAAGGCTGGGAAACCATACATACTCAAATGACATATGTATAGTTTTAATAAAGGATGAGGGAGACTTGAGGGAGTGCATTAAATTGAGTAATAATTTATTATTTAGAGACCTCTACCCATTTACTCATTTTTTCTGGGAGAATTGGCTCTTCTTCCAAGGTGTAGGCCCATTCTAGAGAGAGGGGGAGAAGGTAGAGCCTGGTGGCTGTGCTGCAGTAGCTGGCTGGCAAAGCCAATGTCAGTGTGTGCCTGCAGCCCAGTGCCCCAGCTACCTATCCTGTTGTTGAGCTGCTCAATAAACATGCTGGGAGAGGGAGAGGGGGAGGCTTGACAGGGCCTTGCATGTCCTATAGGAATGCACTGCAATTATTTCCAATCACAATTAACCTGATTAGAATAATGGACAGGAAGTGTCCCTCTGTAGCTAATGCAGTTTGGCATCAGCTGACTGAAATCCTTTGATAATTTCTGCACAGATGGCTGGGCTGAAAGCAGCACTTTTTTAATTATTATTTTCATGGTCTCTTGGTAGGCCAAAACCTCGACACCAACAACAGACCTCCCCATTAAGGCGGACAGCGCCAACGTCAACATCACAGCTGCCATTTATGATGAGATCCAACAGGAGATGAAAAGGGCCAAGGTATCTCAAGCTCTGTTTGCCAAAGTGGCTGCCAATAAAAGTCAGGTGAGTGGTATAGGGGATTTCATTGTTGTGGGGCTTTGTGGGGTTTTGTTTTTAAAGCAGGCTCTGGGTTTGGGACTAGATCCATCTCTTCCTCCTACCAATAAAATTACATCTGTTCCTACCATAATAATAATTTTCATCTCTGGGGAACCTGTCATGTTTGGCTTTTGCCTGCTTAAGTGGTTTCCTTTTCCCTTTTAAAAGTGGCTGAGGAAAGGGTCAGTTCACAGCCAAGCTTTTTCTCCCTTTTTGTACAAACATGTCTGTCTTTTCCCATGTGTGGTATATAACTTACACCTCTGCTAGCAGGACAAGGAACTTCCAAAATGGTGGTATCCTACTCATTCAGCAGGTAATGAAATTGCTTTCTCAAGTGGTTAACTGAGGGAAGGCAATATTAGGCAGGTGTTTCCTTTTTAGCATGTTGTATGTGCTGCATACGGTATTGCCATGTGAATAATTCACATTGGATCCAATCATTTTTACAAAAAGGCATGAGAAGGCACTGCAGTGAGTTCTGCTGGATTCATTTCTACCTTGGGTGTAAAAAATACATGCGAGCATACCTAGGTTGGGGTGAAATTCTTGAAGAGAATCCATTAATTTAAAAATTTCATCCAGCTCTTTAAAAAAATATAATGCACCAGAAGGGATTTTGTGGAAAGGAGGACAGATTTTTTTGAAGGGCAGCAAGTGGATTGGAGGTTGTTGGAAGGAATTGTTTACTCAGTGAAAATAGCTGCTTCTGATCCTGGATGAAGTGATTCAGTTCAGCAAGGAGAGGGCATCAATATGCACACAAAAAATGCACAAATGTGCACATGACAATGAGAAAGTGGGATAGAAGTATCTAGGTGCATGCACTCTGAAAAACACACACTTCCCTCTATTCAGGGAAACAACATTATAGTCATTAAAGCAGATGTAAAATAAGCAGTTGAAAGGCATATAAAGAAAGCATCAAAGGCTATCAAAGCACATGGGAAAGCCTTGTCCTTCTTACAGGTATTTGTGTCCTGACTCATGGAGATCTGATTAATTTTTCCTTCTTAATGTAATCATTTATTTTCTTTGCATGTTGCTTTCTCTTGTCAGGATAAAGGGGTTACAGTCCTTCTACTCCCCAAACTAAATCCCAGGCTCAGTATGAAATACATAAAAGGAAAATACCATGGAACCCTCTTAAACTGTTAAATGCATAAAAATCTCATGTACCACATGGCAAAATATAATGAGAACTGGAGCTGTTAAACGAATAAAGCTGTTAAAAGCATAATGCCACTTGGCACAACTACTGTGCATTTAACGGTTTTCCACTGTGTAATAAATGACATATGTGGTAAACGTGCAGTAAATATAAAAACTGCACAATTGATTTTGCAAACGTGCCCCTTATTCTTTGCTCCATGCAGATATCAAAGTTCCACCCAGAATCCGGACTGGACAGCTTTTAATAAGGAGTGTTTTAACACAGACCGAATGCCAGCCTCTCTGAGGTTTGGCTTAAAATTGCCTGCAAGCTTCCTGTCATTATACCCAGAGGCTTCTTGAAATAGAGAGGGACTGAACCACCCAACAATAATTTGGGTGGCTCACCAGCTTTGGTCTGTGCCAGCTTGAGTGCACTTCTCTGGCAGCATTGCACACCAGCGCCAAAACAAAAATAAGATCTGTAGTCTTTCACGTGGAAAAAAAGCAGGGCAGATTTTGAACACCAGATGCAAAAGGTTAAGAGCAGGATCTACAAATGTTACTGTTTAAAGCAGAGTTACTGCACATAAAGGTTTTGTTCCTTCAGCAGCAGCGAATAAAGAAGTGTTTCTGAGGCTGATGTTTCTTTTGTTTCTCAGCCTTGCTAAAGCAGTTCTGGCTCCCTGGGATGGCCCAGAATTCGCCATGCTGAGATGTCATAGCGCTCTGCTGGAGCATGAAAGTGGTTTATGGCCACACTGGAAGGCAGGGACAGAGGAAGCCACAGCCAAGAACCACAGTGGTTCAGGGCCACCCCCTGCCTCAAAGCCCACCTGTGTGCCTGCCCCTGACCTGGCTTGGTGTGCCTGTGATGTCCTGCCGCTGGCTGGGGAGCTCTGTGGCCCTGAGGAGTGCCAGAAAGCAAGGACACGGCTGCCTGCATGGGGGAGAGCCACGATGGCATGGTCAGCCTTAGGTCTGGCTTGTGTGCAAACTAGCAGTTGGGTGTTCCCAGTGCTTTGCACAGGCCAGCTGTGCCAGTTGTGGGAATTTCTGGTGAAAATGCTGCTGATTTCAGCAGCTGAGTTACATGGTGGGAAGCGCTCATTGAAAACTGCCCATGTTTGCAGAAGAGAGAGTTTGAAAGGGGGGAAAAAAGAGCTAGTCTGAGGCTTTGCTTGGACTCTCCGCCAAGGTTCGTTCACTTGCTATTCTCCACAGGCCTGGCTTGTGTTGTGTTGGCTTCCTCTATTATTCCCTCACCCCAGACTACTGAGAGGCTTCCAGTTTGCTAACAAGGCATGTGTTATGTTGGGCGCTGCTGTTCTGTCAACAGCAATCCACGGTGCTGTGAGATCGTCACAGTTTTAGCAGGCACTGAATCTCCGACAGGGATGTTTTGACATTTTATACACAGGGCTGTGTGTCATGTACCCGAGAGAACATCCAGAGGCTACGGAGACCTCGTTTCCTCTTCTGTCTCTGTACAGGAAGAGTGGTACCCACTGAGAACAGTTATTGCAAGAGGCATCATCTACTGGTGGAGTTAATTGATCTCTAATTTAACAAGTAACCATCTTCATTCTTAAGTCATGGCAGTGTCTCAGCAACTGAAGAGAAAGGCAGTTTCTAGAAACTGAGGTTGCAAATCACAGAGCTCACGAGTCAACATAAAGGCAAATTTCAGGGCTTTATGGAGGTACGAAGGTGGTATGGTGAGAATTCTCTAGGGGAATACATCTTCATAAAGATTTCAAGCCATTAATTTTAGACATTGACTTATTCATCACCTATTCACCTCAATATGCATTTTATTCCTTGCAAGTTATATCTAGATCTTTTTAGCCTTTTT
Source organism: Zonotrichia leucophrys gambelii (assembly GCF_028769735.1). Lineage (NCBI taxonomy): Eukaryota > Metazoa > Chordata > Aves > Passeriformes > Passerellidae > Zonotrichia > Zonotrichia leucophrys. The sequence goes on along the minus strand of NC_088177.1, from coordinate 18,386,109 downwards.
GAAGTGCTGTGCATCCCTTTGTATTTTTTAAGCCAGCAAGAGCTGAGAGCTCAGTGCCCTCACAACACATCCTTCAAAGCTGCCCTCCTATTTTAGTTGTCAGCTGTTAGGGATGTACCAATGGACCGCAGGATTGTCCGAGGATACTGTCTGCTAGTGCCCTTTTAGTGGCTAAAGCTGGGAGCTGTACTAGCACATTGGGAATGTTTCTGAGTGTGGCTGAAACACCACGGTTTACTCTCTGGTCTACACTTCAGGCTGCCCTGGTTATATTTAATTCACAAGACAGGTTTCTGGTGTGCTCTTTCAGAGAGGTTTAGTGGCCTGTGTGTATGCAGAGCTGGGCAGTGGGACAGGCAGAGACTTTGGATTGTGTTTGGATTGTTGGTTTTACAGCTGGCTTCTACATTCAATTCCTCAACTGCTCTAGAGTACAACTCCAGGAAAACCATTTCCCCATGACCGTGTGACTCTGATGCAGCATCACCCCTTTGACCTCTGCTAATGAGGGTCCTGTCAGGGGCTGTGCTGTGCTCAACAGATTTTTTTTTTCTTAGTCTTTGCAAAATGGGTTTAGGAATGTAGTTCTGTTTGTAGTAAACAATTACTATCAAAATAAATAAATAAACAGTGGGCACTGCTGGCCAGAGCCATTGTTGACAGTCTGAGGGAGGGCAGAGTTTGTATGAAAATGGAGATCAAACTTCCCACAGCTCTGCCAGGGCAAGAGACTCTTAATCAGGCTGGGGTGGCATGGGGAACCATGTTGCTGGGGATCAGCCCTGGGAAGGGCAAATGGAACTTCCACCAGTCCAGTGAAAACAAAAAGTATGGCCTTGAAACTGAAATTCTTTTCAAGAGACTGGAGTCTATTCCAATTGAACTACAGTAAAGCAAGAGAGACCCCTTGGAGCAACCTTTGAAAAAATGTTAAGCTACCAAGGATCAGTCTCTGTATTATATTTTTATCCTATTGAGAAGAAAGCAAACAAACAATAAACTTGGTGAGGGTTAAGAGTTTGGGGGTAGAAAAGCCCTTCAGTTGAGGCCAGCGTGGTGCAAAAAAATCCCCAGGCCTGTGAATGATAATCACTGTGATAGTTCTTTGCCTTTCCTCTGACTTTGCTTTTTCATGTCAAGATTCCTGCCTCATTTCCAGTTCTCTGGCCAAGGAAAGTGTTAGCCCACAGCAGGATCCCAGGCTAGGTGGGACTCCACACCATGGCTACCTTCCCATGCCCTTATCTCCTGCTCATCCTCCAAAAGGGAGGTACGGGAGCTGCAAGAGGAATGAGCAGCGGCACTTTGAGGAAGGATTAGCTTTAGAAACCCTTAATTTCATCCCTTACTCTGTTTCCTTCCCAACTTACATTCCCTTGTATTCATTTGATAGGATGGGATGCCTTCTCTCTCCCATTTAGCTTATAATAGGTGTTTTCTTTGGCCTTAAACTAATTAGCTTCCAGTGATGATGAACAGCAGCTAGAAAAAGCAGCTGGTGGTGAAGATGTGGAGTGTGTACAGTGTGTGCATACAGGGCACTTCTTACAGCCTTATCTCAGTTCCTTCTTTATGATGCTTTTAATCTCTTCAGGTGGGGCATATCTGTTGTGCTGATATGTTGATGTTCTTGTCACATATGGAGGAAATGCAGAAAGACATTTCTTTCCTTGACTGAGCTTAGAATTTCTTCTATGTATCTTTAGACTAGAGCTTCTTTTTCACAGACTTGTATATCACAGTGTGACCCCATCCAGGACAAGAGAAGTGGGCCCATATGAACCTCATGGGATTTGACAAGGCCAAGTACAGTCATCTGCACCTGGGTCAGGGCAATCCCGGTATCAGCACAGGCTGAGGGATTAAGGGATTGAGAAGGGCCCTGCCAAGAAAGACCTGGGGATGCTGGTAGGTGAAAAGCTGGTAAGGAGCTACAGAAGTACATTCTTAGCCCAAAAGGCCAACTCTGTCCTGGGCTGCAGTCAAAGCAGCTTGACCAGCAGGTTGAGGAAGGTGATTCTGATTCTGGTCTGGTGAGACCCCACCTGGAGCACTGGATCCAGCTGTGGGGTCCCCAGCCCAGGAGGGACTTCAGCTTGTTGGGGCAAGTCCAGAAGGGGCCACAAAAATGATGAAACGGCTGAAGCACCTCTCCTGTGAAGTCAGGCAGAGAGAATTGGGGCTGTTTAGCCTGGACATGGAAGGGTCAAGGGAGCCTTTATTGCAGCTTTTCAGTACTTAAATGGGGCTTATTTAGCCAGGCCTGCTGTGACCGGTCAAGAGTAAATGGTTTGAAACTAAAATAGAGTAAATTCAGACTAGATATATAAGGAAGAAACTTTTTGCAATGAGGGTGGTGAAACGCTGGGACAGGCTGCCCACAGAAATGGCAGATGCCCCATCCCTTTAAACATTCAGGTTGCTCAGAGTCCAGCCTGATCTATCGAAAATGACCCTACTCATTGTAAGGGGGTTGGACTAGAGACCTTTAAAGGTCCTTTCCAACCTAAACTATCTGTGATTCTGTGACAGCATCTGCAGCAGTGCATTAGCCTCTCAGCAGCTGAATGAATAAGGGACAGTTGTGGAGCTGGGACTTTGCTCACAGAGTCCTTGGCAGACCCAGGAGCTGCTGGTGGGCTGCTTGCCCTAACCACAAGCCCACACTTCCTCTCTAGTGTGGGGAGAAGCCAGTTTGAACTTGGAATGCTGGATATTTCCTCAGTGCACAGCATCCTTCCCTCTGAGGCCAGGAGCTCTAAGCAGACTTGGTGTTCCCATGAATCTAAGGTACTTCAGGACTCGTGTCTCATTCCTTTTTTTTTTTTTTTTTTTCAATCATTTCATGCTTTATGAGGCTAGTGAGAAACTGGCCCTCATGAAAGTGCTTTGCACTTTCTGGGGAGGAAAGGTACCAAGCATTTCAGAAAATCCAGACTGTTGAGTGATTAACCTTGAACTATATCAAAATTCTCCAAGTAAAGCTTCTCAGGTTCAATCCCCCTCCCCCGGCCTCATCAAGAATTCATTGAAGCCATGACAGAACTCTCCATTACAGTTAGTCTTTTATCCATTCCAGCTTTCTTGATTAGGTTATCTTGAATCATTAGGGGGTTTATTTATTTTAATAGACACTTATTGGATTCATGGTAAGAGAGTTTGGTGACTAAGGAACAAGAGCTGAATATTATCTAGCTCATTTTGCACTGTGGAGTCCCAAACTAAGCAGAGAGAAGAGATGCTGGGGAAGTTTGGCCAGAGGACTCCTGTGATCCCATGTGGGAAGGGAGCCTTCTCTGAAGAGTGCATTTCTTTACTAATCTTTCAAGACTTGCGTCAATCATTGCTGCTTTTTTTTCCTTTTGTCACATATGTTGACATTTTCTGCACTGATGATGTGGGTGGGGAAACGGCCTTTTACATTTCTTTTTGAGATTTATTCCTGAATCACTCTTACTAAAAACCTCTTCATTTGCCTACTCATGCTTTCACTGGAGACCCTAGAAAATGTCAGTGCGGGCAACTAACTGTATTGTTATTATTGTCATTATTATTGTTATTAATTTTAATGTAAGTGCAGGGAAACACAAGGTCAGTTAAGCTGCAGGTTTATCCATGCTCAGAGCAGAACAGCTGCCTGTGGCTAAGTCACCGTGGACACCCAACTGCCACCTCCTGCAGTGGCTTTTGGCAAAGTGTAAACATGGACCTGTACCCCAGCGTGACTGTGAGCCTGAGCTCTTCCCATGTGCCTTCTTTGTCCTTGGTCAGAAATGTGGTCCTTGGCAGGCTGCAGGGCAGCAGTTCTGCAGGAAGCAGTTTTGGGGGTCAGTGTGTTTGTGCACATCTATACTGCATGCTGGAAAACTGACCTTACTGTAGTCTGGTACGTCTGGCTGCCTGCTCCAGGGTAAGCCCAGCAAAAGTGAAAGGGTCAAGCTGCCAACAGGGCTCTGGGATAAGTGACAGAGATATGGCTCAGGACTGCTGCCCCAGCTCGCTGTCCTTGAGGGAGTTTGAGGGCGCCAAGCCTCACACTTTGCTGTTCTAAGCATGCTTTTTCTTTAGCAGCATAAAAGCACAATGGGAATGGCTGGCTTTCTGCAGATTTTTGTTGTTGTTTGCTTAGCTATGTGGAAATGTATTTGATTGGAAGACAGAGAGGTTAAAAATAGGACATTAATATGATATTATTTTTTAAATCAAACAAAATGCTTAGAAAATGTTTATCTTGTCTCATGAGAAAAACAAAAATAGAGGCCACCACTTCTCTGCAGCTCTCTTTAATGAGCTAAATTGGGCTGCATTCTTGATGCCTCTAGAAGTTTTGGGGTGAAATAAAGGAAGTTCTTAGCAGAATTCCTTGAAACCACAAGCCCTGGGTGTGCCTGAATGTAGAGCCAAAAGCATCTTTTAATTGTGCTGTTTTTCCTCCTCTTATTTTTAATGGAGGACATTGCCATTTGAGAACCTTAGAAGCTGACATTAAGGGCTGGATTCTGCCACCCATATTGACACTGGTGTGTATCAAGCTCTCTGGTAGCTCTGGCAGCCAAGGGGGCTGTTTGTGTGGTGGAGTGAGACCTGTGATGTGCAGAAGAGGCAGGACCAGAAACAGAGTGTATTATGGGTCTGGGGAGGGGTGTGGTATTAGTTTGATTTTTCAGAATATGTTCACAGAAGTTGTATTTACTTGCAGTGCAGTGAGCTCAGACGCTGTGGGTGAGTGGGGGAAAAGGTGGTGAGATAGTGTCTCCTTCACTTTTCCTTCTTCATGCCAATAAATGTAGCTATAGATGAAAATCACTGTGAATGGCTGTAGCTCCAAAAGTTTCTGTATGTTAGCATTTCTTAAACGAAATAATTCTCCTGGAAAGCTCTGTGTAATATACACAGACCCCAAAGAAATAAATAAAACAAAATTTAAAAATTGTAACCAAAAAACGCCAAGTTGAGATTTTTAACAGTAAAAGGAGATTTTGTGTATTAATAATTCATGAGTTCTCATTGAACATGCACGAAGAAACGGTGCTATTCAATAGAGAATACTGTCATCTGTCACTGTTTTATTTGACATTTACACTTTTTTTTTTTTTTGCTTGGTACTGCAAAACTTTCTTGGATGGCGTGCTAAGATTATTTAAATAAATAATTAAAAAAAGCCGATGCAGACTTTTCATCTGTGCATGGGGAAGGCGGTTACTTGCAGCCATAAAGAACGTGTGAGTAAGCTGCAGCACGCTGTGTTTTCTCACGTATTAGTCAAAGCTATTGCCTAATAAACAGCCCCAGAGATGGATAGAGAGGGTCTTGAATGAATGCTTGAATAAAGAGAGGAAGGGATAGAAAAAGAGTAGCGAAAGTACAGAGTTGATGCAGATAAGTGTACACATGCAGGCAGTGGGTATGCGTGTGTATGTGTGGGGGTGAGCGAATAATGGCTCTTGTGAAGAAAGCTGACACAAATACATTGAAAAAATAAATATTTATAAATGGTGTTGGGGGAGATCCAGTCTCGCGCAACGTGAGAGAAGACAGGGCATTTAGCACAATGACAATTCAGTTAGGCGCACCTTGCAATTTCTTGCTAATATTAGGCTCGTGGAAATCTTTCTGCTCTGTAGGTTAGTTATTATTTATAAAAATCACAGAACCAGCTGATACATTCATAAGCTAATTATTGTAGCAGCTGGGTACACATGGTGCAATATGTCTGAGGCTGTGAAGTATCACAGATTTCTTGGGGCCTGCTGTGGTGGGGGTGTGCTGTTGAAGGCTAGATCCCTTAATCTGATCAGCCAAGCAAATACTTTGTGGGGAAACTGGATTAATATCTCTCTAAATACCACGGATGTGCTTCACCTTCAGAACCAGGCTCCTTTAAACGTGCCATTAGCTTATCTCCTTTGGGGAATGGAGAAGTTCTCAGGTGTCCTCAGGATGGCGCGGTCCTTGCCTGGTGCCTCCCTTTGCCAGAAATTAATTTGGTTTGCTCGTGTCTGCACACATGGTCACACTGCAGTCTAATCTTTTCCCTAATAGCTCCAAGGTCAGGACCTCGCATGTTGCCAGGCAAATTGAGCGCTATCCTTCTTAAAGACTAATGGCAACGAGTGCCTAGTCCGTAATGAGGCCTGTAGTGTTGCTCTAAGTGATTGTAATGAGCGCTGATTATAACGGGACAGATAAATCAAAGCGCCGCAGTCACCGTCGGCCGGCCTGGTCCTGCCCTGGGAAGGGAGCTGGCCCTGCCAAGCTGGGCCTGGGTTCTGCCAGAGCCAGGCACCCCATCTTCTCACAGGTCTGCCCAGCAATGGGCTCCAGCTCCACCAGGTGCAGGGCTTATCCTGTATTTTTTGCTACATGATGGGTCTTCATGCTGCAGCATCTCCCAGGAGGTGGTAAACATACCTGCTTGAAACAGCTTGAAAGAGTTCAGTTGGAGACTTATTCAGATCACTGAAAACAGGGAACAACAGGAATTGTTTTTTTCTACAGATGGTATATTTTCTGTTTCAAAAATTATTTCCTCGATATGGAGGAACCCCTGAGAAAACACTGCAGAGCTGGGAGATTTTCTTCTTGTATTTTCTTTAAAAGAGACCAAGTTTGGGGGGATTTCTGAGCTGTGGAAGGAGGACAATTGAGGGTAAGGGATGTGGCCAAACCACATTAAAATGCAGACTTCACCTGGCTGAGAGATTGCCCAAATACCAATCAAAACACTTTGAAAATACAGCACAGAGGGTTTTTTTCCTTAAGTAAATTATTATATATCTTGTTTTCATCCTTGCCCCCCCACCCCCCGGCCCTCCAAGTTTATTGCAAGAAAAGATCAGGTCTGCACAAATGTGGCCTCTCACTTGTAAAAACAAGGCAGTGTTGTGTTACAGATTAGTTTATAAATCCCTGGTGGCTTCACAGTTCAGTGCCTACAGCTGCTGCAGATGGGCCTGGGTTTTTGTCTCTTCGCTGTGCTGCAGCCGGCAGTTGAAGGAGAAAATGGAATGATCAGGTTATTAACATGTAGGCCGTGAGGAAGAGGCTGCACAATGAGAACAGCTGGTGTTGCTGTCTTGGCTGATGCAGCGGAGATAATCAAATCTTGCCTTTTTTGGGGGGGGTGAAGGCAGAAGACACAGTGGAGAGTAACACAAACAACGGCTTATGATATTATACGTGGGGTTTAGAGTGCATGGTAGAAGTTGTCAATGCCTTACAAGTTGTTACACAAAAAGGCAATACCAAAACCCCCCCCCGTGGGCTGGTAATGAACCCGGCTGTTCATCTTGCTCTGGTCACTCACTGTTCAGAAAAACACAATTTTGGCTACTTCTTGTACCAAACATTTTTAACATTGATCAAGCTATCTTTTAGGTATTGTAAGGTGCCTGTCAAAATGGTGTCAGAATGCTGAGCTGTAGCTTGAAAATGATGGGTTATAAAGCTACTAGGTAAAATATTTTGACAGGAGTCAGTAAGGCGCGTTGACAGCATCCTCGGCATTATCTTCGCATCTTCTGTCATTTGCATTGCGTCTCCCGTGCAGGCACAGGAGGGGAGCCACTGTCCCCGGCCCCCGGTGGGCCGGCTGCTGGCAGGCAGGACGGGGCTGGCTGTGTCCCCAGGCCCTGCAGGAGCGGCAGCAGCCGCCATCCCTGGCTCACCTGCTGGGCACTCCGGGTCATGCTCGGCACACGCCGGGGGCTGTCTTCACCCCAACAGCTCTTGCCCTTTGGCTGTCCTTGCCCCTGGGGTTCAGGGATATTTCCTCTTCCTGGAGTGCAGATGCTTTCACCTCAGAGGTCTGAGCAGTCGGTGCCTGTGGAGAGGTCCTACAGCTCCTTCCAAAGCAGTAGCCTTTTAAAGGCATTTCAAACTAACCCTAAACAAGACAGCACAAATAAAATATGCTATTACTATTATGTGTAGTTGGGTTTAGAGTTACCTCTGCCTAATGTCTCAACATCTTTAGTAACTTCTGTATGACCCTGTTTTCTGCTTTTGTGCTAGATGCTCCAGGGTTCCCTTTATGTAAGGCTGCATTTTCTCTTAGATTTTATTATTTAAAGATGTAAAATTTTAGTGGGGTTCAGAGCTGGGGAATCAGTGCAACACAGTGTCAGCAAATCAGATGTCTTGCTACTATATTCTGCTAGCCATTTGGAGTAGTGTTGAATTTCTGGTTCTGTGGCTGCAGGTTGCAGTGAGGATTGTTAGCAAGGCTCAGGAGTTATGTCTCCTTTTCTTTTGCTTGGATGAAGAAATGAAGGGGCTCTGAAATGGAAGTGAAGAGCATTTCTGTTTCATCTTTGCTTTTCTGTAGGAAAAATACTTATATCTGAGCATTTTGAACATGCTGTGTATATGAAGAGGACGAGACACTGGTTTTTGCTAAGCACTGTTGCTTGTTCAGTTTTTCCAACTTGCAGGAAATAGAATATATCACAGATTTGTCGAGACCAAATGGCAGCTTGGGGTGGTGGGGTTTTATGTGTGAGATGAGACCAGCAAAACTTTGAGCCCAGAGCTTTAGGTCTTGCTGACCTCCTGTTCACATCTGGTTCCTTGGTGCTTGGTGAATTGACTGTGCTGACTCTGCCCTTGCAGGGCTGGCTGTGTGAACTGCTGCGCTGGAAGGAAAACCCAAGCCCAGAAAACCGCACCCTCTGGGAGAACCTGTGCACCATTCGCCGCTTCCTGAACCTGCCCCAGCACGAGAGGGATGTGATCTATGAGGAGGAGTCCAGGCACCACCACAGCGAGCGCATGCAGCACGTGGTGCAGCTCACCCCCGAGCCTGTGCAGGTCAGAGCCCTTCTGTCTCCTCAGGGTGTCTCTGTGGGAGGACTGGGGTAACACGGGGGGGGCAAGAGTGCAGCATGGAGATGGGCTTTTTATGGATTGACTGAAACTTAAAAGTACTTCTGAAATTAACATGCTGAGCATTTTCACAGCCTCATTGGGATTGTTTTGCTCCTCTCTACGTTTCTGACTAGTATGAATTTTTGGTTGTACACCCTTGTTCTAGTCTTGTCTCAGGTATTAGTAGAATGAGAAAAAAATACAAGTATGTGTACAAAAAAACCAAGTGCAAAAAACAGACTTTCTTCTTTGCAATTCCAGCTTCAGTCAGGAGAAAAAATCAGATTAATGTGTGTTCCTAATAACTAGTAATGCATGTCACAAACTCAAACATCTACAGATGGTTAAGAGAGGCTCAGGAGACATTTCTTCAATCTAAAAAGCTGAGGCAACACCTTCCACAGCAGCCCTGCTTCCCTTCAGCCCTCCAATTCAGCCCCTGGCACTCAGTACCATTCACTTGCTGCCAGATTATATGACCACTCTGAGGGTTGTTGGTACTGTGCATTTCTCTGATGATCTTGCAGTTCCTCCTCCCACCTTCACTCTCCCCATTGTTTGATGGTGGATTGCACTGCTTTGCTGCTCTTGCTGTGAATCTTGGCGTTCAGCCTCTATTCTTTGTTGCTGCTCTTATGCTGCTACCGTGGCTACCAGCTATCTTGCACCCTCTTTCCTAAAGGTGGGAGGTTTCTCTGTCTTGTCCTGCCCATCTGAAACATGTAGGTCTCACTCAGATTAGTTATTGCCTAGTTCAGTCCCTTTTGTCTCTTCTGCTAACTTCTTTCTCCTTGCTTTGCCTAAAAGAAAAAAAAAAACGTTTCCTTGGGTTCAGCTTCTCAGGGCTGTAAATAAGGGGAAGCCCTGCAAGTAATAAATTTAGCAAGTTTTGTCTTCCATGTCCCAAAAAGTTTATAGGATCTTGGAACCAAGAAGCTGCAAATAGGTAAAGAAAGGGCCAAGCTAACATGTGGGAAGACAATTAGACCTCTGTAGACTTAAACAACCCAGTTCTGATGCCCACAGCAAGTGGGAATATCCTCTAAGGGGCACAAAAAGTTTCCCCGGGATCTTGTGAGTGACCTTGATGATTAGCCTACTTCCCAAAGCCTTCTGCACATCACTTTTCTGCATCATGCAGGTTGGCTCTTGTGAGTGACATGTTACAGTGTGTTGGAATGTTGTGCATTTGTATTTGTCAGCAAGTTACAAAGCCATGGATTAATTATTTATTACAGTCAAAATATGAAAAATGAAGAAAAATTAATGGAACCAGCTGGCAACTTCATACAACAAAACTCTGGAGACTAGTATGCAGTTGGTACAGTAGGCTTGTGTTTTGGGGGTTCTGCCTTTTAAAGCTATGCTTGCCCATCCAAAAACCCCAGTAGGTTTCTGAGTGACATGCTACCAGTGCCAGGCACAGGAGGTCTGCTGTCCACCTGCTCCCTACTGTCAAAAGATACCCAAGACTAAGTAATTTTTGCATAGTTTTCAGTCTCTGGGACTTGAATTGTTTTGAGAAGAAAGGTTTGATTTTTTAGCTTTGCTGCAAGGGTCGCTATTAGGTAATTAGCCATGAAGAACCAATGACAGCAGCCAGAGATGTAAAGCTGACGTCCTCACACTTGCAGTCATTGGAGATTTTGTGACACTTTACATAAGGGTAGGGGTCTTGGGCCCTGCTCCTGGCTGAACTCCAGGCCAAGTAATTACATTCTGCCTATCTGAAATTCCCCCTGTAGTGTCAAGTGGGAAAGCAACTCTCATTTCCTTCTCAAAGCAGTGGCGGGTGCAGAATGTCTGCCACAGTGCCTGGCTGCATTTTAGCAGGGGGTGAGAACATCCAAGAGCTGCAGTCACCGACCTACTTTGCTTTGCAGGTTTGCTGGTGAGAAGTGTGCTGTAAGTCAAGCCCTTACCTGCAACCTTGGTAGCAAAATGACAGCCCTTTGAAGGAGATACAAGCAGCAGTGCTGTGAATAACAGCAGGCGCAGACCTGTAACATAGAAGCAGGCAGGATCTTACCCTCTGTTCTCTCTCTCTGCCCAGCCCATCTTTCTTTTTGCTCTGATGGCTTAGGTGTGTGTATGATAACTTCTCTCTGATGCTTGAGTGTCCTGCTCCTTCAGCTGAGAGACTGGGAGAGCCTGAAAACAGAGAGGCTGTCCCACACTGCTGCCAGACTTAGCAGCCCCCATGACTTAATCCTGTCTGGGCTGGGGACATCCCCCTGTCAGACTTGGAACAATATCCTAGCTATCATCACAAGAGGCATGACCAGGCAAAAGATGTGGCTATATTGCAGTCTTTTCATCAGTATGGCTTCTTGGAAATGGCAAAGATATCATTGTGATGAATTTTGTGTAGTTCGCTTGCTGCTTACAGGGTTGGGGACACTTCAAGTGAGGGAATTACCCCAAGGCCTGGGTATGGTTTCTGTCTTCTGTAAGGCAGGGTGTGTTCAGTGGGGCAGTTGTGCTGTAGGAGATCAGCTGGACACAGGCTGGTTCTTCATGTTTTAAGGGATTGTTGTTTCCTTTGTGAGAGATTCTTGTTCTCACTGGTTTGGTATTACTAGCCTGCACCTCACTGTTTAGCTTTAGCTTCAGAGTTTTAACACATGTTTATTTTTCCCTCTTCCATTACATTTTTTCCATTGGACATATATTAATCCATTTAATCAATTATTTTAATTGTTTCTGAAATGAAATAACATCTGTAGTGGAAGCTGAATGTTTAAAAAATTCCTCCCTGTATACTTGATTTGTTTGTTATTGTGCTGAAGAGTCAAAAAATGTGAGCCCTGTGGAGCTCTGTGTCGTGGCTGTGTTCTCTGGCAGCACTGGGTGTGGCCGTATGGACGTGTCAGAGTGTGGATTTTCCTTCACACGCTGGTTATGGGGCATCCATGCTACACCTACATGTTGCTGTGCATGCAGGCTGAGCTTGGAACAGCCTCTCTCTTGGTTTTTAAGGAAATTGAGGTGTCCATTAAGAGGCTCTCCCTCCATTCCATGCAGTGTGGTGTAATAGCAAAGTGCTGGTAGGAAGAAGAGCAGTGAGGTTGTTGCTAGCTGAGTACCATAAGGACATCACCTCTGAATTACACAGTGCCTGAGCCACAGGTTCCTGGAGGGTGGGAGGGTATCCTGGAAAGCATTATTACATTTTTGCAGTGTTCTCATCCTCTCCCACCACTACCAGCAGGAGTGGGATCCTGGCTGGCCCTTTGATCTGGCCTGGCCTTTAGCAATGTGCCAAGTAGTCCCTTTGCAGCAAGCAGTCCTCCGGCTTCTGTGTTTAGCTCCCTGCTCTGCAGAGGTGAGCCTTCCTTCCCTGTCTTCCTTTCCATCCCTTGCTAAATCCCACCATTCCCTGGCTGTTTGCTGGCACTGGACCTTTCTGGAGTGTTAATGCTGACAAGTGCCTACAGCTGCTTCCCATTGCCAGCCAGGGATTCCGTGTTTGTTACAGACATGCTGGGACACAGTAAATCTAATTTCTCTCCCTTCTCCCACTGTTTGTCTGCTGTGTCCAAGGTGACCACTCCAGAGAGTAACCATCTTGCCTGGCACTTTAATATAGTGCTAATTCATTGTTAATTGCTGGGGCAGAGAAACCTGACTCCATTGGGAGGGCCATGAATCAGGCTGTTGTCTCTGGAGTGTCCCGGTGGGTAAGCTGGTTCTCTGGAGTAATGAGCCACCACTGCAGCAAAGGACCTTCTATTCAGAGAATGTGGGAGCCTTGCCTCTCATTTTCTCTAAGTTGACAAGTAGATCTGAAGCTAGTAGGTATATACGTATTTAAGAGCAATCAAATGTTGCTTTCTGATACACTATTACTTTTGTCACTTTTTAAAAATGACATCCCTTCACCCTTTTATTTCTCAGAAGCTTTGATTTAGACAAATCTGGCAGTATATAATTGTTCACATCATAAATTGTGGAGGAACATTAGTAAATAAAAGAAGGCATAGTAAAAAGCTCTAGGAAAGCTCTTCTGTATTGTGTGTTCACTGCAAACATTGTAATCTCTCTTTAAATATGCAGAAAATAACACAGCACAGAAGTAAATGAAATACTAATTTTATAATTTTGCGAGGGATAGAAGGGAGTGAGTACTTTAGAAATAACAATGAAATACAAAAGAGCGGAACATGGAGCCCTCATAAAAATGGGTCAAGGCAAGTGGCGATGGCAATCCAATGAAACTAATTTCATATTCTCTTTCTAGAAGTAATGAAGAGGGGGATGAACACCACAGTAGTGCTTCCTAATGAAATATCTGATTCTAAATAATGTCTTGGAGTTCATGGGTCACATAATGCATAGCACACAGATGGAAAAACCAGTGAGACTTGAAATTTCTTTAAAAATAATATTAATTAATAATACTTAGGAAATCTTAGATCATAAGTGAAGCAAAGCTGTGTTATTCCATAGGGTAACATGGTGGGCTTAATGATCCATAGGATGATGTGCACAGTGAGGTTTTGCTGTGTTTGTCTGAGTTACATCAGGGGATTTTGCATGCTGGAAATTAGGACTGAGTTGTTTGTGAGACTTGGACAAAAATTGCTTTCCCAAACCGTGCTAGCTCTCTGACTCTGGTCCTTACTGTTTTGATACACATTTTTTGCGGGGATGCTGTGCCCTGTGATTCATTCTTAATGGCTGCACCGTGATAGTTTTGTTTTTGATCATTTCTCTGCTCCCAAAATACAGACCATAGATTGATACCCACTGCTGTTTGACTCCCCAGTTCTTTAATGCATGGCTGGATGTGATGTCTGCTCAGACAGGAGTGGCCAAGACTGGTGACATAACTTGTATTCAGCAAATCCAGATGGACTTCAAGAGAAACTTGTATTGTAGGTTATTCATTGCACTCAAAATGCTCAGAGCTTTGGTTTGGGAGGGTTGCACTTTGATTTTTTTTCTTAGATTGAGAATTACAGAGGGAAATGTGTGTCAGAATGAGGTCCATGAATTTTGTGAGTAGAGAATATCTCTCTTTTTTAGTTGTTAGGTACTTGGAGTTTTATTCTTTCTCTCATCAAAATTAGACAACAGTCAATTTCAGTATCTCCTTTCAGTCTAAACTATTAAAAACCACTAAAAAAAGTCTCAAACTATGTTAAAGCTGAAAGTAATATTTATTGCAAACACCACTCACACTTCATTTATCTCTACTGTGTGTGTGATTGCTTTTGGGTCAGGGTAAAGGAACTGTCTTTAAAACATGTGGTACACGCAAAAAAAAAAAAAAATCTCAGGCATCTTCCACTTCTGAGCTGCTTTCTCATGCTTCTCCAGTACCTATGCCCTATAGCCAGAGATGATGCATTCTGAAACACCAGCTGTGGCTGCATGCTCTGGTTCTCCATCCTCTTGGTGCACACCATTTTCCTGATGGGTCACAGTAGTTCAGGAGTCTTGCACAAGTTTAACAGAGGCACAAATCAGACAACAGCCCCCTTACATTTGGCTCTGAAGTATCCAGTGGATGCTCTTATGATTGATAGTTGCCACAGTTGCAGGGAACAGCACTGAGCTGTGACTGCTACAGCCAAACCTGCCTACTGCACCATCTCAGCTGTTTCTGCTTAGTGTGGATATCTAATGTGGCTGAAAATGCTGCTGATTTTTATTAACATTAGGCCTGTTATTCCCCTTGAATGATAGCTGGGAGTGTACTTGCAATTAAAGCCAAACTGCCTCTGTTCTAAAATTAGTTTAGGTTTAGTACTGCTCCATTTAGCCCTAGAAATGGGAGATCAAGTAAACTGCAGAGTTTCAAGTTTTCCTGTGGTGGCAAGTTGAGTCTAGTCAGAATAGTACATCCTTTTCACATTTGTACAGAACCTGAAACCATGAGGCCACTTCAGTGACACCTGTTCCCAGACAGCTTTTGTTTAGTCCAGAATCAGCTGAGGACAGGGCAGGAATGAGGTGGGACATGGAGCTCTGAGAATATGAGCAGTGCTTTTCTTCAGCAGCATCTTACAATGAAGATGACTCTGAGGGTACATCTTCTGTGAGGCTGTCCCAGAGCAGCTCTGCTTGGGTTGCCCTGGCTCCCATGGCAAAATGCTCCAGGCAGAAGCTTCCCCTAAAATCTGAATGTGCAGATTTAGCGCTGCTGAGACTTGGCAGTGAGCAGCAGGGTGGTGGTTTGTGTTGGTGTTGCTCTGACAAGTTGTCGTTTTAGCAAATGACATCACTGTAGCTCTGGCCCCTGTTGTCTCACCCTTTTGCCTTTCACACACAATCTGACCAGATTTAGTCCTCATTTCTTACAGTCCTGGCCCCGTTGTAAATGCTAAGCTGCTAGTGTTGTAAGGAGCTGTAGTAGGTTGAGGATGAGCAAACATAGAGAGCAACATCACTAAATAAAGCTCTTTAAATTCACATAACCTTTGAAGCTTGCCAGCAGGCAAACCTTGAAGGCTGAAAAGCCACTAGATGAGCCTCTGTTCCATTTACATTTGAAAATTTTTGCATTTAAAAATACTGCTCTTTTTAATTTAATTTTAATGCTTCCTAATTACTCTCTGCCCCCCACACTTGTTCATAAATTATAGTATCAGGCTTCAGATATGTGTAAATGTTTATAGATTATTGGCTGTATGCAGCATTTTATTCTCAGGCTCTCTACACAAATCTTAGGATAAAGTTAGAGGCCTGGATCATTGCAGCTGGTCTTTTTCTGCAGATAGGCAATTATAAAAATTACATGGGGAGAGAAACCATTGAGAATAGTGCTACCAGAGCACTTAGCACTGCTTCACCCTCAAGGAGCTACTCTTCCTTCCGTGTTGCACAGCATCCTCCAGGGAAATGGTGCAGCTTCTAGGCAGTGCTGGGAATGAATTAGGCTGTGATAGAGCAGGACAGAGATGGTCAGTCTCCTTGCCCAGGGCTAGTTTTTTTTTGGAAATTCTTTGGTGTGTTCTTTTTTTTTCCTTTTTATTTTCTTTTTTTTGGTCCTCCAAATGGTTGGAAATACCCAGAGATGGTAATGTGTGCAGAGATAAGGTTTTTTTTCAGGGCCAGTATATTGTGTATGTTGTTCCATGTTTGTATGGACTTTTATAGGAATTGCAGATTGAAAGGAGAAGTGTTTTCGTGTGCATGCACTATTCTCACACATGAAGTATCCAGAAGTACAGTAGCACATATTTTTTCTCACAGTCATCTATGCTTACAGTGTTTCAAAGAATATTCCAAAATATCTTGGCACAGACAAAGTGAAGCTGTTTGCAAGATCCCTAGCTGTGGAACAACAAAGGCTACATTCTCAACACACATCACACATGACTTTAATAAAAGTCTTAAACAAAAATCAGATAATGTATTTAGAAAATTAAACTTCATCATTTATGATGCTTTTCACATTGTGAAAGGAAGTTGGTATCCCCTTGTGCCTCCTTTTCAATGACTTCTCTCCCAGTTCTACTCACTTCTTCACGTTGCAAATGAGAAGATGAAAATCTTTACTACAAACAAGTACATTTAAAAACGAGTAATTTAGGACTAACTCCCATTGTGGTGCCTAACTTAAAAAGGATTTGGTGTTCAGAAATAAAGGAATACAAGCATTTATAAGGTGCCTGTAGTGGAACATTTGGAAGTTTGAATCGTCTAAAATCATTATTAACCTTTTACCATTACATATGGCAGAAAGGATGTGGTAAATCACAGAACACATTCTGGATATTACAGATGCAGCCATCTCATTTAATTTTTGTTAAAAACATTTTCTGTTTCCAGTTGAGGCTAAATTTTGTTTTATACTATTGTGCCATTATAGTCCAAAATAATGTTGACACCCTTGAATTTTCTAGCTGCTTTTTCCTCAGATTATTAAGCCATGCCCGTTTGATGTGCCACACTTGAATCCAAGGCACATGGGCACAGAGAGCTGTGAAGAGCCCCTTCCTTCCTGCTACAAGTTCCATCATGTGGATGTTGAGGAAAGTGAGCACATTGTGCACAAAGTGTTAGTGCTGAGCCATAGTTGTTCTGCCTTTTTATGAGCAGTATGTGGCTAAGTCTCATGGTTAGATCTGAAAAAACTTGGTATTCTCAGTCTTGCTTGCAAAAGCTTCACAGCCAGGATTTATTTTGTTGGGATTTGGTACCTTAGAGTTGAACCATACAGGGTGTCACAGAAGGCCCTTGTACCCACGAGAGGGAAGAGCTGTCTCCTCTTTCTGTGCTGTGTTGAGGGAAGCTGTGGTAGCAACTGCAAATCCATCCAGTTGTAGCAGAAAGAAAGAGACACACTAAAATTTCAGGACTCAACAAGCCCCATAAAAAGATCTGTCTGGACAGCACTTTACTAGTTAAGTGCTAAGTTATTATTATTATTTATTATTTATTTCCTCTCCTATTTTTCCTCTTACTGAACAAGGAGGAAATATCTTTGTTCTTTCATTTGAGAAGTGAAATAAATGTATTCCCTGCAGCATTTGAAATTTTAATAATCCATAATAAATAAAATCATATCTAATAACATAACTGCTTTCAATTGGCAACACGATCTCCTAGATGCATTGCAATGGCAGAAACATAAATAGTTGCAGCCTCTGAAAGCCTACTTCCTATTTGCTAAATATACTTGGCTTGCTTTAAATTCCTTTGTGTGCAGTCATTAATACAATCCTCTTTGACAGCATTTAATTAAAGTGCTTTTCTCTATTAAATTCATTAAAACTTTTTTTTTATATACAACTGTTTCCCAGACACTGAATGTTAAGGACCTGTAGGCCTGTCTTTAAATAACTTCTCTCTCCTTGTTGTAAATTGTTAATTAAATTTAACTTAGACTGTTTAAAGATGTCTTGGAAAAGAAAGCCAGATTTCAGGATATGGTCTCAATCATGGCTGATTTTTTTAACACAATTTTTTCCATGTAGTTATAGACTGCGTGTTATATTGTTTATGAATGTTGCTGTACTTTCAGCTGGAACCAAGCAAAGAAATCCCCTAAAAAGCTAATTTCCATCTCACTTCAAAAATTTCCATCTTTTTAGTGCAGTTTCTTAGCCTAAGAGGATTTGCAAGGGGGGAGTGCAGAGGGAGGAGCTGTTTAGTATTAATAGATTATTGACAGCTTAATGTCTTGGCACCTAGACAGCCCATAAGGTATAATAAACAGGAAGCTGTCTGATGTGAGCGCAGTCAATAGCGTATTCAATCAGAACCTTTCAGTTAATTGCTGGTTGACCTCAGACATTTCCTTTAAGTGAAACTGTCCTTCGCTCAGATCTCATCTGGGTTTCAGGGTTTAATTTGAGAATGCCCTTTCCATATGGTAGCTTGTGCATACATTCCTGGTGGAGTTTTGCTTTGCTCCCATGCACAGCATTACGAGAGGCAGTGTGTGCCCGGAGCTTTGCAAATCTCGTAGCCGTGCGCTGGCCTGGGAATACAGCATGGAGCTGGGCTGGGAATGCAGCATGCAGCAGGGCTGGGAGTACACCATGGAGCAGGGCTGGGAATACGCCGTGGAGCTGGGCTGGGAGTACGCCATGGGGCTGGGCTGGGAATACGCCATGGAGTTGGGCTGGGAGTACGCCGTGGAGCTGGACTGCTGCCGGGCAGCAGCACCACAGTTAAAGCAGGCAGGGTTGTAAACTGACGTCAGGGGTACTTTGAAAGCAGCTGGGCTGTTGCCGAGGGTGCTTTGGATGGAGTCAGGCACGGCTTTGGTGCCTGGAGAGGCACTGCAGCATTAACGAGCCCTGACCTGGCACCTGCAGATGTGCAGGGCTGCAGCCCAGCGTGGCTGCCCTGGCAGAGGGGTTGGCACCGCTGCCTCCATCCCACCCGCGGGCACACATTTTCCTGCTCCTCTGCACAAGTGCAGACCAGAGCTCATTTGTATTTAGTTTCCCTAATTCCTGTACTTAGCCATTCTAATTTTTTCGGACTGCATATCTTGATGAGGCCCAGATAAGCTACAAAGGCAAGCAGGCAGGAAACCACACGGGCAGTCCCTGACCCTGACTAACTGGAAACCATCTGCTTATTTGGGGAGGAAACCTCCATGGAAATCTCTTCTAGCAAGTCTGCCGCATTTGGGTTTTTCTTCCTTTCCCTCCAACTGTTGACTCGGAGCGTGTGTGTTTTCCACAGGCTGGATCAGGGAGGGTCAGCTGTGGCAGTTCTCGTTTGCAGCAAAGGGTCTGGATTTCCCGATGGCAGTGAGTAACTGCCATGTGAAAGAAATACTTCTGTATCAGAGCAGATTTAATTTACACTTCATGCAGTCAGGAGACATGTTTTTGTCTCTAGATCTGCAGTGATTGTGTCTTTTAGCCACTTATGATGCATTCAGACTGTGGTTTGCTGGAAGGAGCATTATTACTTTTAATCTCTAATTTTTCCCTGGTTTTTGATTCACTTCTGTGGTTCTCTTTGTCCCTCTGCATCAAACAAACTGCTTATGCCTTTTTAATGGCCTGATTAGCACCAGGGAAGCACTGCTGACTTGGAGTATTGTTATTCCTGGTATTCCCTTGTTTAAATGAGATGAGGAGTAATAATGCTGCATTGCTGTGTTTGGGATCCATTAAAGTCCAGTCTGGACCCCTGCCTGAATCAGGCCGTAAATCTTCTGTCTTCATTCATGCATGTTGGAAGGGTGAGGGGGAATAGTTTTGAGATAATACTCCCTTTTTAGGAAGGTTGAAGGATAAGAGAGGTTTGGAATAGTTATTTCTGGAGAGAATGGAACAAAACCATAGCCAGACAGGACAGAACAAGTGAAGAAATCCCAAGGTACTTGTGTGACCCTGGGGCCATCAGCTGCAACACTCACACTTTGCTCCCAAGTGTCTCTGGCCAGAATATATTTGGAAGTACTTCGTGGTTTTATCAGACTTACTGGCCAAGCTGCTAATCAGTGTTACATTGACCAAAGGACTCCCACATGCAATAAAAATCGTAAGCTTTATTGGATTTTGAGATAGAAAAGATTCTCATCCATCTCCTTTTATAAACTGCATTACATTTTGTTGCTCTTTCAGAGCTCCCATCAGTACAGTAAATACGATGGTGAAGGAGGTAGGTGGGTAGTGAGCTGCTCTTTCTTGGGTGGTACAGCCTAGAGCTATAGAACTGCTTGAGCTGAGTTAAAGGGGTTGCTGACATTTTTGAAATGCTGAAAGAAAAAAATATGTTGGTCCTTTCTAAATTATTATTTTCAGTTCAAATAAAAAAAAAAAAGGTTTGCGGCAGTTTAGAGCAGCAAGCAACATAATGCTTTGACGGAAAATAGGAAGAACTTGAAGAGCAAAAATTTTTCTGAATAAAAGCAACCAGAATATGCTGTTTCATGAAAAATGCCTAAACAACTGCTTGAACTTTGTCAGAATATTCACCATTCTGCTGCCCCAGGCATAGAGTTTGGCAAAGTAGACTTTACTTAGTCAATACTTAGTATTGACTAAGTCGAAATTTTTGACCAAAAGATTTTTGACTGAAAAATGCCACACAATCCCAACCTTATTGAAGCAAAGAATAGTGTTTTGCATTTCTAGCAAAAGCCTGTGCTCCTTGCACTCAGACCTACAGTAGCTGCAGGCTTGTGTTAAGCGTGAGCTTTACCCCTGCGATTACATGTGTGCAGCCAGCCATGGACAGAGCAGTCCATGGAGTTCCCCACAGCAGTCAGCAGCAAAGCTGGATGGATCCCAGGGCCATAACAATATCATCTTCTGCTTTGTCCTAATACTGCCCCTTTGGCCTTACATTAAACTGTTTTATTTTAAACGAACTAAAAAACTGTGACTATAAACTGCATGTGCTGTTGACTTTCTATAAAGTAATTTTCTACCAGCATCCAGAGTCTGTAAAATAGGTACAGGTCAGAGTAGTGAGACATGGAGCTCAACAGCATGGGGCTGAGATGCCAGGGTAGCTTCCTCTGTTTTCTGCACATGCCCACCTTTTCTAGAGCTTAACGAGGAAGACAAAGGATTTCAGATCTAATTCTCTGAGGCGTCCTGTCTTCAATGACCTAATCTGTGCAGGAGACTGTACTTTGGTCATTTAATTTTTATTTATCCAGTTTCAAGCTAAGGGTATAATAAAGCACATTATGCCAGTTGTGTGTGTGGTAATACTGGATATTTTGCTTTTACCATGGTAGTTGATTATAATGCACTTTTTAAGACTTGCTTTCTAAAAAAAGGAATATTTATACTTTTATGTGTTTGATTCACACAGTATAGTTTGCACAAGTCCTGTTATTAAGTGCATTGGTGGTTACATCTCAAAAGCCAAAAAACATGCTGAGTAGTGTTTTATCAGCGCAAATCTGCTATTTTCACTAACCATAACAGTCAGGTTCTCCTGACTTCTAACTGCTCCCATTGTAAAAATTAGCAGTACAGTTGGGTATTCTTGAAACCCCAAATAGCCATCTGTAAGGACCTAAAACAGTTTGATGGGACAAATAATTACCCCCCACCAGAATCCAGTGTCTAATCCAAACATATCCGTCCTGAAATAATGCAGTGCCTACTCCTGGTCTGAGTAACTGGAAAACAACATGATTATAGTGGCGCCATTCGTGCCACCATAGTTAGGGGTTTAGGGCTTGACCTTAAGCATGGCTGTAGGTTGGGGTTTGTGAGTGAAGATCTTGCTCTCACTGCCCACAAATACTCTTCTGATTTTCTAAAGAAAAGGAGAATGTGTGTAGTGTTAATTAAAAAAGAAAGCATAGAGGACACCCGAAGTGTTTTGTCTGCAGAAAACTAAACTAAAAGCCCTTTTGTTGCGTCCTTAGTTCCTGTAGCATTCTGCCAGTTCCTCATTAGGATTATCAGGGCTGGGATGGGGAAATGCAGAATTGACCAGACATCTTCGGCAGACCCTCCCTTTAGCCATAACCAAGCTCAGGCTCTGTGTGTAAAGTGCTAAGCAAAGCTCTGCACACCATAGCACCTCAGGGAGCCTTGCTGGGGCTGTGAGAGAAAGCACAGAAGAGGCAAGTCAGAGGCCCACAGAGCTTATGGTCTTGTTTTGGAGAAGGTGAGTGTTAACTGGAATGTTTGTGGCCCTCAAGGTGCACACAGATGTGAAAAGTCCCCCTTAAGGGGACTTAGCATCACCTTGAAGAAGGGCAGTGTTTCTGGGGCTGTTGCTTTCTCCCGTGCGGATGAGGTTGCCTCGCTACCACGGGTTACAGTCAAGAGAGACTCGCATGGCTTCTCCAGGGCCAGCAGAGTGCTGCCTGCCTGCCAGGGGTGCAGCAAACTGGCCCCTGTGCCAGCTGTGCTGGCTGTGCCCCATCCCCAGACAATGGAGCCATCCATCAGCGATGCCTTCAGGAGAGAGTCTGCAGCGAGGTTGTGCAACACTTCCTGACCGCATCGGCCGCTCTGTCCCCAGCGCCCTGGTTTGTGCCAGCAGCAGCCGGAGCGGATCTGGCCGCTCCACTGTGGGCACAGGAGGGACGTGCCAGCTCCACCTGAGGGCTGGGCAGGAGCTGCTGGCAGCTCTCCCAGGCTGCAGCCAGGTATTAGAGAAAGAGGTACCCAGTGCTGGTTGCAGTTACTCTGCAGCGAACCTAAGGATCTGGCTTGAACCAGCCCAAGATGGGAAATTCGGAGCTAATGCATGAATGTTCATCAGCATGAGCTCATTTATGCTGCCCCATAAAATCAGCCAGTTCTCAGGCACTTGCACAGCAATGAAAGTTGTGCCTGAGCTTTTGTGGGAAGAGTTGAGTTAGCATTCGAGGGAGAGCAGTTACCCCAGGAAACACCGGGACACTGTTCTGCATTGTCAGAGTTTTGTGATTTATTTTTTTAACATTATACAGACAAAATAGTGGCTATTGTGTAGGCACGTGCTGTCTATTAACAGAGATCAGGAAAGGGAAATAAACCACGCATTACTGAAGAATAAGATCATGATTGTGGTCAAGTGGTGGCAGAAGTTTTTTTTCTCTTTGTCAAGCTGATTTGTAAACATTCTTCAAACAACTGTGCAGACAGCAGTGCCACAGCTTCTTGAAAGGAAAGCAAAGACAAGGAAAGATTCCTCTGCACAGATGTTTTACAGTAACCTCTTAGACCTGTCCCAGAGTTATCTGGTCATCTGAAGTTGTCATTGCAAGCTATGATGCACATGTGGCCTCTTAGCAATGCAGTGTAATCAGGCTGTAATTTATATTTTATCTTCAGTGATGATAGCACTTGAAAATGTTTTGTGGTGGATTTGCTCTTTGATGCATGGTAAGCTCCTGTTAGCATTAATGGGAGCAGTGTGTGTTGGGGAGGGGGAGAGACACCTTCCCCCTGCCTTCAAGTCAAGATTAATTATGTTTTGCTTATGCTTATCACTGTGTGGGATGCCAAAGCAATGTACAACTGAAAATTTTGTGGGTTTTTAAAATTCGTGTTGCCTTTTTTGTCACCTTTTTGACCATTTGTGATAGTTTGGTCCTGGAGAATTGCAGGATGGGGCTGCTCTTTCAGAGGCTGTGTGTTCAGTGTCTTGCCATGCTTTCAAATCCCTGCCTATTTCCTGCCCTTGAGCAAGGCAGCCGCCATAAAGCAAAGGGAAGCATGTGGCGAGTGTGCTCCAAAGATGTTGGAATGAATCACTTCAACCAGCTTACATTCCAGCCTGGAAACCAAACTTGCCTTTGACTTTGGGTTCCCTGTGGAACTCATTTCTCTCCTCAAGAGTCCTCTCTAAGTCCCTTTTTGTGTAGCTCGGCGTGACTTGTACCTCGGAGCCGATAGTTTTAGGATGCAGTTTGTCTGATCCAATATTGTGTCTCCGCTGGTGGTCAGGAACAGATGAAGAGTGATAGAAAAGGCTTGAATATTTGGGGGTTTTTTTAGTGTGTGACTGCTTTGTCTTTGCAGACAAAATGAATGGCACCCAGGGCTGCTGGCTTACAAGGTGGTGTGTAGCCACCAGTTCTCCTTGGCTGGTTTGGTCTGGCGTTCATGAGAAGGGGTCCATCACATCACAGACAAGTGTTATAATTACCTCTAATAAGGGTGTTTGCTCTCATGAAGCAATTACTAAGCTGCACTGGAAAATGCACAGGATGTGCAGCCAGCACAAAATTTTTGAGCTACAAAATTAAAAGAAGCTCAGACTGAAGTTAGATGAAAGTGAACATATTTATCCATGTCAGACTTCCTACCATTTTGCACGCTCATATTGATTTCTTTTGACACGGTCTTCTTTTATTGAGTACCATATATTTTTTTAAATCCCTTACCGATACCAGTACCTGCTAAGAGCAATTGTAAAAGGAAACTAAAGTATATTAAACCTGCCTGGAGTCAAAATGTAATCTAACACCTGTAGTCTGCAATTTGTCATCACTTCATAGATACTTTTTCTTTTTTAATAACAGTTTTGGATTTCCCTGAGTTTTGACCTTAGGATACTGTATAATCCAAGAAAAGCAAGGAAACTAAACCACAGTCTTTAACACAGCTTTACGGTGTCAAGGTGTGAAATCACTCTGTGAATGAGCCCAAAGAAAATACTTCCTTTGGTGCTGCGACTAGTGCTGCAGTGTTTACCCAAATGAATGTATTTTTGCAAAGGAAGAAAAAAGAGTAGTCTTAAGAACCACACTTTTAATAGGAAAGAAATGAACACAGGTGCAAATTGTAACTTCTGCTACAATTTCTTGTACAGACATTCCTAGAAACCTGTAAAGAGTCTTGGCTGTGTAATCAATGTTCTTACCCCTGTGAGCCCCAGCCTGGGAGGCTGAGGGTGGAGGCCTGGTTATGGCAGCTGCTGCCTCTCTTCTCTTCTTGCACATTTCTGTATTTGAAGAGACCAGGGCTAGGTAGTGTAAGCCTGTTTATTTGAATAGATAATCTCCTGCCGATTATTCCTGTAAACTCTGGTGAGAGAGACAGCGTCTCCTTCTCAGTGTGAGATTTTGTTGCAACAAAATGGAGTTTGTCTCTTCAGTAAAGTCTTACCAGGATAGCTGGGTGCTGCATGGGAGCTCTCAGCTTACAGAGGTGAGGTGCTGCTCAGTAAAATGCAGCTGAAGACCTTGTTCAGGCCTGTCTTCTGCTCTGCCTTTGAGCTCAGCTGGCCATGGGGAAGGAGCATTTCCAGTGGCTTGCTGTCAGGAGGGATGTGGTGAGTTGTTTTTGCTTGGAGTCAAACTGCTGGTGGCAGCTCCTGCTCATGAGCCGTGATCAGTTGTAAGGGCAGTAACAGATCACTGGTGTTAGGTGCATGAAATGAAGGTTCTGCACCTATGTTTTGTACTGTGTGTCTGTTCTCTCTGCCTTTATTTTGGGGTCCTTAAGCAGGCTAAAGTCTTGCTGTCTTTGGCACAGAAGTCCTTGATGTGATACAGTGTTATGGCTGGCTATGAGAATAATGTAAAGGTGAAGAAAAGCTGAAAGGTGAGACCCCACCACTGAGACTAGATTGGTAGAATTATTTGGTTTGGAGAAAGACCTGTAAGATTATCGAGTCCAACTGTTAATCCACCAATGCCAAGTCCACCACTAAATCATGTCTTAAGTGCCACATCTGCGCATATTTTAAGTACCTCTAGGGATGGTGCCTCCACCACTTCCGTGGGTAACTTGTTCCAATGCTTTACAACCCTTTCACTAATATCCAACTTAAACCTCCTCTGGCAAAGAGAAGGCCAGTCCATTGAACTTTGCTCCTTGTGGGTTTGGGTTATCAAAGTTGATGTTGACTATCGCATGCCATCAAGGTACCTGGCAGTGCTCACACTGACTGCACAGAGGCAGATGGTGCCTTTTCAGCAAGGGCAGTTTCTGTTGCAAATGCACAGTCTTTCAAGAATGTAACGTTTTTGGTGTTTCTCTTAGCAAGGGGCACCTCATCATCTCAGCAAATCCCAGCAGAAGGGAGCTCTTACGACTGATCCTCTCTGCAAAGGGAAGGGCAGAACCACACTAGGAAACAAAAGAGCTTGGGGTTTTCACATAGAAATGCAGTTCCTGATTTCAGTGTGCTCAAAAGGCTGTCCAGGCAATGGAGGGTGATGTGTCCCAGAGCCAGTGTTTTCAGCTGGTGCCTCTCTGCTGGTGGTGCCCGGGTCTGTGTGTGTGTTCCTGCTTGGCTCCCTTAGCCTCTCACCACTGTCATGTGTGTAGCTCCAGCTAGAAAGTGGGTGGAAATGGAAACAAACATCAGTGGCATAGTGAATCCAGCCAAAATTAAATACAGTACAGGCACAGACTGCAATTGCTTGACGTTCATCTTACAGCTGGGTTTGCTCACCTCTCTTTTCTGTGGGAACGCCAAAGTCAGCTTTCTCCTGAGGGAGCACATGGAAACATGGGGAGTGGATACATGTAAAACAGTGCAACAGTCCCTTCCCCCGATAATTCTTGGCTTTGGATTTTAGATAGACCACAAACCCTTAGCTTATTACAAATAATCCTGATCACTCCCGTAATGATACACTACATTATATACTCTCCTAAATTCAATCATTCAATATCTCACTTCCTTCCCTGTAGGCATGTACTATTATATTTTACACATGGCTTCCAGCTGCTTTTCATTGTGGCCTTCAAATCATATTTCAGTACAGTGCGATCTAAGACCAGTCACTTTATCATTTAAAGTCAACTTCCATCACAGTCATTTTCTTGCAAGTTTTCTGCCGGGGTTGGTGAATTTGTTTCAGAAAGATAAGTAGAATGTCTACCTGAATGAACCTTCGTGAAGCAGCATCTGCCAGAGATACTTTGTTCTGAAATGTTGAAAGGCAGCCATGCCTATCTGTAGAGTTTAAGAATTAAATCTCTTGAAGGAATGAAAAGAATAAATCCTCTGGGCATGGAAGGAAATCTGTATCTTCACATTTGATTTGAAAGTAGATGAGAAGTCAGGAAGAGGAAGGGAAGTCAGCTCCAGATGGTGCTGGCTGTGGAGGAGGAGGAGGAGGCTGCCCCACCTGTGGCTGGGGAGCAGTGGGGAAGGGCATGTGGGGTGGAAATGGGAGTGGGGAAGGGGGGTGTGGGGCCTCTTTGCCATAAGGTGCACCCTTCTGAGCCCAGCAGCAGCTTTGCTGGGAAAGGGAAAGCTGAGCAGGGCCGTTGTTGTTACCCATCCTGTACATGGTGCTTCGGGGTAGGTCTGGCCACCACCGAGGGGTCACTGGGAAATGCACCCTGTACATGGAGGATCAGGGATGTTTCCTTCTTGGCAGTGCAGAGGCAGAGCAGCACTGACCCAAAACCCAAAGAGATGTGGCAGGGTGGGCACAGCAGTGTGTGAAGCTGCTGGAAATTTTACCTGCAGATGTAGGAGCCTATTAATGACCCTGGATCTAAAAATCTGTGACTCCAGGAATAGTCCATTTCCTCTGTGAGGCTGTGGCATGCAGAGCCAGACATGAAGTAAGCCAATCACTCAAACTGCCCAGCATACTCATCAATCAAGGGTAGTTTAAAGCAAATATTTAGCATAAAGGTAATCTGGGCTTCATATTGTACTGTGTGCTCAGCAGTTGATCTGGTTTGCATAGAGTGCTCTCTGTCCTGTCAGAAGGGATTGTAAAACTGACCACAGCCCAGATCTGAAGGACATCCTGTGCATTTATCCATCTCTCTGTATATGGCTAAAGTTCTGTTGCTGAAAAATACAATGTTGCTGAAATCCTTTGTTAATGATACTGGCAATCTAGAGGAGACCCCCAGAAGTTAGTAAAATAATAAATTTTATCTGTTATAAGAGCAGATTTAGTTTTTTCATTTCCTAATATAACAGAAGGTGAAATAAAATACAACCTTTTTCTAGTGTTTTACACTGATAACACCCAGGTTTTGCATTTTCCCTTTTGGAGAAGGTGGAGAGGTCACTCTGGAAAAGGAAGGGTTAATTGAAATTATTCTTCCCTCCCGCACTCAGCCCTCTCTTTGGTTGATTGCTTTATAGATGCTGTAGGCATCTCTTCATCTCCTTCAAATTAAACATTTTACTGCTGCTGATCCCGTATTTTGTTGGATTTTTTCATCATTATATTTGATTGGAAGTCTTGTAACATTTTTCAAGCTGGATCATTTCTCATGCTATTTGTCAACTGAAAAAGAAAAAAAAAGCCCCTTTCCAACTCCAACAAGAATGAACTGAGTAATTCACACCCTTTCTGGATGTGTTTCTATCTCTGTTAGATGCTACTTGAATCCAGCTTCTGATTAGCAATGCTGCTTGCAGCGTTCTGCGTGACGCTGTCTCTAAGTTCCCTGGCAGTTTATTTGTGCTGTTAAATCCTCTCGATTTTGGCTGCTCTGGGCCGTACTTTGTCAGGGGACGGGGCCAGAAGCCACAACAGGGGAGGCTAGGTAGGGTCTGTGTGACACATTTATGGGGCTTGGTCCCTGGCTAGAGACAGCGATCCTGGCTCTGCTGCCTTCAGCGCTCCCCGCTGACGTAGGTACGGATCCCACCCTCATCTGTAACCCTCTGTTTGGAAACGTCAGCCCTTCCCTTTGAAAGCAATCCATGGGCAAAAAAGAAATCCTCAAAGAGCAGCTGAGCGATTCCATTCATTGGAACATTATGCTCTTTTATTGCAAGAGATGTAATAAAACATAAACCAGATTATCTGTCATTTCTATTTGAGCTCCCCCTTTCCCCCCGCTCCTTGGTTAGCCATTTCTGTGGCACCCTCAGTATTTACGTGCTTGGGAGGAAAATGTTCACGTTGGCACCGAAACAAGTTTGTGGTGTTTCTGCCCTGCCTCAGCTCTCGCCCGCGGGTGGCAAGTCCTGTGCTGGCAGCTGCTCTCGGCTGTCCGTGTGGGGCTGCTCCGTGTTGGGCTGTTCCTGCCACTGTCCTGGCACGGCTGTGCCCGTGGGGACAGCAGGATGTGCAGCT
The DNA here is from genome assembly GCF_028769735.1 of Zonotrichia leucophrys gambelii. Taxonomy (NCBI): domain Eukaryota; kingdom Metazoa; phylum Chordata; class Aves; order Passeriformes; family Passerellidae; genus Zonotrichia; species Zonotrichia leucophrys. Next base: position 18,357,353 of record NC_088177.1, on the reverse strand, counting down.
GTGTCCCTGCACGGCCAGCCCTCGCTCGCCCCCGCTGCTCAGCGAGGCACCGGGACGTGGTGCCGGCTCTGCCTCCGTGCCCGGGGAGCCGCAACCCCGCCGGGAGCAAACCCGGGCCGGTCACAGCATCCCCGGGGAGCAGAGCCCTGGCCAGCTGCATCCCCGGGCCCGTCACAGCATCCCCGGGGAGCAGAGCCCGGGCCGGTCACAGCAGCCCCGGGCCGGTCACAGCATCCCCGGGGAGCAGAGCCCTGGCCGGCTGCATCCCCGGGCCCGTCACAGCATCCCCGGCAGGCTCAGCTCCTCGGCAGTGGGCAGCGCCTGCGGGCTGCGAACTGCTTCCCAAAAGCTGTGACTGGAGATGGCTGATGTTACAGATTGTTATGGCAGGAACGTTTGATGGAGGAAGTGAATAAAGGGCTCTTCGGCACAGAGCTTTTTCGTTTATTTGCATAACAGGCTGATATTCCACAGTGGACTTCCCTCTTGCGGTAATAACTTGACTAGTGTAGGATTTTACTGGGGGTTCGGTATGTGTGTAAAATTCAGTGCAAGTTCTCAGCATATTTCCAATATTTATCCTTCTGTTTTTGGTTGTTTTTCTTTAGAGAGCATTAATGTAAGGTTGATTCTCTGGATGTTACAGTTTGCAGCAAAGCCATTTTCTTCTTGGATAAAGAGCCAGAATTCCCTCTTACTTGTGGAAGAAAATAGTTATCCATATTGATTTTGTTAGCTTTGAGTGTCAAGCTCTAATAATTATTTCCCTGCATCTGAAGAAACCCCTGGGCAAATACAGCCCTCAATCCTGTAGGGGTTTTTTTCTGTTAATCTCCCTTGTATAGATTTAGTTTTAAGGAAAGCGTATGGAGCTCCTCTGTGTTTTGAACAATTCAGAGCAGGTATTTTTCCCCTGGAATCAAAGGGCTGCACGAGGCCCTTTCTTAGTCATTTTAAGTGGCTGTTAGGAAGATTAAGAGCTACATATGCTTTCTTTAAACTTGCCGAAAAGGAGATACTGTGGGTGAAAACCTGTTACGAGACTGCAAAGTGTGTTTGCCCAGAGGGTGTTTCAGAATGGAGGGCTATTATTATTTGAACTCAGAACTCCTCCACTAGTGAAATTACTATAGAGAAAGTAATACAGAGAAATCTGTTCAGGAGACACATTAAAGCCGCCTATGTCAAGCAACTGAATTGACTCTGCTGTCTTTCTTGAGAGAAGGGAAATCTTAACAAATCTCTGCACTTGTATTTTTTTTCTTCCATAAGTAGTTGTGATGGATTTTAATGCAAAAGCATTATTCATAAAGTAGAACTTGACAATCCCACATGTGCCTAGGCCTTTTTGGTACTTGAAATCTTGAAGAAATCGTCAAAGTGTCTAGCCTGAAAAGATGGGAGGAAACAAGGATGGGTAGAAGAGGGGCAAAGCAGGAGAATGACTTTTCTGGTATGGGACAACTGGCCAATCATCATGACAATGAGACTGGAATACCTTTTGACTTAATTTTTATTTTGGCTATTTTATATTTTTTATTACTTATATTTTGTATTTCTTACTTATTTTTTGGGTTTGCATTTATTTTATATAATTTGCCTTTTATATCACTTCCTCCTTTCAGTCTGTGGTTGTGCAGACAGGTATAGCTGTTGTAGTCTTACAGGTGAGAAGGGCAGTGGAAAATGCACATTAATTGTACTTTTCTTGACCAGAACAAAGGAGGTTCTGTGTACAGACCTGTACAAGTGCCCTTATGTCAAGCACCGTGGGGTCAGCATGTGAAGTGTGTGTCTGTTTGATCTTATAGGTGCTGCACAGACAGCAGTCCCAGCCTGCCAAGGAGAATTCCCCACCTAGAGAAGAGGCTCCTCCTCCACCTGCTGAGGACAGTTGTGCCAAAAAGCCAAGATCCCGCACCAAGATCTCCTTGGAAGCTCTGGGTATCCTTCAAAGCTTTATTCACGACGTGGGTCTGTACCCCGATCAGGAAGCCATCCACACGCTCTCTGCTCAGCTGGATCTCCCCAAACACACCATCATCAAATTCTTCCAGAACCAGCGCTACCACGTAAAGCACCACGGGAAGCTAAAAGAGCACTTGGGAACGGTGGTTGACGTGGCAGAGTACAAGGATGAGGAGCTGCTGACGGAGTCGGAGGAGAACGACAGCGAGGAAGGCTCTGAGGAAATGTACAAAGTGGAGGCTGAGGAGGAGAATCCCGACAAAAGCAAGGCGGCTCCAGCAGACATCGACCAGAGATAATGTGAGATAGGAGTGCAGAAAGCAATACATTGATCCAAGGATTTTCTGGTTTTATTTTTGATTTTTTTCCTCGTTTTCCTTTTTGTTTGTTTGTTTCCGTTGTGCACGATCCATGTGCAAACCGAATGAATTCAGCATTGCCCGATCAGACTCCGCCTTGACACAGACACTCGAGTGTTACACTTGCAACATCTGACTGAAGCAATCGTTGTAGTCACATAGGATTATGCCTTCATCAATCTTGCACTTATGAAAGGGACAGCTAGCAAGTAAATGGGAAGAAAAAGTCCTATGAAATCAGTGAAGGGAAATTTACAACTTTGTGTGTGTATATATATATTTACATAATATATATATATATATATTAAATTGCATGGGATGGAACTTTACAACCTGAAGTATAGACTGTGAAATTAGTTCTTTAAAGATGAGACTTGTTTATGTTTTAAAACCACTTCACAATGAGTTGCTTTGGCTTTTTGATAAACTGCCGCCTGCTCTCAGGGTGTGGTGACTATTTTTGAATTCCTATTTATTTTCTATGTTTATCCCTGATTTTTTTTTTTCATTATTATATGGCTTCCTATCTGGCAACTTGATGGGTAATTTTTGAGGTATTTAAAGATATAAATCAACACTGCCAAAAAAAGAAAAGAGGAAAAAAAGAGAGAAAATAGAAAAACAAATCAGGGCACCTTAAAAAGAAAACTAGTAAGTTGAAAGTACTTTGAACACAATGCACACTTAAAAGGATACAGCATGTTCCACTCTCCAGATAGTCCTTTCTGTAGTGAACGGATGAGTTTTCATGGGATTCAGAATGACTAAAGCAGAAGTGCAGTGCATAGAAGACTTGTCCATTAACGAGGTCTTTATGGAAAGAGAAAAAAAGATAAATGTGTTGAGATTTGATGTATGGAATTCATACTATCAACCACATTTTACCATGGATTTTATTTACCTGTTCTCTGTTTCAGATCTTAAAATTTATAAGCTTCCTTCTTGTTGTTGCTTTTTGTTTATACTGAAGTGAAACACACGCACACACACACACACACACACACACACATATGTAAAGTTACATTGCGACACAAAATGCCACAATCCCGAGAACCCTGGCCAGGTAAATCGTTGACAGCCCGAGGGTTTGCGTTGCTGCCTTGCCACTCGCCCTCCTCGCAGCCTCCCCGAGCTCCTGTTGTAGCTGGGCTTGCTCGTGTCCCGCGTTCCGTGCCAGGCAATGAAGTGTTTTCAGCCGCAGGTCCCCGCCCGGGCCGGGGCTCGCAGCTGCCCCGGTAGCAGCCACAGAGCAGAGCCCGTCCCGACTGACTCTTGGATGGCCCGAGCGCTAAAGCTGCAGCTGCCATAGCATCCTCCCGCTCTGAGGCACCCCGTGAGAGAGACGCCAAGTAGCATTTACTTTTCACTTCGTGCAATGATTTCCGAGACAAAGACCTCACCTTGCAGCTGGATTGATTTCAGACGCCTGTAAACTGCAGCCATAACGGTACCGACAAGGCTTCTGGCTTTTTTCTTCCTTTTTTCACATGGGCTTTTCATGTAATCTTGACAAAGACCTCATGCAATATCACTTTGAAAGTTACTTTCTGTTTACTACACCAGGCAATGTAATATAACTGTTAATACTATTTATATATTTGAAAGGTATAAAAGGTAGGAGTTAACGAAAAACAAACCTCTACGTGTAGATATTTACTCAGAACAGACAATATACAGGGAGAAGACGTTGCAATACAAGCTAATTCTAGCTGCTCAGTAACCTCTGGAGTTTTTATGAGATTTTTTCAGAGCTAATGTTTGAAACATGAGTATCTCTGCATAAATTTCATATACCTTTGCAAAATTATGGTGGGTTGCTTACCTAATGCCCCTTTTGCTCTTCATCCTTTAGTTCTGTAGTATGCTGCAGCTTTAATCAGAATTTCGATGGTTGCTGCTTTATGTTTCTCTCAGAGCTACGCTTTCAAAACTGTCTTCTTATCCTGTAGCTGAAATCACTCCATACATTTGAAAGGAAACTGAATTTTGCCAAGCTATGTAAGTTGTTCATCTGATGATGGCATCGGCATTTGGTATCTTTTACACTTCAACCAAAAATTTTATTAGGTATTTTTTCAATGCTGAGTCTTGCCTTTTTATTTTTAATTTCACTGCCAATTTTGCAGTGGTTCTAAGTGAATCTGTGGGCATTTTAGCCTGTGGTCTTGCCAGAACTTTGCGAATTACAATGCATATATGTCTATTTATTCAATATCCATCATATAATATCTATTTGGAGAAAGAAACTTTTCTTGTAGTGCCTCTTAACAAAGCACAATTTTCCGCCTTTTTTGTGAAATAAAAAATAAAAAAAAACAAATTGTGTTTTATTGCGGTATCAACAATGTGAATAAGGATTAACATATTGTAAATGTTCATTTTTCCATGTAAATCAACTTTATCTTCGTTATCACTAAGTGATAATTAATTTTTAACTTATGTGCATTGTTAGGCTGTTAGAATTTTTTGGTTGTTGAAATAAAACGCATTCAATAAATATGACTTAATTTGTCAAGTAATTTACTGGGCCTTTTTTCTTTTCTCCTGAGTTCAAGTGGAAGAAGGACTGCAAGATGGAGGGGGCATATTTTTGCCTGTTGGAAAAAGCTTTGATCAATATTATTGGATCTTGAAAACCTGCATAAGGTTTTCAGAACCTGGAGCTGGCACAGGTGACAGATGTGTACGAGCAGGACTAACCTGCTGTGCCAGTGGCTCTCTGCACTCGTAGGTGCCTGCACTGGGTGTTTCTGGTGGGCTCAGAAGGAGGGTGGGGGTGCCTTCAGCCTGTCGGAGAATGTACTCAAAACACACACTTAAAGATCCACTCCCAGTCTGCTGTCTTCTTTCACTGGTAGATTTTTTTTCTGTTTATAATTAAAAAGCCACAAATGACTGCGTGTCAGGAAACTTTTGGAGCACACATGTCCATGGTTAATGGACATAATAAAAGGCTTTATTATATTTATAGCAGGGCATCCTACTGAGTGCGTAGAGGAATGCCGGAAGGATTGATGTATCTGAGAAATGTGTGAAATGTTTTTGGGGAGAATACAGATAAATGGAAAAAATTGCTCAAAATTCTTAAGCTAACAAAGTGGTAAGTATCTGGATTCAATCCTAGCAGACAAATCATATACTGCACATTAGACTTGAGTTGTCTAGGAATTGAGGTACAGCAATTTTTAAAACCATTTTTTATTTTTTCTGTAGTTCCAATACAATAGTTCTTCCTTTTTTGGTGTCTTATTTATATTCTATATTAAATGTCTGTGTGCTCTCTTGAGAAAATAAGAGGAGGTTCAGGAGTAACCACATCTCTGGGTACCCAGCCACCTGCGTGCCACTTGTATTTAATCTGAGACCAGGGAAAACCAAGCATCTTTGTGTGTGCTCGGGGACCTGAAGCTGTGCACAGCAGCCTTTGTGGGGTGCTGTGCTGTTCTCTGGGGCGCACAGCTGCTGTCCCTGCACTCACCCCTGAGGATTCCGGGGCTGCCCGTGCCCTTCCCATGGGAGCGCTCGGCTGGCACGGCCGGATCTGGTGCCTGGCTCTGCCGCCTCTGCTCTGAACTCTGGGCAGTCTTTTGCTGGTAGTGGCCCAAGGCTGGGGCTCTGCTGGCCTTCACGGGCATGGGAGGTGACAGAGGGCACGAACTGGCCTTGAAAGCTGCTCCTGCAGGCGCTATGAGGGTGCTGATGGTGTTGGATGGGGTGTCTGTCCTTTCTGCCTGCCAGCAGGACAAGAAACTGAAGGAGAAGCAACACGCACTTCACTGGGAGAGAATTTTATACATGAGCCCTCTGTGTGTGTAGTTAAATAATATTTAGAGAAAGACACACTCATATACAAATACTTTAATTGGGGGGAAAATCCTATAAACATATGGGTTCTTCTTCCAAACCGTAAAAAAAAAGAAAACCAACATTTAATAGCTGCTATAGCAGAAATATTTCTATTAATGCTTCTATTTCTCCATACTTTACATGCTGCTTCTCCTATTTGTTGTTCATGTTTTAGTCATCCAGACATATGTATTTCCAATTTCAAACCTGTGTCAGTGAAAAATAAACATACTAAGATTAGTTTAAAATGTTTTAAGGTGATGAACATACTGACTAGTGTCTCAAGTTCATTGTTGCTTAGATGAAAGTATCCACTCAATCTCTTTCCACTTAGTTAATTACCAATTATTTGCTCTAGACTAAACGGATTAAAATCCCTCAAAGATGAAATTTTGTTTCTATCCTGAACCTGTTAAACATAGAGGGATAAAAGCTGGATACATTTGACAGGGAGCAAATGGCATCTTAAAATCATAAACGAATCATTACAAAAAATCTCCACTTACAATATAAAGTGCAGTGATTAATTAAAGATGCAGTTTTAACTTATTTATAGCCATTAAAAAAACATACTGGTTTTAACACAAAATAACACAAGCCAAGTCATCCAGGGGAGAGACACTGGCAGCCTGAGACCTGGGGAGCAGGCAATGTGACAAAGCCAAGAGGGAACAGCAAATGCAGGCCACACCCTTGAAACCTCTGGGAAAGTTGACAGAAGCAAGGATGGAGAGAGGTGGCTCTGGCATCCCTGCCAAGACCCCCTTGTTTGTTGCTCGCTTACAGGCAGTGCAGAAGTGAGAGCCCCATCTCTGGGATCCAGGAACCTGCGTGCTCCCTCCTTGGCGGCGGTGCGAGCGCTGGGAGCTTGCCAGAGGCAGAGCGTGCTCGGGGTGAGTCAGCCAGACAGACAGCAGTGCATCAAGTGCAGATTTCTGCAGGCTTTCCTCTCCTTCCAAAATTTTTGGTTGTTGTTGGTGAACACTGGTCCTGCTTGACTGGGAGGGGTGACTCGCTAGAGCCAGGGGGAGGGAAGGTGGTGGGAGGCAAAGTGAAGCTCACCTGCTGGGCTGTGAGTTGTGGCTGCTGCTCCCTGGCAGGTGTGTCTTTGGAAGGCTCTACTGAGCCCTCCCCTCTGCCAGGGTCAGGGACACACAGCAGGCACACCACGCTCCAGCCCCGCCACTGCTGCCTCTGTCTGCAAGGCAGCGCTCGCTCAAGGAGAGAGTCATCCCCTCTGTCCCGTGGAACTCTTTCAGGAGCTACAGCTGGTTCCTCCTCAGAGGAGTGGTGTAATTTACCCTTCAGAAGGGATCTGGTCTTGATTTGAAGACCTCAGGAGCTGGGAAATCACTGTTGCCCTCAGTAGTTTGTTTGAATGGTGGTTTCTCTCCCTGCTAAATCTTAACCATATTCTAAGGGGGATTTGGCTTTCCCTTCCTGGTTTTGTCTTTTGTCAGGCTTTTCTCTTCTGGGTCAAAGTTCCTGGTAATGAAGGATATTTTTTTCCCTCAGAAGTAGCTGTCCTGATCAAATTAATTTTCCTGAACTGAGGCCTTATTGTTCAGCTGTGGCTGTTTAACAGAAAAATTTGCTTTGGCTGGTGAGGAAATTCCCCCTTGTACTCCTTTTGAGAGTCCATCGAGATAATGACAGAAAGAAAAGCTTTAGGAAAAAAAGGCTATTTGCTGCTAGTGAGCCTGGAATGCTCACAGATACTATCTGTCACATCTAAGGTATCCTTAGTTCTATTCTGCATAAATGCTACATAATTGTAGATTTTCATCTCATAGCCATGAAGAATGACATTCCTTGGCATGGGGTGAAGATCTCCAACAAAATGTACACAGAAAAGAGACTTTTTTTTTATGACCAATCTTAACAGTTGATTTGCAAGAGCAGAAATGCAGGTGGTGTTCACTCCGGTCACAGCACCAGACTAAACGTGCCACCAGCCAATGTCTCCTCCTGAGTGACTCTGGGCACGACTTTCAGCCTGGGGCTTTCTGGGGAGCTGGCTTCCTTCAGGGTGGGAAGGGACAGCCAAACACAAACTCAGTGCACATGCATGGACCACAATCCTTCTGAGACAGAAAGTTCTGTCGACCCCTGCAGAGGCGACACCCGTCTGAGCCCTGTTTGAGGTGTTGTCAGCAGGCCAGTGCCTGCCTGTTCCTTAAGCCGTGTGCTGCACGTCTGTGGTCTCATGTTTAAAAATGGATGTGCTCCATGCCACAACAGGACTGCAAGTACCAAGTTAACTGCTGCCATTGCCCCAAAGCACAACCAATCACACAAAAGCTGTTTTCCATCGCAGTGTTCATCCGTTTCCTGTCACACTTCTCTGTGCACTGCAGAGCTGTGGAGGTGGCAGGACCCAGAGCTGGAGGTGATGCTCAGCCTCGGGACATCTGCTCTTGAGGAGAAATATTCGAGTAGCCTGAGCATCAACCATGATGCCTGAGCAGCAACAACCACCATGATGTCCCCTAGCAGCTTCCTTACAAGAACACTTAGGAGGTGACATCTCCATGGCCCCAGTTTGAGCAGGTCAGTGGGACCACATTCCCTTGGCTTTCAGAGGGAAGAGAGAGAGCGCTATTCCATGCCTTAACAGACTGTTCCCTCCTTGTCCAGCCTTGGTCCCCCTTTACCTTATGATGAAGTACATGCTACACTCATCACAGACTCAGCTATTTATGATCAGACATGACCAGAGAAGAGTTTGGAATGTGTTAGCCCTCGAGAGGAAAAAATGCAGCAGATTGGTCTCATTGACATGAAGGAGACTCTTGCAAGGGAAGTGGAGCAGGACATGACCAGCAAATGCAGTCCTTCACCACAGGGTTCAGCCTTTGGTTTCTCAAACCCACCAAGTCTCCTCTGTTTGTATTTAAAGGCCATTTGTCTCCCCTATTTGTATTTAAAGGCTGTTGCAGAATATCATTGCCTTAATGGATCTATTTTCACAAGCCATTTAGCATCATTTGTTCTGTGTCAACATTGTCCTTTCATTTAATTTCCCCCACCCAGCGTCCCTTCCTGACCTCTGGCCACCCACCACCCAGTATATTCATAGACAGCAACTGCACCCCCTGCAAGCTGGGTGTCCCCGCGCCGAGCCAGCCCAGCCCTGTCCCAGCCGTCACGGCCGCGGTGCCAGGCTCGGCTGCGCTCCCGGCGCTGCTGCCCCGGCCCCGGGCTGTGCTGGGGCTGCCTGCGGGCAGGAGGCTGCCGGGCCCCGGGGGGATGCAGAGCTGCCCCGGCCCACCGAGAGCCCTTCGGAGCTCTGGCAGAGCCCTTCGGAGGAGATGCTCAGCCCCAGGAGAGAGAGAAGTGCTTGCAGCTGCCCTGGTAATGAATGGCTGGGACATAGTCCAGGCAAGCCCGTGTTCCAGTACACAAGGGAAAACCAGGAGTGTCCCATGCAAGAGAGGGAATGAAAGACCACAGCGAGTAGCTACCAGCAAGAGAGGCACGTGGATTGACCACCAAGGACTGGGAAGGTATCTGGAGCCATTAGCTTCTCTCTGAATGCTGGGAGATGACAAAGCACGGGCTGTGAGCACACAGGACACAGAGCATGGCGCAGTTCCCCAGTGGAAGCCAGCTGCTCTGGGAGGAAATGAGCCCAGTGCAATGCAGGCAGAGGAACAGCATTCTCAGCCCTACATGACACAGCTGCTGGGTGCCCTGCCCAGGCGGTTGTGGCTCCCACACCAGTGAGCCTGGAGCTAAGGAGTTTCCATGCTGGAGAGTGAGCAGGACTGTGGGGCTGAGAGAAATAATTGGGATCTTTTCCTCTTTTTTCTTGTCTTTCAAAATACTTGCATGGCAGTCGGGTGAATGCTGGTTTCATAACTGATGGACATGGTCTTGGCAATCTCCTTTTGAAGAGCCATTCCTTGTCACATAAATATCATCTATCAGTGCCCATTGTCTTTATAGTGATCTTGAGCAAACAGTTTTATTTTCAATCAGGACATCACACATTGATCTAAACACTCATCTGTAATGGATCAATTTACATTAGGAGAGCAGTATTGTAGCATTGTTGTTCATTATATTGAAAGAAGTATATGTTTAGTTACAGGCTAAAATCAATTAAACAGCCTTGTGCCTTTTGCTGTGAGAAAGTCAACAAGCCAGTCTATCTTGGACAATTATCCAGCTACAGCTCCTGTAAAAGAGGCCTCCAGCATCATCCCCTTCCTCCCGAGTTCTCAGTTTGTCACTCAGAGACTTATTTTGCAATGTTTTTCCTATTGTGCAGTCTAGTAAAACACTCTCGGCTAAAATGCATGTGAGAGAAATGAAAGCAGTCTTGCACTGCTGTTGTGGAGGGGACTTTCCCAGGGCCAGGCAAAACCATGTAGCCAAAAGGGAAACCTGCGTTCTCACCAGAAGGCTCCCTGATAACACACAATGGAATATATTGGAGATGCTGAAAAATGTAATGATTTGTAGGTGAGATCATTATCTCCAAGGAGCCCTGATTTCACCGGAGGAAAAAAGGAGGGAGTGGGAGGCAGGGGAGGAATACTTCTTCTTGCCCTACTGCAAGAGAGAAGACTATTGAGTGCTAGAGACTTTCTGACAAAGGGAACATGATTTGAGCTGGTGGTGTATCTGCAGAGAGAATTGGAACCTGCAGTTTCAAAAGCAAAACACATAGGGGAACTGCAGGGCAATGCAATGATGGGGTTTGAGGAGCACAGTTCCTGGGGCTCCGGTGGATGTGATGGAAACAGAGGAAGGCATTACCTGCCCCAGCCCCCTGTCAGAGGCCTGTGGCAGAAGAGAGCAGGCCCTTGTGCCCTGCCTGCTGTGCTGTCACTGACACAGGGCCGGGAGCCGCCGGACTCTGGGCTGCCATGCAATTCCCAGCTGGCTCCCACAGCTTTCTGCCTGCTGGCAGCGACTGGCCAGGCCCATGGCACAGGGCAGCATGCTGGGACAGCCAGGCTAACCATGACACTGCAACACTTGATGAATGTAATCAAGGTTTTTGCTTTTCCTTGTGCAAAACCTGATGAACTGGCAAAAGTTATCAGCAGGGGTAGACTCGTAATTTGTGGTCGAAATCCCCTTATGACCTGACCTGTGCTATAAAGGGCTTGTACAGCATTCCTGATTTTACATATGTGTGTGGATGTGTATATGTTTTTTTGGCTTGAGACTTCACCCACTCCTTTCCTACCACTGAGGTCACTCCAACTCATCTCACTCTTTCATTATATGCACAAAGCACTGCTGCAAAGCTAATAATAATAATGAGAAGGAATAGCAGATATTACAAAGCTTATTAGGAAATTGATCTTTGATTTGCTCTTGAATAAAAAGGCAGACCTCAAAACTGCTGGAGCCATTCAGTTAATTGGTTATTGGCTCTCTTGAGTGATTATATCTACCCTGGTTCCACCAAGTTCAGCAGGTCTCGTGCTGGTCAATTAGCCTTTGGCATCCATAAAGGGAAAGGCTTCATTCAGGTTTTCTCAGACATTGCTTGTGTAGCATAAGGTGGACTGAGCAGGAGAGGTTCCCCATGGTCTGAATCCTGCTCTTGAACTGGCACCAAAAGAGTATTTTTGTTGTACCCCAGCCCTCTGAAAGGGTGGAAGGTGTTGAGTGGGAGGCTCTGCCCTGGAGAAGGGCAGCACAAGGCAGAGGGTTTGGGAGGAGCACTGCACTTTCCTCCAGGGTGCCCTTCCCGCAGTGTGCCCACGGCCTCTCTCCCGCGGGATGAGCAGTGCTGGCTCTGTGCATGGATGGATGCCCTGGTGCTTGGTCACACTGGGCCTGCAGCTCACCAGTCACTGCTGCTCTGATTCCCTCAGCATTCCCAGGGCTCTGCAGAGCTACACAGCTGACGCCATTTAGTGGCTTTTCCTCCAGAGTGCTCCATCCTGCCCTCAGCGCTGTGCCTTGCCAAAGGGCTCCAGCACTTGCATTGCTATGATGCAGACCCTGTAATAATAGTGGTTACATCCAGAGAATTCAGTTCAGATTTTAAAACCTCATCAAATAGTTAATGACTGACTATTTCAACACAGCAGCTCCTGCAAAGAGAAGAGAGAGGGAGAGGGAAAAGTTATTCATGTCCCATCTGTCTGGAATGCTTGTCCCCTCCCTCCCACCCACTGAGTCACTTCCTCCCTTTATATATCACTTAAAATTTTTCCTTTCCCCTTTAGCTTATGATTAACAGGCATTTACCCTCTGCAAATGGTTCTTTTTTTATAATGCATGATCAATGTTAGTTAAGGCTCTAAGGAAAAAAAGAATGTATTGTCTTGCAAATGCATGTATGTGGTAAAATACAGCATATACTGCATGTATGGTGTGTAAAGGAACACATCAAGCACTACAATATCCAGCTGCTGATCCAGCCTTCCCACCTGAGCTCCAGAACTTGCAGTGCAGTGCCCTGGCTATTTTGTCCCCCAGCCCAAAGAACAGCGGTGTGCAGGGAGAGGTACATGGCTTGAGGTGGAGGTGTTTCAAAGCAGCAACTCAGCCCAGGGAGGGGTGCACTCAGCTCTAGGACCTGACCCAGGTGGGTGTGTGGGATGGGGCCACTCAAATGCTTCCAGGTGTGTTTGTGAGGAGGTTTGGCTAGCTCAGCCCCCTGCCTCGCTGCCAGGGCTTGAGGCAGCTCTTTTACTGAGCAGGTGGTGAAGGGTTCAGAGGAGAGTGGCAGGCAAGAGAAAGAGGTGGTCTCCTGGGATCTCTGCAGCCTGTGGGTATGTGCTGACCTGCCATCCCAAGCAGGGGAAACCTACCCACAGCATCTTGAAGGAGGAGCAGGAAGGACTACAGAAGGTGAGAATGCTGGTGGGTTCATTCTGAAAGCAAACAGGATAAAGAAGAGGAGCCTGGATGCCTTCTGAGCAGGGATGAGAGATGGTGGAGATGAGTCTCTAAGCTAGAAGAAGGAAACTTGAACCTCCTTGGGCAGGTTCTTTGAGTTACTTGAAGTTTCCCAGTGAATGGAGAGAACACAAGGTCCTACGTTATGTAGTGCAAAACCTTGTATGTGTTCACTTGCTTCAGCCTTTTTTGCACATGGCTCAAAGGGTGGGTGTTTATCTACTTGGCACTTGTTACTCTGATGATACAGGAAAGTTTTGTTATTCAGGGATGTCAGGTTGACACAGCTCATTAAAAAAAAAAGTTTCAAAAGCAAACACTTGAGCAGCTCTCTGTGACTGGGGGGAATCCCCACCCCAGGGAGACACCAGCATAATTTTGTCCAGCTGTCAGTTGCTGTTCTCTTTTTATGATCATCTGCAATAAGGTTCCAGCAACTTTTCTGGTTTCTGTCAACTGCCCATAAGCCGGTGGCTGATGCAGTAACCTAGGTAGTACATCCACTCTGGGATGCACTGAAGGATGGGGCACAGATGTGTCACAGACCCTCTGTAAAGAGCCAGCTTGGCTCCTGCTGGAGGCTTTGGCTGTGTGTGGGTCCTGCTGGTTCTGCGCCCGCCTTCCACTTCAAGAAGCTCCCTGCAGGGATGCTCCATGCTGGGCTGGCACTGATCCTTCAGTGCCTCTGTTTTTTTTTTTTGGCTCTGACTCTGTGTCCTGTGGAAGTAGCTGTCCTGGCCTGTGTGTTCTGTGGTGCTGGGACTGGGCTCATGAACTACGGCCAGGCCTCTGGATATTTGGTATCTGAGAAGTGACTTTATTTTATACACGAGGGTGATGCTGCAGGTGGGCTGAGGCAGATCCAGGGGCTGAGGGTGGACCTGTATTTGCTGTAACTTCACAAATCATGAGCTGAGTGCTCTAAAACCCCAGCAGTTTCCCTTGAAGAGCAGCACCTGAGAGGAATATGTGGGTCTTGTAGCTTTTATGACACCTAATAGACTGTAAAATGGCCATTGAATTTTATTGCATTTGTGGGAGACTTGATGAGTCCAAGGATGGCGTGCTGTGTTACTGGAAGTCAAATAACCACTGATGCTCCTGTTGCTGGGTGGCTTTTAAAAAGGGAAGTTTGTTAGTTTATTCTCCCATGCCTTTGCTCCAATGGGTAGCTATACATTTTCAGAAATTTTTTCTTCCACTTTATCTATTCTTTTTTTTATTTTTGGAAACAATTTTACATGTATGAATGTGGGGACAGCATAGCTACTCTTGTATTATGTGGCAAATTAACTATTTCATTAGCCCCAGGGCAACCTTAGGAAATAAGACAATAACCTCAGTTGTTTATTTCCCTGAGAGATGTTAATGATTAACTCAGAAAAGTAATTCTTCTATCTGGCCTACATAAACTTCCATAGTTCCATGCAACAGCAAGATAGCTTTAGGTAGTTTATGGCATGCAAAAAGCTAAGCTCTGTAACCTTACTGTGCAGATTGGCTCCTGGAGAACAACTTTAGCCTAAGACTTTAGTACTGCCAGCTGGCAGAAGTGATCCTATATGTGAAACTTTAGGCTGAGCCAGAAAAACCTGAGTTCAAATCTCCTGCCAGGGATTGTAGGATAGAATGGTTAACCTGATTTTATATTTTTGGATAACTATCAAGTGCCCGAATATTTATAGCAATAAATGTCTTCCATATGTGCTGATAGTGCATCCATGGAGTGCAATAGCATGATATGGTTATTGTCTTACTTGAAGACACTAATTATAACTAATCCTATAGGCATGTGAATCATTAAATGCTGGCCCAATTTCTGCCAGCTTCTGTGAGATGCATCTGACTTTGTTCATGTGAGCAATGCAGGTCAGCAGAGAGCTCAAGGCAAAATTCCAAGAGTGCTGGGGATCCTGAGGTCTCTTCTCAGAAGAAATACATGCACTTGATATTTAAGCAGTTAAAGCTGCAGGTGGCCACTTTACCATCTTATACCTTCTGAGACTTCCTTGTAGGTGTCACAAAGTCTCAAGATGCCACTGAAAATAAAATCCTCATCCTACAAGCCACTGTCACGTAGCCCTGTGATCTGCCAAGTCAAAATTGGCAAGGGGCTCTCAGGTTCCTGAATTTGTTTGGTGCCTGCTAGAATGGCACGATAACCAGGCTTGGAGCACTGCTGGTGCCCATTGGGGTTTGTGGTACTGAGGATGCTCAACTACTGCAGGGACAGTGTTCCTCCAGGGATGTAATGTCTTCCCAGGTCAAGCTCTGAAACACACATTAGTGTAAAAACCTCTCCAGTGGATGACTGTAGAGCTACTTCTTTCTGATTAGTAAGAAAAAGCAACATGAAGGCTATAATGTTGTAATAAGAAGGCTATAAAAACAGAGAAAGAGAGACTAGACCAGCGTTCCAGCAGTTTTCTCTTGCCCTGAAAGAGGTAAGCCCGCCCAGACGTCTTGCTTTTAAATACTGGCTACTGCATCTGTTTTAAACCAAAAATAATACCTTGTGATTGGAAATGTTTCAGTAACATCATTTGTGCATTTTATTGAGGTGGAGGTTACAATTATTAGAGTCACCAGGAATTTCAGACATTTAAACACAGCCTCTGTTTCTCCAGAATAAACCACATCTCTGTGTGATTATTCTTCTATCTAAATGCCTTCAAACCAAGTCTTAACCCAGATCTGACATTTGTTGCTGGTGGTCCCTCATACAAATTGGCCCTTGAAATGAACATATGGGGTTAAACAAGTGCCAAGGGGATGGGACTGGTTGCTGAGGGATCCCCGTGAGTCTGAGGGAGGCAGAGCCAATGCAGCAGGCAGCCCTGGGTAGATCATTTGGCTCTGAGCAAGCTGCTGCCAGTCTGGTCAGGTACTGTAGTCTGGGCCCTGCAGATTTTGAGAGAATAAGGAGAAGGGTTTGTTTGGTCATAGAAACTGCTCCTTCAGCCATGCAATCTCTTGATGGCTTTTCTTTCAGCTGGCTTCTCCCCAGGAAGCCAGAAACTGCATCTGTGGCAGAGAAGGGACTTGGCTCAACAACCAGAATGTCCCACCTAGCATGCTCTGTGTTTCCTCCTAATCATTTCAGCAAATGTTTTTGGAACTTCAGTTTAAAAATTGACTCTTAAAGGGCTTCTAAGGCCTAAATCGCCTTTGTTTTCTGGCCTTTCTACATCCTCTATTGGCAGCAGGGAGGCAGGTGTTTAAGCACTTTCAGTTTCAATTTTTTGATGCTTCCAGGAGAGCACAAGAAAGAATTTGGAGCTAAAAGACCATTAAAATTCTGATATCAATGATGACAACAAACTTTGAAGCCAAAGGAAGTGTCCCTCTTACAACCTAGGTTGAGACATAAGGAGGTGAGATTTGTTATTACTGCTTTTGAGATGGCAATCATAAGAGGAATCCTCTTCACCTGGCCAAGGAAGTTTCAGCACCTGACTATTTAAATCTCTAGCAAATGCTTGCTGATCTGGAGGGAGCAGGATTAGGCTCAGGTGGAGTGTAAGGATGACAATTAAGCCTTCTGTCCTCTGCTGTCTGGATGTGTTTTTCCCTGTGTACTCTGTAAGAAAAGATGCTATGAAACCTGAATTGGGATGTTGGTATCCCCAGAGAGAGAGAGGGCATTGTCATCTCACTCCATGGGTCTTGTCCTATAGCACTTTGATACTGGTTGTGCACTTCTCCAGGGTCTGGGCTTTCTGATCCTGTCTGAAGTGTGTGTGTGTGTGTCTCCTTTTCCCCAATAGAGTAGCACATTGACTGCTCAATCCCTAACCTCCTCTTCCTCCCTAAACCCCCAGCAATTTTTAGGAGAAACATTGTTCTTGCTTAATCTTGCAGTGCTGATGAGCCTGCGATAATGAAGGAGCAGAGCACAATACAGAGCTCTTGCTGTAGTGAAAAAGGTGGGTCTGTAGCCATTGCTCATCAAAGGGCAAGCAGGTTTCTGGCAAGACTGTGTGTATACTCGTACTTAGAGTTTTGTCTACATAGTGGGCCAGGTCTTGAGTGCACTGTCAATTAAGGGCAACGATTCAAAGTGATTCACAGCAGATTACACCAGCCTGTCTCTTGATGGAGCACACTCTGGTCCTGCACCTGCAGGTGCTGCACAGACTGCCAAGCCTGGAGCTAGCCTGCAGTTATGCTGTCAGCCTTGCTTAGATCTAATGCTTTATGACAACTGTCTACCTGTAATGTGATAATGGGCTGAAAACCTCTGCAAAATTGATAGGGTCTCTCGCAAAGAAGGAGAAACTTATCATGTGGCAGGCCTTCCTTAAGGTCCACATGAACTGCAAAGATTTCTTTGCAGCTGGCAAGTCTGATTGCTCTTCTGTTCCTGACAAGAGGATGACCATATTGCTGTCTGTGAAGCTGCTGACCTCCTACTTACTCCCAGTCCAGGGAGAATTGACCTGTTGCATTTTCAGGTGCTTTAAATCTGTTTTTCACTTTGAATCCTACAATGTTGTTGGTGTCTACCTGCTAGGGCTTCATCTATTCTGTACCTGTACTTTTCATATGCTAGATAAAATCATCTGCCTGCAAAATGTTTCCAGGATTTATACAATAAGTTCATTATGTTTAATCCCTAAAATACAAGTCATTATCTAGAACAATTAACAAGTAATGTTCTAAAAGAAATCTTTATAGAAGAAGCCAGATTCCTACCCACGTTTTTCTGTTATGTGTGTGATCTAGGAACTGCAGCCATGACTTTGTGCTAGATCAGTGCTAAGTGAGAGTTGGGCCTAAAACATCCTGCTGCAGTTTCAAACCCTCCAAACTTCCTATCCAGGTAAAAGCACTGCAGCTAGGACCCTGCAGCCAAGGGAGAGGTTGTCCTCCCGGCTCTGGAGATGCCCAGGTGTGTTCCCTGTGAGTTGTGCAGCTGAAGACCAAGACAGTGACAACACTGCCTAGCTCCTTGTGCAGGGCAACCCAAAGCTCTTTATGTAGCTGAAGCTACATTGTCATTTACGCTGGTACAAGCACCTGCAGCCGGTCCCATTCCAGCTGCTTGGTTCCACCCCGGCTCAAACAGGCCCAGGACAGGCACGAGGCGCGGGCAAGGCAGGCATTGTGTGAGGAGAACAGAGCAGCCGTGGGCTCCTGAGGCACTGTGGCGGTGTGGGGGATGGCCAGCAGAGGTGGGGGTGGCTGCTAGGGCTCCATGTTCAGATCAGGGTTCCGGGCCCTCAGGGCTCCATGTGGGACCAGGGCTCCGCGCCCTCAGGGCTCCATGTGGGATAAGGGCTGCGGGCCCTCAGCCCTCAGGGCTGCCCCCACACCAGCGCTCCGGCCCTGTGCCTGGATGTGCTGCCGCAAAGCTAGGAAGCGGCTCTGGAGGCTGTGGACTGTGCTCTGCAGATCAGAGTCCCCTCCAGAGAAAACAGGGATGTTTACACAGAACACAGCTATCCTAACGGCCATGTGATAATTAGAGGCTGGAGACTGCTGGATAAAGCCTTCCCTATGACCTCCTCATCCTCCAGAGTGTAGGCCCCCACAGCGGCTCTGACCCCCATGCCATTCCCTGCCACATCTGTGGGCTTATCATGCTCCTTAAAGAGCCTGTAAACCCATTAGCTCTGGGTAAACGATCCCTGGGCTGTCTTTAGAATAATTAAAACCACAAGGCAAACAGTTACTCTGGACTATCAGCAGCGTATCAACAAAACTTGTGTCTTGAAATGTGTGTTCAATTTCTGTTATTAAAAGGCACAGAGCCATATGTGAAACATTATCATGCATCTTTGTGAAATTAGCGCAAGTATTTGAACAACCATTTTGTCTCTATCAAAACAGTGCCTTATTATTTTTTTCATACTGTGTAGGAAGGTGATAGAGCCTTATGAAAGCAGGAGGGCTCAGGCAGGCAGCCCAGCTTCAGTAGCCCCCGACCAGGTCTGCTGGCTGCACAGAGGCACACGCTGTCTGAGGAGCCTAGATGGTACTGGCCATGAATGGAGAAGAGGAGCAACATGAAGAGTTGCTGCCTTTAATCCTGAAACCCAGGACTGCAGGTTTTATCAAACTCCTTAACTGCTTTACTTTGAGTGAGGCTTTTACAGTATTTGCTGAATTTAATTACCATTAGGGTCAATAGAAGTTTGACTGTTGATTCAGTTGGAAAAGAAAAAAGACCAATGCTGAATGGGCTTTGAAATTCCCACCAGTTATGCTCAAGAACATATGTTAGAAAAGTGATGTCACTTCTGACTGTTTATAAACTTTCAAAATAGCACTAGACCTTAAAAAAAAAATCTAGTCCTTAGTTTTTTGAACTGCCTTTCTGAAAATGACACCAAAACTGCTTGAGAGCAAGGTTTCCTGAACAAAGGGGAAAAGGAAGAGGAGCTGTTTCTGATTAATAGTGACCAATAAGTGTGGGCAAGGTCAACATGTGTCATGCAGCCAGGCTTGAAGAATAACATGGTGTGAAGTGTTTTGGCATTTAATGAACACTTTAAAAAACACTTATGAAACAGAAAAAACCCCAAATTGTTGATCTGTTTGGCAGTGCATTTCACAACTGACACTAGCATACAAATCCTTCCTGTGAACCAAGTGTCTTTAATTCTGGTTTTGTGTGACATAAAGAGGACATCATTGGAGTCTTTCTTGCATGTGTCTGGTTTCAAGGGTGGTGAAGACAAGCAAGATCAGATTTGGAGAAGATGATCTTTAAAGAAAATGCTGGTGCTTCTTGTCAGGCCTAGTTATCAGCCAAATGGACTGAGATAAGGCAAACAAAACTGTCTGCTTAGTCAGATTGAGCAACAACATCCCTTGATTGTCAGGGCTGAATCAGCAAATACAAAAAAGCTAAATACAGCCAACCCTACACTTACAACCCACTTGTGGTTTTCACGCTGACAACCTAGTCACTAAGTATAAATGGTCCTCCCACTACTGGTTTGTCTGCATCTCAGGTTATATTCAGGGATATGACTGCATCTCTAGCCTTGCAATCTTAGCTCGTTTTTTTTTAAACTGAACAAGTACATTGGAGCTTTCTAACAGTGCCAAGTATTTCTGCTAGAATATATTCTGGAGGATTCATGTAATAACAAACATGTGAAGGATTTCTGATATGAAAGACTCTTGCCTATAATAGTTTTTTAGCTCCAAAGTAGAATTAGTTTTGTTCTATAAATGCTTAAAATCTAAACCTATATATTGCCAAACATGCAGTGGCCAGAACTACAGGCTCTTGTCTATATTTTAGACAGTAGGTTAAGCATACATGATAATATGTGATATGAGCCCTGATTACACAGGCTCAGCTCTCCTCTTTATTAATGTCAAGCAGTCTTTCTCTGGAGAGCTGTGAATCCTGACTGAAATCTGACACTTTGCTTTTCTGAGAGAACATTTTGTGAATCCTTACTGAGCAGCTCACAAATGCATAGGGTTTCATGGACCAAAGTGAACCAAGAGAACAGAGATAAGCTTCAGAATTAGCAATTTAGCTATATTTGTGTATTAACAGCTGTTAATATGTAATTTCCACTGGTAAATGAATGTATAGTCATTGTTTTGTGCATAAAGATTCAGTCTCTGAGAGATTATGCAGCCCCAAATGCAGAGAATTTAGAATTTCTGCTATCTGGAAAGGCAACTGAACAAACGTTTTCAGAGACACCTTGCGAGTCCTGCAAATAGCACCTGAAGCTTATATGAGATGATACAATCAACTGCCAACATCACTCTAAACATCACTGCTGACAAAAGGTGGACGTTTTAGGGTGTAGAGAGAAAACCACGCTTTGTGTAAATTCTGGAGGCTCAACAGCCATTAGAAAAGACTCCTGTGCATTCCCTTGTGCGATATCAGGCTAGCTTGCCAAATGCAGCAAGATTTCTGCTCTCACAGAAAGACCTTTTCTCTGGTGCTGCCACCATAGAATTGAGAAAGGCAAACACAATCAGGGCTGTTGCAGCTGTCTACTAACCTGAAGATGCTATGGCAAGAAACATGTTTTGGTTTTTACCTGTAGGGAGACACAATATAAGAAAATAAAGGTAGTGTGGAAAGTAATCTTACCCCATTAAGGTAGCAGCACACGAGGCCCAGTGTGCTGTTGTAAGAAACCTGTAATTAGTACATGGCCACCACTCGTAGTGAATCTGAGGGCAAAAAGAACACAACAAACCTCATCTCTTCAGTTTTTGCAGGCTCTTGATCTTTAGCTTTTTACAAGGCTGTGGGTAGTCTTTTGATTAAAACTCTCAATTATGCATTTGACAGAGATTCTGAAGGCCAGCAATTTGTAGTGTTGGATGACAATTGATTATGGAATGTGTCTGCAAATGTACGGCCCTGTGATCCACCCTGTATCAATATTATATTTGGATGTCTTCTGCAGCTGTGAATAATCAGCATCTCATGAAATCCACAGCATCCCTGCACGCTGTGTGTAACAGTTTCTAGAGAGATGGATCACAGTGTAAGTGCTGCATGTATGGGGGAGTGGAGGTGACTTTTACTGGTACCATCTACAAAAGGAGTTAATCCTCACAAGGGGACACCAGGGAATCTCTCAGGCAAACAAATCCTTTGAGATACTCTAGCTGGAACAGCTCTTCTGCAGCAGGCCTGTGTTTAGTAGGAGTGAGTAACCAGGCATGTCAGGGGTGCAATGAGAACACCGTTTTCAACACAAATCAAAAATATAGCATGACAAAGCTGTGATGGAAAAAATTAACCCTATCCCAGCCAAACCCAGTACAGCCTTCTGAAGGGAGAACTTGCAGTTGTTGCCTCTGTGTTTTGCTTTGTGTGTGCTGCAGTTACAGCCCAGCTGACCTGCAGGCTGGCTGGGGTTTGAACAGATGCACAGAGCAGCATCTGTTGGAGCAAGATAGGAGTGGGACAGCAGCTGAGCTGCCTTAGTCCTTTGCAGACCAAATAATTAGCTGGGCAAAACACCCTGCTGGACTTGAGGTCCCCAGTGATCTTGGGTGTCTGCCCTGAACTGAATTGCATGATTCAGACATTCGCCACCTGTGCCAAGTGCAGCTTGGTGATGGAGAATCAAAGCTAGAAATGTTCTGTATTTCTCTGTTTGGTGTAGCTGTAGATCCTGCTTTGCATTTACAATATAGCCACCTGGAACTAAAGGGCATAGAGGCCTTCTCTGCTCTTCCTAACAAAGGGAATTTGCAGGTTCTGCCAGCCAAACCTCAGTATGAGGCAGGAGAGCCCTGGTAATGCTGCAGCTGTATCAATTTGCCTCATTTAGAACAAATCACAAAAAAGTTTGGGGGTTTAGAAAGAAAAGATGTGTCTGGAAATTATCTCTTCATTTGTGTATATTATAATATTGTGTAAAATGCATGCTCAATTGCTGCTGAATTGTTATAATTAATTACATTATACCTTGAACAACTGGAAGAAATGTATGCATGTTAGAGCTGGACGTGGAACTTCCTGTCTGAGGGTGCGTGTGTTGTCTGGGAATTCAGGCAAGGCTTTGAGGCGCTAAGTGCATTGCAGTAAAATATCCTTTGAAAGAATTTGGACTCCAGCAAAGGAGCTAATACACACTACCGCCACCCTCAAAAACACCCAGAACCCACACTGAGTGTCAGTCAGTGCTGTCAGGAATGCACTAGCAGGAGCTCTGCTTTTTTGTTGCTACTCAGAGGTATTTGTAGCTTTGTTTATAGTTCTTTCACATATTTGAAGGTGTTCCACCAACTATTGACAAGAGAACAGTGTCTCTGCTAAAGTCCTAGCCAGAATGTATTTTCTCCTCCTACACTTGTTTCTTTGGGGATTTGGCTTGTGCCAGCCTGCACAGTGATACTCCTCTGGAAGCCAAGGCTTGCACGCAGTGTCACAGCCAGCCTGGCTCTCTGTTGGGCTCTCAGGCTTTGGGAGAGAGGGGAAATGGCAACTTAGGCCTTCTTCTTCATGCTCCAGTTGGCCTTGGATCTCCTGTTTAGCAGAATAGGTACTTTTAATGTGGTTTCAAATTGAGGGTCACAAATTACTTGTCAAGCGATTTGCCTGTATTATGTTGCACTTTGGACTTCCCTCCTCAAAGGTGAACATTGGTATATTTACAATCTTCTGAGGGAGAAAACCAGAATTTAATAGGACTTGCTGGATAGAGCAAATGAGGCTGCAGTGCACTTTCCCTCTGTTATATATTAAGCTGATGTTATTAAGTGTTAACTTAACAATGTATTGTATGGACAGCTAAAAGGGGCCAGGAAAAGTCTTTGTGTAAAACATGTAAACAGCTAGCTTTTTGGGGTTTTTTATTGAAATCATTAACTACACTGTAGTTAAATACTTTGTTTTCATGGCTGGTTTAAATTAAATTAGCAACATTGTGATTTTTTTTTTAATAGTGGCTTTAATTCATATCAAAAGATTTAACAGAATAATTTATCTGTGTAAATTTTAAAGGTTTTTTTTTTTAAACACAATTTACTGAAATTTTCTCTGTTAAAAAGCTAGGATTGTCTAAGGCCAGCTCAGGACAAGCATGTTTAATATGTCAATTTCAGAGATACTCATAATATGATCCAGTGATATTTGCTCATTTTAAGTACACACATAAAGGTGGAGATGCATAGGAATTGAGAATAAGCTCTTGAGATGAGTCTTGTGGGACTTAAGGGACCAATGTCCATTAAATTTCCAATATTTGGGTATGTAATGCCACGGGTTTTCCAAGGGAGTGCTCAGCTAGTCCACACCTGATCTGCACCTAAGCAAAGAGCAGATTTAACAACGCAGGGATATGTATCATTAAAGTATGGAGTGTTACACTGAGTCCTGAGGGCATTTACTGTGGTTTTCATCCAGACCAGACTCCAGGCATTGAGTATTTATGGATTCTGTCTCAGTGCAGCTTTCCTTTTCAAGAGGAGGGGTTTTCTGCTCTGGTGTAGCCCTGCTGCCCTTGTGCACCTATCATCTTGGCTTCCTGGTCAGAGCTGAAGATACCACTTTGGAAGTTCTAACTTTCTACTTCAGCTTTAGCATGTTTCAAAAAACCTCTTTCAAACTGAAATTACATATCTAAGTCAAACTCATGAAGTAATGCTGGGGACTCTGTCCCGGCTGGTGTTCCCAGAGAAGTTTGGGGCCTGGCTGCTCTCAGGCCTGCTATAAATCTTTCTCTGGACAGGCCACTTGCATGTCAGCAGATGGCAGGGAGGAGCACCAGGATTTTTTGATAAGTTTTTTTGATATTTTCCTTCTTTTTCTGGTCTTTCAGACCTCTGTTCATTCCCAGTGAAATGCCATGGCCATCACAGCATAGGAAGCCCACAGGGCTGCCAGACACACTCAGGCGAATGCCAGGTTTGCCGAGGCCCAGCATCTTGCAGAAAGCCCTTGAGGAGGGAAGCTTGATGGTGTGGGATTGCAGGATCCCCACCCACAGCCCTGGAATTGCCTTTCCACATCAGCTTTAGCAGTAGTGACACAGGTCAGCCCCATCTGTGGCTAAGACTCAAGAGGGTCTATCTTCCTTCCTTCTCTGTATATCCTCATGTTGCACTTAGGTGTTGTTTCTGGTTTTTTCCTCCTTGCTTCATCTTTCCTTTCTCCTACGTGTGCACCTGGCCGTTGCTGCCTTCCCCATGTGCAGATGGGGCTGTTCAATAGCCTGTGTTTGTGGAATGAGCTAATTTAAACACACACATTTGCCTCTTATATAAATGTGTTTATATTGTTTTTATGTGCTTTTGCATAAAAGCTGGATCAAATAAACCTGAGCCTGGATCACATAAACCTGGGAAGGGTAGTAGCATCTGCTGGATAGGACAGGGATCCGGTCACTGGGGTTAGAGTAGAAGCTCCTCACCTGAACAGTTGCTGACTGTGGAGTAAAGTACCTGCACAACCTCATCAAAATGCTCTTAAATAAATGTAGGTCGACCTGGTGAAACTCTTTTTGGGATTGGCCAAACACTGGAGGCTGTGTTGTTCAGCAGCTGGGGGAACTCAGAGCAGTTTTGTGGCAGGATTTTTAAATGGGTGATGGTGTAAGAGGTGGCTTCTGGGCCCTTCTAGAAGCATTGGTGTGAGCTACTTCTGCCAGAGGTCATTTCTCCCCTGGCACTTCTACAGCTGCTCCTGCACATCGTCCCAAAGCAGCTGCCAGGGAGCAGTAAAGGCAGTGGTGGCAGCAGGAGCCAGGGAGTGAACATCTTCTTTCACTTGGAGAGGATATTCGAACACTTAAGAACAAATATCATAGTGGTGCAAGTGGAGGAAAGACAATATTAAAAATGTCCCTGTCCTTTCCCTGCCTTTCTGGAAACACTTCAAAAGGAATGAAATGGACAATCAGTAAATTATTCTGCAAAATACATTCCTGATCTACCAGCAAAGTCAAATGAAATTACCTAAACAATTTAGAGATTAGGAACATCGCAGAGCTCTAACCCTTCCTTGAAGGGGGCACATCCACAGTTTGTATTTACTGGAGCATGAAAATAAAATTTATTTCAGTAGGAGACAGCAGGACTTTCCAGGCAGGGCTGGGTTCCCTTCAGGAAGGTCTGAGATCCCTATGGAAGGTGTTTGATGGGTGAGTCAGCTTATCTAAGGTTGTGCTAAAGAAGGAGCCAGGACAATGGCAGTAACTGGTGCCACAGATAATTTTAGGGACTTGCTGCAGAAATATTTCCCTCACAGAGGTGTTTGCTGAGTTCCCTAGACTTTAAACAGACTTCATTTCATGCTAGAAACAACAGAATTATTTGTGCTCTGTGTTTCTTTGATATTGGGACCGTCTTTGTAGCATGTAGTTTGAGGTTCAGAAATTTACCTCTTCCCATGCAGAAATTAATCACAAAGAAACTGTTTAGGTAACAGACTTCTCAGTGCCTTCCTTCCATACTGGAGAATGTGGAAACACAACCTGGAGCTCAGGCAGGCCCTGATTGCTGCAGCAGGACATTGCAGGCAAAGCATTCTTGCATGCCCTCACTATTGAGAAGGAGCTCTCCTTGAGCAAAGCTGCTCTTTGTCTTGGTGCTCAGAGCCTTCAGTGAGGTCTGTTTGCTCCCCCTGCACACACAGCAAGTGAAACTCTGTGGTAAGCAGGACAGGCATTCAAAAGACTCTCTGGGCACTTGCAAAGCCTGAAGAGTAAAAAGTTCAAGTATTTGTGATTGGCTGGGGGGTACTCCTACTGCCTGATGCACCACTGCCTCTTTAATTCTCATTTTGTTTTCTGAAGTTGGCTCTAAAACTGGTGGAAGAAAATAGCTGAAGGTACCAGTAAATACGGTGGTAGCAATGTTCGGCTTTTTAAATTATTTTAAGAGTAACATCAAGGTACTACAGAGATATATTTAGTGACTTGTGCTGCTCTGGTCAAGAACCTCTGTGTTTTAAATGTTTCTTCCCTTATAGTGTGTACAAAAGCCTTTGTTGGCCTGTGCAGGGGAAATAACTGAAACAAATATTTCCCTAATTTTATTCCCCAATACTTTTCCTACACAAAGGAAATTTCCTACCTTCCTCTGTTCTCTCCAAGGGCTATCTAGAAAAATTTTATTGAGATATATTTGAAGAGAAAAACAGAATTTAGACTACCCTGTGCTTTGTGGATATCCCAAACTAATTTCATTTTACCTTCTTGCCTTTTTCTTTTTTTTGGTGGGAGGGGCATGTTGGGAGAAGGAGGGAACTGTGTGTTTATTTTTTCCCACTGCAGTTAGTATTTTGCTGCATGCCTTGGAGAGTGGAAGCTCTTGCCTAGAGGAAGTGTCCTTTTTTAAATGGAAATGGGGACAAATACAAAAATATTTTCTGCTTTAAATTGAGGCACGTTTTATTCCCCCCTAAAGACACTCAGATACTTTTATCAGTTACATGAGAAAAGCGAATCAAAGCGATGTGTCACAGCAAATCCTAGCTGCTGTGCTTTTCCTGTCACTTCTTGCCTCCTGCCCACGGCGAGTGTTGTGTCCCTTCAGGAGGGGTCCTGAGCAGGACAGCGAGGTGCTGTGGCCCGCTCTGTGCTGCACTTCCATCCTCTGCCCATTGGCCATGAGCGTGGGCTGAGGCCAGTTGGTAGACAAGGATTTTGCAGCTGCTTCCATCCAGCTAAGGGCCAGAAGGATGGGGTGATTATTTCATGGAATTGCAATCCTCTTGCACCATGCAAGGCCAAATTCTCCTCTTGGGCACTCAGTGTCCGTGGAGTTAATCCCAACCTACAGTGATGCTGGAAAACTCTGACCTCTACAGCTAATTTCCAATTGTAATCCTAAAAGAAGAATGGTTGGCTAGTTTTGTTTTTCTGCCCGTGCTTAAGTGCACTTTGCTTTCATTATGGGGTGTCAAGTTGTTAATATTTATGGAGGACACAAAAGAATGAAAATTCTGTTTTGTGTTCAATCTGACATCTTTTGGCACCAAAACCCTCTAGTCATGGTAGTAGTTCAGTTTCAATTCGGCAGAGCTCTTTCGAGATGAAGTGCTTTAAAAGTGTGGTTTGGCTCTGAGGAAGGATTCTATGCAAATAGTATTCAGGGGGTCTGCCTTTATTGTCTCAAATATTAATAATTTCCAGATAAAATGCAGTTTGCCTTGAGTTTGTTTCTTTGTTCGTTCTTCCTGTTCTGTCAGCTTGGTTAAACGCATCGTCACACTTTTAAAGTCAACCTGCTTCTTTCCTTGGCACGTGTTCCCCTGCACAGAGAGGTTCTGCAGGCCTCCTCCAGCTCAGTTACCCCTTTCACTCTGCCCAAGGAAGCAGAAGCAGCAAGGAGGGGCTCCTGGGAGCTGTAGCAGAGGAATGTGGGTGCACTGAGGCTCCAGGGCCATGCCGGGCTCCGTGAGCCTGCAGTGGGACAATATTCTGCCTTGCTCCTGGAAAGCTCTGCCTGACCACACACCAGCACCTGTTTAGATCCCAGTCCAGTCCAAACTTAGGAGGTTCTTCCAAGGGTTCACTGAGAGGTGATGTCATTGCTGGCATCATGCTGAAATGCCAAGCTCTGGAGGCCTTCTCTGCAGCTCCAGCAGCACAGCCATGCATACTGACATGAGTGAAGTGACACTGCCTTGGAGGTTCTTGGGTCAATGAAGCTTGTTCTTGTGGAAGACAAAAGCTGTCTTACACAGCTCTGTGTGCATTTGGCAGCAAAAAATAATCAAAAAACAACAACAAAATTCTCTAGAAGGCTCTGGGGAAGGGGAGATTATTACTGAAAAGGGTATTTAATTCTCTTGTTAAAACAGCCCACAGATTCTCTGGAAGTTAAGGAACACTGAATGCTGCAAACTGTGCCTGCAAGCACAGGTACAGAGCATGTGTTCAGAGAATGTATGTTTACAGATAAGCTACTTGCTCGTGAGCAGGCATCATTTGTGATGTGTGCTTTGCATGCAGTGCTAAATCTGTGAAGTATAGCAAGCAAGCACTATGAAGAAATGTTGACTTTTGAAGTATTTTATAATTCTAATGTTGAAATCATAGTTGTCTGCAAAAAGCTTCTTCCAGTAAATGGCCTATGTTTCCTGCTAAGACTTCATTCATTATTTGCTATACTAGCTTAGGCATACATTGCATATCCATAAGCCACTACATGTGGAATACTCATTTACCACAGACCTCTCCTGGAATAAAACCATGATAGCTCTCTGAGTATATGCTGGATAGTTTCGAATTCTCATTAATACTTTTTATAGTTTATGACTGTACTATGTTCTACTATTGATCAGATAGTCTAAATAGGTTTCTTACTCAGGATTTGTGTATGAGGAAAGAAATGCGTGTTAGTAGTAGGATGTAATCACAGATACAAATTAAATAGCAACCTTTGAGCTGGAGGCTTGGTTTGTCAGTCGCTTAGATAACCACTGCTATTGCCAGTGACCCTGTAAGTGCAGATGTTCATATTAAATGTGCTACATTCAGTACCCTCTCTGACACACTCCATGGCAGCATTTAATGCACTTCACACAAGCCGAATGGGGTGGAACATAAAAGTTAATTTGCAAACTTTCACATTTTCTGCCATATTTCAAAGTCCATCCAGACACTTTAGCTGGGGTTATTGTGCCAATGGATAGTGCCCTTTGATCCAGAGGAAGCCAGGCTTAGCTTCTGCCACACTCTCCTCCTGCTGCAGTCTGTGTGAGCCATCAAGGGCTGTGCCTATGGCCCAGGAAAAGAGAAACCGTGTCTTGATTTAGCTCAGTATTAGAATGCTGGTATAATGCTTGTGCTGAAGTGGGATGATTACACAGTAGTTGTCTCTCCACATTTTAGTGACCAAACTAAATGACAGCTGGAAGGGTCTGTCCCCCAGCATGCAGACAGGAGGGCAGTCTTCCCACTCCTCAGTGAAAAGTATCAAGAATTGAATGGATCTCAGCACCATCTTTCTTCTGCTTTCTGACATTTGATTTGGAAAATGCTTGTAAGTGTGTGATCAATGCTTGGTTTGCTGCATGGGAATGGTTATAGTTTGAGGAGAGTCTAGGGGATACTTTATGAGCTATTAAGTAACTCATTAACTGGCAGGCTGCCTACTTGACACCAGAATACCAGGTAGGCTAAGGTGTCTTCTGATATAGTATGCCAGAGTTTAAAAATGCAGCAAATAAATGTTCATCTAATAGCTCTCATCTCCTCTCCTGCAGACAGCATGTCATTTTAAATGGCAGAGACACAAATTGCCTTTGCTGCTGGACCTCTCCTAGAAAGAACACCTGTTTCTCATATCACTGACATTAATGCCGGACAAAACTTTCTGTGGAAGTGGAAGATGTATTAGAAGATGGTGTTGTTCTATAAATATTAACACCTTTCTATTTTTTCTTCCTGGGTTGGTTTTTGTTTGTTTGTTTGTTTTTTGGGTTTTTTTTGTTTTGTTTTTTTTTTTTTTTGTCTAAAGCAATGGGTCTGAATATAAGGTACTTCTTTCAATCAGTGGTGGTTCACACCTTTACCTGGAGAACCTGAGTCGGCTGTAGAACACATCACTGCTGTACTCCTACACCCCTCCATGTTCTGCTATCTCACACCTTTCAGCTGTAAATAAGGTTTAGGGAAATATTATTAGATTATTATATTTACAGATAAACTGAGGCACAGGACATCTCAGAGTATTTCTATGCTGCAGCTGAAGGAGAAGCATGAGTGTACATACCCTCATTATCAGCAGCTTCTTAGGACCTTTAACATAGTGGTAGCACATGGGAGTACAGACAGCAGGTTAAACTGAATACAGCAATTCCCTCTTCTCTCTTGTGGAAAGTTGCACCCCCGGGACTGGAGCTCCCCGAAGGAAGTCCATGCAAAGTCCCTTGATTGCTTGCTCTGCTATCTTCAGTCCACAGCTCAGCTGGATGAAGAATCAGTAGCACCTCATTTAAATCTTCCCTTTTTCATTTGTTAGGTTAAGGAATTCTTTCTGCTCCTCTGCTCAGGCCAAGCCACCTCAATGGCACAGGAGTAACTGTAAGGTCAATGCCATAGAGGACTAGCAACAACAGCGGTGTGGAGCTCATAACCATGGCAGGCCAGGGTGAGCTGCCTGAACGGGGTGCAAAAACCTTTGCTCCATCCTACACAAACACTGGCATGCATCTTCCTGGGGGAAAACAAAACATAAGCATTGCTTCACAGGGTGAGCAGGAGCAAGAAAAGCCCAAGCCCAGTGCAGCTCAATTCACCCAGTGAGTGCTGGGTGAAGCCATGTCAGTGTCTGAGGTGCTCCTTCTGCTGCCAGTGAGTGGCAACTCACTGTCTCAAATCCCTGCCATTGCATCCCATGACTGCCCATGGATGCTGGCAGGGAGCAGCTCTGTGCCAGCAGAGAGAGGGGACTGGAGAGCACCAGGTGGGGAGTACAGAGTGTATTCAAGTAACAGAGCTGTCAGCCAAAGATGCATTGGAAGTATTAAGGCCTGCTTCCTTGTAGATTGTTGTGGTTCATGGGAAGTGCAGAGGAAAAGGAAAATAATGTGCAATATGATTTCATGGTCAGGGTAGGGTGTTGCAAACAAATTCTCTTGATAAACTGACAACCTGACTGCACCCACAAGCAGCAGGGATGCCAAGGAGGGCATCTATACTGCCTGTAAGAGCATTGTCATTTTCAGAAGTGTCTAAGGTGGCATGGAGGAATTTGCAGAGTAAAAAAGGTAAACCGAAAGGTATCCTTTTCATTCCTCCCCTGAATAAAGTATCAGTAGAGACAAACAAAGCAGTAGTTGGAAAAACCTGAAAGATGTTAATCTTCACCATGGCCAAAGCAGAATTGGAATTATACATATACAGTTTGGTCAGAAGTCTCCTCTGGGTTACTAGATTTGTGGCATCTCAGCATAGACACAGTCCTTTGGTGAAGCAGGAGAAGACAGAAAAGAAGCTGTTCAAATAACCCTGCAAATACCAGGAAATAACCTGCATCTTATTCAGCCTCCTTTGAGTCTTAGGTTTCCTAATCCAGTTGAAAGATTTTTATAATGTGTACTGCATGCAATTCACAAAAATGAAAGCTATAAGGCAAAGCTATTTATTTTATACTGTGATGTTTTAAAAACATTCTCAGTTGATAATATCAATATTCTCAAGCCCAGCTATTGGTAAACTCAGGCACACCAAATAGAATAGTAAAATTTATGGGAGTTTAGAGTGAAAGACCCTCAACTGCTTCCTAGTTTCTGGTTGGTTTTTTTTTTTTTCAGGTGCACTGGGCTTCTGTTTTAAGCATGCACAACCCGCTTTAGTAAGTGGGACAGCTTCCCAATGTGTGGTTTAAACAAATGCAAAGTAAAATTCTCTCAGATTCACCTGACTCACAGTTGATACTGTAAGATGCTTGACAAATATTGCAAGACACCTGTTAAATATTTTGGCAAGATTCCCAGTTGCATCCAGCTGATAGATAATGCATCAGGTTTCAGCTGTATGAAGTATTGGGAGATATTCTGGAAAAGGCTGCAGCAGCAGGATGTGAATGAAGCAGGAAGAGCAGAGTTTTTTCCTTTGGAAGTAGCAACGTTTTATTGTTCAGATTTTTCTCCCACATTGGTTTGGTTTTGTTGTGAAGAAAAGCAGGGAAGGCTGGAAGGGCCCTCTTGAGGCCTAGTACAAGTTTCATGTGAAAAGCAGGATCAGTTGGAGCATTTCTGATGAAAAACGAGGCTGGTTATACCAGGCAGTGCACTTGGCATTTCGGAAAATTCTCAGAAGGCATGGAAGAGGAAGAAAGGGTGATGGGCTTGGAGAAAAGAAAATGTGGCTGGCTTCAAAGACTACCCTAAGCATGCTTTAAATGCCCCTAATTATGCACCTTTCCATGCCCACCATTAAGGGAGGAAGCACATACTTCTGGGATTTTATATTTTGCTAGGCTAAGTGATGACAATGGAGACAAATACCTCTTCACTTGTGCTGAGTGTGTCAGCTCTGTGCTGCAGCATCTTTGCCCTGTGACAACCTGTTTGGTGCACCACCTCCCAGTGGCTCCTGCAGGAGCAAGAGGCTGGAGGTGTATCAGGAATTCTAGTGAACTACTCTGACCTTGGGCTGTTGGTGGTGAGGAGCCAAAGTTCCTATCTGGCAGAAAGTCTAAGTGTTTAAAAATTAAAATTCACTTGTAATTGAAGCGAAAAATTAAAATCTCAGCATCTTGTGTTAAGCAAATTCAGGGAAATGTTGATTATTTCCCCAGAAATTGTTCTATTCATTTTATTGTTAAATGTAATAGTCATATTAAATATTGAATGCATGGCTACAAAAGGTCAATGTAAATATTTACTGTAGCATTAACTATATGATATGATTGCAGTGGAATGTTTGGACTCTTTTCGCCATTACAGTTTTATCATAATCGACATGTTTCCCCAAACATTTTGGCTTGAACAAAATGTTATTGATCTTTTTCAAGAAAAACTGTTTTAGTCAGTGTTTTTCCAGGCAGCTGTGGACCATGGGGTAGAAGTCAGGCTGACCTTGTCCCTTCCAGCATCCTGCAAAGAGCTCTTCTGTTGGGTTGGTCTTCCAGAGTAGAGTTTTTGATAAGCTTGGGAAGGCATTGTGCTCCAGGAGTGCTTGGGTTGAATGAAATGCTGTGAAAGGAATCTGCGACTGCTTAGCAGGAGAGGAGAGCAAAATGCTTTTGCTATGGGCATATTAATAACAGAAAGGGGAGATGCTAGACCCTGCTATTCGTAGATATTCACACTGTGGTTTTGGAGCTAAATCAATGGGAGTAGGCCCCAGGTGCCTTTAGGAATCCATCCTTCAATGTGTTGCAGTGTTGTATGGCTGTGAAGCACTAGCCCAGCCAGACGTGCTGGAGTGGGGTTGCAAACATGCTGGAAAATCCTGGACAGTGGCTCAAAAACGCTGTAGTGTCAGTTTGCCTTAAGCTGAGGCTGCTGGATCCAAGTTGTTCTGAGGGGGTGGGCTGGTCGTGCCTCAGCAATCACTGAGCACCTTTGCTGCCAGGGCTCCACAATGGGCTTGCTGGAGTCTTGTAGGAATGCTGGAGCCCTCCTGCACCTGCCTCTTCCTTGTGCGCCTCAAGGCTGCTGTCCTTGCACGTCCCTGCCTGGTGGCATTTTCCCATAGGTGCAGGTGTACCTCTCTTGTCCCCTCAGAGTTTCGCTGGCCTCACGGGCAGCCTCTGGGCCAGCTCACATCCAGGCTTATCCTGTCAAGGGATGAGCAGCTCTCTGGCTGAAGCAGCTGCCAGAGGAGGAGGTATAGGCAAAGCTCCTTTGTACCACTTTAGGGTGGGCTTAATAATTTTCCACTTCTCAAAGAGGCAAGGTTTTCCTACTGCTCCTGCTGTCTGTGTGTGGTGGAATAAACATCTGTTGGGCAGTTCCAGTTTGCAAGTGAAGGCAATTACCCATGGCACAGGTGTGTTATCCTCTGAAAGCTTTTATTTCTCTCAAATACATGGACAAGTCTGCAAATAATTTGAGGTATTGCTATTATATAGCCTTGCACCCTATGGAGCATAATTACTGAGCTTTTTTTCCTTCACCTTACTGTATCTTTATTTTATTCACAGAGGAAAACTCCCATTTATGCCCCTCCCAGTTGCCACATAAAAACTCTCTTTGAAGTGGGAATACAAGTCACAATAAGTTTATTGTTAAAGTAAATTAGCACTGAATGAGAACACAGTGTATCTTTATAAGCCAATACAGTTTTTGGAGAATGAGCCATTAAATTCCAGTAGTTTGGCTCCTGTTTGTGGTTCACTGCCGGCTTTGGTGAGTGCCTGATAAGAATCAGTGCAAGATTGAACTGACCATCTCCTGCAAACAAAACACTTTTTTTTTTTTTTTTTTTTTTACCTCTCTGTCTGCAAAATACAGAGCCTTTAGGGTTCTGTTTCCTTTCATTGCAGGCTGCATCTGCAGATGATTGGAAACATACCTATAAGTCCCAGGATGTTCAGATAGAAAGCCTTGGAAGTTCAGTTCTACATCAAGCCCTTTGAAGTTCATTCCCATCTCTGCAAATGACTGATGGAAATGACTGATCATCTGAAACTTGTTAAGAATGTAATCCATTAACTCCCTAGTGGCTTTTGGATCAGGCCCTCTCAGTGGGCTGTCCTCAAATAAGGGACATTCATTTTCCATCTCAGTTTTCCTCAATTATTGATTGGTAGGAATCTGAAATGGGACAAAATCAAATTTAAATTTTCTTTTCCTACAGTAATTTAAATAGCCTTTAAATGGCAGCCTGGCATAAAGTGATGCCTAAAATAGGGAAAAAATAACAACAAAAAAAAATAGTTTATTCAGTTATTTTCTGGATCCTGGGGCTCATCCTAATCTTGAATGTGGTAGCAAGTTTTCCTGAACAGGGGACAGAGGGAGCACGGAATGCAATTGCTAGCTCCATGCTTTCTGGCCCAGGCTCCACTTGTTTTGGCATGTCCTTAGATTGTGCTTTCAGAGCACTCAGCAGAGCTGGATATGAAAATCTCCTTACCACAGGACATTCCTATATATCCCAACTTCCCCATGATCTTTGTAGGAGACTTGAACAAATTCTCACTGCCTGCTGTCCCTGGCTCAGGAGTGAGCAGTGGAGGGAATTTCCTGACCTGGCTTAACATGCTGGTATGCAAAAAGCAATGCCAGGATCTGGTCAGCATGGCAGCATCTTGAAATGGCCCTGTGTGCATCTGCAGTGAAAGCTTAGGAAAAAAATACAATTTTACTACTTCTCTTTCCATGGGCTGTTTAAAGCTGGCACAGGAAAAAACTGGAGAGTTTCTTTTTTATTGGTTTGGACTCTGAACTCTTTACATGTGCACATATGTCTCCTGGTAGGGCTGTTACACACACAGTGGGAGAAACCTGGTTTTGCCCATCAGACCTCTGGTTGCTGTTTCTGGAAGAACAGCTTTCTAATTTTTTACAGTTTTCCCTGAGGTGGCACTTTGGAGATGGTATGAACACAGAGTCCTCTTAAATTCATTTTGTAAATTTACAGTCTAGACTAGGATACATTGGTCTTGATCGATTGAAAAAAACCCCAAACCCCATCAGACTATTTATATCTTAAGGAAAAAAACCTTCTGAAGTGAAATATTGACTTGCTGTGAGCAGTGCTGAAGCCTAGAGATGATAATGAGAGTCTTCCTCTGGGCTAGGAAAGCATAAGGCCAGCCCACTTGGTGTGTTGGAGCAAGGGTCCAGTACCCCAGGCTTGGAATCCAGTGGACTGGACAGCGTGAGCTGGTTTTCCTTGGACTGTGACAGTTTCTTAGGGCTGCAGTAGCCCACAGTAACTGGCAGACATTGCTGCAGCCCTGAGGTTGCTCTAGTTAGCACTGGGAGATCCATGCAGTGAAATATTTCATGCTGCAGGAAGTGAAGTGCTAAATGCACTTCACTCCACTTGGGAGCACAAGGCCAAGTAAAGCATTAACACCAGAGTTAAGACAAACTAATTCAGGAATAACTAATACTGTTGACTTTGCTTGCACAAAATGTCACTTTCTTTGAGCTTTTATTTTCTCTCCCAAGAGCAGGTTTAAGGGCAAACACAAATATTAGTCATCTTTCTCCTATTAATTATTGTTAAAGATTTAAAGGATCATAGACTTTGAAGTTAATGCCCCATTCAATGTGGGAAAAGGCAAAGCTGTACATCCCCAGTGGTGTTGTTCTTTCTGGCTGGCTGGTTGATCACAGACTGACTGTCCTGCCTTGTGACATCGGCGGAACACGGTGCTCCTCAGGGGCAGTTCCTGGGAGGAGAAGAGGGGTTCAGATGGACAGAGCAAGAGAGTGAGCACAGCTGTAGGTGTGCACACGTAGGGGAATGAATGCAGCACAGCCCTGCTCCTAAATCCTGGTGTGCCAAGGCCTGCTTTCCTGCCCTTGTGCAAGATTTTATCTGTGCTTATCCTGTACAGTGGTCTTTTTCATGTCACATATACAGAAGGACTTCTGAAATCCTGGATTAAGTTTGGAATAAAATTCTTATTTCCTTTGAATGTGGGTGGTTTCCATGCCCTGCTCCACTCTCAAAGTGACTCTGTCCAAATGGCATTGCAGGACTCCTGGATTCACATTTGTCAGTTCCAGGTCAGATTTCTTAACTTCACAAAAGTGAAGATGTTTCATAACTCTCTGCCCACTTCCTTGGATAAAGATGAGCAGAGCTGTTCCCTTCTAAGAAATCTCTTCTCTTGCCTGTGCGGTTGACTTTTATCAGCTCTACACAGATATTATGAGGGATGGAGTTTAGACTCATATTTAGAGATATTAATGGGGATGTGTGTAGGAGAAAGGGACCCAACCCTGCTACCAAGATTTTAGGAAGATTTGAAGAATGGAACAGCTTTTATGACCTTAGTATGTTTGTAATACAATGTTAAATTTAAACTTATGAAAAGACAAACAGCTTGGCTAAAAAATTGATTCTTTTTACCTAATCAATTTCATTTGCCACAAATGCAATTTTGAAGCAATGAAAGACAGATATTCATTGAATTTGATCCAAAGTAATAGTTTTGGCTAGAAGTTTTGAAATGTTTTGTATTATATCCATATAGCTATACCCGTATTTAAAAAACCCACTCTGTACTTCTCAAAGCATTTCAGTTTGGGGCATTTGTAAAGTAGAGATGGAGGTGTTTATTCTTCTGCAGTGACAATTCAAGCTTAAGGACTTAGATTTATAAATGGATGTATCTTTGCATGCTGTCTAAAGAAAGAAGATAGAATATATTGATTTTTTTTTCTTTTAAACTTAGGTGATTTTTCTCAGGGGATTGGAAAAGGAAACATTTCATCAGGTGCAGATCTTCTTAAGAGTCTTCCTTCATTGTAAAATTTAATTTTTTAGTATTGCTTCTGAACCACTGAAAGCAGCTCTATTTGTAGTAAAAGCCAGGGATATTATTGCCTAGAAATGGGATTTGTTCCCCATTGCCTCTGTGCTCTGATTACCACTCTCCAGAGCATTCTAGGGTGTCTGATGCTCTACCTGCCTGGACTTGATTGAACAGTATAAGAAGGAAAGTTAAGGATTCACTCTGTACCCTGGCCTTCCCTTCTATTACATGGGTGTCCACAATGCAAGTCTTTCCCCTTACTAAAAAGGTCTGTAAAAAAAACCCCAAATCAAAATAAAACTCCCTCCTCAACTTTGTGCAGTTTGAATGGATATCCAAAACTCCCTTGTGTGCAGCAATATTTGTAAAAATGGTAAAGCATTTCTCTCTCAGTTCTGAACTCATCTGCCTCTTCCATGACAGTGACAGGCTCAGAAATGACTGCTGATTACAATAGGTGGAAATCATGAATACAGAGGGACTGGGAGGAAAATTGCATTGCAATCTGCCATCCATCCTGGAAAGCAGAAGGGAGATGATGCTGTGCCAGCATGTCCTCTGTACATGCTGTTTGAGGGCAAAAGGGGAGCTGGACTCTCCCAGGGGTCGATGCTGAGCTTTAGCACCTTTCAGAAATCAGCTCTTGAAGCAAATGAGGGAACATGGTGAAGGCAGCACTGGTTGCCCAGCAGGGCCCAGGGCAGCAGGACACCATCACCTGGCAGTGGGCAGGTTGAGGCAGCACTGGAGAGAGCCACTTGGCACCGGGCAGGTGGACAAGACAGCAGGAGTGCAGCACCATGTGCTCCACGGTCTGGCATTAATGAGACACCTATTGGAATTCTGCACACTCTTTAAAGCCCCTCTGTGCGGAAAATTGTTACGTTTACCCTAATTCTTGCAAGTGAAAAAGCAAACTGGAATCTTCCCTGCTGTACTTATTTGTGACTTCCTAGGCAGCTTTTGGAGCTGTGCAAGTCACTTTGTGTTCTGGAAGGAGGTGCTGAGAGGTAGACAGCTGCTGCAAGGGATGCACTAACTGCAGAGTCTGGTGCACAAGGTGGGGAGGGTTCAGCATTAAGGTCTGTTATTTGACTTGACAGTCAGAGTTGAGTTTTTCCAAGCAGTTTCTCTCTGTGTATGCACACTCTGAAAAGCACTGTTGCTGTACATGCAGAAGAGAGCTAACAAACCACGGATGGAAGCATGCAGTGGAGAACAGCACTTAGAAATGCAGGCCCCCAAGATGTGGGCTCTGTTTTGAAGAGTCTTGAATATCTGGCATGCTGAGCTCTACCCAAAAGACTGGGTATAGGATTAGAAATGAAGAATTAGACTGAGCCATTCCAGGCTGTGTTTAGAA
The DNA here is from genome assembly GCF_028769735.1 of Zonotrichia leucophrys gambelii. Lineage (NCBI taxonomy): Eukaryota > Metazoa > Chordata > Aves > Passeriformes > Passerellidae > Zonotrichia > Zonotrichia leucophrys. The sequence goes on along the minus strand of NC_088177.1, from coordinate 18,318,605 downwards.
GTGCTTTTTCCTAGACCAGCTTAAAAGCTGTTGGCTTTCTCAGTGGCAGTAACTTGCAGTCTGTGGAAGAAGGCTCTGTATTAGGAGCACAGTGTTCTCTGGCTTATGATGCATCTGGACTGGTGGGAAGGGTTCACTTAGGGGGCCTTATTGTTTTCTTCCCAAGGAGACATCCACTGCACATATGCTTTTGTAGTAAATGGCTGCTCTCCTGCTCTAATCCTTTGCCTGCAGTGCATTTTATGATCACAGCCCTGATCTACAACCCCTGATGCTTCAAATTTGAAACTCTGGCTCAGCAGCAGGATAATTTAAGTGTTGTTCCTGAAGCCCTGCCCCAGAGAGATGACCCTTGCTGAGGCAGAACTAGGAGCTCTCTCCTGACTTAATGTGAGCTTCAGTGGTTTGCAGCACCACAGGAAGTGACCCTGCACCCTCAGCCTTGGCACCTCTTTCTTAGACCTGCCTGGGGTGAAGGATGGGGAAAGGAGCAAAATCAGAAAGGCAGAGGAGCTATTCTTTTGTTGGGGGCTGGGATGCCCTACTACTTACTGTAGCTGAGAACAAGCATAGCATCCTCTGTAGTACCAGAGCCAGGAGGCAGCAAGAGAAATGTATAATCTTGTGCCTGGTGTGGTGGGGGGAGGGGAAATGTCTTTTAAAGTGTAATAACACCTAGGTTTTATAATCCTGCCCAGCTCAGGCTTGACAATTCTTCCGATAGCCCAAATACTATAAATTTAGTTGAAGATAACAGAACAGATGGGCAAAACATATGGTTTGTAGGTAGTGTGTGGTGGTTGATATTTGTGGTACATTAGGGGAATTTATTTTATTCTCTCCCTTTCCTAGTATAACTTTTTTGATACTTTGAGTTCTTTGTGCCTTTAGGTGAGCTTGGGGCTTTGCAAATGTCTTATAACTCAGCTTTGTTCAACCAAATTATTTGTTGCTTTGTAAATCTTCTTTAGAGAGTTTATTGCCTGTACATGTTAACTTCAAGCTCCAGTTTGAGCTAGTAGAAGCTGGATCACTTAGAGACCAATCATTTATTCCATCTGTCCCATTAATATTTGTGGAAAACTTGAATGGACAAATGATACAGTATTGAGACTGCCCTTAGCTTGGCTGCTTTCTCAGCTCTCACCATGTGCACTGGACACTGCGAGTTTGCCATGGATGCAGAATGTGACTGCATGGGCTGCCCGGGAGCAGCGTGTGACCAGCTGGGCAGAGGCCACATTCCCACCTGTGCTGGCCTTTCCCTTCTACCCACACAGCTCCCCACCAGCTCTGCCTGCAGGAGGGGACACCTCAAACAGTGTGTGCTGCTGCCAGCAGCATGGATGGTTTCCCTTCTGGTTTTGTTTAGAGAAAGCCTGCCTGTTCTGCAGGGGACTGCTGGAAAAACACCAGAATATTAACCCCCTGAATTACCTGCCAATCTCCTCCTCAGCAAATCTGAGTGTTGTGCCAGAGCTAGATACAAATGCTGAGCTTTTTATCTGATGTTAGACCCAGGCAAGTTAGGTTATGTTCAGTGCACAAATATGCAAATACTTCAAGTGTTTGCTTATGGAAATCTGAGAAAAGCTGAGTAAGAATGAGTCATGGTTACAGCACAGATTTACATTTAAGGGAAAGGAATATTAGAGAAATGTAGAGGACAAAATACATTTGCCCATAACTTTATGATGATTGAGAAGAGCCCTTTCTTCTCTTGCAAAAGACCTTTGAAATCTGGTCTTTCTATGTGGCCATGGTTTGAAAGGATGGTGTGTGTTTTTGCCATACTGAATGAACAGGATAAAGTCCAACTTCTAATAAAGGATGAGATCAGGCTTGAACCAAACTCAGCTTCAGCTGTCAGAATCTTCTGTCCCTGAATCTCATCTAAGTTCTGCTGAGTTTTGAGACAGGGTCCTGACCCACGCACAAATGTCTGCCCTGTTTTTTGAACGCACTCTTGTGATGTAGGGACAGTGTCTGGGACCAGAGATTCTGAATACATTTGAGCCTTTGTTTGTTATTCACTGATCCACCTTGCATCATCACCTGCATGCCTGCTTTCCTGCAAACCCAGAAACTGCAGGTATCTGTATTCCCTCTCATATTCAGCAACAAAATCCCCTGCAGGAGTATTCTCCAGGTATTGCTGACCTAACGCATTCCAGTTTAGTCAATCTATCCAAAAACCATCTACAGGTTTTTGACCTCAGTTTAAGTCAAGGATCTTCCCTATTACCTCAGATTCCTTAAAGCAGTCTGGTGGTGCATGATCTGTCATTAGAAATGTGGAGTCTGTGGGCACCCTGATCAAATGAACAAGGTAAGTATTTTCTGTTTTGCAAACACTGTAAATATGCTGCCCTGTGCCATAGATGACATGAAGTGCATGGCATCAAGTTTGTCCTGATGAGAAAGCCAAATGTGCCGTGGGGAACCAGATGAAGCTGAGCATTTAGATCAATTTAACCAAGCCAGGCTTGGATTGATGTCCATGCTGTTGAGAGCAGGATACTGAATAGCTGTGTTTTCATTCAAACTGTGGAAAATTAAGCAGAAGATTAATACTTTAGCTGTCTGGAAAGATGCACTGCAAATTAATGGAAAGTAAGGATGTAATCCTGCAACACATTTGGCATTCCTATGATCAGCGTATGCTTGATGCATAAATCTGCTCCAAGCAATGGGGTCAGTTCTGGGCTCCCATTGACAAGGATGGGTTTCAGGATTGGCTTGTGGAATTGACTCACCAATGTAGATTTGTGTTTCAGGAGCAGCGGTCAGCTTCCAGCTGGCAGGAGGCCGGTGTGAGTTGCCAGTGAAAGCACAGCTCAAGAGCTAAGGGAAATTGTAGGAGAAGGATTATCTAGGCAGTGCAATTTGGGCCTTCCTGAATTTTAGGATTATTGCAATATGTGCATGCTGATCAATGAAAATCCTTAACTCTGGCATCTCCCCCTTGAGGTCGGACTCTAAAATTACAAAATTCTGAGAATCAAGGGAAACCTCAGAACCTAATTGAAGACCCAAAGCTGCAGTTCCTTGTGCAGGCTTGTCACTCCCATGTAGCTGGATGCATTATGGCTAGAAAATGAGGGAGTAAAGTAGTGGAGAAGGAGTTTTGCATTAGTATCTGTTGATACCAGAGAGAGCAGAACTGGGATCCAGAACTTGAAAAGGTGAAGGCTAAATAATGGGCCTGATATTAGCAGAGGATGAATGTTGTGCCATGTTGCTTAGTCCATCTCTGGAGGTCTATGGAGAGATGCTGTGGCTGGGGACAGGATGACTGTCCCTGGGGAGCTCTACAGATTGGTCTTGTTCTTTTGCTTGACTGGAGAACGCTTCTGCTCCAACACACAGCCTTTGTAAAATCATAATGTGTTTACAAAGTCACTTTTCAAACCTTGAGTACATTCTTAGGAAAGGATTCCGGCATGGGTCAGAAGTTAGAAAAGAATTGTTACTGAGTTTCTGATGGTATTTTATGTATATATGTATTACAAATGTTTCTTTTGGAAGGTTGCAGGAAGCATAACTATTCCCTCGGTCTTTTAGTGAGGTGTTTTTTCAGCTGTAATTGTGTCTTTTATTCTTAAACTTACCCTTATAATTAAAAGGGCATGACAAACTTCTGCATTCCTAAATGCTGACCCATTTAGGTGATTGGCTGTTCTTGATGTATTTTTTCCTTCCACTTTTCTCTTCCCTGAGTTCGTAGTTCCCAGGTAGCCAAAATTATCTGTTTGCTACTAAAAGTTTTTCCACCCCCCTGCCCCGCCTAGTTAGAGGTTCAGCAATGCAGCACTTTAAAATTAGGCAGAACTTGGTTCTTCTTGGGCTTACACTGACTGTGTGCCTGTAGCTCCAGCAGGGAAGGCAGAATCAGTCTCAATCTATAAACATTGGTTCTCTGAAATATTTGGCAGTGACTTCTTTTAATCTTACTGCTGAAATTTCCTTTGCAGGACCATGAAAAATGTATTTTACATCTGATAGGGCATTTAATGAATCTTTGGTTTACTCAGAGTTTCAATAAATGTGTCTTGCTGAAAACTTTATAGACAGGCCCTTTGGCAAAGGAATGGGGCAGAGCAGAGCTGCAGCCTTTAAAGGCCTGAGGCTGGAATCACCATTGCACCACATCTGGCTGAGGGGGGGTGGATGCCTGCAGTGCAGCAAGGTACCAAATGCCATCCTGATCCTGAAGCAATTTTCATCTGCTGAGCACTGGTGTGAGTGGCTGCACGTAGCCTGTGCACAATTTTCTGAGGGGCAGAGAAAATTGCAACTGAGGAGAGAGATACCAGCACCGAAGGAAACAAAGAGGAAGAAGAATGAATGCTTGTTGGCATTGCTGTGGAGGAACAATTAAATCATTAGTAACAAAAACTGCAATGAAAGAGGATTTAGCTATTGGCTTCATAGATGGCTGTGGCTCTCAGAGCCCTTTACTCTGGTGAGTGTTAAGTAGCAGAAGTACCAGGGCTGCAGCTGTCCCTGGTGTCCCCAACGTGCCTCTGCTGAGTTCACCCCTCCCTGAAATCTTTCCTGCAGCTGCTACCTCACAGAACTGAAGACTTGTAGGCCAGTTTGCTTCTTCCTTTCCTTGGATGTGGTGACTGTGATTAGCTAATAAAGGGGCTCCATTGTGAGAGAAATGTGAGCTAGTGAATGGAAGGAACACATTGACTTTCAATTCCATAGCACTTTATAATCTGTTCAAGACCAAAAATGTCATTTGTTACTAAAAGCTTGTGATTCTGCTTTTCTTGGTTTTGTTGCAAAGGCAGTCTAATTATGTCTCTATTTGGACTTATATTGCTTGTACACAGGCGTCTCTTTCCTGTCCTTTTAAAACAGAAAAGGCCGGGAGAACCTGGTAGCAGTGTGGCTGTCTCTGGGCAGACAGCACGTGGGGCAGCCTGTGCTCCCCACAGATATCCTGCCAGCAATGCCATTCTCCCCATATTAGCAAGAGTGTGTGACTGGCCCAAGGTGAGGATGGACCTTGTTAACTGTCAGACCTGTCTTGGCTTATTTTGGCCCACAAATTCTTTTCTTCTTCTCATAAATTTATCCTATAGCTTGAATTTAGGCAACAAAAGTGAATGGGGAAAGGGCATTTAAGAAAGGGAGGAGAAAGGTGTGGGGAACATGGTGTTGATGGCTGGCGCTCAGAGTGAATGGAAATTAGGTGAGCAAAGTAAATCATCAGTATCTGGCTGATGCAGAGTTTAGGGATTTAATTTAATGTTTGGAGAAGGATCCCAGGTTGGGCTGAGGCACAGGGTAAACTCATTGAGGCCGTCTTTAAGTTCTCCGTGTATTAGCACCAGGAGCCATAGTTCTCCTGCTGTAACTGGATTTCTGTGTAAAAGTGAATCTAAACTGGGTGTTTCTGTTCACCTTGAGTAAAATGAAGGCATAATAAATAAGTCAATAAAATCTATCTTTGTGAGGAAGTAAAACAGCCTATTTGTGTATGTAGATGCCAACGCCCAGAGCACCCTTGTAAAAGAGAAGCAGCAGCTCTCCTCCCAGCCCCTTCCTGGTGTGACTGTGACAGTGGGTGCAATCTGCACCAGGCCTTCCTGCTCCTGCAGAGCACCAGGAGAGCTAAAACAAAGAGCCAAACACTCTTGAAAATGAAGAGGTGGCAGGGGCTTGGCATCTGGTTTGAGAAAGGAGGAAGTATGAGTAAATATTTGAGGGGAACAACCGTTTTAGTCTTTTCAGGGGCCCGGTCTATTGGGTTTTGTGGAGGCCAGAAGGATGAAGCCCTGTGTTTATCATTAGGACTAGGTACACACGGTTCCATGGATTTTGTACTTTTACAGCTTCTCTGGAATAATTTAAGAGAAAAAAATAATCCTTTATGGTCCTTGATTACCAGGTTACAGTTTATTAGAGATATAAGTGCCAGCAATTTAAATGACTGTATTAGATTGTCCTTGAAAAAGCAAAATTTCTAACTAAAAGGACAGTGAGTTTTCTATGAAACAATAATGCCATTTTAGATGTGTGACAAGCACTGTATATTTTTACATTTTAAATCATTGAGTACTTCTAAGCAAAGTATCTGTGCATTGTTTATATTTTCTCTTTATGAACAAAAATATTTTATTGCTAGCTATTATGAACTCCACAATCTCTGTGCAGAGATTATAAAGGACTAGATACAGGGCACTATCAATAATCTTCATTAAGGTTTCAGCTCTATTACCTTCCTCCACTGATAGCATTCACCATGAATTGAATGACAGTCAAAAGCATGCTACAGGAATTACTGGACAACATTTACCTGTATGAAGAATTATTCTACAGGGCCGTATATCACACTGATTTCTGAAAGCATGGCTGCTCTGTATATTGCAGTTTGTGGTTGCCATTTCACCATGCAAAGGATTGTAAAGCTGGAGGGTTACAGAAGGACGCTTGTGTGAAGCTGTATTGAGTGCTGGCTGCAGTGGCTTGTCTGTACTTGATTGTCTTCCAGATCTCTGGGGTTGTGCTCCACCTGTGCCAAAGAGTGTGTCGTCTAGTGGTTCCCATCCTTTCTGGAGCCAAGCCTCATGTTCGAACCCTGGCAGTGTCCCACGCTTCCTTGGAGTGAGCTCCAACTGGATCATGGCTTGGAGTCCTGGTTTGCTGCTTGCGCATGTACGCGTGCACCTGCTTTTCCATGAGAAGTGTTAGCAAGTACAGTTTGGTGTGCTAATGCAAAATCTGTTGGAGCAGGTTGCCCACCTGAAGTCAGTTTCTTAAATGTATGGCAACCGCATTTCTGCTGAGATTTCTGGAAACCCTGCAGCAGTTTAACAGGGAGAAATAGCTGTTCCCAGCTCTTTAGACTCATGACTGGACTGCTTTTGGAACTCGTTTTTTCCCTTTAGATGGGTAATTGGACTGGTTTGTGAACTGCACCCTCTATACCCTCACTCCATTCATGCATATATGGAGTGTACTTTAGAATAGTCTGGGGGTTCTGTACTCTTACTCCTGTCCTCAGAGGTGTTCTGGTGGAAGTCTCTGTCCCTCAGATCCCTGAGCAGGGAGAAAGGTTTATCTTGTCCAACATGAGGTGTTAGTTGTAGGCCTGCCTCTAGAAAGCAAGGCTGAACTCTGGTTTCTGGATAGTACTGAGGGGGAAGCTGTGATGCGTAGCTAGGCTTCTAGCAAAATGTTGCAAGTCTAAGGTTCTGCTTTTATTCTAATGTTCAAAGCAGTGTAGACGATATTGCCATGCACATCATGAATATCTGGATTTCTTTCACACTTGCTTTATTAGCATTGTTTTTCTGTGCCAAATTCTAGCTTGAGTTGAAACCATGCTGCAGAAAGGCAAATTATCTTGTGTTTGCTTTAGCCCAAAAGAGTACACAAAGAACTGGAGCTCTCCAAACCCACATCAAAGATGATCTTGCCCTCCATTGCTCCCAACACATCTATCAAAAAGGATAAGCATTTGCCACTGCATGGAGAGATACTTAACTTCCTGCTGATGTAGCAAATTACTTTTCCTCTTCTTGCTTGGAGAAGACACTTGAAAATTAAACCTGTGTGGTCTGGGCAAAATGCAGAACAAACCTGGGTGGCAAACAGCTTAATGGAGAATATCAGAGCAAAAGGATGTAAGAGAGAAATGTTCTGAAGTTACTAGGTGGTGGCAGTGTCTTCAAATCTGTAGTGAAAGAGGATCGGCTCAACAGGGAACTTTTTCTGCTGCTGCTTACTGTACCTGTGAAGGGACAAAGTGGGGAGGCCCTCTCAGTACTGCGCAAAGCAGGAATTTGTTTTGCCTAAAATCTGTCCCACTCAATTACTGATGGGCTGAGAACTCAACTTTGCTCGGTTTGTACAGCTCTAGCCTCAGGCTCCTGTAAATGTAAATTATTTTGATCTACATGGATCCCTGAGGATCTCTTAACCTGTGAGAGTTCAGCTCCTCAGCCTGTTCCATGAGATGGGAAATCATGCCTTGCTGGCAGGGGTCTTGCTGCCCCTTCTGATAGAAGCAGTCTGCTTCACACTCATAATCATAGCTCCTGGTGCTTCTCTGAAAACTGACTTCCCAACAGTGTAACTACGACTAACTGTGCACTGTAAATGCCATAGATTAGGCCAAATTATCTATTTAAATTTTTAAAAATACATAATTACTTTAAAAATATGTATTTTCTTTCTAAAATCATCACCCCAGCTAAGGTCTATGGCATTTCTGCAAACGATGACCAGCTGGGGTTAATAGCCATTCATTGTACCAGAGGTTATAATTTCTCAGCAGGGTTTTAAATTTTTTTTCTCTCAGAAATTTCCTGTCTTTAGGTCTGTATTGCCTAAATGATACCGATCCTCAAATGTCACTTGGCACACAGGAGTGCTCCTCTGGCTTACTCAGTTTTTTCTGCAAGCAGAGTGGGGAGCTTGCTGTCAGTTGTTTCTCATAGAAAATACACTTTTCACTACATTTATTGGCCTCTGTCTGGGAAATGTTGACTTCAGGGGTTTTTAGTTTAAAGCTTGTTGGCATTTTTTGTTTATTTTTAGTTACTTTAAAGCTTAGAGCCAAAAGTTTACATTTGTTTTCTGTGTGGGAAATAATAGTTATTTTCCAGGTTCCCTACCTCACATTTTTTCACCAGGAAAATATTATATTGTAAAAATGGGTGGGGAAAAGGGAGATTAGCAAACCCCAGTGTTTTCTGCAGAGATATAGTCAATTTTTCTGTAGCTGAAATGTGTCTTCTCTATGGCTGGACTATTTTTTTCTAGTGAAACTTCCCTGGGGGGAATGTGACATTTTCTTGGGGGCTCAAGAGTGTCCCTTGGGACTTCAGGTCCTCAGTCCATGTATCCAAGGCCAGTGCTAACCCTGGGTTTTTCATGTCTCCACAAACAGCTTCCACCACCAGCAGCTTTTCTCCACTAGTGATGTGCCACAGGGTTTTATGGGAAACTCAGGTGAGCCAAGCAGGCAAATGAGTTCTTTGGCTCCTGAAGCAGCTCATAGCTTGAACTGTTTCAACTGTTTTGTAATGGAACAGTTTTGCTTTTCTGAACAGAGGAATTTTGATGCCAATTATTCCACAGGTGTTTTCTGTAGGCCAACTTGCAAAAGAAAAGAGTGATTTCTCTATGCCAATTTAGCAACATACATTATGAGTACTGTCATTTTTCTTGGGATTAAGACTGTGCTTTTCAGTTAAGGGAAGAGCCCAGGTTTACACGATGGAGTATTTGTGATTTAGCTTCCTGGTTCCACTGCTGAGGATTTACAGTACTGTTAATCTAGACTATCATCATGTAAATCCATAGTAATGTAACTATTTCCCTCCATGGAGCTGTCCAGGTTTATACCAGTGAGAATAAGAATAGTACTTGGCCCTTTAATATCTATCTCCAGATAATAAAAGTCATATGAGGGTTTCACTAAATATTTGGCAAACCCACTAAAACAAGCCCAACAAACTATGCAGGACGTAGATTAATTTCCTCCACCAAGCATCTGGGTTCAGCATTATAATTAGCAGCAGATATAGTGATATGCCAAACAAAGATGTTTATGTCAAATAGCTATTTCTGAGAAGGAAAAAAAAAAGGCAGAGAGAAAGGGGAGCTTAAATTAATTAAATGTCATTAAATGACTCCACATTGCTAGCCTGAGTGATAAGCAGTTACTGCCAGAGGTGTTTACAGATGGCAGCTAGCAAAATTTTCAGTTACATTATTCAGTTTGGTTCATGACTGTATAGGCATTGCAGGGGCGTGGGGGACTTTAATCTCTCTTCACTTTCTTACCTCTCCTAATGGCTGCATTTCCCACTTGAAATTTCTTTTGATCTCCTGACATGTGAATCACACTTGTTCACTTGGATTCACTTAGACTTTAAATCAGCTCTGCATGCTTAGTGCACCTCACGTGGGTGACAGGCAGTGCTTAGAAGAGTTGGCATGGAAGCTTCCTCAACATGTAGCCAAAGCAGGCATATGCACAGCCCAGTGAAGTTTCTGCATCGCCTGAACTGCCACAGCAATGCTGTACATAAGAAGAGAACAAAGTTCCTGTTGGTATTTTGGAACCTGTTAAGTCCCACTTGCTGTCTGAAATCTGGGGAGGGGAAAAGAATGACTTATTCAGACCTTCAAAGAGGTCTGAATTCAGCTCTACTTCTAGAAAGAGTTTCAGGTCTTTCTGTGGACTTGATAAAGGAGATCTTCCTGAGATTAGGCAGTCACTCTATAAAAATGGCAGAACTGCAGAGAGTTTGGGTAATGTGAAGGAATTCTATGGATTCCTAGAATGACTGAATGAAATTGCTGTCCAAAATGATCATGAGTAGTCCAAAGACAGATCTGGCAACTCTTCTAGACTGTTTTACCACAAAATGACCCTGGGTTTATAGCTCTGTCACGATGATGTTTGAGCCTTCAGTTTGTGTGCGAGGGCTGTTCTCTGCCAGTGGCAAAGGATGCTTTCCCTCATTTATAATCTAGAGATATTAGACATCATAAAAAGTTCAATATACCAGTGTGATGATAATATATCTGTTGTCTGCACTGCAAACTTCCCAGCTAGCATTCCGGGATTATTTGTCAGGCAGTAATTAGAATGATGCATTTTAAATCTTCTGAAACAGTGCCAGGAAGAGAATTGCTTTCTGTTTTGAGAAGTGTTAGTAGTGCAGCTGGAAATGCTGCCTAATGAAAATACTTTTAAACATCTCTTGGTCTGTGTTTGGCCACAACTTGCTCAAGGAACACAGGCAATCTCTTATGTTCATCTTGCTAGGTTGAAGAATTATTTAACAAGTGGTCAGTGCTGAAGTGGAAAGCACATAGGGAAGAGTCCAGATTTTAATGCCACTGAAGTGAACTGCAAGGAAATCAAAACAGTACCAAAGAACCTAAAGAACCAAATACTCTAAATATTCTGAGGGATTTGTAATTCTGCCTGAGGTCAGAGTGGAAAACATTCCCCTGCATCCAGTGTGACCTCCAAAGACACCCAGTGGATCTGAGACCCAGTTTTGGATTGTAATTTAGAGGACAGCCATACTGATCAGGATGTTTCTTATCAGAACTTTAGTGTAGCATATTAAGAAAAGGAGATCTATTCTTTTATATCTGCAATTTCTAAGTATCAATGCAGAGATAGGACCAGAAGATTGGTTGACTTGTCTGGACTCCAACTCTGGCAGAATAGAGATGAAAATTAAGTATCAAATTTTGAAACAAAGCTTAGAGGTAGTTTTCATAATATTGTTTACTTAACTTTTCATAAGGAGCTCTAGTCATTTGTGATCAAAACTGTTATGTCTACAATGAAAGAAATATTTATTTCATTTGTTTATAATCTACACTCAGGAGTGAAAGCTCTGGTCAGGTCATGCTTCTGTGACTGGGGCATTAAGTTACACTGAAGTCAGACTCTAGCAATAATATTTCCTGCTCAGGCTTCATCATAGTAGCAGTCTGTTAATCCTGGGGTTTAGAGAAAGTTGATGAATGAACAGATGCCTACATGTCTTCTTTCCTGCCCAAATCAGTGAGACAAACACTTGGTAAAGTAGAACAGAAATAAATTGGTAAGTTTAAAATATTCAGATGTTCTCTTTTGGTCACCCTGGCATTTCTCAGAGTGAAAGTCAAATTTATGTGTGGCTGTGTTCTCCACTAGACTAATCTTGAGATTCCTGCCTTTCCAATAACCAGTTTTTGGGAACATTGTAAAGTTTTGTCACACATCCTTTACACTGAATGCCACATCCTCAGCTAATGTAAACTAGCACAGCAAAGTCAACTTGTGCTCATTTACTGCAACCTTGGGCAAGACTGAAGGAGATTAAGAGGAAGTCATTGTCCTATAGAGCAGAACCAAACACATGCACGTTGAAAATGGTTTAAATTCTTAGCCCAGTTTTGTTGTTCTTCTCTGGAGTCTGTGTGCATGGGTGTCTCCAAAGGTGAAAATCCATGTGCTGCACTGTGAAACTTGCTGTCACTAGGAAGCATTTGCAGGATAAATCCATCTGCAGTCACTGTTTGGCTCTTGATCTGGAGCTGGCACACTGTTTAGATTCTTAAATGTAGCTCCTGCCCTAACACTGAAATCTTTCTTGGAGATACACTTCCCACTTTCACTTTGGGTTACGTGATCTCTATGATATCTAAAATTGTTTCTGTGCTTTTCCACCTCTTTCCAAGCAGTTCCACAAAAATCCTGCTGGAATCACAGTGAGGATGCCCACAGGTTTTTTGCCCTCAAGCTATGGGAAAGAAGCAGCAGGCACTGCTCGGGCCAAGGCTGTTGCTGGCTGTTGATGAATGAAGGTCCTCTCTCACTGCCTGTTCCTGCACTGATGGGTTTCATGCTCCCATCTTGGCAGTGCTCTCAGCCTTGCAGCTTCTCAGAGGCCAGTGCTACCTGCTGGGGTGAGGTGTGGCAGCTCAGACGTGTCTCCTCAGGACCCTGATAAGCAACAGCATTGCTGGAAGATCAGGATGGTGTACATCTCTGTGCTCAGAGAAAGACTATGTGTCTTTGGAAGGTAAAGGGGAGAGGTGTCTCCTCTTTGTCTTTCTTCTACAGGGCAAGATGAGTCCCAGTTTGGTAGCTGGCATGCAACTTAATTCCTTCTGGCTTTTTTTTCTTTATTCTCGTTTTCTCTCTGTAATGCAAAAATAGTATCAGTAACACATTTATATCCTCCAGGAAAGGTAACATGTGGACAATGTTGCAAAACTCCAGGTGGGAGCTGTGGCTGTCATACAGAAATGACATATGTACAAGTTACCAAATATACACAGAAGCTTTGAAGGAGAAAGGTGTGATTTCAGAGAATATTATTTCATGATTCCTGAGAAAAATGGGAAACCAGGTTCATTGCCCCTCATGGGAGTTTTCATGGCACTGAATTACTTAACAGTTAGCTCTGAAAATCCTTGTGTGAGGTGAAGGACACCTTGATTATGTCTTCCCTTAGTAGATGTGCATATTGCACTGTATCTAGGTACATGTGAAGATTTGGTTTAGTGGTAGCAGAGGAGAAGGGCAAGACTTGAGAGAACTTGCTGTGCTCCCAGTATCTGGGATAGCTCTGAGTCAGTTCCTGCCCTGCAGAAGTGCCTCTTCCCATCCAAGAGCCACTGTCTCCTGCCTGTGCGGCTCAGCCCTGCTGGCTGCTGAGCCTCCTACTTCCTGTGAACTCTTGCCTTCAATATGCCATGTAAGAGTGGCATGGAATGACCAGAGCTGGAGTGACAGGATACATCACTCTAGCACACCTGGCCTCTCACTAGCTGTGTGATGTCCTTTTGCTGCAGAGCTTCCTTGCAGGCAGGGACAGCTGCGTGAGGAGCTTGTCTTTCCAGTACTGCTTCCCTGCAGAGCTCCTGTGGCAGCCAAGAGCCTGCAAATCCTACCCACAAGGAGCCTTGTCTCCTTCTCTACAGCTCTGAGCATATGCCTTGGCAGTGCCTGAGTTTGGGGACAAAGCCAAAGGTGCGTTTGGGTCAGGACGGGGCAATTTGTACCTCAGTTTGTTGACAAGTTCCTTGTGTGCAGAATTACATATGGGAGAATTGGCTGCTCAGCAGATTGCTCTGAATGCTGCTCCATTGCTCCTAAGACATTTGACATGCTTGCCCTAAATCCCCTAAGGAATGCCATCTCTTTTCCTGGTTCCTGACAAGCCATGGCTATGTGGCTGGGCAGACCTGTGTATGCCCAACCCTGCTTATCTGCTGATTGACAGTAGAGGCATTTTGGAGCTGGACTGATGGGAAAATGCAAATGCTTTTGTGAAAAGCTTTTTTATTTTTTGTGGAAAAATTTTAATGAAAGCGTTTTATATGGATAGAAAATCCTAAGTATTTTTAAAAATTCACAGCCAAAATGTTTCATCCTAAACCAGAAATATTCCTGTTGGAGCCGGTGTCTGTCTTTATGGGAATTGTAGCTACATTCCCATTCTTTTATGTGCTTAGGACTTAGTAATTGTCCTGTATCTTCTCTGATGAATTGCAGCCAGGGATTCTAGCAGTGATAAGCTCCTCTTTTTCACAGGCAGAGTTCTATGATGAAGCATGAAATATGGGCAGCTAACCCACGGAGGAGGTGGGATATCCTCCAAACCCCAGTACTGATATAGTGTTGTTGCTCTGGTATGAATTAAAAAAAAAAATCTTCCTTATTTTTTCTTCCTTGCCCACCCTCCATCAATCTGGAAAAAAATCCATTTCAAGAAAAAAATAAAAAATTTCTCCAGAAGAAAAGAAAGCAGTTGATAAGGAGGAAACATAATAATTATATGGAGCCAGTTATACAAGATTGTCCATCTGTTGGCTCTTGTTCTGTCAATGGCTCCCTGGTAGCGTCCATCACTTGTCTGTCATTCAACAGAGTAACCCCACTTTCATGAGCCATGGCAATGAATTTCAGGCTCACAGCAGGAACTGGTGTGTCTTCACTTCAGCGGGAACAGGGCCCAGCCCTGAGCTCGTCCCACTCAGCCAGATACTCTCCAAAAGTTGTGATCTTTTCAGCACAGATTTTGGCTTCTTTCAGCTCATTCTGCATATACACATTGGAGCATAAGCTAGCTCCTTAAATAAAAATCAAAGCAAAGCACTTGACTTCAGAAGAATAGGAAACCCAAAAGGAAAAAAAAAAAGAAAAAAAGAGAAAGAAAAAAGGCCGCTTAGGTAGTGGGCTGAGCAGATGCCGTAGGTTGTTATAGCAACTTGAGTTCTAAAAACAGGAGAGAATACCCACATGCTGCCACATCTACTGAAGAACCCACACTCCAGATTTCAAAATCCAGGCATTGAGGAAACACTTATTTCCTATTATTAAAAAAAACCCCAAAAAAACAACAAAACAAACCCAACAAAAAACCCCGCCACACTCACAAGAAAGCCCCACCAAAACACCAAAAAAACCCAACAAAAAACTCAAGCACAAAACAACCACCTCCTGCCCCCAAACCAACAAGAAATCAACCAAAGCAGCCAACTAAAAAACAATGTGTAAGTCATCCTCAGAAAAATCCACATACATTATCCTGTGAAAGAAAAGAGCTCTTTTAGATGCTTCAGAAAGGCTTATGGTATCATTTGTTATGATATTTAAAGCAGTGTGTGTGCATGCCTGTGTGCCTGCGTGTGATGTGGATTTCAGCTCTCAAAGAGAGCTTGAAAGCCTTCCAGCAAAAAACGTAAGCACTCTGACAAAAATTTCTGTGGAGGGAATAACTGTCAGCAGCTGATACCAAGGTGACAGTGAGCACTTGTAACATCAAAGCTAAAACACCAGTTTTGTATACTTGTATGAGAAATAATGACTCCTCAGACAGTGCCTGTCTGTCAGTGATGGGAAAAAGCACTGATCAGTAGTAAATCTAGGAGCTGAAGCTTCAGACAGGTATAATGGAAAGTTTTCATGGTAAAATATCAAGTTATATGTGAAAATATGTAAATCAGGCACCATGTTACTACCGCCTGGAGAGGTAAATAGGTGTCTTTTGACTCAGCTGAGCCCTGGACCTGCACATGAAATATTGCTTGATTTGGGATCTTTATCTGTTTGAATTTTATCTGAGTAATTTGTGTGGGAATATAAGAGCCTGGGATGCTCCTCTGGAAAAGGCAGGGAACTTGAAATGCCACATTTGGTTATTCTTTCTTAATTTTATGTTGTGGGGGTTTTTTGTGTCAGACTATTTGTGCTAAAAGTCATCTGTGAATTCATGCCTTGGGTAACTCATCCTCCAGCTCACTTCACACAGTGAAAGCAGCTCACAGCATCATGCTGAGATCAAAGCCAGGGCTTGAACAAAGCTGGCTGCTGGGAATGGGGCAAAGAGAAAAGTTTCAAGTTGCCCAGGTATGGCAGCAAGGAAGCTCTTATGAGTGTGCTGGCACAAACCTGCCAAGGGGTGAATCCTTGTTTGCCTGCAAAAGGAGGCAGTAACCCTTATGCAAGACACAAAAGTTACTCCTGAAGGTCTTTTGAACTATTCTCTCCTATCTTACTCCTTTCTGGAGGTATAATTTTCAGTAGAGGCCAGCTGTTTGCTATACTCATCTTCCAAAAACATTCTATCTGGTCAGAATTTTTCTTTTTTTTCCCTTTAATTCAAAAATGTCTGAAAGATATTGCCCAAACATATCTCCAGTAGTAATAATATTTAATGATACATCTTCAGACAGAAAAGAGTATGGAAGCTATTAAACCCAGAGGCAAATATTTTCTGAGTTATGGGTGCCACAAAACTGAGTTATAGGTAGAATGTGAATGGTTTTGCAATCTTCATAGCAGGTGTTAAAAACATTATGCTAAAATAATTATTTATTTGTCTTGAAAGTGTAACCTCAGATTTTTAAAGCTAGCCTGGAAGAAGTATAGAGGAATAGATTTTCATTTGTGAATAAATTAAGCAGGAGATCCTGGAGATGGGGTGTAAAGGAGAGTTAGTAGAGTTAGTAAAGGGAGGAGGTCTAGTTTTAACAATTATAATTTAAAAAAAAAAAAACAGCAACAAAAAAATCAAATTATGTGTTGCACTTTTTTGTTTGTTTGCTTGTTGGTAAATGTCCAACCACCAGTGGAGAGCAGTCCAGGGTACATGCTCAGGCACAGATAAAGCTCTGCTATGTTGTGGAACAGCTGTTAGATTTAAATCTGATAGATTTGAAACAAAATAGCCTTTAAGAAAGATTTCTTCCAGCACACTGGCACGAGTGCTGTGTTAGACATGATGCAGTTACTGTGTGAGATAACTCACGGCTTTTGCAAAGTCCGGAAGTGAAAACTACCAGGTAGTGCTTGCTCTTGTGTTACATAATGGGTTTGTCAGAAGAGTTTTCCTTAGTGGTCTGTCACACTGGGTGTGAAACACCAGGGGTTCAAACAGGGTAAAAGAAACAGATTCATGGTTGCACAAACCCAGCACAGCACAAGAAGGTGTCAGCAGCCACAGGCGAACCTCAAGGAGCGAGGACAGGTGCTGGGCAAAGGAGCTGTGCCCTCCCAGGTGCTCTGGGTCTCAGCAGAGCACACTTTTTTGGGGACACAGGGTCCCAGGGCCTCAGATGGGAAGGTGCCACTCTGCCCCTGGCCTGTGCTGTAGCGGAAATTGCTGCGGGTGCCTGAGCAGCAGCTCTGCTGCCTGCAGCACAGGAGCCCCATAGCCAAGTGTAAATGCTCTGGCAGTGGAGATCTAAGCACTGCCAGGTGGGGAGCTGCAAATTCCTGCCTCAAATTGTGTTTCTAAAATGGACCTTATGGAAACCAATTAAAGTTTCATTCTGGGAAAGACAAAGCAGACCAAAGAGTGCTCGTGCAAAGGCAATTTTCTGTTCTGCTGGGTGAAACCTCAACGTTTTTTGATGAACCACCCATAGTTTCCCTCTCAAGATTTCTGTTAGACAGTTTTATTAGGGCTGAAGAACAATGTGGGAAGGAGAGTCTAAAAGCCAAAGAGGTTAGTACTCCTGTTTCACTTGTAGTAAAGGCAGAAAGATTTAATTGCTGAGTTTCAACTAGCAAGTGGGATGTAGTCTTCATTCTTCTGTTGGGTGATGGAGTGGGGAAGGAATAAAAGACCAGATTTTGTCCTTGAGCTTACTGAAAACCCTTATGAGCCTTCTTTGAAAATAATTCCTGGCACAATCAGCTTTAAACCTAAGTTTGACTTTTTTTTTTCCTCTCCCTATACCAAACATGATTAGAACATAGTATGGATTAATTGCTCTGCCAAATGTCATTCCTATAAATCAAATCTGTTTTCTGACATATGAGTGAGTGTCTGAATACTCCAAAGCCATTAAAAATATCTGCATAATTTTAAAACCTGCTAAATGTTGTTGTTTTCTCTCTCTCTCTCTTTTCATTCTTGGTACAGTATGGTATTTTACTCTGATGATGAGAAGTTGAATGGCAAGTTTCAGTCAAATGCTTTTTTTTTTTTTTTTTTTTGCGATCCAATCCTAAAATCTTGACAATGGCACTTACAGTGGAAATGCCACCAACTGTAAATTTACACACGGACAAAACTTGGCATCCCTTGTCAGCTCTTCTTCAAGCATAACTTATGGGATCCCTGCCCACATTCTCTCTGCAGGAACTGGTGTTATCCCACTACTGAAGTATTCATGTGTTAGCACCCCAGGTGTAGAACAGTGTGCGGGACCAAGTCTCCAGCACTTATCCTCCTAGTAGTAGAAGCAAAAAAAAAAAAAAACTATTTCAAGAGGCCATTAGCTCTGCTAAGATAATGTGAATGGCCTGAGAGAATCATAATTTTCCAGTTCAGTGTGGCTTCATTGAAACGATCAAGAGCAATTAAAGCAGTGCAAGAGAGAGTGATCGAGCAAAGGGTGGTGGGTGGAGTGGAACTGGTTTTGTAGAATCGTTGGTCTTGAGCAAGATATTTTACCTTTCTTTTCTGTTCCCATGCCTTGTGTTGTTTAATCTGTGTATTTAGGCTGTGCAGCTGAAACTATTCTGTACTACATAAGAAAAACACGTATATGGTTTCTGGGGTAGTAACAAAAGGGCTGTTTCTATGGAATACATATAAGGGGAACCACTGAATTTTGAGAGCTTCTGGTGAAAAATGGTTGTGTGAGTGCAAAAGCACAAAGCGAGGGCATTATTACTCATTTCCATATAGGTGATCCAAAACATTTGGGTCTGGGCTTATGCAGCCACAAAACCAGAGTTCATGTTTTGGGTAGATGGAACAGGCAGGGGACACAATAACATATGAAATCTGGCTGATGCTTGGTGAACTGCACGGTGTTATGTCTCTCCTTCCACCTCTGAGATGTTCCCAGGATGCTGGGGAGGATGTGCTTGGGGCTGTCACCCGGCCACTTCTCCCTGAGAGCTAGGTGCTCTTGTCATAGGTGCAAGATATATTATCAACCTGAATATGACCTCAGGAAAGGTGAGGGATTTGCCTGGAAATGACAATGCAAACCACATGTAAAATTGGTCCTGCTGAATCATTTTTCCTTTCAGCCTATCCTGCGGAGAAGCCGTGGGACACAGCTTAGCCTGAAGCCTTCAGTAGCACAATCCAACACCTCCTGGGTGGAAGTCAAAGGCCAAAAGCCTCTTTGTGCTTCCTTCCTTTGTCTTGCCCACACAGCTCAAATAAGGCAATAGAAGATTTGAGAAAGGCTTTATTAGCATCAACGGTCAAAACCACTTGCATTTGTAACTCAGCAGTGTATTTTCCTCATTATCATGCCTTGTTTTATACAGCATATTCTTCCCACATCTTTTCAGTTCAAGTTCCTGGCAATAACCTGGGAAACCAAAGCAGGTAGAATAACCTTTTAAGCAAATTCCTCTTTTTGTTGAAGTTGTCCAAGCAAAGGTAATCAAGACAGAAAATAATGCTTTTATTAGCTTTTTGTCTCTAACTTACTCCCAGCATCATCTGGAATCATTATAGAAGGTAAGTTTCAACCTGAAGCAAAAGCAAATGTTTTCTGGCCCATGCATAACCAGCACTGGAGCTATATGCATTTGCATTTGGGGATGGTGGGGAGGGGAGGGGAAGAAAAACAAAAGAAACTTGGTAAGAAAGCAATTGTACTAAGTTGCATAGCTAGAAAGTGCACGTTTCAGATAACTAAGGGCAAGTGAAGATGAAGTATAAAAATCCCCACAATCTTCTAATCATCTGGGGGGGAGAATGCAAACAGTCAGTGGCTTCAAAATTCTAAAATTTGCACAAGAAAATAAAATATTTCTGAGCTGGAGAGGTTTTTCTTATACTTCCTATACTTTTCATCTAGTTTGATGAAAACATTTCCCCTCTTCTGCGTGGAGTGCACCATATCCCCGCGGTAGGGTTTTGCCACACCCAAACAGGCAGAATACTCTGATCCTTATCCTATTAACACCTGTGAACTTTTAAATTAGCTGCTAATGGGCTGGCTGGAGCCTGATAGGAGTTAGGCAGGGGAGAGGCACCTGTTTGGAGTGTGCAATGCCCGTTTATCTTCCTGAGGTAAGACCTTTTGCCTTAGTCTGGAAATGCCTTTTATTTTGGTTTGTCTGAGTACTTTTGTGTATTTATTGTATATCCTGGATGCCGGTAGTGTCTTTTTGGGAAAAAGAGGAGAAAGAAGTATGGGTCTTTTGTGCTCTGGAGAAGGTAGAATAACCTGGAAGGCTGCACCGTATTTGAGGAGAAACTGTAGGATAACAGCTTTACACGTGTGGTGTGAAAAGGAGTCCTTTTGCAGAAAAACAGAGGTAGTTATTCGGACATAGAAGCGGCTCATGTAGTAAGAGGTTGAGTCCTGCGTAGAGTAGATGCCAGCTGGGTTTTGTGCTGCCTTCTTACTGCCATTGCTCTGTGTGTCGGCAGAAGAGACGGAACTGTGCGTGAGATGTCTTGTTCGATCCCTGCGAGGGTCAGACCTGCTTCTTCTGTCGTGGCGCTCTAGGCAAGCGAGGCAGAAAAAAAGCTTTTTTCGTGTGCTGGGTAGAGCAAGTAGAGGTGTAGGTGCTATTCTGTTTATTTTCAAGCTATCTAGCACTAATTTGCCTGGGACAGATGCTCTGCTGGGATGAGGGAACCCTTTTGAGGCTCACCAGGAGAGTTGCTACGCAGTGCCTGTCCTCTGGCTTTCCTCTGCTGGACGCATAGACAAGGACGAGGAAGCGTAGTGCTCTCTAATGGCAGAACTTGGCTCAGAGCCAGTTGTAATTTAAATTCCTCCACAAACTACTGTAGATAAGCTTATTTTTTGCAAGTTCCTCTCAGAACCTAGAAATGGCTCAACAAAACCTGTTGTTTTAATATTATTATTTATTTGGCCTTTAAATATGGGAAGACCTGGTAGAGGCAGGGCTGGCTTGCTGCTCTCGGCCAAGTGTCTGTGATGCTTTGCCCAAACTCTAGAATGTAAGTTATGAGGACTCTGGAAGAAGGCTATTTAGCACACAACTTAGTGGTAACAGATAGACTGAAATCCGGAAAAGTCTTTGAATGAAACTGGATGAAATTGGCAACAGTTCTGGCTTCACAGGGTCCCCACATTCCAAGAGGAAGATACTACATGTTTGGAAAGGTATAAATTAAGTCAGGACATGGTGAGGGGGGCAAAATTAAGAGATCATCTGGCATTGCGGTATAGGTGTCAAATAAAATATTTGAACCAGTCTTTGGCAATTTCTTTTTTGTCTTGTCTTACTATTGCTGGTATTTCTTGGGGCAATATACTTTAAAGAAACAAACCAAAACCAACCTCTACATTTGTAACTCAGAACTGTTCGGTGAGAAAATATATAGCCAAGTATCATTCCTGCAATGCACTGTTTACACTAGTTTTGGGGACTGCACAGTGTAAAGCAGCCAGTAAATTAGTATGTCATCTGGTTGCTATGAGCTTATTATGGGTTACAAATAACTTTTTTTTTTTTTTTTTTCCTAAGCTGCTCAGTTAGCTTCATATGTTTCTTGTGTTTGCTGTTGTGTTCACTGGGACAGTGCCTTTTGTACAGGTGGCAGGGTCAGCAGAGACAGAGGGGTGGTAACTTTGCTGTGCCTTTTATAATGCTTCATATGAGCATAGCTCAAGGATTATCGCTGGTGGTAAAGGACAGCCAGCACTGATGTGTATAAACACTCCCCGGAGTGCCTTGCTACAAGGTTTGGAGGAGAAGTAATTATGTTAGATTTTGGTTTCAGTGGAGATCTGATAAGATTATATTGGAGACATATTCCTTTCAAAAGTCTGATGTGATCCTTAAAAAGCAATAAATGTAACACCTCTTCTTTGAGGCTGGATTGTCATTCCAAAGCACACAAAATTTGGTGGTAAAGGGGACTTTCAAAGGAGTGAGGTCACAGTTAGCTACTCATTAAGAATCTGTTGGCAGAATCTCTTACCCCTGCCCTTCTTTCCTGTCCTAGGTCACTGGTGTGAGTTTAGCTTTGATTAAGTGATTAAGGGCCTGGACAACAGCAGCAGGA